>NC_066315.1:13092148-14292148 GCF_022539315.1 Serinus canaria
AGCTGTCACACTTGCTGTCACCAAGGGGGAAGTATCAATCCTGCTGCTGGTGATGAGATGTCTCTTGCTGTTCAGAGCTCCTATGGACCTAGCTGTCCCTCATTCTCCAGGACTGCAGGCACACATGCTGAGCATCACCAGGGATCAGTGCCACCAGAATTCCTCAGCTCCATGAGACACAGGTAGCACAGCACCACACAGCCTGAGCCTTGTTCACACGTGGGACCAAGGGTGGAGCTGGCATGTAGCACTGATCTCTCTGCCCTTTACTGAACACAGGTTTCTTTGTCTTGTTCCTATCATCATAATCACCTCCTGACTATGTCTTCTATTTATTATTGCCACAGAGAAAAAGGTTTTCAAATACTTGGTATATGTGCAGACACTAAAACTTTGCCTACTCTCGGAAAGATATTTGATTTATATTAATGAAGTGCTATTTTGGAAGTGAGTGACGGACTAAGAAATTTTATTCAGTTAAAGAGAGACCCAAGGAAATATACACCTCGTTTATGACTCATAGTCAAGAAGGAGGAAGAACTCATGCCAGCTAGAGGAGAATAGCAGACAGCATATGTGTTGTTAGCAATTCACAGATACTGTCCACATCTTTACTCATTGAAGCACAAATTTACAATGTCACTCCTGGTTCTATGACAGAGGGGCTTATGTCCAACACAGTCATGGGTTAATAACTTTAGTTAGCTTGTAGCAGTTGAAAAGCAGCAACAGGCATCATCACTGCTGTTATGGCCACAGGGTGGTAACAGAATTCAATGAGTTCTAGAGAAAAATACTCAAAATGTCAAAACATAAGCTTAACTGAAAGAAAAAGGCTGAAGTGTAAGCCCAACCCAGAGAATGGAAAAGTACTGGATAAAACACTGGAAAATATACTGCAGGGAACAATCCTGCTTTGGCAGGGGGATAGACTAAATGACCTAATACAACTTTTCCGTCTCTAATTTATACGATTCTATGATTCAACAAAAACAAACTGTGAAATTAAAAACTGAAGCAAGTCTATAACCTGACTACCACATTTTATAAATGTATATATACTCAATTCTATAGGTATTTAAAATAGTGACTGTCTTGGCACTAGAACTACAGAAGATATATGCAGACTGTCAGATTTCCTCTTAAAACATTCATCTGGCTGCCAGGCTGAGCAGATGCCAGCAGCCTCAGAGATAGACCTAAGAATAACCTTTAAGACACTCTGGAAAGAAATAATCACTCTGAAACTGAAAAAGTCAATTATGGTGACTGTCATGAGCTAAAACTCTGTTTGCATTGTGACAATCAAGATAAAGAACAAAAAAAAAAAAAAAAAACCACAACCAAAAAAACCTAAACCAACCACAAACAATACAAAACAAAACAAAAAAAGGGGACAGAAAGAAGGTTGGGCCCTCAATGTCATCAGCTATATTGAAGAATGGATATTTCATAAGAAAGGCACCTACTGTTCTTTTACATGTTGTGCTTCTCCTATGTGGGGACACTGACAAATAAGTTGGATACATGCACATCATAAAAAAAATTAATAAAATATGTAATACATCCAAGTCCCTTCTGAGCTTTTTTTTTTATAAGGATCTTCTTTTAAAGGAAATTCTTACTCTTAAGTGACTAAAAAGAGAGATATATATTTAGGTTCTCTTAGCTTAGTTTAAAAGTATTCCAAATGAGAATATGTACTAACAAAGACTGTCCTGTTTCCTGAGAAGGAAATACTGACTTTCAAATGTGCTTCCCCATGCAGATAATCCTGTGACCACAGAGGTTCCTGCAGTTGTAAATAATTTGAGACCACCTGGACATGTCTAATGTAGATAGCCTGGGGAAATAATTCATTCAAAAGAAAAACCAAGTCCTCTTATTTGAGTCCCTGGGTACAGATCTGTAGTTCTAAGGCCAATCAATTAGCTCCTAGCAGAAGAATGGGTGGCTCTGTTCTGGAGTACCAGCTTCAGTGCCTCTCTAAACAGTGGAAGAGCCCTGTCATCCTGTTTTAAATAAGGAAAAAGCTTCACCACTGAGGAGGACAAGTATATGATTTAAACAAATAGTTTATTAAAGGAGCAATTGTGAAAGAAAAGATTAATCCCTTTTTTTTAAAGGAGTGTTTGTGCCATCTGAGAAAAACAGTTACTGTGAATTGCCTTTCCACAGCAGTGAGCTTCCAATTATTAAATAATGGGGGTTTTTTCTCAAAGGAAAAAAGAACACTAGTAGTGTTGAAAAAAGCAAATGCTGGACGGACCATAACTAAGATGATCGCCACTAGAGTGAAATCAAATAAGTCTACTTGGGAAGGTGACACAGAAGTTTCCTGATGGTAAAATAAACATAGTAGATGCATAAAACCACAGACTCCTTCAGCTGCTTTTAAACCCTTTTAAAATTGCCTTATTAATTACTGTCCCACTTTTTACATCTGCTTCAGCCCTTATTCTACGGCAGATTTTAAAACAGCCATCAAATCCTTACAGAATCTGAAGTCTCGTGACTTTAGGATGTTTTAACAAACTCTGAGATATTTAGGAGCCAATACTACTGATTTTCAGTGAGGTTTGGGCTCCTGGGACAGGATTTTTAAGAGAATTTTGTTCAGAGGCTTAGAGTTCATATTGCACTGTCCCAGCTGTGACCCTGGAAGCCACAGCTCTCAGTAGCACAGGCAGCACAGAAGCATTGGCTGGACAAGACCTGCCAAAGCCCCAGGAAGGAGATTGATGCTAAAGACAGAAATGCCACACCTTGTCTCCTCATTACAATCAGCTTAGTTTGTCTCTCTTCAGCTGCTGCATTTGTTTGGCCACTGTAAATATATTTGCCTGCAGATATGTCCAAACTGTAAGTTAGACCCAGCTTTACGAGTTGCAGATCTAACATAGCTGCTTGACTTGTGCAACTCTTTGTACAATTCATGGAGCAGTCATAACAAGAACACCCCATCCAGTATCAGCAGGTACATGGAAGAGAAATGATCCACCAGGCTGGGCCAGAGGATATTTTGTGAGTTGAGCTTCAACTCACAAGCTGAGCAAAGCTCCTGGCTCCACTTGTGTTTCACAGCCATGAACTTGGCAGAGCCAGGAAGCTGAGCCTTCCACAGAAAAATGGAGGGAAAGAAAGGACAGGCAGAAGCCAAAAAACTCCCTTATAGTGTTATGACTGAGGTATTTATTTCAAAGATCCACATTCATATTCCTCTTTGGGTAATTGAATCTGAGCCCAGGCTTCACTATACATATGCTTTTGGGTATCTGGGGACAATGTTTCTCAATTCCTCAGATCTTTCCTTTTCCATTAATTAAGTAGTCTGCTCTTTAGGGTAGTGAGAGGAAAGCAAGAAATTAAATAAAGGAAAAGGCTGAAGGAAAAAAACACCTCCTAACTTGCCAAACAGAACATTTCCAAGAGAAGTAGGACACCTGAAGCTGAAACAAAGTTCAATGAACCCCATTTTCCAGGGCTACATTTTGTAACCAGGTCATCCTCCTGCTGCTGAGAGATGCTAAAGAACATGTAGGAAATTTGAGTCTCAACTAAGTACATCTACCCAGCAGGAAAAACAAGATACCCTTGTGCTACATGGGCCAAAGTACTACTACTGCAAGTATTTTAAATAGGTCTATACACCAACCAAAAGGAAACCAGAGGGTATTTTGACAAAGATGCACAGGCAGCTAT
The DNA here is from genome assembly GCF_022539315.1 of Serinus canaria. Lineage (NCBI taxonomy): Eukaryota > Metazoa > Chordata > Aves > Passeriformes > Fringillidae > Serinus > Serinus canaria. The sequence goes on from NC_066315.1 coordinate 13,095,851, forward strand.
GATGGCACTTAGTCTTTGCATTTAGAAGGAACAGGATGGTGATGTGGATCTACAGTTTAATGACAAGGGTTTAACAGGGAACCTTTGGAAAATGAGCCTGCAGGTACCCCTAGTGTGTTTGAAGAGGGACATGGATTTTTCTGAAGGTGCCTACACTGTGCAGGGCAGTGTCCTGCAGAGACACCTGAGGAGTGCCACACCTACAGGTGTCAGAGCTGTGCTGAGCAGGTCCAAGGACCTCTGGCTATGAGAGCACTGCACTTCGTGGGTGCCCCAGCTTGGGCCAACGTGGCCCAAATTCTGTTCTCTGTTTATGATAGTTAACTACAACTTTTTATGCCCATATCTATATTCTTGCCCTAAGGAAGCTCTTAATTATGCTTAACAGTATAGTGTGTACACCCCCATAGAAAATATTAATGACAGTCCTTCATTAGTCTTTCCCACCCATCTTCCTTATAAACTGGGTCATATGGTGCAGTACACACAGTCTGAGTAACTAAGGCAGGAAATTTAAAAATATATAAACATATAATTCTCTTGCAAACAATATAAGGTGTTTCAATATGTTATTTCAAACAATGTTTTTATTATTTGCTCTTTTAATAGCTAAAAACATGGTAATATTAAAATACCAGCACTGATTTTTTTTCCCTCAGAAAATTATAAAACTTTGAGAGTTTGGGACCACATAGAAAAATGACAGATTTTAGAAAGCTTGAAATATGTTATGGAATGGAATGTCAGTTTTCCTCATTCTTATATGCAATTTAGGCCCCTAGCTGCAGTGAACTATCTGGTTTTATGGGGTCTGTCCAGATAGTCTGGATTCTTTGGTCTGAATCTGCAAATTTCCCATGCTCAACTTTCTTACTGTGTGTGGTCCCACAGAAATTAATTCAACTCCTCACAGCAGTTAAACTAAAGATGAGTGTGATTTTTTGAGTGTGAGTGTCTCATGGCCTGAGACTGCATGTTCCCTTGGAAAAGCGAGTGTTACCTAGGGAGAGGGAAGGTTCTCTCTGAATTACCTTGCACACTTATTATTCTGTGTAAAACATGCAAATAAAATTAGATTGTCACATTTTCCAGCTGAAACTGTCTGGAGGCTTCCTTATATGATGCCAAGAATCATAAGTCAAAAGCCTTAGAATAGTCAATGAGTGTTTCAAATTATTCCCTTATTTTCTCAGGTTGCCTGGGCAAGGATATTTTACATGGCTCTTAATTTATTATCTTTCATAATAAGGAATGTTTTGCAGGAATATAACATTATGGAGTATTGCTGAGCATATTATTAAATATAATCATCAAGATTGTATGGTCATGTCTATCTTTCTCCAAGATATTTGGGTAACTGGCAGTTTCATTCTTCATACATTTCAAACTCTATTTATGTTGTTAAAAGAGCTTACAAAATGGGTTCTCTGGTAGGTTACCACTGCTTTTCCTTACTGGAGGGCAACAAGTACTGAGTCAAAGGGACTATGCAGAAATTCCTATGGTCCAGCCCATTATATTAATCTCAAATGAGACTAAAAATCCACATTTGAAAGAATTATTAGTATCAAGAATACTGTTTCTTTTTATTAGTGTTTGGGTTTTACAGAGCACCAGTTTAAAACAGTTATTATTTTTCATTTACCATTGGGGAGTAAAAACAATCACACAGAATCACATAAAATAAAGTTTAGCATGAACCAATGACTGATCCCAAACCTTGTATTATGCAGAGGAAAATTGTGCAGTCAAATAACATCTGCCAGCTGTGATTTTGAGCCAGAACAACAGCTTTTCTCAGCAGTGTGCTGGGAGACATCTCCAGAGTGTGTGGGATGGTTTGCAGGGCTCAGGGGGAACGGGCTGTGTCACCTCTGTGAGGAGCAGAGCACACTGAGGGATGGCAGAAGCTGAAAGATCGGGACAAAAATAAGTACCTGTGCCCTGACTTGCCTCAGTGGAACCCAGAGAATGTAAATCATCTGCATTGCAGCCATTTTTGGGATTTTTGCCTTCCCCCACTGCCAGTCTGGAGCAGCAGCTTATGCAAGTGTGTCTTAGGTCTGAAAGGAGAGAGGAGTAAGAGCAGGGGCAGCCACACGGGCCAGTCACTAACAAAAGTGCTTCCAAAAGTCCCCATGAAATATTATCTCTCACAGGCAGCTGTTCACTACCTCATGATGTGCTAGGCACTGCCTTCCACTACATTCACCCCAGCTTGCTTCTCTTTATTAGATTGTGAATTCAAAAGCATTGCTCCCATGGCTGCACTGACAGCTCCCCTCCCCAGGGACTCAGAGCTGCTCTCACAGCCCTCACCTACCCCAGCACCATCCAGGCCATCATTCATCCCAATATATCAAGCACTCCAGTGCCTGGGAGTGCACTCTGGTCCACAACATGCAAGGAAAACAAAGCTTTGTCTTGTGCACATATGTGCCAAACAAAGAGTAGATCACTTCTGCAGATGGCAAAGTCACATTCGTTCAACTTGTCACCATTTTGGCTGCAAATTTCTTTTGTCTGCCTGTGCTGAAATCTTCTTTTTGGTGACTTTGTGTCTTTCAGGGAAAGCCAAATGGAAAAAAAAATAGATCCTGGATGTTCCTGCTCAGTGAGAGCAAGTTCTTTGTGCCCCACCACAGCCCCAGCCTGGCTGTGAGCTGGCACACAACACAAAACATGCTGAAGAGTGCAAGCCCAGCAGGATCCAAGAGGCATCAACAGTTGATAATCTGCTGGGGTTTTAACAAAAAGAATGAAAAAGAAACAAATCTTCTGTGTGAGCAAGATGAATGTACAAATAAGTTCCATGAGGAATAATTCAAAAGAAGTTTGGGATAATTTACTGTTGTTTGGATTAGTCAGCATAAATAAAAATACATTTATTCACAGTCTTAAATCCAGGCTAAGACTAAGGGCCTGTTTCACAAGGCTCAATCTGCCATATAAATGGAGTTTAGAGTAAGGCTCCAACAAATCTCAGAGAATATTTTATTGCTCACCCCTCAGAACTACAAACCCTCCTGCAAAAAGTCTCTTCTTTTACTGACATAAGAGCAGATTGTTTTCCCTCAGAGAACTGAAAATGGAAGGCAATATTTCCTTGGTGAGTCAAGCTGAAACTTCCTGAATTATGAGACAGTCATTTAGCCAAGGTCCAAGAGCTCCTGTGAGTGCAGCAGGAGCTCACAGGTACCATGGAGAAAGGGTGCAGCCCTGAGGATCTGTGACCTCCCATTTTATCTCTGTGGTGTTACACCCACTGGCAATGGGAAAAATGAGTGTCCTGGGAAACATGGACAGCAACAGCTTCTCTCATCTGAGCTGCATCTGTTCAGCACCTTGGGGGGCCAGAGGAGCCCTGATTTGTGCCAGAGCCATGAAGAACATCAGGAGACACACACCAGTCTCTCCACACAGGCCAAAGCATTAACCAAAAGATGACTGCAGATGAATGTCAGGAAGATCAAATTAGGGTCAAGATAACTTGGTGTCCTGCTTACTTGCTGCTTACTCAGAAATAATTTCCTCTTTATGTGAGTTGTTTGCTCAAATGAGGTTTGTAAGAGCCCTTATCTGACTCAGCCTCCAGGCAGCAATGTTTGCCTTGCTTGGTGAAACCATGCAGTCACTGAAAGTAGTGGGAACATTCCTTGGGATTTCAAATGGGGACAAAGCCTGAGGTAACATACACTATAGTACATATTTCCTTCAACTCCCCACAAATGAAAAAAAACCTGGCCATTAATAAAAATTAAAATCAACTAAAATTATAACAATTGCAACATCTATTTTCTTCATGAAATTATCTTTTTTTGTCCAGAAGAAAAGCCTACACATGCAGTTAACTTTATCTATTATTTTATGTTAAAAGTCACTGTATTTCCCCATAAAGGTTGAGGACAAATATTGCATTACTTCCTAAGAAAAATATGTCAAGAACTTTTCCTATATTCAGATCATTTTATATATTTTTATGTCAAGATCATTTATAAATTAAGCAAATTGATTCAGGTTTCCAAAGAGTTTCTGCTCAGTTTTCAAGCCATATTAGACTTGCACTCACTTACCTTTTCCTCACTGATTTTTGATCAAGTTGCAGAAAGACAGAAAGAATTCTGTATTTTTCATGATACATGAGATGTAAATATACTTTCATTTGTAAATTAATCTCATGTTGTCTAACTTTTCTATTGTACTCAAAGTTTCTTAGATTAATTTGTTTATAAATGTCTTTCCCTTTTTTTGCCTTTTTTTTCTCCAATTGCTTTTTGGGTTCTCCATGAGCCTTCAGATAGTGTCTTATCTAATTTTGTGAGACTATGGAATAAGCATCATATGATCTTTTGATTTCACAGCTCTCTTCCTCCATCTTTTCAATCCATATTTTCCTATTTCATGTTTTAAAAGTGCCCTTGGTTTTACAGTAGTCATGAAAGATGGAATCCTTCCCTGTGAGAGATTGTTAGTGCTGGACTGCTGACAGCACAGGAGCAGAAAGGAAATGTACAAAGTGTAACCTGAACAAGAATTCTCTTTTTCTGGCAGTGTTTTCCACTTCTGCCAATGCAAAGGCAGCAGCACCAGCCCAGTTCACCTGGTGCAGCCAACCTGCTGTGCCTGGTTTGTTGCAGTCCAATGCATATCTAAACATGTCTATAGATTTAGCTCCTTAGTATCTGTTTCTTTACCCAGGTATATAAATGGTGACCACCTATTAGAACCTAAGTCCCTAAAGTATTCCTATAGAACAGATACCACAGAAATCTGCCTTTATGTTTGGGTTTCTTTGGAATTTTTTCACTCAATGATTAGTCATCACTCCAGGAAAGCACAAATTTTTTTTTAGCATCAGAATTTAATTCTTTATTCACTCTGTGCTCCTCAATAAACATGATCATTTGGAGAGCTAGTTTTATCCAGCTAATACCCAACTGCTGCTGAGTTAATCAAACAGAAGCAGCAAGGAGGCAAAAACAGAGAACAGACCTGCCACTTACACACTTTGCAACCAGTGATGGGCAGGCACCCAACCTGGCTGGAGATAAACAGCTCAAAAATTATTCTTATCCAGATTATGTTTCTGTCCCTCCAACTGTAAAAAAAAAAAAAAAAAAGAAAAGAAAAGAAAAAAAAGAAAAAAAATTAAATTAGAAAGACTGAAACAACTTCAGAAATGAGGCTTTAAAGCAGCATTTTTCAAATCTATGGGAAAAAAAAAAGAAAAGAAAGCAAATAGAAAACAAGCTTGTCCCTCCCCATCCAGGGATGCAGAGGTGCAAGAGACACACTGACACATTTTCAGACTCTGCTTTGCCTCTGCCCACCTTCCAGTTATTTCTAGCCAACTCCCAAGTGATTTTGCAAGAGGTAAAGGGAAAACTAATTTTTCATAGAAATGGAATTCCTTAGGGAAGTGATTATTCACTGACCCAAAACACATCACAGAAGGACATTTCTGTCCATGACATTCAGTTTGACCATGAGCACACCTCTGTAAGACCTGAGACTTCCTGAAGCTCTGCTGAGACTCACAGGATACAATATTCAAGCAGCCCTATTCAAACTCAAGAGAGAGCTTTTGCATTCCTTGGACATCTTATTGTTAATTCTCCTTAATTTATAGCACTCTTTAGAGGAGAAATTAAAAGGGCAACGCTTCATTCAACAATTGCTACAATCAGGTGCAGCCTAGATAGTTAAGTTCAAATGATGTTATTGTCCTGATGCTGCTCAAAGTGCCTTCTTCACAAGAATCCTATTTGTAACTGTCTTCCAAATATGCCTGGAGTAAGATTTCCAAACACTGAGGTTTCCCTGAAGCACTGACCAACTTTCAGTCATCTCTAGGTAAATTCACAGTCTAGTGCAAAATCCATCTGGTCTAATTAGGTGACAGAGTTTGACTCTCCCTGTTTTTCACCCTTTCCTATTCAGTCCTGTGCAAGATGGAATAAAAAACTTAATTCTAGATGTTGAGTCCAGCAAACTGAAGAGCTGTTAAAGAAATCAAGCAGGCCTCTGAAAGAAACTGATTTTCCTTCCATCAGACAAAACCCTGTGCAATGGAGACCCATTAAATGAATACATGAGGAAGCTGGTCTGTAGTGCATCCAGCACAATGGCTGAAAGAACACTGTTAAATTTGTCTACCCAGCCCAAAATATATTTCACAAAATGTGATAGACTGCTCAAACAAGTATCTCTCACTCAAGGGAGCTGCTAAAGTATTTGGGTGCAATGTGAATGCATATTTAACAGATTTATACTTCAGATGGAGAGCCCTTTAGAGGTTTACCATGCTTATGGCTTCAAAATCAGGATGTAAGTCTGCTGACTGCTAATAGGGACTTTATTGATGCCTTTTCCAGTGCAGAAGAAAAACTGTAGCACACTGGCATTGACTTTCACAGCTCCTGACTATTCTTTGTACATGTTTCTTGTTGTTTTGAGGGGACTTCTGACTTCATTTCATTCCATATGCAAAGCCAGTAAAGCTGTCACCAAAGGGACTTTGGAAAAGTTTGTTTGAAAAAGAAAGAAAAAAGAAAGTTTATTTGAAAAAAAAAGAAAGTTTATTTGAAAAAGAAAGTAAAGTTCTATTTAAAAAAATAATTTTTTCTCTTCTTGCTTTCTGAATAAAAATGTTTAGGGTAAAAACATATTTCTAGTGTCAATGGGACCCCTGGAACACTATTGATTTTAAAGAATTTTATAAAATTTTAAATTACAAGTTCCCTAAGCATCAGTCAGTAATGAATATCTTTGTTAATATTCCATCCTCTAAAAATTCTGTGTATATCTTTTCTGAAGAAAGTTCTTGGAAATAGAGGTTCCCTATTGAACATCTCAGGAACTATCTCAGACTTTCAGGAGGACAAAATTCAGATCCTTTTCTGGAAACCCCACACTGCAATCATTCATAAAGCAGACTATTCAAATAATATCATGCCAAGTCAGCTGACCTCTACTGTCAAACAGGAATGAAAAAGAAAAGCAGCATCTTAATTAGGAAGGCTCCAAATCATATATAAATTCATAAATCAATGGCAATCACTCAGAAGCTGATAGGGAAACAGACACTTAATCAGTGAATTAAAGTAACGTGTTTCATTCAGCTGCCACTCTTAAACAATTTCTGTCACATATTTTGCCACAACATTCAGGTATGAAGCATATTTCATGATATAGTTTGGAAATCCCAGGGGTATGGATAACTGCAGCATCCTTAGAAATTCCAGATGCCTCTAATATTCACATGAATCATTCTTTCTCCCAATCTTAGCACAATGAAAAGATTCAACAGTCCTCAAAATTTCCATCTGTCCCACAAAAATCTTCATATTCTGAAAAAACTACAAACCTGGTTTAGAATGGAATTCAAGTTTTCTCATGAAGGAATTTCCTGGAAAAAAGAAAGAAGGAATTAATGCCTTTTTGTTTCCTGATTGATGAAAGTTTTCCACAGTAAAGGAAAATGGCAAAGCCTGTTCATATGGGAAGTCAGAGAATTTTGACCTTTTTTTCTGTGCAAAATATTGGTTTTGAGAATAGCAGAATTCTATTTCAGACAGTCACTTCCACAAAAAATCTCTGCTCTGCCCATTAAGCACAAGAAGTTATCCAGATTCTCCAAGAAGTTGACATATATCACACGAAAAGGCGCCATGAAGTATTTTGTATATATCATTCTAACAAAAAACCTGTTACCATCTTTTTGTAGTGTCTAGCAGTACCTCCTTGTCTTAGAATGGAAATGCAATGGAAAAGAGAATTCCCAACAAAACAACTTCAGGAACTACTGATACCATGAGACAATGTTTCCTAGATGTACTGACATTAAAAAAAAAAAGCAGAAGGGTGAAACTTCCAATTTCAGCAAAGTCAGGACTTTTTCCCTTACAAAATGTTGATATTTCGGTGAAAATACATATGGTTTTGTAGTGTGTTTGCATTTCACTTGAAAAATAAAATGGGTAGGATGAGTGTTTCCAGACAAGCTCTCTTAAGGAGTGAAAATGGTTGGCAGAAGTTCAGTTCTAAGCCCATTGCTCGTCACTTTGGGACACACATCTACCACTACAGAAGCAGACATTCTCCAGATCTGCTCTGAGAGAGCAGTAAGAGCTCATCACAGCAAAAACCATCTGACTTTGCTCCAAAAGAGAGAAAGCAGATTCACCAAGCTATATACCACCTGGAATGGCTTTGCATGTCAAACTTCAAATGTATTCTATAGAGAAGAGTTTATTTTCTTTTTGCTTCCAAGGAGCTCCTTATTAAAACAAATCAGTTTGTGGGATTTATGGCACCTATACCCATTGACAGAGTCTTCACAAAGCTACCTGTGTGTTGTCAGGCCATTAGATATGCTGCTGGGTGAAGGCACAAAGAAGACACCACCTGTGCAATAGATTTCTTCACCCGATGACAGCATTTCATTTTTCCCCTATCTAGAGACAGAATGAATACACCAAGGATCTTAGGAAACAACTCTGTGAGATAAGATATAAGGGAGCTTTTGCCAGCTTAAGCCAATACAAGGTCCAGTGAGATTTTCCAGCTGGAATTTGCTTTTTCTCTCTTACATGCACACTCCCAGCCAACGTGTGCATTTGTCATCAGGCACTAGCAAATTGCTGTTTGTTTTGCAGACTGCCCATGTCATCCCCAGCAGGAGGAGCAGAGTGCAGGGCCAGAGGTCTCACAGCTGGAGCAGCAGCCCCCATGGCAGACAGGAGCCAACTGCTGGGATTTGGTGAGTGCCTGTTCCCCACACAGGCTGATGCTGCTGCACACTTGCAGCCAGGTCTCTTCCCTCTCTTTTGCCATGCCTGTGCTCTGTAACCCCAGCTTCAGGAGAGGTTCCCTTTTTACAGACACAATTGCTTAGTTCTAGCAGAGAGCAAGGCAACAGACCCAGAAGTAACCCAAGACTGCCAAAACCCTCCCAGGTAAAATCACCCTTCACGTGACAGAACTGTGTCCTGTCCCCACACACTCTTAATCAATGCCAATTATTCATTTCTTTATAAGGCAGTATTAAGAGATTCTGTTACACATGTTGCAAGGACATAGTCATTCTTTCAACTTCTCAGTCTACAATGGAAGTAATCTCCATAGAGCAGCAAATGATGATGGATGAGTAACCTAAGCCAGGAGACATCTATGTTTTTTCAAGTATATCACTGGAAGAGCTTTCCCAAATTTCAGAGCATAGTTGTTGGTTTGGTTTTGGTTTTTCCAAAAATAAGTATATATTTGTCACTTATACATTTCAAGAGCATTACCTCAAAGAGGAACTCTTTTTGCCCTTTCATATTTAATATTCATCATGTAGCATTAGTCAGCAGTCCTCTCCTCTCCTGCTCCTCTCCTCTCCTCTCCTCTCCTCTCCTCTCCTCTCCTCTCCTCTCCTCTCCTCGTCCTCTCCATCGCTCCTCTCCTCTCCTCATCCTCTCCTCTCCCTCTCCTCTCCTCTCCTCTCCTCTCCTCTCCTCTCCTCTCCGCCTCCTCTCCTCTCCTCTCCTCTCCTCTCCTCTCCTCTCCTCTCCTCTCCTCAGTACACATACTTATCTAACAAGCCTACTAATGTTTTAGCTTAACAAACACTTTATCATGGAGGAGTGGAGCAAAAAGAGCTCCTAAAAAGGATATTCCTCTCTCTTTTTTTAAACCTCTCTCCTTCTATCACTTTGGTGAACTGTGAGGGTGTTCCTGACCAGTCTGTAACAGCCTGACCTCAATGCCTCATGTGGTCTAAACATCACCAGATTCTATCTGACACACCAAGAATGAAGTAGATGATGTTTTACCATCTCTTTCCCCATCAGAACTGCAGACCAAGTACTTATATGACAAGACCATATGTGGAAAGACTCTGAAGGCATATCTCCTTTAATACCTTATGGAGGTATTTTTCTATTGCTAAGTTCACTGGGGGAATAAAAATGAAATTCCACTTCCTGGTGCTCCCTGTAAGCTGAAATTAGAGGATGATCTCACAAGCACAAATATACCTTTACCAACTCTATCAATGAAGAAGTAGAGGAAGAAATAATTTTCTGCTGCAAAATAAAAAAGAATGTCCTATACATTGTCTGTGACATTAACCTTTTACCAAACACAATTATGTAGCAGATTGCTGCAGTGACTTCTGTAGTGATCACAAAAGAAAAGAGCTAGATCTGTCAAATGAAACTGAGGTCTTGCATACATCCCTGAGAACAACCCTCTCTCTCAAGGTGCCTGTCTGCCTTCTTTCCTCAGCCCTCAGGGCAGAGAGGAAGCCTCACCTCAGGTTTGTGTTGCCAGGCAATGAAGCTGTGCTGTAGAGAGGGGAATTGTGAATCTCAGCTCTCTAACTTCCTGCAAAATGCATCTGTAGGCAAAGTCAAAAATGTATTTTGAGAAAATTTTTTTTGTGGCAGTCTTTGTCCTGAAGGGTTTTCAGGCAGACAGAAGAAGAGGTGTAAAAATCCTACCTGAGCATCCAAAGTTATGTTCCAGAAAATAGGAACCAGGTACCTTAGCATCCTTATGCACCTGTGGCTCTCTTGAGCTACTTCTGGAAACCTGAGCAGCAACTGGACCCAGCTGGGTAAATTCCCTGTGTAGGAATATTGCAGACCAAAGGGTGGACAGAACATGATCCTGTCCACTTCTCAGTGAACCCAGAGTGTAGGTGGCAGTTCTACTCTCTAGAGAAGATCCCACTCTAGAGGAAGGGAGAAGGAAGGCATCAGGCTGCAGGACAAATATTTCATATTTCTCTTGAGAAGAAACTAACTCCTGAAACTCAAAGAAGGTGTAACCACATTCCATCATTCACCTTTAAAGTGGATGTTTTTCTTTCTTAATCTTCATGTTTTAGGGGTTTTTTATCATTGCACAATGTCAGAACTTGTCTTGGGATATGATCAGTTCCAAGTCTTGTGGGATAAGAAGGAGGAGAGAGGCAGAATTTAGGTCACTGGCAGCTGTTGGCTAAGCCTTCCCACAGAAAACCAGAGGGACTTTGCCTAGACAGAGGACAGAAGGTGAGGGGCAATAAAGGCACATCTGAATCTCTGCTGTGTGGGTTAACAGGCAGGATTACCCTACTAACATAAAGATTTTGCATATTGACCAGCTGCCTTGGCAGCCAGCAGCACAAAGCCCTTTGTATGCACAGGAGAGAGGAGGGCTGCAAATTACCTTCTTTAAAGCCAGGACAGCCTTTTGCCTTGGTCAGTGAAAAGACAGCAAGGATTTGGATGCTCCTGCTCTACCCATTAGATTATTTTCCATCTTGCATCTTACAGATGTTCTAAATGAAGGAGAAAAGCTTCTGCCTTGAGGCTCCTTCCTGAGTTATACAAAATTAATCATGACTTTATGCAAGAAAACAAAGTTATCTCTTAACAGGAAAAAACAAACATGGAATGCCAAAGATGCAAAAAAAAAATGCAATGTACGGACTTCATGACTCTTGAAATCAAGTAAAATAAAATAAAAATCAAGACAGCACATTGTGTCTTGGTCATTTCTGCCCTGAATTCAGAGCTGTCATGGCTCTTTGTTCCTAAATCTCTGTGAAGCATTGCAAAGATGAAAGCAGATCCACTTCCCCACCCTCACTGCCTTCAGGTTTACTCTCATTCATCTTCTATTACTTCTCTTAGTTTTTTTTTAATCCATCCCTCTTTGCTCTCCCCTTCAGCTGCCCACTCCTCCCCAGTCACTTTCAGCCCTGTCCACTGGTCTCTACTCCCCTCAGCTCCTCACATTTACATCACTTGTCTTTGCCCTCTCCTGTCTTATGCTTCATGCATCTCCCCTGTGCTTTCTTGGGCCACAGCAGCAGTTTTACCTGCTGCATTTGAGCTTTAGCTAACCCTGAATTACAGCTCACACTGAGAGTAGCACAATGGTCAATCTCACAGAAAGCAGCACCTCTGTTACACATACAGGTTTGAACTGCCCACACACACTTTTCTTGTAGTGTAGCACACATGGAAAATAAGCTAAAAAAGTGTAATTTTGATCTGTACAATTAATTCAGATGTTCTGAACTCATTCACACTGGCTATTACAGGAACCAGACTGGACCCTTAGTGAAAGTTCTGCTGGTTGGGTATTTTGCAGGGAAACTGCTTTTCCAAAGAATGGTTATTTGTCAGAATCTTTCTGCAGCAACTCTGAATATTGAAAATACTGGAAAGGACTTTTGAGATGAAAAAGAGAAAAATCTTCATAGACAGTTTGTTAGGACAATTGTTCTTTCATTTCCCTCATCCAGACTCAGCTCTTGACTGCTAAAAATGGGTCATTTGCATCCTCAAACTATATCTGGAGGAGCTTGAACCAATTCAGACAAGATTTTAGTTGTTGGTTTGCTGTTCCTGATTGAGTGCTGTGCTGATTTTCGTCGGGCTGAAGTTAATTTCCTTCACAGTGGCCAGTATGGAGGTATGCTTAGGTGTGCTGTGGAGTTTGGAAGGTGTGTTGTAAAGTTTTAAGTTCAGGAAAGACAAAGACCATGTCCAGCAAATATTGTCCTTTCCCACTGTCATAACAAAAATCTGCACATAACATTCTGGGCATTAGCTGGGAAAGGCTATGATCTTTTTTTTTTTTTTTTTACTACTTACATTTGACTAATATTCTCATTTTGTCAATCTTACATCTTCTTAATCAGCAGTAAAATACACACAGACTTTTCATTTGGCAAGAATACATTCTGGAAAATTCTTGTGAAGGTTTACAAAACAATTGTCAAAAAATGCCATGTGTTCCCTATATTTAAAAAAAAAAAATCACAGGGAAATGATGACATTTCCTTTGCCACTGCCCTTGATTCACACACTGTGGTTCAAATTCTCCACTACTGGACATAAATGCTATTATGCTGACTTCATTATGTACTAGCAAAGATTTTGGCTAGATATGTAAGAAATTCTCACAGTTCTACTCAAACCTTCTCTTGCTGTTAGAGAAAAGACAGGAGCCAGCTCTTTTTGGGGGTGCTCAGTAACAGGACAAGGAGCAATGTCCATAAACTAAAATGCAAGTTTCACCTCAGCATGAGGAAGCAGCTCTTCACAGTGAGGGTGGCAGAGCACTGGAACAGCTGCCCAGGGAGCTCATGGAGTCTGCCTCTCTGGAGACATCCAAAACCCCCCTGGGCACATTCCTGAGTACCTGCTCCAGGTGACCCTGCCTTGCCAGGTGGGTTGGACTGGATGATCTCCAGGGGTCCCTTCTAACCCTATTAATTCCATGATCCTGTGAAATGTATTTTCCAGAAAAGGGGCATGTGTTACGTTATGCAAAAATAACCTTGCTTTTTATTCAGTACAAAAGGAGTTGAATCAGGACAAATATGTACTTTCTGAACCTGAGAGGTATTTTTGGAAACACTGCTTTGGAAAGGGGAAAACCTGCTTGGTTTTTGTTTAAACTAGAACCAGTATTGAACTGACTGGCTTAGGTTTTCAATGCATTTTCCAACCTGTTGGACACCTTCCACAAATATAAAAAGACACTACAGACATAAGTGAAGAGAAAGAGAATGTTACTTTTGTGCACAAATTCTTCCCCAGGGGTTTATAAAGAAGGTCTGTACACATTTTTGTGTAAAGATACAGAACAAATTTACTACAACAGAGAGGAGCAGTAAAAGCAAATTTATTATCATTTTTATCATTCCTGACAGTATTTCCAGCAGACAGCCCAGGTCCATGAACTGTGCCTCAGAGTTTCCACACCCGAGAAAATTTGGGAACCAAAATTCACTGTTCCCATCAAAGTGGTCCAAAAGAATGGGCCACCTCTTCTAGTACACACTGTGTTCCTACACACAGAGTCATAGAGAGGATCTGGAGGAATGCTTTTTCCAGAAACAAAATTAATTTCTTTTCCTGATGACTTTAACTGTAAAACTAGATAGTTTAGTATGTTGTTTTGTTGGGTTTGGGGTTTTTAAATTGCTAGTTGCCTTTTTTTTCAGATTGAAGATTCTTTTCCTATTTGTTAACTCTGGCTCTTTTTTTCAGTACCACTGACATAACAGCTCAATGTCTGAGGACAAGGTTGGGAGATAACAGCAATTTCACAAAAAACAGAATCCTCTGAGCCAAATACTTTTCCAGACACAACAAGCCCAGTGATTTTCACTGTTGCCACACAGTATTTCTGCAGTATTTTCTTCACCCTTGAAATAAATCTGTCACCTATTCTCTAAGAACTGAAGAAATATATTCTGTACCTGGAATGAGAAGAATTTGGGGAAAAAATTCCATTGCAATTTGTTTTGCCCATCTAATTTGCAGGCATTTCTGATCTATTCCTCGTGGGTCTAATGGAAAGCATTGCTGACCACAGCTGCTCATACCACTGCATTGTTATGCAGTGCAGGCCTAAGGGAGTCCAATAAAAGATTAAATACATCCCTAAAAAGGTGTCTTTCTGAAAAAACAGAACTGCTTCTGTAATTTATCAGAAGACTGAGTCTACTTTTCCATTGACTGATCTTACTGACCAAATTCTGCCCTTTTTTTGGAATATAACATTTGTTTTCTCTCTAATATTAAGCAACATTGTTCCATTTCAGTTGCAGGGCTTCCTACCTCCATAGTTCCACTTTCTGCCTTTTATGTTTAAGTCATATTTCAGCACCCCACACTTGGAGCTTAGATCCTAGATCTAGTTTCCAAGTGAAACTTTTTTAAAGCCCAGTTACAAAACAAATGGGTCTAGAAGGAAGAGTATGCACATAACTAAATACAAATACATTTATAACTAAAATCTGAGAGTTCCAGAACTTACCCAGAACTCCTAAATAGTTACTTTCAGTTGGCTCCAATAATTTTTGAATATGTCTGCTTACAAAACTTATTAAGGGAAGTTTCATTACTGCATTCTCCAGCTCTCTTGCAAAGAAGAAACACACTGAAGTGAATTGCTTCTGACTTGAATCTTCACCCTTGTCTATCTTTTGGTGGACTGTGAATGCAACTATAATATTACATCTGTATTTTCAGGTTCCCTCTGAATTCTGAAATAAATTTCTAGAATCTCTTAAATCATCAAGAATTAGGCAAACTCTTCATTTTCTGAACAAATTCTACTCGTGTTCATGGAATAACACAAGTAAATTCACTTAGCAACACCATTGAAACTTCCCTAGTTTGCAAACAGAAAGATAATGTTGTCCAGAAACTTTTTTAAAAAATATCAAATATGCCTGGATTTTACAGTATTTTTATTCCAGCTACCAAATCACTTAAATCACAGAGAGATTCTGGATCCATGGCAGTCACCATCTTCAGAAGGCATTTGACTTTTTTCACAGTGCTGCAAGTGCCTTTCCCTGAGGTTGAAAGTGAGGACAGTACATTTCCTATCTGCACTGTGATACTCAGCTGTAACAAATTGGACCCCTGCACTCATTTTCCTGCACCTGATAGGCACCCTTCACAAAATTTTGGGGCTATAGAGGACTCCCCATATGTGAGGCAACACTTGAAAATTTTGGTGCACAATTCATTTCTCCTTTGGATGATGGTATTTGTTAGTAACTAACATGTCTGTGAAGGAGAAATCAAAATCAAGTGAGCAACAATATAAGAATCAAGTATGTAGAAAGTGGATGATTAAACTGATGAGTTTCTTTTGTACTTGTCACCGTGGTTTCATGCCAATGTATGCGCAGGATATGCACATAATTAATACAAGTAATTAAATGAGAGTATTGGAAGGTCCTTAAAAAAGTTTAAAAAATGGACCAAATTCATACAAGAGAAGAAATCTGCCAAATCAAAAGGATTTTTACTGGCAATTCATGCATGAAAGGAAAGAAATCTCCTTTATGACTTGATGAAAACATTCAAGGAGAATCCTCATTCTTCTAACTAATTGCTGTTTTTGTCAGAAATGTAAGCGATTGTCATGGCACATCATAAATTACTGATAACATATCACCAGTGAACATTTGCAAGTGAGATAAATGCAGAAAGTATTTATACTGCTTACAGACCAATTAACACTCTGCCACCCTTCACCACCCAAGTTTGCTGGTATTTGAGTTATTGACAATTTGAAGTTGCTTGTCTTTAAATAATCTTAGCTGTTGTGGGGTATTATTATCCCAGGTGCACTGCAGAATTCCAAATCCAAGTTAGTTATGAAATTTTCCCCCAGCTCCCTCAAAAGGGGCCCTTGTTGACTTCTCCAGTGCTCTGGCAGCCAGCACCCACAGTTGCTCTGTGGAAAGATGTGACTCATGTCCAATGCACTCACATTTAAAATTCTCTCCAGCTCAACAACTTCTGGCAGTCGTCTCAGCCATTTCTGGGTGTCAGAGGCACAGGCTGTTTTATCTGGATGTTCTCTGAGGCTTGTCAAGTGGAGGAGCTGGATTATCATCACATTCCCATCAATCAGGTGCTGTTCACTATATATTACAGCTGAGCCAAGGAAGAACATTGCAAAGCAATATACTGGTTTTGCTACTGCAATGGCTGACCATTCAGTCATTACATGATAATTTAGTGGAAATTAAGGAATTTTAAGGCACAACTTCAGCGATTTCCTACAGCATAAACAATTTCTGAACTACTCTAACCTAGTGTGACTCAAATCAATCCTTGAACTTGTCTTACAAGAATTCCCCCTTCTTTAGCAAACTCAGACTGACATTGCCTGAGACTGCTTTTTGGAAAGGTAAGTCTGTGCCTTCCACCAAACAGAATGCTTCTTACAGCTGCCTTCACGTACACAAGGCTTCTCCTGAGAAACACCAGGCAATGAACAGCCCCTTCCTCGGGAGCTACTAGGTCTGATTATCTCCCACCAAAACAATATTCCTATTCTGCTCGTCATACACATGGAACCAATTAAAAAATCAATCTACAATCCTATCATTCACTGCAGCAAAATGTTATAATTCACCACTTGTAGATAGATAAAAATAGTAAGATAACATAGTCCAAATGGCAAGCCTTTAAATTTTCACAGCCTTCTGGGCTGCATGACATACACAGTGTGTCCTAAAGTGCCTTCTCAGATCCAGAGGCTGGGAATGTTTTGACACTACTTTGGATTTATTAATAAAAACATTGCTAAGGCTGGGGAAAACAAATACAAAAACTGCAATTTTATTATTCTTTCTGCTTTCCAAGGCCTCTGCTCATCAGTCTACCAAAAAATTTTGATTTCCCAGGCAAATGTCAAGCCCAAGACAATCTCTCATCTTCAAAATGCAAGATATCTTTTAGAGTTTTCTGCAACACCTGCATATTTCTACATTTAAAATAATGCTATTGGGTGCCTCAGAAACAATACTGAGGCGTCCTGTCCCTTTCTAATACTTTTTTGGAAAAATTGCAATGCACTTTTGAGTACTTAGGATGCTCACAAGCCCATGCACAACTGGCAGAACCCCCATCTGACCTGCAGCCATAATTAGCAAAGCCAGCTCTCTGAACATGATTTTGACAATTTGTCAGACACAGGTTTTTTAGAACTATTTATGTAAGATGATATTCAGAAATGGCTATTGGAAGTGAGTTCAAGTGAGAGCAAAACTTGCAAAAAAATGTAGCAAAACTTTTTCAAACCTTCCATTCAGCTATCTCAGTACTTCTTTCCTTTGATTCATCATAGCTACCTTTAGCCAACTAAAAATTTAGTGCTTCATCTAAGGTACCCTTTCTCATTTTCGTCAAAAAAATTATATAGTTACTCTACCTTAGGTCTACAATCCAATTTCAGATTTTGAATTCTTTCCGGGACAATAAAACCAGGGGGTATTTCCAGTCAATCATAAGGCACCTATGATTCAAAATTCCAATAAAATTAGATGTGAGCTAGAACTCATCTCCTTTTATTGGTAAAGGGAATCAGGCATTTAAAGGTCAGTGATTCCTTTAAAGCATTCCCTTTTTGCTTCCTGTAGCATTCACGTTACATTATCAAAAATTGCATTGTTCAAAGACACAATTTTTTAAGAGATAAAATGCATTCTCTGAAAAGGGGCAGTTAAGACAGAACCAGGAATGTACTTCCAGATTGTCCCAGCTCTGGATACAACTCAGCAACACTGTGTAGTTACACCATCATCCAAAGGCATGCAGCTGTGCACAGTTTTTCCATTAAAATCAAAAAAAAACTTATTACCCAGTCAAGAATCACTGGAGATGCACTCACAGCACTTGCATGGCAACAACAACTGTGCCCTTCAGGTACTTGTTCAGGTGGGAGCAGTGTGCAATCAATAAGTCACACTGAACAGGTTGTTCCATTTAGCACTGGCTTTCCCTTTGGTTGTTTCTTACACATCCATTCCATTGATTGGTCTGGCACCACTTGGATTACTCTGTGCAGTATTCCTTGGTATTATTAATACTGCCTATAATGAGTGCATTCCTAGTCTGTGGGCTGATTTCAATTCCCATTGATTTTGATTTTAATTTTCCTCCTATTAGGAGAAAATTAGGTAGGCAGCTTGTGCATGGGTGTGTTAGGAAAGTCAGGGAAGAAAATCAGTAGTGAGTGTTTATTGTTCTATCTGCACTTTCTCAAGGATGAACTCGAATAGATTGTTTGGAGGGAGGTTAATGAATTTAGACCAGGGTTTACAGCAGCTGCCAGCACAGGGGGAGAGGCTGGGGGGAGCAAACTGCCCGAGGTGAGGAGAGGCTCTTAGAGTAGCAGGGAAGCACATGCTGAGAATTCTGCTTTTTTGACAGGTCAAGTAAAGTGCAATTTATGAAATCAATAAACAGATCTGCCATTATAATGGATTAACCAGACTCTCCTTCATCCAGAGGCTTCTGCATTACTGGAGAAAGTGTATATTATTCTGGGACCTTCTGAAATGGGCAGTTTTAGTTGGAATATGCAGGGAAAGTGGAGGGGAAAAGCGAGACAGGATCATCACAAATTCAGTTTTTCTTACTGTTTCATCAAAATATTCCTGTACATAAGTCTCCTATACAGAAGTTCTCATTTTCCCCAATACTAAACTCATTAACCCCTCAGAGTTCCTAATATGACCCAAAAAATTTAAAAAAAAAAATTGAAGATTTGGTTTCTTTATCCATAGAGAAATTTTCCTTACAATCTCTCCCTTATGCTCTCTCCCATCTGACACTTACACATGTGTCAGGCTGTTCAGCTCTCCACCAAAATAATGAAGCAGGTGAAGGCCTCATGCACCTCTTTTTATGGAGGTGTGCCCTCCTGCAGGTCTCCTGCTCTCTCTTTAGGACTGGTTACCATGCCCTGTAAGAGATGAAATCATGTTCCTTGGCATGTTTAGGATGTGGCAGTACTGAAATAATGGGTCTGGAGCAGTAGCAGAGCTGAGCAGCCAAATGATGAGCACATGGTAAATTCCATGATTGTATGTGAGAGCATGAGGTGCAAGTTCCCAGGAGGAGAGGAGTTATCTTCATTGAGTAGGAGCATGCAAGGACACTGAAACCACTTACCCCTGAAATTATGGACTTAGATGAACAGCTCATCTTTAGCTCTGTATCTGTGAGACACTAAGAATTACACACCTTCAGCCCTCACTGAGGTTTCTTAAAACTAATATCTAATATCAGTAATAAAGAACCTTATTCCTTCATTTTTTAAAACATATTGCCATATGAAAAAATAATGCTGTCTTGTTTGAAGCCAAGCAAAACAATTCAGATTAGAAGAATATATATTATCTGCCCAAAATTAATATAAATTAAAAAATGACACCACTTGCATGAGACCAGAAAGGAAACTATCATTTCTGATAAGTTTGTTGCTAGATAGGATAAGACATGAACCTCATGCAAGTGTTTCATTTGAAATGGGACAATGGGATACATTTTCTTGTGAAAATTTGGTTGAGGCAACAAAGCATTTTTAAAAAAGCAACAGATGTAAACATTTAAATCATATATTTTATAAATTAATATGCAAGTATACATATATTTAATCTCTCACTCCAAGATTCTTGTTAATGTGTATTACGGGGTAATCTCTACTACAAGAAAAGTAAAAGAAAGAGAGAAAAACTAAGTAAATGTCAGTAAATGTTTTTATAGCTATTTTAGGTAGCTATTCTGTGCTGCTTAAATGCTAATTATTTGTTTAGGGAAAATGAAAAGTAGTAATTTATTTAATGAAATACATTTCAGTTTCAGAAAATGTCATTATCACACATACCATCTGGCTTGTCTTATTCAGGTATACTATTGATTCACTTTCATCCAAATTTATCCAAGATATCAGATGCCACCACAATCTGAGTATAATGACAAATATGTGAATGTTCCTCTGTGTTTGCATTCTTTCACAAATGTCAATACAACTGTTGGGGTTGTCTTGTCACCTATGTGATCCTTTATGTTTTCTCCTTCTTGACAAGGAATTAAACAGACAAAACACCAAGAAAATACAATATGCAAGTTGAAAGAGTCCCATGGTTTTCAGATGCTGCTTTTACAATGGTGGTACATAGGCTACTACACAGGACACAGGTAGGAGACTTCCAGGCTTACAGCCAGGTGTTGTACATTTCTCTGTCTTACACTCCTGGCCCCAAGGATCTGACTTTCAAACACTCATAGTCCATGCCTGCAATTTTTGGAAGTTACTTGTCTCATCTAATGGAATATTCACATCTCCAATTTTTGCCACAGAAAACTTCTACTCCACAAGACACTGAAGTCTTTTCACACTTCAGTGCCCTACATTCTGTTCTTTAGCTTCCCATCACAACCCTAGTTTTTTGCTCTAAAAACTAATTCCCATCCAAAAATCCCAGTTTTCATCATCTAGATAGGATAAATTTTGGACAAGGCTGAACTTACAGAATAGAGGAGACCCAGAAGGGTTTCTGTGCCCACATCAGGTACCATTCATCATAGTTTAGACAGGTCTCCAGTGCTGGAGGTGTGGTGGAAGATTTGAGACATCTTTAATTTTATCTCAGTGTAGTGTTGGTACCGTGACATAACTTTGAGTTTAAGATGACCACCAGACACAGGCCCAGTGGCTGCTACACCCTTTTTGTAGTGGTATGAAAGCAATCTCCTGCACTGTCTGTGGTGTTACACACTTTGCATCTTATAAAGTTGAAAGGAATGTGAGAAAAGAAGCTGTAGGCTTTTAAAAATTATCACATAGGCTAAATAACACCTTACCTGTATATCATACCTTTCTGGGATTTTTGTGAGTAATTTTCCCCACCTTTTATTATAAGTTATTTTTAAATTTGAGTCACTTGCCAATCACATTGTTTCACATGTGGAAATACAGTCTCAATTATTGAGTACTTCCCCAAATGGTGAAAAGTTCTGCTCTAAATTAATCCTGTATGTGTGTTACAGGTTTCTGTGTGAGGCCAAGGGCTGCTGACCTGTTTGCTCTTCACAGTGTAAAGCCAAAATTCTTCACTCAGTGATCTTATAACACCATTTGAAGGGCTGATGAATGTGAGGAGACAGCCAGTGGTGTGAGAAGAATTGGACTGTCTTTCATCCAAATACGCAGCACTGCCTGTCTGAGATCCTTGTCTTGCCTATTCAGGCTGCTGGTGCAAACCACCTTCTAAAAATCATTGCAGTGTGTTTACCTTCAACAGCTTGTGAATTTTGGAACTGTGAAAGAATGAGATAGTGAACCTGTGGAATCTCAAGGCCTGCAGAACTAAAATTTGCTGGAAGAAGGTGGTCTTGCAGCACTTAGATGCTGATGAACAGGAAACAGCCAGTCCCCAGAGGCTGCTTCAGTGCTACAACAGCCAGCATGAGAGGGGTCTGGTTACTGAGCAGTTAGATATCAAAAAATATCTGATAGCTGGAACACTACAGACTCATTTCTCTCTTTTCCACTACTGCTTTACTCAACATTTTCAAAATTAAATGTTTCATCTCCAGCATTTGAAATGGTTTTCCATCTCAAAATTAGACTGGAGTTTTAAAGGGGTTAAATAAGCATGGGGGAATAATTTCATTGTTTCATTTAATCCAAAATACTTTTTTCTGGTTTAATATTATTTTATTTTATTGAGAATTGCAAAGATTTGCTACCCAAACAAACAAACAAAAAAAATTACTAACGAATATAAATAACTGTGAAACTGGAATTAATTAATTTCAAGCAAGCAAAGATCTTCTAAAGCTAAAGAATAAAGTGAAATAAATAATTCCCAAAGTTTGTTACAAAATCCATACTTAAAACTAGAGCTGCAGATGAAATTTCATTGATCTAGGTAGCTAAAGAAGGACTGCCTTTATTGTTCTACTTTTATGAACACTTGGAAGCTAGTATAAATACAGTTTACTATCTCAGGGAGCTGTTTCTCATGATTATTGCACTCTACACTTTGGATATTATATAGTATATTAGAATATGATGTGTATATATATATATATATATATTAGCCTGCTTCTGATGTATATCCAACCATGCATAGTCTGAGATGTATGAGATTTAAAAAGCAAAGGTTTTTTGGTTTTTTTTCTCTCCATTAAAAGAAGAGAAGAGTGTTCTGCCAGGCTTCACCTTCTTTAGGCACCTGAAAATTCACTATTTTGTCTGAAGCTACTGAAGCTATACCAACACAAGCTCCTTTGGAGTGAGATTCACCCATCTGAAATAAGGGACCCAAAGCAGGTCATCTGAATTACCTTCTATTCATTATTGAGAAGACTAAATAATATACCGTGAGCTTTTGGAAAGCAAAATTAAGAGGAAATCAATTGTCTGTTACCAGGTAATGTTTGTTTACAATAACAGGAAAATAAGCATAAAATTTAAGAAGACAAATGCCTTCATTTTTTACAGATGTTTAGGGTTTCTGGGCTAAAAGGTGTTGTCAAAAATTACAGAAGTATTTATCCTTTTTATGTCACATAGTCATTGTCAATGACCAAGTATCTAGGCTACTGCAACCTATTCCCTTTATCATTATACTTCACTCTTACCTGTAATGTTTTTTTCCTAAAGTCTAAGGATTTAAAAAGTACCTCTGTCTTGTCAGAAACACAAAACAATTGTTCTGTTCTTACAAATTTTCAGTGACCACATTTTGTGCTGCATCTTCTCATGGCAAACAAATACACAAACAAATACACAGTCTTCTAGTAATCCATCTTAAAATCCAAACCTTTCCATGATGCTTCCTCTGAGAGGCTGAGTGCTCATAGTCCTACTCAGATCAGACATTCTGTTCAAGTTCCACATTACCTCCCTGCCTTTCTCGACTTAAAAAAGCTGCTCTGCTCATTGAATTATTAAGACTTCCATCTAGATCTGTCCTCTATACTTACAACATTATTTTATAATTGGAAAATGATTTAGCAACAGGCTGTGAGTAGAAAAATCAATAGACCTTGATAATGAGATCTGTCCTACATGTTCCTAATCAATTATTTAAAGAAAGAAAGTATATTACAGAGGTGCTTCACATGTTACTAATCTTGCAAGCCAATGTTCTGTATTCTTATTTTACTAATAAGGTCTTGTGAGGAAGAGTGAACTGTGTTTAAAATATCATTCATCTTCATTTCATATCCTGCCAAGTCCCTAAGCAAGGCCAGAAGGTCACAAAGCTTTTGTGAAATAATAAACTATTCCTTACTCAGAGGGCTGATGAGATCATCTCCACTGATAGAGCATCTGTTTTCTACTTCATTAATCACAAACATTGCAATGCTAAAAAGCCTGTTCTTGAATCTTAAAGAAACAATATTTAGCCTATTTCAGCCTTATCTTTTTGACAAGCTCTGCTCTGCCTACTGTAATGGCAGAACTGTTTTTCCTTCATGTCCTAATAATTCAGTATATCTATGTATAATTCAGTAATCTATACAAAGTAATTTTTTTGCTCCTCTTTTGATCAGATTATTTCACTTTTGGAGGAAAAAACTCCACTGAAATGCAGATTAGACAGCTTCTCTGATTATAATTTTCTTTTTATATTTTTGCTTTGTTAAGTCTTTTAATGCCCATGCAGAACACCTGGGGTACCAATATGCCATTCAGACCTTGACCTGTGCTGGCTGCTGCACTGCCTCACAAGAACAAGAGTAGAAGGAAATTCTGAAAGCTCAACCTGAAAGTCATGTTTGGCTCCCCTTTATTCTGGTGTCACCTGTAACAAAGTAAAAGTTTTATTATTAATTTCTGCAATGCACAAGATAATTCAGCTTCCTCTCTCAAAATAAAAGACAAGAATTTACAAGAATGTAGTCAGGAATCCAGGTGATTACCATCATGAATACAGAGAGAAGAGATTTTTTTTAACAATTCAGCATTTTTTCCTCTCAATCTCTCTGTATTAAAGCATTTATTAATCCCATTCCAATTGTACAAGACTTTAGATATAACAAGTCAGACCTGAGAAAGAAGTAACAGAGAGCAGGGCAGGTTTCTGACTAGTGTTTATTGAGATGCATAATATGATTTACAAAGTTCTTAGTATGCTGAACTTGAAGCTGTTACTCTTTATCAGCACACTGGCACATAAAACTTCCTGAGCAGGTAGGGATTTTTAAATGCCTTGAAATGTCTACTAATCTAAGTTGTGATCCAGTGTCTAGAAGTATTTGGTTATTTAACTGGAAGTTTTAACTACTTTGAGAGTCATGTTGTCAGTGACCACCTCATATTTCTATGTGGCTTGTGTCTCTTATAAGGGAAGGCAAATGATTTATGAAAAAGGAGACCAGCTGGAGAATGAAATTATGTCCTTTTTTGTCTTTTCGTAAACCATGTTTCTTCACATTTTTCTGATGGGAATGATTTGGATATAAAGGCACACCAACAAAGGCATGAAAGGTAAAGAATTATTTGCAATTAATGGCAGCCACAGGAAATGCCGTGAAAGAGGATGTAAGGTCAGCCTTGAAAACCAGAGTCAAAGATTGTAGTTATTCAAACAATTGCAAAATCCCATTATTACTGATGCATGTTTGGGGGTGGTTTAATGGCAATTGCATTGTATTTTTGTTCTAGATTCTCAATTATCCATGACTTGGATTTGAATGAACCTTTTAAAATTTCTCCCTAAGAGGAGGACCAGAAACCAGCCTGGTAACAATATCTACAATTCAGCATCTGCTGAATGGAGTTCTGTGAAACCAACCAAGTACTGAGGAAACCAACAAAAAAACCCCCAAATTATTTGGCAATCCCACCTAAAAAAACCCTGTTCTCCTAGTGAAAGAACTTGATACCTCAACAAAAAGAAACATTTTGTTCAGGATTATCATTTTTACAGTCATTCTCACATACTCAAACATTTAGAGCTAACTCTTATTTCATTTGAATAGTCTGTTCTTGCTGCTTTGACTCAAATCAACAGCTGACCTCATTATGATCCTCAGCTTGTCAAGTTCACAGCAGTGCTCATGTCACTAGCTACAGTTGATTACAAACTTAGAGGTCATCTTCCTTGTGCTCTTATCTCTCATTTTGATTAGGTATGTAGGAATTTTATGTAGTCAGTGATTGAACTAGCCAGTGGTAAGTTCCTAAAGCAATTAAGCAGGTCCAGAAGAGGCTAAGTAATTTTTTTTGATACATAAAATTATGTTTCTGAAAATCAATGCAACCTTAGGAGTTGGGTCAGAGGGACAATTCAGGCACAGTTAAACATGTATTTATTTAGCCATCTAATGTATTAGACACAAGCACAATTATATAAATGGCAAACTGCATCAAATATGAATTCAAAATAACCCTCAGTGATGAGCAAGAATCATTTCTATAGCACAGATAAAAGCAGGGCCCAATGTGCCATCAGTGGCAAAGGAAATTCTGCTCCAGATAAGATTCTCTTGTGCCCAGTGCTGAGCTTTATGGGAATCATTTCTGCTGAGATCAGTTGGTGCAGTACAGCCTCCCAGGTGTGGAGTTGCTGAGGCTGAGCACAGGCAGCCCCAGGAGAATTTCCTTCAGGACTGGCAGCATTCCCAACACGTCTCAGCAGGGAGCACGTGGGTGCCAGAGCACAAGGTGAACAGTGTGAACTCAGGAGAGCTACCACAAGAGCTTAGACACACAGATCATAATGTGCAGCCAAATGAACTGTCTCACAATGAAGGAAAAGGCTCCTTTTTCTGCCTGTGTGGAAGGCAAACAGTAAGGGATTATTGCTTTACCTCAAGTCAGCTCACTCATAGTGTTGGACCACACAAGTTCCTTGATTATGTCATAAATTACCAAAACCGAGCAAACAGTAGACTTCAGCCTCAGAATCTTTAAGAAAAGCACCAGATGGCTTATCTTTGGTCTTTCTTTCTGTTTATATCTCTATTGTTGGAGTTTGACATTTTAACCCCACAGTGACATCTCAGCTTTGAGGAGGGCCACAGTAACACACCTGTCCACAAGCTGGGAAATCCTGCTCTGGTTGATGATTACCACTCTGTTTTTGCTCTCTCATCCCATTTGAGTTACACCCAAAGAGAATTAGCACATGCACAACTGCTGGAATCTTGAATACATTTTGGTTTACTAGGCACATGCTAATCTGGCTGAGGAGCTCACAGCTGAGATAATACTTTAAAAATTGCTGAGCACTCTAACCTTTTCCTGTGATACAGAGATGATGGAAATAATGTCTGCTGATAAGTTAAGAATAAGTTGCTACATGGA
Organism: Serinus canaria; assembly: GCF_022539315.1. Classification (NCBI taxonomy): domain Eukaryota; kingdom Metazoa; phylum Chordata; class Aves; order Passeriformes; family Fringillidae; genus Serinus; species Serinus canaria. Next base: position 13,122,485 of record NC_066315.1, read on the forward strand.
GAAATCAGTTTTCAATTAATTATAAAGCTGACAGAAAGATTAATAGAGTTGATGTAAATATTTGACCAAGGCCATTTAGAAAGCCCCAACATATCTCTTAAACCAATAGGTGAATATCACAAAATCAAATCTGCAGAGTGCAACTGATTTTGTTTTGGAACTAGTCCAAACCCTGACAAGCATAAAATAAGTGTAGTTACTAGCACATGTTTACACAGTGTCTTATAGTTAAGAATTGCAAAGTAGTAATGATTTAACCTTTCCAATAGCCCAGAAAAGTCAGCAGTCTTTATGCATGTAAGTACTGAGACATTGAGAAGATCACCCCAAACCCTTTCCAAGGTATAGGAGAAAGAAGTTGTTAAAAAGTCTCATTTATGATACTCAAGCATGGATTTTTAATATTAATTGATTATTTTCCTCAACTAAATGCAAATACACACTCCTTTATACTCGTTTAGATTTTTGTAAGTCAGCACTTGAAAACATCTCTAAAATCTCTGGTTTTGGCAGTAGACTGCAGGAAGAGCAAGGCAGAACTCTGTGTGTCTAACCCTGCCCTAGAGCTCCAGGGCCATGTTAGCCCAGCATGATGTGGAGCAAATCTCCCCCACCCCTCACCCTTTGATGAAGTTGTTGTTTGCAGACAGACGTGCTGCCAGCAGCTCACACTCTTCAGGCACTCTGCAGTGCTCAAGCTGATCTGCACATTCCCCCAGCAGTGCCTGAGGAGCAGCTCCAGCTCTGAGCAAACCCGACCATGGGGGTTTTAGCTCAGTGCTGCCTTGTGCTCCTGAGCTGCCTGGGCAGCTTTGTGATACCCCTGCTTTGAATGGCCACTTGAGATGGTGCTGCCCACAGCAAGAGTGCTTCCCAGATCATCCTTCAAATCACCACACAATGAGTTTTCTCCTCTAACCAATGCTACCTACACCCAGAACCTTTTCTTCTCCCATTTGCTAAACCAAGGTCGCATTAATAAACTAAGGCCCAGAACTAGAAAACTTGGACTCATAATGCCTATTATATTCTTCATATTAAGTACTGATGAACCTATCTATAAATGTAGATTCATGAAAAGATAAATTCCTGCCACACTGCATATTTCAAGATTTCTGCAAAGCTATCACAATCTCACAGAATATTTCACATTGCAACAAATATTTCTGGCTTTTAGGAGTTTCTGGAACAAGAAAGAACACGTAGGTCTTGTGAAAGTCTCTCTGTGTTTTGTTCAACTTACAAAGAAATGTGTCCTCTTACAGAAATCTTTGTCCCATAGCTGGACAAACAGTGCTTGAACTCCAAACATTGCAACAGCTGAAATCCTGCAGTATTCTTGTCACCACCAGCCCCACAAACCAAAACCAAAGGGAAACGAGTTTGCTCCTGGCTAAACTGGTTGGAGTTATGCTAAGTTATTCTCAATACAGAACTGACAATTAGTAGTTCCCAAATGCTGATAATAACAGCAATAAAAAGAGTGACACTAATAATAATAATAATTATTATTATAATGATATAGTTACATACCTCAAGCTGCATTTAAAATCACTTAAACAGAATAAAACTGATAAAACCAGATGCAGCATGTCATAGTTTGATGCATCCACCCAGGAAATTCAGAAACACATAGCTCACCACAAAGCAAAGAGAAAACAATGAAAACATTTGCAACAGTCTCTTGTTAATGAGATGTTTATGGGCCAGTGCTTAAACTAATAAAAAAAAAAAAAAAAGAAGCCAGAAGTGCTGATTAGTGTTCTTTAGAAGTAAAATGTTGGGTTTCAGTGTTTCCAAATTAATTACAACATTGAAAATTTAAGTGAAAGTTATAATCCAATAATGGTCACAGAAATGGGACATTAAAAGGAACCCTCCAAGCTGCAGGAAAGCTGCAGCCAGCATAAATCAGCAAAGTTACACAGATATCAATGGAGTTACACCAAACTGCACCCACTGAGCTTTTGGTAAAAAAGAGCAACAAGGAGAAAGATGCAAAGGTATAAATAGAGATGCCTGAAAGCTAAAGGAAGACATTTAAAAATACTGAATGGGATGCATAAAACCTGAATGTCTGAATCCCACCTCAAGCCCATGCAGTCAGCAGAAACTTGAGGACAGCTCAGCTGCCTGTGTGTAACAGTCTGCCCTGTGGTGAGACCAACCAACCCCAAAGCTCCAGGTGTGCTTCAGATTAAAATTCCATTGTCTGCTACAGAAGTTTAAGAATCCATTTTATGGGTGAACACACACACACACACAAGAGCCTAAATTTAGGCAACTGAGTCTGCAAGGTCATTCCTTCCTGAACACCACAGGAAGTGGAGAAAAAAAGGCTCTACTCCACAGCAGCTATCTGATCTTTATTAGACCATAAAGCAGCATTAAAGTGAACCATTTTCCAAACAGCAGTTTAAAAAAATCAACACTTTCTTTTTAATTCTGAATGAAGTCAAATTTGTAATTCTCAAGTCCTGTCCCAGAATGAACCTACAATCTTAAAATTTCAGTGCATTTCTTTTCAATATGCACTCATTAAAGTAATATACTTAAATGTTTCATACCTTATTTGATTGGTTTTGTTTTGTCTTCAGTTTCCTTTCATAAGGGGACATATACCTCCAGAAATATTAGAAATGGTTTTCATTCCTGTGCCCACATGCCTTTAAAACTTGCCCAATATTTTTAGAAAAGAAAACTCTTTTTCAAGAGTAATGGGCTGGTGCTGTGAGGGGGAAATCGCTGAAGGCTGAATTCAGTAACACTACAGCTCACAGAAATGTGTTTCCATTTAGATTTGAATAAATATCCTATTTGCCTGTTCTTCTTTTGCCTGAAATATCAGAGTCTTTACTGCATCTGAAGGTTTTGGATCATAACATTAAAAATAAAGGCTATCCACACACAGCTAGCTTTTCTTCTGTGCTCTCTCTGAATTCTGTTCATTTGCCTCATTCCCCTTTCTCATTTTTCCCCAAACCATAACCCACCTACTGAAGCCTCCTTTTTTTTCAAACACTGCTTGGAGAAATATGTTTCACAGAGAAGGTACAGGAGCCAAGTGTAGGTGTCTTCTCCCTTTATGCAAACAATGGCATTAAGACAAAACACACATTTTCCAGTGCTTGCTCACCTCACACAGCTCTAGAGAACTGAAATCCCCATCCCCTTGAGTTTACACCACCACTTGAAAGGCACAAAGCTATAACTAATAGCAGGTGCCTGGTGCCTGAGTTTTTGTTTTAATTTCTCCCTCTGGATCCCTGGCACAGGAGCTCACCCTGCCCCTGGCAGCCGTGGCGCTGGGTTCTGGTTTTATGACATCAATCCCACTGGATCCTTTTGGTTCCTCTGCACCAAAGCTCCTTCATGCACAGGTCCCTTCCCCTCCCAGAAGCTGGGGGAAAGCTCTTGCCTGGCTGCCCTGGTGGCTGCCCCAGAGGCTCCTGAAGTCACTGGTGTCACTGGTGTGCCAGGGCTTCATCACACCCACGTCCACCCAGGGGGTCTGAGGGGCCCAAAGGTGCTGCACAGCCAGGCACAGGTGTGATGAGGGAGATTTCTGCATTCACCCCTAGTGGAGTCTGGGATAGACTGCTGTCTACTCTTTTTTCACAATTCCTTTGCATCAAATAACGTGCTGTAGAGACCTTACATAACCAGTAAAGAGGTTATGTATTAAGACTGCAGGTGTGTTGCCTAAAAAAAGAGAGAAAATTCACTCCTTTCTTCTTTTTCATCTCCTTTGAATCCCTGTTGTTGTTTGTACCATGCATGTGTTTTCCTCCTGTCACCAATTCTCCCCAGTAGTTTGCATCCCTCCTGACCCGTAGAGTTAAACACCAGCTCTCTCCAAAATGCTAAGGTGAGCTAAATTGACTCTCCTGTTGCTGTGTTAACAATTGAATAGAAAAGTACAAGACTTTCTTGGAAATATAGTTGTATTTCCTGCTTTCAGTCTTGGCTGCAGTCCAGAAAAACAGAGATGTATAAGAAAAATTTTAAAATGTCACCATGTTTAGGGAGAAGGAAGGATTACTTTTTTGTACCTTAAAAAAATAAATTTTTATTCTCATATTTTACTTTCTTTTCAAAATTTTATGGAGTTATTTACAGGGAGTTGTTTTTCTCTCAGCTCAAAGACACACACCAGGAGCAATGAGATTTGGAGCACCACACTCCTTAGAAGCTGTAGTCCCAAACCAGCATCCATTTGTGCCAGGTAACACAGAAACATTTCCAACAGCCCTCACCCCTAGAGCTAAGAACCAACAAGGAATAATGCAGACAGCTCCATCTCAGCTGCTATTCCAGCCACTCCACAGGCTAGCACAATTAAACTCTTTGAAAGCAATGGCCAGATTTTAGTAATTTCAATGGCTGTAAAGGAGACCTACTGTGACAAGGCCATTGCCTGGCTGTGCAGCAAAGATGAACACCCATGTGCAGAGCCATTTCTGCCTCATGGCACAGACTGTGCACTACAATGCTCTAAGTAATGGAGATTAATGAATAACCAGACCTACTAAACTCAACTGCAAATTTTCCATTTTGATTTACCCCAAGCAAATCAAGTGGTGAGCCATCATCTTTGATAGGAGCTCTTTTTTTCATTTTGATCATCTGGTAATCTGTGTAAAAGATGGGTAAGTGCAGTATTTACCAGCCCTTAACCTCAGAGCTGCAGGGAATGCAAAGAGAGAAGAGCAGACGACAGAGCAGACAATCTAAACATCCTCTTGGGCTGGAGACATTTGTGCCAATGATCAGAGAAACCTCTTGGCATCACATCAAACCAAGGAAAGGATGACAATTTGGGCTCTGCTCACCTGCCTCATCCCTCTTTTTCATTTATACTCAAACCATTTCCCTCCTACTGAAGCCTCATTTTTTTCCAAACACTGCTTGAAGAAATATGTTCCTTGTAAAGATAAACATGCCAGGAAAAGAAGTCCTGCCAAACAATTTGTAAATTTTTGTAATTTCATTTATTATTTTTGGTCCAATGGTCTGTGTTATCACACTTAAAGCTTCTTATTTTGCTACTAATTTTATTGTCTTCTTACTAATGGAACTTTAATCATTTTTTCAGCCACATTGTTTTCCTTTTGGAGACCAGCCTTGAAGAAACTATTTCACCTTGGTCTCAGGAGAATGTGCGGATCCACTCATTTAATATCTTGTAGCAGCAGCACTTTTTCTGTCATTTTTGCAATTTCTTCTATTCTCATTAACATCTTCTGTGTTCCTGCATATTTCCAGTGGTATTCCTACTTTCTTCTACTGCATAAATTTTTCTTTAAAATCCCTTACTCTATAATTTTTAATACAAAAATATAGTAGAGTTCACTAGATATTTCATTTTCCTGTGAGAGTCTGCTCTTTTTGGCAAACTGATGTTGAATAAGAGCAAGAGGAATCATGAGGTGCTTAAACTTAGTCCCAAATAAAACATTATGGAATTCCCTGTGGTACTCACACTGGAGAAGGCTTTTTTACTACATAATGGGTCTCATTATGCCCCCAGAAATTCAATGTTCTTTATTACAGTAGGAAGAACAAGGCACACAGAAATTAACAAGAACCATCAAAGAGCCAGAAAAACAAATACAGAGAAAAAATCCTTCTTCCTCTAAAATTGAGATGAGAGCCTTACCTTGTCAAAGCACTGTACTGTTTGAGAAGCACAGGTCTCAGAGGGAGCAGAGCAGTTAGTGATAGAGGTAACTCAAAACATATGATCATTTGCGATATTTTTATTTATATTATTAAATTTGAAACCTACAAAAGCTGTTGTGATTATCTAATCTGACACTTGCATATCAGGGAAGCAGATCTAATTTCTTCAGCAACTCCACAATGTCTGAATAAAAGCATTTATTAAAAAGACCCAGTTTCATTACTTAAAAATAATTCTAGTGTCAAAATTGACAGAGTAATAGCCCTTTGTTTACTTCCTCTTACTTTAATATTTGCATTTCATTTCTCCTTTATATATCAATCTTAATTTAAGGGAAGTTTTTTACATTTAGCTTCCTTTGCATCACTGTGATCACATCACTCCACTTTTATGATTGAATTTCACCTCCCTCATGAAAATACTGGTTGATTCAATAAAATCATTTCTACCCCTTCTTTTGCATGTGTAGGTCACATAGACATTATGAGATGGAGGATCATCATTGTATTTTTTCTAATTCCATCATTCCTGTAATCTCCTTTAGAAAGCATGGATGCCCTAATGAGACTCAGAATTATGACTCAGTAACTCAGATATTACTTGTTGCATTTGCACAATGCCATTCTCCTGAACAGCTTTCTCCACTTTTATCCAGAGATTTTTATTTTTATGGTAGATTCATGGCAAAATAAGTCAGGTTTTTAGACAAGTCTTGAAGACTTTTCTTACCTTCCAGAGCATTGCCCGAGTCAAGTTTACAGAATTACACGCTGTAAACTTGACTGTGGTTTTCCTTTCCAGATGTGGGATGTTTTATTTGGCAGTTTCAAAAGCAATGTTTTCAGTGTTTTTAGCAAAAAAAAATTCACACTGACCTGTGTTATTTATTTATCCTAATAATAACTTCTCTAGTAGTCTTTGTGACATATATGTCTTACCAGCATTAATTTTCTATTTCTTATATATTACTGACTAAAGCCTTAAATAATATTTTGCCTAGAAATGCATCACAGGATGATGAATTCCTATACATAACACTTGGAGATCTATCAGTAAAACAGTTTTTTATTTAATTTAGAACACTATATTATGATTATCATTCTTTTCTGCTTGACAGTTTCCATACTTCTGCGTATTGTCTACATCATTTTTTCCTTCTTTTGTGGCTGGACAAGCCTATAAATAACTTCTGTTTGAAAGCCATGAGTCTAAAAATAGAGTGGAACGAAGCTGAATAGTCTAGGACACAATGCACATTGTTATTTTGCTAAACAGGTGGGAAGGGGGAACTTAAATCTAACATGTATTTGAATGTTTTCTCAAAACTTCCTTATTTAAAAGGAAAATTTCTAGGGCATGTGAAATATCCAGATGTCCAATCTACTTAACATAAGTTTACAGTTTGTGTCTAGTAACCACTACTTTTAACAGAGTTTTCATAGTTATTTTACAGAAGGGACTTATGAAAGAGGGAAGATCCAGCCTAATTCACAGCAGGATTTCTCTCTTGAAGCAGCATATCCAGACTAAAAGAGTTTCCCAGGCTCCTGTGCAAGGAGAGATGTGCACTCCAGACCACTTTAGATAACCTAATTCAGATGACAACTTTAGAAAGAGATTGTGCTCTGAAGTCTCTCTGTAGAAGACTATATTATTAGTTGATATTAAACGATTAATTGTTGTAAAAATTGAGATGGATACAGTTGTGGGCACTTAACCTTTGACAGGTGACTCTTGCTAGAGCCTTACAAGTGACAGCTCTTCCTTCCACTGCTGCATAGAGAAAATCCATGGGTGCTCAGAGTCTTCTACAAGATCTTCACTAAACATATGCACAAGTGATACCTGCACTAAACATATTGTTTTTATCAAGTATTGTTGTAATTTCAAATTCTCTATGTCCTATTTTTCATTAAAATGTTACTAATGCATCATTTTTGCAATCACTTATTTGTCAGGTCAGCCTTACATCAGTTTTGCCAAAGAGCAGTGACTTCTCTTTCATTGTCAATCAATTACCAGTCATGTTTGACTAATTTCTGAAGGATTTTTTAAGTTCCTCAGTGCTGCAAGGTTTGCAAGTAAGTAAAAGTTCAATCTCCTCATTCTGACGTTTTTGGCACTCAAGGGTGCCAGTTCTGCTGATTTCAGAAAAATATTTAACTTCCACTGTGTAAGTTTATGGTTCTCCTTATCTTCTAGCTCAACAGAAAGTATTTCCTTAATACTTTATCATAGGAATACATCATCCTGCTTTTCTTCAGGAGCAGATTAAAAAAAAAATATTTGTTGTACACTTCCTTTTCTATGTTGGGATTACTACCTTTATCTCATGTCGCACTGATACAGTTGTTGAACTGTTGTTTGTTCCTGACACACTTAAGAAGTTCTTTTTCTGAAATCCTGATTGGTTTTCTGCTTTTCCAACAATGGTTATTAATAAGTATTATTATCAGCTTAAATGTCTTTTCATAACTTGTCCTGAAAAGTAGAATATTATGATTTGTGTGAGCCAAGTATCTTAATGCACTTTTTCCTTTCCTTTTGGCCATGGGTGTAACATATCAGAGCACTGGCTTTCTATTCAGAGTACTGAATCAGAATTTTGTGAAGCTGTCTGTTTCCCTTAAAGCAGATTTTGCTGTTAGAGCACGCTGGAAGCACCACCAGTCATCAGGTCTGCATCTCAGTTTGCTCCTTTCAGTTTACCTCACCTGTCAATCCAAACCACTTGTTGTGGACAGATATGATGCCTGCAGAGATTAACAAACTGAGACCCCATGATGCAATCCTGAGACACAAGTGGAAGGGTACAACATATGGAAGCCAGTTTCTGGTGAACCATAAGGTCTCTGCCTACTCTGACCAGAGGTTTGCAGGGCCCCAGATAAGTCAAACTCCCCTTGGTGTACCACACTGTCAGACAGAAAAGCAAGCACTGTGAGAAAGGCTATTCTCATATGCCTGTAACCATGATGAAGCCAGATAAAGCCAAGAATACAGATCTTTACAGGCAATTTTCTTATTAAAATACCAAAGATTCTGACATTCTTTATATTCTGTAGGACTACATGAGAGTGTGACTTCTGTATTACAAAGGCAAAAAAGATGTGCATGTATTCTATAAGATCAACTTGTAAATAACTTCTAACCCCCACTCAAAAAGGTTGCTTATCCTGCTTACCCCCATGTTAAAATCCTGTGATGTTTTGGAAACTTTTATAGGGAACCAAAGTGAGAGCAAGGAAAACCAGCTTGACCTCTGTTGCCCAAGGTATGTCTCAGACCTTCCAGTGACCAACAGGCAGTTACAGGATTTTTATACCAGGTTGCCTATTCCACCTTGTATGTGCCTGCTCTGCATATATGTCTGCTGACAGGGTCTTTAATTACATGATTTCATCATTTATTTTCCATTCAGTGGGTGAATCAGCAGTATAAATGAAGCAATATTTTCTTTTTCCTCTCAGCATTCATGGTGCAGTTTTAAGCCCCATTTACTGGGAATCATCCCAACCTTACCCAGAAGATAGAGTCACTTATTATCTTATGAGTGTTTCAGTGGGCATGCCTGTGCCATACAGTGATGGGTGGTGTTAAGACTCTCTGGAGAGTGCTGCCTGAGCCAGCTCTTGAACCAGAAGCTGTGTTGCCACATCAGCAGGGTGCTGCAACTGAACTAATAACCTTCTTTGGAGACATTTGGCATGGGCATTTTGACAATCTCATGGCTAGCTGGAGTCATGGTGTAAATATGCCCAATGATACTCATCACCACAGCACCAAGATTTAAACTGCACAGGAGCAAACCCCTTTCATGCCTGCATCGATCCACTTCACCATTTTTTGACCTCAGTTTTAGAAACACTGGCTAATGCATTTCCTCCTTCCAACAAGTGAACCTAAAAGCACTTCTCATCAGAAAACTGAAATTAATTTGGAAAGTCTAACTCACATCATTCTGAAGACCAAAGAGCAAGTTCATAGCATTTTCAGAATTGATCAAGCAAATTTTCAAGACATAATGCTTTCACTGAAACAATTTTTTTTTCCCTGTGAGCTGGATTTAGCTTTCAAAACTTTTAGTAATTTTATATTCTTTCTTAATGAAGTTGAGGTTCTGAGGACTGTGGAGATTGGTGCTAATTTGGTTTATCACTACTCCATAACTTTTAAGGAACCCATATAGGCAAATATATGAAGGCATCAATTGTTAGAGAGAGTATTTGTATTTTGGAATTTATATTTATATGTCAGGTAAAATGTGAAAGATAGACTGTGCCCATTCCACTACCAAAAACACATTCAAGCTTTTCTATAAGAGACACAAATTAGTCATGAGCCAGCAGGTTTGAGAAACACAAAGAGGTAAATTACAAAGCAATGTGCAGGGATTTAGCTGCATGACTCCTATTAACATCAATGGGATTTAACTGTGTGGCTCCCTGTGCACCACTTTGCAAATTTCCCCTAAATTGACTAGCGTGGTAATTCCTAGACAGCATGCAGTGGGGAAGTGACTGCTTCTGTAAACACAAGGGACTGTTGATTCTCAAATGTCTCCATGCTGCACTCAACAAAGAACAAGCATTCAAAGAAACATTTTATTCCCTGCATCGCAGGAGGACAGGAAATAAAGACACAAGCTCAGAACTCCATAGGGGACTCCAGTTCCAGAAATGTCATTTAGGGAAAACAAAACTCTCTTAATGATTCGTGATACTGTCAGATTCCTAACCTTCTGAGCCAAAAAAATACAGTCCTTTAGTACCACATAGGTACTGAAGCACCAAAAGAGAGTAATTTTTAGTTCCTGTATAAAAATGACCTAAGAAAACATAGAATCATAGACTCATGAAATTATTTGGGTTGGAAGGGACCTTAAAGATCATATAGTTCATTGCAGTATCCTCTTCAATACTCTTCCTCCTGAAAAATTGATCACAGAGTTTTAGTTGCTTTCTGCTGAAAAAGATTTATTCATTTGCTTCCCTGTGTTCTCATAAATCTTCTCTTATTCTTACATTATTATGAAGCTAAAGGTTTCATTATTAGGTACTTAAATCTAGCTCACCTTTTATTACCTTTACATGTGAGCTGGAACAGTTTTATTCCTGGCTGAATAAAAGAGTACAGGCCTCGTTTGCATTGTGCATTTCCCAAAGCACAGCACACAGTTTCAATAAAGGCAAGAAACACAGTAGGTGGGACAGCAGAATATTAGCATGAAGGTGGTTTGTGATTTGAGGGGGATGGAGATAGCCATTGGAAAATTTTGAAGAAATTTTTAAAGTCAGAAATAAAAATAATGTACTTTTCTTCTGAGATATTATTTTTAGATTTTTCAGAACTACCTGTAGTTTTCTGTCCTATAAAACCAAACCACTGCTCCTCAATAGGTATCAATCTGACAAAAGTAAATTTGGAGACAGTACTGCTTTCTGGAAAGGCAGTATAATGTTGTAAACCTGTTGTATAAATACAACAGCAAAGGAAAGTAAAAGGATCAAAGCAAAGCTCTTCTGATTGCATTGTTCTTTCTGGCCAGTTATTGTTATATTGCTGTTTATATGAAGCCAGTTTCCAAGAGCCTCAGTAAGAATCTGGCACATCTCTTGAGTGCAAAATTAAAAGACAGGTGAAGCCTAAAACCCCAAAAGAAGGAGCTAAAATGCTGTGATAAAACATACAGATGTAAAAAGCCACAGACACACACTCAGACACACACAAGCCACATCCAACATGCATACATCATTACTACCTGTTGCATTCTACTGTACAATAAATTGATTTTGCATCAGAGAGCCCAAACTTTCCCTTATAATACATGTAGCAGTTCTTCAATACTCTCAGGGTTAAAATATGGAGCTTGGGTCTACAGGAATTAATGGGAAGAGTTGATAAAGGACAGTCTTACATAACATCAGCTTCCTTCCATAGTCCTCATTCAGTCTTTTTTTTGACCCTGGGGGAAGATCAGCAGGTATCCATTTCCATCCTGTATTATCTAAGGATTCTCATTTTCATCTTCCCATTTGAGGAGTAAGTAATACTTCTGTATCACTTAGCTCCTCTACTAGCACTGAATCTCCTGAGCCCCTTTAAAGTGGATTCTCAGATTAAAATCAGCTATCCTCACAGTCTCCTCATTCAAAATGCCTTGAAAAGCACTGAGAGGGAACTGTATGTTGGATAATTATCCTGATATCTCAGCACAGTGAAAGGATACACACATCCCTTTCATGTCTGTGTCATTCTAAGGGGTTAGCAGTTCAGATCTGCTCACTCTGACTCAGAAACTAAAAGCAAACCTATCCCTGACTTGCTGTTTTTCAAACATACTAAAAAAAACCCAGTCTATTTTTAGTATAGCATCTGTGAGAAAAAAAGCATTTAGAAGCAAAAATAATTCACCCCCATTCAAAGTATTACCCCTGTTGAAAGAATGCTCCTTTCTATCCAAGAATTTTCCTTCCCCAGTGAAAATATTCAAGCTGTTCCTGGATTGACCAGTAAAACCCTCTGCAGTCACTTCTGCTGGTGAGCTGGTAGGGATCTGTGCATGTGTGCATACTCAGGCACTTCAGTCCCTTAAAATTCTGAACTTAATGGTGTTAGAATAAACATTGTGGATATTAAGACACTCTCAAGTTTTTCTGTTTCAGCAAGCCTGTCTACTGCCCTTTATCTGGCCCATAGTCTATAGCCAAATTCATCACCTTTTCACTCAGAGCCTCATTCCTGGCTTCATGGAGTTACAGAAGATATTCTGCTGTATTTCCTTATTCTGTCTTCATACAGAGAACAAATAGCACAAAGAACGTGGAAACCTGATTCTATAAGGTTGAAAAACAAAAATATAAAAATCACCTTCTTAGTTGAGAGGAGTTTTTGAAATGTAGTAATTAGTTGCTGTACCTAAACAATTAGCTTGTTATATTGAAAGAGGGATTCTTCAGCCACCCCATGATCTCTTGAGAGCTTTGCCACTGCCTGCTGACCACTTGGGGCTACAGAGTATGTAGAAAACCCTATGAAAGTGACATCAGTCAGAACATCTTGTGTTTAACTGTCTGCAGCCAAGAGGACTCCTGAATTTCAGCTGTGCTCAGCTGTGTAACTGATAACAAAGTCTGTACTCATTTCAAATGTCCCCTCTCTCATTCCATGTGTAAGAAATACACCCACATAAACCTGGTCACAGAAGAATGTCACACACCAAAATCAGTCTACTGTACCATCAGACTGAAGCTCTCTTTTATGTGGTGGAGAACCCCTGCTGGTTGCCCTGGAGTGGGGGACAGATAATGAATTCTTTCTCTCAACCTGATCAGCAGCAAGTATGAGAGAAACAGGCTCCCTGCCAGTTTCTTCTTCTTTATTTCCTCTCTCCTTCCCCATTTTCTCCTTGCTGTCTACTGTCAAAAGGAATTGAGCAGTTCCCAAAAAACAGCCCCAGCAGTGTCCAGCAGGAACCGGAATCAAGCATGGGCAAGAACCTGAGCTCCCAAGGACACTCTGATTTGCAGCCCTGCTGCAGCAGAAGATGCTGGGGACCTCACCTGGATCAGCAGCAGACTGCCCACCCCCTTGGCACCTGCCTTGAAACGTGGTGGTACAACAACCTTGAGATATAGAAATATAAACTGAGTGTGTCACTAACTGTTCAGTGGCTGGGATTAGAATAAACTGAGATGCATTTTGAAACATCCCTGTTCCTAAATCCCCAGGCCAAAGGCTTATTTCTCAGTCAAAGCCATTGGCACCTACAAATTACAAATACTTTCTAAATGTAATTTGGAAAGCAGGACTGAATGTCTGCATCCAGCCAGAATACATGTATCTTACATAAACCCATTCTTGAACTCTTTATCTGTTAAATTTGCTGAATTCTTCACATGACATATCTGGTTTCAAAAGTGAAGAGTTCAGTCAGTTAAAAAACTATGAAACTATTTCATTTTTCTCTAATAAGGCTAACACAAAGTATTGTACAGCATGTGTGGCAATTGTTTTGAGAGATAGTGACTCGCTGGATAGAAATTCAAGTGAAATATTTTAAATTCACCAGTGGATAGATTTCAGATAAGAACAAGAATTAAGAAACAAGTGTTGCCATTGTCAATAGATTCAAATTTTCCACCATGGTTCTACAAATCCTTTTGTTATAGCTGTGCTGATCCCTCATCAAGGACTTAGAAAAATCTCTTTTCTGCTCCTGGAGGCTTTCAGTAGCATAGTGAAAACTCCAAAACAAGGACTTCTGTATCTGCTTTGTAAAAATGTATTTGGCAAGCATCTTTCCGTAGCAGGAAATAACTGTTAACTGATAGCAGATAATCAAAATGTCTACTGTTCTGGTCACAGAAATTACTATGGTATTCATCAGGTAGGAGAAAAAGAACTCACTTGTGTTAGTAACTCTGCCAAAAAGAGTTGATACTGTAAAGTCTGATGGAGCATACACTGTATGCATAACTTTTCTTTTCCTGGAAAGGGTACAATCAGATAAAATATATTCATTGGCTTTAAAGCTCACAGAAAGCTATCCAAGACATTCATTGTAAATCTATCATTCAGTGATGTCTGCTGTATTTTACTGACTCTTTGATTTTCATTTCTAAATACAGCTTCAGGTGGAGACATTTTGGCTGGCATTACTGTGATAACATTAATAGGCTTCTTGCACCATTTTTGACTGCCTAACAAAATAATTTATTGCTTACCTTCAGGAAGTTACAACACAGAGAACAAACTTGTAGGTTACAATCCATTAAAGCTTTGTACAGGCATTTTGATTTCTCAAAATCACGGGCTGGGTATCCAAAGCAAGAAAAAAAAACCAACAACTTAGCTGCTTGAAACAAGTGAGCTGTTATCATTTGAGTGAGGCTGAAATTTCCAGCACTGACATCACAGATCTCTCTTCATGTATTTCAATTCAAAAAATAACAAAAAAGGCATGGTAGGAGCTAAACCAGAAAGGAACTTGTCCAACTGACACCCATGGTAATACAATGATAAATAATAATGGTCTAAGCATGTTGACAGATACTTGTAATATTCAGTGCCCTGTATGCTACCTTCAGCAAAAAATGGGTCAAAAGCCATGAGATACATTGCATTGGTATCCAGTGTTTCTGTCCTGTGCTGTGGATGGAACTTTAGAGCTGCCTCCACTGCTTGCAGACAAGCTTTGACAGATGCAAGCCACAGCTGTACACAGAAGTGCTGCTGCTGAGCTGGGGATTTTTTCTAACACAGATTCTGCCAGCTTCAGAAAAAAACAAGGTTCATTTATGAGGAAAGCAAGCCATCTGTGCTGTTCACCATGCTGGGGCTGGTAAAGTTTCCTTCCATCAGCTGCCTCAGTTCTCTACAAGTCACAAACCAGTCTCTAGAAAGACTAACTTCCTTGCCAGGGCTACATCTCCAAGATTTATAAGAGAACAGAGAACTGTCATATTTTGCCATTGTTAATTTGTGGCTCTCCTGGGTATTTTGTAGCAATTCTTCCATCTCACATTTGCCTAATTTAGCCCTCCTGACTTAAGCAAACGTTCAGTTCTACTCCCTGTAAAGTTATGCCTGAGAAAAGAGGCCTGAGTATGTCCCAGAAGGGAAAAAGCACACAGTAATAAGGTAAATTCCACTATACATAGGAAGGCTACATTCCTTCCACACTAAATCAGCTGAAAACTACTGCAGTATATGCATTGTACTTGAGGGGGTTTCATGTTTGAACTTGAAAAGTGGCCTGACAGTGGTCAGAAATATGTTTAGAGACATCAGCTTTATGAAGTAATAGAAATTATGTGAAATTATGGCTGGAACTGTACAGAGATAAGAATGCCCTTGAACTTGGCTAGCTTCTGAAATAGTTATTCATTCAAAAAAACCTTATAAGGTTTTACTGCTCCTGAACTATTATAAAACTTATAGTTTGAAAAGTCTTCAATTAGGGGGAAATTTGAACTAGGAAGTGGGCTTTTGCATTTCAAGAAGTTTTATCTTCTAGTGGTGCTTCTGGTCTCCCATATGAATAAATCCTCAGCATATTTGTATCTAAGAGAGAAGATAATCGTAAAGTTTCCAAATTCTAAGTTCATTTTTAGTCAACATTTTTCAAAGCATATTTTTGCTAGGACACAATTTAAAAAAGAATTCAAAAGAAATCCAAGGAAAATTAATTGTATTTTAATTAACTTAGTTCTTCCTTTTCAAGACAGCTGTACTGTAGATAAAAGTTTTGGATTTATAATCTAATTATTAGACTGAAGACAGAATTTTTGTCAATTCTGCAGATATGCTGAAAAGTTTAAGTAAACAGAATTTCAGTGAAATAGTCACTGTTCATTTTACCCTTATATCTCAACAGGTTACAATCAGACAAAAAATAAAACCTCTGTCAAAAAAACCCATAAAAGTCACATTTCAAATCTAACAGTGTCCTTTGCAGGAAATGTTTCCTTCCATAGTCTCTAACAGCAGCAGTTGGCAGAGGCTGTAACACTATGCAGTGGCTTATTTTAAACAATTTTGAATGAAAAGACAGCACTCTCAGGGGTTACTTTTGGGCTCAGGTTAAAGCTGTCTGGTTCTATAGTAATGACCAAAAGTTTACAAAGGGCTAGAAAATTATTTATCACAGGTTTTGTACCATTAACTCCATCTCAGGATATGAGTAAGATGGTAATAGCAAGGCAAAAGTTGGGTAAGATGGATCATGCAGAAGAAAAAGTCCTGGAGGAACTAAGACAAATCAATATTTAAGCTAAATTTTAAACTTTGTTTCCATCTAAATCAAATCCTCTGAGCAGAAGACTCACCAGAACATTGATATAAAGTAGAAGCAAGTTTAGAACAAGCTCACAGCACATTCCAGTATTAGTCTTTTAGAGATTAAATGAGGAAAACCCTAAAGCCCCTCTTAAAAAATAACACATGGAGGGCCTATATCCTGATTTCCACACATACAGTCAGAGTTGGTTGCAGTGGTAAAAGTGTGGGAGAAATATTTGGTGTGGATTTTACTGGGTTGTGAGTCTTTTTCCCAAATACAAATGGTAGGTGACTGCAGAACTGGCTGGCAGGTGAGAGATGTAGACTTTTTCCACATCAACTCATTCAGTTTGTACTTTTATTTCCTGCTTTTCCAGTATGTTCACCACAAAGCCTTCTGCAGCAGACTTTTTATTCTTACCAAAACTTAGAAAAGTGACAGATGCTCATTCAAGCTTTCTTCAAGACTTTCTCTCTTTTCCTTGTCTTCCTTAATTTAAAATACGTATTTATCAGGAGAGAAGTTAAAGAAGGTGCATCACAATTCATGCAATAGGTTGGAGCTTCATGGCAAATGCTTTTCATCATAGCATTAAAGGCACTTGTTACAGGTTAAGAAAGTAATTTCTGTCTCTGTTGGATCCCTATTCTAGACATCCCTCAAAGAACTGGAAGGCAGATGACCACCAATCCAACTGTTTATGACAGACAGATCCTAACTGTTCCAGGAAAGAAGATTAAAAAAATCTCATCCTCCAGAAACTGCTCCCAGAAGAAAAAAAAAAAAAAAAAAAAAAAAAAAAAAAAAAAAAAAAAAAAAGGCTATTGTCTTCAGACAGAAACAAAGATTTGGCTCAAGATAGTCAAAATGCTGTCTATTACCCTTACAAGGAACAGTGATTGTTCAAAAACCACCTACATGTCTACAATCACTATCTACATAGTATCAAATGATGCAACATTAATTTTTACAAGTTCTTTTCTCAGGAAACCAAGTCTGACTCAGTAAATTGCTATTCAATTAAATCAGACAAAATCACAATCCCTGTGTGTTAAAGGACAACTGGCTACAATCTTCTCTATATCTTGCCCTTCCTTGCAATTTCCACCATCACCCTTTTCATTCTTGTAAAAAACCTGATGAGAACGAAGCCCCACCTAAATTCATATTTTTGCATGCTTATCTTTTCTAAGGAACAGGTTTAAAGCAAACTTTCCACATCATCAAGGTTTCAATCCTGCCAACCTTTCTGAGGACAAACATTGCAACAGGAGGGGAGAGACTGAACTGCCTGCCTGGGGATGGGCAGAAATGTTGAGCTAACATAAGACCTGCAGTGATGAACAGGAATACATGGTTTAAAGGTAGCTCAGTCAGTCAAGTACACAGACACTTGGGACTGCAGGATTTACTCAGCTGGGCTCAGAATCCTGGTCCTGTCCAAAAGTACCCAAATGTCAATCCACTAAGAATAGAATAATAACTAACACCAGCCAGTTATCTCTGTGTGTGAGAAGACAAAATTGTAGAATTTTGTAGGCATGGAGGCAAGTTATTTTTTGAAGCAGAAGTATTATGATTACCTGTCAAAATATACAAATCTTTCCTTTCTTATGGAATCTAACACCTTTCCAACCATACAGAAAGAGCCATTTATATAATGCTTCCAGGAACTCTTGGAGAATCCACCTGTCCCCTGGCATTACAAAGCATCATTTGCCTGAGTTTGTATCCCCTACTTTTCATCCCAAAGCAGCAGTATTACTGTGGCTCCCTGTAATTCTCTCCTATCAAAAGCAAGCAGGCGAGGACAGGAAGTATCCAAACAGCAAGATGGTAAAGGGAATATTTATTTAGTGATTCTAATGTGCAAGTCTTGAACCCATGATAAACTTGTATCTCTTGTCTGTCATGAAAGACCCTATGTCCATTCTTAAAACAGAAAAACTAATGGAGTTTACATTAGGTCTTGGCATGTTATACTCAACTAAATCCTCTGACATATGCTAATTTTTGACTGTGCAGACTGTTTAAGAGCAGCATCCTCATCTGATATATTAGAGTTAGTATAAACCTTAAAACCTTTGGTCTGGATCATGTTCTGAAGAAAGCTGCTCTCTTACAGTATTTAATGCTGTACACACTATTGGCTTTGTACTGACATGTTTAACAATGACAATTTGGTTTCTTTTTCCCCAAAATTCATTAAGCCAAAGCATGGAACAATACCCTGTAGTGCAGAGAATCTTACTCATTTAGTAGATAAGTGACCAAATAACTTCATTTTAAATCTGCTCCAAATGCATTTAAAATAGACTGATCTGCTGTGGTGTGGCAGGAGAGAGTTTTTACACTGATGTACATGAAGTATTGGTGTTTCTGTGTTCCTGTCTCTCCCAGAAGCTGCAGCAAACACTGCCAACCATGCTGTTAGCTGATATTCATCAAGCAGCAACCTGATTGTGCTTTATCGCTCTCCCGGGGAGCATCCTGTGCCCTCACACAAAGAAACTCAGGAGAACCCAAAGGACACAAATAACAAAATTTCCTTATTGACCACGGAAGAGCAGACATCACCCCACACAGTGATCTCCTCAGTTTGATCAGAGCTTCATGCACCACTTACAGATGTAAGTGGTCTAAAGCCAGTGTGCCTCTGACCCTCATGCCTCTCCACAGCTCACAGGTCTAGCCTGCAATGGTCAAGAGGACAACACGTGTTTGCCCACTTTCCCCAGCTTCAGTGTTTGCCTTTATTGATTATGATCAGCTGTAAAGCCTGTGAATTCTGGGTGCTCCAGGGGTTTTCTTGACAGCTAACTAAGCCTGAGGCAAATACAGACTCATGCAGCTCCAAACAATCCTACCTGGGTTTCTTCCTCCTCCCCCTTCACCAAGCACTGCATTTAACAGTAATTGTTTATGATAAGGAGATTGTAATTAGGAACATGCACTAGCATAAGTGTCCAGTATTTCATATGCCAAGCATGTGCCACCAGCACAGTCAAAATACCTCCAAGGATTCCTTTAAATTTTTATTATTTTCTTACAGTAGATGAGGAGTCCCTCCCCCACTATGCACATGTACATTTATGCAGCTGAATTCCACTTCCCCGTGACAGCTGATTCAAATACAGACCAAGTTACTAACACTGCACAAACAAAGTTGTTGGTTCTTTCCCAGTAAAGAGGAGACAAATGTCACAGAAACCAGTACAGTGAGCTTTTAAAATGGCAGTCAAGCAGAGAAATTTAGGGCTAAACATATGGACAGACAGCTAGCCAACACCTCATTTCTAGTCTAGTGTTCATCCAAGGGTGAGAGACAGTGTGCTGATCTTTGTTTGCAATTCCTGGCTGTGCTGCATAGGTTGCTAAAGGATTTCTGAATATACAGACTATGAGACTATAAGGAAAAGGTAAGTATATGATTGAGATCCCTTACAAGCACACACAACTCCACAGAGATGCAGAGACAGCACTCCTGTGAGAAGTGGAGTTTCAGGTTTGTAAAAGGTGGAAGTGGGAATAGTAATTTGAGTCTTGTGTTAACACTTTTTCTTTAAAAGTTGCTTATTCATTCAAGCTATCAACATGTTGACTCATTTCTGTTTGGCTAGAGGTGATAGCTGCACTCTCCCATGCATTTAAGTTTCAACCAAATTAGAGTACAAGTCAGGATTCTTCGCCCCTGGCTGACAGTCTTACAGAGCTGTCAATACAGCAGAAGGCTTTCTCCAGGTAAATAAGATCTGCATTGCCATGGCACAGTTCTTGCTAAATCCTTTTATCTGATGCTGCTAACAGTGAGACCCACCAAGGAAGAAATACATGCCATGCCCACAATTATGCATACTCTGCTGATGGAGTTTCCCTGCAAAATAAAAAGCTTCTGGGGGAAAAAAAATAATCTTTATGCAACTGACAGAATAATTGCCTCAGTCTTTTGGATTTCACTGCAAATATAAAGAATAAAACCACTCCAGTTATATATTTTATAAGATTTAGAGAAGAAAAAGGCCTTTTTGTGAACTACAGACACTTGTACAAGCACTTCTTGCAGTTTAGATTTATCTGAAAGATGGCTACTCATCTTGATTAAATAGAGATGCAATCATCATTTGCAAGACAGATTTCACAACAAATTATCAGGCAGTTAAGACCATAAAGTTTTATCATTCTACCTAACTGAATACAGCTCAGTAAACAGGTTGTCTAAGAACCTCAAAGGCACACTATGCATTTCTGAGCCTTAAACCATTAACCTACTCCATGTCACATACAGCAGCCTAATCAAGAGTATAGAAATTCAAAGAAGCCCTTTAAGACCAAGAGGCTTGTTATATTTCAAGTCCAAAGCATATAAAGAAAGAGCCCAGTAAGGTTTCTGGGCCTTAGTGCACATTCTTCATGGCAATGTCTGAAATAGCTGGTGAGCACACTTCTACGCATTATCATCTTCCCAACCCTTTAACTCTACCCATTCAGCTCTTACAGCTTTTTTTTTTCCCCATCTGGTCAGTCAATTCAAGCTTACCTTCATTAGGAAAAAAAAAGTCATTCGTAACTGTTATAAGTAATATCTAAGGCAAGATTAACTGCATTGTAACTGCATAGGTAATACAAGCAACCCTAATGTTTATGTTGCTCTTCAGTTATGAAAGATTATGGCCTTTTCTTGAGATACTTTTGCAATAGAAGGCTTCGCTGTAGACCTTAAACATCCAGCAGAGAAAACCCTTGATCTAAAAGAGTGATTTCCCCTTGTCTTATGAAATTCCATTCAATTTCAGCTGCAATCTCAACTGTTGAAAAAAAGAATTAAAAATCATATTTCCTTTCTTTCTCTTGCACTCCCCAGAGTAAGAACA
This sequence comes from Serinus canaria, assembly GCF_022539315.1. NCBI lineage: Eukaryota > Metazoa > Chordata > Aves > Passeriformes > Fringillidae > Serinus > Serinus canaria. The sequence goes on from NC_066315.1 coordinate 13,143,822, forward strand.
GCTGCACTAAGTCAGACTAAAGGTTCATCTAGCTCAGTTCCCTGTCTCTCTGACAGTGGCCAGTAGCAGATGTTTAGGGAGGACTATGAAATATAGGGCAGACACACCATATTCCCTAATAAACCTCCCAGCTTCTGTCAGCAGTTTAGGGATTTCTTGGGTCCAACTTAAAGCCCACCATACTGCATATATAATTAGATGTTATATTTCCCATGTGCATTACTTTGCATCTATCAACATGAATTTTGTCTGTCCAGCCATTCAGTATTGTCAGATAATCCTGCAGATCTTAAGACTCCATTTCTTTTTTCAACAAAATTTTGTATCCTTGTCAGTCCTTTTCAAGTCATACTTTATCCCTTTTCCCACACTCTTTCATAATATCTTAAGTGGCAAAAGCTCTGGAACAAGTATCTGTGATATTCAAGCACTAATCCTGTCCCATTCTGAAAAATCATCATCTTTGTTTATTCACTTTCTTCATAATTTTCATCCCACAATAGCTTTATTTCATTTAGAAGTTTCAGGAAAGACTGCTGGGAAAGCTGGGATTTTTAATCTTTGTACAGAATATCAACCAGGGCAACCTTATTCACATGATCCTTTACTGCTTCAAAGAACTCCAATGGATTTATGGGGAGGTATTAATTTTTCAAAAGCTGTTATGAATTGGTGTGTGAACTCATTGTCAATGCTATTATTGTTTACACCAGATTTCCTAGTACAAAATCCAAACAATTACTCAAAAATCTCTGGAATTAATTTTAGACATTGGGGCCATATTTCATTCTTTATGGGAGGTGCTTTTGAGGTTATTTGTAAACAACTCTGACAGTTTGCTACCACTCTTTTCACTATGTAACAGCGTTCCATAAAGAAACATCTCCTGCTGATACATGATTTTCAGTCATTTTCTCCAAGCCATCCTGCACACAAAATCTCCCTTGCAAGTGATCAGTTACCTGTCCTCCTCTAGCCCACAGTGAGTGAGTGAGTGAGTGAGGTCCTGGGCTGCCCACTTGCCTCCACCTGAGGATTTCTCAAAGCAGAACAAAGCAGTGACTAGATTGTGCCCTGTGAACTTCTCTGATCTATTGCACTCCAAAGTTACCACTGGGGACCAATTTAGGAGCACTAAGCTCTGAAGGGCATTAAAAGCTGTTTAATGTCATTCTGAAATACACACTCTGTGATTTTAAAGTCAATTGCAAATTAAACACAACTTTTTCAAATTCTGTCTAATTAGGGGATCAAAAACCAGAGATGTCAGTTCTCTAAGCTGCAAATAATGTTCCTAAGCCAGCAGCTGCTATTTATACCCTTTTCACATTGCAAAAATGGCTCCAGCCATTTGATTCAAGAAATACCTGCACAAGTGTTTTGTGTCTGAAAGCAGCTGGAGGGTGAAAGAGTCTTTGGTTTGAGCATGGCTGACCTGTTTAGTTCTACTGCCTGAACCAGTCTGTAAAGTACTACCAATTCATGCTTTTTCACTAATACAGCCTCTGGACACTCTAAATAAGGCATATGCCAAACAAAAGGACTCCCTTTGGCATTTCTTGCAGAGGACACAAGACTTGAGTGTGAGAAATAAAGGGGATATTCTATTCAGACTGAGCAGAGGCACTACCTACACTTCTCCTTGGTGCTTTCATTTCTAGACCAAACAACACAGACTACTAGTGAGCTGATGCTTGCTCTTCGCTTTAATGCCTTAGCTTTTCAAAACTGCATTCATGCACATGGATGACCCCTCAACGAGCATAGAAAAATAAATTATTATTTAGAACCTCATGTCAGCGAATCCCATTAAAATTCTTACTCTATGATTTAATATTTTCAGCTCACTATATACTCTGGTGTTGAAAAGAGTGCTTGTAGGCAGAAATTGTCTAGGCAAAGCTGGTTGTTTCAAAAAGTCAACAGAGATATGAAGCAGCTGAAACTCTTGATTTAAGGAGCACATGATTACTTTTGGCAACTAAATAATAAATGAAGCTTTTAGGCAGAAATAGGGGCAGCTGTGACAGGCTTTAAATTAAGAGAAATACCCATATGTGCTACATCTCACATGTACAACACATGGTATTACTATGAGAAATCCACTAAATAAGTAACTATTGAATCTATAAAATCTGCAAGTTCAAAATAGGAATCAGGCACCTATTTATTAGACTGTCAGCAAGGTGGATAACACACTGCTTCAGCACCTTCAGTCTGTGAGCCTACTGAAAACTACATCAGTCCTTGCAGCATTAAGCTCTGAGCACACAGTTTGCAGCTAAGTCCTGGGTTTTGCTCAGCTAACACATCTAACCCAGATCTCAGTCTTTGATCACACCTATCACATCCAGACTTTGTACACAAAACACAGAGGTAGTTATGAATTTTTATTCCACACCAGTGTTATTAGGGCATTCAGTGGAAAACTGTAATGTCAATCTGGTCCTTGCTTTAAATCAGATACAACTTCAAAAACCTCTGTCCCTTTAGAGGTGGAGGATGGTGGCAGTGCTTAGACATGGATGGGAAAGAGAAAAGCCTCTTTTTTGTTGTTGAGGAGTCCTTAAATTCACCAGAGAGATGTGGATAGATCAAATTTCATTTTGACTAGGAGATCACAAAAATCTCCACAGATTCTGAAAGATAGGTAGGTAAATAGCACATTGTGAAAAATGACTATTACTGTTAGCAATGAGATATCATATGGGTGTTTCACTATTTTACTTGGCTTAGAAAAAAAAAACTAAATTGCCTGATTCTATATCCATGATCTCTGAGATGGACTCATAGCACAAGGAATTTTTCCAGTCTAATCTTAGCTGCATGCAAAAAAACAAAACAAAATTAAAAATAGAGATGGGACAGCAAACAGAGCATTATTTCTGAACCTGGTTTGAGTGAAGAACAAAAATAACCTTTGCACCTAAAATTTAATTTTTTTTTTTTTCAAAATATTAATTCATTGAATACAATTACTGAAGTTAGTTACTGAGGTTATTAAACTTCTATCAGGATTATAAATGCCCCTGAGTCTACAGCACAAAAGTGTCAGAATGCTCTTACTCGAAATGATGATCTGCTCTGAAATTATGTTTATATATTATAAGCTGCATCTGTCAAAATAATGGGTTGCTGGAAGTTTTGACAGAAGTTTTGCAGGCATTTATGGTATGGTTCACTGTGCTTAACTATTGAGGAACAGATTCAGCAATAAAAATATCAGAGAGCAGTCCCTGAGCAGTTAGTCCCTGCAATATATCCAGCTCTCCTGAGAAACATTCCATGGACTTGATGGAGCAAACACACACCCAACCACCCTGTGTGCACCTGGCCCCTTGGGGAACAGCAACCTGTGGCTGGCTCAGCCACAATGACACCTCATGGCAAACACCCAGGGAAGCTTTCACTGCCCCATCTCCCTGTCCTGGGATATCCTGGGCTCCATCACTGCTGCCACAGCTCCTGCTGCCTCCCAGCCCCAGCAGCACTGCCACCCTGCAGCAGCCAGCTGACACATGGATGGGTGCCCGTGTGTCTGCCTTCAGCATCCTCCAAGGGCTCAGCAATTCCCAGCTCCTGTGAGTCCCAGCTGGGTCTCACATTCCCCTTGGACAGCCATGGGTATGAATATGGGGGATGGAGGAGCTGGAATTCACACAGCACAGCAACAGACACATCACAGGATTTCCCAGGCTAACAGATGTAGCTCAGTGTCAAAATGCTAGAGTAATTTTATCAGGCTCTAGATGTCACATCTCTTTGATATCAAACAGTCAATAATTTGATTATCTAGTAGCTCAAATGGGTGACACTGCACAACTGCACAGCTTTTCAAAATAACTTTGCAGCACAAAGGTTACAACAGATTTCATATAGCTCCACTTTTCAGTGAAACACAGCAAATTCAGAGGTGCAACATGCATTAATGTGTACTTGATACACTGAGCTTCCTTTAAGCTTAGCCATTTAAAAATAAATACTTGAGAATTATTTAAATTGCATTTTTTTCAGATCAATAGGAATAGGAAGAACTAAATATTCATACATTGTATCTGCATTTTCATGGAATAATACCAATTTTCATTTTCACTGCTCCTTTAATGTTGGCAAGGAGAAATTAACTGCATTAATTCCTTAATTTTTTTATGAGGAATCTAACTTTGATTTTTAAGATGTGGCAGTTTCCTAATTAATTTTATTTGGGGACTTGCTTCCCTGAAAACAAACTCCAGGCAAGGTTATATGTAGCTACATATTTTATCTTGGTTTGAAATCCTTATACCACTAAATTTTTTTAGCACTTTCAGAGTAATTAACAAAGTCAAGTAGTCTCTCATGACATCATGTTTCAGCCATGCTAAAGCCTTCTGCTTTAATCCCCACTCTCTGGCACTGAAGTGGCACTCAGCTTACCTAAGTGAAGTAAATTAGTGTAGGAAAAATTCAATCCATGATGTACTTCATTCTGTAGTCTTACCCACTTTCAGGAAACTTCATGCCAGTAGTGTGCCTCTCCCAAGACAAATGTAACTATGTCCTATACAACTGCATAAATGTTAAAATAAAGTCAGGCAGAAAAGCCTGGCATTTTGCCAGTTTCAAAAGGTACAGAAATATGTTATTCTCATCCACTCCAGGTTTACAAATTTTGCTGTGAGCAAAACACATTTTTGCTGCATCCTTTCCCAAGTAATTTTCCCAGGGTACAATATGATTCTTCCTTGAAGAATTTTGCTTTGCAAAAAGAAAGTGCTAGAACTTTTTTTCTTCTGAAAAGCAGTTTTCTGGAGTACCTTACAATGAAACACCTCTCCTAACCACCTAATTATTCCAACATCTATAGAAATCAGAGACAGTAGTAGCAAAATAACAGCTCTGAATTCTTCCCTGAAGGTTTCTTTTCTCTGCACTTCCCCACCTTACTGGAGTTCATTTTAGCCAAGCTCAGAGACATTCACTCAGGATGCCTGAATATTCTTGATTTTGGACTAGAAGTGAGTGAAAAAAAATCATCATTCTTTTTGGTGAGTTTTAATAAGTCTCAAATCATCTTTCCCAGGGAAAATATATTTATTAGCAATGCACAGCTATTGTTATTTTTTTAGTAACACTGAATCAAGCTGCATCTGGGGAATAAAAAAAGAACTAAAACCCACTAAAACCCTTCTATCTCTCAGCTGATAATTCAGTGCAACAGGGGCACCTCCTGGAGCAGGCCAGTTGTGTGCCACTCCTTATGCAATATTATGAGCAGGTGCTTTTCCCAATCCTGAGTGAATGACATAAGCCCCTCCTTCATGCTGCTGAGGGTCATCTACACTGCAGGTTGGGTAGTTGTCTTCAAGATTCCCAGTTAATATAATCCCAGAAGCACAGGTATAGCAGCACAGAGCACAACATGGGCAACAAAGGCTGTGAAATAGAAACATGAAGAAATAAAGTAAATATTGGATAATTAGCCCAAACAGAGCTCTTTTAGCTGCTATGACCAGGGTGCTACTGAGCCTTAGGCTAAGTTGTTTAAAGCTGCTAAGGAATGTCTTATGGTCCAGGTCCTCAGCATTCCTCAAAAGCTCTTTTTCCTTTCTGTTCCACCCTGACTGGATGCTGATCCAGCACGACTATGCTGATTTATTTGTTGGATGAAGCTGGCAAAACCATGGATGTCCAATGGCTTGATTCACCTTCTATGTCTCTTTCATTCCATGCCAGTGAGAAAGAATTTTTATTCCCTGACTGACATGCTGTAAGGTTTGCTTTCTTTGCTTTTTTTGTTTAGACTCTGTAAGTTAGATGCAATCAGATGTCATTATGGTTATCGAAAATGCTTACCAATATGTCATGTCTTGCAGAGTACAATGCACTTCACACACACATGCAGAAAGAGCAGAGAGTGAAAGGGCTCACATTCATCTGTTATAACTGTTGTGGAGGCTGGACTTGGTAAGCCAGCAGCTTAAGTTTTATATTAAATAAGATGCTTTTCTAGGCAGCCTATGTACACAGACTCAAAAACCTAACACGTGAGAAGTAAACAAAATGCAAAAAGAGTTCTCAGCAGAGCCAAGATGATAAATTCACTGGATTAAAAAAAAAAATTAAATCAATTACTTTTTCCCAAATGGTCACTGAAAAACAGCACATGTCAAAGCATTTTATCAAATGAATAAACATAAGTGTAGTAAAAAGGAGAGCTGAGGGCCAGGGCTCCAAAGCTGACATTGACTCCTGGTTGTCACAAAAACAGTCAGTGCTGCTGTAGGAGGGTGGAACTGCTAGAAGAGAGTTGGAAGCTGAGCTATATTTTCTGTTCAGACACTGGACTTGCAGCCTCTAGACTGTGAGTTTGGGTTATTTTAATGACCTCTTCATGAGTTTTGTACCTTCTAGGGATTATTTTACTTATTGCTACCTCCAACACTTTATTTTGAAGGCTTGACCTCAGGCCAACAGCTAAATATGTCTGTACACTCATAAATATGATTGCTCTTTAGCTTAAATTTAACCTGAGGCCACCAGAACAACAGGCATGCATCTATGCAGTTAGACTGGCAAGGTTGTGAGGTGGAGACCACAACCATTTCACACACTGAAGATGCAGAGGGATATTTAAGCAAAGCTCCTGATGGGTGGCACAAACCCCATTGACTTCAGCCTAAATTTGCACTTCCCTAGGAGGCCCCAAACAAGTATGCAATAGTACCAGAGCTGTAGTTTAAAACTCGTGGTTGACAAAGCCATTTTTTTCTTTTTTTTTAATGAGAAACCAGACATGTCTTACATGCAAAGTGAATGCCAGAAGAAAATCCTTTAAGACACTGTGCTGAAGATTTCAGTCAAATATACTTTGGCAAACTAGATACACACTCCATATATTCTCTACGCACTTTCCCCTGCTGAAACAAGGTCATGCCTTCCAGCTATTTCAGAAATGAAAATACCCCACACAGGTTATATTAAAACATGTGCAAGTGTATAAAATATAGACACAGTCAAATGCAGAGTCTACAGTCAAATGTAGCATTGAGGTTGCTCAATCAACCACACAGGTCAGGAAATTCCAGAAGTTAATGGTGCATGGTCTTCTCTTGTATAACTCCACTGAAACTATTTTGCATTCCCAAAACTCACTGACATAGAAATATATGAAGAATTTCCATTCATTTTAGTTTATTAATGTTTGTTACTTAATTCATGGTGGAGACTAGCAGAAGATTCTATCTGGACTCATTAAGGTTATGATAAAACTGATTTAACTTCAATCTGGGTGTATAATCTTTGCATGAGAACCCTGAAGTCAAGACCAAGGGGTCCAAAAACCAATTTAGTACTTAACAGCTCAGAAGTTAAGTTAATTTCCTATTTTTCTTACAGATTCCCATGTGACCTTTGGTAAATCACCTACATCTCCATGCAATACTAATTCTTCCCCATATAAGTATATTTAATATAAAATAACTTCAACTTGATATACTTTATTTTCTTCTTCAAGAACAATGAAATAAAGCAATTTTGTAGCTGGCATCAGTCATATTTTTATTTATTAGAACATTTATTTTGAAACCATATCAAACAGAGCATATCTTTCCCACAATGTCATAACCATAGTAGCCCTTTTAATGCTTTGTGAAAATTCAAAATGAAATCACTAGGCATGGAAAACATCAACATGGAAGGACTTTTAGAGAGGCAAGACTGACTTAAATAGGATTAGAACTGAAGTTTCAACATATGAAGGAAATTTGGACAATTATCCCATTTACTTTCCCATTGTCAGAATGTCACCTAGCTGTGTCACGTTAGCTGGCACTGCTACATTGCACATTCTTCTGGAAGAAATGCACATTTTTTCCTGAAAATATTAAGAAATTTCATAATTCCATTTATTTCTTTTCAGAAAATAAGAAAATTTTTCTCTTGTAGTTAAGTTCCTACCACTTGGTTGCCTTACAGTTAGTCAAAGGTTGAGTGTGGAACGCTTCATGGTTTTGAATTTTTCTTTCTATTTGAAATGTATTTTAAAGTAATACCATGCATAATATGTTTTTATGTATTTGGAAATACATAAAACATATTATACTTTTACTTTTCCCTTAACCTAGTTTCTTATTGAAAAAAAAGCAGATCAACTCTATTAAAAGTCATTGTCTGAATTACTAAGAAATACTCCTCTAAAATTGCAAATTTCTAGTATTTGTTTAGAGAAATTAAGCTGAAACACACTGGCAGCAGTGAAACATTATAGGCACTGTTGATTTGCCCCACAAACTGTCCTTGCATTTTTGTTATTATGTTGATGCATCTTGTTGATTAAATATTTCCTATGCCTCCAAATATTTCTTTACCTCTTTTAGAAGGTAAAATATACCTGTGGACTTCTAGTAGACTCCTATTTATATAAAATGCAGAATATACTTGCTGTATTTAAAGATCTCATGATACCTTTCATGTGTACTTACAGCTTCATTAGGTTGTATGGAAATGTTATGAAATTGGTGTATTTGCTACTGGGGGTGGCTTCACAGGTGTTTAAAAATATGCCATCTGACTCTCCTCTAAAATATGGCAAAACTTTAGTATCATAACATCATAAACTGAGATAGCCCAAATGCACATTGACATTTCTCTTTGGGAAATATGTGAGATCCAGTTATAGATGCTCAGTTTTCCTTTTCTGAGTATATTTCAATATAAGTGTAAACACAGAATTAAAAATTATGTAAAAGAAATGGGAAAAACTACTGAAATTTCTCAGTCTTAAAGTGTGAAGTTTTTGAGATGTTAGATTTCATATTCTGTTTGCTCTCAAAGATATATTTTTTGTCTTTAGAATTGTCAACATATGGATAAATAAATGTGAAAAGCATTTGCATGTCAGTCATCTTAAAAAATACCTGATTAACCTCTATTTTGCATAAAAATAACTGGTGAAAAACTCTGTCTCCCAATGTATCAATAAAATAGGACTGATTTGACTGGAAATTTCATGTATGCTCTGAAATTAAGGAAAAAATATACAGAATGAAAACTGGTGCTCTGCAGATCCAAGTGCCCCAAGAAAATGCTACAAATCCAAGGAATGCTCCTGCATGCTGCATTTTCTACACTAATATCTCATTTAGCAGTCAAATGTGAAAAAGCACACGTAGCTGGGAAACTTCCTATCAACAATACAGGGGGATGGGAAAGAGAACACCTGTTTGAAGTGAGGCCAGTATTCATTTGTGCTCTAAATTAAAAACTGTACTCCTGAAAATAAATGCTTATCAGTAAATAAATAAACTTTCTAAGAGGTAAGCCCTTCCTCATCTGTAAAAAATTAGCCATAAATATTGCAATTACTAAGTTTTAGAATTATCTGTAGTAAAAACCAATTTTGCCTCAGTCTTTTGTCTTCTATTTCTTGGTAGGAAGTTGTGCTATTCCCTGGGTTTGGTAAAGATGTCCTTGGACTGTCCCACTCAGAAATACCACTGCTGACAGGAGTTTGCTGTTGCTGCAAAGAGTGGCAGCTAGGATGGAAAAAGAGCTCCTGGGTCCCGAGCCCATGGCTGTTCACAAGTTCTCCCTCCACAACTTTCAGTGGGCTGAGAAAAGATTAAACTGCAAAGTCACCCACACTGCTGGGAACAAGGAGCAGAAGTTCAGATTTCTTCTTTCCCAAGAAAGTGATGGCCTGAGTGACTGAGACCTTGGTAGTCATTGCACACAAACCTCAGTGCAATGCAGGGATGTAGGGTCCCTGGAAATGCCTTAAAACAGAGGGATCTCATTGTTCATGTTACATGTAAATCACAAATAAGAGAGCTCCAGATTGCCTGGAGATTGGAAAAGTGACAAGTGCCAGGGCATTCCCAGCAGATTCAGATATATAAGTGCTAGAGAAAATGTTTTAGCTACCAGATTTTCTCAGCTAAAACTACAATCAAAACAGAAGTGAAAATGCATAGTTACCAAGATGACAGTTATTTAGACTCCAAACCCGACTTCCTTTGAATTAAAAATTGTTTTTGATAAATAAATGTCCTAACATTAGTTCAACACTTTAAATTTTTATAAAATAACAGCATTCAAAAACTATTATGTTCTTTTAGTCTGGTTTTCTATTTGACAATTTTTGTGTTTCCTTAATTATGGAATAGATGGCAGACTCTTGGATTTTCCCAAGAGGTTATAATATACCATCTCTTAGAACAAACACTCTAATTGGGTACATAATTCTGGCTTTTACAAGGGGTCTAATCAGCTCCTAAGGCAGATGAATTCAGGTTTGTAAACCACATGTTTGAGTAAAAATATGAATGCTTTAGTGAAGTGTATTTAGAAAGGCCATCCTTGGCCCCAGGGGCTAACTTCTTTATGCAATATCTCCTGCTTTGAAATACCCTCTGCCAGAGCCTCTCTTACTGCCAAGTACAGGGACAGTTTCAGACCCAAAAAAAGGCTCAATTGGCCATTGTGAGCACCCCACTTCTAAATATGCAGGATTTTTTTTTCATTAAGAGATTAAAGTGCAGGTAGATTATAAATATTCATATTTAAATAGACTCACAGACTAATGTCAATGCTGTCTCCAAACCCTTCTGCAGCTTGTGCCTCTCTCACTAAGATCAGTGTAAGTCCCCACAAAACCTATGTGTATCAATAAGTTCTGGCTGGATCCAAACTTCAGCAAAACAAAGCTCTCTTGAAGCCTACAGGATTAACAAATATTATAAAAAAAAAAAAAAAAAAAACTGTAGAAAACGAAATGCACAGTGTATAGATGCAGTGAGTTTTCCAAGAGATCACTCCCAGGTGTAGAGGGTGGACAGACCCAGACCAGCTCCTTGTGATGTGATAGAAATGTTCCAGCATTCACATTTTGCACACATTCCAGCATTCACATTATGAAAGTATTCCATAGTGAGAGTTATGTTCTCTGAAGCATGAATATAAAATAAAGAAGCTTTCAGTGGAAAATATGTGTGCTTTCATCAGTATTTTTCATTTAAATGTTCTTGCATGGTAATCAGAGCCACCATTTAGAACACCAACTCACACTTCTCTGGCAACTCAGTTCATTAACTGCTGCACATAAAGGACTATGGATTCCAGAAGGAGCTATGGATTCCAGAAGGAGTCCAGAAATTGTTCCACATGGGAAAAACTCTGATCTTCCATTTGGCTTCCAGAGAAATCCAGGGAGTTTTATAAGGATGGGCATCTGAAAATTTGTGGGTGATAAAGTCTGAAAGAAAGACCACTGGTTAGGTTAGCAGATAACTCCAGACTTTAGCCAGCCAGCCAGCCCTACTGAAAGCAGCTTCACATCAAAGGAAGAGCAATTGATCTCACAAATACAAAGGGAATGAACTTAGTCCAGGAGCCTCCAAAGCAATACACAGATGCATTCTTGAGAGACAGCAGGAATATCTGCATGGACATAAACCACAATGCACTCTGCCAGAAGTATGACATCTCAGGATAGGAAGAGACATTTGCAAGAGTCCAGACAACATTTATGAAGTTTTAAAATGTAAAAGCCATACATTCTTCTCTAACATCACAATTCCCTTATTTTTCGTCAAGTAAGTCAATATTACCTGTGGCAAAATTGTTAAAAAATCATATTATCTCATTCAACATCTGTTGGATTTTCACACAATAAATTCATCTAAGTCCATATATTTTTCAAATAACTGGATAAGACACACTCAGTTTTCTCTAGCACATCAGCAGTGCCTAGAAGAGGGCAAATATATTTTTTGGACCTTTTAGAAAGTTAATGTATTTCATGCTGCCTTCTAAATTCTGTGAAGAGGATTAAGAAAAAAGAAGATTCCCCAGAAATGCCCAGAGATACAGGGCAATCTGGCAGCCTTGCTCACAGGCTACCCATGGGATAAAAGGAATACTTAACACAAGCACAGTTTGTAGGTTCCAAATTTACAAAGCTGATGAAATATTGGGTCCTTTTATTTACATTTTCTGAAATGTAAAAGAAATAAATAGTGGAAGAAAATATTTCAAGAACATTTTTGTTTGTTCGTTTTACATTATTAATTAACACCAGATGATAATTCCCTATATTTTGTTTGTAAGACTGTGGACTCCTGGGCTCACATGAGCTTTGACTTCTGGCTAAGCTTGATTAACTTCCCAATTTCTACTGTGTTCATTCTTGCTGTCATATTGAAACTCAATTTTCAAGGGGATGCCAAGTCCTTGATGAAAACAGTCTTTTATTCTATCCTAACCAATGGATTAGAATTAGATTGTGCTCATATGGGAATAATCAATCACAGCTAACATTTAGGCCATTCAGCACATTTAATATGCACTTACACATACAGTGTATAAAAAGATATATACTATTAAAAAAATTGTTTTGACACACGTGAAGAAAATACAGATTCAAAGTATTCTAGGTCATTTGGACACATCTTTCTTCCATTAATTTTAATGGAAGAGATGGACCAGGTTCATGCTTGGCTTGCAGTGATACAATTTCACAGAAGTCAGTTGGACAATATTGATTTACTTTTGCTAAGAATAAGGGTGTAGATCTCCCAAAAGAGAATCAGTTTGTGAAACAAAATGATACTGTGCCAGTAAAATTCAAAAGTAGTCTCATTTGGCAAAGATATATTGATTAAAACCCCTGAGCTCCATCTTTTCTTTCGAATATTTCATTCTTACTGATTTTAACATATATGAACACAAAATACCTAAGTCCCTTTAAATGTTAAAAAAGTTTCATAAATAAGGGCTCCTAGATAAGCAATTTTCTGGTTAACCACTTAAAAGATTTCTGAGAGTATTGGTGTCCTCAGAAAATACTAGTGGACTTACTCAGAAGTGCGTTCATTTTGGTAGTACTTTGTTTCAGCAAAATATCCAAGCAAATATGGTTCAGTTATTTCAAACCATGCCAACACTGCAAGAATGCTAAATGAGTTTTTACTTGCCTTCTATTTAATACATTATAAAATAGTCTATAGCAGAAAAGAAAGACAGAAAATCAAGACCAAAAATGTCCTTTTTAACTAAGATATATTTTAATGCATTTTTCCATATACATAAATGTACTGCAGCATAAGGTATTTCTTAATATACATTGTACTTAACAGGATTAGTTGGAATTGATTTCAAATTATTTCACCTGTAAGGGTTTAGATTGACTAACTGCCTAGATAATGCATTTTACTGTACTACAGAAATATAATACAAAAACATTAATTCATGTAAGATGAGATGATGCAAGCTATCAACAAGTCTGTGTTCTTTTTATTTTCTGTAAATTTTTGTCTTCAGAGAAGATGATTTTAACTACAAGCAAACCTATGGTGAATCCAATCTAAATGGTAATATAATAATCCAACTTTGTCACCTTCCTTAAATAACATGCTTTTTAAAAATGTCTATTAGAAACTTTAAAAAACCTCAGACTTTCTTGTCAGGAGAGTTTCTCAAATTGCATGATTCTTCAAGGGTGAATTACAGGGGTACAAGCCAACAACATTTTTATAAGTCCTTCTTCACCATATCAGAAACACCATGAGAAAGTTTCTTAGTAAGGAGAAAAATTCTTTCTCTCTGTTAGATCTGGATTGTGGGAGATGCTGAATTAATCCTTAATGATGTCATGTATGCACAGTTCAATAAGAAGAACCACAAATACCTGTATATTAAAAACAGAGTACAATTTAAAAACAGGAAATAAACTCCATTTCTCTGGAAAACCAACCATCAGTTCCTCATTTCCACCCTGTGCTCTCTGATTCTTGGCTTTGACTTTCAGACTCCCACCCAATCAGGACTATTTCAAAGCCAGTATTAGCTTTTAGTTCCACTCAGGGACAATAGCCTTTCCAGTGTGTTTTTGAAGTTATTTTGAGCACCACTGAGTCTAGCTTTGCCAGACCTTTACTGAGCTCAAATTTTTTGCTTTTACACTTGTGAACTTGCCATTGGATTAAAATATAAACTGTCCCTTGTCATGCTATATTTATAAGTCCATGATACTAATCTACACATATGTTAATACATTAAGGATATGCTATACCTCTCTTTTAACCTGCTGTGTGATTAAATTACTGTTCTGGAATACCTTGGATATTTTTTCCTGCCTATGAAGGTTAACTCAGAAAAATACACCAAAGTTTTCAATGTCTCCCTCCAATGACATTATGGTGGTTTATTTTGAGTGCTAATGGCAGGATGGTGTTGCTGTTTTCAAAAATAATTTGTGTGACAATACAGAATCATAGAACAAATAATTTCAAAAATAATCTTAAGAGGCCATCTGGTCTAATTCCTGTAAAAATAGGGCCCACTGTAAATGCCTTCTACAGAACTGAGTCCTGTTGAACAGCTTGCTGTTCCTATTTAGCTAGAGTAATTTCTTACAAAATTATACAGGCCCTGGACACTGATGATTTATTAGAAAATTGACCTGTTCAGAAAGGATTCTTGTGGTCATGATGGGTTCAGCATCAGTAAAAGGACTTAAGAAGAGCTGAAGTGGTTGCCACCATGTTCCACATTTCAGCTGAATAAGTGGTCACTCTCAGGTATTTGATGTTTTGTGGACTGTAAAAATCTATGGACACCTGAGTGCTGATGTGTTACAGGTTTCATAAAAGTTTAATGTGGGGAACTTCTCATTTGCTGGGTACTTTAACAAATTTTGTTGTTATGCTTCCAGTAACAGTGGAGAGATAATCTTTCTGGAATATTGTGTCTGATTATATTCAGTAAAGGCTGACATTTTTACCAAATAAAAGTATAAAGCTGTTTGTAGACTAATCTGGAGACAAGAAGAATTATTTAAATGGTTTGTGCTGATAGCTTGGTATTTTTTATATTTAAATAAAAAATCACAGCACAGTTGTGACTTTTCATCTCTTTAGTGAAGTGAAAAATATCACATTCTTTAGCAAACAACTTACAAAATTATGCAAGTAAGATATTCTGCCTCCTAATAACAAGATAAAACGCTTTTTAATTTGTAAAATAGGAAAAGGAAAGTAAAAAACAATACAAAACAAAACCAAAACTTCATGGTTCCTCAAAAAAGAGTTCAGTTCATAGCTGCAATCCTTTTATTTTCCCTTTCCCTCCTACACCAGAGCTGTGTGTTCTGGACATATGCAGTGATTGACTTCTACAATGGCCAGAGCCATTTCTCTCCTCAGATGACCTTTATTTTCCTCTGCATTTTAAAGATCCCCTCTGGAGGAAAGGGCATTGAGAGGTGATGAATTTGGTATGGAAAAGACACCACAGAGCAAAGCTGCAATATTAGGATACTGCTAGAACACTCATTAATGTCATCTCATTATAACTGCTTAAGATGTTCCATATGCACCCAGCCTTGCAACCATTTCCTGGACTATTTGCTTTTAACACCTTGCTCCTTGTGTGTACCTCCAGCACTTCCACTTTTTGTCTCATCAGCTATGAACTACTCACCTTTTCCTTCAACAGCCCACTCCTGCTAACTCACAAGGACTAGAAAAATGTTTCCCACATCTTAATTTCACAAACATTTTCATATTTCAATGCCTGACAGTGTCCAGGCAGCCAGTGGCCTGAGATTGCAGCCACACATGCAGCTCTGCCTTGTCTTGCAGTTTCTTTGTGCTTCCTCTGGTTGCAATGGACCCAGCAGTTGTGTCTGCCTCATCCTTAAAATTTGTGAGCTGTATAATGAAGCATTTTCTTCCTTCTGAGTTTTTTCAGATCATGTGGCTCAGCTTTGTGAACATGGCTACTGCAAGAGCAACATACACTCAAGGGGTAATAGAAAAATATTTGCTCGCAAGAAACTATCAAAGGTAATACATTTTGCTAGCCTTTTTGATAAAAATAATGAAAAGACACTAAGACTCTGAATAGTTGCTAAAAATTTAAAAATTGACAGGGCTGTCTTTTAAATGCTAACTTGCCCTGAATCAAAAAATTACTGGTTTTTATCAATGCTGTGATAAAGCTATCCAATTTATAGTGTTGCCTAGCTTTTAATGGATTTATGTATGGAAATGCTCACAAAAATGAAATATATTTGCAGAAGTATTGTCTAAAAAGCCTTCAGTAAAACATTATGTCCTGTATGGGAATGTGTAGTATACTCTGGTACTCGGTGATTGATTGCTTCCCATTTAAATGACACTTGCTGAATTCTGAGGGACTTTCATTTGATGGATAACATTTCTTTTCTAGTCCTTAAATACGTGCACATTCACACACAAAAACACATTGAGCAAGACAGATGTATTAACACTTGTTAGCAGGTCAAACTAAAACATTTTCAAGGACAGAGTGTTCTCTTTGACCTGCTAACACTTAAGCAAGCTGCAACAGCCCTATATAATTCAGATTGTAATATGCTTTACTTAACCTTTGTTAACTAACACATGAAGAAACAGCTTTTCCTTTTAGTGAGGACAAAGCTTGGTATTTCAAAAGGGCTTATGTGAGTTGAGGGTATGGCTCCGTACACAGTTAAATCCTACATTTGACTGCTGAACCCATTCTTTCCCCTTCCCACCCAAATTACTTGGAAATTACAGAATAGGAAAAAAAATTGTAGATTTTAAAATACTTTGAATTTTTTTCCATACCAAAATCGAATGATACATACATTATTTTCCATCTGTACATGATGTTCCCTTGTAGACAGCATGAAACATCTAAAGGAACAATCCAAGGAAGTGAAGGATTAGGTTCAGGAGTATGCTGCAAAATAAGACACACTGGTTTATCCTCTAACTTAGTCACTGGTGCTCATCCTATAACCTCCAAACTACAGTTCTTGCTTTTACTTCTGGGATTTGGGATCAAACTTTTTGGCAGTCCTCAGCAGAGCATGCCCCCACGAGAGTACTCCAGGCTGGTTCTCAGAGTCATTGGAGACCCAGGTAAACAACCTCATCTCTGCTGGAGTTCCTGAAGTGCTGAGTTACTGGAGGGTAACTCCTCTCCTGATTCCTTTTCAGGGGTCATTAAAGCACACAACTTTTCAGCAGCTTCTGCTTCAGGGATTGTAGGAGCTCTACCCCACAACAGTGTCATCAGTTTGAAAGAAAATACTTCTTGCAGACACATTCTTTGCCTAGCTCAGATCCCCCATCTGGATTCAGTAGCCCAGCCACCACATTTTTAACTTCTTCTAAGCCTTTTGAGCCTCCTAAGCCTTTTCACTGTGGTCTGTGATTACACTTGACCTTTGTACAGGAAGCACAGAGTCAGGGAATGAAAGGGTCCTGCCAGACACAGGCTGCCCTTAACAAAAATCTGCTCTGTCAGTGAGCAGGCTGACTCCCTGCAGGTCAAAAGTATTGTGGTGGTGAGTCTAGCAAATTTTGGGGAACATCAGAGATTAAAAAGCTGTTGTCACTGAGCCCTGGTTTCCCTTGTCTGTAGGGTTATCTGGGGAGTATTCTTCCATCCTCTCACTGCAGTTACCCACTATATAAAGTGAAAATGCAATTCTTAACTAAATTCCACAGTCTATCAATCTTCTAAAACCCTCCTTTCTGACACATGGAGGTAAATGTTTCCCCTCTTGTGCTGTATACAAATTCCTGTGAGAAGCAAAATTAAGTCTCCATGGGGTATAATTTTTTAAATGAAGATTGGAGAGTTCAAATGATCTCACTTGAATGATCTAATGCCAGTAATTTAATTGAAGAAATTTACAAGAAACAAAATCCCAAATTTCTTTTTAATTTTGAACACAGTTAATTGCAGGATTATCCTGAATAGCTCATAGAACTGGGCAAGAGGAATATTGAAGATACAGCTGTCTTGGATCATACCTTGGATCTCCAGATCTAGTCTTGGAACATTCTGGGACCTCATACAAGTTTGCTGACTGGAACAATGATTTTTGAGGTAACTGATACTACAGCCTAGACTAAGGCAAAAGTAATCCAGCCTTGTAGGCCAATTTAATTTTCCACTGTCAGTACAATGAAATCTGCCAGGGAGGGCCTCAGAGAAGCAGTGAGATTTCTGTTGGAAGCCTCTGAACAGAACCACTGGGATTTTGGGAAGTAGATGGGTGCAAGTGTCTAGGAGGAGATCCTGCAGTTTGTAGGGTCTCAGGAAGTCTCTCTCAGCCTTTCTCTTTTCCCACTTCTCATTGCTTCCCTATCATTTTCTGTCTATATACAGTCAAACCACTGAAAAGATAATAGGAAATCATTCCAGTGTGGATCAGAATTGTGAAATATACGAAAAACCACCATCTTCTGTTTATTTTCTTTTCTTTTCCACCATTAATCCCCAGGAGAGACACAGAACAATCTGACTTAGTGATGCAACCTGTCACTGGCTTGAAAGCAGGCAAAGCAAAGAAAGAGATGGAGTAAGAATTGCAAAAAACTGAGAGTTCTCAAGACCCTCCCTGGGAGGCCCTGGAAGATGTTAACATGAGGGCTCCTACTGGCTAGGAGCAGTTCTGGAGGCACATGAGCAAGAATAAAATTTAAGAATAACAAAAGCTGAGAGAGCTTCTGTAACTCAGTATGTCCCCATTTTTATAAAAGCATTAGTATGACAGAACCACTAAGTAAAGGCCTTCAGTTTTCTTATTTAAACAAATGAATTACAAAACACATCAATACCAAAAGGATAACTGCTATATTGCCCAAAAGCAATATTTTTCTAAAGTGAATACAGACATTGGGGAATACATGTCATTGTTCTATGTGTGAAAATTCAGGTTCATGGAGGGCTTCAAACACTCTCCAACACAACTATTGTTTCCTTCCTCAGAGTGTTCAGAACAATGGTGAATGCATGCAAGGAGAGGATTTCAGTATCTGAAATGCACCCTGTGCTCACAGAGTGAACAGTTTCCTTAGTGTCTGCTATCTTTCCTTCCCAATTCCCTGGGCTTACTAAGGAAATAATTGAATAAAACTAAGCTAAACAAGGAAGACTGCCAGAAGAAGACACACCATCTAAAAGTACAACTGCAGAATAAACTTTACAGGTAAAGGCTGAAATCACTGACAGATCTCTGATATTCAGCCAGAATTTCCTGACTTGGCTTTCAGCTGTTCTTCAATACATGATGGCTTATCAAACAATGTTAAACAAATTGCTCAATTTCTTGGTTAGAGCTCCTTATATGTGACATGTGGAGAGTACCAACACCTATTATTGCCTGTTTCCATCTGTTCCTGATGTTCTGCTTCCACATCTGTAAATATTTAGTCATCTCTGTACCAAATAGTTTGCATTCTAAATTAATGTGAGGTTTTTCTTTGATTTTGTCAGGAATTACCATGCATGAAGAAAAATACAATTTATTTAAAAAATCTTGTAGGCATATATGACATTTGTCTCAATAAAAGGCAACAACTTACTCTTTGTTGCTGTGTTGCTATAGCTATTTGCTATTCCCAGTTCTAAGTACAAATTGCAATTCTATTGTGAAGCTATGAAATATCAAATTAATGTTTTCAGCCCAAATAAAAACACATGCTAAAAGAAATATTGTGTATATTAACACTCATAAGACTGATTTGTTTGGCTGGCTCTTTAGTTCACAGTTTCTTTGGTGTCACTCTATCATGTTAATAAGTATTCAGCACCTGAAACTTTTTTAAAGTATTATGCTATCCCTAATTGCCTCTATGCCACCATCTCCATGGCCAAAAACAGAGTAATCACTACACACTAGTGAGCAATTTATACTACAGCTGTATCTCCCAGTCTGTATCTGCTCCTTCAAACACCCTAAATATCAGCTGAGTCTCCACAATACATTTGAAGGGAAGCACAAAGGAAGTGGGAAAGTTTATTTCTAATATTCCCACCTTCCACTTTTTCAAATGCATGAATAAGCATTTCTGCTTTTTAGATGTGTGCTGTGAACCACTGCTTTAATTCCTCAGCAAACCTACCCCAGGACAGACTGGCTGAGCTCAAACTCTCCAATACTATTAATAGTCCAATCCAACACCTTCAGTCCCAGCTTTCCTGTTTCTCCTCTCTGGGCAGGGAAGGAGCCAAAGTGGTGCTGTGTACATTTCTTATACAACTTCACCTGCCATGGGTTTGGCACCAACAGCTACAACTCCATTCTGAACCTAAGACTTCCCAATAGGATTTGAAACAACATATATCAATAACACTTCCCCATGAGAAGATAAACAATGTTTTCCTATTAAAGTTAGACTACTGCACAATTTTGATTACACTGCGTCAGTTTTAATCAACTGCTTCACTCTGATATTGCTTAAGGAAAAAAAACACAAGAAATTTCATTTTCTCCTCAAATCTGTCATCGAGAGCACCAACTACCATCTTAAAACTTTCATTCAAAACACAAGTTTTGCCAATCTCAAAGGCTGTCATCTCTGAAGTACATTGAACTAATTAGTAATTTAGCAGGAGTAGAGGGAAAGAAGTTCACTTCAGGCACTTTGGTAGACAGACAAAGAACAAAGTTCCTTTATCTGTATTAATACTTTAAAAAATAGCATTAATTTCCTGCAGCAAAAACAGTACCTGGAATGATTTTATGGAGTCAGTGCTTAATTGGAAAATATTCACATACTAAAAATATTTAATGAAACTGGTTAGGAACCAAATTACTTTCCTTTTAACAGAAGGAAATAATACTAATAAATAAATAATGTATGTATTATAACAAAGTCAGACTCACCAGAATCCCAGACAAAGGCTAAAGCATGGCAGTGTCTGCCTCCCACCAATGCAATGGTGATTCACACTGGAATGTGCCATGGCCAAGTCCATGTCCATCCCCTCCCTAACTGCAGGCAGCCACAGGACCACAGGATTTGCCCCAAACTCTATTTCATTTTTCTGTTTCCCTTGTTGCTGTCTTACTAATGGGAGTTCTGCTTATTTTCCTAGGAAAATTGGATGATCCCACCATCAGAATATTTTGTTTTCAAATGCACAGCACAGGTCCATCCCATTTCCAATGTCCAATGGTCCATCCCATGTTCCAGAGTGGACAATCCTTTGTGTGGCCAAACAGAATCAAATATTTCAGGCATATTCAAGAGAAGAGAGCAAAATCCTCTTCTTATATATACACCCACCTCCCAAGTCAGCCATGGCTGATAGTCCTGATGTGTGACAATCTGGGCCCTCTAAGCCAAAGTTGTACCAGGTTAAGCTGCTGCAGCCCAGCCCAGAATTCTACAACAGACTCTGCTCTATCCCAGCAGGCTCCCAGACCACCTAGTTTAAATGCCTTGCCTCCAATAGCCCAGTTGCATTGGAAGCAGGGTGCTTTCTATTGTAATAAGTGTGCATAATTTTTGGAAAATATTTATACACAGAAGAATAAGTTTATTGCCTATAATGTGTTGCACCTAGTGCATAAAGTCAAAGGAATAAACACAGAAAGGGTTTTATATGTGATTAAAAAGAAAAGTATCCCAAGAGTGATTAAATATACTCTATTGGCCTTTAATTTTTATATCTAAGCTTACAAACAAGCAGTTTGCATGATGAGAGCTTTCAAATCTTCTACAAAATCCTACTGAATTAGGGAATTATGCAGTGAACTGATATAAACTTGAGGTTTGGGACTCTAAATCAGTTCATTTAAAATAATTTCCTTGAATCACAGTGCCAGATATGTTTTTATAGAATGAAGTAATAAGTCTTGGTTCTGTGGTGATGATGAGCAAGTTGATATACAGGTGAACCTTTGCATTTCTTAATCTTATTCTTCTTTTAGCCGTCAAAACCAAATATAAAACCACTGCACAATTTCCCTAATCATAAGTTACAGTTCACTGGCTATTTTTAAGGATGTTGCCATAACCCTGTTGGTTTTTTTTGTCTTGTAGGACCAAAAATTTCAATGGTAAATTGTTTATAAATGCAATGAAAGGATTTCATTGGTTTTTATATATATATATATATATATATATATATATATATAAATATGAGATTAATCTCATTTCTTTGAGAAGCAAACTACTGTGTATAGCTGTCCTTACCTGATAGATGGATGGTATAAAATTAGTAGTCAGAATGGTATTTTTACTCCTCAGATAGCATTTACCACATAGTCAGAGCTTAAGGCATTCTAGCTCTAATTGCTTAAAGTATAATTAGACAGAGAAAAATATGAAATGAAGGAAAGAAAAATTGTGTGTTCAGTGTCAAACCTTTCCACACTTGCTAGAGCTTGGCACTCCTCTGACTCACAGATCCTTGTGACACCTGTAACCCTGCTGCAAGGGATAATGACCACATAGAGGAAGGACCAAGTGAGTTTTTGCAAGAGTATCTAAATTCCTAAATATGTTTTGTAAAACTTTTGTGTCAAGTGACTTGTCTAAATTGACACAGACACTTTTCAGAAGAAGAGGGGGTTCTCTGAGTCCCAGAAAAGTGGTTTAATTACCTCAGCCTTCTTCCTTAGCAGGAGCTATAAGGCAATAGAATAATTACATAATAACTGTGCTGAAAAGCTCATCATTTAGACCATGCAAAGTGAACTGAAGAGTTGTAAACTGACATTTGGAAAGGTGACCTGAATGGAAAGCAGATTTTTTTTTCAGTCACTTATTCTCTGAGCTGAAAATTTGAATTCTAAACTGCACTTAAATGTAACCACTGGAAATTATTATTTTTAAATACCTTAAAAAAGGATGAATAAATGAATTTTCTGCTGTCTGAGAATACTAGTATTAGAATGGTATGGTATAATTTAAAAACACTCTGAAACAAGCAAAGTCTCATCCTATTTCAGTTTCTTAATTTTACTTGTAAATTTTCACCAACATGCCATAAGTAAACTGCTTGCAGCATACTTTAATCATTTGCCAGACACAGTCAAATCAGTGAGATTTCAGTGTAGGCCATTTGTCTTGGATTTGAATCCAAATGACAGAATTATTTGGATATAGCACAATTAAGTCTGTCCAGTTATGATGGCCATTTAATGAGTTTCTCCCAGGCAGAAGGGAGTTGGCTCTACCTGTCTAACCAGGGTTTTAATATGCCATAAAGCTAACATAATAAATAATTTAAGTGTTAAAACATTACAAAGCTAAGACTTTCCCAGTGACTCAGTAATGTGGATTGTCACACATGGAGACAGCCATTAGGAATCCAACCAAAACCAAAGTGAAAAAAAGAAGATCACAATATTTGACTGCTAAATCTTACAAATGTGCTGTCTGTCTTCAATGGAACACGTTATGGTTTGAGATAGTTGTAACTTTCACTTGACAGGGATTTTGTGGCTCTGCCTATAGGTCTGCTCTCAGGTGTCATGTTGCTAGAAGGCACAGTCCTGGGGAGGAGTGAGGGGATGAATGAAGACAGGGAGCATCTCACAGAGTTGTATCAGAAATCATATGCTGCCCTATTTTAAACAGAAAACCCAAATGATTTCTATCAGACACTAAATTAACCCAGCAGGGATTTCTGACTGTTCCAGGCAGAAATCTACTTTATTCACAGGAATAATTGGATATTCGAGAGATCGTCGTGTTTTGTGCCATGAGTTGTAAACGTTGGCTCGTCCATAAAGGATTGTCATGGGGTCTGTGCCTCTTTACCAAGGCAATTATGCAGTTGGTGAAGTTCAGCAATGCCCTGAAACCTAGCTTTAGGACAGAGTCAAGGTCCTAAACCAACAGGAGTTGGCCTTTCCAGTGCCAAGCAGGAATGAAGTTGGCAGCATTGCCCTAGGAGCCTCCTCTGTCACTTATTACACAAAGCAGCTAAAAGGAAATGGAAATTATGTTGGAAATGGAGAAATGCACAGAGGTGAGGGGGATAAGAGGACTGTCCACCTTTAAGAAGTAAATGTGAAAATTACCCTTAGTTATGGTCATCCAGGAACAAAAGGAGGATATGATTTTTACATCTGCTGAATTTTCCAAGTCCTCCCTTCTTTTTGGTCACAAAAATACAAAATTCAAAGACAAAATATTTTTTCAGCACCATAAAAAGTTCACAAGTTAGGAGGTAATTGCATTAGCACACTGAGAAAAGAGAAGAGAATGCAAGAAATCCTGATTGGCGTTCCTCTGTTTAAAAGGAATTATTTTCCAATACCTGAGCATGCCCAGAGGAGCTAGTCTCTGAGCAGCTGTGAAACAGAACCTTTTTACTTCAGGGTTAGTGCAGGGAGCTCATTAGCACAGCCTCAACCCTCAGCTAAACAGCCTTGTTTGCATATTGAAGCAATAGAATGTGAAGGTGTTAAAAAGGAAGAATTGCAGCCGCTACTCCTGACTGACATGTCTATCTGGGCTCTTGTGTTTACAAGAGAATAACGAAGCTGCCCCAAAGCCCCTACTGGGCCTGATTATTATGCAGAGGCTTCTTAGATTATGTATAATTGATATCCATTTTCCCTCCAGCTAACCAATGGCAGCTCTCAGGAGTAATGCTCACTCTCCTGCATCTTACCAAGCAAGCAAACACTGGAAATTGCTATCTTTTGCTAGGCTTAATAATTTTTAAAGACCAAAAATTGACATTTACATTTTTTAGAAGCGCAGATTATTGCACTGTTGGTGGGGTTTTCCTGCTAATAGCAATCAAACAGTGGAGATACTGTAGTTAAGGTTGAGGACAATCTGGGGCTATGTTTGTGTACCATTTCTATATATTTTTGTACACATAAGTTTAATGGGCTGTGTATATAAAGTGTGTGAATGCCCCAGTTTTTCCATACAATAACAATATGGCAACAAAAAGCAAGGGCAAGTTCTGAAAGCTTACTTTCTGTTGTTTTTTGTGAAAGATTTGCAAGGGGAATTGTGCAGGCAAGGACATTCCTTCAATTACATTTACTGGTCCCTTTCTTTACTTACAACAGTTATCTTCATCCTTACAATTTAGGCCAAATGTTCCATTCCTAAAATTGACACAGGCATGAAATTAAGTAGTGCAGGGCTCATTTTTTATTGCTCAGATATTTCTTTCCTCTTCTAAGAGAAAATCCCATTGAAGTTCTTCCTCAAAAATGAACTATCACATCCAGCCTTTCAATTACAAAGAAGTTATGAGATATGAGAAAAGAGAGGTTTTTATTTCATTGACCAATTTTTTGGGTTTGGGTTTGGCTTTTTTTCCTGCTTTAGAGCTTTTGAAAAGATGTTTGTGTGGGAGGATTGGGCACGATAATTTTTAAAGTTTTTCCAGTAAAGAGTTGATGTTGAAAATGAAATGCTAATAGCTTGAGATAAACACACAAAGTCTGTATAACCCTCTCAATGTGCTGCACTTCAATCCTGACCTTCAGCCTTTTTGCTGTTTTGGTCCTGAATATCTCTTCAGCTCAAGCTGTCAGTTGCATGGAGGATTTTTTATCCATACAAATAGTTTCCAGAATAAGGATGTGTCCAGTCCAATCATTTTCATGTCACCTTTCTCTCTAGAGGTGAAGACCTTGCTCACTAATCCTTTCTGCTACCTAACCTTGGCAGAATTTTAATTTTAATCTGCTCTCTGAGGAGATGCACAAGAAAATGCAAGGAATATTAATACATGGGCTGAACTTGGTTGAATGTGCAAAGGTGAAGTTTCTTTCAGCCACTCGCATATATACCTTTTTAAAAGCATAGCCATTATGAGTGCACTAAACTCCCTCTCTGCACAGAGCAAGGCAAATCAGCAGAAAGGAAATTTGTGAATTAATTTAACCACTTATACCTTCAGATTTCTTACTAAAAATCTACATACTTCTTCCATGCACTGAATATCTGGACAAAACTAGGTAATAATAAGCAAGGAGCATACAACCTTTACATAGCTAATTTTTGTTCCAGCAACTTTTCAGAGAGCAGTCAAAAAAACTGAACAGCTTGCAGCTGCCCTTACCTTAGCATACCTGCCTTTATATTACAGAAACATAAATAGACAGAAACCAACTGTAGCAAAAAAAATTCTGCCAAAAGAAAAGGCAGGAACAGTCCCAACAGGCAATCATTCATATAGTGATCTCCTGACCTGTATTTAACAGAAACTGCACACTAGTTCTAAGAAAGAGTGAAGTCAAATAGTCATTTCAGAGTTGCACCTTTGGCCAGTGGACCATGGGACTGCAGTCCGCACTGTCACACAAGGATTTCAGGCCACATAATTACATTCCAAGCAGTGTTAGTCCTGCATTGACCAGGTAAATCTGTTAAGAGGTAGAGTAGCTCTTTTTTATAATGCGAGGTTCTGCTTTTTACATAAGCCTCTGCAAAGCGGTCACTGCAGTTCTACAAAGAGCTTCCTGGTCACATAGGTCTGTCTCTCCACCTCCTTTCAGGTGCTAACTTTCATTAAAAGAAGCTTCAATTAAATATTAATTTATTACTTATTTATTACATAGTGCTTTTCCATGCCATGAATTGCTGAGCTTGCCATACAGCTCCTATTTGATCTCTGGGAGGAAAGGAAGAAGGCTGTGTGTCCATGGATGGGAGGGACATGATCTGTATTGAGATGCAGCCCACAGTATGAAAGATTTAGGTCATATCCAACACTTATAAACCTCAGGAGTGGCTCTATTATAAGGCATGTTTGTATTGTTCACACCCTCAGTATGGTTTTGAGATGCTCCTCAAAAGTATTAGTAGTATTGTGCCATCCCTTCTCCTTGGTAAAAAAGTTAGCAGAAAGAAAGTCTGACCTTTTCTTTTGCCTTTTCTTTAAAAAGCAGAAGCCTCCTTGGACCTCCACGAGTGTCCAAAGAGGATACAAAGGATGCTTTCATCTTCTCCAGAAATATGGAGCCACCTTCCTGCTCTCAGTTTGGGGTCCTTCTGCAGGAAGAGAGATCGTTTGGCCTGATTTGCTCTGCACTTGTAGGAGCTATCAGTAGAGATAGGGGCTGGCTTCAATAACACCAAATGTGAACTGTTACAGTGATGTAACTCTTTTCCTTCTGTCTTTGGCTCTGTAAGTCTAAAATAAGGACACAAAGCTGCCCTTCTGAAGAGTAGACTCTCTTTATTTCCCTGAGAAGAGACATAACAAAAAAGAATGTTTTTCTTTTATGACTGAGAATACTTTCCAAAATCCATTTACCATCATCACAGGCAGAATATTTGTGCTGACTGTCTGAAAAAGATCATAATCAGTAAATCTGCCAGGTGATGTACAGACTAGAGGTTTGGTCCAATTCTCTAGGTGACCAATCAACATCAATTAAGAAATATTCAGCATTTGGTCCATTAAAACATTTAAGTATTAACTTTTGTATTAAGATTTAAGTTTAAAGTGTTGACTGAAAATCTCACAAGAAATTTTTCTCTCTCTTTAAATTTGATTTGAGATTACACCAAATTTTTCTCATCCCAGATTGGTAATTTCCCAGGTCCAAGGCACACAGCCAGACATGCAAATGTATATTTTAAATCAGGCAGCACATTTTTCTATTTATTCTCTGCTTATAATTTTGTTTGGTAGTAACAGGGGGCTTCTGGGTCACCCTGATGGCACATGGCCCACAGATGAAGCCAAAGCATAAAAACAACTGCAGGACATGGTTATAGTAGAGAATGATTGAAGGCCCAAGACCCTATATTCCAGAATAAATTTTAGGTTGCTATTCAATGTACTCTCATTACTATTCAGTGGAAGTGCCATACACACTAACAATAAAAAGTTTACTCTTGGTACTGGAATTGTCACCTGCAAGAAGGCAGAACAGTCTAAAGTGGAGAAAAATAACTGCTGGAATGAATATTTAATGACTTCTTCAAGAGGTTAGCACAGGAAGGGAGGAGAAAAAAGTTTGCCCTTCAAAGACTGCTCTTGTATAAGGTCAGTGAAATTTGTTTTACAACTCTTCTAGAATAAAACATAAATTCCCTCTTAATTAAATTGGTCCTTTCTTTGTTGCTACTCTCAGACACACTGTGAAACACCTGAAACTTTGTGTATCCTAAAGAAACTGGCTGTATTTTTATGTAAATACAGAAATTATTATAACTTCTTTTGTAGTCAAAACTCTGATTGTTCCATATTGTTTCCTACTTGGACAAAGGAATTTAACACAATCCATTTGCACAAGCCAGTGTCCAGAAGCTACCTTGGCTCTTCATTTCCTCCATACCTTGCTGGGCTGTAGCTACTGAATATTTTCTGAATCTTACTGACTTTAGTGCTTACAAAGGGTTTTTGCCTCAGAATTTACATAATTTTGTGTACAGGAATCACAAAGAAAACATGACAGAGTGAAGAAATGTTCTTTGAAGAGACATTAAAAGTACCACTGTGTAGGAGAATCACCTCTCCCAATTCAATGAGCTAAAATTTCACATCGTAAGAATCTGTTTATACCCAGAAAAACATAGATCCTAAAGTTTTCAAGCCAGCATAAAGAACAGTCTCTTCTTTATTTTCAAGACTGTTAGTCTTTCTATCTTTCACGTTTATCACTGCATTTCTTTTCATTTCCTGCCAGACCAGCTACATGGACGGAATAACGCAGAGACAAAAGAAAGCTTCCACAGTCAAGTGCTGCTTGCTTGGGCTGCTTTGTTCCTCAGAAGTCCTTTTTCAGGCAGCACCTCATTGCTGCAACAAATTAATCACCAAAGCCCAGGTCTGGTAATGAAGTGCTATGGATTTGCAAGAGTTTGAAAAGCATTACATCTCTTACCTGAAAGAAAAATGAGGTGAGTGCTCAGTCTGGGAAAATTAGCACAGCAGCTCTGTCAGAGGCCAGTCATCCTCTGGAGCAGTTATTAGTGAAGTTAGCAAAGTCTCAAAACCCTGTGGTTCTTTTCTGGCCTGTACCAAAGAGTCATGTCTGCAGTTGCACCTGAAATCTAGAACTGCATGGATCTTGGACTGCCATTTACCACAGGTTGGGTGAAACAAACTATTCTCAAACACTGATCTTTGTTAGTACTCACAGAGGCTGAGATTCAAATACAGGCTACTCATTAGTCTATTTTCATCCTTCCCCTTTCTAAGCTTGTCATAACTTTTATCATGTTCTGAAGGAACAATTGTCATGTTTATCTCATCATTCAAGTGGCTAAATTAATTACATTCTATCTCAAAAAGTTTTTGCATTTTGCCACTGTAAAATAAGACAACACTTTTGGGAAACAGGACGGACAGATGTCTTTGGCTTTAAGCTAAAACAAGCAGAGGGGGAAAGCACATAAATGCATAAATATGGTATTTCCTGAGTCCCACTGCAACACCCTGCAGAAACATTCAGCATATGTCTCCTGTGACACTTGAGACAATCCAAGACTGCTATAGCAATCAGTCTCTTAATGCTCCACTGAGACACTTGCTCTGCTCAAGCTCCACATCTCTCTGGAGAGGAAGAGTCAGCAACTCCTCTGCAAAGTGGTGTTGGTCCAAACTCCTTCTCGTGAAGATGGATCAAGTGCAAGAAATCATCCACCACCAAACAGACCAGCTCACTTCTGGCAGAATGGATACTTTGAGACTGAGATGGAACTTGGCCCTGCTGCAGGAGCTCAGTCATGACAATTTTGCTCTGAATCCCTGGAGTTACTCTATTTTTCTTTCAGTTAAAATTACTGAATGCAGCTGAATGCAGAATCAATGCCAAGCAGATTGTATTGCTGACACAGCAATGGGGAGCTGAATAGCAAAAGTGCATCCCCTACCCTTTTATTGGAAATTTATCTCCCAGCAATAAAGCGAGAAATTAAGAGTATATGGTGAGGTTTCCAATTAAAGCATTACCAAGCATGTCAAGTGCTGAACACATAGTGCATAAACTCATCAATCTCTGCTCTCAGCTTTTTCTAAATCAAGACATTCCCCTATCTCTCCAGGCATTACATTTTACTTAGTGTCAGGACAGCAGAATTTCCTAGAGTTCATGGCCTTTTTCAAGATCATAATATGAGCCGTTAAGCAAAACATATCCATTCAAGATTTTTTTATTTAAAAATAATTTCTAACACTATCAGGACCAGGTCTCTGCATTATTCCAGGATATTATTTAACAAATTTTTTGCAGAGTAAGCAAGGAATGTGTTTCTTTAGGTTTCCCTTACATTTCAGATACTTATAAATATACATACAAAGAAAGCAAAGAATATAAACATTTTTGTAATGGAGCATACTGTGGGAATTCATCTCATCCACTTAAAACCGCAGACTCTCAAATTAAGGTAGTTCAAAAGAAAGCACATGTCATCCTATCATAGGTGTCTAAGGCAAGTGTAATGAAGCTGATTTGGTTCAGACTAGATGTCTAACATTGGGATGCCTGAAATGAGAGAAGATGAAGACCCACTGCTGTGTGGCAAACCATGACAAAGGATTTGGGCCGATGTGGAAGGACTGGGACCACCTGTATGAATTAACTCTTGCTACAAACTTCGTAAGATATATAGTATTTCCTGTTATTCTTGGAGAATTAAGTTCCCTGAACACCGGTAACAAAAGGGATTTGTAAGAGAAGAATACATTGTCATTCACTTAGTGAAGTAATTTATTTCAGAGATCATGTACAACACTTCAGTGTGCAAATTCCTTCTCCTGTGACAAATAAACTGCCCTCTGAAATTTAGAAATTAATGTGTATCTACATCTAAAGCACGAGACAATTTGTAGATGCGCAGGACAGTGGCAAACTTTCAGCAATAGACTGATCCCATACCCCAAGCATGAGAACTTTTCTTAACCAAAATTACTTCTGCATATCACACCTTTATCCAAGCCTCACCACACTGGCCTTAACAGTGTCTCTCATTTGGGATTTATTTTTGTCTGTTACATCAGAAACCTGTTGATTTTTGATACTAAGAAGGCTGAGTATGACTTTTCCCAGGACTTTTAGATGCTGATATTGAGAGAAATATCCATAATAACTAAACAGGTAGGACAGCCAATTAAAAATAAAATAAAGAAAGAAAAATCAGCTCAAGCTGTCCATCTTTACATTGATTCTCAGAGAATTTTACATATTTTTAAAACACAAGTTTCACCAGAAGAGGAAATGGGATGGGGTATGTGGGGACAAGAAGAGGTCAAACTCTCCTCCAGAAATGAAGAATCTGGGCATGGCAAACAATCTGTTAGTTGTGGAAAACCCTACACCATGAGAGCTAATAAGCAGTCTAAATAAAGAAATTAGTTTAGATAGTAAGGGCTCCCCTGAATTCAAGGTAACAAAACACCTTTATGTAGGCAACAATCCTTTCAAGCATCAGTCATCAGTTAATTCATCGTTGCCATAGCAGAAAGCCACTGAAGTATTTCAAAGAGTGTCATTTCAGAATTGCTGCCAGAAATTGGACATGAAGTCTTATCAGCATGGAAAGCACAAATCTGGCATAGACCTCACGTAAACTAACAGTAGCAAGAAAAGTGAGAGGCTGAAGTTCAAATGCCCTTTTTTATTCCATTCCACCCTGCTTTGATATTGTATTTTCTAGGTTTGAATCAGTGGAATGCAGTGGCTGGTCCCTTGCCTTAGTCAGTGTTTGTCTGGCATCTTCCAAAATGCAGCCTGACCTGTGGTTCCACTTTCCAGGCATTACAATACAAATGTGTAAACAGTAAACATCATCATCCATTGAGCTGATATTCTTCCTATTTAATCTCACTTACTAAAAAATTTTCTATATCTGCTAGCTAGGAACTTCATAAGAAATACAAAATCTATGAGGAAGACTAAATTGTAATGTGAATAAACAAATACTGCCATGAATATATCTTACTTAATAAAAAGAATATTCAACAACCAGCTCCAACAGGAAGCTTCAGTCACTTGCAAAACAGAAAATCAGAAACATTTTTCTCATGTTAAAAGTCAGAGCAGTTGTGATAGTGAAATTAGGATGGTCTACAGATAGAAATATGGCAAATCATGTAGAGGAAGATGATGTTCTGCCATGGTATTGATTTTTTAATTAGAAAAACACAGATGAGTTTTCCTGCACACAAATTTCAGAATGCAATGCTATTCTTTGTAGTTATATATCATATTGTATTATCACCTTCTGTTCTTCTTAGTTACTTCCACAGGGCATAAATATTTATTTCATTGACCATTCCAACTCCCTAGAATGAATGCCATCTACCATATAAAAAAACATTGTTTATAGGCTAGGCTTTGCTTCTAGCAGCAAAAAGTCTTTTTGTATCTCTATTACTGTAGATATATTATGTTTTTTTTTTCTGTACTGCTGTTGCCTAATGAAACCCTTCCCAAAACTCTGCCATGCACTCTAAAACCACAGTGGGAAGCATTCTTACATTAAAAGCTTTGTTACCTAAATAAAGAAAACAAGAGGAGAATGAAAAAGAGGGCATGTTACAGCTGAGGAACTGAGACACAGACTGATTTGCTCAAAAGTGTTTTCCAAAGACATACAATAAATCAGTGCAAAAGGTCTGATCCCTTATTCCCTATTCAGTCTCAAACTTTCCTTTCTTTTATTATTTCCTCTTCTCCATAATATTACTTACCCATACACATGAGCAAGATAACTATCACAACTATTATGCCATGATATTCTATAGCACTAAGGATGAATAAAAATGCAGGCTATGGAGTGCATCAGTTTTATGGTGTGCTTTCGAGTGTCACAGATCTCCACCCATAACTGCTCTGCATCACTGTTTCCATAGTAACAGGATAACATGAGAGGCTTTGGTTTCTCTGAGAGAGTCCAAACTCAAGATGAGAATATCATGTTGGACTTTGTAAATGAATTCTGATTTGTGCCTTTCATGCAAAATATATCTCTGAATGATGTACCCACTTGAATTGTGAAGTTATTCAATTTGATGATAGAAAAATTATAGATTGAAGAGAAAACAGGTTTTAATGTGTAACAAGGAGCTGAGAATGTTTTTCCTTTTAGATTACAGGAGGTATAAGGCAACAGATTCCCATGCCAAATTAAACATGTTTATAGTAAATTGACAGGAAGGAATTATGTGATGGAACTGGCAAAAAGGACCAGAAAAAGACTGTAGAGAATTTTTAATACAGACTAGTCCCCCTAAATAAAGCTGATGGCTGAGGAAAAAGTGTGATGTGAGATCACTCCATAGTACAGATATAATGGTAGCAACCCAGGTGTCTGCACATCCCAGCAGCTGAGATCTGGGAGGTGACAGACAAGAGAAGTAAAAGAGCCCAATGAGAGAACAGCAAGCTACAGTGGAGCTGAGAAAAAGCAGCAGGTACAATGGAAAAGGATCTGATCTGTGTAATGCGGTCTAAAAACTGCTGGGAATATGTACATGGAGGCTGCAGGACAGGAGAGAGTCCATGGTACTGCAAAGGTAAATTCGAGAAGAATCACATACAATTGTAGACAAATAATACACATTGAGTTCCAGGAACCATTTTTACCACTCCCAACAATTTGACCTCAGGTACAGCAATACCAACAAACCTCTTCCCACTGCTGAGCTCCAAAACCCACTACATAAGCTCACTTCCTGATCTTATTTTTGGAACATTTTTGAGGATATTTTCAGTTGTTTCATGGAATAGTTTGAAGTGCAAAGTACATGTTATAGGTTGTAAAACATAGGAAATTTTCTGACCAGCTCCCTGTGTGGCAGGAATTTGATTGAAATACTGTAATATGATGCATCCTTATAATTCAATTACTTTTTTCATATATTCTGGGTGCTTGTATTTTTTTGTCTACTTTTTGATGTCTAAAAGTTAAATTGATTCAAAAAGTCTATGGAGTTGGAAGAAATTCCCTCTGACTTGCAGAGATGTGCATGGCTGGACTTGCATTCTCCTGCCATATGTCTCTCTTTAAATGGTTGCAACTTCAAGGGGCTGACAGCATTTCTTCATTTGATCAATAGCCTGAGCAGTTGCTACGTGCTCTGGTGTGTACAATGGAAGGGGCCTGGCAGTGCTACCTCTCTGAAAAAAAGCAATAAGAAAATCCCCAGCATTCCTGCTTGGCAGCTCTTCATTCTGCTGAATGTCACTGAATCCAGAGGGCAGATCTACATGGCCACACTGGAGCCACAGCAGGTGCTGGTGAGGTCAGCAAGGGAGGGCTTGCCTCAGTCAGGACACAGCCAGTCCAGAAGAAATTAAATTACCTCCACTAAAACACTGGCCAGCCCTCACCACAAGGAAAGGCCTCAGTTAAATGCTCTTTTCTTCTCTCAAAACTTTGCTTCACATCATTTGTGAGAGGAGCATAGGGGAGCCTTTCTAAAATCATGAGAGCTGGGGATTGACTTGTATGAAAGTATGAAAGCATAGCTGTATAGTCTACTGTGCAACAGTTTTCCACATGAAATAATCCATTCTCCTATTCCTGTTCCATTCAGGCTGGTGGGGACTCAGGTGGCTCTAATGAGACAAGAATGAGCAAAAGGCAGACACACAGATTATGAACTGAGTTTCAGCAATAATGTTTCTCAGGGGCTGGTTATGCTCCTGAGTTTTAAACATGCTCACTTATTGAAGGATGATAACTGAAGGGAAGGTGAGTTTAAACATGTATCTGTATGTGAACAAAAGTGAGATTTGCACCAAGGCATCCAGTGATCTCACTCCTCTCCCAGTGAACCAGTCCTCTGACCTGCCCTGTCAAGGCTTTTCTTCTTCCTCCCTCCCTGACAGCTCTGAGCATCCTTTTCATCCAGAGGTCTCTGCCATTTCAGATCACCTGCTCTACAGCTGACTTTTGCTCCAGCCCTGCTCAGGTTTCTAGGGAGTTCAGAAATTACCTTATGTTTTACAGAATTCATTCAGCCTTTCAAACACAGTAAGGAATTTCAGAACTTATTGTATGCTGTGCCTGCCCATAATATGGCACAACACAAAACTTCCTGCCCTACCTGCAGATTATACAGCTGAAATGTATTTAACCTGCAGCACATGCTAGAGCAAGAAACAGAACTTTGCCTCATAGTAGGGACATGAGAAATATGAAAACCTGGTAAATTATTAAGGAACAAAGCTTTCAGTAAAAAAGGGACATTATAGTAATGCTGATAAATTGACTATCATAGGTGTTAAGATCTGCTGTGTAACCCTTCACCCTTTGCAAGTTCCTTTCAATTGAATTTGCTAGAAGATACAGTCTTAAGCTGTGCCAAGGGAAATATAGGCTGGATATTAGGAAAAAGTTTTTTATAGAAAGAGTGATAAAGTACTGGAACTATCTGCCCAGGGAGGTGGTGGAGTCACCATCCCTGGATGTGTTTTAAAAAAAAAGACTGGATGTGGCACTGGGTGCCATGGTTTAGTTGAGGTGTTAGGGCTTGGGATGGACTCAGTGATGTTAAAGGTCTCTTCCAACCCAGTGATTCTGTGATACCAACAGGACTCCAGTCCCTAACCCTAAGCTTGATTTATTCCTACAACAAACTGTAATGATATTCTTTAAAAGGAGATTATAAGTAAAGCAAAACCATTGGAAGCTGTTTCAGTCCTTCACAGGGAGAGTTTGAAGGAGGTGCCTTTGTAGTGTGTTTTGTTTTACTGAGGGCTTTTTTCTTACAATCTTTATTTGCAAGTCAGCAAGTTTCAGTGGCTTCCTGCATTACATTGACACAACCTCACTTGGTCTCCAAACAATTATTTGCTGTTCATCACTTCCAAATGCTAATTTTGAATCTCGTCCTTGCTGCAGATCATACCCTGCACAATACCCAACTCCCTGCTTCCTTATTACCTGTGTTCATCATTTCTGTTAGGGAAGAGTGTCATTTTTATTTTCTTCCCAAATGCTCCAGAACCAGACAGGATAACAAAAAGTGGTTTTCCTTTTTGCTATTACAGTACACAGAATGTGCACAAAAAACTGAATAAACAAATCAAGTGGCTGTATCAGAGTCCCTGGTATGGAACAAAATAATATATTTCTTTCACCAGGGTTCCCACCTGTGGCCTGACATTGTCTATGAACCCTGGGTGCAGTTTGTATTGTTAGATGTCTGCAATGCAGTGGTGTGGGACAGATACCAAAAGGTTCTCTTAATAATGAGCTAGAAGGAAACAGGTATTTAAGGGTGAAATTAATTTTAAAAAGTTGAAATGGTTTAGGCTGAGATGTACAAACCTTACTTTTAAGAGTTAAGTCTTTGGGGCCTTGGGGGCTGTTTAGGAATACAACATTAATTTAGGAGTACAACATTAATTTAGGAATACAACATTAATTTAATTTCTCCAAAGCAATCCCAACATAAGAGGATCTAAAGTGGGAAATATATGGCAGTTATTTACTACTAGAAGACTTACAAAACTGGGGTGTTACTTCCTCCTGTTGTTCGTGGCAGGGTTGAATTAAGTGCCCAAGTGATTTAAGATACAGATCTCTATAAGGAATGACACCATGTGATGAAAAATAGTAACACCAAGTGAAGAATGCACCAGAGAACACATTGCGAGAATGGGAGAAATCCTGTTTAACTTTTTTTTTTAAGGTTTTTTTTTTTTAATCCTGTCTAGCATATTTTAAAGCCATTTATAGGAAACAAAATACTTATAATCTCTATATGCTTCATAGAGGTTTTTTAATTCTTCAAAAGTGTTGTGTCCTCTTATAATCATAACAAGCAAAAAACAAGTAAAGGCAACTACAAATTCACCACCCAGATTTTTTCTTTAATCTCCCTGAAACTGCAGGGTGTTGCTTTGGACAGGTGAAAACTTCTCATTCACTAAGGGCTCTGTAGCCTCATGGAAGTAATCCTCTGACAAAATAAGAATAATTTCTCATTACAATTATGCTAGCCCTCAGGTTACAGAAGAAGCCACATGCTTATTCCCTGCAAGTCTACTGGAAATTAGCACTATTTATCTTAAGAGTGGATTATTTGAATAAGAAAGAACAGGGAAACTTTTGTATTGGTTTTCTTGGAAGTTTTGCATGTTATACTTCACAAACCTCTGTAGCTTTCTTGGTAATGTCTGGGATCTTCCTAACTCATTCTGCACCACACAGAAAGTTGCCATAGGCTTGAAGCTGTTAATAGAATATCATATTAAACTGAAAACTGAGACATATAAAGATATATAGATACTCATCCTATACTCCTGGTCCTCTTGTCTAAAAGTACCAACTTCAAAAATTTGAATTTCAAAGAAAGTCTCAAGCATGGTCTGCTTTTCTGTGTTGCTTAGGAAATTTAGACTTACACTTCAACCAGGAAAAAGAAAGAGAGCGAAAAGTAACATTATATATCCTCCATGGGTTGTTTACTGTCAGTTACCCTATAGGATTAGAAACTCAGTCTTTTGCCCTATAAAACCTTCCTATGGTTGTTTTGCTAAGAGCAGATTTTCTCTTTGGGTATTACAAATTAAATGCTTCCATAACTCTTCAGCTCAGCCCCAATTCATGCAGAATCATTTTTTTCTTAATGCCTGCTGCATTCCTGGATTTCCTGTGCCATTTCTAAAGACAGATCTACACAATATTGGTAGGTGCAGTCTGTGCTAGCTCCTTTTCCTGGGGTCCCATCATGCTGCCCCAGGAACCTGCTGTTATGTGACTCAGTTTTTAAACTATCACAGTGTGTAGGGGAGAACAGAGGGTTGCAAAGAGCACATGGAGTGCTTAGGGAAAGAGTACAGAAAATATACAGTACCAGACTAATACTTTGTGATGTGCCTGCAGCATTTTCCAACCAGAGGTTTAGAGAATTCCCCTACTAAAGACTGAATCAGGCCAATTATATCAAGTAGCTACATATATATATATTTGTGTGTCTGTGTGTGTGTGCATGTCCATGTGTGCACACATATATATGCATAAAAACCTTAAAATCCCTCATGTTTGTGTCTCCATAACACTTTGTGTGAAAAAGTCCCAGGTATTGTTTTGCCAGTATCTTGCTACATGGTAATTTTCAGCTCTAGCACTGCAAAAAAAAAAAAAGGTAGAAAATTATTCTCCATCCCCATCTCTGATTGTGATTTTCTAGCCCTCTCTCATATTCCTACTGATTTTATTTCAACATCTCTTATCTGAAATAAAATGTCTTAATTCATTTATTAAATGTTCACATAGAGATCTGTTTCACATTTATTGCCAGGCTTCTTGCTCTTCTGCCTAATTATTCTAGCTGGTTTATACGTTTTTATCAGGGGATATCAAAACTTTTGGCAGTGTATAATATGTGAGTTCACCCCTGAATTACAAAAAAACCCCCATACATCTGTGTTCTGATCTTCTGGTCTCTGCCTCCTCTCTGACAGCATGAAATCACACCAAAACCAGCACACTGAGGAGGACCTGCTCAGAGCAGGGAGATGCAACCACTAAATCCCACCCTTCTCTGGGATTTCACAAGCTCCAGATTAGGAATAAAAAATCTTCTCATGAGGAGCACTCCATGGCATCAAATATGAAATATTGTATTGTATACAGAGCACTCATTGGATCTGGGAGAGCTCTGGTCCAATTTCTCCCTTTCTGCTGTTGATGATTCCAAGCCATCCTTCTCAGCTCCAGAGGAGCACCCACAAAGGTGAACCTGCAGGTGCATCTCCTCCCAGGTGACACCTGGATGATGGGGAAAGCATCCATCCCTCCTCAATGGGTCTAGGGGGATTTTTTGTAAGTTTTTTGTGAGCTTTACAGGAAGGGATAGGAAGTGTCTAGAGGAGTAACAGGGCACTCTTCAAAGGGAAGAAACCTGGATTTAAATCCACAGAGTTTAGGAACCACACTGAGGTTTTCTGAATGCTGGTCAAAAGCTCCAACTCTTGAGCTGCTATACAAAAGAGTGTTTATACTTTCCAGCTTTGTTAAAAGAGCGGGGGCATCAGAAGTTATTTATTCTTAAATTCCCAATGTAAAAGCTTCATTTTTGCAAATCTGTATGAATCAACATGGACAATTGTACACTCTGCAGTGAGACTCTTTCAAGAACAGAAAAACAAGACATTCTTTCCTATTTTTCCTGGCATGCACAGGCTTCAGAATTCAGTTCTAACCCAGTACAGCAGCACAAAAGTAGAGAAGTTTTGGCCAACAAGTTGCAGAATCTAGCAACAGGGAAAGACAGGAAGTTTTTTTGCCTTTCTTTTTCCCTTGCTTTGTTGGTAAATTTTTCCTCTAGATATTGGAAATGAACAGAGCAAAAGGAAAGGTGGGCTTGAATTCAGAAGAACTGAAGCTTTGATCTTAAAAAAGTTAAAAGTCAGAGCACAGAGAGTACACATATCACTAGGTCAGGGGAAGTGATGTCACACTCATAATGAGCAACAACAATGCTTCTGAAAAAAACATCTTCAAAAAATGCCCCCAGATATTACATCAAGGGATATGTTTGCATGTTAACTGCCTCCAAGCAATCTTTTATATTAAACTACTTTATGTGCAAGACTTCCAGATCGTTTACAGGACAAGTGCTTAGGAAAGTAGGGGCTTTCCAAGCGCCTGAAAAGATTGTCTGACTGATTGTCTGTCTACAGGTTTTCTTTTAAAGCTATTTTAGGTGTATGATCCCATCCCAGCTATTTAACTCAGGAACCTGCCAATCACACACTGCCTAATTGAACTCTTGGATACTGTAGGATTGCAAGCCACAAAGCAGATGAACAAAAATGTGAAGAAAGGATTTTCTGCTGTTATTTCATTCTTCAAACCCAATTTGAAAAGGTCAAACTTCAGATTGCACAGGCCCATTGAGACTCAGGGACTAAACTGGGACAATCAAAAAAAAAATAAAAAGCTAATTTTTTTCTTCCATTTTTGAAAAGCAAGAGGAGGTCTTTAATACTAGTTACTTGCTGGGGCTGATAGCAAGGTCTTAGGGTGGGGAAAGGACAATGAAAACTGAAAAAGGGAGACATGAGTCAGTTTTTCTACTGCTGAGCTGCTAAATGGTGACTGACTGACTGTATGACATCCCCTTCAGAGACATTTGTAATCTTGCTTTGTCTTGTTTGATTTTTTTTTCTTCAAAGAGAAAATATGGGAAAGCAAACATAATTAGGGTCTAAATAAGGGAAAATATTTCTGGAATACATTCTACAAAAGGCTAGAAATAAACTGTATTTCACAACGGTTGGACTGTGGTTCTGAGCCAAAGCCCCCTGAGGTTAAGTGAAAACCTCCTTGATTTCAACATGTCAGAACCTAAACCTCAGTGTTTTACGGAAATGAGAGTGGCAGTATTTATCTTGGCGTGTATTAAACAAATTTAACCTACTTCTTTAATCAGCATACAAATGTGTTATCATTGTTTCCATGTTTATTGATTGACTGCATAAATGTGTGACCTCAACTGGCATAAAACCTTAGGACTCCATCAGCTGGAGTGGAGTAATGAGAGTTAATGTCAGCAGAGAGATCTGAACAATAAAGAAGATGGGACTTTACACAGTCATGGCCATCCATGCTCTTAAATGAAATATGACTCAGTGAGCTCATAATATTGGTTGAAGGGGAGTTACTCTAAGGAAGGAAAAGCATCTGACCAATTGCAAACCACCATGCAGCAGGTGGTTTGCAATTGTGATCACCCGCAAATGGTGTCAGCAGTATGTCTGTAATATTTGAGGGTCAAGTCTTAATTCTACTGACCTTGTTTGCAGAATTTATTCCATCCTGTGAGCATTAGTGACTGTCACACACTTTACTGTCTCCTGGATGTTTTACTTCTAGTGATTTTTTTTCACCTGAGGCACTTCAGTCATGTAACTTCAGCAATCAATTTTGGCCCAAAGCAGCACAGGCCTCAGTCACAGAAAAGCAAGTATTTGCATGCAAGCTTGCTATTAAAGCACCAGGGAGAAGAGTAAGTACACAAAAGCTTAAGAAGTTGGAATCTGAGTTGAATCATCACACAGTCAGCTAAATTACTAGCCCCGCAATTAGCCTTTTTGGAGGTCTCTTAATTGTTAATCCCTTTTCTGGTTATAATTGCTTTATTGAATCTAAATTAATCCAATTTTTTAAGAAATAATCATGCAATTCTAATAGCTACATAAAATTAAAAATATGGAAACTGCTTTGAGAACTAATTTAGATGAGGCTCTATTGAAAATATTAGTCTTGGGAATGATATTTTTTGCTGGTTTTATTGCTGGAACATTGAGTTGCAAGGATGAGAGGGGTTAATATTTCACTTACACCATGTATGCAAAGCAGTTGTATTTAAAAATTCACAAGATTGGGAGTATCCACTGCATATGGAGAGTGAGTCACTGCCAAATCAGAACTGAATCCATGCCAAGGAAAGAGAGCCAGGGGTTAGACATCTGTAAAGTGTTGGATGGGATGAAGACAAAGGTAAAACACTTTGGTTCGTTACACATCTAGGCCATTTCCTAGCCACTCATGTAAATCAAATTTTCCAGACCAAAACTACCATATCTAAAGATGGACATTTACATACTTTTCAGTACACTGAAATTTTATTTGGTCCCATAAGGACTGATTAAACCTGAACATAGACCGCTGAAATACCCAAGGTCTTATCTGACCCAGTCTGGGATAGGGGAAAAAAATATATCTTCCAGGTGTCTGGGACTTCCAACACTACCAGGAATTACCTCATTATCCCACAGCACTATTCTTTACCCCTCATCAGATAAAGAGTATGGGGGAAGGACATGGAAACATGAGAAGAACAGATAAAAAGAAACTAGGGAGAAGAAAAATATGTTGAGTCTTAATTGAGCTTGGAGAGGAAGCAGGAGGAGAAAAAGATAGTTGGCTGGTTTATGTTTTTTCCTGTTTAGTGATCTATGTTTGCAGTAGATTGAAATGTTCTCTTGTTCCTAATACATATTTTATTCCTTGCTTATCAAGTGTGAAGTCAAGGATGAACAGGTTTAAGCTATGGGCAAAGTATGACTCTTCTTTAGAGCCAACATCATGAGGAATTATGTTGTGAAGCCCAGTGAGCATGTTAATATTTTCCAAGCAGTTACAAATCATTCTACCCTGAGCCTCAGCTCAAGGAACACATTGGTTTAGTATGTTAGAATAAACATTTAAATGTGTTAAACTTTATATAGACCTTAATATCCATAATGTGAAATCTTGATGCCCAGTGCTTTACCAAGAAATCATCACTGACTGAGCACAAGAAAAAAAATTCAGGCAAAATTTGGAATGAGTAAGGGGAAAGGAAGAGCAGAGCCAGATACACAAACCAGTGGAAATAAAATCTTCTTTCTCTTTCTCCATTCACATATAAAAGTAGGGAAAGATGGCCAGGTTTGGAGAGGTAGCAGGAGAGAACCAGCACAATGAACAGAGATCACTGGTAGCATGCCTCCAAGATTTCAGAAATTATTATAACTGTTGAACCACACTTTGCACTCTGATTCCTGTTTGTGGACTATTTCACTGGCTTTAAGAGAATTTCTATGGATTATATGTTTACATGCACATTCAAAATTCCATATTCATATGTACAGATACATATCATTTTTTATAAAAGCTACTTTGTGGAGAGCTGAGGCTCTAACACACTCCTTCAGTATGTGTGAGTATGTAGAATACCATCACAATCAGCCCTAATAAAAATGAAATGAGGGTTTGAAACTAGCCCAATATACCCATGTGTCCAGTTTGCCCTTTGAAAGCAAGCATGTAATAAAAATGTTATCTCTAAAATACAGCTCTCTATCTCTTACACACAGCTTAAAAACAGCCACTTCAGCAATGAAGCCTGACAGCTGCTCAGAGGATTTCTGTGTCTGCACACGCTGTTTTCCTCTCTTGGTAATGATGCCATCAGTAACTCTGTGCTTA
This sequence comes from Serinus canaria, assembly GCF_022539315.1. Classification (NCBI taxonomy): domain Eukaryota; kingdom Metazoa; phylum Chordata; class Aves; order Passeriformes; family Fringillidae; genus Serinus; species Serinus canaria. The sequence continues at coordinate 13,186,481 of NC_066315.1, forward strand.
TGGAACTTTTAGCTAAACATATTTTAACTTATACACAGAGGAGGATTTTACAACACACAGCTATCAAATGATCCATTGTTATTGCATGTTTTAGGGTTTTTTCCCCAGGATCACAAATTTCATTATTCTGTAGACAAAAAATCTGTGTCATCTGGAGGTATGTCTCAAAGTCCACATATGTATTTAATGCTATTAACATGTTGAGGCAAATTTTTTTAGTCCTTCTTCATGTTTCATTTAGAATTGAAAGAAAGCCAAAAACAACCTATGAAATCAATAAGTTGCCTATAGACAACTGCAGGTATTTAGCAATATTTTTTCTCTATTGTTTTACTATTACTTTACAGAGAACCAAAATTAAATACATTAAAAGAGAAACCATCAGCATGCTTCTTATTTCCATTACAAAATAACAGCCCTCATGTCTCATTTGCTTTTTTAAACTGCAAGAACTTCTTGCCTTCTTACCTTTTGCTTTAGTTGAGGAGACCATCCTACACTGGGTACAGCAGTATCTGTACAATGCCAGTTACCTCAGTCTAGAAGAGACATACAATGTGTTCTACAACACCAGCCTGGCCTGATCATGCATTCTTCAATGATCCAATATCCAGGAAAGACATATAAAAATATGTATATTCAAATTAACTACGGAAGCAGCACAAATTACTGAGTACCAGGGTAAAAGGATGGCAGGAAGCTCATAGCAGAAATATTTCTATGAGCTCAGAAGCATGTCTGTGACAGAATTTGAAAGGGAAAAAAAAAAAACCATCATGAAAAGAAAACACTTTAAAGCACTTTATTAAGAGAAACAAAGGTAATATTTAACAGCAAAATACAGTTAATTACTAGAAAATAGGCTAAACTGTTGACTCAGGTTTACAGGAGTGCAGCTATATCTTTTATTAAACTGACTGATTTAGTATTAAAAACCAAAAAGTCTTCAGGAATACAAACTCCATTGCAGAGGCAGATGCTAGTCCATTTTCCAACTATATCAACTGGGTTGATGGAAGAGATTGTTTTTTCTCCACAGTTGTTTCTTGCTTATGCTCTTAGGCTATCATACTTACAGCATTATCATTTTATCTTGAAAGTGCTCAATGATCTTTTTCCTTTAGCCTTTGCTTAAAAGATGAGTTTTAATGTCATAGCCAACTCAATTAAAATCGTAAATAGAAGAGTGAAAATCAGGCTAAAAACAAATAAAAAACCCAGTAGACTCTACATAGATAATGTAGTTATTTTCAAGTTGGTTAGGTCTGTTGCAATTCAGTGCCGAGAACACCGAAAAAAATTTATTAGCCATTAACAATTGTCTTTAGTAACCTGAGGGACACAGATTCCAGAATTCTAGAAAGGACAAACACTTAATTTTAAAATGTTATCCTTTAAAAGATAAGAGAGCTTAACTTAAAATCTTATCCTTTAAAGGACAAGAGAGCTTAACTTCAATTACCAGAAAAATATCAGAACAAATAATGAAAATGTCTATTTGTAAGAATCTTGACTATAAACAGAGAGACAAAGAGACAAATGAATTTCTAATAAATATATCACGTAAGAGCAAATATTATTCCCTCTACAGCAGATAACAAGCTTTTTGGACAGAAGAGACAAAACACTGTTATGAATCTGGATTTTGGCTTTTGGCATGTCAGAGGACATTTGTATAGACAAGCAGATTTGAGGTAGGTAGTTATTTGGGAAATCCCATTCACAGAAATAGTTACCAATAGTTATTAGTGATTCATTTTTAAATGAGCAAGATGCATCAGGTCAGGTTCTGCAAGAATCTGCATGACATGTTTATTATTGAACTGGTAGATGATTAAGGTGCTTTTTGCATTTGAAAATTACACTAAGGTAAAAAGACCTCAAACCTATCAGAGTGCAGAATGTACATTTTAAATTATCTTGGTGCACAGCAGAAATCTGAATGCAGCTAAGCAATTAAGTGAATTCTCATGTACCTATACAAGTGAAATTACATGCAAAAATATGAAAAGGAGAATGACTAACCAAACACAATGCAGAAAATAATCTGGCAATTAGAATGGATCACAAAGAAGCAATACAATTGTATAATTGCCTAAGAAGTAATCATGCTGTGTTAGAAACAAGTAGTACATTTTTTTGTTAAACACACAAAATATTCCTTCCTTTCTACTCAGAGCTGGTAATTCTTTACCTGGATCCCTGTGACCACTGCAGGTTATCACATGTCAATACAATACATGAACCAACTGGAGAAAGTCCCAGAACCTGAAACAAGAATGAATTTAAAAGAACTTTTCTAGCATCAGACTTTGCAAGAGCTGAGCTTGCAAAACTTAATCCAGGAGGGAAAAGACTAAGAGGAGGTTTGATAGCAGTTCTCAAATTTTCAGAAATACTTTTTGTGAAAGCAAGCAATGAATTGTTTTGGATACTCTCTGAAAAACAGGAAAGATTGCAATAAGGGAGAATTGGGTTAGAGGTGAGAGAAATAATACAGTGTGAAAGGCCAGCTAAGCAATGAGTAATAGACCTACAGAGGTTTTTCCTGATTGCTAGAAATTTTAAGGAGGAGCAAACCAAGCAGCAGTGAGGACTGGTTTTCTGTATCATTCCTCTTTTGGAGCACACTTTTGTTTTAGTTAATCTTATAAATAATGCACAAAAAGTATTACTATCAAACAGTATGCAACTTTCTAGCCTTGCTCTATTGGATAAATGGTAGTGCTAAACATATATTTCTATTAAGAGCATTATAATGTAAGCTGAATACGAAAAATGAAAGCAAAATGAATGCCTTAAACAAGGAATCAAAATCTCCTTAACTAGGCAGCATGCTAATGATTATAGCAGAGGAACTGAAACTAGAGACATACAGGTTTCTCCCAGATTTTTCACAGTAGACCACTGCTTTCTGTCCAAATATTTAATTGATCCAAAAAGATTAAAGTTTGGTTAATAATTACACCCACAAAATTGAATGCTTTTGGACTACTCACTTTGTGAGTATTGCATTGTCTTCTAAGGTTAGTGCATGCTCAACAGTTGTCTGTTTCTTCATATTAAAAAGTAAATAAAATAAAATCAATTTCTCTATCCTGTAGTTCTGGCATGTCCATTATTTCAGAAACATTAATTGTTACCACTTTCTTTCCCATTCTGAACTTTTCAGCAGGTCATTAGTTATGTAACACTGTGGATGATATTTACATCACACAAGCATGATTATCAACTAACCTAAAGGTTTGATAAATGTATCCGTATACAGAGGCAAAACCTTAAACGGTGTGGGTGACACTCTACGTTTCTCAGACAGATGAAATTATCAAAATTACACCTTAGGCCATTAAGAGGGAAGGTGGTCCCCATCCTGTCTGACATAACTGGATTCAAATATTCTCTCCTTTGTAGCAGTCTCCAAGCCTTTGTTCCTTCTTACCTTAATATTTCTGAGAGAAATAACATATGAATGTTTAATTAAGCCTGTGATATATTCCATTTCCAGCTCTTTATAGTGCCTTAATAGCACACGTGAAGTGTTAAACAGACTCCTCCATCTGGGTGGAAAAATACCACTGAAGCCAAGAGAAATTCTGCACACAAAGCTGGAGAGGACCAAGTGCCAGAGTGGTGAGAAGGCAGCGTGCTGAGCTTACCTTCACTACATCTGAAAGTCCTTCTCTTTCATACAACACATTTCCTAGTCTTAAAAAATAACAGGGAATAGCAAAGAGCAGCTGCTGCCAAAAGCAGCAAATGTCCCTGTTGCTGTGCACTCACAAGTCTTTGGCACAACTTTACTCAAAATGGTAAATACATCCTAGAAAAAGTGTTCACAAGATCACGCTTGCCAGTATGAATCCTTGTACCTAGAACTCCATACTATGTATGTATGCATTTTCTAATAAAAGTGAGCTACTAGGAACTGCTCATAAAATATAGCCCTATAAAAAAGATTATTTCAGAAAGTTTGTTTACTTCATCAGCAGGATTTCTCAAAAATCATTGTCATCAAAAACAGTGTTTAAGAGAGGTTTTAAAGATCTTTTTAAAAACAAATACACATACCTTCTGACAGGAATGAGAAAGCTTATGGTGAGGTATACAAAACCACATTATTCTCAATTCCCAATTATTGGACTACATGCCAAAGCAGCTAAGATGACAAAGTCCATGAAAAATTGTGTTGGAGCTTTAGAGCTGCCTCTGGATCTTTCACATTGTTGGACAGTCTCTTTGTTGCTCATCTTCCTCATCCTCCAGAAGGCCATTTCCTTTCCTTTTGACATTTTTTCCAATAGTTTGTCTGGTTTTTGTCCATTCCTGAGCAACATTCCACTTTATACATCCTGCAATACACAAGATGTGTTTAGAGGACCTTCAGGCTGTGAGTGCAGGTTTTGCTCAGGTGGGCAGATGGATTTAGGAAGCACACAGGTGCTGACATGGAAATTGCATACCTGGAGCCTTCCTGCTGAAACACAGCCTGCACACAGTCTGATGCCTTCACAAATAACATACCACACCCCCTTAGTCAAGTACCTGTTTTCTATGACAGTGTTGGGTTCTTTTCCTGACTAGATCCTGCTTCAATATGGAAAACACAGACTTAGTCCCACATTTCATGTGTCCTGTTCAAGTCAGGGAAGTTTAGTGTCCTGTCTGAAAGCAGAAAAGGATGGAGTTGAATTTGATCTGAAAAACTCCTGATGACAACTTTTTGATCAGAAAACTCCTGAGACCATCCAGAGCACCCTGTGTGCCTGCACACTAAAAGTGTTTGGGTCCTTGCCAGCATCCTATTGCTGTACCTCCCATAAGTATGCACAGAGAAAATCCTAGGGCACAGATTCTGTGGTGTGCAATAAGTCATTCATCGTTCATTCTCCCATTTTTTCCACACTGTGTAGATGTTATGAGCCTGCCATGCAACCCTGCATGAGACACAGGGTCTCAGAAAATGGCTGGGAAGGACAGGAAGGAACCAGGATCACAGCCAGGTGCAAGCCCCACGGTGTCAGCCCTCCCCACAGTTTCCCAAGCACTGACATTGTCTGAACTTGCAAATAGAGGCTGTGCCTGTGCTTGGAGTAAGGATAAGAGCACAGCCATGCTCATTAGAACAAGGGCCCCTTGTCAGGCAAACTGTGGAGTTGCCACCAGTGCCAGCTCTGCTACTGAGGGTCTGCAAGCCTGCAGGGGGGTGCAGCCCTGAACAGCAGCAAAGCAGCCCTTGCTCCTGCAGGGCACACCTGAGACACAGCCAGGGCTGCACCCTCCCCTCACAGGGCACTCTCAGTGCCCCTCAGAGGCTGCTGCAAGGGGTGGTAGGGTGGGCAGCCAGGGCACCTTGTCTCAATGGCACCTTCAACAGAGCCACAAGGCACAGGGCCTTGAGGTCCAGCTATCACACTGACTGTCTCAGTCACCCTGTTTGGAAACCACAGTTACAACATCCTGTACAAACAAGGGCTTGTCAGCAAGAATGAGATCCTTGAGGGCAAAGCTGCAGTCAGTGCTTGCATGACACGCTGCAAGCAAGTTGCTGGGCATCCTACTCCTCCCCCTCCTGTTGTCCCTGCAGAGTGCCCTGTCAAACCAGTCATTGCTGCCCACTGGGCAACAGGCACCGTGTGCCACAGGGGAGAAAGAAACCTGGATAAGCAGGGCACAGAAAGGAGAGGGCCCAACCTGCCTTCCTACCTTCTTGGCCTCAGCTCTGATCCACAGAACACAGCGTGATGTGATTGGTGACCTAGGGAGATAGGGAATGAGCCTGCATTCTCCTTTATTTGGACACTGGACACATATCCAGCAGATCAAAGGGGAGGTGTGACATCTTTACCAAGCTCCATCCAAGCAGCTCCACACTATGCATTGCCGGCTTGCAGCACAGCCCTTCTCCCATGACAAGACACATTTACACCATAAGTTCTTTAAGGCCCAATTTTACATTAAGAGCAAGCCTGTGCTTTTTAGAAATAACGATAATGCTATGTATGCATTGATAGATTAGAAATAGTAACAAATATCTTCTGAAAAATATTAAAAATGCACCTTAGGAACCATTATGAAAAGACAGTGATATTGCACAGTGTGGATCACATTCTTATCTCCAGAATACCCTGACCCGAATCTATCTTTATGCAGTTTTTTCAGAAAGATGGAATAATCCCTGGGGATTTCACAAAGCACAAAGAGACAAAGTGGTTTGTCCACAGTAAGTAAAACAGTGATTCAGAAATGTTCTTCCTCAGTCCTTTATCTGTCAAGCAATATTTCTTCACCTTATTAACAGGCTAAGAGATCATGAGAATTAATCACTGTGATTAATTGTGCTTCTAGATAAAATGTATATCACAGATTGTGTTTTATTATGTCTGGAGTTGGGGAGAAATCATACATTGCATCAAATGACTGTCAGTTCTGCTGCAAACTCACTTCTGCTGCTCAGCTATAAATAATGCTCACAACACATGTGAAAACCATCACACTCCATTCCGAGGTGGAAAATGCTGAAGAAAAGTGTTCTGGTAAACAAACCCTTCCTGATGGCTCTCTGAATAGCTGGCAGTGAGCACAACTCCTGTTTCATTCTGCTGGCACAATCTGCCTCGCTCCTCCCTGCTAATAAAGCAAGGCTGCATGTTAGGGAAGGCTGAGACCACTGATACAGAACCAGAGGAGTCTTGGTGTCAGCCTTAGAAAAACCCAGCCAAAGCTGCACTTTTTATCAAACCATCTCCTGGGTATGGCCTGGGTGTTCACTGCAGCTCAAATAGCTGTGGATACCATCAGCCCTCAGCACAGGCTCAGCAGTGCTCAGCCCTGCATGGCAGACAAAACAGGTGCATTTTCCCAGGATGGAGATTCTTGAGGACACCGATTTCACAGCCTGTATGCAGCCTCTTTCAGTGCTGCTCAGAAAGGCTTATGTCTCACTAGGATCTTCTCTGCTACAGTTTAAGCACATTTTTCTTTCCTGTCCACCAAGAACATGGAGAACAAACTATCCTCGTTTGTACTCTCCTTGGTTTGCTTTAGACAAGGTCACTGTGACTGCTAACAATATTTCACACTGTTCAGAACTGTTCAGTGCTCACACACCACCCTCTTTAAGGTATGTTTGTGTTTAAGGTATCACAGATCCGTGCTCTGTTCCAGTGTCACACCAGATCTCCAGTACCTGGATGGCACAGCATTCAATGGTCTGTTTTCCCACCTTACCAAGCACAGGCACGGTGCTGACTGCAACCATGACAAACACCCCATGTAGTACCCCTGCAAGGAAGCCTGAGAATGTTTTTTTTTTCATCCATTAAGCCATTCTTACGCAAGCATAAAATATGCCAGCTGATTTTGCTATTACTAAACACCCCACAAAACTGACATGCAGTTTGTCCAATGCATTTAGTCTGCAAGCAGCCATAGTGGGATGCACTCATACCATCCCCCTTAGCAGTTTGCACTGCCATCCTACAGATGTGCCCACTCCTCTCCAGTGATTCTGTGAGGAACACAGGCTCCTAACTTTTGATGCACCAAATCACATCTTAGTCTGATATCTAAATTGGGCAGTGAGTCAATCTTGCATCAGCACCTACATGGGTGGTTATCTCAGCATAGGACTTTAGGCAGATGCAATATTTGAGTAAAATCATGCAACAGACCTCCTCCATAAGCTTTCAGGCAAATGCAATGGCTCAAATACTTCCAAAAGAAGAAACCCAGTCCTGAATAAAACTAATTCTTTTCTTAATATAAGTGAAAGGACCGAAAATATTTTGTAGTCATCGGTATACTAGCAATGATGAGGCATCTAAAGAAGAAGTCTTCATTTTGAGTCACTGGTCAGTGTCCACACACACCCTTTAGGTGGTTAATACTCAGTTTCACAGTATAGATAACATCTTGTAAACTTCTCTGTAACTATCCAGATCTTCAGAGAGAGAACCCATCTAGTTAGCATTGACATTTAGAATATGTTCATTGTTTTCCTTCTCCTTTATTTTTGGCAGCCACAGTTTAAGAACGGACTTTGATACAGCCCATGACATGCCTGAGGGTATTTTTAAAAAGCAGTTTGGGGGAAGAGGAAGAGAATGAATACATGAAAATAAAGCCTGATCTTAATTAGTAATTGACATGTTCCCAGGTGTTTCCTTCTTGAGATCTTGCATAGAGCAACTGCATCAGATCACCTGTAGTTTAGGGTTTTCAGTTTGCCAATTAACGTCTCTTCCTTTTTCATAAGCTGATCTCATGTTTTCCAGAGTAGTGTTGTCTTCACTTCACATCATCTGAACAAACAAATGAAGTTTTCTCTCCCTCACAAACACTAGCACATGCTCACACAAGCTTCTCTCTTTGGTCTGCGTGAGGTAGTTTGGCACCAAAAAAATATGTGATTAAGTTTTAACAAGTGTCAAAGCCAAGAGGCTCACAGACACTTACCTGGAGATCAGAATGAAGTTTAGGTGCTTTCTGAAATTCAAATTAGCAAGTGTCATTCTTCCTGCCTTCTACCACACTTCAGGAAACGTTTGATCTGCAGAGAGAGAATGAGACAGAAAAAATGAGCAAGTGAGAAACCTCCAGGATCCAGAGGCTCAGACTTCCCTCTCCCTAGAATTACCACTGTCTCTAGGAGCATGCAAATAATCTTGGTTACTCTTGCTTACATGGTCCTACTACAGGGCACTAATGTGGAGCAATGTAGTACCAAATTACCCATAAATATTTAGGTCAAGGATTTCAGCATAGAACAACAGAACAATTAATAATTCAAAATGTTGCCTCTGAAAGTTATTTTTTGACACCATTAGCTGGAAGTGAGCAGACATGCCTTTGTTAACTTACACTGTAGTCTATCATTTTTAATACAATATCAATGCCAAAAAACAACCTCCAAGAGCATTGATCAGAAAATTCATAATCTTTTTTTTGTTTGCTAAACCATACATTTTACAAAGGTTCTTGTGATCTCATGTTACTGCCATGTTGCTCAGAAATAAAAGACACTGCAAGGGAAGGAAGGAGATCTAACATCTCATGACCTACATGGGCTCTTTATTGTTAAAAATGCTAAATTTATGTAGCTTCTGTATCGGGGGAAAATACACTGATTAGAATATAGAAAGTGTATTTTATCCATCAGCTTCAATACAAATGTTACACTATGCATAGTGATCTGTATTAATGTATTAATGCTTACCTTTATCTACCTTCATACCTCTCTAATATACTATTACACAAGTGCTTGAAAAAACATGCCAACTACCAGAAAAAGAGTTGCAATAGCAAATAGAGATATATGAGCAGTAGTGATCTCCTTTCATTTTTAACTGAATACTATTAAGTCCAGTGAGGTGTAAGACCTGCATCCTTTTTCCTCCTGAGTATCCCATTAAGTTGCAGGCGGCAAATTGCAAAGGGAAAGAAAGAAAGAACAAATGAAAAAGGAACCAAGTATCAGGAAAAAAGAACTGTCCAAGAAGCACATGTTGTCCTCTTGCTTGTGCTCAGTCAGTACCAGAGGTCTTCTACTTCTACTTTGGTCTATTTACAAACATTTTAAATGCTGATGCCCTTCTCCTGTCACAGGACAGGCAAAAAATTACATCTGGTTTATATTGGATCTTCTAATTTTATATTGGCTTGTTGAATTTGGGTTTAATCCTTTCTTGATGCAATTTTGGGTATTGACACAAGCAATGCAAAAATAAATGGAACAGGAAGAAAATGTATGATCAAGACACCATGAAGTGTTAATCTCTTCTATGTGTTTTTCCTGTAGTTCCACATCTTTCCTCATCAAATTGCACGAGGACCTGTTACACCAAATTCTGACAAAGGAGGCAGTGGTGTGGTCATGCAACAGGCACATGGCACACAGCAGAGGAACCTCTTCCCTGACTCTTCCTGGTTAAAAGATGGACTAAATGCAGCCCTAAATGTCAAACCATGTTTCATCCAATTCCCAAGTGTCCTGTTTTCCTACTCACAGAGCAGTGCAAGGCAAGGACAAGGGGGAATTATTATATTTGAAACTGCATATGCCTCTTATTGTAAATAAGAGCTCCCATGTATGTCAAAGAGGTACAATTGCTAAGTCTTACTGACAAAGAATCAGTCTACTGTGACCGGCTAGCCATTTTTATATGTACCCCTCCTTGGAAGTGTTCAAGGCCAGGTTGGATGGGGGTCTGACCAACCTGGCCTGGGTGTCCCTGCCCATGGCAGGAGGGTTGGCACTGGATAATCTCTAGGGTCCCTTCCAGGTCCCTTCCCACCCAAGTCATTCTATGATTCGTTGATTCTGAGTACAGGGTGTGCTGTGTACCTTAAAATCTTTACAATGACCTTCTAAATTGCCTTTGCATGCTGCTAATTTTAATGTGGCTATTTTTGGTAGATAGCAGTAAGATCAGAAAATTACAAGAGGATTTAGAATAATGAAGGGTCCAGACCTGAAAACATTATTTTTTACTTAATTCTTATATTTTTTCCTTTGGCATGTCTGACAATCTATTCTTTTAGACTGATGCAATCCATTCAGAAATGGTGTCATAGCAGCAAGTTGAACTGCAGTGCAAAAAAGCAACAAAGAATCACTGTTTCTGCCTTGTCCTAAAAACTTTTTCAAAATATGTGTATATACACATTTATAGCTCTGTTGAACTATAGAAGTGAAGAGAGAGAAAAGCACTGAATAATTCATCAAATTTCTTCCTTTATTACACATATCGAATTTTCCCACATAAACATATAAAACCAAACTGAATTCTTACAAATTATTAATATGAAAGATGCAACTAGAGGATTTCATCCCAAAGAAAAATAGTCGTGCTAGTGAGCCTTGTTTGAGTTCCTGTGACTTAGAGACAGGGATGCAGATCTGAGGCAGCCATCCCTGTCTCTGTGCCTAGTCCATGTAGGTGACAGAGTCCAGTGATTAAAAGGTCCCATCCTAAGCAGAGATCTAAAACAAACACTTTGACTACATTACAACAGTGTCTATTTCTCTTTCTAAAAATAGAAGGAGCCCAAATAACTCAGGTTTTTTATTCTAAGTCTCAGGTATGGATATGTACCTCACAGATGCTTAATGTCATAAGAGATTAAAAATTTCCTGCGTCCAGTCTCTGATAAACCAACTTACACAAGTTGAATTATGACTACAAAAACAGTGTCAGACAAATACGTAACAACTTTCAAGAATATTCTAAATATCCTGTTACCTTCAGGCCACTGTAGGGAATTCCAATTAAAATATACTCTCTGGAAATACCCAGCCAGACCCATTGCAGATTTTAGATGTCAATAAAACACTCTCCTATGACAGAAGAACTTTGACTTGACTGCAGTGAAATTGAGCCTTCTGCAGAGAACATCCCTGCTCTAGTGTTTACTAATTTAGCTTGCAAGGCAGTGTTTAGAGGGATATTAAGAATTAACTAGCATGTTCTCTATTTGTGGATTATGTGTGCAATTCCCCAATCTGAAAGAGAAGTATATATATCTAAAAGTAAAGCTCCATACACACTTTCCCATTAGACATTGCTTACTCATTTAAAATGTATGTTTACTTAAAATTTTGTTCCCTGGAAAGGTCTAATGAAATATACATTTCATTTTAGCAGGGACTCCCAGAGGAGTCAGCTGCCAGGCAGCCTTTTTCTAGCTCCTTCTGTGCAAACTATGTAAAGCAGGACACTAAATCTGCAATAGCAGGCAACACTCAGGAATTGGAGTTTCAGCTCTGTTTATGCAGGCAGTGCCTCAGGAGGACCTGGATCTGAACAATTCTGTTAGTACACTGATAATTAATTCATAGCAATTTGTTACTTGACATTAATTTCCTACAAAACCACAGTATCTAAACATGCTCCACTTAAAATCACTTTTAGGAAAGTCAGAAGCTAAGAGGAAATGAATGAGTGAAATTTCCCTAGTTATGAATGCTTGCAGTATTTTGGTATCCCAAAGTCCTGCAAGACCAACAGCTTAATTTTAGCTGCCTTTGTCTTAGGCAATGGAGATGGTAATTCTTCTAGGTAAAAATCTACCTTAAATTCTGTTCCACATTCTGAAACCATGCAGACAGATTAAAAAAACAGACTGAAGAAAGTTTAAAAGTATTGCATGAAGTTCATAACTACCAGAATTTGTACAAAATACTTAATACCATTATTTTATCAAACATGGTCACACAGACATCTGCATTGTTACACAGAGTTAAATCTATATGCCATGTGAAAGGACATGTATGAAGAAACATTGTTGGATATGATTTTCATATTCTGAATCAGTATAATTTTTATTAATTTTATATATTATGTTGTTTCATAATTATATTGTTTTAGTATATATTAATTATTTTATTTATATTTTTATAAATACTTCAAAATCAATGTCATAAACAATCAAAACAAGAAAAGTACAGTACAAGCCTTTGGTAGAAATAAAGGGCAGGGAAGTAGTATTATACTTCTTGGCAGGAGTCCTGAAGACATTTATATCAGGAGTCATTTAAAATTCAATCAAAAGGGATCCAAGCATCATTGGGCTATAAGGAGTACCAGCCAGGAAAACTAATCTCTATGAAATGATACTGAAAAAACATTTTAAAATATACTCTTTTCCATCAAAGCCTTTCACAGAATAAATGTCTTGAAAGAGGTTGACTGAACTGACAGACAGATATGAATCTCTCACTCAACAAATATAAACCAAGATGAAACTATAGCTGGTTTTATGAAGGAAAATAGAGGTAAACTCCAGAGACAACTACAGTCTCTAGAGAGAAAACAAGTACTCTTAGTTAAGAAAACAGCTGGAAAATACCAAAGGAGCAAAACTGTCTCAGAGCTTTTATCCAGCAGCTAAAGCAGAGGTGAGAGGCACTTGCTACAAGGGGAGTGGAAAGTGGGCTATTCACAATATTGTTAAATATAGGATTGGGTTCTGCTCAGTCTTTCAGACCTGCCAGACTTGCTGCAGAGCCATCTACATCAAAATGCTGTGAAACTGCAGGATAAGAATACAGCATATTTTTTTAGACTTTTCTAAATTGGGCAGGGCTCATAACAAAGGAACTACTGAAAATAAAAAGAAATTTAAAGAAGGTGGGTTAGAAATAGGATAGGAAAACAAATGAGAAATAAAATGGTAAACAATTTTAAAAAATTTATTATAATTTCATACTCTGGCTCTTTGTAGCCTAAGCAAGGTATGTACAGAAAACCCTAGAGTTCAAGACAATGTGGCATTGAAAGAAGAAATGAGCTGTTAGTTTTGAAAGAGAACATCAAGAGGCAGCAGGTTCTGTCATGAGAAAGTGATGTGAAAATCATTTTGCAGATTTGAAATGTTGAACATTAAAATACACACCAGCATCCTTCGGTTTAAAAGTGCTAGAAAACCTTCTGACTCTTTTCAAAAACTGATTGCTGGAGCTGTACTGGTCCCCAGCCTTGCCACGTGTCATATTCCATTCCCCTGCAGAGACACAGCAATATCAGCTACACAACTTTAGCTAAGGAAAGAAGCAATCCTCTCAAGCTTCTCCAGCAGGTGATCAGATATCACACCAGCCTCCCCCAAGGTGTCAGCCATCAGCAGACACATCTTTCCCCAGGACAGCCACAGCAAAATCCATCTGGTTCCCAATCATAGAATTTATCAACTCAGTAAAAAGATAAAGTCATTTTGTTAGCAGAACTGTTACCCTCGTGACTGAAAAAAGATTTGCAAGACTGTAGTAGTTTTATTAATATATACAATTGTTCCTTAGAGTTGCAGCATCAGTGCCCAGGTTACTTAAATGAAACCATTTATCTCCCCTTGTATGTAACAAGTCCATTACTTTTTTATCTTCTGAGGCTGCAGTTTGACAGTACTGAGGTGACATGGTTATCTAAAAGAAAATGAGACCCTAACTTCTTGTCCAGGTTCCAGCTGGGATAGAGTTAATTTTCTTACTAGTCCTGTGGGTTGGGTTCAGTGGGAGAACCATGTTGACAACACAGCAGTGGTTTAGTTGTTTCTCATAGTTCTTCCTCTAAATCAAGGACCTTTCCATTTCCCATGCCCTGCCAGTGAGGAGGGGGACAAGAAGCCAGGAGGGAGCATGGCCAGGACAGGTGATCTGAACTGGCCAGAGGTCTATTCTACACCACAGAACATCTTGCTCAGGATATCTGCTAGGAGGAGCTGGCTGGGAGGGGCTGATTGCTGCTTGGGGACAGTCTAGGCTCTCATCAGTGGGTGGTAAGGAATTGCATTGTGCATCACTTGTTTCTAGAGAGTTTTATTTCTCTTTCTATTTTCTTGTCTTTCTTTTCATTATTGTTGTTGCAGTTATTACATTTTATTTCAATAATTAAATTACTCATCTTCAGCCACAGGTTTTATCTCTTTCCTGATTCTCCTCCCCATGCCAATGGGGGCATGGGGTTGAGACTGAGCATCTTCATGGTGCTTTGTTGCCAGCTGGAGCTAAACTGTGAAACTTCTTTTTCCCTTCCTTGGAATTTATTTCCACCTCCACACCACTCCAAGCTGCACAAGTGCTAATACAACCTTTCTCTCCAAAGGATCAACTCCTGCAACCAATTTACCAAGGAGCTGCAGCAAGCCAGGGTGCAGAGTTAATGTGGCCAGAGGGAGGGAGAGGGAGACAGCCAGGGCAGGGTGACTCTTGCAGCGAGGAGGGCTCAGATGCCTCACACACAACAGCTAAAGCCCAAAACACCCCAGTTCAGTTTGATGACAATGTCCCATAAGAAGCCCGAGCAATTAGAGACCTGAGATTTTTAGTTGCAAATGTAATTGCTCTGCATAAGAATCAGATAAGAAAGGCTGCTACCAACAATTAATTTATAAGTTTATTAGGTTTATGACTAAAATTTAATTGAAAGAGAAGATACAAGAAAAATTTAAAAGAACTATACTAAGTAAACACATCCATATCTACTGCAACTCTGTATCTACTGTTTACTAGAACTGCCATGGTACTATTACATTGTCTCTTGCAATAAGAAAACAATTATAATAATCTGCCCTGATAGCATTTCTACTTATCTTAAAAGATGTAAAAAAAAATTAGTTCCATTTCTGCATTAAATCACAACTTTAAAAAGGCTTCTACTTCATTTACCTCTATTAAATTTTGCTGGACTGCTGTACTCTTCATTACTGTTGTCTCTCAAAATATCACCTTCACTTCAACTGTAAATAGCCCAGGAAAATAGTTCAAACCTTAAAGGGAAACTTCCAAAGAGAAGATATTTTTTTCCCTCATAACTGAGATCTTTCCCAAGGGAATAGGACACTTTTGGAGGTGTTATGCTTCATGTTTGTAGCAATGGAAAAAAAAAGGTGTATAGAAATAATGGGTTGGCTGAGTTTATTATGAAAGGGTTTCTCCTAATAGGAGATTCAGGGCAAATAAGAGTCAAGATAAAACAAAGTTATGGTGGAAAGTTGGAGAATTTGTACTAGTTTCAATATCTTTGCTTCCATCTCCTAAATTGCCAATTGTCATATGTCATTACTGCTCAGGCTGTTAGCTGCTCATTTGATTACAGCATAGATCCCTCTCTGGAGCATGGCTCTGTCCCTGTGTGAAATCACAAAATGTGCTTGTGCAGGTGCAAAAGCTTGGGAGAACAGGAAGATGATAATTAAAGTATTTTGTTGCCTTTTAAATACACAGTTACATCTACAACGAAACACAGAAATAGTAAGCTGTTTGCTTCTATTTGTCCTTAAAGGATTTGTGGCTGGATGTACTTCAGTAGTTGCCAAGGGTTCTTGCACAGTATTAATACTAATTTATGATGAAGCATACCAAATGAACCACAAGTTATTTAAGAAAATGAAATAAGGAAACTTTTGAGGTTTTAGCAGGAAAACAGACTGGAGTGTGAGTAGTCTGATGTAAATGAATAGATGGCTTCAATGAAAATGAAAGAGAAGAAAACTCCCTCCTGGGGTTCATTATGCCTCTTGAGCTGTTGGTAGTAAAGTTAATTTTTAAATGCTTTGAGGTGATTAAGAACTCAGGCATCACTCTAAATGTAAATAAGTCCTGTTTCATTTCCTTGCAGTTAACTGATTGCAGCAGTCACCAGCTACTTAGCTTGCTGATATATTTGAGATCTGTAGTCTAGTTCATAATTAACCCTCTTCATATGAAGAGATAATGTTGGCAAGACTGTTGTTGAACATATATAACCAGGATGTGACATATTCACTCATTAGGGAAGGAGAACGTTTACATTTATAAATCTTGAGGGCACTATTAGAAGCAAAAATTTCACAGAACAGAAACCAACATAGAAATGGAGTTTGTTTCCATTTACACTGGATGCAGCTTAAAAATGCAACCAAAATAAATGCAGTTTAGAACCTTCAGCATAAACAGAATAATTATTTATAGTAAAATTAAGAAAACCATTGAAGCTTTACCTATTCCTCCCCATCAGGTCTACTAAAAAGAAAATTTCAATAATCTGTAGATGAATATCACAAATGAAAAATCTCACATGATAATCCATGCATGTAATGCATATAAACAAGCAATTAAGAATTAACATCAAGAATCTTGTTCAAGGAGTGGTTGGACCCTTGAAATCTGTATTCTCATTCCCACATCTGGAACTGAGATAGTTTCATGGCTAGGCAAAAGCTTCAGAAGTCACTAATTCTGTTCATCAGTTTGAAATTACCTAACGTGGGATGTGCTAAGCCATAAACAATGAAAATAGTTCTACTGGATGCTGAAATAGGGAGGCAACCAGTACTCAGCTCTGGGACAAGCTCCCCAGGTTGTGGCCATGGACCAAGCCTGTGGGTGTGCAAGAGATATTTGGACAATGCTTTTAGATAGTCTAACTTTTAGTTTGCCCTGGGTGGAGTCAGGACCTGGACATGATGGCCCCCCCTGGGTCGTTTCCAAGTCAGGATTTTCTATGATTCACTAAAGGGTAAATACACAGGCTTTATTAATACAACACAGGGATTCAAGCAGTCCAAAGCCCAGAAAACTTGGGTTCAAATCTTGGCCCCAAACTCTTCTAGGGAAACATGTCTATCACCTGCAACCACAAAGACATCTGATATTTGCCCATATTATAAATGCTTAAATATTTAAAGGCAAAGGGAGACCTACAGAGATTTACACTTTAATGCCTACCTGCAGAGTCAGTCATTTCATATGTTTAGTCAAATCAAATTTAAACCTTTTTTTTAAATTCAATTCCTTTTATTCACTTGAATACCAGAAGAATTGTCAAAGGAAAAATGTACACAAAACAGACACGAAATTTTCACAGGTCTCATCTAACCCAAAAAGCATAAAAATCTCACAGTCATTATGTACACCTCTGCCGTGCAGAGAAAGAGATTGTGCATCTAACCATGGCAGATCAGAACAAACAAAGAAGGATATAAGATTCATCAGCAAGTAAACCAGCAAGGAACTGGTAATTTCCAAATAAATAGCAAAATGCTGAAGTAATTATAAATAAGATCTACAAAAATGCAGTTGGTCTTTTCCTAGCACTGGTGTTTAAGCCTAAGTAGGTAAGTGAAAAAGGGAGAAATGTCCTAAACTGATCAGGATAAAGACTTCCTAAAATTTCTGGCAGTCTGATCTTAGCTAGAATCTGCCCCACTAAGAATTCTATTTTTGCGCCAAGACTGTCACAAATTTATTAGTAAATTTGCTGAACTAAAATTGACCACAAGCATTTTGGAAATCAGGTCTTTCCTGTGAATTTTACTCCCAGTTTCCATTCTCCCACTGAAAAGTTTCCCTCTACTTTGTTTTCGTGTCAAATATTTAATTACAGTCTTACCTGACAAATATCTTCAATATAAATTATTAGCTGGATTGCTAATTATTTCCTTCAAGAAATGACAACACATTACAGTAATATCCAGCTAATGAGTAATATTTCACTGCATTTTAGCAATTAGTTTTTACAAAAGTTACCAGAAGAGTTTTTCTCCTCCCTTGCTCTTCTCCAGCTTCTGTATCAAATTACAGCTAGTATTGCTTATGTCTCTATACCTCACAGTTGCAGCTAGAAGAAGATAGGGAGGGAAAAGGGGCTGATCTAGTCATTTATTAATGTCAGGGAGCTTCAGGCTAGATCTATTCAGTGGGGGAGAAACCCTGTTACTGCTCTCAGTAAATTGAGGCAGGTCGCGTCAATCTTGCAAACAAAAATTCTCCAGTTGTTCACATTTGCTAAATAAAGGCTCTCTGGCCAGCTGCCTGCTGACAGCCACAGAGCTACAGCAGCAAGAAACATTGCATATCTCTCAGGCACCTGCAGGGAAAACAATGTTGCCCCATAAAAAGGTTCACAGAATTTCCAAGTAGCAAACAAAAAGGCGCTGAGGAATCACTAGAACTCACATTTGAAACGGGAGTCTGATTACATAGTTATATACAGATATTATTTCTTAGGAGGAGTTGGCTGTAACATTTCCAGCAGGCAAGATCTTTTCTTCAATTTTTTTCCATACCCTGAGTATGGTTAGCTTCATAATTTATTTTTAAATTATGCCAGGTCTGTAAGTTAGGCTTGAATATACCTGTACATGGATATGTGCATTCAGTGATTGTGTGAATCCAAATTAATCTATGATATCTAATTGATATTAATCAGAAAATCAGAAATTAATCTCTGAAAATAATTCTCAAATCAAGGTAAGAGCTGCCAGACAGCACACTTCAATATTCATTTTAGCAAGCCTAGCAGATACCTACTGTATTTGAAATTCAGGCCCTCTGCACAGTGCTTTAAAATCACTTCAGAATTCTACATCAATGCCCTTATTTGAATCGCATTATTAGCAGGTGGACATTCTCTCAAAGGCCAGAGTCACAGCCCATAACAATCCCAATCAATATATGTGGATTTAGAAAGGTAATTTCTGTTATATCCTGCTTGCCAGGGATCTGATAAAAACTTTCAGTAACTGTAGCACCCCATGAGAAGGTATGCAGGCAATGAGCAGGTCATTTTGCTCCTTTGCTCTGGATTTTTCATAGGGCTTCTCTTTTGTGTGCTAAATGAGGACAGATTCTTTGGATGGAAGTTCTCCACCCCTCAGGCCTCCTCCACACACCATGACAGACCCACTCCCACAGAGAACAGGTCACATTCACTGTTTTCCTCCACAGAATCGTAGAATGGTTTGGGTTGGAAGGGGCCATGAAGATCACCCAGTTCCAACCCCCTGCTGTGGGCAGAAATGCCTTTCCATAGACCAGGTTGCTTCTCTCTGGGGCTGCTCGCTCACAGGCAAAAGGAAAGCTAAAAGTCCTCTCATTTTACTGACTGGCCACAGCAAAGGAACTGGAAATCCTGGAAGGCCTTCCCAGCCATCTGGATGGTCAGCCTAATGCAGAAGCAGCCAGGAAGCCCCCCAGCAGGAGATGGACACAAGAAGAGCAGGTTCCTCCCTGTGCTGTGCAGCAGGTACCACAGTCCTGGGGAGTCTGCACTGACTGCCCACCCTGCTGAATCCAGGACATGGCCACGTCCTCATGGGGAACAGGGTGCTCTTCCACTACTCCCTAAAAGCACTCATCCCAAAAAAACATTTTTGTTTTAAGCCTTGAGATTCTTAAAACCATCTTGTTTTCCATAGAGCTGAAAAAGATGTCTGACCAGTTTTGAAAGTTGGTAAATGGCAGCCAGTATGAAGTGTACAAACCCAGAGTATGTGCTGGCACCCTGGTGCAGTTGAACTGGTCAAGCATTCTTTCACAATGCTTTGGTATGGATAACAATTTCCTTCATTGTACCACTGCATTATGGAGCCTTTCCCATGCCTGACCTGGCTGGGATAACAACACGTGCTTGTTCGGAGTACTGCTGACATTAATAATGAAATGCAGTAGGAATAAGGTCCCTTTAGCAGGGCAGCAGCACACAGCCTTGATGCAGAGCCCAAGTTTGGCTTCCCCAAGTGAGGAGGCTCAGCCTCAGCAGCCCACAAGGGCAGAGCATTAGGGGGTGCTCAGCATCTCTCACAGCATGAGCAAGACTGAGCAGCTCCAGCCCACACTGACCGGGTGAAGATTTTCTCATCTTATCCTCAAAGCTTTTCAAGCCCTGATCCTAACAGAGGTCTTAGGAGACTTTTTAATCTTCATGCTTCTCAAACTCCATTTAATTTAGCTTCTCCTCTCAAATCAAGTCAAAGACTTAGAGGGATTTGAAGGAAATACAATCTTTTTTCATTAAAAGTAGGGTCTTATCACAGATCTTTGTGATTTGTATTGTCCTGGCAATAGGGGAGATCATGTAACTGGGAGTGTTTATTTTCTATGAGGCAATTAAGTTTGAGAGATATGATTGTAATTCTTTGTGCTTACTTGCAGAACTATGTACTCACACCTGGGCTGGGCCTGGTCACTCTGGCACCAGTTGCTGCAGTATTTGTGTGTGCACATATCAAGGGCTTTGTGAGGTCAAAGAAGACCATTCATTTGAGACTTGAAAAACCTTGTCAGTGTAAACAAAATTCTTATCAATTTGAGAAAAATCTTGGGTTTTTTACATCCCATTGCTCTTTTCCAATCAAATATACAGAAATGAAACATGGAAAGAACAGAAAGAGAGCAAAACAGAAAGTTGGTTATTACATATGAAGTGTTCTTCAATTCAGAAATTCTCTTCAATCTAATATCTCCTGAGATTAAAAAAAAAAAAATAAACAACAGAAAAAACCCACCATAGCCCCAAAACTCCCAACAATTTATTTACAAAACAAAGAGAAGGTTTCCTGGACAAGGCTATGACTTGCCAGGCAAGGACAGCCACAAGTGCTGATTACAAACACACAGTTTTCTGTTTTGACTGAGGATGAGCTTTTCCAGTAAAATGAGATGCCAATTAGCATTTACTATACATCAAAAAGACTGGTTCTTAACCTTTTGTGACACTAGAAAGAGCTGAGGACACTTCAGATAGTCATATGATATACAGGTACTCAGTTAATCATAAAGCACAAACACCCTCCTCAGATAATCACACAAGAACTGCTAATTATGAAAATAATAGATTCTACTGGGAAAAAAAACCCCAAACACTTATTCTAAAACTTTTCTCCTGGGCAAGGTGATTTCTTCTCTTTCCTTATACTGCTGTTTATTACATTCAGTCTTTGCTCAAGGGATTTTCTTCCAGCAGCTTACTGTTCTCAGCTACATCTAATCTTTCACACCTGTTCAGATTCTTTAACCCTTAAAAATCCTGCACATTGATACCTCTCTTAATTAACTTTACTGCTTGTAACAGAAATCATATATCTAGGAAGATTTTAGTATGAAATTTGGTTCTTAATCGCTTTCATTTATACCCCCTAAAATATTATACAAATCAACCCATATTTCCCAGTCAGTGGCCAGTTCCTGCTTACCTGAGTTCTCCCACTCTCAGTAACTTCTGCCCAAAAACCAACCAGATGAAGCTGATCCCAGTGAAGCTTCTGGTGACAAAAAGAAACAAAGCAATCAGTAGCATTTTTAGCCCTGGTTCATTCTCCTTAGGACAAAGGACCTACACTACTGAATTAGGATTAATTAGTACTAACGTATATACTGGTGCCTGATTAGAATGTCATGAGCTCATCAGTGTTGTTTAACATTTCTTCATCATAAGAGGAGTACTTAGTCCTGATCAGCTGCAATTTGTCCTCAAGCTCAAATACCAGTGCCGTTCTGCAGCATTGGAAATGTCCAAAGAATCTAAAAAACTTGCATTACCTTTTGCAGTGTTTAACAAGAAATGCTGCATTATCTCAGATTTGTTTGCCAGATTCTACAATATCATCTCACATAATACTGAATATAGCTAAAACAATGAAATACCATGTCTAGAATATTGATTAAAACCAAAACTGCCATTTACTTGGCACATTGGGACTTCCACCACAAGAGTAAATTTTGAAGGTTACACAAGGCTACATAATAAAACTTTCACAAACCTGACTACCTCCTGAAACCTTGTTTTCCACACAGTTAGCATTATACATGTGTATGCGTAGGGATGCTCTTTTCAAAAAAATAATAATAATCTAAGACACACTATTGCAGAAGTGTCATCTTTTTTGGAAAAAATTTAGGTCAAATGCAGCAGGTGTTACTTATATTGGTTAATGAGGCTGTGGAAGGCAGAATGCTGGGTGGTATAAGGAACCATAGGATGCAAAAGTCTAAATGGAAATGAGTTTATGAGGGTCTGTCTCTAGAGACAAAGTGATTAGTCTATCAAAATGATTATTCAAAAAGAGCAGTCTCTGACAGGGAAAAAACCAGATAGAATGAGGGTCATAGGGGGATGGTGTGCATTGTTCCAATATTGATAAATCAGCTGCACAGAAGGGGTTAGAGCCTGAGGTAGCAGTCACAGGAATGGAATTGCCTATTTACCAGATGAGGAGAATAACCAAGGTGAAAATCCACTGGAAATGAATCAGGGATAAGAATGTAGAAAGACAGACAGATCCATGTGAAAATTTTAGAAACCCCCTTGACAGGGATGGAGCAGAATCTGCCAACTCCAGATTTACAGGGAGTGGAGCTGCACCAATCAGCCAGAACCTCTCTTTTCCAATCAAATTAAGGTTTTGCAGAGGGTGTGTGTGTGTGTGTGTGTAAAATGACAAATTACATGCAAATTGCTCTTCACTTCTTAAGATTATAAAGCAGGGGCTCTGCTCCTATTAGTGCCCTGCTTTCCAGCACACAGTTACCTAGAAGGACTGCTGGGTAATTACGTGTTTCAGAGAGTGGTACATTTACAGGAAGCCATGACTAAATGTTCCTACTAAATTAGCCTCTCATGCATTAGTCACTCTTTTCATAGAAGAAAAATGGAGTTTGACTCTTCCCTCATGTCAACACCTGTTTTGAACTGACCTCATCTCACTGCCTCTACGTGTGATCTGTCATTGCAAGTAGAAGACTGATCGGTTGTTTCAATTAACTTTTCAAGATACATATTTTCCTCCAAATATTAATGGTATACAGAACCAAAAAATTACAAAGTGATGTTTATATATAGAATGTCATATTTCAAAAGAATTAATGATTTAACCAACTTAAGCATAACAATAAACTTCCACTATGCAGCAAAGGAATGCAGAGTATGAGGGAAGTTTCACATCTTTCACACATATTTTTATGTACATAGCAATAGAGGTGTGCATTGAACTTGAAATTTATGTAGATAATAAAACAATTTTTACAACCGGAAAGAAGAGAGAGAGAAAAAAAGTTTAATGCAATATTTTTCCTTCATCTCCATCTCAATCCATTCCCAATAAACAGACTAAGAAGGGATGGGTACAGAACTTAATTCAAATATGTTAGGATTAACTTTTTTTTTTTAATATGGTTGACTCTATGGCAATAAAATTGCCATAAAACTTGTCAGTTGCATATATACTGTATGTTATAAAATGTTCCCCTTTATAGTGACATCATTAATTTTATTTGGAGAAACTTTGCTGATCTCACCTTTATATGAGACTTTTCCTTGCATAAGAGTAGGTAGAAGGGAATGTTGAGTACAGAAGACAGACAGTAGTGTTATTTTTTGTCTGCACAGCACAGTGGAGTGATTACCACAGCAAAATGTCAGCCACCTGCAGGAGGTTTCTCTTTCCCCCTCACAGTAAAGTGAAAGCAGATCTGCATTTCCAGATTGCATCTTTCCATTGGAGTAGACACTGAGAGTATTACTTAGCAATTATCTTTCTTATATTAGAGATACAGATTGGTAAGTCTACAAAAAAACTTGATTCCATAGCACTTTTCTAAAGACAGCAGGGCAGACAGTATTAGGATACACTCCTTATGTTAATCAATTGTGTCAGTGAAGGAGGAAAACTGTGCAAAGAACTATTGACTAAATCACCTGCAAAGGGTTTATATTGACAACTCATACTCCTCCCAAATGAAGCCCCAAGCTGTGCATCACCCTCTACAGATATTAACAGCATAATTCCGGGGTCCCTCTCTTCTCACAGGGAAGCAATGGGTTTCAGTGTTGCTCCTCTTCTAGCATTACTAGGATTTCACTTTATCCCATTTCAGAATAAATGGTACTTATTAAAATTATCTTGTGCTGTGACTTCAGATTGAAGATGCACCCCGAAAACCCCTGCATCTTAAACAGAAAGATAAGAAGGACAAGAAAAATAGTACTTCCTCCTGACAGCTCTCTCTTCCTTTCTAAGATAGTGAGTCTGAGAAAAAAAAAATTATCTCTTTGAATAAATGAATATAGGAAAAGGAAAAGTTGGCTTTATATTCTCTAAGTTGACTAGCTGAGCAAGAAATGTTCCAAAGACCTTGAGTGCAAGTCTTTGTTTATTGAGAATAAGCAATCAATCAGCCAGAGCACACAACAAGACCTTGTTCAAACAATGGATAATGCTGAGTGCCTCAGTCACACAGCTTAGATTGAACAAGTAAGCTTGACATTACCAGCAAAAAAGGCAAAGTCAACAGCATGAAAGTCACAGAATAAGACAGTTCAGGGAGGTCTCAAGCACAGGAATGTTAACATACGTTCAAATGGACAGAGGGCTTTATTGAGATTTTTCTTAAACAAATTGTTTATTATCTAAAGCTATCAAAACTTGCCTTGAAAACTAAATTAAATAAATCCTTCACATTTGAAATGTCTATGACTAAAAGGCCTACTTGTGTTAACTTTCATGAAATTAATAGTATCAAGATTATTTTTTCTTCCTGTATATATTTGTATATGTTTCCTATATTTCATTTACAGCAATAGCCCCCATTTATAAGCTTCACTTGAAAGCAGCCCCAATGTGAACAACAGCACAGAAAAGAAAGTCTACACAATCAAGAAAAAAATTAATATAAAATCTAGTGCAAAACAAGAACAAAGTATTCTGTGAAATACACACAGCTCTTTCTCTGTTTAGCAGTTTCTCGAAATGTCTTTCTGTATTACAAATGTAATTATAAGTACTCTCAAATTTTGCAGCCTGTAGATCATGACAGTCTTCTGATCACCTGGTGATGAATGAACTTGCACTATTTACACAGGAATTTGGGGTGGGAAAGAGGGAGAAAGGGAAGGGGGTATGTGGTGAGAGGTGAGAGACCAGATATAGAGAATGATTTCACATCCTTGGGTTAATGAACAGTAACAAGATGAGAACATCATTTGCAGCCTGCCAAGTATACTGGAAAACAGAGCCTTGTTTAAGATAAAATTTATGGGTCTGCTTTACTTGCTGCTAGCTGAAAATTCTATCACATGCAATCCTCTTTCTCCCACGTTTTCTGTGACAGCAGTGAAAACCTTCAGATTAGCCAAGCTATTTAAGACCATAAGATCATGTCAGCTGTGGTATTAAACATCAATTTGTAACCCAGGCTGTTACTGTGAACCCTTTCTGCACTGCATCCCAGCAGCCCATTCCTCAAACCTTTAGCTGCTCATGCAAGATGATTTTCCTTGAGCCCTTGCAGAACTTTTTTGTTCAAAATTCCTCTGTTACGTGTCTGCTGAAAGTCATGCATTTAACTCATTTATGTATAAAAATAAAAGATTCAACCAAGAATATCCAATGGAAATTTTCTTAAGACACTCTAGTACATCTTTTGGTTTTGATAAACTGAGCATTCCCACAGCTACACAAACAGAGGGCATTTCATCTCCATAAATTAGTATCAGTCTTATCTCATTTATTCCCACATGTACAAGAGAGACAAATGCTGGAAATGGAAGTCTGAGGTATATTTCATCGTGGACAGAACCAGGAT
This sequence comes from Serinus canaria, assembly GCF_022539315.1. Taxonomy (NCBI): domain Eukaryota; kingdom Metazoa; phylum Chordata; class Aves; order Passeriformes; family Fringillidae; genus Serinus; species Serinus canaria. Next base: position 13,212,315 of record NC_066315.1, read on the forward strand.
GTACTTCCTTCTCCTGTGCTGCACTGGGACAAGGGGTCTCCAAGCCTTCAGTCTCTGTTTTGGCTATGAAACATTCATTTTGCACAGGTAGAAAGAAACTAAATTACACACTGATAGTTGTATTCAGCTGCTCCTTCTGGCAAAAGGGAAGACACTGTGCTGAATTTTAAATGAAGTGAATTTGATAGATTTTCAGACTATGAACTGCCTGATGCCCAGTTCACTCCAGGGGCTGCAGAAACGCAACAGGTTTTTTGTTGCTTGAGATTTCAGTGGGTGAATGGCAAAAGCGATAAAAGCTGAATTTATGCTGAGCTAATTTTCCTCCATTTAGAAAATAAAAATATATAAAAAGGAATTTATTGTTTATGACTAAGTCTAGAAAATTTTTTGTTAAATGTGCACTGACCTCTAGTTATTGTGAAGCATTCTATCAATTGAAAGACAGAAATATACAAAGGGAAAAGGTTCTTACTCTTTCAAGAACAACAATACGCATCTTTTTTAAATGTAGTTGTTAAATTCTAAGATAATGGTGATGATTCTAAGATGATGATGATGATGATGATTAATATTATAAGTGAGTAGGGAATCTTCTGTAGAATACTGTTATTCTGATCCATAATCCACTCTCCAGGGATTTTTACAGGAATTTAAATCTCGGCTAAAGCATTTTCAATTGCACCCCTCATTTCTTCTAGGTGTTATAGGGCTTCCCCAAATAATTAGCATGACACACTGGCAAATGGGTGACATCCAATAGAGTAGATGAAAATTTGCCTACACTCAGAGGGTAGTAGGCAACAGTTCAAAGTCTAAGGACTAATAAGTGGTGGTGTAACCAAGGGGCCAATATGGAGGATGACATTATTAAATGTCTTCATCAGTGAGCAGGAGAGAAAAAATTAAAAAGGCTGGTGGCTGATACCAAGCTATGGGGAAAAGTTTATACGCTGAGGATCTGCATTGCTGTGCAGAGGGGCTTCAACAAGCCAGAGGGCTGGATAGAGAGGAAGAACATTAGATTCAGCAAAGAGAAATGCCAACTACTGCCTCAAGAACAGAAATGTCCCTTGTGGCAGCACAAACAGGGGACAGACTGCCTGCTGCAAGAAGGGCCTGGCAGGGGTGAAGAATACAGAAAGGCAAGGGGAGAGCTCCTCCTACTCAGCTCTTGTGTGAGGCTGCAGCTGGGTCCAGCTTGGGGCTCACCAGTAAATGACATATACCTTCAAACTGGAAAGAGCCCAGAGAAAGGTCATTTAGCTGGGGGCTGAAGCAGACTAAGTCCAAGGATAAGCTGGAAGGACATGTTTGCTCAGCCTGGATAAGAGGAGAGTATAGGAGAATTTAGTTACAGCCTCTTGATATAGAAAAAGGACTTTGTGTGAGGGTGGAGCCAAACTCTTCTCTGGGGTGCTCAGCAAGAGGTTAACAGTCACAACAAGTTGCAGCAAGACCTGATCTAATTGGATATAATAGGATAAAAATGTAGACTGGGAGTGATTAAGCACTGTAAGACATTGTCCAGGGACATGGTGGAGTCTTGTCTTGGGAGATATTTGAAACAAGACTGGACTGGTTTAATCTGAAGGAATTCTAATTTTGGTTTGGACAGTGTAACCTCTAGAGGTTTATTCCAACCTATTTCTTTGACCCCAACTCATCTTATGGGTGGGTACCACTCCCTCTGAAGGCTGGAGATGCTGTGTAGTCCCTCTGTCATGCCAAATGAAAGCACAAGAGAGAGCTGCCTTCTGGAGACTGACTGCAGCAGCAGCAGAATGCAGCAACATTTTCAGAGGATCAGCCAAGCCAGAGCCCTTCTATACATCCACTCTGCTGCAGTATCTGAACAGCATCAAACATTGTCGGAATCTCTGCAGAGCAGAGCAGAGTCTGTTATGCACAGGGGGGAACAGAGCCAGCACAGCAATTTGTCCAGGAGACCTGCATTCTTTTATCCTGACCTGTTGTCACAAGCTTTGTTCAATAAACTCACTGGACCTCCCTAGGAAGCCTCAATGAGACAGTTTTCACATTTACTCAGAGACCAGTTCAGTGAGGTCCAAGCCTTTGGACAGTTTAATAAGATAAATATTTATTAATTTTAGTTACTATAATAGCAAAAATGTTTACTGTCTGTGAGAATTGCTTCCTTTTGGTCTCCTCCCTGCAATTTTCTACAGCTGGAAGCTGTTCTTTCCTTCACATAGCCTGACTGCCCTCTGAACTCCCTCTCACCTCTCTCCATCCTTCCTGTACAAATGGCATTAGACTCTAATTTCTGTTGGTTTTGCACTCTGCTACTGCTTCATCCACTCTCCCCTTAGCACAGCCAGCCTGGGAGAACACCTACCTGCCATATTTATGGGTTTCACATGTATCTCTCATGCCCATAATTCCTGCTACCACTTTCTGTGTTATTTTCCTTTGTCTCTTTGGATGGTGTGTCAGACCAGGTGTTTGGATGCTCATGGGAATGGGTGTGGTGAGTAAAATTTACAGTTTGTGATAACGGAAACTTCTTAACAGCGCTTAACAGGGTTAGGTAAGTGCAAACTGCAGGAATTCACAGGACCAGGCAAGAATCCACGAGGGAGTAAAAGTAATGAGATACATTTGTATTTCCAAGCCATCCTTCCTTTGAGCCTGACCCATGAGCAGCAGCCCCAAACAGACGTGGTGCACACTGTCCTGCAGCAGAATGAACAAAGCTTCTGCAGGCTGTAGCAGGACACTCACAGGCACAGGAGGGCTTTCTCACTTCCCCATAGTTTATGCTCCCCTACACTTAATCAAACGTTACTGGCTTTTACAATTATGTTTTCTTTAAAGAAAAAGAAATAAACCATGGCTGATTACTCAATGCCAAATTTGTGGAATTATCTTTTTATTCACTGAAAATTAATAAAATCCCTGTGAGAGCCCAAATTAATGCAGCCTGATGTTTCAGAGCACCACAACTGTGACTGCTATTGGGTGCTGGGGTAGGCATGAGTTGCAGATGAAGCTTTCTGCACAATGGAGACATTCAGAAATTTTCTCTTATGATTTTCCTCACTCCATGAGTGAGATCATTTTGTGATCACACACACACACACACAGAGAGAGAATGAAAACCTAAACCTCATCTTAGGAAATCTGGCTAAAAAAATGAAAGATGGAGAGATGGAGCAGAGGGGTATACTTAGTAGTCAAACTGATTTTTTTGCTTGGTCTTTTTATTTTTTCTAATGAACACATAAAATTAGGACACTTCATCCTCCTTATTTCTGGGTAGCTGGACATTTTCAACACCCTCAACTTTACTCATTTTTGTCTACCACTCTACCATATTTGTAGGTAGCTACCAAAGCTCAGGCATTTTCTCTTGTAACCCAAAGTTTCCAGTGAAGATGGCAATATATAAATGTAATAATTTAAACTGCTTTATAAAGCCCATGAATTTAACTGCTTCTACTTTGTACCTATCACTCTGTCTGTTGTTACAGTTAGATCAAATTTTGAACAATAAACCTCTAAAAACCTGCATCTTGTAGATTTTGAAATAAATACAATAGTATGTTAATAAACTCCAGGAAAAAAAAATCCTGCTCCTAGCTCCTACACATGTTCACAGTTGTATTTTTAGGTTATATATAATAGTCAGCAATCTTTGTTTGGAAGCCAACACACACTTCCCCAGTGAACTGCAGGATACACATAAATAATCAGGGCTGGAGAAAGGTCATCACACGGCTAGGGCTGGGGTTAGCAACAGCACCAAGCAAACCAATTGTTCAGAAAGCCTTGAGCAAAGCAAATCAAGCAGAGTGCAACATAACTGACTGTGCTGAAAGCTGAACAGAGTTAATCACAGGGATGAGCCCACCTTGAGCCTTAACGTTCAACAAATTTTATTAAGAATGGACAAGTTGTGAGAGAAGTTACACAGTTAAGCTGTAGCTCAAGGGAATAAGTGTGCAAAAATAAAATGAGGGGGATCTAATAAGGCCCAAGGACCATCAGCTGAGCTTGTGAGAATCAATCAGTAAGGGCTTGGTCCCAAGGTCTCCTTGTTTCTGCAGTAGGGAACATATTAATGGTATATATTGACTTGTAATAAGAGATTCCTGGAAATGTTTCCCTTTTAACTTTTGCTACATAAAATTTAGTTAACAGCAAACTGCATCTGTTTCCCTTCAGAAAAATAAAATAGATTTCATCCAGACTTACTTGACTAAAAGCTCAATTTCTGTGACTAAAAATTGAGTTCTTTCATTTCAATGTACTTGGGCAATGTCTCGTGGTTGTGTCATGATCTCATTTGCTTTGTTGGGCCAGAATCCCTGGACAAATTTACCTGCAGTCATACCTAGGAACTCCCATGCTGCAAGAAAGAGCCTCTGCCTGAAAGGCAGAATTGTCTCATGGAAGGCTCAGGTATTTTCATAAAGAACAAGCCCCTCACAGCAGCCCACAAATTGTGCCCAGAGTGTATGGCAGGCTAAGAGTCATTGCTCAGCAGGAGGAAAAGTGGGAGAGGAGGAAGGAGGATTTTCAGAGGGGTTATACACTTTGTAACTGAATTGCTGAATTCTTTAAACACAGCTTCACAACACTAATTAGCAAGCTAAGCCTTGTGATTTCCTGATAGATTTCTAAATATCTTAGAAAAACCCTTAGGGAGAAATGTAAAAGGCAGAAATTCTACAAATGGGCTGTAACTAAACAGAATCAGTGTTGAATATCACTCCAATCTGTCCACAAAGTCTGATTTCTGCCTGAATCTTTTTCTGTACATCCTATGGGAAGGAACCATATTTGCTTGGATTTTTGCTTTTCTTTTCTCTCAAAATTTTCCTGTAAACTAGGTAACATGTTTTGTCCTGAATTCTAAAGACATTTTAAATTAATACTGCATACTTAATCTTGTCTTAACATGCCTTTTGGTTGGCTTGTTTGTTTTTTTTTTTCCCCTGTGGTCTGGGAGCTACACTTGATGGGATGCAGCAGTTGTACAACCCTACTGATTAACTGATGTTACAGGAATGTTATGGAACTTAGGTAATTGAAGTTTGTAAAAAACTTTACAGAACTTTAAATGAACACTGCTTCAGTTTAAGTAAGAAATAATTATTGAGAGTAGAAAATGGAAAAAAGACATGGAACAAATCTGATGAAACAACATATAGCAAAACTACAAAACAGAGGATCTATGCAAATCATAACTAAATGAACACCCATTTGTAGCTCCTTTAAGAGAATGGAGTTACTGAATAACATGTGCTGGTCTCATTTATCTGAACTGTGCTTACAGGAGATGAGTTATTCCTGATTTACACCAACACAAACAAGACCAGAATCAAGCCAGGCAAGAGCCCTAGGGGTACCCTTAGAATGAGAAGAAAAGGAAAGAGCTCTGCACTAGACAAACCCACCAGCCCAGGGGATTCCTAGTTTGAACTACTTTTTATATGACAATTGCCAGCCCTCTGGCAAAATTGCCACTTGGAACACACAAAACCTTCCAATCATGAAGAAGAACATTTTTCTTCCAGAGGAAAATTCAGTGTCTGGGAAATTCAATGTCTAGTGGAGGTCAGAAAAAATGATCTGGTAAAAACAATTCCCCCTTCCTCATCAATTGGACTCATTTCCACTATACCTGAAGGAAATCTGTTTATTTTACTGACAAAGGCTATTTTTCCTAGTCACCTGAAAGGTGGATGTTCTTTTGAGACAAATCTGAAGCACAGTGTGAACCTTCTTTTACATGCCCAGCAATAATCCTGGTGAAGCTTCACTTGCAGCCCAAACAGCAGTTGCAAGAATTGTGATGGAATTACAGCACAGCTAGATATGAAGAATAGGATTGCACTTAAAGGAGCATTTGCAGCTGTTGAATAAAAATTCAATCTGCAGATGTCTGATGGAAAGGTTACTCAGAAATAGCCATCTATGCTGGAAAAATATTTTTTAGGGTAATATCAATGTATATTCAATGCCATGCAAGACACTAGATATTGAGAAACTGTGAGAAACAGCAAGTCCAAAAAAAAACACAGGTCCAGCCCACACAGGTCCAGCTGGTTCCTGAACTGCTGTTTGACACAGATCTCATCATTTAATCTGCAATTTTCAAGTCAGTATTCACTTAGGTCTTATCACCTATAGCAACTACCTGCTTCTCATTGCAACATTGCATGGATGAGAGTGTCCCTGTACAGTTATCCTTGCCTTACAATCCAGAACTCCAGTTTCAGCCTCAGACTACATTGCATACTGCAAATACATCTGCAATGGTTTGACCAAACAGTGCCCATCTTGAAACTAGAAATCTTGGAAACCCCAAGGATTTAAGACAGATCTGCAAACACCTATTCAAATATCCATATTTAGGGGCCATTATTCTTCTTCAAAGACTGACCAAAAAAAATTGAGACTGTTTCAGATGCCTGACAACAGTTTTATATGACAATCTAATACTGCCCTCTGCAATATATTTGTTCCCTTGATAGCTGTATGTGACAGACAAAACTTTAGGACAATAGGTAGAAAAAATTTACTAATTCTGACTATTGCACCTACAAATGATTTGAGTTCTTCTTCCAGAAAAGTAACTATCTTGAGAGGGATTCTTAAACAGCAAGAGAGTACCAGAAGCAGGGACCAAATATCCACACTAAAACCAAAGAAGAATTCACTTTCCTATTATAGTATTTTTACCACATTACTCACACTAAAATCTTCCAGGATAACACAATGCAGTTTTCTTTATTAAAAATAGTCTTCAGAGACTATACTTTGGGTGTTTCTGTGGCTACCACAGTAGATGAGAATTAATTTCTATGTCATGTTTTTCCTTTAAGACCCTGATCAGCAAACACTTAAGATCACGAGCTGCAAACTGTCATTTAAAGACTTCTTTTCCTTTGACATACAACACTAATCTTAGTAGTATTTTGCTCCACCAGTTCTTTCTTAGTTTTAAGAACAAATTTTAACCCTCTCCATCATGCTTATAATGAGATTGAACTATCTGAAGCCTGTTGCTTCTCACCACAGAAGGTGAGCCATTGCCCAAACATCCCTGCTGCTTGCTCAGTGCATTTCTACTCATATCACCTTCTGTATTCTGTGTGCTCTGGTGCCCCCTTCTCCTGCCTGGGCTGATTAAGAGATGTACTTTCTTCTTGGATTTCACTTTCTTTGGTTCCTCAGCAGTTAAAATCCTTTCTTCATAGACCTGGAGAGCTGCTGCCAGTCAGCTCATCAAGAAAGGCTTACCTTCACTTATATGCCATATTGCCTTAGCCTTCCATTTGATTTTCCTGATTTTATTTGCTAGACCCATACTGCAGTATTTGAAATAAGGTGGCAACAAAAAAAGGGACTGATTCATATCTTGGTCCCTTCTAATTTACCGGTGTCTTCATACTTTCCACCTCTTGCTTTTTATTTGAGGAGTTCTTTTTTCATAAAGACCATTATTATCAGCCAAATTCAAAGAAGGCCAGACTTTCTTACATATCTGACTTATAATTTACTACAACCCTTCCTTGTATCTGAGGTGCCATGTAGTGTGACTCTGATTACACTTGCCCAGCTGTAAATATATTTCCTTAAATGGAGTTTTTCCTGACATGAACAGGAAGCCCTATAATTTCTTAGCATAGCTATTTACTTTATCTAAAATAGGGGTTTATTATTATTTTGTAAAAGGAAGATGCTTTCATTCTGACCTAGATAAGATTCTCTTTCTCTTCACTTCTTAAGACAACTATGAAAATGAGATTGTAAATCTCCTATGGAGAAGAGACTTGGACAAATCAATAATTTATGTTATGATTTTGAGAGACTTTCACCTTGAGGAAGTGCCAGCCCTATTGCAATTCTGTAGCTCTTGTTTGAAAATGTTTCCCATTACTAATCGGGAGAATCTTTTTTTTCCTTATTATTTATACAAGGCTCCTTTGATTTTCAGTGTGTGACACTTCAGAATGAAAATGGTGTCTGCATTAATTAAAAAATGAAGAAGAGAACTCTTACTTTCCTTTCCCCTCGCTTAAAATCCAAGTAAAACGCTGGCAGGCAACACTCAGCATGTAGTGCTCTACTTCCAACCATGAACCCCTTTAACAGATTTCTGTCATTTTAGCTGCTTCTGGCTAAAATCACTGGTTATAACAGTGACTTGGAAAGAAAAATGAGCAGAGAGTTAAGAGCAAAACAGGGGGTAGGTACATGTAGCAATTAAATAAGCCCTCTACAAATCTCAGGCAGAGAACGTGCCGGTCAAATCATTCCTAAACAAGACCCTGCAGTGCCAGGTTTATCCTGAGGCCTTTGGGGGGAAATAATCATATGAGTTTATGCCCATGCACCTTTCTTTTGACCTCCACAGCTCACTAAAGAGCAGACATCAACTGTTCATTTCCCCAAATCCAAATCACCCAGGGTTTGAAGAAATCTTCATCAAGACTTGCAGCAGCATGTTCTAGCCACGGGCTGGCTCTGGCCACACCATCTCCTGGAGACTGGATGATTAAAGGTCACCATTCTTACCCATTGCACCATAAGCCCAAAGCACTCACTGAAAGTGGGTCTGCCCACACAAAGTGCACACACAGGAGCTGCTGGAATGGTGTAACCAACAGTGGGGAAGGGACCAGCCTCTTGGGATGAGTTCCACATTCTGCCTCAGCTCCTGCAGGCAGCTGGGACATTTCTGAAGCACACCTGCAAACAGCACAAGACCTTCAGGCCTTCTGGAAGGTGTAGAACTTGTGTCTGACTGCTCTATGCCAAGTAACTGATTCCCTTACCTCTCTATAGCAAACCAATTCTGAGACATGACAAAGCCTAATAAATCTGAAAGAATAGGAATTAGCAGGGATGGGGGAAATTTAAGGGAGAGTTCTTTGGGCCAAGATTTTGAGTGTTAGCACCAACTTCCAGCTCCAGTTGATTTAAACTTTGTTTAAAAGGAAGCATCACTATAAAAATTTTTCACAGCTTTCTGGGATGAAATTACTTTCTTGTGCAGATATTTGACTATTACTCCAAACTCTTTCTCACAATTTACTGTTATCACTGTAGAAAAATTTCTGAGCTACATGATGTTGGAAGTATTGATCTATTTTGTTCACAATCTGAAAAAAACCCCAACCTATATACTATTAAAAGCAAAAAGAAAACCCAACAAACCCATTTATTTTTCCCAAACTTTCCAAGTTTTGATAAAGCCTTTATGTTGTGGTCTTACACAATTAAAGCCAATGTAGACAATTAATGCACTGATAGGATGACAAAGAAGTCTGTGGGCCCTGGACAGTGGAAGAATATTCAACACTTATCTTGAGATGAAAATAATAACTGTTGGGTTTTAAATAACATCAAAATTTGACCTAAACTCCCAGTGAACATCAAGTTATACTAGGAAAGGAAACCCTATAACCTCTAAAGATTCAGATGTGTAGAATGGGAACAATATAGCTCAGAGTCCCTCCTAACTCCTCATCTCACTTATCCCCTCCCAATTTTCGTATCAAATTTTTCCTTTTTTCCTTACCTCCCCCACTCATACAAAGTAGCTCAGATATCCACATATTCACAGAACATTCATGGCAACAACTTTGTGACTAAAACTGATGAATATGTAACATGATCTTAAAAAATGCATGTGAAATATGCAAAGGCATCAACTTAATGAGTACTTTCATTTTGTCCTGGTTTTGCATTGAAAGGTCAGTTTATCTAACAAACAGCATCAGAATAAATCACTTGAGCTCTGAAACCTAGATCATTCATCTGGCTAAACAAGAAGAATTACTAGAAAGTAAGCAAAGGACTGGAATTCTCCTACCATAGGATTGGACAGGATGTGCTGTTTAAATATCAGGGCACCCAGGACATTTTGATATGTCATCTGTTGTCTTAAAAAAGTGACATAAGAAGTGAGCTTCCATTAACTGAGCAGTCACCAAGCAGAAACTTTTCAAGAATCTTCACTGAGTCCAGAAGATTGGTGCAGCAATTGTGCATTTTGATATCTGGAACTGAAATGTGATTATTTTGCAAAATGTAAAATCAAACGAGAAGTGCCATCATTTGCCATGGCTTTGCTATTTCCCCTACCTGCTCATTATCAGAAAAGGAATTTTTAAAATCCCAAAGAATCCTTAAAAGTCTTAAAGCATCCTTTAAGAGTGACAGGGATGTGCTTTTATTTGTGCAGTGGTGCAGAATGAATGCTCATATAGGCAACCATGGGTATACTAGAACTACTCATACAGACAACTCACAAGTGTCTTTGGATATTGTCTATGAAGTGCAACTTTAAAAAGAAAAATATGAAGGAACTATTTGCAATTTCAGTCAGTGTGCTAAGAAGAACAATAGCATGTAAGTTGGGTAGTTAGTTCAAAACTGCAGCATTTGCAAGCACCGGGTTTCAGAAACCACACTCAGAGTAAAATCTGGCATAAATTGAACATTAAATTGTTCAAGTAATTTGGAATTAACACATTCCTAGTAATTCCCAGCCATGTTCATTTGGAAACAATTAAACAGAACTTGTTTAAAAAATAATCTGTTGAGGTGTTTTCCCCATCTCTTCCAACAAATAATTCAACTCCAGAAGTTTCACCGTGGTTTTTATAATGTATGGGGTTTTTTTTCACCTGGGTCATTTCTTACCCATGTGAAAGTTCTACTATATCACTTTTTGCCTTCAACAGTTTGAAAACTAGAGAAATCATTAATATTAAGAAGAATGCCAAAGATGATAGTTTTCTCATCTTGTCTTTGTTTCTCTTTTCCTCTGGGCCACATAAGGATATTCAAGTCAGCAGAGACAGTGTTACTCTTTAAAAAACCTGCTGATTTAATATTTAGTAGGTGATGGATTCCACCTCAACAATCAGTCTCAGGAATAAAAATAGTCTGAATCCCACTCAGTGCCATCCACAAATCCATAGATAGAAACCCAAAGTATTGTACAGCACATTTCCTGCTCAGTAAGCTTGAGACAAGCTGCTGTGATTCCCTATATATACACATATATTCTGAGCTGATGCCTGTCAAACCAGCCCCTGGTTAAGTGGCAAGCATAATATAGCTTCCTTTCCCTAGAGGTAACTGTCCTCATTACTGAAGCGAATGAACCCCTAGGTGTATAATAGATTCTTCTTTAAAATATTCATCATATGACAGCTGATTTTTCAGCCATATTTGGCTGGAATGTTACATTTTGGGGAACTTAGGACTCCATAGTCAATTAACCTAGTATTTTGCTCACCATCTAATTTTTTTTTTTTTATCATAAATCATTAAACATTTATGTTAGTATGTAACTTGTTATTCTCCTGTGCAGGACTGAGTCAAACAGGCAGACCAGGTTTTCTCCTACTGCAGCAATATCCATTAAAACATCTGGACTAGCAAAGCTGAAATTTTACACTTTCCCTCAGCCAGAAAACATCAACTTCTCCAAGGTGAGTCACATCATCCAGCACGGTTCTGTTTCCTTCACACTTCTCAGAATCAACACTTCAGACTGTGAAAACCTCCCTCTGCCAGCAGGTCTCAGAAAGACCACGGGCAGGCAGGGGGAAATAACACAGGGGCCAGAATTCTCCACCAGAAATCAGAACAAAAATCTATGTAGGGAGAGAAAGAAACAAATAGAGAAGCAGGTTATTCACCCCAAACGTTTCCTTGTTCAAACACCAAACAGTGCTTTTCCTTTGGACTCTCCATTCTTCTTTCTCAAATAGTGTATTTTTCCCTGCCGTCTCTTCCCATTTTTTCCCTATCTATTCTTAATTACAGCCACAAACTTCAGAAGTTCCTATTCCTGCCTTCCACTGCACTATCTCACAGCACCAGTGCCTGCAGCCTCTTCTCTTCAGCCTTCCAGAAGCCTTCCCTGCCCTGTTCCATGCGAGGTACTAAGGCACACAAACCAGCCCCACTAGGCTGGGGAGAGACTGTCACGGGCACGCAAGGCTGCTCAGGAAGTTTACACAGCACTTGCTCAAGCTCTGCAAGCCTTCCTGACACCAGCTCAGCATTCCAGCACACCAGCATCATTTTTAAGTGATTTCTCATGTGATTTGTGCTGTCTCTCCATTCCCACATGCTACTCAGACCTTGGTGGCGAAAAAAAAATTCATTCTTACTCTCATCAGGACTTGTTTGTCATCAGAATCCCTCTTTAGTTTTAGTAATTTGCTTATTTTTAGCCTACTTATCTCATTATGCCGGTCTAATTAAAATCATTTGCTGACAAATATTGTCAGTAATGTAACAGTTGGCTAAATTAACACTGGCTTAGCCTTAGCTTTGTTATCAGCTTAACTACACAGCACTGATTGATGAGCATTTTAAAGCAGGAATTCCTTTCTTCAGGTCAAATGCAGAGAAGGCAAAGCTGGAGATTTGGATGTGATACATCAACAAGTCTTACCAGAAGAAAGTCAGATATAATTGTGCAGAAGACAAACCAAACTCACATCTCCACAACTTCCCTGCAAACTTGGTAATAAAAACAAAGATGCATTTGGCCCAACCTGTTAAAAAAGCAGGAGCATAGCTTAACATTTAAAATTACTGTTATAAGCAGTATGCCTTGTAGTCTGATTCTTATTTACTTTTTGGCATAAATTGAGTATTTCTAAACAACAATTATTCCTACAGACAAAACTTAATTGCAATATTCATCACCAAATATGTCTAAATTATAGGGATGCTGAAGTGTTTTACAGTGAAAACACATCCAATTTTAATGAAGTTCAAAAGAAGAAATGTTTATTTATGGATTAAAGTACACAAAGATCTGCTGCTCACACTTTCTGAAATACTGACAGCTTTTTTTTTTTTTTTTATTTTTTTGAGAGAAAGAGAGTGCAAGGGAAGGAAAGACTTCACATCTTGTAAATACTTGTGGTGAGTGGATCAAGGTTCCCAACAGACAGGCAGAGAGCTCCTGGGTCTTTTGACACTAGTTGAGATCAGATGATATACAACTGAAGTCTGAAGACAAAGTTGCCTCTAAGAGGTTGCATCTGGTGAAAGGGTGGAGATGTGCTGATAACCCATTACAGCTGCAGGGGGATGTCTCAACATGTCTTGAGAAAGATTGCATATTTCTCTGTTTGGGGCTGAGGTTTGCTACTGTTCAAATTCAGTGACATCCTTTTAACACTCCTAAAGAAGAAAAAAGGGTGGAATCCAAACCAGGACAATATTCTGTAGAAAATTACTTTCTATTTAGTAGGCTCTTATGAGAAAAAAAAAAAAAAAAAAAAAGCATAACTAAGTATCTAAAATTAGCTCCTCTACTGAAATCCTAAATGGAAAACAACTTTAAGAGAAGATGGAAATGCTTCAGAGAAATATATAAATATAAAAGAACCATGAAAAAAAATACAGAGAAAAACCCAGGTTTTGGATAAAATCTTCAGAACACTCTTCCCTACTTGAGGAATTTGCAAGCACCACCTATTGAATGAGAACTGCTGCTGTTGGTCTTCAGGATGATGCATTCGATAAGAGGGCACAGAAATATTACAGGGGGAATACCAACCTCCAGGAGATACAGATTCAGCCTGCTTGGAACCAGATGTTTCAGAAGAAAGTAGAAAACTGTGGCTGTGCATAGACTTGACAGTGCTCCACTGGAACAACCAGAACCCAGGTTTGCACAGGCTCCAGCAAGTTAACTTGCACAAGAAGTCTCAACTGTTTAAAAAAATATAATTCAGCTTGGGGAGAGGAGTAACTGGGGAAAGGGAAATATAACAGACAGGTAATCCTTACTGCTCTGAAAATTGCTATCACTGGCCTGCTGTCAAGCCATCCAAAGACAGGAAAATATACAATCTGCTGCCATTATTACAGTTCAATTCTCTATGGATTCAACCACAGGAAAAGAGTAAGTCCAGACTTAGGCCTCAGCTTACAGTACATGGGCTGAAAAAGAAAAAAAAAAGACAATTTTTTGCTAAGCCAGCTAACAACACGCTGCTGCTCCAACACTCTGCCTCAGGCCATGCAGCCTCAGCTGCACCATCTGGGCTGGAAAGGCTCCAGGGAGGAAAGAGCAGCTGAGAGTGCAACAAGTTGAGGCTCCAGTATAACCATGACTGTTCTGTTCTATGAGTTCACCTGAAACCTCGCCTTCCCAGTTCCTGTTTCTTGTTGTCAGACACTTTGTTAAATTGTTATTTTTGATGTGTCCTCTTCTATCCAGATGTCTTAATTACTTGTTTCTCACTAAGTGCTGGCTTCTTATGCCTTTCCAGTGTATAACCTTCTCCCTGAATTCACAAGGCACAGCATCCTGATGAAATGCCATTTACAATGGAAGCATTAGGCACCAGGAATAAAACACAAGTTCAGATTGTTTTTAAGAGCAGTAAAACCCTTTCCAAGATCTTGTGACATCAGTTATCAGAAGCAAAGATAAAATGCTTTTCCTATTTCAGCAGCAACATTCCCATTGATTTTAACACTGCAGGATATGCCACTGTGCACTGAAACAAATCACCTGTATATGAATGCAGTCAGGATGAAGTGACCTCCAGCAAAGCAATTTCTTACCCTTTGGTTCTGAGGAGTAATAGTAAAAAGGTCTGTCCCTTCCATCTGTATCTCAGTCAAGTCACCCACAAAGAGATGTAACATTCTGGATCACACTCATTTGTTCCCCTTTCCTTGACACCTTACCATGCTTCCCATGTTGTTGATACATTTCCTTTTCATTCCTGGCATGCAAAAGTTACCAACTTTATATGAAGTCATAATGCAAAGACGTCTGTGCTTTCTGAAGGTTGACAGTGTTAACCAGGGAATGAAATCCATTGGTTTCCTAGGGGAAGGAACAAGAAGGCATAATGAATCACCTGTAGAATTAATGTGAAAACTCCATTTTGGTTAACCAATCACGAAGCAGATTGGGGATGTTTAAGCGCAAATCTAAAAATTCAGGTGGAGAACATGCTATTGTGCTGGCAGTGCAACACACACTCCCTTTGCAATTCTCATTCACAAGAGAGAAATAATAAGAGTGACTCGTGAGCTGCCCTGCCTCAACCTCCACAGCAAAGCTGTGGCTGTCCCCTTGTTCCACACTGTACACCCTAACACCCCTTCCCTGCAGAGCAGTAAGACCAAAGGAAATAGTCAGGATTTGGGTTTTGAAGAGCAGAAACTAATGTGCATGCATGTAAGACACATAGGCAGCTTCCTAAATTATTTTCAGGTGTCTTCTTTAATCCATCTGTAAAGATGAAAACAATGTCAGATTTTTCCAAAGTCTCTTTTTAAAATGAGTTTTGAAGGCAGTTTCCAGGTAATGTACATTTTCCATTCAGCAACTCATGCGATGCCATGCAAAGTTCCTATCCTGCTCAAGGCAATTTAAGATTTGATGTTGATGTCATGAAGACAGTAGCAAAATATTTCAGGTGTACACTTGGACCTCAGGAACCATCCCTGCCACATGCAACTGTGTACAGCTGGGGAGCACGAAGGGGTTTTAGGACATTTTCTGGCCTGAACCTTCAGGGGCAGCAATTCCCATGGGGATGTCCACATCAGGCCAGAAAATGCTCCTGGCAGAGCAGAGACTGCTGTCCTAAAACCCCTTTGTGCTCCCCAGCTGTACACAGTTGCATGTGGCATGGATGGTTCCTGAGGTCCAAGTGTACACCTGAAATATTTTGCTACTGTCTTCATGACATCAACATCAAATCTTAAATTGCCTTGAGCAGGATAGGAACTTTGCATGGCATCGTATGAGTTGCTGAATGGAAAATGTACATTACCTGGAAACTGCCTTCAAAACTCATTTTAAAAAGAGACTTTGGAAAAATCTGACATTGTTTTCATCTTTACAGATGGATTAAAGAAGACACCTGAAAATAATTTAGGAAGCTGCCTATGTGTTTTACATACATGCACATTAGTTTCTGCTCTTCAAAACCCAAATCCTGACTATTTCCTCTGGTCTTACTGCTCTGCAGGGAAGCACTGCTTCTCTGCTGCTAGCTCATCACATCCCCACGGTAAAGGCAGGACTTGCTCTTACATGTTGAGAACTGGCACAGAGCAGAATTTAATGATTAGAATAGTGCATATTACACACATTATTTCAGTGCTCAGGATTTTGAAGGAAGTTATTTCTATATTACAGTTATGTGGAATGTTTTCTGAAATATTGACATGTATATTTGAGTCCATCTTTGGGATCTGGATATCCAGCAGATGACTTACAAAATCTGACCTGTAATGGTTTTGCTATCAGGGCTTACCACTGCCAAATCCATGTCCTCTGATATCTTTGACAGAATCCCATCATCAGTTCAGGGAATATGAAGTGATACCAGCAGCCAAGGAAAGGATACAGGTGTTCAAACACGGCAGGAGAAAAAGTCAAATTTCCTAGGCTAGAGAAGAATGTGAGGATAATTGAAGTAGAAGGAATGAGCAAAATGTCCTCTTGCAGCAGGTCCATGTAGGCAGGGGCACATCTCTCCCCTTCACTCACACACAGTTTGCAGACTGAAGCCACTGTGATCTCCTTGCTGATCCTGGAGAGGCATGTGCAGCTTCACATGACCTCTGTCAAGGAACATCAAACATGCTGAGGTTCAGAAAGGTATCTGTAGGGAAAAGAAAAGAAAAAATAAAAAGCAGCATAAAAATTTCTTTCTCAGGACAGAGCAGGTCAGAAGAGCAGAGGATGTGGATCCAGGCATTGATTGGCAGTTCTTACCCAGTGGTGTCTCTCCCCTGAGGGCCCTGTGGCAGCTGCTGCTGAGGTGACCCATTTCTTGCAGCCCATACCCAGGGAGCATGACCTGATGCCACCACACCAGCACCAGCTGACTTTGTTTCAGATTTGTCACAGAGCAGAAGGGTGAACCAAGGAGGGACGCAATTTTTATTCCTTAAAGGGAGAAGACACTAGGAAAAGCTACCTGGAATGACTCTGTCCTTAGTAGAGATGGAAAGGCTTACAAGGCCTTTGGTCTCCATAAAAATATTTGGGTGGAGAAAGTTACCAGTCTGGCTCATTTTGCCAGCTGTGTGACCTATTTATAGTCCACTGCATTTTCACAAGTGCAATGTGCACAATCTGCCCATTGTGCAGACTGTAAGACAGAGATGTCCTGTGACACCACAGGGTGCTCCTCAGAAAAACCCACTAGGAGATTCAGAGGCTGAAAGGAGGAGGAGATGCCCTGCTCTCAGCATGCCTGTTTTCCTCTCCTGGATCATACCACAACACTGCACACTGTGTCTATGGCTTTCCATGCATGGAAAAAACAATGGCAAGGAATCTTTTAGATGACAGTCTCACCAAGTGCAGTCAAGAGCTTAATGAAGGCAGCTTTCACAAATCAAGTGAAGAACTCTGGATACAACCCAGAAGAGGATGTTGGGAAGCAAATTACTGTGCTGACAATGCACTGGGTATGTAATGTATTTAACTGTATTTTGAGGCTATTTCCCTCTATAACAGCCAAGAAAGATGAAGGGACTCTGCACAGGAATGTGTAGCAGTTGCTTTACAAAGGGTGTCTAGAAACTCCCATTTCCCACCTTTCCATCCTTACAATTGAGATTTGCAGTCCCAAATCCTTCTCTTAAATTACTGACCAAAGTTATGCTATTGCAATCAGTACATCAGTGGAACAAAGTTTAGATTCTGCACAAGTTTAGATGCAATCAAAAAAGTACATTTATTAGCATGTACCAGGTGCTTTTTATCTTATCTAATCATCTTAAATCTTGATCAACTACTTATACTTTTTAAAAAATACTACCCATGACACAGATGGCAGTATCCAGATTATGACAGGCACCAAAATTTGTGGTCCAGCTTTCCAGGTTCTTGCAGCTAGAGATCAATATGGCCAGGCAGACACAAAAATCTGCACAGGACACAACACAGCATCAGGCCAGGTTGGATGGGGCTTTGAACAACCTGGTGTAGTGGAAAATGTCCCTGTCCATGGCAGGGAGGGTGGAACTAGAACTATTTTTTAAGGTCCCTTCCCACCCAAATACTTCTATGATTCTATCAGTAACATTTCATTTTCTTAGATGACCTTTTACATCTGTCTTTTCCTTTAGGATCTACTGCTTTTAAGGACAAATTTTATTCTACTTTAGGGAAAAACTGTTTTCTATCCTAATGGGAATAATCTGTAGCCACCTCTAGTCACCTCTTAAAGAGATGCCCATTCAAAGGCAGAGACTCACATTAATCAGATGAAAAAATATGTTCTCTAGTAAGCTCTGGCATATTGCAAATACACTGAATGCTTGACATTTTTATAATTATGCTAATGTTGTGACATTTGATGTGCCTGCTTTTAAAAAAAAAAAAATCATGCAATTAAGTTCTCTGAAAGAAAACCAGAAAGAAACAGATCAATCACTGAGAAGGCAGAAAGAATGAAAACTGCTTCTACTAGCTTTAGAAAGAAATGCCTGCTAGTCAATGGCAAACATTTGAACTAGATATTTCAGACTTGTCAGTTTTACTCTGAAAGTAAAGAGCACTCACAGGTAGGGTGACTTTCAATCTTTAGCACAAGCAGTGGCTTCACTTTCA
The DNA here is from genome assembly GCF_022539315.1 of Serinus canaria. Lineage (NCBI taxonomy): Eukaryota > Metazoa > Chordata > Aves > Passeriformes > Fringillidae > Serinus > Serinus canaria. The sequence goes on from NC_066315.1 coordinate 13,230,928, forward strand.
CCTCTTCCCAGTCCCTTTGAAGTATAAAAGCATTTGTCATTAAATGACTCATTCACTGAAAGAATTATAACCCTTAGAAAACTATTGCTTCCTTGTAGACAGTTTCAAAATATGCATAACCCAATTAGGTCACGGAACCTTGCTTTTAGCTTCATCCCCTTTTAAAACACTGCTTCACTTATATCCCAAATTAAAGTAGGAGAGAGATAAGATATATAATTGCCAATATAAATAATTTAATAATTCCTCTCCTGCACCTACAAACCTGAAGATTAAGAGGAAGAACCAGAGAACTAAAAGATGCTCTACTGGAACAGCACAGTGTTTGATGGCAGGAAGGCTACAGGGATCCGAGCTGTGGAGCCAAGCAGAAACACAGAAGAGCAGCAGATGCTAGAGGAGAACCACAGGGGGATCCAACTGCTTATTTTTGGTACAAAGCTACAGAAGACAGAAGAAATGGCTGCAAGTTAATTACAGCAACCTGAAGTAATTTCATGGCAACTTTGGAAGCAAGTTAAAAACACATTTGTAACTCAGGTACTGTATACATTTAATCTCTTGTTAAAGACAAACTAGTCCAACTGAATTTAAAAATAGATATAACTTGATGGGGATTTACTGCTGATGAAATCAAGAATCAGCCCAATTCCAAGAAATTCAATTCTTTACATGGTACATAATCAAGGCAACAATAGCAAACTTAGGAAAGTGCAAAAAAAGAGACTACAAAAAGAGGTTTGATCAAAAAAAATTGAACTCATGGTAAATTATTGGCAAATCCTGAAAAGGACGTTATAAATAGGACTAAGCTAGAAAACTGTAGGAGCTGTTTCAGCTCTTTCCCTTGAGACAGTGAAGGATAATTTTAAGTTAAAGAATTGGTCTGAAACTGAAGGGAAGAAATAAAAAGGATTTTAAAAATCGAAAGGAATGAACCAGCAAAACACAAAGCCCAAGAAAATAATCTCTTCAGCACACTCAGAGACTCCTGCACCTTTTCTGTTCCTAATAAAACGTGTACACCTGAACTTTATTGATGTTCTCAGTATTTGGCTTTTTTCAGACACATTCACTCTGGGATTAACAATGTAGAGCCACCTGACCTACAGAAAGATCTCCTTATATAATTGGCATGGCAACAGACACAGCATTTCTCAAACAGAAGTGACAAGTTGTGGGTCCCCCTTTTGCCACCCCGTCAGTATGACATGAACCTTTCCTGAGTTACTTTCCTACAGCATAAAAGTCAACCCAAAGCTTTCCAGATCAAACATCCTTCTCTTGGGATGTTCCAGCTTGGAGACACCTCACTATCCCAAGTATTTCTTTCCTTGGTCATAGTCTCTAACACACACTTTTGCTGGCTGCAAGTCTTTGAGAAAGCTGACCCACTGGCCAGTGGTGGGCAGAAGAGGAACAAATCTGGAGGACAGTGTTTCTTCCTCCTGAACCAGGTGCTTTAGGTAGGTCTATGTAGGTGTGAGGCCAACTACAAACACACTGCCCACCTGTAGGTATCCACTTACCAGAAGTATGCCCCAGAATCTTAAACTTTTAAGGATGGCAATTAGCTTTTCAGTACAGGATCTCAGCCACATGACCTGTAGAGACAAAGACTGAACCAGACCAAACATACTAAAGCCTATTTTATCCAGCTGGGACCAAACTGTGAATATTTTGGGTAGATTTTAATCCCCTAGAGTGTAATTGTTTATATGTAAGCTAGTAATTTGGGTTGTTTTGGGATTTTTTTAAGTTCAAGGAAAAAAACAAGCATTTTTAAAGATGATTTAAAGATGATTCATCTGACCTACTTCTGCTGATCTACACTACAATGAGATCGATCACACCTTAAATTTTGTTAAGTCAAATGAGTCAGTCTCTGTCTGACTTAATAAATAAAGCATAATTATTAGCTTAGAAATTCTGAACACAATCTAATCTTCTGCTGACAATGGAGACACTGCAGGCTGCTAGACTCAGTACACCTAAATTCTTCTCCTAGCACCCACATATACCCTACAATGAAGTTACTTTGTTTTCCACCAGTAAAAAGGACCTTCAGCTTTTTCCATCTTAGCTTCCTTTTCTGATTTTTATAATGCAGAGAAGTAAAATGATGTTTTGGGGAAGTATTTTCTTCAACCTTCATGAATCCAAATCAGAAATGGAAGTGTGCCTAAGGCATTCACTCTTGAATATCTGGATGCTATAGGACCTGTGTTTCTACTAGATACAGAAAAATGCCATAGCTGAAGTTTGGTTTGAATTCATCTTCCTAGACAAGCTCTACTAGTAGAAATAAACAGAATTTAACATAGTAGAATATCAGACTTTAGGTGCACCGTAAACTGATGTGTTTTTTGTAAACCCAAACCTGACTAACTAGGGTTTTTTAACCATGTTTATTATAATTAGATGTACTGACAATATCCACAGCTTTAAATTATGGTTCAATAAGAATTAAAATAGCTTCTGATAAATTAAATTATTTTAAAATATAAATTGAACTAAATAAGGAAACCATGTAAAAATACAAAATAAAAAAAAAAAACAAAAACCAAACAAAAAAAAAAAACATGTTCACAGAGCTATATCTTTTCTTTATCAAATGGTATTGTGAAAATTAATTAATGAAGTAGCCATAACTGTAATAGTAAAGTCAAAGAAGGAAAATTTAAAATAAGATGAATACTTTCCAAACTTGCCAAGATTTTGCCTTCTTTTGCATTGTCAGTTCCCTCATTTCAAAGTGCTGAATTTACAACCATGAAAACTAATGACAGCTGGGGTTACCCAGCATCTCTGAATATCAGATTCAGAGCACCACACCTTCTTCCAAATTTAGAAACTCCTTTTGACTGTATTTGCCAGAGTAGTTTCCTGTTATTCTGTGCAACTCCTTAAACCACTCACAAGTCATTCCTGAGACCAAAGAGATCAAACCTCAGTTCCACCAAACACTGAGGGAGCCCTGACACTAATTGTAATAAGTAAAAATTACTCTCTGTAGAAAGAAGTGGAGGGGTGTATATGAAGTTATTTGTTGGGTTTCTTATAAGGAGTCTGCCTTACCTTTGAGTCATTCTATAATAAATACCATGTCATTGCTTAATTGTATGGAAATGGTTATTAGTGGTTCTGCAAAAGTTTTGTTTGGGATTTGCATTTTCTCATCAAAGGATACTTCTCTGCCTTCATATGCTGTCAGCCTCTTTCAGATGAGAGAGCTCAGCACAGAGATGCCTCAAATATATCAGGAAGAGAAGAAAACATATTAAACCACCAAAAGATGTACAAATAAAACACAGAGACTCTGAGTTCAGTCACAGGGGCTTGGAAATTAGGGAGTTGTGGCAAAATATTTTGGGTTGACTTAATATCATGCCCCAAAATTTAAGCTACTTGTTTTAAAAAGAAATTTCAGAGACTAAAACAGAATGAAAAGCAGCAGAGAATTTTAGTTTCTGCTCCCAATTCCTGGCTTCAAAATCTTTTTACTTTATTTCACAAGTGCAGCTTTGGGTGCTGTGTGTATTTTAAACAGCTGTCAAATACATGTAGTGCAGACCTTCAGCCATGAGGAAGCAGTTAGTAATGGGGAAGAGATTATTATCTCTTATTATGGTGTGGAGTCACCCTCCACTTCAGAGCTCCTAGGATATCCCTGGGTTTGGATAGGTTTCTCCCACCATACTGGTGTGGTCAAGGGGCTCCAAACTCATTTGCTTTGTGATGATAATGTTGAACAGAATTTGCTGTATCCAAAACAAAAAGAGAGTTCTTTGGGGTTGCATTGATTTTGTTAAGAAAGACGGAATATTTTGTTAAAATGTTCACACACATTTACTGCTGGCTGACACCATAATGCTGTGATAAGAAATATCCATTTATAACACTTTTTAGCCCTATTGGAACGCAACAAAATGCTGCTTTTCCTTCAGCACTTCTAAAACTGTAAACCTGCAATAGCTCATCACATCCTTCATACACTCATTTAATCAAACTACTTCAAATATGTATTGTATAGCCCATATGATCATAACAACAGCTTGAAATTAATGAAGGTTAACTGCCTTTAATTCTAAATGGATGCCACTGCAAGTGTAAAATAGCCCCACAGCTGAAGAAGTAGGTAGAAAGAGAACTGAGCCACAGGCTCTGGCTATAGGACACTCCTGATGTGAAAAAATTTGTTTAAAGCCCATTGCTTACCTAGGCATGCACTGTAGTAACATATAAAAAAAATGCTTTTTTGTCTTTGTCAAGGCTTCAGTTTTGCGAATTATGACGGATAAAAACTTTGAAGAATCTAACAATTAAGCTAGATTATTGGGGTTTTTTTTTCTGTAAATGGATTTTCTTGACTGCTGTCTCTAGAGGTTGACATCCCATACAGAAAATATAATATAAGCAATCATTGTGTTTCTTACAATCTTCTTTAAAGATGGAAGACAAGTTAACAGAACACTGAATCTTCCAGTTCCAAATCTAAGCCTGAGAACACCAAAAGGAGTATCATTTGGAACTAAATGAGGTGTAAATTTACAGTTTTAGGATACCTGTCCATTAGGTGTGAGGGGAACTCATTCCATTACACAAATCTGAAGTAACAGACTAAAACTAGCAGCCCCACAGCCACACATTGCACATACTTCTACTTAAGGTTTCCATTTCCACTCAAGACTATTTTATTTCATGTGATCAATAAGTGGCTGCTCCAACAACATACTCTACTGATACAGCCTTCATTTGATCTGTCACTGAAAGTGTGGAAAACAAATCCAGCACTCATTCAGAACCACAGCATGGTTGAGGGTGGGAGGAACCTCTTGAGGTCACCCAGTCTAACCCCACTGCTCAAACAGGGTCACCTACAAAGAGCTGCCCAGGCCCATGACTAGACAGATTTTTAATATCTTTGGGGAGGGAGACTCCTCATGTTCTCTGAGCACCCTGCACCAACTCAGCAACCTGCAAAGTGAAAAAGTATTTCCTCATGTTCAGAAGGAAACCCCTGCTTCACATGGAGCCCATTGTTCTTGCCTTGTTGGGCACAACTGAAAAGAGCTTGGCTTCATCCTCTTTGCACCATGCCTTTGTGTATTTACTTATGTGGAGAAGTGCTTCCCTGAACTTTCTATTCCCTAGGATAAACCCTTCCAGCTCCATCAGCCTTTCCTCTCAGGAGAGATGCTCAAGTCACTTAATCATCTTCATGGCCCTTCAAAGGACTCCCTCTGGTATGTCCATGTCTCTCTTGTGCTTGGGGGCCCAGAACTGCACACAGCACCCTGGAGTGGCTTCAGGATGGGAAGGATCTCCTGCCTTGACTAGCTGGAAACATTTCTCCCAGTATGGCCCAGGATACATTGAGCCTTTGCTGCAAGGGCACGTTTGTGGCTCGTGACAACTTGGCAGCCACCAGGATACCAGGCTGTTTTCTGCAAACTTCTCTCCAGCAAGTTTGGCCCCCACCTATGCTGTGCATGGGGTTGTTCCTCTGTCACTTCTCCTTGTCCACCTCTTTAAGGTTCTTTCTCCAGCCTGTCCAGATCTCTCAGGATGGCAGCATCACCTTTGAAGTATCAGAAGATAATCTTGCGCTGAAGTGTAAAACTGGGGTCTGATTGCTCATCATGTATTCCAACATCTACAACTACAAAACCTCTTCAGGTGAGTTACCAGACCTCTCCTTCTTGGGGGAAGTAAGGGATTCCCAGGTTCACCAGGTACACCTGCCCAGCTCTGTGCTCCTTCCAGCAGCACCAGGGACAGCTGTATCTTACAGATAACCTTTTAACTGGGCAAATTACATTCCTCATTAGAATTGCATTGTTAAGGTAATGAAGTAAAAAAAGAGTGTGCCTCACACTGACGTGTTGACAGCAATTTCTGTTCTATCAAAACCAGCATCATAAAGACAGATCCTTTCTCATGAGTACCAGTTTTTTAACAGAAAACATAAAGCAATATTTGAATGGGGGGGGGGGAAGGTAGATTTATAAGAAAAACATGGAGGTTTTTTTCCCCATAGAAAAAGACTAGTGTCACAATATTTTAAAATAGTAAATTTGTTGCCTGATTGAAATTCACTGTAAAATTGGTATTCCAGGGAAGTGATAAACTCCTTGCCAAATAGTAACATATTTTAAAAAGGGAAAGCTTTGATTTTTGCTAGCAAACAAACAAAAAAGAAAGTTGGTTAATACTACTCTGAGGCTTCTTCCACCTCTTCTTTATAGCTTTTCATTAAATTCCATTAACTTATGATCAAATCTTGAGTTGTATTTAAATTTATTGAATTCAGGAATGATTCCAACAGCACCAGACTAATGAGAGAATCAGGCTGTAAGAGTTGCTTGTACAAATATTGTCATGCCTCTACATAGCAACTTTTTCTTCAGTTTTTAACATTATTACATTTAAGTGGGAGGGCTCTTGCAGGCTGCATATTCCTCACTTATCACTCTCACTTTGCAAAACATGTGTTTAATGAGGCTGTGATCAAAATCAATTTACAAGTTTGCCTGGGTGTCATAAGCAAAGAGCCTTTGGACTGCAGTGGAGTGAATACAATGCATTAGTCTGCAAAAGGGGCTCCAAAAATGGAAAATCAACCCAATACTCAAAGAACCATCAAACCCCAAAGAAAAACTTTTATGATCTCTAGAGGAGACACTGTATTAAGGCAAATTGAATTCATCCCAAATTTATTTAACAAGGCTGGCCTGATATGTTTACAGTTTACTTCACAGCTGTTAATCATTAAACACATTTTAGATAGTCATCAGATATTCATTTTACACACAATAACATTTTTATTGAAGTTAACAAAATAGTACATCTTAAGAACTCTTTTGAAAATGTTCCCTTAGGAAAAAATTATCTGCAAAGTAAAGCCATGAATTGTATGCCTTGTGGGTTAGCCAATCTTGTAAATAAGTGAACACATACCATTATGACACTATTCTAATGCCATACATCTCCCCTGCTTTAATATGCATAGTAAATGTTTTGCCTGGGTTTATTTTATGAATGTCACTGATTTACTCAACCTGGACAGGACAAAAGAGGAACTACAGAGATTGTGAAAACTACTGTTTTACAGCTATCTTGTTCTTTCCTGTTTTGAGAAAGAATTTTGTCAGGCTAGACTTTTCTTTCTGTTCCCATAAGATCCTCCTCTGACTTCAAGGAGACTCCTCCCAGAAAAGTTACTTTGGCCCTAATCCTGAGAGCTGATCTGTGTCAATGGACATGCACAATATCCCACTGAACTAAGTGGAGTTCAATATGAACATGAAGGTTCTGTTGATTTAGTATGAAAAGTATAAGTCACAGGTTTCCAAGGTAAGGCCTGTACTTATATCTGTGGTGATTAACTGGCTGGTGTTTAGCTGCAAGTCCCACCAGCCTGTTTTCCTAATGAAATGTAGCTGGAATTCAAGGAAAAAAATAAAAATGTTTCAAATTCTCAAAGTTACTTTTTGGTCCTGAAATTATGTTCATTTCAGTGACTTTCTGACCATTATTTTAATAAAAATATTTCAAAATAACCTTATGGAAAGAGATTTCTTTGTCAGCCCCTTTTTTCTAAATCACCCAATTCTGTCACACAAAAAGAAATTTCCCCACTTAGTACTTTGCCTAAAAATTTGATCAGCTCTCTAGAGTGGCCACATTGATCAGAACTGCAGTGAAGATGAATTGTATGTAACTGTCCAGTGATGGTTATTGACAAAATTCTACCCAAGTCTGAAAGTCTCCTTTAGCAGAAATCTAAACCTATAACCAGCAAAAAAAACCCTCAGATTTTTTTTCAATGAGTTTAACAAGCTGCTTGTATTTTTTTCTGGCTTATTGGAGGAAAGGGAGTCAAGAGGAAAATTCCAATAAAACTGTGTGTAAGCCAAAGGTTTGTTTATGTTTGTATGGATTAGCATTCACACATTTCCTGTTACTAGACTTCCTATTAGTGATGTTTAACTTTAACCACATATCCTGGGTTAAGGAATAGCTCCTGAAATCAATTTCCGGATGAGGCTAAGAAAGGTCAAAGGTTAATTTTGTAGCCACATGATTAAGCTACCAACAGCTACTGCATAGCCTTGTTTTAACATATAAAGTTACTGCAAATATTAGCTAAAGGAGGGGACACACTCTGGTGAGTACACAAAACTGTTGGAGAAAAATAATTCCAGAGTCTTATTCTAAATGAAATTTTCTCTCTCCACATGCACACCTAGCATCCACATCAGCAGAGAGGTCTCTCAAGCACGGTGAGGCCAACCTGACAACCTCTAATGTGTTCCTCATTTTAAACGTGGCTCTGTGGCCACTGCCAGAGCCCAACTGCCAGCCCAGACACTTCTGCTGTACATCACATCAGACTTCCTTCAAACTCTTGCTGCAGACCTTGAAGAAGAAACAGTGTTTATGGTAATGTAAGAATCCACAGACTTGTATTTATCACATTCTTGAACAAAAAGCACAATGATTTCTGCTTCCTTAGGAAAAAACAAAATCAACAGAGGGATGATGACTTTGCAAAGAGCACTGCAGCAGATACTGCTCTTGTACCAAATCAGCAGAAATTAATGCATCAGTATTTTTTCTATTTTAACACTAAAGTGAACAATCCTCTGCCCAAACATTTCAGATGAAACAAGAAATATCTTTAAAAGTTTGTCAAGTTTCTGCCTGGAGGGATTCTTGTTTCCAGCAGTAAAATTGATTCTTTTTTAATAGTGGCATGAGTAATGACAGCCTACTGACACATATTGATAGAAATGAGGAATTCCAGAGTTAAAGCTGATTATCCAGGTTCATCCTCACTGCAGAGCTTTGTCCTTTCCTGCTGAGTTCTCATCTACAAATTATTTCATTCTTATTCAGTTTTGGTAACTTGTTGGCATGGAAGATTACAGTCAAATGAAATCCCATGTGCTGACATTATAATTTTCTTTTAGATCTGTGAGACATGTGATGGGAAAATTTTATATTGGATTTAGTGAAGATACTGTTGGTATTTAGTTATCTCATTACAACTACTGGAGTTTTATTAGAGGGCTCATAAGTAATTAAGCAACTTGGGTTGCAAGTCACAGTTTTAAAAATAAAGCTTGGTTTATTTTTGCTACCTACCATTGCTAATACAACCACCACTCCTTTGGGCATTCCTCTCTGTCTAACATTATCATTTCTGTTTGTATCAGTGTGGCAGCATTTTACACTTGTTTTGCACAGGGAAAGCCTCTAGATTAGATGCAAGATAGAGGAGACAGTCATCAGTCTTTACTCAGGATTTCCTGACTGCATGTGAACAATACCAAATTTTTTTTTTTTTTTGTAAAAACTAATGCATTTCAAAAAATATATATGTAAATAGAGAACATGTGTTTCTTACACTCAAATCTAGTTAAATTCCATTCACAAGGAACTGGCTCCATTTTCACATTTAGGCTGTTTGCAAGGCATAATTTTTGTGAATCCCTCACAGTAATTTAGCCTTCATTGTTTATAAACAAAACAAATATAAGTGGATGCACATGAGCTGTTCTTCATTCATTTGTGGACTTAACATTTGGAATTCACTTTTCCAGCCACATGACTGGTTTTACCAGTCAGACAATAAAAGTTTTGTTCTCTAACTAGGTTTCTTAAACTTTGTAAACAGCATAGCACTTGAAAAATACGTTCCACCATCCAATAAAAATGATGAAGATTACCTGAGAAATAACAACTTTGAACTAAAAGAAAAATCTAATTACTTTTGTTATATTTCAAGAGATTTTTTTTTCTTTTTTTCCTTTTTTTTTTTTTTCTGAGGGATATTTCTGCCTTGCTACAAGTATCCTTTTCAGATTTTAAAATACTCTCTTTCTTTCCTAACATGCAGTGAGCAGGGGAGAAGGATTTCTCTTGTCACATTCAAACCAACTCATCACTACAAAACCAGCTTTCCTGTCTGCCCAGGAGCTGCCACATTGCTGACCTTTGCCTCTTCATTCTCCACATGTCTCCTGCTTTACTTTGGGCTTTTTCTGATGAGCAGTTTTGACACTTTACCAGCTGATTTTGGTTATCTGAAAACATGAAATTCTAGGACTGTTTACATTTTAAATTGTAAAGTCTTTTGTAGAACATGCAATGACATTTCAGCAGCACAAGCTCCTTTGATGTAAATCCTCCTGTCCCAAAAATTCACTACACTGCAGGTACAAATTCCCTGTATTCTCCACTTGGAATGCAGCAAGGTCTAAGTCCAAGAAATCTCACTTTCTACAAAGCCTTTTTCCTTTTTTTTTTCCTTAATTATTGGGACTGTCTGTTCTATGGCACCTGAAAAAAATAACTGCATTTTTTTAGTCTTTTGTCTCTTTACTGCTTATAATACCTGCATGCACACACCCAGCAGGTACAGAATTACTGGGTAAATCACTTTGATAAAAACACAGGTTTTGGCAGCCAAACTCAGTGATGTTCTGTGCCATGTGTCTGATGGGTGGGTAACTGCATTCTAATAGTTCTGAACCTGTAACCCAATGATGGAGATCACTCTTTGGATTGTAAAATTTCTAGGGCTTTTTGGTGACATATATAACTAACACAAGTTCAGTCATGTAGAAATATTTCACACCTCTCCATTTCTTTGAAACTCCAGAAAAACATCCACAACTCATGAATGGTGGGACTTTCCACCACATAGGCAGTGAGGCAGATTATCTGTTTCTCTCCCATGAGAAGAAATACTGCAGACTTTCAGCATTGATGGAAAAACTGTCAGTGCCCCTGCTTTAAATGATAGTAGAGCAACTCAAGTGTATCATCAGATCCTGGGAAACTTGGCTGATATGTTCTCCTGAGATAAAAGGTGTTCATCCCCTATTTTCAAAGAAACTGCCCTGACCACAAAATTAAAGCTTGATCAAAGTGCCCTGGTATGGCTCTGCCCTGCATCACAGAGCAATGCATGAACATCCACTGAATTCATCTAGAACCAAGTCTGACTTTAGTTTCCTACTGGAGATGAAGGGAGAAATCTGGCCTGTGGTTAGATATCACTATTCAAGATTTCCTAGAATATGCAGCAGCTATATTCCTCATTCATTGCTGACTGCTTCTGTCAAGATAATGCCACAGTAACTCCAGTGAAGTTACAGCACTTACAGGAGTATAGCTGATAGCAAAACTTGGCTCGATGTCCTCAAACATAAATGGATATTTTATCTGTTTAGTGCATGCTGTCTCTTCGATTGAAACTGAAACAGTGAGACAAAAGTCATCCTGAAGCGACTAAAAGAAACTTAAATATGTAGTTTTTCCTAAGAATATGAATATTTTATGATTTATGGTTTCCATAGTGCTTATTTACTTTGTTTGTTCAACATTTTGAGTTGTTGGAATAGGCACTAGACACAGCAACAACAGAAAAATGGAAAGTAAATCAGTACCAAACAGAGTTCTTACATTTTTCCTTGGGACACAGACATGAGGACGTACACACTAGCAACACTTTGCAAATAACATACTAATTGTTCACTTGTCTCAAACCACAACTTTCAGACTCCCAGAAAGTATTCAATACACAATTTTTAAATTATTCCAGTCACATTAAAATGTAGAAAAGCCTCAATAAAAGCAACCATAGAAGGAGAAGACAAACCAGGCATATTTTGGAAGAAAACAGTGTTTATTCAGTACAATCAATTTATCAGATTAGAAAGTTTCTTAGTAATATCTACAATGAGATATGTTCTAGTCACATGCTTGTGCAAACAGTTTCAGAAAAGGTTAAATATTATGAGGGATTTCTTTAAAATCTGCATTATTAATATTTCTTCCATGTATAATTCTTTATTCACCAGAATTAAAACCCTATTTGCACTTAGATTTTTGGTATTGGCTTTAAATGTATCACAATTTGCTTCTTCCTTTTAGGTAATGGCAAGGCAGGAAAAAGCAATGACAGACTTGCTTGGGAAATGCGCAATATTTTTGACAGTGTGTTTTCCAAACTCTGTGTTGTGTGTTGTCTTCCAGTGAAAAGCAAACCAAAAAATTTAAATTACTTAATTGCCTCTCTAGGTTCTACCTAAACTCTTCCTAAAGTCCCACTCTTTCCTTTCAGTGAACCTCAGCAAGGCAAACTGAAAGCTTCCTTTGTTATCCTGGTCTAAGCACCTGAATGGTGCCAAACAAAACTGATTCAGAGCTCTCAGCAAAAGGGTTTCTTTCTCTTACTCTTCCTCATTATCAAAAAGATTTTAAAAATGAGTCTGCTCTCAGTATTAACTAACAGCAAAGAAAACAAAAATATCATCTCCCTCATGCACACTCATCTTCCTCCTTATTTTATTTCCTTTGAGCCTCTTTGATTTCTTATAGTTATTATTCACCTACATAAAGATGTTGCCCTTGATGGTATGAAGTGGTTTTATATGGAATCCTTGTAAGGCAGCAACTCATAACCATAATTTAGGCTAAAATATGTTATCCAAATTGCTGTGGTTTCAAAATTTACAAAAAAAAAAAACATTTCCTAGAGCAATCTAATTTCTCCTTTTACTACAACAACAAAGTAAACCCATTAGGAAGACTATGAATTTCGGCAATTAATTACACACTTAATAATATTTTATAGTTTTCTAAATACTTTAAAGTTCTTTCCAAACATTATGATTCAGTTCCTGCTACCACTTCTCACACAGACTGGGAAAATTAATGGAATTACTCCAATAGCCTATTACATTTAAGTTCTGGGAAAATCTGGGGTTTGATTCAGGTTTTTTTCTAGGAATTCAATGAACTCTGAGACTGTATGCATTTTGCAGAATGGGAAGGGGAAACCCAGTTATTAGACTGCTTCATGGAACCAAATGGTGGAAAGACAAGAATTCTCTCTTTATTTAAAAATAAAGTTCTTACTCTGAAGTATCTCACTGCTGAAGTGTTCCAAAGACACCAAAGGTGGTCAGCCCCAAAACCATTATCAAAGGCCTCAGAACTGTTTCCTACCTTACACTTTATTTCTTTTTTTTCTTCTTGTTGTGGTACGGGACCGTAAGAACATAAAGAATGAATAACTGACCATTGCTTAGAGTTTCATATTTATTACATACCTAAAGCCATAAACACATCAAAAAGCTACAGAAATTAAAAGAGTATAATCATAATATCAAAAAAACTTACATGTTTCAATCATTCCACTGATATGACAAAGACTTTAGCAACTACTCAAACCACATGGTTTGCAAAGGCATTCTTTCTCAAACAAAATAATTAAAATTCACATTTAAAGTTTAAAGAAAGGACAATGAAAAATACTGGCTTTGTTATATCTGAGTTAGGCAAATATTGGTGATTTAAAGATATTGAGTCTGAGAGTCTGAGCTACTAAATGAATGTTTAATAAAGTCAGGTACAAATTAAAAAGCTCAATACATATTTCCCAATTCTGCACAGAAATCCTCAGTTTAGCGGTTGGAACCACATTAAATCAAATTTTTACTAGGTTTCAAAAAAACCTGCATATATTCATGGTTTCCAGAGGCTAGTCAAGAGCTTGAAATATTGGTCTTGACTATCCAGTCAAGACCAATTCTTTCCACAGGAAAGTAATTCTCAGAGGAAATTATTTGTCACGCTACTTCCAATCTAAAGATCTAAACACAGTCTTTCCTCTAGCCTTTGGCACAACCCATAATAATTGGACCATGGGAGAGAGTGACAAAAAAGTGGATCCACAAGATGCATGCCAAATACAACTACCAGCTCAATAATTTACTTTCTCACCTTTCCTCCCCATCAGGAATAATCAGGGGCTGAAGTATTAAATGACATGTCGCAGTCATTCAGTGATGGAGGAGCAAGACAGAGTGACATTTTCTGCTGATCATTTATAGCTATTGGTTGTTATAGCACACTAACTTGCAATACACAGCCTTGTTTGAATTTCAGATGAGCAGATGGCCAGATGGATTAGCCTGTAAAATTAATATTCCAAACCTATCCACAGCAGGACTTGGTATGGGAACTAACTGCTTCAAAACCCACAAAGTCAGTTTAGTAGATTTTATTTTTCAGGCCTCGTTTATTATTTCTTCCACAAATACTGAAACCTGCAACAGCAAAAGGCAATTCTAGAACACTTTGGTATTTTGGTGCCATGGCTTCCTTGAATATTTCTTTCACCATTCCAGGGGCACCCATTTCCAGCACACACTTGGTGAAAAGACCAGAATTCATCTATCTAGCTTACATTAAAATATTTGCATAACCCTACAATGGGGTGCATAGTACATGGGATCTAGACATATCTGGGTACCTACTTTTGGCAATGGGCTTTAGCAACACTGTTGAAGTTACTCCCAAACCCATTTCTCTGTGCTTTTGAGGCCTCTCCCTATGCAGGACTGTGCAGATACCTGGCAGATGCCATCTGCAGTTCCCAGAACCACCAGAAGACAGATCTGCTGGAACTGCAAGGAGCCACACACTTGCTGGTGGCCATAGGGACAGAGGGTGCAGCTAGCAACCACAGCCTTGGAGAAGGGGACAAGCTCCAGCTGTTAAAAACTGAATTTTCCATGTCCCCCAGATCTTTCTGGAAAGCTTACTTCAATTGCAATTAGTCTGTCTTGGCCTCTGACCCACTGCAGATAAACATAATACAAGTCTTGAAGGAAACCTCTGTATTTTAGAGCCACCAACTTGATTGCTATTGATTACCTACTTGCCTCAGTGGTAATTTCCCTTTGTCAGTAACATTTCTGCCTGACTGCTCCTTCTGGGAATTGGGGTTTCTGTTATATTCCTTTTTTTTCTGCAGACCAATTCCAAGAAATACATTTTAGTTATTGTTTTGGGTCAAGCAAGAAAGGTGATAGTAGGGAAGGGCTTAGCTCTAATCATGGCAGGAACTTATTAAAGAAATCCCTCGTTGTTCCAGGGTCACCAAAAAGGTAATTCTACTTTTGAAAATTCAGCTGCCTCACAAAGTTTTCCTTTCACCCTTTGATGGAGAAAAAAACATAACAATTTAAAATAAATAATATATGAGGCATTAGAATACTTCCATTTAGTTACAATCTCTCTACTTAATGAAGTACATAATGAAGACTGAAAGGATTCCTACAGCTAAATTACTGTGTGGTCAAAAACTGAGTTTAGAGCTGACTCTGAATATGATGACCCAGCCGAGTGGCTCGGTAACAATGAACTCGGGCCTCCAAGTGGCAGATGAGGCTTTTGTTTTATTTGTTTGACAGTAAATATCCGGGCTGTTGCTTAGCAGCCACAGACAGAGACAGAGGCGTTTCCAGCCAACATAAGCTGCACTACAGCAGGTAAAGCTTTCACAGCAACAACCAACTGGAGATGAGAGCTGAACCATCGCTGCAGCACAACCCAACACCTTCCTTTCCTGCAAGTGCTTTAACACACAATGGCAATTTGGGATTGCTCAATGCCAGTGTGAGAAGGCTTCAGATATTAAAAAAAACCCACTGATTTTGAAAAATTATATGCTGAAAGTCCTAGAAACAGAGAACAAAGTTTTCAAACTTCTGTCAGCTGTTAAATCCATATTTAAATAACAACTTATTTTCTCTGAGACAATGAAAACTTACAATTGTTGGTTTCAGGGAATTTTCATGTGTCCCAGGAGCATTGCACTCATCCAGAACTGAAATACAAATAACAGAGCACCAGACTGAAAAGCTTTTGTGGATGTTTTAACTTGATATGAATTCTGATAAGCCTTATTTCTATCTTTGCTGTTACAAAAGCATCCCCACTCCAGCCAAAACTCCTGCATGTCACCTACCCCTGTGTGCTTGGTTTCCACACTAATTCTGCAGCTTTCACAGGACTCACCTCCTCGACCAAAAAAAAATAAAAAAAAAAAGGAAATGCCAAAGCTACTCTTGCATATCACAGCTGTACAGCTCCAAGGCAGGTATTTCACTGAGAAAGCAGCACTTGGCCTCAGTGAGCAAACAGAAAGGGCCAAATTCTGCTCTCCTTACCCTGGGGCATTCCACCACAAGGAGGAATCTGCATGTGAATAACCCTAGAGAAGAAATGTGTTTCCAGACACTTGAGCTTAAAGACTAAAAAAATGCAGTTGTGAATTCTGTCATCTTATATTTTCATTGAGGCGTTTTTGGGGGTGGGTTGTGTTGTGGGATGTTTTTTTTCACTCTCAGAGTTGATCCACGGGGCATTGTCATTATGTTGCAGTCTCACCTTTCAGTTGACAGACAGACTTCCTGCTGGAGAGACATTATTATTTAACCGGATCCACTCATCCTGCCACTGATTTGTTTTACTTTTGTTCCTGGCAAAGAACAGCAGCTCTAGGTAATGTTTCTTTTCTCATTTGGGCAAGTCCTTCAGAACACTTTAGCAAATTAACCCTATGCAGTTCACTTAGTAAACACAGGATCTCCTGAAAGGATTTATAAAACTAAATTACTTTAGAATTTCCAGACAATCTTTGTTGTTCTTTCGTTTTGTCTGACATAAGCTTAAGAAAAGACTCAGGAAGCAAATGTGAATGTTTAATTCCTCAGCAAATAGAAGTTCTAAGCAGAGCATGAGAGAATCAAAGCAAAAAGGAGAAGTTTTAATAAACAATGTAGATGAAGACATGCCAACTCTGTTTCTGAAGAAGTATTATCAATGAATCTGCAATAGTTTGTTTCAATTAAATTATTCTTTTCTAGTTAAGCTTACCCTTCAGACATTATAATCTCTCTCTGGAAATCCACATCTTCAATTTGACCACAATCAAATTTCCATTCATTAGGTTTAGGATGCATTTGCTTATATTTGTGTATAAATATTTATGATACAACCTGTACTATACACCACAGTTCAAGGAGAAGTAGGAGGCTTCCTAAAAACATTAGTGACTGAAATTTGTTCATCTCAGTAACATCAGGCCAGACAATTATAAAAGTCTTTTGCTTTCATCTACAGATCTATTAAGAAACATATTCAGCAGAGCTGAGTCCAATGGGATATTCTCCCTCCCATATTGTCAGATTAGAAACTTCTGTCAGGTGTTAACAAGTCTTTAAAATATTACATTATAGATGCCATTCACAAAAATTTCCTGAAAGACCCAATTCCAATTTATGTAGTAGACATGGAAAATTATCCAGTTAATCTAAACAAGCCTTGGTCTAAACTGTAGAGTGACAGCCACTCACCACTACCTTTACACATATTTTCTTCTTTCTGATTAGAAAATTAGGAATATAGTTTGCTTAGGTGTGCCTGCAGATTAAGTGAAGGATTTCTCTTACTACTCACTTTCTTGTTTCTTCACTCCCCAAATGCTCCAAGATTCACCAAGACACTTTCCAAAGTCTGCATTAATACAGATTTTTTTTTTTAAAGTATTTTTGCCCAAATAGAGAATACTGCAATGAGTAACTACTAGAGACGTAAGCACAAGGGAAGACTTTAGAGATTCATAGGCTCAGGGACTTGCTTTATATGAGAAAAATAAGATGGTAAAAAAAATTCTGGTTCTTGGAAGTTAGACAAGATTATTTCCAGGCTCCCCAGTCAGGATTTAAGTGCATAAAGGAGACAGAGGAGGATCACAAACATATGTGTCATCTACTTACAGTCTGAATAAACAAAGCAGCTTTCAAAACCTGTGTGAGTACCAAGAACAGTTCTGCTCCAGAGCAGAAAACTCTGAAAGCTTATTTGGAAGAGGACAACATGAACCTGTGCAGAGTTTCAAAGCTTCAAACTGGATTAACCCTTGTACAGAAATTAACTCAGTTAAACCCAGTTTAAATACCTGAAGGCTCACTCTGCTGTAGACCCCCCACCCTGGAGAATGCCCAAAGAGCTGTACCCAGCAGAGGTGGCAGCAAGAACTCTGCTAGTTCCAAAATGGAGAGAGGATTTCTCAAGCAGGATTAGTGTGTTAATGTCAAAGCAGCATTGACAAAAACCATCAGCAGCACAGAAAGCAAAGTGAAGCACAAGCAGATGGGAGAAGCACTGCAGATGACCTTTAAGACCATCCTGCTCTGGTGGAGCCACACAGAGGCTGATGGCTGGGTCTGACTAGGAAAAAAGGTAATTTGTAGGAATTTTGAGACCAACTAGGCAGTGCTTGCTCTGCATCAGCTTCTTGAAAGTGAAGATCTTTCATATAGTGACTAAAAGTGCAACAAAAACATTCAAAAGAATCCCTCTGAAGCCCCTTGTCATCAGCTGCTGGACTCCCTGCCCACCCTGTACATACTCTCCAGGATCTCTGGGGTTCAGCAAACTCCTTCCTCTTCCACACTACTGCAAATTCTCTTTCTCCTGAGTTGAGCAGTGACCAGTCCAGAGGGGATCATCAGCAATTTGGCAAATCCAAGCCAACAATGCACAGTACTAAAACCAGTACAATCTCCCAGCCAAAACTGGTGTATGGGTGAAAGTGCTTAGGAACTTGTGCAGCAGGAGGAGATCCCCCTTCAACCTCACCATTAATGCTAAGTACATCCAAAGAAATTCAAACAGTGTGACCTAGCACCCATAACTTCTCTCTGCACACAGCAGTGCATCCATATAGGTGTTCTTTTCCTCTTGTCAATACTCTTGTGCATTTAAAGCTGGGAATACTTGAAGTTAATAGCTTTTGACTTCAATCCATAGGCAGTACATGACCTAATTACACATATAAAAATCTGTTTCCCCTCACCAGAACAAACAAAACAAAACAAACAAACAAAAAACCAAAAAAATTAACAAAAAAAGAGGGGGGAAAAAGGAAAAAACCACCAAACCACACCACACAAACCCACCCAAAACAAGAATAAAGTACATTCTTTTATTTATAACTAAGTCAAGACAGCCTAACGAGAGAGATTTGCAGCAAAGTTTTTTGTTAAGTGCAAACTCCTGTTCCCTTCACTTTCAGTGTTCCTGCTATAGTTAACAATTATTACACTTAAAGACAAAGCTGCTCTGAAGGAGAGCAAGAGCTGCAACTGCCAGAACTGAGGCTGAGATATTCAGTTAATAATTTAGCAGCAGCTATTTATCAGGATACACAAGTTCACATTCCTCCTTTTCCCCACAGAAATGTCTTCTTCATGAAGGAATTTCTTTGGGAGGTCACTGCTAGAGAAGAGAGTGAATAGCACTGTCTGTGAGAAAATTCCTATTTCTCCAAGAGTTATTCTGGATAACTTGCACAGACTTCTTTCAATGGATGGTGATAGCATTTTTTTTAATATTAAATCCTCTATACTGAACTCTTCTGCCAGGCTGCTGCATTTCATCTGATTTGAAAATAATTTAGGTTTTGCCCTAGAGCAGTTCTAGCCAGAGATCCATACAAAACATGCAAATTAAAAGAAAAAGAGGATAATTAAGCTCTTCACCATTTCAATTGAAAGTTTAGGTAAAAGAAGAATGAGAGTGGTAAAGTATGTCCAAAACCTAATGTCAAATTTTGGACTGCTGAAAAGAGCCCATTCATATCTTGTTAGAAAAGAAAGTTTAGTCACATGCAATATTATTATCTATAAAACATTATTTATTTTTTCAGAACTTTACAGCTGCCCTTTCAGGTAAATGGTACCATTATTTCTATTTCTCTGTAACAGTCATCCAAATTAAACAATATTTCTGCACTGCATCGTCAAATATGAGATACTCATCATCTGTGATACACAAATGGAAATTCTGAACTTCAGGCTGTAAAAATATCCTCAAAAGTAATAAAGGTGGTGCAAATGAAAATCATCTGGGGAAAAAATTAGGTTTTGACTCATCAACTTACCCAAGCAAGGCAAGGTATTTAACCAAAGTAAGTTTTAGTGATCAACCCCCCAGATTAAAAATACATATTTCTGTAAAATTTAAATGCTTGTATGTTCTTCTATATCATTTTTTGCTATGGACAGGAGATAAATTTGAGGAAGTTTTATTTCACTGAGATCCAAATTCATCTCACTAACTGCAGGAATTTCTCTGGGGTGCCTAATTAGGAGGCACATCAACAAAGGTTGCCTATATAAGTCAATGCTGAGAGACAGCTTTAAAGGATAATTCAGTGTTGCTACTCTAAAATTGCCTCTTCTCATGCTCTATAGAACAGGGCTCCTAATCTCAGCTGGGTATTACAATTAGTTGAAATTAATTCTGGCCCCATCCCTAGGGTTCCTACAGTAAAAAAAAAAAAAAATCCTTTTTTCTTTCATTCTGAAAGAAAAAGAAACATTTTTTTTTAACACACAAACCCAAGAAACACACAGGACAGATGCTCCTGTCTTTCACTTGGCCCTGCAGGCTTCTGAAAACCTATGGAAAAGACCATTCTCACTGGTGTTATGGCTTCACAAAGTCATAACCACTGCCACTGCCTTAGACTGCATTCAGTGTTCCCAGGAGACATCTCTCTCTATCTCGCTTGAACTTCAAATTCACCCCATTTCTAAGCCATTCCAGTCCCCAGGAAGGATCTTCAACAGTCTCAGGCTGAATAAAACAGAACAATGATGTGGCTCCCCACTGCAAACCTGCAGTGTTTTTGAGCACAGATGGAAAAATTAAAACAGAGCCCAGAGTAACTCTCTACATGCATGATCCAGGATTCAGTGCACCTGGAATCCTGAGGATACACAGCTCTCACAAAGGCACTCTGCTCTCTAAGTAACCTGCTGGTGAATTTGACACAGGATGAACATAGAGGCATGAAATTTAAAAAATAAAAAAAATCAGGTCCACATATTTATATAACTTCTTCTCAGGGTACACTTTACTCACTCAAGGGACACAAGCTCCATTAACCCAGCTAAGTTCAGTATTTTTTCTATAAACCAGGTTTAAAAAAGCCAGGTTAGTGGCATGCCAACAAAGTAAGAGTCATTTAGGAAACCTAAGTGAGAATATTCAGCTTTCTAGGGTTCAGATGGGGATGGAGAAGAGACAAAACTATATTTCCCCGTGCTTCTTTCCTTTAGAGACTAATTTTTATTCCCCAAAACAATGCCTTGTTAAGAAAAAAAAACAGTGCTGTTTCATGCTTTCACACTGTTCTACATGATAGAAGAAAAACTAAAAGGAAGAATCAAGGAGGTGTTTTAGCTTGGTTTTATGGTCAAAATTCATGTCTGTGTACTCTGGAAAGGCTGTAGTGACTGAGGAATTGAGGAAATTGTGATATGAGAAAAAAGAAACAGGAAAAGGTAAACCCTACAGAAACAGAGATTGCATTGTCTAGTGTTCTTCAACCAAGATTTTAAAGAATGACTAATGATTTGGGCTTTTACATTGCCTGAATTGCCTATGTGGCTATTAACTTCCACAAAGAGCTGAGTATCTTTCCTCTGCAAATCAAGCCTCTTGAACCAGTATGTATTTGGGAAAGAAAAAAAGAAAGCATGAAAAACTTTATTTAAATTTAGAATATTTTTTAAACACCCACTTAGCTACAATGCCCAAAAACACACTTGGAAGAAATAGTGTCAGTGTGATCAGATTATCTGCTGTATAATTACAGTGTTGCAATACATACCCCTGAGATATTCAAGCTGATTGTGAGGAAAAATGGAGATGATAATGTATTATCTGAGACATGCAGAGTTTAAAAATAGGCAGAAATAATGCCTCCAGACATTTTTTATTTGCTACACCAAGGTGACACTCTTCAAGTATATTATACATTTACTAGAGATTGAATTTACAGTGTTAGTGATTAGCCATTATCTAAACTATCTCAAAAAAGTGTTTTTGCAGAAATTTGTGGCCTTTTTTCTAAGTGCACTTTCCTGCAGTTATAGATACAACCATATGTGAACCTGCTGAAACTGATGAGTTTAATTTATATTTAAGGGTTCATATAATTCATACAACTATCAGGCCAAGTGGGACTACACAGATTATTTCAAGGAAGTGTGTGCTTGGCTGTCTATAGGATTAGGACCTTCCCCATAACCTCCATTTCCCCAGAACTCCACAGCTCTCCTGATATCTGAACATTTGCTCCAATCCATTTGAAAATACACCACAGCACACCGAATCACTATATGCCATTACTTGGTTTTCAAGTTCCACAGGAGTTTATTCCCAGCAAAATACAAGATGCAAGCAGCTGCACACAAGACTAGATCCCCTACCTCCAGCAGTTTTACAAAAGTTTTGCATGATGTATGTTCGTTACACAAAGCTAAGTGCCCACCAATCAAACTGCTATGAATGCCCCCAAACTGGTTATCTCTTTAGAAGATAAAGTGTGCTGTTTATATAACTTATTAAAAATTGCACCCTTGCATTCCTTTTTCAGATAAAAAGTGTGAGGGCACTGCTTTATCACTTTAACTATGTGTTTCTTTGAACATATTTGTGCTTTAAAGTAAACACCAATGCTATTTTTTTACGACTACTAAAATCAAAACACATCTTTTCAAACTAATCTGTACAATGGCTGGGAAGAGCCTTTGATTCAGTACCGTAATTATAAACAGGCACTTAAGTCAGATGTACTAAAAGAGCATCAGTCATTTAAAATCAAATTAACAGTTTGATTAATCAAACACCAGACTGTCAAGTCAGATAACATACCTGATGGCTTTGTTCACTTACCAAAGAGGGTTTCCACTTAAAGCTCCACGGAATTCATCAGCAAAACAAATTTTACTCAAGCAGAAAACTTTGGTTTTCTTCAAATGTGTTCCATAGTATTACTGGTAAAATTTTCAGGACAAGCCAAACTCCGGTTCACTTTCAGTAGTCACATGGCAGAAATGGGGAAATAGATTTCCTGTCTTGTTGAGGTCCAATTTCCAGGCAGAAAAGTGCAGTGAGGTTCAGGAGGATGTGCATTGATAGCGTCAGGTTATGCATGTGCGGTATATCAGTCTGGGAGAGAAACATTTATTTCCAAAAGTTAGTGATTATTTATCAGAATATGCATGAGAGGCCAGTGCACAGCACAGGAGACATTCCATGCGTTTCACACCTTAAATTTCCTCCCCTCCGTTAGATTATTTTCTTTTCCTACCACACCACTGAAAATCGGTCTCAACAAACACCTGGAAAGACCCTGCAATTTTGTTAAAGCTGTAAAATGCAACAGGTCATGCTCTATCATTACAGTCCCAGAGTAACAAAATGCACAGATGAGAGTATAGAACCATTATGGAAGACACCACCCCTGTGCTCCAAAGAGCAGGATATTCCTCTGTGCAACTGGGGCCCAATTAACTCCAGAAATTGTCACTGTAGAATTGGACTCTGGAGTGAAGCAACTCATCCTTGATCCTCTGTAAGTACAAATCACACAGCATATCTGGCAGGAGGTGTCTCCAGATGTGTTCTATTTGATTTATGAAGAAAAACCGTGTTAGTACAGAAAGAAGGCATACATTTCAACTGACCAGAGAGGTTTCAAATAAAGAGAAAGGAAAAGCCATCTTTCTTCTGCAGCATCCAAATTTTCCTGGTGTTGGACAATGTTCCAGGATTCATTTTTAGTCCCTGGGGTGTGACAAGCAGCCTGGAAAACCCCACAAAACAAAAGCAGGAGAGAGTTTCTCACTGCATGGTCTCACCCACTATTGCTAGACCCTGGAGACTGCACCTATGACCAGCACTCTGAGCTGAGCAGCAGCAGCAACCAGCAGATGTGTGCTTCTGGGGATAGGCCTGCTTTCAAAAGCATCATTGCAAATGCATGTCCTTTGCAGTGTCTGATCCAGAGCCCATTTCCAGCGTGGCAAGGAAGGATAAAATGGAAGCATGCCAAGCATACCAACATAAAACCTCTAAATTCAGAGCATACAATTAAAATTAACAGGAATAGGGACCAATTCCAGATTAAACAGCAGCAAAGGAAAAACTTGAAGAAACAAACCCCATCACCTCATACACCAAAGATCTTTCTGTCATGATTCAATATGCTGCCTGCATATATCTATGGATTTGTCACCAAAGAAAAATCAAAAATGCCTCTTGTAAATGGTGTTTTGAAAAACTGATAATTTCTTGGCTTCATTCCATAATTGCTTTTGATACTCATCCATTTATGATTATGATTCAAACTTTAAATGCTTCTATGCTTCCAGCCCAAAATAGATATTATTTGCCATTTGTATTCTGAATGACAGTCCTTTCAAGGTGTCTGCCTATGGGGCCGTTTGGGGGGCTAATTCAACTTCATGCATTTTAATGTCCAGCACTGCCCATTGATGAGCTCTATTGAATGTGAGAGACCTAAAAATATGCAGAAAGTAATTGTCCAGTGGGATATTCCCCCCCTTACCCTAATTACAAGAAAAACTCCTTAGACTTGTTCTTAAAAAAGAAAAAAAAAGAAGCAAGGAAAAAACTTTAACCCACTCCCTAAATGTGTTAAGAATGAAGCAAGGATCATGGGTTATAAGAAATCTAAGGGCTTATGGTAAAAGCATTTCTCTTGCTTACATTGGCATAAAGACAGAAGGTTTCAAAGCAAACCTATGTGGGGTTTGCCAGTTCATTACAGTATTTCTGCTAAAGAGAGTTTCCAGCACAGGTCACAATCCAATGATGGATGAACCGCAATGTCTTCTGAGGCTTGGATCATGAATGCCATGAAAATTGTGGCTGCTTATCTAATCTCTGAAGTTTCCTTTCTTCCTTTTCCCTTCACAGCCTTGATCTCTCCCTCCACAGCCTCATCTAAATTTACTACTCATACCAAACCTTCTCACTATTTTTAAAATATCACAAGTAAATGCCACCAAAGTCTTTTTTTTTCCTTCTTCTAACCACAAATATCAGTCTGATAGCTGTTTCAGAAACCAAACCTCTGGAAAAGAGAAGTGGTAACTTATCACAGCACCAAGATTCAAAGCCTGTATCTGCTGGAGTGAGTTCTTCTTTCATATCCACAGATGTTTCCTCAGGACTGAGTGAACAGGAATTCACCACCTCCATCCCACAGTCCCACTGCAAAGACATGCCCTAGAGATTGTAGATACTGCATACAAAAATTCACCTATGTATTTGCACAACTATATAGGCAATTTGGACATTAAACTTTTTATTCAAACCCATTACACCTGCAATTGATACAGCTGTATTTCCTTTTTAAAGCAAATACTTGATCTTCAAGCTAGATGGACCATCAGATACTGATGACTAATGAATAGCTATGTATTGTTTCACCTTTAATCCTCATTGATATTAATGGAGGCACAGTTTTCAGTCTGGGGCACCTAATTGCAAGCAACCTCTTCCCTTCATGTTTGAAATATCTGATGTTCTATACTGATGCAGGAAGATTTTAGAGGAAAGAAAATTTAATCAGTAGTATTCTCTGGAAAAAGCAATTTTAACAAAACTTAAATGTGATAGTTTCTAATAAACAACTACTGCTGTATTTTTTTTTTAATTTTCATTTTTTACTTCATTACTTCACTTGTTATATACCTTTGCCATAAAATACTGATATGCAACATGTGTCAATACTAACAAAGCAAAATCACCTAAATATCAGGTTACAGTAATTCAGAATTTTTAAAATGCAATTTCTCAGAGTTTCCATGCCATGAAAAACTTCAAGCTTCTCTCCAAGTTAGAACAAAAGGAGAAGCCTTCATATTTTATCCTGAACAACAGAAAAATGTCAGCAATATAATACATAATTAAGAAACCTAATTTTCATGGCCTTGGATGAGTATGAACCTGCTCAAGATAGATATGTACTTCATTTTTAGGAAATCTCAGAAACATAAAATAATGATCAAAACTCAGGACTGAATTTCTAAAATATTCGGTTCCTTATTTTTCTTATATATTTTTGCTAAAAAGACAAACACATACAAACAAACAAACAAAAATTTTCCCAAAAGCATAATCCCTGTTCCACATCCTGATGGACACTGGCTCTGTCACTGACACACCATTGTCTTGGGACACACATGGGAAATTTCAATCCACAGGGAAAAGAGAAATGAACTGACCCCTCTAAC
Organism: Serinus canaria; assembly: GCF_022539315.1. Lineage (NCBI taxonomy): Eukaryota > Metazoa > Chordata > Aves > Passeriformes > Fringillidae > Serinus > Serinus canaria. The sequence continues at coordinate 13,256,916 of NC_066315.1, forward strand.
CCTGGCATCTTGGCCTGTGAGGATTCAGGACAATGGATTTTGAATTCCCCTCCAGAGTACCTTTCCATGCACTCCATGCTCTGCTGGAATAACAAAAGAACGCTGCATTGTAAAATAAAATAATGATTTTGCTAATAAACTAACAGATTTTACTCTGTAACAGAATCCCTGCATAGGAAGGCATTCTGAAGTAAGTGTAATGAAATAGTTTATTTGCCTATACATTGGGCAGTCAATTTACCCAAATTCCATAGAAAAGGCCACTTTTAACTGGCATCCAGGCAAATCGTTATCACACCAATCCCTCCGTTATCACTAAAAACAACAATACCTTATTCCAGTTTTAGTCTCATGTTTGTCTGAAGTTTAAAGTCATCTTAAAAAAATATAAATATTTACTATGTTTCATAATTTTCTAAATCATATTCACCTAAAATATAAGCATATGAAATTAATACCAGAAGAGAAAAACTTCAGACCACTGGGCAAATTCATGTCCCTCATTTGCTGTAAGCGAAGATTACACTCTTACAACATTCAGGGGTTGAATTAGTTCAACCTCTCACTCTCAAACAGCTGATCAATAAAACAGAGCTTAAAAATCTTCAGAAAGACAGTGAACTTCTCCAGAAGGCCCTCTCAACTGAAAAAGTGTTATAGAAGGAGTGGTAAGCAGGAAAATTCCAGGAAAGGGGGAGAGATGGGATTAATATAATAGTTTTTTCATATTGGTACTTGCTGTATCTTTAGAACAAACACTTATGGAAATTCAATCGAGACTTTCTCAGACTTCCTGCTTCCTTTTACTTACTGCAGAACACATTATCTCCCTTTTCACTTGGCACCTTCAGATCATGCTTTCCAAAGAGCATTTGAAGGAGAACTGCACCTAATTCCGTCAGTCCAGCAGACTTAAGGATCTGCACAGGACAAGAAACTCTTCCCACAGCAGACAAACCACTCCATAATGTTCTTTGTATTTTTAATTCCAGCAGGTATTTCTCACCACTAATCAAAAGAATACCTCAGTCACCTTCACACTGTTGGAGCATTGTTTTAAACATCTGAAAGGTCAATACCAATAAAAATATGTGCTCATAGTGAAGAGTTCCCTTTCTGACTTCAGCTGCCCAGCACATCTTGCTTCTGTCCAAACATGGTGCAGTCTAAAACCAGAGACTGGAAACAGCTTAGCTACAGGCTCAACAAGTACAATGGAATTCACCCCCTTTTCCTGCATTTGCTTGCTGCAATGTGAATAGCCATGGTTCAAGTAGCAATTGAGGTCACATGGGAATTCAGTTGCCCCCCTCCAGGGCAGTTTTCCCCAGCCACGGGCCTGAGAAGGCAACTTGACAATGTCAAATTCAGGCCTCTTTTCTTGCACACTCACCAAGAGACAATAACATGGGGCCAGGCCTGCAGAGATTCAGGAACGAGAATGTATCACTTAAACAAAAGAATGAATTATTTATTCCATTGCTAGCAGAACTCTAACTTGCACTTTACAGCCTTACATAAATGTCCATGATCTGGAAAGAGAAGGTGCATCTAAAGCAAACTGAGTATCCCCTCAGACAAACTGGCTTCTGCCACCCAGCTGAAAGCATGGGCATGAGTGCAATGCAGCAGCACCTGAACACCCCAAATAAACCTGGGACCCCTTGTGTCTGGTGCTCCAGCCACAAATGCCAGGGGATTTTGCTACAAAGAATGTGCTATTAAAAACAAACAAATAGTCAAACAAACAAGTAAAAAGAAAAACAGAAAAACAAAAAGCAAAAAACAGGCAAGGAGATTGAGAAAATATGCTTATTTCTAGATGATTCCTGTAAAAGTGAGGCACAGCCCTAACACCAGAAGGGAGTACAAAGTGAAGTACAGCACCCATCACGGTATCTCGTGTTACCAAATCAGGTTTCAATTTCCTTTCTACTTCAAATCCTTTCAGAATATATGAACATATACCATTTCATTCTTCTGAGTAGGACTGTATATCCAGTGGATTTTCATATTTTTGGACAGCACAGCATTCCTTGAAATTATTCCAAACCTGAATAACAATGTTTTAGAATGAACTCCAGTCACAGTTTCACTCATCCTCAGTGGTGATCCAGCCCTGGAAGGGGCTGAAAATCAAAAATTCCCAGATCCCATGTATTCTTAGCTAAGGGTGGCCATGCCAGGTCAGACCAAAGGTCCATCTGGTTGGATATCCTGGCTCTGGCAGTGGCCAGTAGCTGATGCCTAAGGAAAATATAGAAGCAAGGCAAGCACGTCGTGATCCTTCCCCTCGTTACACTTCCAGCATCCTGCGGTTTCAAGGCTTCCTAAGCCAGAGGTTCTGACAGCAGTTCCATATGCTGAATTACAGGACTCAAATCCCCAGCCCTTTATTTTGTGTAAGAACAGGAGAAAGAAATGTTTTGCAGTTAATTAATTCATGTTTTAAGCCAGATCTGTTTTTTAGCCTCAACACAATTTAGGTGCTCCTGCTGCAGAATTACGTTTGTTTAGGCACATTTCCATGTCACACATCTCGACACGAATTCCATCGATCTTCTCATTTCACTTGCTGTTTGAAGCTGCAAAGAATCCACAGTTTGTCCATAACAGATGCCAAAAGCCTAGAAACTTATTACACACTGCTCACAGTGTGGGTTCAGATACATTATCAGCATAAAAAGAAAAAGGCAAATTAGGCCACAGTAGGAGAACACATTTTTAATATTACAGTCTGCAGTTTGCATCTCTAATTTAATGCTGCTGCTTCCCAAAGTTATGCTGTATCATTCTAGGTTGCTGAATTCAAGGGATGACATTTTACAAGTGACTGGGCAATGCAGATAGCCAGTGCTCTTCATGAATTCCAGAGAAACCTTCAGGGCCAAAGTGAAAGAGACATTTTTAAAGAATTCTTTGGGCATTCAAATTCATAGAAATTACATATGCACATGCTTGGTGTATGAAATTTAGGGAAAAGGGAGATTTTAGTGCATTCTTCCAAAAGAACAGAAAGGAAAAACAGTCAGCACCTGTAAGCAAATGGCTCACACCCTCTTTAATGCTTAGTTCTGTTGGTTAAATACACTCACCACACACACACACACACACGTCACATAAATTATCATCTCAAGAAATCATTGCCTACTGAGAGGATTATCTGTGCCATTATGGCTTCTCTCTGGAGCTGATAGATATCTTTTGCATCCTATCTACTGTTTACTCCAGTTACAGCAGAAATCTTGAAAGCAGAAATCAAAGAATAGGAAAGAAATACTGTCAGCAAGGAAAAGTCTCAAAACTTCTGGTTTCGTGATGTGGCTTCCCAAGATTCCGTTTAGCTGGGGCAACTCTGTTTTGCTTAATTTAAAGTTTAAATTAAAGATGGTGAATCTCCCAGCCAAGGATTAGATAACTGATATTGAAGAACCTCAGGGACAGTGAAACTTTAAGTTATGCTGGTTTTATGAAGTCACAGATTTTTCGGTTTAGGAAGAAAAAAATCAGACAGCTCATATACATGAAAAGCTTTGACCTAGCCAGATGGAAGCAGAAAGGAAAGGAGCTAGCACCTGCTTACTTTACACTAAACAGAAGTCTTTAATAATAGTCAGGTTCAATTTCAACAGTGCCAGTACCCTGAGATTTTATAATAGCATTAAGATGAGGTGGACTTACCAGAGTTTACCCAATAAAATTACTTTCAAAAGGTGACAAGTTCCCACCTGGAAAGTTTACTTTGATAATTACCAGAGGATGCACATGAGTGCACCACAAAACCAATCACCAATGAACACTATGTCTACCCTGGCTGCTAGCTACCAAGTGGCAGGCACACTAGGAAATTATTCAGAATTGCAATTAATCTCATGATTTTTCAGCTAGCATTTCATTTAAGATGCTTATAGAAGGTCCTTTTGCATTGTCCAAAATAAGCACCCTGCTACCATTAGATATTTCCTTCATGAAAACTAAAAAAATCACAGTACAGGAGCATTTCAAAAGAACTACACAATAGTCAATTTTCATGTCAGCAAATTGTTGTCAAAAATTGAAAAAAAAATAGCTGTTCTTTATGATGGATATTCAACATGTTTGGGCCTCTTCTGCATTTCTTGGCTTGCTCAGGGGAATAAGAAGTTTGAGACCTTTTGGTCTCTATTATAATCTAAAGGATTGTGTCACTTGAGCAAACAAATTAAACATAGCAATTAACTGGGAAGAAGGTGTCTGTGATTCTTGATATCCTGAAGTGGAATTAAGTTAACACATGTAGCAAACATATTGTTACTGCTGGATGTTTATTCACCAATACAGCAGGGCTTCAGACCTTTTAAATTTAAATATTTAAATAGAGAATCAATGGTGCATAGGTCTGTAGCTTTTGAGATATGTGTGGTTTGCTAAACTGAATCACCAGGTAAGTGTTTAATTACCTTTTTTTTTTTTTTTCAGGAAAATATATAAGAAGATAGGAAGTGTTCAAAGATATTAGACTCATTTGTCAGCCTCAGGCTGATTAGAACATAAATTCCACACTGCAGCTAATAATTTTAAAATTCCATATTCGAGTTCTAGAACTCTGACAAGAGCACCATGAATCCTGGGACACAATTCATCTCATCCTGCTGATCTGTCATTTGTACTTGCTGTACTGCTGGCCAAGCCAGGTTTAGGAAAAGGTTCTTTTTTTAAATTTTTTATTTGATAGATGGTACACTGTTACACTGTGCCTCTAATGTAGGGTCTTTAATCATTTTACCCCATTGGCTGCTCTTTTTAAAGAAGCTTTCCCTTTTTTACATGTTTTCTTTTTTTTAATTTAAACATTACTACAGTATAGGGTTTTTTCCTTCCAAGGGACAAAACTTTTAATTCGTCCTGATCTCCTCAGCCTGAAATGTAATAACATCTTGAAATACATTCTGTGCCATGTTGAGGATTATCCAGACATCACTTCTACTTTTTTTTGACTTTTGGCTATCACAAATAGAGGAAAACTTTCTAGAAAATACCAAAGCTGGTACTTGTTAGTGGCAAAAATGCAAGCCTGAACTGCTTCTGATGCATTAGAGAAATTCCTATGCCACTGAGTCAACCCCTGAGAGTGTCACAAACCACAAATCATAGGTTGCTGATTAATAAGGCTCATAAATATCTTTCATACTATGAGGTAATATTTTAATGTAGGAAAAAAACAGGAATTGCCTAAACTGCTTATAATCATGATTTTACTGCATAATATTAAGATTTCCTTATTTTTTTATATAAAAGACCCACAAAATCATTCCATCTTGCTTATATTTTAAGTATATACTAAGGATAGTCCAGAAAAATGCAGTTTCATATTCTGTTTCCAAGTCCTCAATGGGTGGTAATTTTACAAGGTAGCAGCTAGAATCTCAAAAAAACTAAATAAATCTGAAAATTTCCCTAAAATTGAAACTTTCACTGCCACAGTGTTATTAAAAGGAGGAAAGAATTCTGATGGACCAATAGAAATCCTAACATAACTGAAGTGGTATCACCCCACCACCACCAAAAAAATCCCATTTTTTAAACCACAGTCAAACTAAGCTCTGGCAAAAAAATGTTCTCATTTAAAGCTGTAATTACAGAATTTGCAGTCTAAATTATGGAAATTCGTATAACACAACCAATATATACATGAAACAACCAAATAACATCTAACAAAACCAACAAACCTTGCATAGATAAAAAGAGCGTTAGCCACATCCATAAGACAGCAGTTAGCAGAACAGTGGTTCTTAAACACAGGCAGGGCAAGGACTAATGCTGATTTAGAACAAGATCCAAGGTCTGTGTGCATGCACACAATCTGCATCCCCCTGACTATCACTGCAAATGGATTTTGAGACCTACTGGAAAAACTAACTTTAAAAATCAAAAGTAGGCAATGACATTTGCAGAAATGTGTGGTGTTTAAATTTAGCTGAACATGAGATTTAGGCTGTTTAGATACAGTTGTGTATCTAAGCTACAAAATAAATAAACAACGACAGTAGCACAAAGATTATTTAGTTCATATCAAGTCCTTCACCCTTGGAAGTGAAATGGTATATAGGATTGGATTAAAAATACTGGCCCCACGTTATGGTTAATCTGATTATCAGCAGAACTTACCACTGTTGAGGCTAGATTTTCAGGAAAATTTGGCTTTCAGCATTTAGACACCTGACTCAACAGACAGGCTTTCAAAGGAACTTTGTCCCCATTTTGGCACTGAAATGCATTGATTAGATTTCCAAGAACTCAATCCTACACCTTGTCAGGTAGTTGTGGCCTTGCTCTCTTGCTTCTGTTTGGAAAGGAAAGAATGTATAAATCCTGTTTTATTGAACAGAAGGGGGGGAAAAATCAGTATCAAAGGTGAATATGAATAGATGAAATCTACATCTGCCCTTCCATTAAGCCTTGTAGACCTAAGCTCTGTGAACACCTTCACAGTCCCTGTTGCCATGTTTACTTTTAACTTTTTTGCCCTTTTGTTCACTGATGCCTCTCAGTGAACAAAAACACACAGAGACACCTGCAAAGCAGTTGAATACATTCCCTGGAAGGCATTCCATCTGAATTTCTTTTCCCATTTGTTTTAGTTCAATTTTGGTTTTTCCACAGTCTTGGGCTTTGGCTTCTTGTTGTTTCCACCATTGCAGCATGAAGACAGGGGTCACCATTCTTTCCATTTAGAATGAGTGAAAAATGATTATTGCTGGTGAAGAGCAGCTGGAAAGATGCCACCTTTAATAAACATAAAATAAAATGCTGCACAGAAACTGCCCTAAGGGCTGTCATAGCATCAGTGTGAGCTATCAGTCATACCTGGATCAGGGATCACTGCAGACCGGAGGAGGCAGCTGCTGCTGCCAACAGGAGTTGCCCACTCCTATGCTGCAGGACCATCCTCCTCCCTTCAGGCCCCCATGGCCACAGGAATTCTGCAGCAATGGGAGCACTCCTGCCCTGCATGAGCCACGTGAGCCATCCCATCTGGCTTTACAGCCTGCATTAGCAGCACTGTAACAGCATTTGCAACTCCTTCTGTGGGATATCTTTTGTTTCTATGGAGCTGACAGCCTCCCAAGTGCAGCTCCCCTCTGGTTAACAGTGAGCACTGCTCAGGGACACCAAGATGATCCTGTCAGGTCCAGCATTTGAGACATCTGATGGCATCTCTCTGCTACCATGTGCAAAGCTTCACACAGCCTTTTATCCCAAGTCTCTGCTTTTACATACACATTTACAGCTGTTAAAATTGCCAGCATTCTTCACCAAAAGGACATTCCTATGAATTTATCACTTTTACAAAAAGCTTTCTGGATAAAGGGAATAAAAACTGTTCTTCAAAATGATGCACATTCCTGTAATGTGTAGTAAACATCACACTAAAAGGGGTGGGGGGGGGGGGGGAAGAGCATTCCATGCAGTCAACAGCTGGCAAGCATCAAAGATTTCATTTCAACATTATGTCAAATCCCTGTGATGCTCTAAGGTTCATCAAAACATAAGTACATCTCCAAGGCAGAAGTCTTGACTCCTGAGGCTGTTGAATGGCTGGATTATAGAAAAGCTACCAAAAAAAAAAAAAAAAAAGAAAAAGTGCCCATGCATCTAAAATTTTTGAGAAAAAAAAAAAAAAAGCATCCATACGAACACAGCAAGAAGAGTTACCATCTTCTGCATTTACTGTGTCTAGCACTACAATTCCCAGCTGCTAAGGCCTTTGTGATTTCATCTTGCTCTCCAGTTCTAAGCAATTGTTACTTCTTTCTGCTGGCATTTTTCCTTACTTTTCTTTATGTAGGTCTTATAGATTTCTTTTATGTGTTACAATACACATCAATAAACTCTGCAAGAACGTATGAGGCTAAAAAAAAAATGTTAAAACCTAAAAAAATTGTTTAAACAGAAAACCAAATTGTATTTAATCTAACTTTGGTCCAAGGTAACGTCTTACCAAGCATTCTGGGCCACAGAATCTGAATGTACCTGTGTTTTAAAGCTAAACTGTGTCAAAACCAATGTTCTCCAGAACACACAGAGATCTGTCTTGGGCTGGGAGCTGGATTTCAAAGATCCTCCTGCACTCTCTCCAACTCAGGATATTCTATGATCTCAAATAGGTGAACTCTTCCATTCCAGTGGCATTAACTTAATGTCAGGACCAGTTCAAATTATTTTAAAGCCAGTAGCAGAAGTGTTGAAGATATAAAAGTTGTATTAATTGCAAAAATAAATATAAAACCAGATCAGACTGGATTTATGAACCAAATTACATCAAAACATCTTGTTAACCTCAAGATTCTAGGGGAAATAGCCATTGACATGAAGAACTGTAGTAGCAGCTGCAATCTTGACTCTCAGAAAGTCTTTAGCAATTTTTCACATGATAGATTAGTGCAGATGGTATTAAATATTGGCTATCCTAAGGAAAATTTTGAGACTGGATAAAGAAATCATAAGACTAAGTAATAGGTTTATAGACAGAAAGAAGAAAATGAGAATTTAAAGCATTCATTCATCATAATATGGCAAGAATTGTTTGCATGAGATTTAGATCAGATAGGTTTTCCTCATAGTTTGATTAACAATTTACAGAAAGAATTAAAAGATTAAACCCATCTATTGTTATTAGCATCAGAGATTAGGAAATGGTTAAAATTAGAAAAAATATTTATATTTTGATAGAAATATAAATTCAAACTGATATGGGAATTTTAAGTTCCAGAATGTAGAATAATGCAAGCAGAAATGGCAGCTTCTTAATTAAATACAGGCAAAATTAGAGGAAAACATGGTAAAGATGGTAAAGAAGAACATAATCTAAGTAGGTATGATCACTAAGTAGGTATGATCACAGTTTTTACTTCATCTAACACAAAGCAGAAGTTTAAATATATTTTGCTTTTTTCTGAAAGGCTCTTTTTGTAAGAGAGAAATCCTCATGGACATCTGGAGGAGTTTCACTACTAATTTCAACAGGATTTTACCAGAAGTGTGGGGCATTGTTGGTTCTAGGTAAGTAAAGGATGTGTCCCATGGGTAAGTGATAAAGTTTGATACAACAGGAAATTTTTCCACCTGAGAGAAGACTGGGGCAAGTGCAGATAGGGTGGGTAAATTTACCCTGGTGAATTTACTTGACTAATTTAATAACTTACTTTCTGTAAATTAACCACAGTCAGCTGCACCAGCTGCAAATGGGCCTGTCTGAAATTGCTTAACAAATGGTTCTTATAAATGTAGGAAACACTCTGGGAAAGTTCAATTTTGTAACGTGCTTCTGGTTATCCACCTCCTCCCTTTGTGAGCAGAAATGAATGGCTATCCCCTTCTGGGTTGGTTGTAGGAGGGCAGTAGATAATCTGGGTGAGATTCATAGTTTTTGTAATGAAGATGCTCACTTCTTGACTGTCAAAGATGAAAATACACAACAGGTCATTTATAACTGGGGCTTTTCACCATATTGGTTATACTGCTGAAAGCCATGTCCCTATTTAATGGGGAGATGGGGAGGGATTGTCTTTGAAATCTATCACTTTGATGTATATCCTCACAGAGAAGAAAAAAACATTTTATACAAAAGGACAACAGATTTCCTCAGAAGATGCAGTTCACTGCTACCTTACACCATGCAGTCCCCAGGTGACAGTCACTCACTCTTCACACCAAGTTAGACCACTGTGTTTGAATCAGGTCTCCAGCTTGTACATTCTATCAGATTTAGGTATGGAATTGAGACATCATTGCCTCAACTTCCATCCCACCCGTAGCAGAAACAGAAGTTTCACAAGTTTACTGAGGTACCACAACTCACTATTCAGCATTTCTGTGTATAACTGCTACCAACTTCAGGGCAATGCCTTTGTCTTTTGCTTCTTTACTCTCATGAATCAGCTCTTTTGGTTTTCTCTAATCTGTTTGTCTTAGGTGCTGCATTTCTTTATCTGTAAGAACTTTCCTTCACATGTACCTTTAGTCTCCTTACACACACTCACTTAACCCATTTGAGATACCACATACTGGGAAAAAGTTTAGGTGGAGTTGAAAATTCTTGGAATTTTGGAGTCCACACTACAATGAAATTGAAAGCAGGGCAGAAATCAGAGCTTTGGTATTCATACAACACAGTAATATTTTTCCAGAAGACTTGGGTAATTTTGTGATGTCCTAGAGGCTACAAAAACATATCAATCAGAACATAAGTCTGAATACCACCTTCTGTGCAGGTAGAGGTCCTGGTGACCCTGGTCCTGATTCATCCCCCAGTAGCCTCTCATCTCAGGAGACTTCTGCTATCACAGAGAGTCACAGACATACATTAGACATGCTGGATGGTTTTCTGTGTAATCCTGATCCACAGGTGTCTAATTGCAGAGGGGGGAGTAAAGAGAATATTCCTATCGGCAATACCTCAGTCTAGTGCTGGAATTAGCTGTGACAAACCCAAGTTACAGCATTTTTCCTAAAACCTTTTCCTACATTACAAACAATGTAACTTCAGGAAAAGCTTAACATTAAGACTATTGACTTCCTTAGAGCCTATTAATGCTTCAACTGGGATGGAAAGAGCATATAAAATTTCAGTGTCTATTACAAACAACTAGGAATAACCAAGAGTATAGGGAGATGCAACTGGAATAAATATATAGGCACACACAATTACTCAGAGAGAATTCTGGAATGGCTGTTCTTGACCAGCTCAATGTATAGCCAAGCCCTCAGTCAAGATGTTTTCCCAGGTCAGGGTGACTTAGAGATGGTTTGTAACAGGGAAATCCTGAATTGCCAACTGTCAGCCTTGGTCTGCTGACTCATCCTCTGCAGGTGCTCATCTGTCATTAGGAGCTACCTACACTCTCACCTGGTATGCTTTGGCAAAATTTATAAAGTTATGTGAAATAAATGGTGGTCATAACAACCTCCTAAAAAATCTAGATTAATTCAGGACCAGAAAAAAAGTATAAACTAGTATGTTTAATTACTTGAGACAATCTCAAAGTTAAACTATCCTCCATGGAAGAGCTCCATCAGAAAGAGCAGTTGCTCCACATATAATTCAAGCTCTATTTGACAGCCCACTCCAAAACTCATATGGACAGTCTCATTCAAGAGCGAGAAAGAGCATGTGGTCATGGGAGAAGATTCCTTGACACTTTCAAAATCTACACAGAATCTCTAAAAAAAGACAGAACTGGAAGTATTGTTACAGATGATCTATCAATAGATTATGAAGAAAGTCAGACATAACCTAATTTTTTAAAAATTGGAAAGGTAAGGAAAAGACAGCACTGTAAACAGAGGCATTAATTTCCAGATAAAAGTGGGGAAATTAGGCATTAATAGTATATGTGAGCCCAATAAAAATGGATAACATGAGCAGTGTTCAGTACATTTGAGGAGCATCCATCACTTCAGCATGCACAAAAATCATTTTGCAGAAATCATATTTAGGTCTCACTGGGGCTTTTGGACTGGTCTGCCATCTCACCTATGAACTACTCTGGTGTTCTTTCAGTCTTCACTACAAGGTGTAACTGTGATATCCACCCTGCTTTCAGCAGGGTTTTGTACTAGATGAATGCCAGAGGTCCCTTCTAACCTAAATTATTCCATAATTCTAGAATGATTTTATGATTCAAAATTTCACCAGTTTATTAGGTGGGGGAGTTTATCTTCATGTCCCAGAAACTAAATGCTCCTTGGACCAGGTTCTCTGCTGGGTTAATGTAATGCACTGCCCCAAGGAGCCCGATGTCCCCCATGAAGGACAGTCACACATCCATTGCCCAGAAGCAGCAACCATAAGAATGCTAACCATGGCTGTGACAGGGAAAACCCTTGGAACACAGGGAGTCCAATACATCATGGAACTTCCTACCTGAAGGATTTGTTTCAGGGGCAGAAATGTTTGTGAAAATTCTGTTTCACATATTTTTGTGAATAATAATGCCAGGCCAACCTTCATGTGAAGGTGTACTATTCTGTTTTGGTGCAAAAAAGGCTTCCAGATCACCGATTCTTCTGAAGGAAAAGTGGTTATGGAGAGTTGATGCTACATGAAAAGAGCTATGCTCGTTATGAAAGGTTGACCACAGTAAAAGTCTGTACATAGATAAAATTATTCTGCTCTTTTTTACTTTTAATATCAGACACTATGTGAAATAAATTCATGCTGGCAGAAATTTCAAGGACTACCTAAATCCAAGCCTCCTGCAGCATAATTTCACTCATCCTACAGCATCCCTGACAGATAAGTATCTTGTTGAGTCTTGCATATTCCAGTGATACTGGTTAGGAAACAGCCCTTGGCCCTATTGCATAATTACTCCTATGAAGACTAAGTTAACTTTATTATAGAGTTCAAAACTTGGCAAATAGCCTCTATTTTGAGGAGTCAAAAAAAAAAAAAAATCTAAGTTTGGGATCCATTTGCTGTAACTGAAACTGTTTCTAAACAGCCATTAAAAACCTAGGCTACCTTAGGTTGGTGCTTAATATTTTGAGTACAGGGAAAATTTTTGCTGTGGAGTTGCTGTGTTCTTCCACTTTATTTCTGAAAACAAGCCAGCTTGCTTAGCTCTTTTCTACTCAAGTCTTCCCTTCATTGATCATCTGTATAAAATCAGTCAGCGGCTGAACCCCCAACGTGACAATGAATTTAATATTAGACAGGACAAATTTGATTATTCTTAAAATAAGGGTTTTCTCTCTCCTGATGACATTTAAGGTTTGTCATTATTGTTGTTTTCTTGTTAAGCAGTAGGAATTATTGATGACAATAATCCACAGGTATCTCTTTGAATGATCACAGACATCATCACATCTGTTCTGGTATCTCTTTGTGGTGGGTTGGCCCTGGCTGGATGCCACCAAAGCTGCTCTATCATTGCTCTCATCAGCTGGACAGGGGAAAGAAAATATAACAAAAGGCTTAAGGGTTGAGATAAGGACAGGGAGAGACCACTCATCAATTGCTGTCAACTTGAGGAAAAAAAATTAAGTTATTACCAATCAAATCAGAGTAGGAGAATGAGAATTAAAAGCAAATCTCAAAACAACTTATTCCTCAACCCTCCCTTTCTCTCAAGCTCATTTTCACAGAGCTGTGATCAGCCCATCCCATGCTGTCTCTGTTGCTTCTTCCTCCCCAGGGAAATGACCCCTCACAGTCTTCTGTTCTCATGAGGAGTCACTCCCACAGGACACAGTCTTCCACTAAAAAATGCTGTCAGCAAACCTCTTCCAGTGTGAGATCCTGTTTCTCCATGTGTCCACAGGTTCTGCCAGGAGTCTGCATCAGCATGGCCTTTCCATGAGGTCACAGCCCCCCTTGCTCCAGGGTGGGGTCCCGTGGGCTGCAGGTGGATCTCAGCTCCTCCATGGGCAGCAGGTGGATCTCAGCTCCTCCATGGGCAGCAGGTGGATCTCTGCTCCTCCATGGGCTGTAGGTGGATTTCTGCTCCTCCATGGACCTCCATGGGCAGCAGGTGGATCTCTGCTCCTACATGGACCTCCATGGACTGCAGGTGGATCTCAGCTCCTCCATGGGCTGTAGATGGATCTCTGTTCCTCCATGGGCAGCAGGTGGATCTCTGCTCCTCCATGGGCAGCAGGTGGATCTCAGCTCCTCCGTGGGCTGCAGGTGGATCTCTGCTCCTCCATGGACTGCAGGTGGATCTCTGCTCCTCCGTGGACAGCAGGTGGATCTCTGCTCCTCCGTGGACTGCAGGTGGATCTCTGCTCCTCCATGGACTGCAGGTGGATCTCTGCTCCTCCATGGGCAGCAGGTGGATCTCTGCTCCTCCATGGACTGCAGGTGGATCTCTGCTCCTCCATGGACCTCCGTGGGCTGCAGGGGCACAGCTGCTTCACCGTGGTCCTCGCCACAGCCTGCAGAGGAATCTCTACAGTTGCAGCACCTTCTCCCCATCCTTCTCCATAGGCTTTGGTGTCTGCAGAGCTCTCTCACCCACATATTCTGTCTCCAGCTGCAGCTTTCTCTTGAACAGCGAACTTTCTCCCTTCTTAAGAGTGTTAGCTCAGAGGAGCCACTACTGCTGCTGATGGGCTCAGCCATGGTCAGCTGGCATTGGTTCTGCTTTGGCTCTGTCAGGCACAGGGGAAGCTTCTGGTGGCTACTCACCCCTAAACTTTGCCATCTTGCCACCAAATACATTTTTATATCTTTAGATTCCAGCATGCAGTGACATCTACAGCACTTTGTTAGCCCACTGCATATGATTTCATTTTCTACTATCAAAGCAATAAACACTCCTCAGACAAGAAAGGGACAGTGCCATTCACAGCAACTTTCATACCAAGACCATTCATTCAGATTAAATGACAGGGTACAATTGATGAGGGATTTAAAATAATAATACTCTCAGGGAACAGAAGAAACTGACCCAAGAACCTGTCTTCCTATGATGAAATACATTCCAGTATTACCCAAAATTTTAATAAGAGTTGTTTACTAGACTGCTAGAAACATTGGATTAGTGTTAGGAATGTTTTAATTATTCCAATGATTGTAGAAACTATTTTTACCCCTCCAGAGTGGTAAAAATGCCCAACAAAGGCTCAGCTGCTATTTGCAGTTTGCAGATTGTGAGAGAATAAATGTTGCAAGGTGTTTTGTTGGTGAACTTCAGTGAGCAGCATTAAGATGGGACAATGGGTAAAGATCTGAACAAAAAAAAAAGGCTGCTGCTCTGAGACAACTTTTTTTTACCCTCCAATATAGGAGAAAAGCCACCAACACATGGGAAGTAAAAAGATAAAATGAAAGGCTTTACCTTCACTGTACACACCAGTCTTTGCTAATTCTTAGAACTTTCTTCTGTGCTTCCTGATAACATGGGCTGTCAATGTTTGCTCTAATCCTTACATCAGCTCTGCAAATGTAGGGAGAATTAGCAAGAAGAATTCAAGGGCATTTATCACAATAAATATCATATATACCCCTCAAACCCCTGAATTTCTTTCAATGTCATGACATTTGGAAATATAATTACTTAATGAAAAAATGTTAAAATTATGTCCTGGTCCATTTTAAAGAAAATCAAACAAACTAAAGTTTAAGGTATTGTTTTGGTGATTAGGGCTTCTTCCTCTGTCACTTGACCAAATCCTTGGGCAAGGAGGTTATTTGCTAAGCTGAAAAGCAGCAGAGAGTTTGCAAGCAGGAAACTCTATTAATATTTAACTTGGACTAGAATTCCCCATGTGTTGGTGGAATCAATGCACAATGATTGCAGGAGTTGGTACTGACAACATATCTACCTGGAAAAA
Organism: Serinus canaria; assembly: GCF_022539315.1. Taxonomy (NCBI): domain Eukaryota; kingdom Metazoa; phylum Chordata; class Aves; order Passeriformes; family Fringillidae; genus Serinus; species Serinus canaria. The sequence goes on from NC_066315.1 coordinate 13,272,234, forward strand.
TACCTCTGAAAAGTCTTATAGTGACCATGTGGCATAACACAATTAAAATATCTGCCTTTCCAAATTTAAGCTAATACTTCTGGCCTCTGAAAAAAAAATTCTGGTAATTACATGATTTTTATTACTCACAAACATTTATGAGGGTAATTTTCCTTTGACAAGGCTGAATTTTGCTTTTCTTCTTGACTACTTAATGCACAGTAATGCCACTGTTCTAATGGTGCAAAATCCACAAAGTAAAATATCCAGATCAATGTCATTTTTTAATGAGGGAAACTAAAGCAGAAGGGAAAACAAAATATTTTTGGGGACATTTTTTGAAGACTACCAGGTATTTGTCAGATTCCACAGAGGTAGTGGTATCAGCATATTTTTGCAAAATGTGTTTTCTAAAAACCTTCAGTTCTTTTGTCAGTAACAAAATGAAAATGGGGGAGATAAGCATTACCTGAAACCTCACCAAGGTGACCAGCTCTCTGTTCTCAGTCACCATGACCAACTCCCAAGTCATGATACAAAACTAGATTTCATCCTGCTTTTTCATGAAAGTCAAATATGCTCCTGCTTTTAATGAAATAAATAAAACCTTTATATTCATAGCAAGGAAGAGAACTCTGTCCTACATCACCATGCTTCAACGTACCTATCCATAAATAAACAGCTAGAGAACTAAAGAATTCAATTAAGTTTTCATTTCTCTCAGTCAACTGCAGATCAGAGAGGAAGCACCAATGACAGCAAAGACAGATGATGAAAACCTGATCAATTGCTATCACTTCAATTTAGATAAAAAGTCACTCACTTTTCAGCTCTGCTTGGTGCCCAGAAGAGATTAGATTAAAACTAAATCAAGAGAAAAATAAAAAAATCTAAACAACAGCCAAAGATAACCTTTTCCAGCTCTTGTAAATGTCCTCAGTTAATCCTACTATGTAAAGTCAGGCCACCAGCAATGGCTAAAAGCAAATTCCAGAAAGTTATTCCTTTGAAAGTTATCAGTACTGTTGAGCCTTCAGAGAAAAGGAGCATGGAAAGTTAAACTACCTGTTTGTCTCCTTCTATACTGGATTTGGGACTATATTAGAAAACTTCCTAGAACATGATAGGGGCAAACATTACAAAATCTTGTGTCTGCATCCCCCTCTGTCATGTTCCATCATGTAATGTGTGATTCCCAGAAGTTCTGGTGTTATTTGATTGTTATAAAGCTGCTGCAGAAATTTGCTAAGATCTATCACGTTCTGATTTATTTCAGTTTTGGGAAAATACAGATAAAGCACTGAGATGCAGCATCAGCAAGTGACACTTTAAGTTGGTTTGGATAACAGTTTTGCAAGTGGCTTCATAGAGCAAAATATAAAGAACATGACTTTAGCTCATTGTTACTAATGGAACACAAATAAAGAGAGAAGACATTTATTTCACCACCACAAGGCTGTCATCACATATAAAAATTTATAAAACAACAGAAGTAAAAAATCTTGACTTTATTTAAAAAGAAAACACATGTTTTATTTAAAAGCTGAGGAATTAAACTTGGTTCATTCTACCAAATTCTGTGTACAGCAGCAGTTCAAATATGAGTAGCATATCTCAGCAGGCAGAATTAGCACCAAAGGAAACATTTTAATGAGAACAATATTAATCCAAGATTTTATCTTTCTTCTGTCAACATTTGTCACCAGTACAAATTACACAGTCACTTAACACATTGTCTGGTGATGCCCAGCCCCGGGCTGCACACACACACCGAGGCCTTGAGCTGTCTGGAACCAGCTGTGCTGACAACTTGTGACCTTGCACCCCACAGGGACAGCCCCATGGACGTGGACACACCTTGGCTCGTCACAGAATCACACAGCTGGCCTTACCCACCCCACCCTGGGGTTCATTGTGCACCCCACACATGGACAGGGCTGCCCTAGGAGTGCAGCAGGGAGGAGCTGCAGGCACTTGGGACAGGTTATGCATTGGCATCCAGAGCTGTGGGGACCCTGGAGAGCACAGAGTGGGTCACACATTGTGTCAATTATTCTGCCAGGCTGTACCAGGGCTTCTTTTGCCACCTCCATGTGATATGAATAATCCTTTGCTTAAATTCACTTTTATAGCTGTTAACAATCAGCCTCATACAAGAGAAACAGGATTTTGCAGTAACGAAAAGGACCAAAATTTTTACAGTATCAGAAAATACTGCTCTTCTTTGAGAAGAATCTTGTATGACTTGGCCAAGTTACCTCATAAGCCCCATGTTGGCTCTACAATGAAGACACTGATGGAACATAGAATCAGAAAAACTGGAATGCTTTTCTGCCTCTGCTGCTAGCATAAAACTCATTTTCTTTCAAGCTTTCTATTATTTAATTCATGCAGGGCCACCATCTTGGTCAGCTGGGGGTTTTTTGAGAGCAGCCAAAGAGAGGCAGAGAGCAGCCAGCACCAAGCACAACACAAGTGAAAGTGCTGGCTGTGCACTTGGGTATGTACGGGGAAGAAAAATGGGGTAGAAAATTCACTCCAGATAAAGCAACAAAACAGTGGCAACCTAAAGATCCACCAGACAGAGAGAGAGAGAGGTTACAAGGTTGAATGGCACTCTTCTACATCTCAAGGAAGCCATATTTTCCAAAGAGTTCACAAGTCCTACCCTGAATATTGAGTCAGCCCATTCAGAATCCCTCTTCCCCATTCTGCACTGGCTGAGCCAGCTTTCATCAACCTTTTGTCTCTCCACTTACACATAAACCATACTAACATTGTTAAAAAGTCTTTTCCTATGTGGACAATAAAGTCCAAATCTTAGTTCAGGACTGAGAAATTTCCTGCAAAAAGTAAAAGGTTTGCTTGCACAATATCCAAGGCTTACATCCCTCTCCACAGGATCACATCTAAACAGAACATACCTTGGCACAATGACCAGTGGTGGTCACAAAAGCAAACAGTAGAGGAAGCCCAAAATTTTTTGTAGGATATCCCTGATAGATGCAAGTTATGTGTTCTTAGTAGGCATTATTTTTACACTCACAAAGTTTCACTTAGCACAGCCAACAACTCAACACCTGACACGATGCACAGCAGGAGTTTTCTGGCTGACACGCAATGCACTGGTGAGAAGGGACTGAAATCAACCAGCCACCTGTTTGGGCAAGTCTTAAATTTCACAATGGTGCAGACACTTGCAAAAGCACTGCTTGGCTGTGAGGGGTTTTTTTAGGGTGGTTTCCATATTCTGGTACCCATTCTAGTCAACAATGACAAGAACAATGGAATAGCTACAATGAGTAGCATTTCTCCAACAAGGCAGGAAAATGGGAAGTGTAGATCCAATGTTAAATTTCCATTGATGTATAATGTCAGAAAATACCCGTTTAGGAAATTGAAGATTGCCTCTTTTTTTTCTTTTATTTTTTCTTATTTTTAGGAAACCAATGCTATGAAACAATACTTTTACTGAAACTGCAGGACTCATTTCTGCCACAGTTTGATACATTAATTCTAATGATTGTTTGCATTATGTTTCAAGATTTAACTCTACTGCACAGTTCCATGGCTACTAGAGAAAAGCAAGGAAAAAAATATAAAAATTAAAACACACATCAATATAAATTTGGTCATGAAATAACGAATAGTTATTTTGGCAAAGCACAGTAACCCCACCCTCAAAGAAAAAGGGACACCTATCAGTTACATTCTCAGTGTTTCCATTCCAGAGGAAGACTGGAGAATTACTACTCTAGCAAAAAATAGAAGCAGTTATATTTCCCCTGAACAAAATGTGCTATTTTACCCAACCATATACATGCAGCACCCCATCCTCAAACTAAATTTTCTCCCTTTCCTCTTCTATCTCCTCCACAGCACATGGGAGGGATGAAATCTATCTGCAGGCTCCACCATAACCAACAGTTTCCATATTTTTGAAGACCCAGCAGCAAATATAGGCTTATTGCTGAGATGACAGTTGTGCCTAAGCAGAGGAAACACGGGGGGGGAAAAGAAAGAAAAATGATGAAACAAAACACCTGAAGTAGAAAGTCTAGCTCAATTGTAGCTTTTTAGATCTTCTGAAAAGAGCAAATGAAGACAGAATATAGGGGAAGTAAGCCTTGCCTAATGGGAGGCTGTTCATAGGCTGTGTTTTAGCAGACCTGTGGCACCCTCACTTTTTACAGCAGTGAAGCAAAGGGTGCACACATCACAGTGTGATTTTGCATTATGAGGAACATCTACCACATAAAACCCGTACTGCTTCATTGTGTGATTATATGTGGAATTCAGGGATTTATTCATCTTCACTGTGCATTTACTGCTGTATTATTTTTCAGAGACATTTCTTCGAGATGCTCAGAAAAGCGTTTGATTGATTAGTGTGGGTTTTCTGGTTTACCCACTAAGTTGATTTGAACAATCCAATTGTTAATATAGCGAAACACACATTCACGATTATAAATTGTTTAACAAGTCTCAACAAACAAATCCCTTGGTGGTCCTGAAGTTTCTTAAAAGCAGATGGATGAGGAACAATTTTATAGATTCTCTTTCCTATTTGTGAAAAGCTGCTACGGTCGGAAATAGGCTTTAGTGCAAACAAGGGGCATTGTCAGACAATAAAGAGACAATTGCCTGTGTTAGCACAACAATTAATTTATTTGCAGAGAACCACTCAGTCTATTTGTTACCAGAAATGTGCTAATTATTCCTGCTAATTACATGCAAAACCTTCATTATCACCTATATGAGGAAGAGGACCCCTCAGGTTTCAGTGACAAATTAATTACTGTGTTTTCCGTCTGAATGTACTTCTTGACAGTCCCTCTTATCTGAAAAATAAATTGGCTAGCAGGAAGCTTGTCTCTCAGAGACATTCTGCAAACTAAAAGCAAGCATACAAATATCATATCAAGTCACTACTGCTATTTTTTCAGGCAGGTATATTCTAAAGCTCTCAGAAATTCTATATTAATTTACAAGCTCTTAATCCTAATAAAATGTATCATGCACTGCTAAATTCCACCATGTAGCTGCTTTCAGAGCCCTTTGCACATCTCTAAAACAATGGATAAGATATCAGACATTAGGTTTTAAAAATACAATAAATAAACCCAATGGTAAGCTACATGTCAGTAAAACATTGACATAATTTCAGGGAATAAATATTATTTAAAATTCATAACTGAAGTGAAAAGGGCAGCAAGGGGCCTGAATCACTCAGTCTTGCATTGCCACCATTCTAATTCAACACACAGTACACTTGCCACCAATTCTTTGGAATGCATGTCCAGGGCAGGGGAAGCCTCATGCAGAAGGGTGAGGAAGAGGAGGCAAGCAGGATGAAAGCCTTGTTTTGAAAGGTAGCAAACATGGTGAGTAAAAGAGTTGCAGCACAATAAATCTGGCAGAGAAATGAATGGAGAGGCTGCAGTGAATACTCAGCCCACAAGATAAATTGACTATTCAAAAAAATTATTTAAATCTCTTGAATTTTGAGTAGAACCTGTCAGGTAAGTTTCAGCCATTCCTGTATGACACCTTACCAACAGCCTGCCTGTTAACTTTCATTAAAAGCTGCTCTGGTGAGTTGTGCATCCTGCTCATATTTTCTCAAAGCCTCCTCAGTTTCTGTGCTCAGTACAACAGAATATCAATACCTTAACAATTCAGAGTATCAGCAGCATCCATAAATGGGCACATGAACATCATCCTACAACTGCAGAATGTGGATCTGCAACCACAACTTTAGGAGCAGCAGCAGCAATATGACATTGTACAAAAGAACAGCTAATTCAAGGCTGGATACAAATGGTGTGGTCTTGGCAATGTGTCAGGGATGGGAGACACTACCTCAGACAGGGCTACTAAAACGTGAGGAATAGTTTCATAATGAACCAGGTGATGATTAACACACATGTAAAATCAGATTTCAACAACCACTCCACCTTATGAAGATAAAGCAGGAGTGGAGGAGTGGATTCAGACTCTATATGTCTGTAAGACCCAGCCCCACCTCTCCAGACCATCAGCACAGAAAGGCAGAGCCCAAGAGCTGCCTGGCCTTAGAGACTGAGAGAGTTCATCCATGACTCACTGGACCCAAGCCCTTCCTTCACTGTAATCAGGGTATCACTTGGCATACAGCATGCTCTTCTACTTAAAACAAAAGATACTTAATTTTTTACTTCCATTTGTAGCCTATTTTTCAGACCCCTGTGTTTTGTGTACCAAGTGGTCCAGATAAGCCCCTAATTCAGCTAAGTAACCATGTTGGTGCTTTGTGCAGTGCTGTCTCTCTGAGGCAGGAAATCCCCAGAAATAGCTAGATGGCAACTACATTATTCTTCAAGTCTGATTTCATCCCCTCCTTTCACTTGAAACCTTCAAAAACCTCAGTAACAATATTGCTGCCAATTCACTCAGCTTCCATGTCCTGTGCTCTGAGTACAGTTTCCATCTGTGCACCTTGGTTTGTCTCTTTGTCAGAAGGTAAGTTCCCAAAACAAGAGACAGCTCTCTTGTGTATGCTTGTAGTTAGCGTGGCTTAAACATTACTCAACAATAATTATTAATAGAAGTAGTAGCAGTAGTAGCAGTAGAAGTAGTAGTAGCAATATGAGGAGGAAGCACAGTGCAAGTTTTCCAAATCAGAAATTTGCAGCAAAAGATTAGAGATTTGGAGACCAATACAACATTTCTCATAACTTAAAAAAAAAATCAAAAAATTAAAGCATAAAAATAAAAATTAACAAACAAACAAACAAAAACCCTTTAATGACAAACCAGCAAAGAAAACACACAAACTGTCATGTAACCATAGCTGTATATACTTATAATTTTTATTTTAATTTGAGCCTATAATCCTGACTGAGGTTCTGGCATACATGCATTGTCTTTGTGTCCTCTAGCTCATCATCTACCTTCATTCAATAAATCAAAATGAAAACAAGTGGATGAAAAGGAGTGCTGTACTCCATCTGAGTGCAGTAAGTTGGTTTTTTTTAAGTCAGAGACATTCTTGTAAAAGATAGAATGTGCATGGTTTTATTTCCCAAAACTCATAAAATTATGCCTAAAGCTCAGTCCCAACCTACAGCATAGAATCTGCTTTATTGATAGATATTAGTCCAATCCATAAGGATAATAAACAAAATTTTTTTACATGAACAAAGTTCTAACCTCCAAATCCCAGTTTATTACCAGGGTTTTTGTTCCAAAGGATGAGAAGGGTTCCTTGGTATAAGCAAAAATCACATCCCTGAAATTTTAGGCACATATTTTTTAAGCACTATATCACTCTGAATGACTTAAAACCTCAAAAAAGAAGAGGTTAGCATTGCTGCTAGTCCTCTAACAAGTGCCCTCCAACCTCCTGTGCCCAAAAGTAGTACAGATCCTGAAAACATAACATTAACCTACTGTCAATCCATTGAAAATTGACCTCAACAAGCAAGACTTTAGGAACAGAATTCAAAAACAGGATATAACTTTCTCATGATAGAAAGTTCTTTTTTAGTTTATTATAGTGGGTCACTCACCAGATTCTTTTATCTTTGTCAATAACAAGAACAGCAATATTTGACTGACTCTGAGAGATGACTGGCAATAGGGATGCCACGTGGCAACAAAGGAGGATTCTAAAACTGAAGGTCAGTTGATGGATGGGGGAGAACAATCTGAAAAACAGAGGTGCATAAAGAGACCTGCATAGCATCAAAATTACTGAGAACTGGACATGAAGGGACAACAATGGAAAAGCAGATGATTCTAGACTATTTTTGTTGTGACACAGAGGAGGAAGAACACATTGCTTTCACAGTGAAACATTTGAGCAATAAAATAATGAATGTGCCTAGCAGGCAAAGCCTTTCTAATTTGCCTGGCCTGAATTATGAGAACATATTTTTGGCCTGGCCTATCCACAAAATATGAGTAGGATTAAATGCAGTCAAAGTAGCTGACAAGATGCTGAAGCAGAAGAGAACCTTCCCACAGAGACAAGAAAGTTGGGGTCAGCACTGGATTAGCTGACACATAAACTGCATCTCGTGTTCCAGGGGCTTAATCACCCCACTTAAACTTATCAGCATGCAAAAGTAGCAACAGAAAAATTATAAACTCTTTGTCATAGATGGTTTTGGCAACTAAGTGACAAAGAATGACTCAGAACATTCCTTATTTCTTTCCCATGTATGAAGCTTTTAGAGAGCATTCATTCCTTCTTATTCATTTACATGTAGATAAGAATTTCTATACTCAGAATTGTTACAATTGTAACAGTTTGGCAGTAAGGTACATTAAATAAGCTATTTTTTTCAAATGTAGGAGCCCAGAGATTTATACACCTACAGCTACAAAGGATATAGATCCACTCCTCCTGAAACCAACACTGGTTTATCAAGTTCTCCAACAGAAGTAAATACTGAAGTGAAAAAGAACTGATCTAATTCAAAATTATAGTAGCCATAGAAGGTTTTTTGTTCTTTTTCTTTTGCTTAAAAACCACATGCACTAAAATACCAAGAAATTTTAAATTCCTTTACATTTGATGAGGAGAGGGAAGTAGTTTTGTTAGGTACAGGATTTTTTCAGATCTACATTTTCCTTCAGGTTCTCACATGCTCTTGCATAAACATTTCCTGGCTCAAGACTGTGTTTGCTCACACCAAAGCTCTTCCACAGACGCTTTTACTTCCTGCTGCAGAGAAGGGGGAGGGAAGGCAGTGTGCAGTGAAGCACCATTTATCCTTCTCAGACAAGGCTTGATTTAGAAAAGGACCAGTCACAACTTGCTGGGAACAAGAAGCCAAATAAATTATTTTACTGTTTGATTATCCACATCATTCAAAACCTGTGTCAGTGGCAATTGGCTTGCTTCCTGTCATGCTGGGACCTGGGTTGCACAACAAGTTTATCTCGCAGAGAAATGTGAGGTTTGTGGAATGGAAGGCTCCTGGAACTGTTAGTTTTCAAAAATTTTGTCTTGGACTGAGCACCTTAACTCCTCCCTGTTCTCTAGCACAGCAGCTAAAATGGAGCCATCCTGCTGGAGCCTGTACAGCCAGCAGCTTCCCTAGGGATCCCCCACACCCTTCCCCTCACATTAATGAGCGGCTAACTAACAAAGTAAATGGAAATAAATTAGCAACAAACTTATTCTGATAGATGTCAAGGAAGAAAAGAATTCTAAAGAGGAATTTAAACAGGGAAAAAAGATATATGAGCTTAGCAGTTCATTGTAAGAAAGAGTGCTTGTGTAAGACACCACATTAAAAAAATAAAAGTTCTTATACAAAAGGCACTTGTTAAAAAAAAAAGAAAGTCTCTAAGGCTTGCACCACTAATGGAACTGTGAGGAGGGATGAAAAATGTTAGCATTATCTCGGGCTCAGGAAGTCACAAAACCATGATTCAGTAGAAAGTAGGAGAGTACACCAAGAAAGGATCATTACGTGCTTGACATTTTCTTATATTGTACCCCAGGCTGCTGTCAGAAACAGGATACCCAGCTAGACAGATGTTTAGTCTGATCCTGTATGACTGTTCCTCCTTTGTGATAGTAGTAAGACATAAATGTGGATAGGAAAAAAGTTATGTGCAACTCAGGGATCCCATGAAACTTGAAGTTGATGCAAGCACAGCAGCTGACAGTGCAGGGATTCAAACCAAGGCGTGTCAGCTCTGGGCAAATTCTGATCACTATGGACTTTCCCTCTGGGAGAAGCTCATACTGCCCAAAAACCTTCTCATAGATTTTAGGATTAATCTAAGGGCACCTTTGGAGTCAAACCACTCCCCCTATCCTCTCTGGTCTTTCAGTTACATATTTCATTCTTTAAAAAAAATAACTTGATCTCTCTGTAAATCACCTGGTATCATGCTGTTGCCAATGTGGACATTTTCTGTATTGCATTCTCCAGGTCTCTGCAAGAAAACAAATCTTTCCAATGCCACCAGTCTTCCTGATATGCAAGTCAAAACTTATTCTCAAAGTACAGAGTTCATTATCCTGCCATCAAGTATTTGGGAAATAAACAGATATGCAGAGAAATTTTGCAACATAGTGACAACATCACAATGTCAACCATAATTTCTAAGTTGTACACAGATGGCCCAAATCATCAGAGTTCAAATACAGCTGGAACAATTCCTGGTCAGGAAGAGTTTTACTTCCTTCTTTGCTATAGACTAGAGTGAAATAGGGAACAACAGTCACAAGAAATTTTCTTTTAGCACAGCCATCAGAAAGACTACCTGTTCTTGCTCCTGGCCATTTTAATTCATGAGCTTTCAGGCAAGCTTGCTAAAGAAACTGTATCTAGAAAATGTTATAAACAATTGCAGCAAGTAGCTATAGAGCAGTTCATTTACTGTGACAAATTGCACAGAGCATGCTGCACACCAATACTCCGTATTCTCTTCTGGGTCACTGAATTGATTCTGGTTCAAATTCCTGACAAACCATTTCATATGTAAAGACATTCAAGGACTAACACTATTTTCTTTTGCTAGCTCAGTCTAGCCTCTACTCTAGGAGCTAGGGTGGCCTGCAAGGCAATACACAGCATGGATACAAGCCCACTCAGACATTTCTTGGGTGAATATCCAGCTTCTATAACGCTGTGTAAAAGGGAGCTGCTCCATTTTTCTGGCAGCAGCAGCTGCTGTCACTGCCTTTTAGCAGGAGATGAAGCTGTTCAAGGATATTTTGTGCTCTGGGAACTGATCAGCTGTCCCAGGTAATTCTGATCCCATAACATCTGCTTCCTGCATCCTAGTCAAGCTGCCAGAGCAGGGCAACAAGCTCTGCCCCAACGAGCTGGTTTGGACCTTGGCTGCAACCAGCGTGGCAGGCACCATGGAACAGGAAAGCTGCTCCTGGGATTTAGGTGTCACCTGAGCTAAACTGCAGTTAAGGAGGCACTCTTAGAGCCACAGTTTTGGACTTAAATATCTTACTCTTCCAGATCTCAGGTTTAAAAGGGTATGTTCAGTGGTGTGCTTCTCTTGGTAGTATCATACGCTCTACAAATTTATTGGTCAGCTGACGTAGAAAATTACTTACTGGTTGTGTGCACCATAGCCTGATCCCTAAGATGATTCTTCAGGATAGGTAGGTAATATGTGAAATAATTATAATGGAATGATTTTCACTGTGGAGGCAATCCCCTCCTTTCACTTCAGCCATCTTTTAAAACCAGCATCTCTTTCATACTGGGGAGGTGATTTGGTGACAGTACCAGCTTAAGCAACAGCTTCAACAAGGTCAGCCCCGACACTTAACAAAAATACTCATGAACAAAGTTTAAAAACAGGTGGGGCAACTGGCAGAAAGCACTATTTTCTCTCTGTTCTGATAACAGATGAAGAAACATAGACAGGTAGCTTAAATTGGAGAGCAAGATCCATGTGTTTATATTATAATAATCAATGTCAACTTGCACCAGAAAAAACAATACAGATGCAGAAGGGTTTATTTAAAGATAATGCACTTTAATTACACTGGTATACATTTAGTTAACAGCTATAATCTTTTTTTGCTCTGGGACTCTTGCAGACTGGAGTCTTGCACAACAAGCCAGGTACACCAGATTAGATTCACACTATATTAAGAAAAAGAGAAGTTCTCAAAATAGCAATAGAGTTGTTTAATTTACCTTACACTACACTGTCTATAAGAGTAACACTATAAGTAAAAACATACATGTGTCTATGTAAAAAGAGATACAGAGATGGATATTCTGTTATTACAAAAATGTTAAAGATTTTAATCAATCTTTACTTATTAAGGAATGCTTATAATTTCTATTATAATGCCCATCCCAGTCATAATTTATAACAAATGGAAGACCACAATTAATCTGCTACCTCTCCAAATAATATTTCAGTGACTTTGGTTTAAGACCCTTCCAGATCAATTGTCCCTCATGACTGAATCTGTGTTTCAACAGGAAAAACTTTACTGGAGTAGGCAGAGGGAGGTAACTTCCCCTAAACCTTTAATCCTTACCAGTGACACTGAGCAGCAACATTTTGATGCTGTCTGACACCAGAGGAGAAATCTCTTTCTAATTAAATGGGAAAGTAGCATGTATATGAGGTAACAGCTAGCTTCTGAGTAGGGAAGTAATACCATTTCCTCATTTTGCAGAGTATGTCCGCCTTGCTTCTTTAAAAGAAGACACAAAAAGATGACCTTGGAAAGATTTGCTACATATGGCATATAGAAACTGTTATTCCCAAGCGTTTCAAAAAACAGGCACAGAAGAATGAAAAAAACCAGACAGGTGACAATAATGGAATCAGCAAAATACCTTATTCCTCACTCAAATATTTTATATTCAAGGCACAAGTTACAATTCAAAAATTTCATTAAATCTACCTAATTTATACCAGAATCCATTGCCTCTTTGTATTCCAAGGGAAGAGAAATACACAAGAGACTGTGGACAAAAGTGATATTTCTTGTAGGAATAAAATCCAAACAGAAAAAGAGAGAGACTTAGACTTAATCTTCATTATTATTTGATAAAAAAGCATTTTCTGAGTAAAGGTACAAGTTATTTATGGTTTTGATCACTCCAGTACACTGTTTCATACCTAAGAGTAGAAAATGTTTCAAATATTTAACAAATCAGGGCTAATTATACAGAATAATTGAATCCTTAATATAAAGCCTGAGAGACTTTATTCTTCTAACATTACTTGCTGCTGATGTGAATACCATGAGAGGAGATAAAGCCACAGACCTGTTAATACAAAGAAGACAGTTAAAAATTACTTTCAGTTTTGAGAAAAACACTAGGCTCTGAATATAAGTCAATTATTAAAGTTCAATTCCCTTTTTTTCCCCAAAAAAAGTTATTTTAATTACTGCTTTTTTACGCCAAGTGTCTGCTTAACTTAGGAGAAGAAATGACTTTTTATTTGAAGCATTGCCTACTAGAAATAAGAGTTACTCAAGGGCAGTGTTTTATTGATAAAGCTTTTTTCTTAATAATCATCATATGTCATAACATTTCACAGGATTCATGAGGTTCATATTTTTTCAAAGGCAGAAACAACTGGAAGTTCTGATCTGAAGCCAACAAAAAACCCTGAAGCATTGTCAAAAGTTGGAGATATTTCTGCATTTTAAACCCTAGAAATTGCAAAAGTCAGGTCTCCATAAAAGTAGGAGAGGTTATTTGTTACCATCAGAGCCACCATTTTTAAACTGTTATGAGTATTTGCATACATTTACATGCACTGAAAGCACAGCCATTCAGAACAAACAAGGTTCATTATGAAGACAAACATGCTGAGTATGACTGACTGACAATCCACACAATGGCTGATTTAAACTTTACATTCACCAACCATTTTCCCGAGGAGGAGGAGGACCAGCTAAGGATGCCTTACATCGCTTCAGCCGCTTTTTATTTTTGATAAACCCTGGGGCTGCCTCTGCTAAGGTGAGAGAATTCACTAAGCCCATTCAGCCTGCTGAAAACCTCTGCTATGGTCTCTGACTTCTAGCAGGCAAGCTTGAATCTCTCTCAAGTAGTGGAATAGGTAGGAAAACTGGTTTATCAAAACACATACACAGTTCCCTTAAACAGTTCAACTTTAAGGCATGTCTGCATGCATTCCTACTGCCTGTGACAATAGCAACACTTCCTTTCAGCCTAATAGGTCCTGAGCCCCATCCTTTGTCTGCTGATTAACTGCTCTATTCATTGACCAGACCACTAATTGCATGCTCCTTATAGTTACCCTACATTACTGTAAGAATTAATGAGACACAATTACAGCTCCCAGAAATCTCAGGCCTAGCCAACTGCAAAGCACTCCAACTGAATAAGAACTCCCCAAGAATAAAGAGAAAAATTCAGCCCATTGTCCACAGGAAGCAGAATGTTTTTTGTTAAAAAATTGTATTTATTTGAAGCTGTTTCATAATTAGGCCCTGGAGAAAAAAAAAAAAAAAAAAAAAGAAAAAGAAAAAAAAGAGGAGAATAGAGAAAGAACTTGGGAACCAGCATTCACTGAGAAATCACAGCGGATGCAGAGACGAGCACAGGGTTCAGATATGAAGAGAAAAACACATAAGGAAGAAGTGCATAAAGAATTAGTGCTATGAACACTAGAATCATCTATAACCAATCAGCTGTTTTAACAGAGCAGGTCCCACTGTATGAGAATTACCACTAATGCAACCTTCTATTTGACAGCTTCAATCTTGAACAATGTAAAATAGGCATATGGCAGCTTCTGCAGTCGTGTCTCTGAGACAGAAGAAGAGGAATTTAATTTCCCACTCTCAGAATTTAATATGCATTAGAAGTCAGTGTCATTAGCCATGAAAGTCAAAATGAAGGACAGAAAATGAGTTTTTTGAAAATCACCCATATTGAAAACTGCACTCACATTTAATCTGTGTAATCAACAGCCACAGCTATTCAAAGTCTTAGTGACTACAATCACTACCTATTAGCCTGTAAGTAGTTCAAAAGCTATTATTCTCACTTGAACAATTTCCCAATACACAAGAGACTGCATTAAGTTAATGAAGTTAATATGCAAAGTCAATATTCTTTGTTATGAAGTCATCTTATTCCATTGCTTCCTCTTCAACTTATTTTCACCATATAAATTCGATTTAAATTACATGTATAGCTCGACAAAGCCACTGATACTTAAAATAGAGCTTGAAATGCAGCACTATACTTTATAGCCCTAGTAACCATTTTCCAGGGTACAATTTATAGCAGCCACTGAGACCCCAAACCAAGCATGTCAGACTGGCACTGCTACATTCCAGAATCAACATCTTTGGACAGAGACAACATTTTTTGTACGTCTCTACAGGGATTCTCAATAATTGCACCTAACTGCAGTAATAGTTTAAATTCATGGGAAATGGATGTTCTTCTGATATTATCGCTCACTGATATCACAGCAGAACTCTTTCCTGCATGAAGCAGACAGTTACCACCATGTGGTGCTGAATCCCAAGCAGGAAACAAGGCACAAATATGGATCAGAGACCTTTGTGTTCAGTGTATAATAAGTCCAATATCCCTGTCATAGAACAGCAATCATTAACTCAGGGATCTTTTGTTAAATGGCCCCTGTGGCTGGACTGGTAACAGCAGGGATCGAATTTGCAATCCTCAAGACCAGATTCATCTGTCAGGGAGACTGCAGGCCTACAGATTCATGCATTTCCAAAGTGAGTCTCCAGGACTTCACATGAAAATAACAATTTCAATTAACCTTGACTGATTAATCAACCTCAGTGCACGGCCACAGAGCTCACACTTGCAGATCTAACTCTGGCAGTGTTATTTGAAATGGGCTTTCCTCATGTCTTGAAAAAACCTTTGAGGAAAAAAGAAACCTTTGTCTCAAATAAAACATCACCTAGCTTGTTCAAGCTGTTCCTGTTTCAAGCCCAAAAATAGAACAAGTCTGAATTCCTGCAGAGCATGATGTGAAATTATTTCTACTAGTGCAAATAATGTATTCTGGTATCTGGTCCAGCCTTCATTTCAGATGCTATGAAGTAACTTAACCAATACAAAATATCCACACACTGGAGGTTAGCTGCAATTTCTAGTTGAGGTATCTCTCTCTCCATAAAGAAAAAGGAGATCCTTCCTGCAACAAACATTATGAGCCCACACTTTATGGCATCAATTCTAAGGTAGAACTTCTAAATGAAAGATTATTAGAGGCCTACAGGAAGAGTATTGTAAGAGACCAGGGAAGGTTTCAAGTCATAACCTGAGCTCACTCAAACCATTTCTACTCTCCTGCTCCACTGCCACTTTCTTTAGAGCTACTTGTTATTTATGGCAGTGCATGTAGCACCAGCAAAGGACAATCCTGATCCACCCAGTGTTCCCACGTACTAATTCATGCTGGAACTGATTCACCCAAGGAAAATTCCACTTTTGTACTTCTCATCTTTTAGTTTGCATGTTGCACATCATAAGCTTCACTGCTAGGGAGCTTCTTTCCCTCCTTTTCATTGTTATATCTACATCCAGCCCCTTTTTTCCTGAAAGTAGTTCAGTTAAGCAATGGTTTTGTCTGTACCATCTCCTAAGTGTGGCCCCAAAGGTATCCTCAGGACTAGAACCACCAACATGATGCCAAGCATAAAAATTCAGGCACTGTCAGGAACCTGCAGCTGTAAGACAAGCCTGTAGGCAGGAGATGAACAGGAGACAGTGACACTACTCTTAGGAGGTCATTCCTGGGAGCAAGGTAAGCATAAGCTCAGATGAATAAGCATAAGCTCAGTGATAAACTGGCACTTGAGTCCCTACAGGATGAGGCTTACATTTGATTTACACTAGAAAGGTTATCATAGAAATTACACTAACAAGACTCTTCTTCTCAAGCAATGCACACCTATCCCTCAAGAGAAGTAAAATGTACAGGTAAAAGAATTCCTTATGCAGCTTCTGCACTGGGTTTTTTGGTGGCATAGCTATGTCAGCAAAAAATTCATATCCCTCCCTGACAGGCCTCCTTGATAACACTTTTAAGTGCAAACCAGGTGTCAGTATTTCTGTTATGATAGAAAAAGAGTTTTCTACACTAGTCATGAGCTGAATATCTGCCCTTTCATGACCTGGAAAAGTCCTTGCTTCCAAGGAGGTCAAATCCCATGATCATGTTTTCCACCAGCATAATCTCTCATGACCATAGTACTGGTATGGTACTGTATTAACACATACAGAGTAGAAGAAAATACATCAATAGCCAACCATTTGTATTCTGCATTTCCATGTAAAAATTATCTATTTACACTACACTAATGCCACAAAAAATCCCGTGAATGGGAAGCACCAACAGCTCTATTTTAAAAAATTGCTGTGATTTTTAGATTTAGTCTAAAAATTGTTTGAAATCTACTAATCTCTGGACATTTCAGTTGGTTATATTTGGTACTTAGAAATATTTGGATAATTCTAAGAAGAGATTCTATAGATTGAATTCCCAAATGCATCCCAGATCATGGAAGAAGCTGGCCAAGTACAAATATCTTTAATTTTAATCAGCTTTGTTAGGTAGAAAGTTAACAATATTGGTTTGGAAGCAGCTGAATAGTTTTAAAGAAAAGACAATTAAATGTATAAATCTGTCACATGGCAAGAGCTCCAGAGCTAAAGAGATGATTGGAAGAAGACATGCTGGCACAGGCAGTGTTGAAGAGTGTCCCTCAAGGATCACCAGGCTGTTCCTAACATAATTTACCATATTCTCTCCATCTCCAGTTCAGTTACTCTCTGATGCTATAAGATTGTTTATGGAATATGTTTAGGCCTTGCACTGATAGAGCAACACAAGGCCCTCTGAAAGCACCCCCCACACCATGCACAGGCCATGGTGCACCTGGAGTGCTCCTCAGTACAAACTAAGATGCTCTGTGATGAAAGTCAGCATGAATAAAACAAAGTGTTTATAACTACTTACACGTGCAACACCCACAGCCATCGATCAGCCACACAGAGTGAATCCCTGAGCCAAAAGACACAGTCAATCACATTAATTTCTTTAGTTTATTAATTAATTAATGTTCTTTTATTGGCTAGAAAGAAGGAAAATATTTCAGAAACAAAAAGGAGTCTGTGATATCTAAGCATAAATCCCTACCCAAACTGCATCCTACTCCTAAATCTAAGATAAAGTTTAGCATGGGAAGAAAGTGTTATATTAATTTATGCCCTGGTTTACTCTTGCTGGTTTTAGAAGAGCAAACAGCAGAGCAGAGAGTAGTTCCTGTGACAAAAGCATTAGACTGGCACAAGGTTCTGCATCCTTTAACTACCTGTGACACACACCCCTACCCTGCCCTTTTTGTCACTCAAATGAAGTAGAATTTGGCTAATATGCAACCTGAATATCAAAAAGTAGGTTGGACAAAATCGTCAAATCCCTGTCAGTTTTGAGCCCTAAGGATTCCTTTTATAGCATCTTTACAAGGTGCTCTATAAATGCCAGCAGTCCTATGGTTCACACATGCCATGGTAAGAGGGAAGCCAGTCACTGGAAACTAAGTGTGTTTATTATGTACAGAAAGTGTAAGAGTGGAAAGAGCTGAAGAGGAACTGACAGTCCAAAGAAATACAGGATAAGATTAGCAAGAAACATCTCCCAAAACAGAAGCATACTTAAGCACCCAAACTGCCAACTAACAGCAAACAGCCAATGAGAGAAACATGCATGGAAGATTGCAGGGATGTGTGGGGAATTAGGAGGCTATATTGCACCCAAGCTTTATACATGGAGAGTTTCAAGGTATTTAGGTTACTGAATCCTGTTAAAGAACATAAAATCCCACTCAGTTCTATAGATGAGGCACCTTCACCTCTCTGCCAGCTGGGGTTCAGGGACTGCTCCCACAGGACATGGGGGTCTGTGCCTCTCAGGGACCTGTCTCACTGGCTCAGACAGCCAGAAGAACCTTGTGAAGAAACTCTTGATGCACCAGGGACTCAGAACAAAACTCCCACTCTACCATAAATACATTTAATGTCCCACACATAGGACCATTTCATGAGATCAGTAAAAAGCAGCTGTTTGGGGGAAGGGAACAACAGGCAGTTGCTTATTCTGAACTTATGCACAGGTCCAGAAATTTCCTCTGTAAAGCTGCCAGTGTCACTCCACATACAATTATCATGTACCATTTGTTTTACTGTAGAACCTGTAAAGCCCAGGCTATGGATCAGTCCTACACAGATGCAAATTAAAAAAGGACATGCTTACACAGCTGATGCAAGTCATGCAACCCAAACAGTACCCATAACATAATTTTAAAAAAATTTATTCCCTTAAAGCTAATTAATATCATCTACAGTAGAATGATCATAAAAACATTCTTCATATTACATTTGAACAGGTTCAGAAAGGAAAAATACGCATTGAACCACAAGGAGAAATACAGATTATTCCAGAACTGAGCAGACAGGAGAAACACCTTCTTTGAAAGCAATGCGGTTTTGTACATAGCTAGATAAAATGTATTCCATGAAAATGACTTACAAAAACTGAACACATGGGAACCACTCCAGTAACTTCAGTCTTGGAAGGCTTTCTGCTACAAACACAAGAATATATTTGGATATCATTTCTAACACATACTCCCTGGCAATACTTTACCCTTCCACTCAGAAGCCTTGTAGAAAGGTACTTCACTGTTACCACACAAAAAAATCAGAATAACTTCAGAGAGAGCAACAAAGGAAATTTGCATCTGACACTAATATCTTCATAGGATAAAGTATATTTTAATGAAGATATTGTCAGCAATACATGTGTTTATGCTTCTTTTTTCTCTTCACACTTGGATTTTATTTCATTTATGTCATGATCTACCTCGCAAGTTGAATAAATGCATCATTTATTCATGACCTCTACTTTCTTTCAGAACCTCTCAGTTACACAGAAGACCAGGCTAAAGAAAAATCAAGTGGTTTGTCTGATAACAGTTAGTGTCAAAACAAATGTGTGTGTTGAATTTCTGTTAGGTGAAGTCATAATTTAAAAAAACACGACCCAAAAACCAGTGCTTGCTTTACCTTTTTCCAGAATAAACTCTCATAATTAAACTTTCTACTTTTCCAAGTAGCTGACTATGTATTCCTGCACAGCAGGAGGTTTTCTCCACAGACATATTGACTTGGACAATAAACAAAGCAAAAATCCCTGACTGGAATTTACAGCTAAATTTAACTATGCATATTGTTAATAAAATTTGCATATATGTCTTTCAACATTAAGTAAGAATAAAAGTGGAAATTCAATTAATTTGGGCACTGCACTGCTTTGCAAGAAAAAAAAAAAGAGATTTAAGTTGTAATTTCCATATTTACTGAGGCTGTATGTCAAAAGAAATCTGTGCAAAAAGAATCCTGGTGCTGCCTTGATGAGATTTGAAAGATGACAGCATATTAATAGTAAAGGAGCTTCTCCTTAGCAAAGATGGCTTAAACAGTACCTATAAAACACTGATGAAGGGCCACATAATTTTAGAAAACATTTTCAGCATCTCTCATTTCTCTGTCCTTCAACCACAAAACAAGTAAAAGCAGTCACCACGTTTTGAAGAAATGTCACCCCCTCCTTCCCCTCAGTGTCAGCTTTCCCCATGAAACATTAACAGATCAGTCAGCACTGACTTCTTACAATTAAAGGTGTGAAAGGAAACTTTAACTGATACTTTTTCATTGATTTTTTTATCACAACACTGCATCACCACTAGCCCTCCAGAGCCATGAACTATCAGTGGCAAATATTCAGCTTCTATTTTTAATTGTTGTGTCTTTTTTCACAGCATCCTGGACATGTGGATGTCGTAGGAATTTAATTTAAAGGAATTAAGGTTTCTAGTTCCTTTAAAACTAAGTTATTTTACCTGGATCTGCCTAACCACAAAAAGTAGACAATGAAATGCAATTCTGCCAGCATAAAACCTTTCAGATAAGCAAAAAAACTTTCCCACTAAAGAGAGAAGATCATACTCCTTTGAGGTACTGTTCCAGTACAAAAGCTGGATGTATTCCAGGGATTATGCTGCTGGTTGGGTGGTTTGGGTTTGTTTTGTTGGGTTTTTTTGGTTTTTTGATTTTTTTTTTTTTACCTTTTTTTTTTTTAACTGAAACTGTGAATTTTTATCAGTAAAGCTCTCATTCAATTATGAAAAAACGTTCACATTGCCAAAGCAATGTTTTTTTGGTTTTTAATACTACTTTATGGCTTTTAATACTTGCACTGGGCAGGATTGCAAGGACACCTTTAACCTTTGCTTAAGCCTTCAGAGTTTGGCTGCTCCTCAGCTGGAGGAGTGAGAGGGCACAAGTGAGGAACTTGGCCATCACTTAAGGCATTCCCTCCAGCTGCCTGTGCAAATAAGTGGCCCAGCCACTCTTTCCTTAGGTTTCAGGTGAGACAAACAACCATCAGCACCCCGGTGAGATGCACAGAGCAGCTCCCACCTCTCGAATCACTCCCAGCACACACTGCAGGCCTGGCAGGAGATCCCTGTATCCTGCTCATGAATTCTTCCTTCAGCCACAGCGTTTTTCTTTTCTAACCAACAGGCCGAGCTGGGAGAGGAGTGCACTACAAGAAGCACCTCCAGCACTCAGCCTGTGGCTACAAACAGCTTCACATCACCACAAGGTCTCACTGAGGCTCTGTAAAACAGCCTGGCACCTTCCAGAGCACCCTCTTGTGAGATCCACGTGCTGCAACTTCACTTCAGACGTTTTTTTTGCCAAATACTGCATTCGGATATGGTGGGACAGAGAGAGCTGAGGAAGTGCAGGAACAATTTTATTCTGCAAATGTGTAATAAAAACTAGGTAAATAACCTCAGTGACACAGAGGAGGTCTGGGCATTCAGCATTTCCAGCCAAAGCAAAAAACTACAGGAAGGCATGACTTTCACTGAGGTCACCCATGAGAAACTGAGAGCTCACTGGGATGTGCTCATGGCATTGAGGTTGGCAGAAGTCAAGGATCACAATTCTCCAAATACAAATTGCTGAGCAGGAACCCAGGCCAGCAGTTAAACACTGCAGAATCAGGCACTGAAATTAACGAGTTAAAGATTAATTCACTCCCAGCCTGTGTGTACATGGTCACCTCATGGGGCCATCACCAGGAAGACAAGAGATCTTCTTAGAAGAACTGGCTCTACCAGAGGCTAATTAACAGATATGCTGACTGTAAATAAAAGCAGGAGGTGGTAAACAGAAAAGAATAGAAAGTTTGATGGGGCTCCCAACAGATGCTGTGTGTCAATAAACGTCAGCTGAAACTTAGATGCTGCTTTTGTGCTCTCTTAAGGAAATCATTATAATCACATTATTCTGTAACACAGCCTAGCCTAAGCTCCATGCCTCATACTAGAGAGGATATTTAGATCAACTAGACATTTGTTAATTTCAAAACCAAGCACCTTGAAGCTATTTTGTTTTACATACAGAATGAAGCAGCTTATGTAAAATTGAAAATTATTACATTCTGATTTACTACCCATAAAGCTAACAACTATTTCTTATATCCCAAACTAAATTAGTGGCTCTTGTAAGAATACTGTTTGCTTCAAAAATGCTACTTAGATAGCACAAACATGTCTACAAAACAGACAAGAGATTGATATACACAATGACAATTAGGCTTCTTAAGCACAGAAACACTTTTTCAGTTTATCCTCATCATTTCCTAAATCTGTAGGAGATGTATGCCTTAACTCTGGGTTTTGACATTAGATTCTTTATATATATTTTACCACCGCATTTGCCTTCACTGTCTCTTTCACAAATTTTCTGCCAATGAAGGACTCCCCATAAGGAAACCAG
Source organism: Serinus canaria (assembly GCF_022539315.1). Lineage (NCBI taxonomy): Eukaryota > Metazoa > Chordata > Aves > Passeriformes > Fringillidae > Serinus > Serinus canaria. Next base: position 13,294,589 of record NC_066315.1, read on the forward strand.
TTTTAATAGAACTGAACACTTAAAAGATGGTGATATTCACTGTCCATTCTTTGCCCCACACCCCCAAAAGTTAACTCCCACTAAAAACCTGATTTTTTGTTTTCCTGTCTCCCATTTACCCACCTGATCTGACACACCTTTTCTCAAGCAAACAGACATTTTAAAGTAACCAGCTTCACTGACAGGAGGACAGATTATTTTGCATCAGAAAGTTTACAAGATGTAATCTTCTCTTTTCCTTGAAGTTAAAGTAACTAATACCTAGTACTGAAATGAAAGAAATTTAATAGTGTCAGTCCAATTACTTGTGAACACATGTTTATTTTGCACCCAATTACTCTCCTCAATTCTTCAGTTTCAAGAGTGGACAGATTTTGCAACTCTATTTGCTTCTCAGTTCTTGACATTATCATAAAAATTCTGATTAAGCCAAACAAAATTATGTGAGAGAAGTTGCACTATTCTGCCATTCCTGACACACTATAGAGACAGGATTACACTATCTTCTTTCACTTCACAGAATTTCTAAATTAATTTTAATAGAATTTACATAATTTTTACTGCTTTTTTGGGGAAAGCGTGAACTTTATTTTTCTACTTTATCCAACTCATGAATTCTAATGTACTAAAATTTCTTCCTTGTACAATGATTATTTGAATTAATGCTAATTGATTGTGGAGCACTATGCTTCAGAAAATATTTAGATTCCACACATGAGCAGCTGGCACCACATGAGCTCACTCTTATGCTTCAATATTGTGCTTTCCTTTCTCTGTTGTCCTTCCTGCCACTCTTTGGATTGATGAATCTATTTCTCAACAACACTCAAACTCTTTCTTTCTTTTAAATGCTGTCTGTCTATTATATTTTCTTGCAAATATTTATTTTAAATAGTTCTAAAATAATAAAAGGGAACTTCTAGTACTAACAATGCACTATGATAAAATTGTGCTGACAGAAATCTGAATCTTTTTTTCCCCTGTCTGCCATGTCAGGGGGAAAAAGAGACCCTACCTATTTTGGCCAATATAACACCCAGGTAAATTTAAGCACACAGGAGTAAAACTAAATACATCCATTTTCAGGAAATCATAAAAATTCTGAAGAGTTTATTAAAAATATAGAAAAAAACCCCAGCTGTTTACTCAGAGTATGCTCCTTTACAGATTTTACCCTCAATACCTGTGAGGACTTAATAGTATTACTTAGTATTACTTAGCAGTCATGAACTAAGCTAAACTACCATGAAAACAAAGTTAAGAATATCTGGAAAGATATTTCTCTAAAGCTGTTAGAATACAAAACAAGCAATAAAGAATAAAAATCAACTTTTGCTCAAGAAATGCCTCATGTTGGCAGTTGGTGGTAGCTTCTGGCTACAAACTGCATTCTGACACTGAACTAATGAGAGAACATAACTCATACTGGGACTAATGCAGATCATACTAACAATGTTCCTCCCTGATTTTTAATATTTGCTTTGCTTTCTCTTCTTGTCAGAATACAATGTCCAGTGAATTTTGCAGGATTCTCACACTAATGTTCTACCCACCAACTTTGGGTGGGTAGAGCAGAAGAAGGTTCACAGTTGTATTTGAGACATAGTTGCTGCAAATTTTTACTTCTACAAAAAGCAACAAAGGAGAAATGGAAGCTGCAAAACCTACTTAAAAAAATAAATAAACAGAATGCTTGAAACTCCAGAATCACAATCTATTCAAACAAAATTCTCTATTCCCATGCTCATAGATTTAGTGATTCACTTGTACTTTTCTTGGTAAAAAAAGAAATTAATTTTTGATAAATGTTGCTGAATTCCAGATGGCCAAAGCTCACACTTACTCATCTGTCAGTGTACTTCTCCTCATCCAAGGATAGCTATGACAATTCAGATCAAAGGTCCATTTAGGTCACTATCCTGCTTCCAAAAGCAGGCAAAAGTCAGAGTGAAGAGGAGAGAGCATGAGCAAAGAAATCAAATACCTTTTTCCCAGAATAACTCTCTAGCATTTCAACTATATTCCACTCAAGAACTCCTGAGACTGATGTGATTTATCTATTTATTTTGCCCAATGGACCTTCTCTTTCACTTATCCAATTATCCCTTAAAATTATATAAACTTTTGTATCCACACTGTGCCAAAGCAAGGCTACCTTGGGCAAAGAACTAAGAGCTGCATTGTAGTGATAATTGTTTTGTGCACAGTCAGTACACAGCACTCACATTTTCCTGGTAAAACACAGCCAAAATAAAATAAAAAATTTAAAAAATTTTTAAAAAATTAAAAGGCAAGATTGATGCACCCCTTGAAAGAAACTGAGTTTGCACATACTCAAGTGAGTTGAGTCCAGTGGGATTTAGCATTCTGAACACAGTAAAATGCTGCAATAGCAAGAGTTATAACAAGGTTGGATATAGCTTGAAAAGCAGGCAGATGTCATGAGTGAAAAAACAGACACCCTAACAAAAGCAGCCAAAAAACTCTGTAAGCCTCCCTCAGTCCAACAACCAAATTCTGATCCAAGGAGGTTAAATATAGGGCTGCTGGAAAATTTTCCACTGTATCTATTTTTGATGGGAAATGAGGCTTTCAGCTAAACACTTTCTGGTTGGATTGTTTGGGGGGTTTTGGCATGTCTAAATATGTGCTTCTGCAAGTATTCTTTCCTTACCAAAAATCCAAACTTATCAACAAAAATATTTTGATTGAAAACATAGCATGTTATTAAGAAATGCTACTGTAGCATTTCATTGTATCTCTAGCTTATCTGCTTTATGTGGCAGACCTCTATCAACCAGACTTACCATTTAAATGAGAATTCTGAGGACAGATCATTTTGAGGGATTCCCCACTTACAGCACTCCCCTCAGGGAGGAAAGATCATGGCAAAATGTCAAAGGAGGAAGGCAGCCTCAGCCTTGCAGAGCAGGGCCAGCAGGCATCCAGGCTGTAATGTCAGAGGAGGACTACAGCAACATATTTCAAATCCAGAAGTTTTTGTTTCCAGACAAAGTCTTCCGAAGTCCTCTGAATTCTGTCAAAGCATGTTGTGTTTCCTGGAAAATGAAGACAAAAAAGAAACAGAAAAATCTTTCTATTTTTTTAATCAAAAATTCAGGCAGGAAATTTCATGGGTCAAGAAAGGTCTTTCTTTCTCACTAACCTGCAGATTCAAACATACACCTGGACCCACCCACCCACAAATCAGAAAAAAATTAAACAGCAGTAAAATGGTTCAAGTTTTCCATCACAGTTCTGTTAGCAGGACTGTTCAAAAGCCAAGGAGCTAAACCCAAACAAAAACAGAGTTGAATGGATGTGATAACTTCATGTATGAGCCCTAACTCATAAAAGACCAACCAGCCCACCTCACAAAAGCAAAGGATGAAGATAAGATTCATACAATGGCTGCACTTACAATGTAAAAAATCTATACCACAAAAATATGCACAGCAAAATTAGCAAAGAGGCAAGAAAATAAGATACTTCAGTTATTATTCCCTTTCAGGGTTCTCTTTTCAGTAAAGTAAACCAGAAGGAATAAATCCAGTAAGACCAATACAATAAAAAGTATCAGCTATCCCAACATGGCTTTTATCATCCCTTTTCTTGGAACTCCACAATCCCCTGGAAGAACTGAAAGTTTTTTATCCAAAACCAGGCCCTGACCAGACCAATACAGAGAAACTCAATACTACCAGGAAAAATATTACAACTAAATTTCTAGTATTTCTCTCCCCTCGTGGCTGTTTCCTGACATACAATTGCATCCCCTCACCCCAACTGCAAAATAAATGTATAAAGAAAACAAATAAAAGACAAGAAATCAATCAAGACTGCACCTTTTGTAACAGTGTTGTGAACCTACAAAAGACAACTGCAGAAAATCTCATGCCAGTGGGGTAGCTCTTTCTCTTCCCTCACCATACACAAAGAGGACTATTCCTGCCATCATTATGCCAACTAAGAATCAAGAAAATTCAAAGGAACTGGCAAAGAAATATCCTTATTTTAGAACTAAGTGAGTAAAATGAAAGGAAGGACATTTTGCTATTACAGTGAATTTCCTTTCAACACCTTGCTTTTCAATCACACCATTCTTTTTCTAAAATAAAAATAAAGGTTTTTAGCAGTTTCTGCTGAGACCAGGCACCTAAAAGCTCCCTATAAGCAGTTGCAAACACTCCTAATGCTGATTCCCTACAAAGTGTTAACATCTTTGACTGGCTAATGTTATAAAGTGAAAAGTACTAACACAATTTGTCATTCTCAAGGCAAATTTATTCATCAAAATTAATACAAGCTCAAGCTTGTTGTCCTTACTCATATTTGGAAAAACCAGCCACTGTTGTCCCAGCAAAGCTAGTACAGTGAAGAATTAGTCAGGGTCTAACTGTAGAAATAAAAAAAATTGTTTAGAATAAATGAAATACAAAGAATAAATATTCAAAATCAGTGATGAAAGATACATCTGTTATGTCATTTTTATCTCCTGGATAAATTGTGATTTTATTATTCAGTATTTTAAAAATTACTACTGGGCATCCATCAAAAATTGGGATTGGAAACAGTGAAACTTTAAAAATGTCTACTTCAAACATATGCAAAACATTATTCCCTTAACTTATAGTTTCACTGACCTCCAAGGGGCAAAAAGTAGCATCAGAACTGATGACCAACTTCATATTGTTCAAGCATTTAATGACATGTTTCTCTTCAAATCAGTTATAAAAAGTTTTGCTTTCCTATATCTGGGTTTTAGCCTATTCCATGCCTTTCAAAATAGGGTGTCATTTTTTATCAGCTCACTTCTTCCTCATAAGCATAACACCTGTTTATTTTGTCATTTAATTTACAGCATGTGAGAGCGTATGTGTGCAAGCCAATGTCTCCATGTAGATTATGCAGAAGTTCTTAGCTCAGAGTGGACTACACTGCTTAATCTTTCCTCTGCACCAACCTTCTTCCACCAGGCTGGATGAGCTGGCACAGAGCTGCACACAGGCTGGGCTGGATTTCTTGCCAGGAGTGCCCCCAGAGCTGTGTGACTGTGGCAACTGAGCCATCCCAGATGTGATTTACCCTACATGAGAGACAACCTGCACTCCCACCCCCCTCTGTTCTGGCTCTTCCTTTCACCCTGTCAGTACCAATACTCAGAGTTGGTAAGAGTTAAATGTGCTAGTCACCCATCTGCTATCACCCAGACATGGACTAGGTAACAAAGTCAAGGTCAAGTTAATGATAGAGTCCCCTTAATTCCCCCAAAGCTGTGACATCAAAGTCCAGATACCTGCAGGTCATACCATCTTAAGGCCAGGTGGGAGTTGTAATTTGGAAGCTGCCCATCCCAGAGGGCCACATCCCAGACAGGCAAGGCAGGGAGCAATGCAACAGCAGTGGATATTTATCAGAAGCTCTGCAGGGGTTTATACACTTATTGAGGTCTCCAAAACTGAAGACTGACCAAGAGGACTTCCCAGTCCATGCTGGGAGTAGTGAAGGTTAATGTGCCATTCCAGCACATATGAACACTAACTACATTTTGGTGGAGCATGGAGACAGAACCGCAGACATGACTGCAGGAGTCACTGGTGTGCCAGAGGCCTGGACATGCTTTCACTTTGAGAAGTGAGTGGTGCATGTTTATACTCTCATATTAAACCCCAGGGACCAGACCTTTCCTTGCCAACCTGAATCCACACAACCTTCCTGAGATTCAGAGGTGCATTTACACACTAATGTTCTAGCAGCAGCGTGGTTACCTGGGTAATCAGAGGAAGACAACATTACTCACTCTGTCCATTTACCCTCACATACTTTATGGTTAGCAATTCATGGAGTTTGTGTTGTTCTCCAAATAGAGACAATGAAAACGGATCAGCAGACAGTTGACATCCGGTGACAATGGATCAACAGAGTGTAAATTAGTGCAACCTGTCTTCAAAATTCACATGATTTATCATGTGTGAAACACCACACCATGAAGTATTACTGTCTGGAGCACAGGTGGATTATAAATGCAGCTTGCTAACTAGTGGTGGGAAAAGAAAAATACAATATTTTGGAGAAACCCCTAAAGAACCCTTCTTTTTATTCACCCTCTCTATAATCTGTATTTTCTTGCATTCCTTCCTCCTGCATTGCTTCACTAATGAGAGTTAAAGCAATATACAATTACACTGAGAGAGTCAATATTTTGCAGCCCAATCACCAGCAGCACAGTGTGGGAGAACAGGGCTAAAGCCCTTCAATAGGAGCTCATCTTATACTGCCCTCATGCTAAACTGCTGGTCTCACTGAGTCCTTACACTCATTCTGCAGCTCATACTCCTTCTCTAGCGAAGCCCATGCACTCAAAGGTGCATGTTTAAATTTCTTCTTCAGGAAAAAATTTAAACATGGTCAGCAGAAAATCCTCCAGCCACATTCAGGGCCAAACTTGCAGCTTCAGTGTCAGAGCAATACTCAGACCACAGCACTGATCATCCTTTGTGATCATCCTTTATGACAAAGCGACAGCAAAGTACTCTTCCAGAAGTTTCTCCTCCTCCTCTGTCACCTGCTCACTGCACTCCAGGAGTAGCTACTGCAGCACATTGTATTCAGCCTATTTTCTTGTTTCCTGAAGTCTCTCTTGTATCTCACTGAACAACAGTAGCACCACCACAGTACTGTGCCCATCCCCAAACAGATCTGACATGCCTGAAGAAATGTAAGCAGAACATTGTTCTTGCCTACAAAAAGTTCTCATGAATCACAATAAAGTACAGGCTGACTCGGAAGGTGTATGAATGCCACTTATTTATTTATTTATTTATTTATTTATTTATTTATTTTTGTAAAAGGAAAAATATCAAACTGTAAGACAGATATGCACACTGTATTCTACTATCCCTATTTCTCCTCAGGTTTCACAGCACTGGATTTTTGCTCATAATTTGTGCTTTTCAGACTTGCAGAAGTACAAACCAGGCAATTCCTTCCCATACTTGGATGTGCCATCATGTTGCTCAGTTCTGGACCACATGTGGCATGTGAGAGAAAAGGATGGACTGGGGGGAAAAAAACAGTCTCTCTTAATTTTAATTGGAACTTTTTAGGGGAAATCTGAACATTGTTAGATGCAACAACTCTACCTCACTGTGTTTACTAAATGGCCTTAAAAATACTCTTTCTTCCAGCTCCTATTTATCCTGTCCTCAAAAAGTTCCAGTTTCCAGTTTCATGGTGTTGTTCAATGTATTGTCCATGCAAAATCCCCCATGTCTTGCAGCTAACCAGCATTTGCTTAGACAGTCTCTGCACAAAGCTCTGTGGCCTGTGATAGGAAGGAGATCAGCCCAGCCAGCCCTTCTGGGTTTAATCCATGAAATTACTGCCTTCAGTCAAGGCTTCATTCTAACAAGATTATTTGAACAATTTCCATGGACCAAGTTCTTCTTTTCAAACACTTTTATAAAAGCACCATTCAGTGACCTATCCAATGCAGACAATGCCACACTAAAATTTACTGGAGAACATTCAGTGGGAATTAAAAAGCAATTTTTTCAATCTTATAAACTAAACGTCTCTATTTTTACATAAACAAAATAGCATGTTAAATCCAAGATTTTGTGTGGCACTTTTACTTCCAGTTTAAAAGAAAAAAAAAAAAGGCAAATTTACTTATTTTGAACTAAAATGTCCTGTAGCTACCATTACCTGGTTTGGTGGGATCCATATAATCCCACATGCAAAGCCTCAGATGCACAGAAAAATTAAGCCTATGTTAGAGGGGCCAGTGCCAAACCTAATTGTTTGACTAAAAGAGGCGTGAGTATCTGTAGCAACAAAGATCTGTAGTGACAAAGACTAGTCAGAAAGTGACTAGATTTGACAACAAGTCAAATCTGTAACTTTGTAAAAAGTTATAATATCTGTAACATTCTTGCCAGATTTATATTTCTGCAGGATTTGATGACTGGACATCTGTTTTGAAATCCCAGGGGGAAAAATGCTCTAAAGTATTCTGCATTGCTATAGCAAAGTTCAGCTTTTCAGAAAAAGCAGCTGCTGAATTGTCTGGAATAAACTCACAAACCATTTTAAAGACTTGACCCTCGATTCCTTCATCACAGGACATCTAGGGACTTCAGGGAAGTCTCCAAGTATGAGGAACACACAATGGGCTCTGATTCCACAGTGCTGAGCTAACCAGGCTGCTTTTCAGTCACATAAAGCAAAGCAGCCTCCTCACAGCTGTGCTGTTTTATATACCTGAAAGACAATTTTAAAAATTATCATGGTCTTACTAGGGAATTTGGATATGCAGTCATTACTAAATTACCATAAAGTTCCATATTACCAATTCTGTCATTACTGAACAGCTTCAAGACACACAGTATCTTTGTGCTGCATCTCTTCGCTGTAAGAAAACAAGAGCGTATGAATGACAGCAAAAATGAAGCCAAATGTACTGTTGAGAAACTTAGTATTCTCTTATTTCTAGGAGAGTTACAGTGTAATTCTAAACTGCAGCGTTCAGCATGTCTCCTGAGCTTCCTCGCTGAAATATAGCAATGGAAATTTTACAGCATCTGTGTTGCTTTTGGAAGCCATCACCTCACATCTGCTGTCTCTGTTGTGTAAAGTTTAAGTTCAGCATAAAAAGGTACTTTGTAATAGGCAAGAGGAATCCTGACAGAGCGGTAATTTACAGACTCGCCCGGCTCCCCCGACTAGACTCAGTTTTACATTCTGTAGAGATTTTTAAATAAGGTGCGCTTCAAGCAGCCACCACACACACAAAAAAAGTCACTTCTTAAAATGGAGCATCGCATCCAGGACTGGATTTTAAACCTCTATCCGTCACTGAGTCCTGTGCCAGACGTTTTCTTCACAGGGCATTGTTCGATCTCGTAAGACTTTTCACAATGGTGTTAACTAAATTGGCGCTAAAATAACCACCTGCTACTTTTGGGGAAGTTCTGATTGTGGTGACAAACAGCACCGCGCGTGTAATAGCGGGACCGACCGCACAGTCCTAGCGGGCGGAGGAGCGCGGCCACGGCCTCCGAGAGCTTCCCAGCCCCGTGAGACCTGGGGCGGGCGCGGGGTCGGGAGCGGCGCTCGGTCAATTGCAAATCAATTGTGATTACACAGCGGGCGCATTTATCGCCCCATCATCGCCCATTTCCTCCTAACGGGGTAATCCTCGCGTTGGCTCGCACGACGACAGCAGCCTGTTAGCTCGGCCAACAACCCGGGGATTGTTCCTTGTTTGGCCTCACGCGTTCCATTTCCTCCTCGGGCGCCCCGCACCGCCCCCCCGGGGCGGGCTCGCTCCCCCCCCCGGCCCCGCTTCTCTCCGTATGACTCCCCGGGAATCACACGATTCCCGCCGCCGGCAGACGGGCCCCGCCGCGTTCCCGCGGTTCCAGTCATTAGGGCCGCAGCGGGAGCGCCGCGCGAGCGCCAGGCGCAGCAGCGCCTCAATTAACAAACAAACGCCCCGTCCCGGGAGCGCGACAACCCCCCGGGACGGCCCCGCCGCGCTCGCAGCCCGCGCCCGCCGCCGCCGCTCCCCTTAAGGTGGTCTGGCTACGGCGGGGCCGCCGGAATTCCCGCCCGCCCCCTCCCGTCCGCGGGCGGAGAAAAGCAGCGACTCCTCTCGCGGCCGCCCCGCTAGTGGAGGGCCGGGGCGGCGGCAGCCGAGCGGCCCTCCAGCCGCAGATGGCTGCTGTGCCGGCCCGGGCGGGACACGCCGCTCTGGGCGCCTGCAGGCGGCTCCTCGGCGAGTCACCGCCGCGGCGCCGGGCTGGCGCGGGCGCTCGGGAGCCGCGGCCGTGCCAGGACCGGCTCCCGGAGCTGCCCCTGGGCTGCGGGTCAGTGGCCGGCGGCGGCCGCGGTGCGGGCCCATGTCTTGCGGGCAGTGTACGCCCAGCGCCGGCCGCGGAGCTACGGCCGTGTCCTTGGCCGGCTGGGAACCGAGGGTCCACCTGCCGGTGCGGGGGGCTGCTCCCCGCCGTCCCACCGGGAGCTCCCGGCGCCGGCTGGGGTGCACACACGGCACCGCCTGAGCGCGCCTTGGCGAGCGCCGTGACCCGCGGCTGTCCGCGCCTCGGAGGTCCCCGTGTCACCCGTCACACGCCGCGGCCCCGACCCCGGGCAGAGTCTCAGCGCTGCGCTTGCCCCGCGCATTGTTCGGACCTCCGCGCTGGGGTCGGGGGCGCGGGCAGCCGGGGCGGCGGAGCCGGGTGTCGGCTGCGGTGCTGCCGTGACCCCGTAACCAACACGTGCAAGGGGATGGGGCAGCGCACACACCGGCACGGGCCCGAATCCCGCGGGTAGCAACGAGGTGGTAGGAAACCCCTTCCGAGACAGCTCCGAGCGCTGCTTAAACTGCGGCTGCGGGGACTGTGACTTGCCCGGGTTCCCTTACAGAGGGACGGAGGTCCCCTGCGCAGCCCGGGCCGATGCGTGGTTGCCGCAGCCCGCGCACCGCGGTGCAGAGCCGCGCGTCTCCGCACGGGCAGGAGCCGAGCAAACACCGCCACGTCCCCACAGGCACTGCGACCCAGCACCGGCACCACAGTACGGCACCGGCGCCACCTTAAGGAGCTCCGGGGCCCGCCCCCCGCGTCCCGCCCGGGCGAGGCTGATAGGCGGACGAGGCTGAGAGGGCGGGGTCTGGCGGCGCTCGCTATAAATATTTATGAGAGCGCGGCGGCCAGAGCGCCGCTGCCGAGGCCGGAGAGCGAGAAGTTGGCGGAGGCGCTGCCGCGCTCGACCCGCGGCTCAGGTGGCGCGATCGCGGCCGGGGCGCCCGGCAGCCGGAGAGGGACCCAGCTCAGGGCGAGGACCAGCCGGCTGGCGGTCACCCGCGGAACCGTGCGCTCGGGCGGGCGGCAGAAGGAGCCGCTCCGGCCGCCCCAGCTCCGGCCCTGCCGCTGCCCGCCCGCTCGGGGCGGTGGGAGCCCGGCACCGCCTGGTTCCCGGACTCCTCAGCCTTCTTCACCGCGCCGCCCGGGGGCTGACGGCGAAACTTCTCCACCTCCGCCGCCCCGTGCCCGGCCGGCGCTGGAGCAGCGGCGAGAGGAGCTGCACCTCCCCCTGCGAAACCGACCCCGCGGGGAGCGATGCGACGGCGGCTGAGGGGCCTCCCGTGAGCAGACCCCCATCTTCCGGAGCCGAGTGGGGGCTCCCCCTCACCGGTAGCCCGCGGACGACGGAGTCCGGCGGGAGCTGCGAGACCTCTCACCTGTGACCAGCACGGAGGGGGCCGCCCTCCGCCCCCCCGGGGGTAGCCGGGGCGGGGGGGTGCTGTGGCGCCGCGCTCCCCGCGGCTGCTGAGCGGGACGGGAGAGGAGCCGGGGCCGCCGCCCGCGCGCCGCCGAGCATGGAGTGGAGTTACCTGTTGGAAATCACCTCGCTGCTCGCCGCCCTGTCCCTGCTGCAGCGCGCCGGCTGCGCCGCCGCCTCGGCCGCAGCCGCCGCGTCCTCCTCCTCCTCCTCTTCGGCAAAGGAGCTGTCGTGCCAGGAGATCACCGTGCCCCTCTGCAAGGGCATCGGCTACAACTACACCTACATGCCCAACCAGTTCAACCACGACACGCAGGATGAGGCCGGGCTGGAGGTGCACCAGTTCTGGCCGCTGGTGGAGATCCAGTGCTCCAGCGACCTGCGCTTCTTCCTCTGCAGCATGTACACCCCCATCTGCCTGGAGGACTACAAGAAGCCGCTGCCGCCCTGCCGCAGCGTCTGCGAGCGGGCCAAGGCCGGCTGCGCCCCGCTCATGCGCCAGTACGGCTTCGCCTGGCCCGACAGGATGCGCTGCGACCGCCTCCCCGAGCAGGGCAGCCCGGACACGCTCTGTATGGACTACAACCGCACGGACCTCACCACGGCCGCGCCGCCGCCCGCCAAGCCCCCGCTCCGCGGCTCCAAGCCCGGCACCCCCGCCAAGGCGCCCCCCGCCGCCGCCGCCCCGCCGGCCGAGGCTCCGCGCAAGCCGCGGCCGCCGCCGCCCTGCGAGCCGGGCTGCCAGTGCCGGGCGCCCATGGTGTCGGTGTCCAGCGAGCGGCACCCGCTCTACAACCGCGTCAAGACCGGGCAGATCGCCAACTGCGCCCTGCCCTGCCACAACCCCTACTTCAGCCCCGACGAGCGCGCCTTCACCGCCTTCTGGATCGGGCTCTGGTCCGTGCTCTGCTTCCTCTCCACCTTCGCCACCGTCTCCACCTTCCTCATCGATATGGAGCGCTTCAAGTACCCCGAGCGCCCCATCATCTTCCTGGCCGCCTGCTACCTCTTCGTGTCCCTCGGCTACCTGGTGCGGCTGGTGGCGGGGCACGAGAAGGTGGCGTGCAGCGGCGGGGCGGGCGCGGGCGGCGCGGGGGCCGGGGCGGCGGGGGCCGGCGGCGGCGCGGCTGCGGGGGCGGCGGCGGCGGGGGGGCGCGGCGCGGCGGGCGGCGCGGCCGAGCTGCAGCCGGAGCTGGCGGTGGCCGAGCACGTGCGGTACGAGAGCACCGGCCCGGCGCTGTGCACCGTGGTCTTCCTGCTCGTCTACTTCTTCGGCATGGCCAGCTCCATCTGGTGGGTCATCCTCTCCCTCACCTGGTTCCTGGCGGCAGGCATGAAGTGGGGCAACGAGGCCATCGCCGGCTACGCACAGTATTTCCACCTGGCCGCCTGGCTGCTCCCCAGCGTCAAGTCCATCGCTGTGCTGGCACTCAGTTCTGTGGACGGGGACCCCGTGGCCGGCATCTGCTACGTGGGCAACCAAAGCCTGGAGAACTTACGGGGCTTTGTGCTGGCACCTCTGCTCATCTACTTGGCCATCGGCTCCATGTTCCTGCTCGCCGGCTTCGTCTCGCTCTTCCGTATCCGCAGCGTCATCAAGCAGCAGGGTGGCCCCACCAAGACCCACAAGCTGGAGAAGCTGATGATACGCCTGGGACTCTTCACTGTGCTCTACACCGTGCCGGCTGCCAGCGTGGTCGCCTGCCTCTTCTACGAGCAGCACAACCGGCCCCGCTGGGAGGCCACGCACAACTGCCCCTGCCTGCGTGACCAGCAGCCCGACCAGGCCCGCCGCCCCGACTATGCCGTCTTCATGCTCAAGTACTTCATGTGCCTGGTGGTGGGCATCACTTCTGGTGTCTGGGTCTGGTCTGGCAAGACCCTCGAATCCTGGAGGGCCCTCTGCACTCGCTGCTGCTGGGCCAGCAAAGGCGCTGCCGTGGCGGGGAGCACGGGGGCAGGAGCAGGTGGACAGGCAGTGATCACCACGGCAGGAGGACTCGGGGCCGGAGGTGGTGGCTCACTCTACAGCGATGTCAGCACCGGCCTGACGTGGAGATCAGGCACAGCCAGCTCTGTCTCCTATCCCAAGCAGATGCCCCTGTCTCAAGTGTGAGGAGGGGGAAAGAGGCCAAAGGTTAGGGAATGAGGGACACTGGCCTGCCTAAAATGCCTCCTCACTGTTTGGTGCCATTAATGAACCCCTAATGGTCCTTATTAGCCACAGCTTGTATAGAACAATGCAGCTGGCAGAGGCCCCAGGCTCCAACCCCCTCCTCCTTCCCCTCCATTCATATGCAGGGAGCATGTACTTCAAGGAGCCAGCTTATTATTTTGCTGGCAGAGGAGGGTAGAGGCTCACCCGTGTCTTGCAGAGGGCAAGGCACAGCAGCTTCTGAATCACTCTGGACTAACAGCAGCTCTTTACTCATGGGAGAGAGGGTCTTCCTCCCCCCCGTCCTGAGGTGGGAGTCTGCTGGGGACTGCAGGTTTTTGGGATGTGGATGACCAGGCAAATGCCTTACAATATTGACTGAATCAAAAATGTCTTAATTATACACCCCAGCTAAATACGGGTTTCCTACATTAAAGGATGTATTTATATAATTATTTGTTACCTTGTACAGATGTGTAAAATATGTATATATCCAAAGCTATACAGTCTGTAAATTTTTTTGTAAAAATTTAGAGGCTACCCCTGTAAGAGCAAATATGAGTATTCTATTTTGTCAATAAAATGACTTTTGATAAATGACTTTTTCAAGCTTTTCCTCTCCTCCTGCCCTGGTTATTCCAGCTGCTGTATCTTTAGTTCCATAAGCTATGAGCTACATTCATGCTCCAGTCATTACCTGTTAAAGAAGTGAGATATGTAGACACAAGAAAACAAGTCATTCAACAAGTTGTTCTGAAAAGGTGTTTGCCAAAACTGGGAGGTGCTTTACCATACTTCTTTTATATTTTTGAAAGATGATGATGTCTTTGAGCCTTTACAAAAGAGTCATCTCCCATGGCATGTTAAGTATCCTTTTAAAACGGGTGTTATTTTAGGAATGTGCACACCCGCCTCTCATATCTGTTGTCTACACTTCTGTAAGCACCTGCCTTTCCTGGGATGCATACTGAAGTGTAAAAGGTTAATGTTTTAAATTCATAGCTCGTGTACTATGGTGGAAAAGTGAGTTGAGATTTGTTAGATCAATCTCTTCTTAACAAATTAAACTAACATCTTAACTTTTGTATATCAAATATGGTCCTTTTTCAAGAGAAAAGGTATTGTTCTTCTGTCAGGAGTAAGCTAATTTATTTGAGCAGAAGGCTGTTGAATTAACAGAAGAATGCTTTGGCAATTGTTGAACTTTTTACCTGTCTGCCCAGTGGCTCAGAACATCATTCCTTTAAGAGGAGCTAAATGAATAGGGTTAATCTGTAGGGAACTTGGTTTCTTTTGAGTTTGGGAAAACTTTGATCTTTTCTCTTCACCAAACGTGATGTATAGTCTGAAGTTTCTTTCCCTGCTGCCTGGTTCCTCTTGTTGCAGACCAATTGGCCACCATGGAGCCTTAAAGTTCTTCAATTAAAGGGACATGGGACTTTTTTTTTTTTTTTTTTTTTTTTTAAGAGGAAGACTTGTAACAGTTAGTGAACACCAGAGGGAAAAGGGAGAACAGCCTTTTAAACAGCTTTTCCCTGCATTGTTAGCCAGACTGCAGGCAGCAAGGCATGGCTTGGAGCATTATAGAAAAGAGCTATGAATGCCCTACAGGTGGTCTGCTCACATAATCTCCCCAATTTAAAACATTTTCCTTTACAGGACAATTGCATTACAAAACTCCCTTCTCTTTTGGTCCTAATTGAACCAAAGAACAACTACAAGATTTTCTTCAAAAACTGAATGACCAAAAAAATTTAAAATCTATTAACTAACATTCTAATCTGTTTTCTAAAATGAGAGCACTCAGAATACCAGGAGTAAAAACTGCACTAGACATTACTGCAGATATTTTTACATATTCTGCTTATATTCTGTCAAATTAGCAGTCATTTAAAAGCAATTGGTTAGGTTGTGTGCTAGCAGTGAAAAGATAGCCCCAGGTCCCTTATTAACCTGCCAATCATGATAAGAGATGGGCAGCTACCCTACTAATGACATAGATATCAGTCATGATTTGTGGGAAAAACCTTGTTTCATTGAGCACTGACTTGATTATTGGTGTCCCTTTCAAAGATCTCCTGACTTAATAGACCCCACTTCTACAAAGTTGCCAGGAACATGAAAAGGAGTAATTTAAAATGCTAACTAACTACTTGATGGGAAAAATAATTTTAACTTCTTAAATTCAAAGGAAATTCCCCTGGGATTTGCACATGGTACCTATTTATGCACCAGCTGACCAGCATCAGAATATTGACATAGTTGTAAGTTAAAAAGGCCATACCATTTTTCTATATTGCTGGAAACATTCTTTTCAAGGTTGTTGTTAAATCAACATGGCACTTTTCCCAGCTGTCAGGTCTTCCTGCTGGGGAAGACCCACATAGCACAATCAGTTCTGCAGATAAAAATCTGAGTTTCTTCCTCTGCACCAGGTTCCAGCAAGGAAGACAGAGGAGAGATACTCAACTCTTCAGTGAGAATTTGTTTAGATAGGTGTCTCACATGCTGCTGGTGCAGGTTGCTAGCACTGAGAGAAAAGCATTTCTAGTAAAAGAAAGAAGTAGTCCTTTGGCTTAACCTCCTCCAGAATGAGCCAAGAGGGGCTACAGGTGAACTGAAAAAAAGGGGTCTCAGAGCTAGCCAGGTAAACAAGATGCCTGCTTTGGAAGTGACTGGGTAATAATGCAAAGGTCAAACAAATTAAAATCAGGTAAAATTAAAACCATTAGAAACACAAACCTGGGAAAATGGAGCTAAAGAAGCTAACTTAGAAATGTAGGTTTTTGTGAATCAGCATAAAATTTGTAGATAGGGAAAAACAATCAGAAACACCACCAGCAAGGCATTTAGGTACACAAAGAATAAAAATCCACAGCTACAATGAACTTCACATTATTAGGAGGCCCTTTATCAAACTTTAAGGTTAAATTTTCTATGAAGATCCAAATTGGTGTATTTGTGTATTGGTGAGGTGATAGAAATGACATGTTAATTTTCAAGATCTGATGATAAACTGCCTTCTTCATAAATTTGCCAGAGAGCTACTGAAAACAGCCCAAGGAGACCCATGGCCCACACCCTGACCTGCAGAGCAGGAGTGCCAACAGCATCCCTGCTGGCACAGGCTCATCCATGGCCAGGGGCAGCCCCCACACCCACTGGCTCTGGAGAGGTAAGGGAGAGTTTTGCTGCCACTGATGTGGCCCATAGCACAACTTGTATGGCAGCATCTGGGGGATGGATAAAGGCAACTGAGAGCCTCCCACAGAAAGGCCAAATTGCTCTGCCCAGGCAAGTGACCATGTTAGCACAAAAACATGGTTTGGGATTTTTTCCTTCTCTAATAAGCAAGATACCTTTGGAGAACTCTCTTATTTTTTTATTCCCACCCCCCCCTTACTTCACATGCTCCTGCTTCAGGAAGGAAATCTTACAGATCTTCTCCTGCTGCAAAAACTAAAAACCCCTGCAGCCTCCTAGAAAGCTGGCCTAGCTTCTGGTGGGCCTCTTAAAAGGAGGCACAGCAATGCAGGTGAGGTGCAGAGCCTCAGCAGGGACACAGTACATCCCCTGAGCACTGCTGCACAGTCCTTGAGCTAGCTGGAAGGATGTTCCAAAGTTTTCCCTGTGCAGAAGAAGTCCCTGAAGCTTTGGTAATCAATCATTTGGTTGGAAAAAGGCTTCAAGAAGAGGAATTAGGAAATTCTTGAATATTGTAATAATACAAATGTGATCAGGCTTTCTGGGAAGGCTTAGACTGGCACACAAGAAGTGTTTATCCTTTTTTTTAAAGTATTGGGGTGCTCAAAGCTGTCCCAGGTGGGGTAGAAAAACTGGAGGCAGAGGTGCCTCTGTGCACACACTACCCACAGTGTTTCCACTGCAGCTTCAGAGCCTGGGCTTTTTCCAGGTTCCCTCAGGAGGACACATCTCTAGACACCTGAAAGTGGCTTGCAGAAAAAAGCAGCAACAGTTTTTTTACAAGAGGAAAACAGTACTGGGAGGCAAGGCAGAATGGCCAAATTTAAAAGGAATCACTAGCTGAGAAAGAAAGACCTTGGGAGAATGCCAGCTCTACTTTGAACTAGAAAATTCAATACAGTTCTTGATCCCATAACACACTTATGTCACAAGCACTACGTGCAGTGCAAAAGGCAAGCTTAGCCTGCACAGTAAGGTAATCCTCTTAAACAATAAAAACGTGACATTTTACATGGGATAGACAGGCCATCTAATGTGAGGGAAGAGAGAGAACTAGTGATAATGTACATTGAAAAATTACCAAAGATGCTCCTGGAGTGAAAACTCACCTGCAGTCAAGATCATGCTGGAGGAAAGCTCAGTGTGGACCAGTCAAACCAGCTTGTGGAATCACAGCCAGTCTCCAGAGTGCCTGTTACAACCTGCCTGTAGCATGCCCTGCTCCAGCACCCCATTCCAGAGGCACACAGCCTGTGTTTCTCTAGGCACACTCTTCCACTCCCACACACCATGGTCAATGCAGTTTCTGGCCCAGCAGGGAAGGGAGTGAAGAGCAATCTCTCTCCTTCCTGGCCATGTTCTTTTGTCCTTTTTTTGTCCTGCATACCAAAACTGGATGGTATGGAAGGATAGCACATCTGTGCCTAGAATTAAAGAGGCTGGGCAACAAAAATGACCCTGAAAACAATAGGATGAGACTAAGAAGAATAAAGAGATCTGAAAACGTCAGTCCAAAGAAAAAACATTAAAGAGGGCAAGCTCCCTGCATGTGGTCATGATGAGCTCTAGGCAGCCTTTAAGAGAACTCAATTAGAAATCTTCAGACAGCTCTATTTATTTAAGTTTTATAACTGCCCATCATTACTGTAATCAGGTATATGAGTTTCACTAGTTCAGCAAAAAGGATCACACATCATAAATGCTATGGTGGTATGGAAATAACTAGTGTCTGGTATTAAAATGTGGAGCAATAATCTGAGGTGACTAAGGATAGTCAAATCACCTCAGAAACTAGTACCTAAGGTCAAATGCTGAACCAAGCTTTTTGAAGGCCGAGATAACACTTCTTGACTCCTACTAGTCTCTTATCTGTGATCTCAAAACACTTTACATTCACTCGTGAATTAACAGTCAAATTTCTTCTTGCGAGGCAGAAATTGCAGTAATAACACCCAGGCTAGTGAAACCTAAATGCAGGTCTAGGAGAAAAACCTGGATTTCCTGACTCTGCTCCATTTCATGAGCAGTTTCTCACGCAGTGTCCCCGCAGCTCCCCCGAGGCGCAGCCCCGTGCCCGCGGTGCCCGGGCTTTGCCCAGCGCGCTCCCGATCCGCTCCTGCCCGAGCCCCGTCGAGCCGCGGATACCGCAGGGCTGAGGGGGAACCGGCTTGTACAAGACTGGAGGAAAATCACCCGTTCCTCCCATTCCCTACGGCAGGCAGGTATGGAAAAGAAGGTTTACAGCAATTCTGGAGCTGCACCGGGCAAGGGCTCCGGCCGGCGGAGGGTGCGGGACAAGAGGCGAGCGGGCGCAGCGGCCGCAGCGGGACGCGGCAGGGCCCGGGGCTCCAGCGCTCGCCATCCCGCAGTGCCCTCTGCTGGGGACACCGGGAATTCCAGCGCCTTCCACCTCTTCTGCTCCCGCGGGATTCTCGCTTTGCCGCCCTTTCCGCAGCTTCTCCTCTCCGCGGAGCGCGGAGGGGAGATGGGAGCCGCCGCTGCCTGCCTGACCCTGCGCAGCCCTGCCGACACCCTCGGGGCAGGGCTCACCACCGCTGCAACAAGCAGGAGAGAACGCAGAACTAAGATGCTCTTTCCTAAAATCCAGCTTTCCAAGAAAAGAGAAACTTAGTCGGAAAGATGTGGCCACATTCCTGTAGATGTCTAATATATTATAAAGGAGAAAGCTGAGCTATTTCTCTTGAATGCCATCTAACTTCTTTAATATGTTGCATTAAAAAAGGGGTTTTATCCCACCAGTTTTGCCTTACGTGTGATTTGTTAGATGCTTTCAGGTATGCTTTAAATGCATTAGTTAGAAGGTCTTTCCTCCAAACTTCTGTCATTGATAATTATGTGGGACATTCTTCCCAAAGAAGCGTTAGTCTCAAATTATTTTTTTCTACTTGACTTTTTTCCAAAAATAAACTTACAACCAGAATGTCCCATTTTCACATCTTCTGAAATGAAAAAGAATAGTTTTCATGCTATGAAGAGACTTATTCAAAATGTGTTTGAGACATGATACCTTCATCATTTCTCAGTGGTTTAAATCTAAATGCTCTCTTTTAATGTCAATTAGAAAATGTAGCCATCTGGCTTAGGAAACAAATTACTCATGTTGGCTTTCTGTCCAGATGTAAGGAGGGAACAGAATTAAATCTTTTAGGAAAGGAAGGGGGAATGTTTCCCGTGCAGACCGTGCAGCTTTGGGCACTGTGTGTTCTGTACCTCGCTGCCATCCGGAGCTGCAGCCTCTCTGCAGGGAGCTGCACAACTTTCTCTCTCCAAACCTGTGGGATAGAGAGCACATTTATCATTGTGGGTTTTAAACTGAAGTTACTTTTTTGAAAAACTCTAGGGAAGGAAGATTTTGCTACAACAAGCTGTAAAATCTTAGTTTTCCAGGACACAGAGCAGGGCATTTGGAATAGCCAGATCAGGAAACCACGGAGACCCACACGGAGCTTCATTGCTGCCATCCTCGAGCTCATTAGTGTACAAGAATTGTGTGTGTTGTTTTTAGCAGCTAAAGAGTTATTTATGGCTTCTATGTTCTCAAGCCAAAGTGAGTGAGGGGTGCAACCAGGGCAAACGCATCAGAGCAATGCAAATCACTGACAAGGCATCATGAATACAAGCTGAGCAGAATTTAAATACAATCCATGAATGAGAGGAAAGATTTGCATGAGGGAAAGAATCATTAGAATCTGATTTAACAAGCAGTACATAAAATGGGCCTTTGCAGCTTAAAATGAAGCAAAGCACATTCACGTTATACATTCTTAATGGAAAAAAAAAAGCAAAATCACAAAAAACCTAATTTATTAGTAGAGCTTGGAATAGAAATGGTTTTCACAGAATACCTTTAGATCCTGATTCAGAAACTTGTGCTTGATTGCTTTCTTGAATAGAAGTGGATCATAAGCTTGTAGGGTGGTAAGGGCTATTTAAGTGCATGCCAAAGTTCCATTGATTTCAGTGAGATTTTATAAGATACTTAAAGTAAGCATGTGCATAAATGTTTTCCTGAACAAGAGTGCTTTTCTGAATTATGGTTTAACCCATTAATTTACACAATGCTTTCACATATAATTCCTTCTGGGAAAATAGAGTAGACAAGAATATTTTTAAAAATTGTATATTTCTGCTTGTCTTAGAAGAAGTTAATGGAAAATTATTCTGGATAGAATGTTCTGTAAGGTCCAAAACCAACAGTGAATAATCTGTGAAAGCTGAAAGCAAATAATGTGCTTACAGCAACATTTATAGAATGTCTGTTGGTTTCATCTCAACTAAATTATGGAAGCTTTTGAATATAAGGTGTTACACAGAAAATTTGGAAGGAGAGTGATAAGTTGTTTTACATTAAGTGATATATTTGGTCTTTGAGAAAAGTAAGTGCATTGCTTTTAAGAAACACCTGCCATTTTTTATTTCCAGTCAGTGGTCACTAACATTGGGTAGAACAAACTTTTTATGTAATGTCTCCTAAAATAAAATGTGTCTACCTCTAAATGTCTTGTCTTTTGAAGTAATGGCTGAAGTGGCAGATCCTGATGCAACTGTTTTTTTCTGATACTAAGAGATCATCTGTCTCTGTCGACACTAGACAATTTTTTTTTGTTTCTATAGAAGCATTGCTCCAGCTGTGTATTTACATTTCCTACCATATTCCTCTGGAAATACAACACTTCTTATATGCACTTCTCTCAACTAAGTTTTTAGCAACAGCTCCCATGAGAATTCAAAGAGCTCAGTGTATGACCATGTGGCCAGATTGACTGTACTTGTGAAGTCAGACTCTAGTGTCAATTTTTCTTTTTGCATTTTAGAAGATTTTGGAGTGTTGTGGTGGTGCCTTGCAAGATGTCTTTTTGAAATATATGAATGGTATGACCAGTGTGATTTTTGCCTTTAGTGCTCTCTTTCTAAATAATTCTACTGTGAAAATGTTTGGCATCATAAGCTATTGCAGTCAGCAGCAAAACTGTTCTCCCAACTTAGCTTTCTGTGTCTCTTCTGTTGAATAAGAACCAGTATCATACTTGTTGAAAGGTAACATCTCCTCTACAGTAGTGCTTCTCTAGATGTTATCACTGCTTAAATATTCCTCAGCATTTTCATACCTTTTTTCCCCTCCTCCCTCCACCCCCCTCTCCAGGTGCTATGTTTAGGTGGAGGCTGAGATTCAGCTCAAGACTAGGACGTGTAAATGCAGGTAGGTATCTCAGTATAGGGTTTTTTTAAGGTAAGGCCTTGTATGAACTCTTACTGTAGTCAATAGAGTGTTAGAAATGTCATCAGTAGGTCAGGGGAGCAGAATCTGGACTCTGAGTTACCTGTGGGCCTCAGTTCAGGTGCTCAGACAGGGGCTCCAGGTGATCCTGGAGGTTCCCATCCAGTCTCTACCTGCCTCTCCAAACGAGCTTGGGTCTCCTGTAATTTTCTGTCATGTCTGAAAGACACAGGTGAATATCTCATTTACCCTCTGGCAACTCTAATAACATGGGATACTTTTGTGGGCCACTTATTGCAGCCCAGGTCTGGATTTGACCAGATGTCCTCCAAGAGTGGAGGGACTATTGACCCCGACCTCACAGCTCTGTGACAAAGTGTTGGTGTCTTAGCCTTGAGCAGAACCCTCCCAAGAGAGGCTGGTGATTATTTCCATCATCTCTGTGGCAAGATTTCAGTATTTGCTTGCTGATGGGTTCTTTAATTGCTGTTTGCTCAAGTTTTCCATGATTTGCTGGGCTCTCTCATGTCTTTGTACAAGCTGGCACAATGTATAATTTTGATTGTTGTGTAGAGAGGTTTCTTCTTAGCCACTGCTCTGACCTCTTTGACCCCTTAAAAGCACTCTGCACCTTGTCTGCTAAGGATTTGGATTATTCTTGACAAGGCCTTTGATTGGTATAATAATAATTTGTTCAGTATAATCATAATTTATTGAAAAGGTTTATTTTAGTATCACCTCTTTTGGCAGTCCCCTCACATGCTTTCTTCTACCTCTTTGTACATTAACTTCTCTATTCTTTAAGTTTTATTTTGCTGCTGCTTCATTTTCTGACAAAATTTTAGAGAAGCTATTTTTTACTTTGGTTTTCCTCTTTTTTGAAATTTTCTTCATTTATCCAAATTTTAGGACCACTTAAAGTACATAACCACATATCCTTAAACCATGCAAGTTCATTGAGCTCCTCTAGAGAGCAGCAAATATGTTCAAATAAAATAGTAGCCTGATTCAACCTAATGTTTCCTGAAACAAAATCTTTTGTAACTCAGCTTGCAAAGTACTGCTAAAGAGCAAAAAACTATGAGGAATGAAGGTCTTATACCTGAACCTGGCATTTTCAGATTGTCTGAGAACTGTCCTAGCCCTGGTATTTAGTGTGGAAGCCTCCTACCCTCCCAAAAGCCACCACCAGCTCTCCAATATCTTATGGCAGAGGGGAGAAGGAAGGCAACAGGGGTTCAGCCTGGGCCAGGGACCAGACTTGGATGCACACCAGATCCGTGGGCTGTAAATCTTCCATCTTTACACAGCACTGGCAGCCAAGAGGAAGCACTCACTCTCAGAAAAACACCCACAAGTTCTCCATCCTCATGTCCATCAGTGGGCGTTTGGCAGATGGGACTCTGGCTCCTGGCGTGCACTAACTGGGGCTTGGGGGAACTTGGTGCCTGACAGGGAGCCACAATTCTTTTATTTGTTCAGAAATATAGCCAAGGTAATGTAAAGCCTTCCTAGCTACAGTCCCCTCAGATGAATGCCACCAGGAGTTTGGGCATAAATGCTCCATAAATCTTCAAGAGAAGGACAAAGGTGCCTTTGTTCTTTGAGACCAAGCACAACTGACAGCTGCCTGCCCGAGAGCTCGCACAGCTGGCACAGCCCTAACAATGCAAACCCATTCTAATGGGGAAACCAGTATAAGAGAGCTTCCAAAAACATGCTCGTGTTCACAGACCTGTCTCTGGTAAGCTTTTCTGCCAGCAAATTTTCTTGGTCTGTATTGGCTGTCTAAAGCAGCTTTTGCAAAGGTTTTTCTCTCAGTTAAAAGCCTGGTCAATTAAGCCAAGCCCAGAGCTGCAAAAGGCCCATGGCTGCAAGCAGAGCAGCTTTTCCTCAGTTCCTGTGACCTGCATTCCATGTCATCACCACCACCACCTGTGCTGGAGGCATTCCCTTCAAATTGCCAGGTACCCAGGTACAAATGGGAACCACCTTCCCCAAAGTCTCCACCTGACCTCTGTTAGACACAAAGAATGCTGGGAGACAATTCTGGACAGACAGAATCCATCACCAGTGTAAGAGTGGTTGCCAAGGCCATGATGAACCAAGGGAATCCTTTCTGGAAAGTGGATTTGCCATGAGTTGACATCTTCCTCTGCCTCAAGGATGCTCAGCTCATCCCAGCATACCAGTGTAATATGGAGGAGGAGATGGATCCTGTCAGGCAAAGAGGGGAAAACCAGCAAGGAATGCTTTGTATGCAGCTGAAGATGATGTTTATCCCATTTTCCCCTTTCCTGTGTCACCTTTCATACCAGGATCCTGCCTCTTCAGCATGACTGCTGCTGGTGGGCTGGATCAGTCAGATACAGCAATGCAGACAATCTGCCAACCAAGTCCCACCTCATTTTTGGGAACCACACTGCCAAAGATCCTGGAAACTATGGAAGTGGTTCTCCTGGGTGGATGGTGGAGACTGTACCTTGCTGCTTTTTGAGGTGTGTGCTGACAGCTGGGGCAGCCTCCCACAGGGTGCAGCTGATGCACTGGACAAACACAGCCTTCTGCACCATGAGAGCCAGTCTGGCAACAAGGCAGAGAGAATATAAAGGCACTGGCAAAATGGAAGTAGCTGGCACTTACCAGCACCTCCTCTTTACAAACTCATTCCTGCAAACACCAACATGGACAGAAACACAGAAAATCCAGGGAACACTCCACCCAGAGAGCTCAGTGCTCCTGGAGATGGTGGGTGAGCTCTTGTCAGGGGCTGACTGAGGCACCCACACCCTCATAATATGCTTTGTACAGTCCATTTTGGAGGAAGATCCTGATGATTCTCCAGTCCAAATAAATTTATCTGCAGTTAACTTTGCAGCCACAGACTTGTGCTCACAATTGTAATAATCAGCTGCCCTGTCTGGCCTTAGCTCTGCCACAGTTTCTCAATGCAGCCCCATGGCATGGGATCAGTTTCAAGTGATCTACTAAATTCTCATTTATCAGCAGAAGTCCTTGGAGTTCAGGCTGTTCAGTCTGTATTGGCAGGGCCTGCAGGCTGCCTGAGGGATGCAGAGGGCAGCTCTGTAGGGACTGGAGAGACATGGAAGTTGTATTTTTGTGCCCCAGCTGGACTATTCTTATGATGTCTGCACATACTCCAAAATCAGGGCAGAATTTGTATAGGATTTGGTGTCAGAAGCAGTGTGGGACTATGTTTCACTGACCTGGTGTCCAGGCTCTAGTGGGCTGAATCCCAGGTTCTGCACAACCAAAATATTACTGATGATACCAGTGAACATGTCAACAGAAATAAACAACCTAAATGTCTTGCTAAAGCCTTTGCTTTCAATTTGTAGCAAAACTTCCCAGGAGATAAAGTGTGCTGAGCCCAGTTGTTTCTGGAAGTGAGCCTTGTAGGAATATTTCAGGAACTTTATGTATAAATAAAGCAACTGTTTGGATGTTTTAATCAACCCCTGACTCCTTCCCTCTTGTCCCCCCTCCATACTATTTTTAGGATTTTTGCTGAAGTACAACGGGCTAAGTAAATAGGGAATGTAAGACTGTTGCTATACGGGGTTGTCAATATTTTTTGTAAAAGTTACGGAATATATTTCTCAGATATGGGTAACTTGAAGAAAATATTTCCTATTTATCTGCACATTCTAAAATCTATTGCTATAAGCTCTGAAAATTAGGATTGATTTATTCTAAATTGAAGTAGCTCTGTGTTTCATGTAACTCCAGGCCATGAGGTGGATTGTTACCACATCTGTCTATCTATATTACAAAAAAAAGTCTTGTACCACTCCATGCACCAAATGTACCATTTGTACCATGACATTGACACATATCAGGTCACCTTGTGAGTTTCATAGGGGTTGGTAGTCCATGGGATCAGTTCTGAGTGACTGATGGGAGACCAAAGTGGGGCTGCAGTGCAAATCCTGTGCTTTTCTCCAGTCCTTCCAAGATTAGGTCCCATCAAGTCACCAAGTTGTAGGTGAAAACCTCTGGTGAACCTGGACAAACAGGTGTCTGTCAATGCATCACAACTGGCAAACTGTGTTACAGATATTCCTAATTTATGTTTCAGAGAAATGCTTTAGAAAGAAGCTTGCTGAAGAAGAAAAAAGCTTGGATTTGTTATCCAGTGCACGCAAGTTGTTCATCTGCCTACCTTTGAATATCTCCACTAGACCTCCAAAGATAGCACAGAGCTTTAAAGTTTGTGCCAGAAAGAGCTCATTGCACTGTATATTGTCTCTCAGAAGTAAGAATCACTCACACTGACTCAGAGAAATGAGCAGAAGGAGTGGGTGTCTAAGTGGGTGTTTAATTTGTCAGGACAAGTGGGGCTCTGAAAGCATCTTATCCTGGCTTCTCTTAAAAAAAAAAAAATTGCCTATCTTCACTGCAAGGAAAAGGCAAGTTATCACAGGAGAAAATGCAAAATTTTATTCTGCTAGGTCAAAATCTACTGTTTATTTCCATTACTGTTATTTCTTTTCTAACAGTAACATTTTCAGTGCCAGAAAATGCTGTGGTGCCTAAGGTCTCACTGGCAAAATAGATGTTACTCACATAGGAAAGCCAGCAATGAAGGAAATTACTGCTGATTGCTGAGCCCAAATCCCCCATCGTTCTTGAGAGCACAATATATAAACCTCAGTTTCTAACAACAAGCTCAAAATGTCCCATCATCCTCACTCAGTAAATTGTCCATCAGTGAAAGCTTTTCAGAGCTAATCCAGTACTCAGCATGAAGTGTTACCTGCAGACACTGAGTTGGAGACAGCTCGCTACCTCCTGGCATTTCCACAGCAGTGGGAACAGCACAGGGTTATAAAGCTGTTCTCAGACTTAGCACTGGGTGTGCACTCCCATGAATAAACTCCAGCTGTGGAGATGGCCTGGGACCTCCTTCCTGCCAACCCAAATGGAAGGAAACAGTAAAGTGGGAGGAATCAGCAGCTAGTGAAACAGACTGTGATTGTAACCTATCTACATGGACACTGGATAATGTGAACATAAAGATGCAGCTGATACATTCTGATCAGATTTCTGCCCTGGTGAACTCATCTTTCAGAACAGCATTGCTGGGTATCACAGGCCAAGAGTTCATGCTATGAGTGAGCAGAGATCATCTAATCTGCAGAACGTTTTAGCAACTCAATTACAACGTAAGACATGATGCTGTAAAATTACTTCTCTGTCAGTGGAGAACATCAGGCTATTAAAAGCAGATCAAAAGGCAGAAGTTAAAGAACAGCCTTTTGAAATACTCCACTGTCCTATTTTTGAGATGTATTTCTTTATTGTCCTAAAATACTACAAGCAGTAACAATTTATCTGTTCTGCATTGTAACCAGGACATTACAATAATCTAATGCCCAATTAATGTGCTCTTTAAGGATTTCTTTTAGAAAGCTAATTGAGATAATGATGTATCATTTAAGGGCAGATAACTTGAAAGAATATATTGAGGGTGTCTCTACACTGCTAACTTCAGATTTAATACTTATTCTGGGCTGAACTGAGATATTCATGGAGAACAACTGCTGCTGACAGGAAATCATACATTCCCTAGACACCTGTCTAGAATGTCTTTCACAAGAGAAGAGAGAAAGTCACAGCTTTCTGCTATGCTGCTGAGAGTAAATCAAAGTAACCCAACCTAAAAAGTGCAAGAAGAGGATAAAGTGATTATAACTGACACTTGGCTTCTAACTAGTTTATCTTTTACTTTAGTATTTAAAAATATAATACAAAACAAAACAAAAAAATTTGAAAAAATATTTGTTTAGAGAAAAAATTAAACATATTTTAGAGGCAACAAGATAGATTTTTCTTTTCTTTCAATCGTGTTCATACTGCAGAAATTTCCAGTGATGCTTGATTTTGCTGCATAGAAAACATGAAAATTCTGTGCCTCTAGCAGCCTACTAGTTACTTTTTAGCAAGAGAATTGCTATTGAAGTGCAATAGAAGATACTAAGAAAAAAAACATGTCTAAGACATTTTATAATTTTCCAATAAAAATTTTATTTCTTACATGAAAACTATTTTATCCTAGATCTTCTGGTCTGTTCCAAGTCTTATTTCCAGGGAGCTCAATTCTTTCTGTATAATCTCATGGTCAGCACCACATGAGGCTGGATGAGAAGAAATATATATATATATATATATATATATCTTCTGTATTGTTCCATAAAGCCACCTCAGGGTGCAAGAGACATCTGCACTTTGAGCACAAGACAAAGCTCTCTGAGGGCAGTTTGAGGAGAATTGTGCTTTCAACTCATCTTTGAAATTATTTTCTGAAGTAGATAGAATAAGAAATTATTTATAGACACATCATTAAACATAATAAGAACTTTTTGTAACATTTTTCTGAGTATGCAATAATTTCTGGAAGGACTTACAAAACCAATGCATGAGTGTAAAAGATTAAATTTTTGTTTCAACAGGAGAAAGCCTTACTGCTTCTTTGCTTCACATCTATCAGCTTTGTCCTCACTCTGAGACATCTAGACATGTCTACAGCACCTCCACATTCAGTGGATACAAGGGGAAATTACAGCTGATCTTCTTTGTTTTTTCAAGTAGATTTTTTTTTTTTTTGCTATTTTCTCCTCCCCACTGTGGATGTCCTTCCCAACCCTCACTTTTAATTTCATTGAGCTCTGGAAGTTCACAACAGTCCAAACTTCCTTTACACTTCTTCCCTTGTATTACCTTGCTGACAAATCAGCTGACCTTGCTGCATCTTTGTAATTAATAAACGTGACTTGGAGAAGTATTAAAAGACTCTGAGTCACTGCCCTAGGAGCAGGTTGTTGATGCCAGAGGTTCCTATTCATTCCCCAGGGAAAATTCCATACCAAATTTTTCTCTTTTAACATGCAGCTTTTATAAGCACATTAAGTGCTTATTACACTGACTCTGAATTATGTTTCAATGGAGCCACAAGTCCCAAAATCAGCCAGGTTTGCAGAGATGCAGCATAACCCAAAGGCCACAGTCTCTGCAGACAAATGAAGACATCCACTAATTTCACTTTCCATTTCAAACACAAAAAGAATCTTTCCAATTTCAAATGAGACCCTTCAGTCATTAAAAAGTGTCTAACCAGAGAGAAAAAAAAGTAGTGTCCAGCCACAATGCATTTATTATTTTTCCTACCCTATTTATATCTCACACTGTGGGATGTAGGAAATAGACTGAATCCACATTTGCTCCTTGCATTCCTTCTCACATCTGAGAAGATGCAATGAATCATAAAAGGTTTCATTGTCCAATGTTTTGTCATGGATGTGTAATCAGCACAGACCCCATTAAAGAGGCTTTGGAGGATGAGAAGTTTAAATATTTAATGTTTTTCTGCCTATGATAAGTTTAATAATTAATGCTGCTTCCACCCTGGAAATGACAAATCACACAACAAACATGCACAATAAAGAAACAAACAGAGCTAATGGAGAAGAAAACCTTACTTAGAAGGTAGTAATTAAAAATGCCCATAGCCTACCTCAGGATCCCAAATACTCTGTTCCTGACCCCAAGAGCAGTTCTGTCTACCTATTAAGCCACCTAATTTTGGGGGAATGCAGAAGAGAAGGGATAACTGCTAGTCTTCACCTTATACATGTGAGAAATAATACAGAGGTGAGATGAGCCTGTCTTGAAGACTTCTGCACCCATAGGAGAGAAAAGGTAGGTGAAAGCAGCTGTCCCTTCATGCCCTGCACATGGGAGCCAGCCCTTGAGTCATTACAGAACCTTGTTCTGTGGCAGCCCAGGAGCAAGGCTGGACCTGTGCCTGATCTAAACTGCATCATAGCTACTCCAGCACCAAGCAGGATCTACAAATACCAGCTCTTGACACCCTCAGAATGATTTGTTTTATAAGACACTACCACCAGCACATTTCTCTGGGTACATGCTCCTCCACATCCACTCCCACTGATGATCTGCAGGTATGTGCCACCTTCAAACCCCACTGACTTGTAGCTAAAAGAAAACTCACCTCACGCACTGCTGTGCTGTAGTGCTGGACCACGCTTATGCAAATGTGACAGAATTAACACTGAAGGAAGGCACAAAGTGTAATTGTAATAAAATCTTCTGTGATTCACTCAATTTAGACATGTTTTCAAATCATTAGCATTATAAGTCTGTTAGACAAAGAGGGTAAGCACTTTGATATAGACATTGCCACAATATCCTTCTTTCAGGGTAGAAACCATTTTCCCTAAACCCAGGTCTGAGATAATCCTATTGTGGGAGAAAGAGGTGTATCTAGAAAGTGACTCATCTTACCTTTAGAGACCCCTAAAGCAGGTCAGGTGACTCATTCCCACCTCCTGAAATTGAGAGCCCAGTGTGACTATTTAAGGCTGAGAAGTAACACCCTGCAGAGGTGTCAGTGGAGCCAGAGCACGAGCATTGCTGCTCAGTCCCTGTCAAGCTGCTGGAGCACTCCCTGACACCCTTCTGGCTCACACCTCCTTGGTGTCTCCTGGGAAATTCCCAAGCACAGGACCATTCCCAACAGCTAATGTGGATGCAGCCACTCTGGTTTGGAGTTATTGTAGTTCATAGAATGGTTTGGGTTGGAAGGGACATTAAAGATCATTCAGCTCCACCACCCCTGCCATAGGCAGAGACACTTTCCACGAAACCAGATTGCTCAAAGCTGCATCCAACCTGACCTTGAACACCTCCAGGTGTGGGACATCCAGGACATCCACAGCTTCTCTGGGCAAACTCTTCCACTGCCTCACCACCATCAAATAAAAAAAAAAAAATTATTTGCATCTAATCTAAACCTTCCCTACTTCAGTTTGAAGCAATTGTTCCTTGTCCTGTCACTACATGCACTTGTAGAAAGTCTCTCTCTGGCTTTCCTTTAGGCCCCTCTAGGTACTGGAAGGTGTTATAGTTGAATATCTCAGGTGTGGTCAGGGTGCAGCTGGCATCAGTGTCAGAGAAAGGAACCACCCTGGCACTGCTAGCTGGGAGAGGAGTATTGCCTGCAAGCAACAGGATCCAGGGCTTTTAACAATTTAATACTTTGCTACAAAACAAGTGTTTTTATTTTATTCACTGTCTAGTCTTCTTGAATATCCTGTCTTAGAGTGGGCTTTGGGAATTTAGTATGAGGAGATAAATTAGGCTTCTGAGAGTAGACAACCTATCTTTGCTAAGCTCAATCTTTTGCAATAAAACTAGTTAGAGTAAACAAGTGTTCACACATACTCCTGGAAAACCAGGTCAGTCACATCAGCAACAGCCCACAGCCTTTTAAAACCATCTACATGCAAAAAAAACCATAAAGATATCTCATTTTCTAAAGAACATGTCCCTTAATGTAATACCCTTCAAACTCTTATTCAAAGTTTTTGCTTCTTCTCTCTTGGAGTAGAATGTCTCTGCAGCATGACCACAGCTGAGGGATTCAGCTCACACTCCCTGAAGCCTCTTCAGTGATGCAATGATTGCCCTGCCAAGGTCACAGCATAGTGCTCATTCTGGCTTCTATACCCATTCAGACTTTTTTGACCTCAGGCAGCTAGAGCTGCTATAATTCGATTGTTGATCAGGGCTTTTTAGCTCAGCTGAAGGGTAGAACCCTAAAAGCTTGCTCTGAACAACAGAGGAAGAAGCTCCAAGGGGAGACTCAATCTGAGGTCTCAAAGCCAGGGCAGTATCTTTCATGAAGTCTTGCTGAAGTCTGGGTCTCACTTGGCTGCAGGGAGTTCCTTGGTGGTCACTGGCACACGAGGGTTCTTCAGTGCTCTGCTGCTTAACAGCAAGGTCTCCTGGCACACAGCAATTATTGCTGCTGAGGTTAGTGCTGGCACTCTGCTGGGGGACACCTCCAGGATGAGGAACAGCCTCTTCTTCCTCGTCAGGGAGAAGTGAGCAGGAGCCATCACTGGTGTGACAGCTGTTTGCTACTGGGCCATCCCCACTTTGAGGTGGAGAGGAGCTACTGTGCTGGACTAGGGGAAGATGTATCCTGCACTCCTCCTCTGTGCAGAGGTTTGCCAGCTGCTTGTTCTTTTGGTTTCTTGCTGACATTCTCTGGAGAGCACAGACGAGATCAGCAAGGCTGAGCAGGAAGGACAGACTGCTGACCCCCCAGATGAAAATCATCATGATGGATTTCTCAGTGGGCCGGGAGATGTAACAGTCAACAGTGCTCGTGCAAGGTGAGTGGTAGCACGAAAAGCGGTCAGGAACAAAAAATCCAAAGAGAAAGTATTGCACTGCTGCAAAGGCAACCTCAAGTAGGGTCCTAATAAAAAGATGAATGGTATATGCCCCTGAAAAATTAAGGACACTTAGGCTGTCTGCACCACAATCTACTCGATTGACAACTGCACTTCTACAGAGCTGCTTCACATCTCTGGGGCTTGATAAACCCTTGTTCCTCTTGCACCCATGCTCCAGACAGTGCATTCTCACAATGTGCACAGCCACCTTGTGCAAAACATAAATGCTGAATGCAGCATAGGGCAGCAGGATAGAGACAGTCTGAATGAGCCAGAACCTAAAGTGAGACACGGGAGAGAACAAGTCATAGCAGACGTTGGAGCATCCTGGTTGCAGGGTGTTGCAGACAAAGCGCTCCTGCTCGTCTTGGTACAGGGGGTAGCCTGCTAACACCACCACTGCCATTCGCAGCAGGATTATCAGCATCAGCCAGAGCTTCCCTAAAGAGAAGGAAAGGTAAGAAAGTCAGATCCTGAGAAGGAAGGCAGGTCATGCAATGATGTTCTTTCTATACACAAAGCATTTGAGGAAACAATCTCCCCTCCTATCTGCTCGTTTTTGGTTTTTGTTGGTTTTTTTGGGGTTTTTTTTGACTGGGACTGAAAATCCAGTGAAAATGTATAACTGACATATTCCAGCATCCTCATCTAGACTCAGCAATGTAGGAGCTAAACATACAGTAAGCCATGCCAACAAAAACCGAATGAAAACACTCTGATAAAAAGAGATCAAAACTGACTAAATAATCCATTTCACTCACTCACTTTTTTCCTCATTGTTGAGTTCCTGCACCGGAGTTTTGTCCTATTTCAACAATACAGTTCAGGTAACACAGAATGAGACTCATCTAGACAGCAAAGATTGCTCCATGACATAGTATTTGGTCTTGGTCTTGGCCATGACATTATATGTAAAGTTTACTTTGGCCAACAAAACTTTTTGTCTAGAATGGTATTTACTAGCAAGCTATT
Organism: Serinus canaria; assembly: GCF_022539315.1. Classification (NCBI taxonomy): domain Eukaryota; kingdom Metazoa; phylum Chordata; class Aves; order Passeriformes; family Fringillidae; genus Serinus; species Serinus canaria. Next base: position 13,327,728 of record NC_066315.1, read on the forward strand.
AATTAGTTATTTTTATTATTAGCAAACTTATGCAAAGTGTTCTACAAACACAGATTTGTGTAAATGTGCACCCCAGACATTTCTCTCTGTTGCCTCTTTGGTTGCCCTATCTTGGCCGTGGTTTCCGACCTTTGTTGGCCTCAGTGAGCAGCTTTCCTGCACTCAGACATTAAGTCCCCTTCTATCAAACCACTCTATGATTCTGTGAAAATCTAAAACCTTTTCCTGGACTGGATAAGAAGGCTTAAAGATAAACCACTCTGTTGTCAAAAGTTAAAAATGCATTCTGTACGAACACATATTCAGCATCTGAAGTTCAGTTTAGCATTTGAATTTCTCACGATTCCTTTTGAATTCTGTCACCAATTCCCTGTATAGTTTTGAAAAAGTAATTTTATTTAATAATCCCCTACAAAAAAAGAGGAAAGAAAAAAACTGTTTGAAAACAAAAAGAGGGGAAAAAAAACAACATTAAAGAATTATAAGATTAATTCTGCTTTAAAGTTTTGTTAAGACATGAATTGTAAACACAGGCAGAGAAAGAGCAAGACTCAGTGACTAAAGAAGTATATTATACAGAATTAATGGCTGAGAAATGTACTGAAAAGATCAAGTTATTAATAGTGAATGCACATCTCACATGAACATAAGGTTTTGTGTGCAATCTGTGAAATAGCACCAATACACACAATAAAGGCTTTTAAAAAAGCATGTCAAAAAGCATTTTTCTATAAGCTATAAAACTACTGATGGGTGTTGCCTTGGAGCATTTTCTTCTATATTTCTCATAAAGCTATTTCCCAGTAGTTGGTGTGAATTCAAAATATTTAAATATTTCCACAACATTGTGTGATACCTATTACTGTACTGAACATACTGTTCAAGTGCCCTCTAAAAACCTTTTGTGGCCAGTAGTCTGATTATGGGCTAGAACAGTAAAACTGCACTCTGAAGTGAAAAAACGTGAAGAATATCTAAGGTTGATGAGAGATCATCAGAGAAACTGCTGCTCCTGGCAAAATGATGTATTATCCAACCATAAATAAATGGAGGCCTTTCCATTTTGTCTTTAATCACCTGAGTTGTAGTGGTGGTTTTGCTGTGTTTCCAGCTTCTGTGTTTGCTGGCAGGCTGTACTGTTCCTCACTTTTGACAGTGGGTCAATAGGAAACACCAGCTCTACAGAATCTGTCATCTTTAGCAAACCATGTTTCATCCTTTGGTAGCGTTTTTTTCCCTGTGAGGACCTCAAAGAGTTTGAATCTCATTAGTTAATTAGGCTCAAAATACTACATGCTATTTCACTATCAATTTTTAATTTGAACATGTACAATGGGGAGTACTGCTTAAGAAAAAATCAATGGCTCCTTAGGAAGTAGTTTAGTGTGACATACATTTGAGAGATAACCCCTCCATGCATCCCTGTCCCTAAAGACCCAGTCTTGATTTAACACACAAGAACAAACCTCTCCAGCAGCCCTGCTGGGGCTCAGCTCAGCTGGAGGCTCCCTGCAGTACACAGCATAAACTTCAGCAACTGCTGCAGGCAAAGAGTCTTTAAAGGGCCCTTGAAAGTTTTCCTCTGGCTCACACTTTGTTCAAAGTAGCCCATGAAAGAGGAAAAGAATTTTATTTAAATTACATGGGTGAAAAATAAACAGCAAACAGTTTGCTAAGGAAAAGACAATGGCATTTTGCTTGTGTTTGCTTTTTTTTATGCATATGATCCTTATTTGTTTCCAAAATAAATAATGAAAAGCAATAATTAACCACAATGGTTGTAACCACAAACATCCTCCTGTAAAAGAGAGGGGGTCTTTTGTCCTCTTTAACTTTTTTAATTTGTTACTAAAGCTATTGCATACATTCTACCATTCACTTTATGTGGTATAAGTTCAGCATTACTTCTGTGTGTTTTTTCAATGATCCCTTCTTCCAGCTGACAGGGAGCCCTGTCATCAAGTCCCAAATTTGAAAACCTTGCCAGAATATTTTATGCAATGTTCAGGAAAAGTCTATCAAAGAGAGAGAAGCAATCTCTTTAACAAGAAAATAAATACATCAACCTCTTCTATCAGGTATCAAGAAAACAACTTTCTGTACAGATCACAGAACCACAGTCTGAAATTAAAGTTGATTATCAGTAGGGCACTTGGGTGGCTTCAGGGTATGAAGCAGCAAAAGAAAGAGGAGAGCTCTTATAAAGTACTTACCTACAATAGTCACATTATAGTTGAGTGTGACTATCAAAAATCCCAGTGAGTCCCAGTGCTCCATGTTTGAACAGGCTCAAAACACTTCCAGCTCCTGATGTCCTAACAGTTTTGTCATTTCCAAATGAGATTAGACCTAGACAGGGAAGAGGGGGGTAAAAAAAGGGAAGAAAAAATCAAAAAGGAAGGAATTTTTGCTGAGGGTCAAGGACAGAAATCAGGAACTCAGCCAAAACAATGGGTTGATGAAGGATTATTTTGATGATTTGAACAGGACTGTTAATTTTGAATGTTGATCTTCAGGCTTTAACACATTGTCTTGCAAAAGCTCTAGCTTGTCAGATCCAATTGCTCCTACCTCTGTGTGGATCCTCTGTCCAGGCAACTGCAAGTGGACAAGCAACAACAGGAGTGATCTCTGCCATTGTAGACTATTCTTACCCTCCCAGGGCATACCAGCCTCCTGGCATTGCTGAGATACTTCAGTGGTGAAAGACAGGGAGAGAGGAAAAAATAGCATAGACCAGGAAATAACAGACCTCTCTGTCTCCCCACAAGAATTGCAGATGGATTAGAGAAGGAAAGGAGATAGAAAAGATGAGCATCCCTGTGCTTGAAAGGCAACTTCAGTTCAGGTCACTGGAAGCTATTCCATTGAAATTTCCCCAAACCACTTGGTTTTTAAATCAAAACCTCCTTGACAGAACACCATGGCCCTGTCAATCACAGCCACACCAAACTCTCCTCTGTGTGCTGAGCCAGCCAGCAGGCTGGGGCTCCCTGCAGGCAAGATGAAAAACAGGGGAAGCTTTAAAAAATAAAAATCCTAAGGGTGGGGCTGGTTTTCAAGATGCCACAAGTCACTCATTTTTAATTTATAGCAATCCTTTCTGCTGAAACTGCTTGGTATTTCACTCAAACTGCTTGAAGATCACTCAAAACATCTTAAGGGTGACTGACCATCAGTCTCACACCCAGCAGCCTCTCAGCAGGGATGGAGGGAGCTCCCACTTGGAGCAGAATGCCCGAGGGGCCAGTGCTCCTTGACTGCAAGGTGTAAATGCCCAGCATGTCCTGTACTGTACCCCAGGAAAAGCTGGGGTGAAAAATAAGACTCTCAGCTTTTTGTTCCTTGCCTCACTTTTCACCCAGGTTACCTTGGGGAAAATAATCTACCACCATCTTCCAGCCACTGTTCCACCAGATTTGGGATGTTGCTCTGTCCTTTTTAACCTGGGCTGTGGCAAGGATAAACATACAGTGAAAACTTAGTCATGAAATAGTAACTATCCCTACAAAGGCAGCTGAAGAAGGAGACTCTGTGTGAACTAGCAAGGGAGAAAAGGCATTTCCTGACACCTGTGGGGTGGCAACAGCCCAGGCACAGGCTGGGCACTGCAGCCCTGCTTGTGTGCTTCAACCCAGGACTGCTCTTGGGGAGCTCAGAGGGGGCTGTGTGGAGATACTCCATGGCCTGGGGGCACTGCAGCTGGGCTGAGCTTCATGGCTGAGCACATCTTACCTGAGTAAAAGGTAAAACCATTAGTTTCATAAAGTAAAACATACCCGCACAAAGACTTTCTCCAGCTCTCTGCTCACAGGTTTTGCAATGCCTTAGCAGAACACACTCCTCTCTGTAGTGAGCACCCTCCTAAGGAAACCCTAAAAGTGAGATTAGAAAAGATGGCCTTTCAAAACCCTTTGTCTGTTATCTGTGTAAAAAGATTTTTAATTGCAGAAGTAAATACAGAAATTTTATTGGTTCCAGAATTTATTTAGGTAAAATATTTTCCAAACTGCCACTTCTTCTGTGACCAAGTTTTATTTATGGTTTGTGTTGATGGTTTTAGTTTCATTTACTTACAGACAGACACATTTTCTTTTTCAGCCAGAGATGTGTGTGCGTGAGAAGTAAGGGAAGGAAGGAAAGCTGGAGAAAGTCAATAGAGAAAAGATGCAAACATTTAGGGTGTGAATTATGCTGAGGTCTGAAGGTATTCCTGGTTAAACACCCTTTGTCAAAAATAAAGTCAGGAATGCCAAGATGGTGGCAGGATATGAATACTCAGCAGCTGCATCCACACAATAGGCTATAAATTGTCCCTGTCAATATTGTTGGTTAAAATACCCTTGCTTGTCGTTGCTGTGAGACCTCTACTGTTTGTGGAAGAGGGATAACAGCTAGGAATTTAAGCCCCCAGATTGTTGCCTGAGGAACTATACCAGGCATCAACATCTGATCCCACAGCATGGATGCACTGAGATAGGGTGGCCTTTTTTTCTAATAGAAAGCAGGCACCCTCCTGTCACAGTGCAGCTTAGCTTAGGTCAGAAAGCTTGAATTACATTTTAGCTTTTTCAGACAAGCTTAGCTTTTTTTTAATTTTAGCTTTTCTAGACAGCTCATATCTCACTTGAATCCAGGGCTTCTCCTTTCTGTGGTGTGTCCTCTTCCCAAGCTTCTGCCATCAGCCCACACTGGGCTCCAGTCTGAGGTGGTTGCTGTAAATGTTTGGTCTCCACAGGCTTTGGTTTCCTCATCCCTTGGCTCAGCACTACCTTTCAGGCCAGGGTTCTCACCTCAAGATTTTCCATGTCACAGCTGTAGATATTCACCACACAATCCCCCCTGTTTATTATTTATCTTTAGCTGTTCCCTGTATTCCCAGCTGGCCTGTAAGGACTATAAAGAAATAGGGAGAGCAGATTTCAGACATGGGTGCACAGCACAGGACCCCAGCTCTGCAGTGCCACCAGAGGGTTGGGCACCATTTCCCACACCAGAGGATGGGCACGTGGTGCACAGCCCCACCACTCCACACACACTCCAGCTCTAGAATCCCACAAACAACTCTTCCCAACCTAAAAAACCTCTCAAATTTGTGAACTTGGGCTGCATTCTAGTCAAAAAGAGAGGCAGGCAGAAAAAACTGACATGGGATTGGGTAAAGTTAAACTTGGAAACTCAGCAGTACCTCATCACATCTCATTTTAGGAAGGGCCCTAAAAGCCACTGAAAGCTTTCAGAGACAGTGAAACATAAGAAGATACAATCTATTTTCAAGTTTGCAACTGCTGTCTACATTCATAACCCCTTATCCTAGGTCTAGGGTTTGATCCTGCAAAAACACACAGATTCCACCTCTGTGAGAGACCCACTGAAACATTTTGAGCTACTGGAACTGCATCTCACTGCAGTGTGGACCTGTGCCACGTCCCAGGCTTAGACCTGGGGTGCTTCACAGAGCAAAGACACCTCAGCTAGTCCTTGGCTCAGAATGACACCCAGAGGTAAGACAGAGTCAGCTGGAAGCCACTTCAGGATCAAATCTGTCACCTGAATGGTGCCACAATTACATCACACATCAAAAAAGCTCCCAGAAAATAAAGGCATTCCTCTGGCCTAGCAAACCCCAAACCCATCAGTCTCACCCAGTCAAGACCTACACCAATGACACTGAAGTGAAGTGAGAGTTACTAAGGGACACTGCACCCTACACCACACCCGGCAGTGAGGAACATCCCTCTACCAATTTAATTAAGATTAAGGCAAAATAGGTCAGCATAGCAGCTTCCCTAACAGACAAAGTGATCTGGCATTTCAGTCCAGGTCCTTTGGTATGTCATAATTTAAGAAAGAAAAAAACCCAGATGTCTCTATTTTAAAGTCTAAGTAAAAAATCTACTTAGAATTTTTCTAGTTAACAAAAATTATGTGTTAGTGAGGAATCTTGCAGTAAATCTAGCTCTTCTGAAGGTGATTTGTGAATGAGGGGAGGGGGGGAATCTATTTGAAAGGGACAGTAAACATTAAGAGGCAATGTATCTTGATGGCCTCATTTTAAAATTTGTGAAATACAGCAGAAGGGGGAGAGAAAGAAACAAGCTAGCCAGGAAGGACAATAGCAAATTAGAAGGAAAAAGCTGTCCAGAGCAAATGCTGTTTTTAAGACATGTACACACACACACATGTAAACCTTCACAGCACTCACACAGCCAAGGAGGCAGCACAGCATGGAAAGCCCTTTGCTTTACACAGGCACATGCAGCACTGCACACTTGGCATTCCCTGGGTGCTGCTGCTGCTGTATGAAAGGAGCCTGTGCCCAGAACTGCCACCACAGCCACTCAGAGGTGGAGAAGGCAAGGCAATCACAGCTCCAGCTGTTGGGCTACAGAGCCTACACACTGAGGTAGGGAGCAGTGAATGTTTTCCATCATGAAATATTCCATAGGGAGCTTAACCCATGTGCTCCTGCTCCCCCCCTGCCCAGCCTCTAACTCATCAGTCCCCAAATGAAGAAGCAGCAAAGTTGAGCGCAAGAAAAGAAGCTTCCAACAAATGCTTCTTCCCCATCTCTTCCAGCCTTCCATTCCCAGGGAGAGCTGCAGGCACACATGCTCAAATGTAAATAAATGCCACTGTATGTGTGTCTAAAACAGCCCAGAAGGACACCCAGAACTGGGAAGTTCAGCTGATATGGATTGGATTCAACCATGCTGACTTCCACACCAGCTCTGTCCTCTTGGACACCAAAGCCTGGTGCCTCAGAGCCTCACACACGTTGCCTCACTGTTCCTCTACTAATTCAGTAAACCTAAAAAGAGAGTGTGTTCCACTGCATGCTCTGAAAGATTTAGACCATTCTCCCACATTGGCTCAAACAGTCCCTTACTCTAAATGTCTGAATATTCAGAATTCACATTTCTAAAGGGAACATGCTTTTAAGGGAATGACAAATGGAAAAAGCAGCTCTTCTTCAGACTTTGGTTCAGAGCCTTCACAGCTACTCAGCCAAGAATTTTGAACACTTCAAGACAGATACGAAGGAAAATTAAGTAATGGAAAATATATTCTCATTCAGGAGCTCAGGGCCAATTTCTGCAAAAGTATTTCATTTAGTTAGTAGTAAAAGCACAAAATGAGTCCACTGGATTTTCAAAAGCACATTATTAGTACCTCCTTAACTCCCACTGAAATTGGTAGCTACATGAGCACATGACATTATTACTGAAATCTGCTCTGCTGTAACACACACACACAAAATCTTGTATAAGAGGGATTCCAGCTCTTTTTTAAATTTTGCACTTAACATTTAACACTGAGTTTTACAGTCACCTTTCTTTACAGTGCCAAATACAGAACTGAATGTTTGGAATGTTTAAGGATCCTGTATTTCATGATGGAGCAGGTGATTTCATGTTTTATTAGTGCTCAACATCCAGCACTAAGGAGTTTTTTCCTCAAGCAGGTCCTCACCTAGCAATGGTCAGGCAGGCAAAAGCATGGTGAGCTGATACCATGGAAATTTAAATAAGGAAAAGGCCCTAGGTAATTGGAAAACAGATTTCATAACAAACAGAAGACTGCAAGAAATCTTTGGGTGACCGTGTTTTAAACTTAATACTTGGTTTCTAAGTGTGAATATTGCTAGAGCTGTGGAGGGCAAATATCCCTGTTTGCACCATGCACAACAAAAGAGGTTACTGTGCTGGTTCTGGATTTCAGTAAATAAATCTGTCATCTTAGATTTAACATACAGGCAGCCACTGTGCATTTAAAATAAGAGTTCTTTACACCTTCTTGTATTTCATGGCGGATCATTTTAAGAAACAAACCCTTCACTGTTGCCTCTGTTATTGAACACTGACACTGCTTTTTCTTTCACCATGGACAGATGCACTGTAACTCCGTGGTCATTAAACCAAGCACAGGGGAAAAGGCCAAATGAAGAAGGAAGCTGAAAAGGGATTTCCCCCCTCTAATTCACATCCAGCTTAAACTTCAGGAATCTCTGCAGGCAGTACCAACTGTGAATTTCTTTTAACATGTGAAGAAATGTCATTTTCAAGTTAAAATCCTCCCTGTGCAGAAGTCAAAAAATACATTGTATTAAATCTCATTTTGTCTTGGAAATAGGGCTTTAAATAAATAAAAGCTGTATCCTGTGCATAATAAAATCCTTATCCAGAAGAGTACTTCTGTCTAAAAAGAATGTGTACATCTATCATACTGCTTCAGAATGAGAAATTTCGATATTCAGCTGTGTTTAATGATCAATGAAGGGAAAAATCTAATACTCCTCATAGTTGCTACTCAGAGCTTATTAGACAAAAGAATTATTAGATTTCTTGCATTGATATCAGGATGTACAATTTATGTATGTACATCTGGCCACTTAAAGGACAAGAAACTCAGTTTTTGCACCTCACCTTTATGAGATGCACATCACCTTATGGTTTTATGAGGCTTGTTTTGACCTTAAACTGTGACCTGCTAATAGCCTAAGTTAAGTGTGGCCTTGTAAAAAAGTCATTTAAACAAAATTCAGATAGGTCAACCTCTACAACATTAGGAAAAATTACCCCAAATTTTTATCTCAGGATTTGAATTTGCCTCCACCCCAAACCTTTGCTTTACAATACAGTCCTACCACACCAGCTGCCCACAGTTTCTATGGTTTCTGCTTTGTTTTCTTCCAAGAGCCATTTTTAATGATTGCTAGTGTACTCAACACATACTGGGCAGTACACAAAGAATTCCCTCATTAAACTGCAATAGCATTTACATTCTATGCATTCCATCAACCAGGATTTTTTGTTTTAAAGAGAAAAGCATCATAAAATTCAGCCCGATGGTTCAGTCCTTAGTAAAACTGATAGGAGTTCAATACTCAACTGTCATTCATTCCTTTGAAAATTTTTACCACAACATCAAAAGGGTAACAAGGTCCCTGAAGGATTTATTCCAGTGTCTTAGAGAGCAAAGGAAAACAGACAGGAATGATCAAGAGTGGATTTCCCCACAGGACCCATCCCCAAGGCAGGCTGGGAACACACAGCACTGCTCCCTACCTTGGAGCAGCTCCCAGTGTTGTCCAGAGGCAAGGAAATCTCACATGGTGGATAAATGCACTGGCAAACATCCTACTGGGGTCAAAGCAGAGAGCAGCAAGATTTTGCTAGGAAGGTAAACCCAGCAGAAAAAGGTGTCACAGCACATGTCCCAGCTGAGACTGCCACAATACACAGAGTGTCCCCATAACCCTTCAGGAGCTCCAACCCATACACAGTAACACCTCACCTCATCACAGGGCTTCAGGTGCCTGCCCGCACAGAGTGACAACCTGTGCCTTCAGAAGGCTGCACGCATGGGCTCTTCTTGTTCTTTGGCCCAACCTTTTACACCCCCCATGTTGATGCACTGCACTGGGTGCCCTCTGTTCCCTTTGGTGGTTGGTCAGTGCCCCTGGGCACTCCAGGGCTCATTGCTGTCAGTGCTGCTCACTGCTTCTCACAGCTGTGCCCACTGGGATGAGGCTGGGCACAGCCCCACCCCCAACCACAAACTGTGTACCTAGAGGGAAGAACACCAATTTATGTCCTGCCTGTTTTTAAATGATAGTCTGGGATTCTATTTTCCATGAAGGAGCAGGCACTACTGATGATGTCCCATTCACTTACCCGTCCCTTGCAGGGCAACTCAGCCTCTCAGCTTACTGTGCACAAACACAGAACAAACCTCCTCCCATTTCTGCATTTGCTCCCTCTACGCTTTTTTCCAAAGGTGGTTCCCCTCAGAACTGAGAAATATCTCCAGCCAACCACCTTTGCCTCAGCAAAACCTTTCAGACCACCTGGGCAAAGTGATTTTGTCACTCCAAGATATCTAATAGCTTCCACTGAAAATTCTTTCAGTACCAGTAACAGAAACAAAATTTTATTACTACAGCAGGGCACAAACACAGCACAAAAAGACAAAACAGGGCCATTAGCTCAATCTTTCTGCCTTCTCTGCATTATAACAGGTACTTTGCCATTTCAATCTAATCTACAAAAATCCTACCAATTACTGTGTTCCTGACACTATTAAAAATTGCATTAGTTCTTTGAACTGGTTCAGTGGGCTGAGTGCTGGCAAATCCAGGACAACTGGCCACAGATATTTATGGATATATTCCCCTGTGACCTGTATTGTGCCTCCTAACTGCTGCTCCTATTTCAGTTTCTCCTCTTTTCTCCCCCACATTTTTTAAATTTACCTGCTTTCTCTTTTGACTGCCTTCCCCTCCTGGGGAAAAAAACATTTAGGCCATCAAAAAACTCTTAGGAAACATCCCAAAGAGCAGTTGTTTAAGTACATTAACAAACACAATTTGCCAATGAGGTTCTCATTTCTGGGGAATCAATCCAATAAATTGCCAAACAGAATCATGGTCTGTGATATATCTGCATTCCTGAATAAATTGTATTCTTTTATGTACATGACAAAGGAAGTTATGTTGTATTTATGTATATATAAGATGATTGACCTTTCTTTCAATGGCCACATTCATTTAGATGCAAAAATATACACTTTAGAAGGTCTTACATCTTTGAAATTTATCACGAGTGCTTCAGGACATGCTTAAACTGCATTCCCCCACACTAATAAAGTGGTTTCTAAAATAGAGTCAGGAGAACAAAGTTTTTCACTTGAATGTTGCAGCTACTTGTGTATGGACTAATTCTCCCTTTAGAGGTTTGTGTCAGAATCCCCCAGACCCCTGTTTCTAATCTGCAGGGATTCCTGTCCCAGGTTGTGATGCTCAGATAGGCAAAAGCAATTTCCAGTTCAAGTAAGGTGGTCCCCTACTGCCCCTTCCTGCCTTCAGCCATTATATGATCCATCCCTCGGGTTTAGAGGTTTCAACTCTTCTAATGTTGACAAAGTAACCCAAAGTCCCTCAGGTGAGCTTGGTCTTTCAGCTGAGCTCTGCCTCTGCTCTCAGGGCAGATGTTGTTACACAAGTGTAAATGATGAGGTCTCCATCTTGCCTGGCCACAGATTTAATGCACAAACCTCACTAAAGGCTCTGCTGAAGAATGTGCAGATAAACCAGCAAAACCAGGTCAGGCTGGAAGGGACCCTGAGCAACCTGGGCTAGTGGGAGGTGTCCCTGTCCATGGCAGGGGGGTTGGAGCAAGGTGATCTTTGAGGTTCCCTTTGAGCCAAACCATTGCAGGATGGCCACCAATTACCTGTGTCATCTAACCCTAAGAGAGGCATTGCTGCTCATGCCAGTATCATGCATTGGAGCAGGGAGGAGGCCCAGCCAGGTGTGTTTAAAACTGCCAGGAGCTCTGCCAGCAGATCCCAGATCCCAGACACTGGCCCAGCCCACAGTCACAGGTACAGCACAGGGAGGTCAGGAAGATGCAGAGACTGATGCATGAGATCCATGCAGGGAAAAACAGCTGCAAATCTGCGTTAGGTGAGATGCACTGGGGCTGCCCAGTCATACTGACCCAGTTTCACTTACCTGAGTCCCAAACATTCACCTGACAGCACAAACCAGTGCAGACCCACAGAATTCGATCATTTCAATGCCCAGAGTGGCAGCTCAGGCTGCAAGGATGAGGGTAAGGAACTTGTGGGGTGGGAAGCCTGAACTCCTCACCTACTTCCTCAGTCCTGTGCTGACCCAGCTCAAGGACACTTTTCCACTGCCCCAAGAGATATTCTTCCCCCACCCTCCTGTGTGACCCACCATTGGATATTGCATTTCAGCCTGATATCCTCAGAAATGCACCTGGGGTTGGGGCTTTCTGTTCAAATCCTGAGAAATCCTTCACTCAGGAGAGCACAGGACATTAAGCAACAGATGCAGAAATCAAAGCTAGAGATTTCTTTTGTTCTCTGTACTCCTGATGCTCTGAAGCTCTCAGTTTATACTGAAAGTATTAGTAATATGTAAAATTTCTTACAAATACTGAAAAATGGTTAAAAGTTCACTGTTCATGTAACAGGATGAAGTGGACAGGGCAAAATATCTGCAATCTTGTATTACTGGATTTACCTATCCTTAGTAAGTCAAAGATAAATGCATTCCTCAGGAGGCAAACAACAGGTTCAAATGACATTTTAAATAATTGCCTTTTTATTAGCAACTGCCATAGAAATTCCTTATCTAATGCAATTAGAACCAAAAATAAATGCTCACATGCATACACATACTGAGTTGTCGAGGAAAAGCTCAAGTCTGAAATTACAAAGAAAAATCTGAAATGGAAAAATTAAGATGCTGATTTACTATATATTTTGGAGAAAATTTATTGCTTGCCCTGGTTCCTTTGTCTAAGAGAAAATTATTTTAGAAAAGGTTAAGGGAATCAGATGTCTGAACACAATTTCAGCTAACACAAGGCTCAGCTATTGCACACTTTAAGGGGCAGAACAACTTTGTTCTGCCATATGCCAGCAAAACAGAGCAGAACAAAAAAGCCTTTCTGATGTACCACAATGACAGGCCACCACAGAAAAGCAACAATTTCATAGGCTACATTTCTCCCAGGTCAGAAACACCGAGAGGGTTCTCACTGAGACTCATGATTAAATGGGCGAGCAGAAGAATCAGGGCAGTCCTTCAATCACTGAAGCTCAGGGTCAGGGTGACATGACCACAATTTCTCTAGATGAAGTCAGTACTGTCTCTTTATGCTTTGAAGCATTTATTTCTGTTCAGCTGAAGGAACCATTGATCCCAAGCCTTGAATCAGGCAGATCTGGAAGATCACCTTACCTGACATTCAAAATTATCAAGATACACCCAGCTATTTTCCTGGGTTAAAAGAATCATTCCTCAGAGGACAGACTTAGAATAGGTGCCCTACAAAGCTCTGGCAGAGAACACATTCTGACTGTGGACTCATTCCCATGGCAGAGTGTAAGGTACATACCTGCTGGCAGTAATAAGTTAAATATTTAACATTACAAATGCTGGTGGGGATTTACACATTTAAACCATTCTTACTTTTGTGCAAAGCAATGGCGTAAGTTGGAAGATAATTTTCCATCTCTGTTCAAAACTCTGCTGTGCAAAACTACTTTAACTACAAAGGACTTGGGGTTGGGCTGTTTATTACCAGGGGATGGGGGGGTAAGAGGTTGTTCTCCACAATTCTTCTCACCTTCCCAACCTGTGGCTTCAGAATTGGGACTGTCATGTACTGAGAGCTGTCATAAGCAGGAGACTCTCATTACCTAATGTTCATACTGTAAGCCCCACAGCAACATCAGGTTACCCCCTGCAGCTTTTGTTCTTAACTCTTACTACTTTTTTTAACTTTTTTGGTAAAGTCTACTTTCAAGTATTACTGACTATATTCTAATAATTAACAATGTGTACTAAGCTTTTGTCTACACAGAACGACTTCTTACTGGAAGGCCACAAAAGGAAAAGGATGTCACTATGGAATTAAGGTGACCACCAATACTTTCCAAACACTGACATCATGTACCAACATCAAGCTAGTTCTGCCATTTCTAATGCTTGATGTTCAAGATTATTTGGTGTGTGTATTCTACATGCTCTTATGTACCACTTTGCTCAGTACAGCCTGGTCTTCCTCCTCCCCAGATCAATGAAAAACACTCTGCATATCCTGTCCCATTAAACTCTTAACTCAAACTCTCTGCCCAAGAGATTTAATACCATCGCACTTCTCAAAGCATCACCAATGCCTTTTGGTATTGACAGCATAGAAAGTACAAATACATTTCTCCATCTTTATTTCCTGGATTAATTTTAAAATACACACACGGAATTGTGCCTCATAGCCCTTCTAGCACACCAATCCCCATCCTTTTGGCCTCTCCTTTTATAACAGCAGAATGCTTCACTTGACTGAAATACGTGAAAGAGAAGTATGTGGCCACAAGATGATTTGCATTGTTTAAATATAAGAAAGCAAGGGTATCACAGCTGCCAGTTCCCAAGATACTGTTTCCATGGAGAGTAATTTATATTAACATCTAAAGCACAGGGGCATGAAAACCCAGAGCAGTGAAGCAAGGAAACCTACAGCTAAGAGAAGAATTAGTTCTATACTTAAGTGTGCTGTGGAATCTCTTACATCAAGGTGATGTCTTACTCTAATGCCTGTTTAGAGAAGCCCTCATGTCACATGAGTAAGTCTTCATCTGCTTTTTGAGGATTCACTTCACTGCCAGTGAATTCAAAGGGGTGGCAGTGCTAGTTCCAGAGATTTTCCAGCTTCAAAGTTTTACTGCATTAGTTACCACAGCACCCCAGTCTCTGTGTCAGAGATGCAAGGCAAAAAGGTCTGAAACTACATCAGGTACATAAGTAAATTTTCTAAGTACATGGGAAATTGTATTTTACAAAATAAAATTTCTGACATTTTGTTATTTGCTGTTCTCCATCTGTAGTGACCATTGACATCTTCAGCTTTACAAACTCTTACTAGAGGTTCTGGACAACTCATGGGTATACAGCCCCATTTCACCACACCAAGAAGCTTGCTTAGCATATCTTCACCAAACAATATCTTCAGGTGTAACAGCTGAAAGCCTCTGCTGATAATACTGAATCACATTACACATGGTGTAAAGGGCATGAAACAACAACTCTTTTTCACCCCAAATTGCATCAGGCCAAATAACTGCTATTCTAGAAGGAACACAAGAAGTGCAGTCTATTTCTCCTGCTCTGTCACCTGCCTTTCTTCGATTTGCCATCCTGTTGCTTCTTTCTTCAGTGGGAAGAGTGCAGTGATCCAGGCCAGGCAAGAAATAAACTTGAGCCTGGCTTTCTTGCTGTAATCATAGAAAAGCTTGATTAGGAAGGGACCTTAAAGACAATTGAGTTCAAATTCTCCTGCCATGAACCCTTCCAGGGATGGGGCTTCTCCAGCTTGTCCCAGCAACCTCTTCCAGTGTCTCAATGCAATCAGTCCTTTTCAAGCTGTGGTTCTGCAACTCAGCAGTTACTTTTTGTTGATTCTCGTAAGAGCCAGAAAAGCAGGTTCTCTCACACTATGAAACAATCCTTTTCAACATCATAATCCACATCTACTATCATTATTGTTTTCCTTATAAGGAGAAGGTTTTCTTCTAAATCTCATTTCCCTTTTTAAAGCATTTTCACAGAGCAGTGGTTGCCACACATCTGCCATCATTACCTTCAGTTCATGCAGCTCAGTCTCACCAGTTCCATGGTTTCCTCAAGATGGAGTTCATTGATGAGAAGAAAGACAAAAACTGCAGAGAGACACATGCTGCACTTTGGGTGTAGCACATTTCCACGTACATCTAGGTGAATTCACACAGGTATGTTTGTGTCTGTAGTTGAGCTGATTTCTCAGAACTCATTAGACACCAAGTGGGAACTTCACTGCACAGTAGGCAAATGTTATCAACAACTGCCAAGTCAAGTAAAAAAAATTTCTGATTACAGAAAAATGTGTTTTACACAGAAGTGAGGAAAGTGCTAGAAGCTAGGCTGAGTGTATTCCACAGGAAGACCAAGAAGAAGCAGAGCGCAACACGAGCCTGCAGTGGATGTGCAGCACTTCAGTTAGGAGTTTAAACACAGCACTGGGAAATGAGATCCTCATTACCAACTAAGGACGACTGTAAATAATTTGTTGCTTCAGGTGTGAAGATTTTGGGCTTTTTTCTTGCTCTTTCAGTTTCTCTATCCCCTCCCACACACTGCTATTTTTATATACAGCCAACACTAACAGATGTCATTTTGTCATCTGCCACCATTACACCATTGCCTTTTTCTGATGAGGTTTTTGTTACTTCTAATCTTTATATTATAGCTAAGGTTTCTGGCATTAGGGGAGCTGGATAGAAAGGTGTTAAAACACCAAGTCTTAGTTCAGACTCCATATATGTAAACAGCAATTATGCAATATATGCTAATTTCTCTCTCTCTAAGAAAAATCCCAAAATCCTTAACAAAACAAAACCATTACCCTGCTATAGGATAGGATTTTGTATATTTTTAGCAATAGAAAACATGCATCATTTGAAGAGCTGACTGGGTTTGTGGAAGGTGGAAAAAGGTGATTTGATCATTTTGTTTTTGCACTTCATCCCATGACTCCAGTGCTCTCAGTCCCACATGACAGTGTCTGTCAGAATGATATATGTCTCTGGCAAACAAAGAAATACAAACAGTAAATCAAATATAAAGAGGTCTGCAGGTGGAAAATGGAATTATGGCAACAACTCTGGGCTGCATATGGATGAATGATTAAAACCCTTACAAGATGCCTTTTTCAAATATTGATCCAATTATCAACACATAAATGACCAAACAAGTGGCCCACTGGCTCAACAAATAAAAATAAGTCATTAAGACAATGATACTTGAAGGGACAGGTTTATTATATCTCCTACACCTTCTCAGTTCTGAGCCGGTGACCAAAGCAATCATGAAAACCTTAATCCAGAAAACATTTACAGCAAAACAATGTCTTTGTGCTGTTAATTAAAATGTTATATGGTTCTCCTCCCTTCTTACATCTCCCTTGATTCTCTAACTTTGCAATGGTATTTTCCATACAGTAATGCTGAAAAAACTACACTAAACACAACATAAGCCTAAATAATATTTCATTTTTAATTACCTGGTATAGAATACCTTGCAAACAAAAGACACGTTTCAGATTTACTGACAGGTACTGTAGTTTTTGGCAACCCTGGAACAAACCAGAAGAAAAAGCAAAGAATTATTCTATAACCATGAGGGAAAGAAACATCCACCTAAATGTAGAGGATTCGTATGGTAAAACTAAAGAAAAAATCCACACTTAGAGCAGATTTTTTTTTTAATTCTTAGTGCAAGAAACATAACCAAGTTAATCACAGAATCAGTACTAATTAAGAATATGGAAAATTCTCCTATACAGAGGTAGAGTCCAGTGCACAAGGCTAAAACGATATTCAATAGTCTAAACAAGACTGAGCCAGGTTTTACGGAATCCACTTTTTAAAGTATCAGACTGTATGTACATACATACAATAAATAGACTATACAATCTTTAAAGTAGTTTAATAAACTTCACAAAAATTATAGTAGATGCATTGATATCTTTACATAATCCAAAGTTCATATCTCTATCACCCAGAAATGGATAAAACCAATATTCCTGATATCAAGTTAAATGGAAAATAGTTTAGCAAAGTGTTGATAAATCAAAATATTTCACATATTTTAAAGCCTAAATTTATGCTTATAAAGGATGAATTTCAAACGCTCTGAAAATGTTCCTTTTGATACTATCTGTAAAGAGGTTTCAAATGCTGTAATTTCTTATAAACACTTGCCTTACATTCCATGTTCAAGGGAAAAATGGACTTGGATACTCACAGTTCTGATGCATTGGCACAACAAGAAGTGATGAGAATTAGATTATTTTAAAGGCCCAAAGAACATCAGGAGAATTTATGGACAAAGCCTTCATGTCTCAAACGAAACAAATCCCATTGGAAAGCT
This sequence comes from Serinus canaria, assembly GCF_022539315.1. Taxonomy (NCBI): domain Eukaryota; kingdom Metazoa; phylum Chordata; class Aves; order Passeriformes; family Fringillidae; genus Serinus; species Serinus canaria. The sequence continues at coordinate 13,345,231 of NC_066315.1, forward strand.
AACAGGAACTGTTTGGTTTCTCTGCTGTGATCCTGTGGGTGCCTCCCAGGATGGGGGCCCCGGATCAGCATCGCTCTGGGAGTCAGGTGGGCATCTCTGGGCCCCCAGGTAGCTACAAGCCCATAGGGCTTAACAAAACAAACATGGAATCTTTGTGGGTTACAACAGTAGTGCACAAATCAGGGACATCTGCTGCCATTCCCTTCAGCGACAGTCACAAGGACAGATTTCAGGGAACAGAAACCTTTCAGCTGTATCTTTCTAAACTGTGCAAAAAACCAAAAACTGGGTGTTATGAAGCAAATATGCTTATACTGACAAGTTATTTTGTATAAAAGGTTCTTACAATTGCCAAGAGGGGAACAGCCACAGTAAGAGCGAAATAATAATAACCGAGGAGTTCAATAATCCGAGTTGGAAATTATATTCACAGTTCAGTTTCTTTTAATTTCTATAAGCACCTACACTGAAAAACATGAGGGTTTGTATTTTAGCTTCCAAATCAAATCTCCTTGTGACAGATACCTTATTAAGATTTCCATTCTGCTCTTCTACAGGCCTTCTCATTGGAACAATTTTTTTTATTATTTTTTATTTTATACAAACAGACTCACTTTGATTTAAAGTAAACATATAAAAATTGAGAATATTGCTTGCAACAATGGACCTGGAGGTGAAGGAATGGACTTGTCAGGCCACAAAAAAAAAAAAAAAAAAAAAAAACCTCCTTCAAAATGGATGAATTCTGCTAAACTTCTAATGCTAGGAAAATCTGCAAAAAGGATCACAAGATCTGTTGCAAATTTCAGAGATTTGGCCCAAGTCTTATCATCATCATCTCAAGACTTTAACAACTGTATCTTCATATTAAGGAAAAATAAATGATTCCAAGAACTCAGGAAGGCACACGCACCCAAGTATACTATAAATAAAACACATCATGAAATTACGAAGATCTTCTGATCCCTGTACACACTTTTGGTTCAGCACTATGGTCAAGTTCTTTCTTTTGAAATACAATAAAAGGCATACAAGAAATGTAACATATGCATAATAATTAAGAAGAATAATGCTAATAAGACAGGTTACAGAGAAAAGTGCAGTGAAAAAACCCAACACTATTTATTCAGGGGCTTGTGCTACTGTAAATTCAGATTTCGTATTTCCTGCTGTGCAAGGGGAAGAATTTATCCTGGGAAGCAGCAATGAGGAATGCAAAAAAAACAACAACAACTACAAAAAAGATATTAAGAGAAACCTTGAAGATGGAACTCTCCCAATGTCATTCCTCTAGTGCACAGTCATCTGACTACATGGTTTTTTTTTTTCATGCTGCCATTTCCCTTCATGAGTACAATATAATAGAAAATGGCAGAGTTCTTAAATATTTTTCTGCCTCTACTTCATTTTTTTCTTTGTTTCTTCTTCCAAGCACCTGATTTGCTGTTTCCTCATAAAAGTGTAAAGCTGTTAGTGGAAGTGAGAAAAAAATTGTTGCCGATCTTCTCTCCTGAACACCGATTTCTGCATTTCTCCTTCCGTTAGGCATTTCACTCGTGTGCTACACAATGGGGAGGCACTGTAAAGGCAGCTTGACAGATTTAAAAATAAAAAAAAAAAATCAAAAGTCTTTTTTTCTTTATCCCCCCCGCCCCCAGCCCACTCTGAAAAATATGGATGGATGAAACAGTAGGTCCATAGGAATATTCCAGTCTCCTCTGTTAGGAGATAATTGCAGGGGACCATCTAACCACAGTCAGATTGTCAGCACTGACCGACCGCTTCTTTGCAGCTTTCCTGAAGTCCTTGTATTTATCTTCACACAGGCGAGAAATGGCCTGCAAGAGGAAAGATGAAAAACCCTCAATGGCATTGCCCACAGCTGTCCAGGAAAAGCAAGACTAAATGCAGATTTCTACATACAGGTGAAATTACAAAAGTCACTTCATTAAGCAAAACACATGAAGACTCAAAGACTCATTCTCCTTAAATCCTAGTTTTCATTTCATTAGTCTTGGAAGGAAGGCTTGCATTGCCCCACATGGCAGCTTCAGAAGGACTAAGCATTCTCCAAGCCCTGTCTTTGCAGGTGAACCATCACAAACCTCACTGAGGCAGCTGCCAATGCTGACAATATCCATTTTACAAAGTAACTGATGTATCATCCTTCATAGGTTAAAAATTGTGGAAAACTTAATAAAACAACTACAGAAACTGTGTTTTTGGTGAATTTAAAAATCGGGTGGCTCCTAAATTTTTTATTTCTTAAAAATCTTGTATTAATTATATTTTTCTCTTTTGAGAAACGGTTTTGCAGGACACTCACCCTGCTTTGCCTCCTGAGCTGATGTTAACTCACCTTTCAGAAGCAGATGATCATTTCTATGTGACCAGGCTATCTTATATAGTTCCACAGGGAAATGAAACTCATATTCAGAATCATTTAATTCATGTTATAAATAAATAGTCATTTTTAAACCTTTTGAAGAGAGACACAAACACTATTCAAGTGTCAACTCCTTTTGTGCTATACTGGAGTTAATGTTTGATGTTTCTTCCACTGTTTTTAGCCAAGTTTAAAAATAGTATTTATTATGGACCTCACATGCATGAATTGACTGCTCCCTAAAATAGCCTGTCTATTAGAGTTCATATGGCTGGGACAGGCTGTGGTTGGCATCAGTAGAGATGCAACTCTGGCAATCAAACTGCAGAGCTGCAGAGAAAGCTCACTAAAAGGAGTACTCAAGGTCAAATTCAAAAATACAACAAACTAAAGCAGCATTTTTTATTTACTCAGGAATGCTTTCAAGTTATGCTTTAAGATAAGATGTTTAATAAAAAGTACTATACAAACAAACCCAGTAGAAGTGTTTGATTATAACACAAGGCATTACAAATAATTAAACATCCTGCCTCCATGGATCATCATTTTCTCTCCTGATCTTTACTTCTATAGCACAGCAAGTTGTAGCAGTGAAGAGTCCTTTAATCTGAATAGTCTTAAAAAGCCCAGGGGCAGGTATGGCAGAAGCACACAGCTCATACATCTGAGAGCACATTCACCTAATGCTCTGGTCCAGCCAGCCACAAAACATTAAATTAGAAAACAAAACAAAAACCCAAACCCCAGAAAAACATAAAATCTACCACCACCAAGAGAACAGTTGCTACTTTTCAGTTGAAAATGGTACGTTTTTGTTAAGACTACTCTTGAAGAGAGTTTTCCTCGATGGTGCACACCAAGAGAACAACAGAACAAAATAACAAAGGTATTCATACTGATTCTTAGACTGTAACTTCATTCACTTAAAACTGCTTAATAAAACCTTATTTTATTTAACCAGGAACTTGATGGACTAAGAGGGTTTATGCAATTCAATCAGATTTAAAATTCAACGGGTTAAAAATGTTTATCCATGAAATAATGTGCCAAGGCACGGCATGACAAAGGGGTGTATTTAGGTGGAGCTCAGCTTCTTTCAGCTGCCAAATCAGACTATTACCTTAGGCATCAAACAGTCAGAGAAGGTAATCACTTCAAAATTGCCTGTGTGACACAGGAAAATTTCTGTTCTGGCACTTGGTCAGACAAAATGAAATGTTGCTTGGAGGTGACACTTAATATTTGGCATCTCTAGGCTATGCTGATGAATCATACGGATAAGAATCACACTACCATTTAAAGCAGCTCAGGATCTAAAGATGCCTCTTCATCTGCAAGTAAGTTATAAAATCAACATTTGGAGCATACTTGGCAAGGTAGTTAGTCAATTTTAGTATAACATATGGGGAAACAAGAAAAGCAGAAAATGGTAAATATTTATTATTGTCCTTCAGTTAAAATAGACCAAAATAGCTATAATCACCTTCCTATCATCTGATAATTTTGTTGTTTTTATTGCTAAAAAAAGAAGACAATTTTTGACAGTTGCAAGGGACCATTTTTCATCTCAAATCAAGACATTCTTAAAAACCAGCAACAGTAATTCATCATGTGAATTTTTTTGGACTTGGCTGTAATGCATGCATTCAGCTAGAATGCATACACACATCTATTCTTCCATTATACCCATGCATACAGAACTAAAGTCAGTTCCTTTGCTGAGTTATATGACTCTCCTAGAAATTCTATCACTGGAAGAGGGGACAAGTAAGGAGAAAAAAGGCTGGAGAATGGCAGTAGTAGCAGCAGCAGTAGTAGTAGTAATAGTAGAAGCAGCAGTACAAATTTTGGCTGCATGCACATTTGTGCAGGGCAGGAAAGCAGCACAGCTGGTTATGGGCTCACTCTCAGAAATGTACAAAGGTACAGACTGTGGGTGCTTGCACACCCTCCAAAACTGACAAACCAGAGGAAACTGAGCAGGGACAAACATCAGGTGGTTCTCCTTAATTTATAAAGCATGAGAAAAGCATAACTGGTTACTCCTAAGACCCAAAAATGTGAGTTTTGCTCTGTTTTGCTCTTCCTTTTCTTCCTGGCTTTGAGGGTCTAGAACATACAAACACAGAACTGCAATCAAGTCACTGTGACAGTGGAAAGCTCAAGAGATATAAAGACACTTTTCTGCTTGTAAGTTACATATTTTTCTCCTGGTATTGTCTCTGTTTGATCTATGGGACTGTATCTCTTTAGGGTCAAGAAAACAGCACATATTTCAAAGGGTTTGAACTATGTGCTCAAGTACCATCCTAACATTAAAGATCTCAGACAACATCAGTTAAACTGGGCATCCTAATGATTGCTCTTAGAAAATCTAACCTTGGAACAAGCACAGTGCTAAGATCACAAGCAGCAATAGGACAGACACGTTTTGTCTACTTAACCCAAAGAGGAGAATCTGACTCATATTTAGCTTAGAACATGGGAGAAAAACCAGGTGCAAGAGTAGGAAATGACGAAATAGTGGATTAAGGCTGGACACCCAACCACCTTCTTGGTAGAAAAAATTCTCCCATACTAGAAAACAGGTCTCAGGAAAAGCAAAGGAAGCCTTGACATTTGACAGAATTAAAAGGAAGAACAAAACACACAATAACATATGCTGTTTGGAACAAACAGCTTTGGCAGGGGGACAGACCGGATCATCTAATGAAAGTTTGCCATTTTTAACCTGCCTGATTCCATAGAACAGGAGAAAAAAACTAAGAGGGTTCATAAAATGGTTTCTGGCTACTAGGTGAACTGGTATAACAAAACCAGGACACTTCAGTCCACAGATAATTAAAAGGTTAAAAAAAAAAAATTACTTTCATTTTGTCATTTAAAAGACAAAGCTGCTTTTTAAGTGTCAATACTGAGAACATTAAATCAGAGAAAACATCCACTGCAGATGCTTGAGAAAGTGATGTAATGTTTAACAAGTACTGCAATCTCTCATAACACCTCTAAGCTGATGGATCTTGTCCAGCATTTCCCTGTGATGAGGTACATCTCTTACTAGCCTCATCCTCTTAGGTCATTTTAGGGTGTTTTTTCATCATCATGGTTATGTCAACTTCATGATGTTTGCAGAAATCACAATGCAGATTCTGCCGTGTCAGATCTAATGCTTCTGCTTTAGATATAAAAAAATAGATTTAAAATGCAAAAATAGCAAAAATCTTGTAATATAGGTATTTCTCTACACAACGCCTTTTGTGATCTCAAATGCCATAAATTGCTTTAATCTTAGGACTGAGCAAGGTCTCTTTAGTTTATCACACAAGGCAAATCCTTCCACTGCATGAATACATTTGCTGTGAGGCTGTTGTCTTTCATCACAGACTGCAGCTCTTCTCTCAGAATCAAAAAATATCACAGCCTGTGTGGTACTACATCTACTCCACTTGACAATCCAGGCAACTGTTTTAAAACAGAGAACTCTGGTCTGAACAGCACACGAGAGACTACAGAAGTGCTGCAAATGCATTTTGATGACTCTTGGCAAGCAAAATGCTCAACTGTGCTCAGGGAACTGGGCTATAAATTATGCTGTCAAGTAGTTTCAAGGGCACACTAATGACAACCACGTACTGCCAGGGAACAAGGCAGTTCCCTTCCTTCTGGCCACAGAATAGAGAGGCAAGGAGGTGGCAGACCAAGCTGGTTCACAGCAGATACTCCTCCTCTATCCGGAAGACATCCCCTGGCTAGCAGGGTTATTTACAGCCAACTTCTGCTGGCAGCTCAAAGCATGCCCAATGGAGAAATTTTTAATAATACAGATTTATAGAAAAAATATTCCATTAGTTCTTTTGAAATATGCTCTTTCTTTAGTTAGTAGAGAAGAATTACAAGTATTCTCTGTCTATTTACCATCATTTCCCATTTTTCTTTTCTTCTAAGGTTTTAGGAGCTATCATTGTTACATTCTTTTGTAACATGCTGTTATACATTGTGTGTGATATAGATGGACAGTTTTAAGAAACTGTGGGCCAAATCAAAAAGCAATTCATTTAATTTTGATATATGTAATAGCACTTACTATCAAGACTCCCATAACTCAGTAAAACACCTCTTTTCAAGTAAGATTACAGTCCATTTTTTTTTTTTAATATTCTCTTTAATAGAAAGAAAATCTGATGCAAATTTAGATCACACTCCATACAGTGAATCACATTCTTATTGGAGCTACCTGTGCAATTTAGGAAGAAGATTTTGAAAGAATGGGAAATAAAACTTAAGTGAAATTTTCTTTGATTCTTTCTCCACTACTTTTAGCTCCCATTAGAGTCACAAACAAGTCAATTAACCTTCCCACGCACCATTTCCCCCCACAAAAACGTGCATAGAACTGCCTGCCTGCTCTACAGGAGCACTAGGAATTTCAGAACATACAAAGCTCAGTCTAACCCACAGGCAAACAACCTTGAGTGCAAAGATGTTATGTAATTAAAGATGTGTACTGTTAATAGCAGCCAGCATCTAATAAAAATTTTCAAAATTAGTAACAGAATGCACACCCAGTGCAATAATGCCCAGATTTGAAAAACATATCCAAAAAATGAGGAAAAATATGTTGCAGTCTTACAAAGGGCCCACAGTTAGCTGATAATTTAAATTCCTCCTGTGTCTGTGGTATTCACAGTGGCCAGCATTTCACAGGTCCAGACCATCCAACAGTGCCTCTGGCATATGGTATATCCACATCTCATAAGCATTCGTGACTTATTCACTGAAGGCGTGTGCTCATTTCTGTTCTCTCTTTACTGAGAAAAACATCATGGGAGATAACAAACTTGGATCCACATGAAACTGAGCACTTGCAGAACAACAGCATGGAATAGCTATTCTCAGCAACATTTGTTAATAATCTGTCATCTAAGGCGGATAATCAGTTTTAAGAAACCAAATGAACAAACAGCACTAGACTGTGAATACAATAATTATAAAACTTGTGGGTACTTTCACAAGGCCAATATAGACAACTGCAACTGAAAAGAAATGGGAAACAAGGTAAGGTATGAAGCAAACTGGGTCAAGAAGCTGCCACCACAGCCATGAATACTCAGAGCATAAACAAAACTGATATGAAAATCAGCCTCATGATATTCTAATATCTCATAGGAGTATCTGGGAAGAGATGGGAGAAGGGAGAGACAGGACAGAAATTTCCAATCTCCCTATACATTTAACACTGAGCAATCTAAAAAGAATCTTACCTCAAGTTTATATGCCCTGTCCCTGCTGAGGGGCTCCAAGGGAAAACTCAGGTTATTTGCTTCTGCCAGGGAACGCAAATCAAAATAATACTTGGCATAAACACTGGAGGGAACATTAATATTGAACTGTAACAGCTCAAGAAACTGGCGTTCCAGCTCATTCCTGTGGAAAAAAGATAAACATGGAAACATATTTCAGACTGTGCATTCTGAATGTAATTTTACTTTAAATTGCAAATGGTATAAACCAAGTTCATTTTTTATTCTTGCTATATGCGATTATCCCAGCCTAAGGTTTGACCTTCTCTACCAAGTTCTATCAATGTACCAGTGAGGAATATGAGAGATGCTGCACCTTGCAGCTTCTACTGCAATGCCAATCAAATCCAGACACAAAGTTGTGCTAGTGAAAGGGCACCTTTATCAGTTTAGCTGACACAGTTTTGGGAAGCAAATCTAGCAGGGAAAAAAATACTCTCGTAGTTTCTGCTTTACCTCCACTAGGTGGGTCTGCACACACAGATATGCCACAACAACACACACACACACCCCTGCCCTAAATTTGTCAGGCTCCTCTTGTAAACGCTGCAAATTACTCTAAAACATAAATTACTAAAGAACATATTTACTCCCTGCAGCTCTTCATAATCAACCATTTCAAACTAGTCATGGGAAACCTGATTTTCTTATCATACTCTCTTTATGAGCAGAAAAAGCAATTTTTCCCTTAGACGTGCAACCAAAATTCACAGTGGTGAATTTTCCAGCATCTAAACAAAACATGTTTGTCAAAACACCTGATAGCAACAGAGCTCCTGTTTGGTCTCCCACCCTGTAAAATTTTGGTATACAAATACATTATTACCTACACCAATACATTAAAAAGTACATTGAGAAATAAGCCAACTAACAGAATTGTTTGGATATCCTACTTAATACTTATGCAAGGATTTATGATACATTCAAAACAATGATTTCAAGATATGAGAAATAAAAAAAATAATTGGGTGGTGAAAGCCATCAATGTTTGCTAAAGAGCCCAGAGACTGCATTGCTGTGCTACCACTGGGAATTGACTGATGGTTATATTGTCTTTAAGTTACATTTTGACTGCTGTGCAAATGTGCAAGGAATATGAAATAGAAGTTGCACAGTTGGCAGTAGAAGAGGAAGGATCTGAAGATAAAAAGTACCGGTGCAGTAGTTTTTTAACACTGAATTACTTTTCTCCTTCTCACTCTTTACCCTTATTTAATTCTTACATCATAAGCATTGTCCTTCCTTATCCTCACTCTCCGTGCCAAAATTCTATGTTTATATAATGATAAGTTACTAATTAACACTTAAACACTAACAAAAAGCTGGATATGGAGTCTTTGGCTTAAATTCACATCGTTGAAGATTCCAACTTAAAAATTCAACTAAAAAATGTCTATAAATAGAAATAAAATATTATGTTTACATGTCCTTTTATACTGCCAAGGTTGTACATTCTGCAAACTAAGCCTGAAGTCCTGTGTTAATTGATAATATAAAGCCTATTTTACTGGCAGAAGACATTGGCTGTACCCCCTTTGAAGAGTACCCTCAAAAATCTCAAATACACAGCCTCAGCTTCTTATTATCTCCTATCTCCATGATCTCAAAGTTGGATCAGTAGACTAGCTGCAGATCAGAAAGGACAAAAACATACAAGTATTTCCTACTGTACTTATGTAATTTAACTAACCATACCCTTCCTTCCCCATACATCTCCTTCAGACTGCTTTAGCATGTGCCTTCCTGGGCCACTCCTCAGAAATTCAATGTAATGCCATATACAAGACTACAGGTACCCACTGCACCTCAGTACTCCCAACTTCTCCACCTACTTTTAGGCACAGTTCACTGCACTGATGCTGATTTATAAAACCCTGAAAGGTCTGCTTGATGTTTTGCAAGATACACTTCTGCTGAATGATTCACACAAATGGAAGATTTTAACCTAGATCTTCTGCCTTACTAATACAATCAAAGGCCCTGTCTTGCTTAGAGCCAGAGACTTCAAAATCATCATACTGTACTGTCCCAGTTAACTAAAAAATAAGAAGGAAAAAAAATCCACCACATTGCAGACAGGAGGAAAACAAAATTTGGAAAAAGTGACAGCAGGAATACCAGCACCAGAATCTTTGCAGGGGGATTCACACAGAGCCCTAAACACAAAGCCCATGAAGATCACCAAGTACATAGAGAGAACTCCAGCTCCCCAGAGGCTTCTGGTTCTCCACTTTGTGAGAACCCTAAAATCTTTCAAGGAAAAGGTAAGAAGCTAAAAATCCTTGAGGACAAGGACTCATCACAGTTTGGCTTAGGGAATGTGCAGTGCAGAAAAGGGCTGATGTGAGCACAGGTCTGCCATGCGAGTATTGGTGTTACATAGCTCAAGGGCAGCTTCTAACACAAGCACCATCACATGTGTTTGTCAGAAACAATAACTTCTTTTTTTGTTTCCTTTTACACCACGTTCAAGAAAATCCCTGAGAATTATCCATTTCAAACCTCACATTTGTAACCATTCCTGATTAATACTGTCATATGGCACAGTCAAACCTGTGACTCTGCTTCAAGCTGTTCAGCACTTCAGCTCATGTCCCAGCTTCAGGAACACTGTAAAAGCACCCAGATTTGCCTTGGAGGAGAAGGGAGTGGAAGGAGACCTCCACTGCTACTGAATACTCAAAAAGCATAATAAAAGGATCAAGGGGAAAAGCAACTTCGCAAAATAACTGATTCCACTCAGTTAAGGAACCACTAGCAAATTATTCTGCATGGAATAATATTGCACACAGAAATGTGAAGGGCCTGATTTTGGTTCTTGTCCACTTTACCTCCCTCTTTTATTTTTGGAAACCTCATTCTGTCTGGATTTTTAACATCTTGAAAACTAATATACAGGATACTGGGGGAAAAAAGGCAAAACCCAAAAAGCATCCATTAAAAAGCATCCATTTTAAATAATGGCAATAAATAATGGAGTGATCATCTAAAAGTCATTAAGATAACTTCCTTTCCTGCCTCACATGTCCATTCTGTGGAGAATTAGCATGACAGGAAATGATGCTGAAGTGAATACATGAAGGCTCTTTGGTGTGGGGAATTTTATCAAATCATACATTTAAATATTCTGTAGATCTGTTTTCATTATTGTGCATGAATATCCAGTGGTAAAATACACTTCAACCAGAAAATAATTCATGTCTTCTAAGTAAGCAGCTGTCAAGCTGACCTCATGCCATCCATCAGCATTCACCATGTTTAGATACAACACAAATATACAAATTTCATACAATTTATGAAAGAACTTCCCATCACCCTCACAGACACAGATGTTGGCATTCACTGACAAAGATAAACAACCTTCACTCACATGTCTTCAACCGTGATATCCTTCAGGATCTGGCAGTAATCCACGTTCCACACTGCCTGGTCGTCCCAAACTTTAGATGCCAGTAGAATTGCCCCCAGTACTATTCGCTTCCAGTTTGCTGGACAAATATCTATCTCTGCATAAGTTAAGAGTCTTTCAAGATATACCTGTGGAAACACATCAAAATCAAGACTTGATCTATTTTGCTGCTAAATAGAAATGAAAAAGAAAATTATTCTCATTCCGGCAATTCTAAAACAGTATGCTGTTAAAAATGCTTTCAAGAAGATTATTTTATTATAAAGGTGTAGTTTCAAATACATGGCATGTTAATGCCAGGCTCAAAACTGGATGTGATAAATCCACTTTAGTTGGCCTTTGCCTTCTGATCCTATTAGCCATTTCATGAGGTCAGAGACTAGACTCCTACATACACCATTTCTTCTTTAGCTGTGATTTCCCCCTGCCTGTCATCCTAAAGCTGAAGAAAACTTTAAGGTTATCTTACAATATTGTAAAACAAAATATTTTATATTTTTAAACTAAGTGTTAAAAATTTATTTTCCTTTTTAAGGAGGACAAACTACTGTTATTTAAGAACAAAATTCCAAATTATCTGTCAAGCTCATTAGTGAAGATGGAAGTTTGACTTTTTACTTAGCAGATCATTCTGAAAAGACTTCAACGTACAAAATCTGTTCTGGTGAGACTGCAGAAACACAAAGCTCAGAGAAGAAGGTGACACATGGATCTCCCTGATGCCTGCACTACCTGGGGCTTCTGTGCAAAACACTGTCTTTTGCTTTCCAGACAGCCTGTGTAAACAAACTCCTTACACTCTATATCACACAAGGCAATTTGTCAATTTTGCAAGCAAAACTGCTCCTCAAATAATGAAAATACAGCATTCCCTGGAGTCATCCCTGAGAAGCAGAAAACTTCTTTAAAGCAATACACTAACACTGGGAGCTTCATAAGCAGAGAGCATATGGAAGCTGTTATATTATGCCACTCAAATCAGCAGATAATTTACCTTCCTTCACATCAATGCAGAATTTGACTCTCTACTCTTCATTCAAACCTTTTAAAGCTCAACTTTTCACAACCAGTTTTCCCAGATTTAGAATCAATACTCCGCATTTATAGTAAATAGAGCATACAAAAATCAGAAAATATATCCTAATGTACAGCTCTAGCTTAGAGAGAGAACTTTCTAGCTTAGAAGGGCAGAGAGAAAAACAACTAAGGATTTTGTGGGGGCTGAAATTCAAAGGCAACTTAGAGAAGAAAACAAACAGGTAAGAATTATATTGCAAGGAAAAACATCAAATCATAGAATAGTTTGGCTTGGAAGGACCTTTAAAAGCCATGTAGTTTCAACCCTCCTGTCATGGGCAGGAACATCTTTCACTAAACAGGTTGCTCAAAGTCCCATCCAGCCTAGCCTTGAACACTTCCAGGGATGGAGCATCTATTTCTCTGTGCAACCTGTTCCAGTGTCTCATGACCTTCATAGTAAAGAATTTTTTCCTAAAATGTAATGTAACCCCTTTCAGGTTAAAGCCATTTACAGCCCTTGTCCTATCCCAAAAAACCCTCATAAAACATTCTTCTCCAGCTTTCCTGTAAACCTTCTTCAAGTACCGGAAGGCTGCTACAAGGCATCCCCAGAGCCTTCTCTTCCTCAGGCTGACCAGCCCCAACTCTCTCTGACTGTCATGAGAGAGGTGCTCCAGCTCTCTGATCAGCTTCATCACTCTCTTCTGGACTTGGTCCAGCTGATCTATGCCCTTGTAACATCAGAGAGCCCAAAGGTGGAGGTAGATGAACAGAGCATCTGTTCACCTACCTCTCTCCACCTGCTCCCACGGTGCTTTGGATGCAGCCCAGGACACGTTTGGCTCTCTGGGCTGTGAGAGCACACTGCACACATCCAGCTCCTTCCCAGCCAACACATCCAAGTTCTTCTTGGCAGGGCTGCTCTCAAGCCATCCTCTGTTTAGCCTGCATTTTGTGCTTGGGATTGCTCTGACTCACATGCAGAACCTTTCAGCTGGCCTTGTTGAACTTCCTGAGTATTGCTCAGGCCAGCCTCTCAAGCCTGTCAAGGTCCATCTGCACAGCACATGACATTACACCTCAGTAAAAAGGCAGCATAAACTTGCCACTATTTTCCCACCAGCACATACTTGAGAAATCAGAATTAAAAATTAGATAGGAGTTTGATAAGACTCTATTCCTACACGTACTTCATTACCATATTGATACATCTTCCAACAGCATGTTGAGGGCTGTGAAAATCACTCTTCCTTCTTGGGTGATAACTTGGGCTTGACTCTAGATACACTGCTTGCTGGAAAAAGGCTCTTTATCATACTTCAGTAAAACTGAAGCTCTCCATGAGAAAGGCACTTAATGTAGCTTTCAACTCCTTTCTTGAAAATGCCTTAAATAAGTATTTATTTTTTTCACTTGCTGTGGCCTCCTTTACTCAGTCTTGGGTTTTAAGCATATATTCAAGTAAGAAAAGACAGAAAAAGAACAAGACTACTTGCAGCAAACACTTGGTAAAGTTTAATAAGGTCCTCAGCCAGTGTGAGAACTCCCTGTAATCCAGGATTTGTGACATCACCAGTGTACCTTTGGGAGACATTAGTGAAGGTCTTCATCTTTTAATCAAGCTCACCAGTCACACACACAGTCTCTCTTCTAGCTCTCCCTGTGTCTCTCTCCCAGAGAGAACCCACTGACTGCAGACTGGGAAATTCAGGCTGTACTTGAGCTCTTGCCCTGCTGATGTAGAGCAACCTCATAACAGCAGCACACACAGAGCCAAGTGAGCAGTCCCCAATGTAAATATGCCCAAAGTTCATTATTTCTGATGAATGGAGCTGGTTTCATTTCAGAGCATTTCAATATACAATGCCCTAGTGGGACTCAGTACCAGCCCACGATGTCCCATGATGGGACATCAGAGTAGGACAGGCAGAGTCTGTCATGCACTCACTTCTGCAGGGGGTGCTTCTGGCTGCTGCAAAGATGTGCTGAATCAGGAGAGACTTTGGAGAATGGCCAGGTGGCTCCCAGCCTGTTGGAAGAGGAAGGCTGGTGGGGTGGTTAATCACTACACTACTCATCCCAAACAAACTCATGGCTGGTGGGAGAACACCACCTGCTTCTGCTGGCAAAAGCCAGTGAGTCTTCCCACACACACAGGGAGGCATGCTCCACCTCATTTTTTAAAAAAATCACTGAAAATGTTGGCCCTGTAATGGTAAATGTGAGATATGGAAATGCCATTTGTATGCAATTATGTCTAAACATTAAACAGTGTCTTAAACACAAGGGTCATTTTCCTAAATATGGGGTTTGTATCAAACAGGCTGGGATTTTGAATGTACTATGTGGTTCAGTGTACTTTTCTCTTGTAATGAATTTCACTGGCCTAATTTTCAAAAGCAAAACACTTTAGACATCTTCTTTAGAACTAGCTGCTATGAAATAATACAATAAATTTGAATTTTTAAAGGTCACAGAAGAAAAGAATATTACAACTTCCATCTCAAAATGCTGGAATAAATTGGTTTATATGGCAAAAGACAAAAAAATGCAGAAGAAATAATGTAAGAAATGCTATTTTTCTTTCTTTCTTTTTTCTAAACATAAGTCTAAGAACTATCTGTGTTTCTGATTATTTTGACAGGTGTTCCTTTATGGAACTAGAATTCAAGAGCTTTTAGTGTCTAGAAGTTAAATTATTATTTGCCTCCACCAACTTTTAACAGCTGTATCCATGCTCAAGAATGAAACTAAAGCTTAAAACAAATTGAAGCTGTTGCACCATTGTAACTTTTTTCCAATTTGCTTCATCCTTTGCAGTGCCTGAAAGTAAGCTTTTGAGGCAGAACTTTTCAGTACTTCTCCATTAAACACTGAAATTCTGAATTCTCAAAAGACTCAAGTTTATTATGCTTTAATTTAACACCTAGTTCTGCTCAAGCATTTTCATAGCATCCAAGAGCCATCTTCATTACATTTGTCATTTCCCAATTAGTTCTATGACTGTATGTATAGATATTTTTTACAGAATGATGACAAGACTACTTATACAGATTAAAGTCACTGATGTGACATGAGCAAAAACTTTCAGTGGTTTCAGTCAAACAACACACACTTTGGAATTCTTTCCAGCTTCCAAATAACAAATACAACTCAGTGTTAGTGACAACACTATGATATTCAAAACTCATTTGTACCATAATTCAAATCCTAGCTGAAATGAAAATACAATTCTGATTGGGAAAATGGCCATTAGTCTGTCCATCCATTCTTACTTACAGACTCAATACCTCAGAGTCTGGTACCTTCATTATTAGTCTACGTTCTGCATATGGGAATGAATCACATGATTTCACATGTGTCAGTCTAACAAGCTTCAATGGACAACAGCTGCACCTCATTGGGGATGTTTTAATAACTAAGCACACGTGAGAATGCACACTGCACAGAGTTAAGATTTCAAAGGAACAATATTGTATTATTTTCCATCTCTTCCCACAGACTAACATCAAGCTTTCACAATGACTGACCTTTATACTTTCGGTATTAGCAAGTTATTATTTAATCATAAGTGAAACCAATTTGGTGATTTGCCTCTGTTAAAAATTCATTTATCTGAATGAAAGAGACTTTATTTATACTAATTAAATAAAATTACCACTCCATGTGTATAGATAATCCCAAATTGGCTGGAAGTTCAATGGACTCTGGAGAGGTTCATTAGCTTAGACGTAGCACCACAGGAATGTAGTTAAATGCCTTGCAAAGCCATTTCAGGTCTAGCAGAAGTACAGAACTGATTTGTTTCAGCACATATCTTCAGCTCTTAAATCTGCCAGACCTGAAACAACTCCATGCTGACCTAGTTTGGATGCCTCTGATCTTGACTCCCAGGACCTGGACTTGCAGCGACATGGCAAATAGCATTAGGCCATCCATTATAACCACTAGTCCTGGGGGGCTTTTTTAATCCAAACACAGAACTGCAACATGGCACAAACTATCAGGATCAGCATCCAAGGCCCAGCAGTGCTGCTCCAGCAGGGCCACTGCTGAGCTTGAACTAATCCCCAGGGTGGTTATTTGCAGGTGGGTGAATCCATCCTGAGTTCCCAAAGTGTTTAATAGTAACTAACCACAGTATCCTGTGTTGTCCCACTTATCTAAGATGCCAGGCTCCCCATGATCCTGGATAGCAGAGTGTTGGTTACACAACATCCCGATCAACAGAACATAAATCGTTTGAAGAAACTGAAAACTAAAGATAGCCCTGAAGAGTTCATTTTTAATTAGTGTGAAACAGCATCTCATGTTTCCCATCTTAGAGGATAGTAGAGCAGACTTTGGACATTATATAATGCATTCAAGTAGAAAGAAAAGCTATAATACTGAAGAAGATGTCCTTCCCTTTTTTCCCCTCTTCAGGAACATATATACCAAATAGGAAAGTGTCAACTTTATTTCAGTATTTCACATTCACAAAAACCACTCATATTTAAAAAAACAAAAACCTCTGGGGTTCTTATAGAAGTCTGGCTTCCGTAACTTCATTTTGAAGCTGCTCAACATTAACTCCCAATATTCCACTGATACCTCTTACCACATTGGAGTTGCAGTCTAAACACTAAAAATACAGTAGTTCTTTTTTTAGGCTTCCCTAAAGCAATGGAGAAGGTTTTCTCTGGAGGTTATGAAATTTTCAACTTCAGAGAAACTCAGAACTCAACTGGTCAGGCCCTGATCAGCCTGGTGTGCTTTGAGAAAAGGCCAAACCAGACATGACCCCTCAAAGTCCCTTCCAACCGAAATTATTACACAATTATATTTGTGCGCAGTACTAGAATTTCCTGTTGTGCCACGCTAAGAGGTCAGGAATTGCGTGTTGCCCCCAAGGAAGCTGACTGGGAGTCTCAGTACACTCAAGCAATGGGCAATCACTGAGGAATGTCACTGTCATGACTAAAATAATTCTGAATTTTGAGGCAGCAGCAAGAGCAAAACATTATCTTCTCCCATGTGGCTTTTATATGGCTTTATGTAAAATTCTACCTCTATTTTGCCAATAAAACTCTAGTGGCCTAAATTATTTCTCACTTGATTAATACTGACAGAAAGGAGACAATTGCTTGGCTATTTTAATTACTATAAGTGAGAATCTACAAATTAACCTTTATTTGCAAACACCTCATTCCCTCTCTCATCAGGTAACCCACACTGTAAATTGCAGGAGAAGAAAGCAACTAATGAAGACATTTCCATCCCAATGTATTATGGAGAAAGAGTCATCTCTGTCTAATGAGAAAACTTGAGTGTGTCACAATGCCTTGAAACTGAAATGATATCTTTATGGAAAAGTTTATAATTGGTAGCGGGTCTCACACAGCCAAATCAGGCTCTAATCCAATCACTAAACTGCCATATGCTCTGTTCTAAGCCATCAGCCAGTTCCCTACCACGACTCTCCAGAAATAACCAAGGTTTGCAATTGCCCAGCTGGGCATCTAAAATATTCTACAAAGGTTTGGTGCCACCCATTTGGTGGAAAAGGACATCATATCATTGTAGTCCTTGCAAGTTCATCCCATTTTTATTTCTAAGACCAAATGGTGAAAAGAAGTAACAAAAGCAGTCACAGAACTATGAAAAAAGGTGAACAACTGCAAAGTACCATTACAGATATTTACAGAAACCACAAATGGAACCGAGAGAAAAGTCACACATCTCTAGGTCTGCCCCCTAAATGACTCTTTTTAAGACAAATACCTATAATCCATGTCAAATGCACTCCAACTGTTAGGCAACATTGACTTTCCAGTCGAAAACTGGGATCAGCATTCATTCTTTGCCCACACAAAAGCCCAAGAGGCATCAGCACATACAGACTCTTTGAATGCCCTCTTCCCTTGGGATTTAAAAAGAATTCCCCCTCCATGCCCACCTCACTTGTTTTTTTTTTCATTAAGTGCACATCCCAGCAACTCTAAGGCAAGAATTGACTAAGTAGATGTGTAAGTATTAACTGATCACCACTCATGTGTTGTACATTGGACCACAGTCAAAAGATAAGAACAGCCTAAAATCAGGGGTCAGAATATCCCTATCCCACCAGAACCCAGAGCACAGGTTCCTCCTGGGCTCCTCCAGAGTGTACCCTGAGCCATGTGCAGCTGCCAAGGAGCTCAGGATCGACAGCACAGGTCAAGGGGCCTTCTCTCTAGACCTTGGAGACCTTCTGGTGTGGCCAGTGCTGGGCTTTGGCACCTCCCCAGGAATGCCTGGAGATCACCAGCACCAGTGGATGCACACAACTCTCCTCATGGGATCCTACCACAAGGCAGAGCCCAGGTCCACTGCCTGGCCTGGCTCACAGCCAGCCACACTCAGGCTGCCTCACAATCACACAGTGCAACAAGCACTGCTTTGGATGGCACCCCAGGATCTCCAGGGAAACCTGCACCTTCCATCAGCTGCAGAAAGGTTGGAGGTTACACTGGGCCAGCAATGTCTCTATGGACTCTGGACACCCTTTTGTGTTTTCCTTTCCTTTTAACCAAATATCAGATTTTTCTGTACATCGATTGAAATACACTTTTAAAATAAAATAGTTTATCAGCATTCAAAAGTAAAAACATCCTAGTGAAAGGAAACCAATAAACTTTCAGCATTCCTCCAAACACACAGAAAACAAAATATAATTCTCTGCAAATACAGTAATTTTCACAATACAGCTCAGCAGTATTTTCTCTTTACCTAAGTGCTGAAAATGTGACCGAAGAATACAGTAAGAACTCAGGAACATCTGGTTGGATTAATTAAATCCCTATTTTTCATAAGGAGAATTTATTCCTACATACTTCAAATTTCAAATTTGCTAATATCAAATCCCCGCAGTCACAGTATGAACTTTTTAAGGTATTCCAAAAACATGCTCCTCTGAACTTCTCAGAATAATTCAGAATAATTGTGTACTGTATGTATTTACACAGCACTGTATCTGATCTGTCTACAGCATGCAGACCCAGCATACTTGCAAATGCAAAATGAAATGACTACGGACACAGATGTATATTAAATTTGGCCTATTTGCAAAAAACTCAGAAAGTCATGCCCAGGCAAAGCATGCCCAGGCAAAGCAGAAAACTTGGACCATTCTGCTCTTCAGGTCTAGTTCATTGGATTGTTTTCACAGAACAAAAGAAAAAGCATAAATATTTAATTCTCCTGATATGCAAACACTGTATTGTTTTCCTGTTTGTATGGGTAACACTCCTGTTCACATTTTTATTTGCCATCCAATTAGTAGATTAACACAAGTACAACTTGCCACCTCTGCACTGGGGGAGATGTTAAAGAGGAGACAGGCATTTCTCAGTTTTAGCAAAGGTGGGAATACTAAGTCAGGTAACAGAATACAGTTATGCTGATCACTGGGGTTAGAACCACTAGTCACAAGCTTTAAATTAGCAAAACAATTCTTAAAACTAATTTTATTCTTATGGTAATATTTTATAAATAAATAATGTGAATTAGTATTTAATTGTTTCAACCTGAGGTTTTAATTTTCCACCTATCAGTATGGGAAATCTCTTGGCAGCTCTGGAGGCTATGTAGAAATTAAATTTTTAGTTTAATTATAAATCGGTTTCGCTGTAATAGTGGAGGCTTTAATTGAAATATTTTAATTAAGTGCTTGAAGCCACACAATGCTGGCTTTTTGCTGCAGACTAGCTTATCTCAGAGTCTGGAGTTTCACATTTTCTCAGCTCCTGCACTGAACACAGACTGCTGTGGAACTAATTGTTACTGCTGCTTCTACCTGGTTAATGCACGTACCAAGACAAACAGTGCGTGAATTCAACCACGCACGTCGGACCATGTTAATAATGGGGGCAGTAAGAAAGGGTCCCTAGAACTGTTTAAAAATAATTAGAGTGAGTGAAAGAAAGATAAAACTGTAGCATCTTGTTCAAAATGTCCCTGATCCCCACACTTCTTGCCTTCTGGCAGCCCTCCCAGGAGGACCAAGTGGCAGACAGGGCTATCAGATTGCTCTCTGACAGACAGCCAGACTACGGCAAAACACAAGCTCCAGCAGGGAATGCTGATCTCTCCTTCTCCAGACAGGATATCTGAAAGCACTTGCAAGGTTCATAAACAGCAGGATCAACATTATTAAGTTTTCAGGAGTGTGGGAAGGGGGAAAGGGCTGCTTGCTTTTTCCCAGATTAGTTTCCACATGAGTATTTCAAAATCAGCACAATCTGTGTCTGGGGCCCCTCCTGATGACACAAACAAATAAAGAAATGAGATCTAGAAGTACAGAGGAAACCGAGAACAGCAGCAGCAGAATTTCACACTTGTAAAACACTATGTATAATCTCTGAAGGTTTCTAGAAAAGGGGGGTCAGGCAAGTGCTATTATCCTGACAACACAGGCAAGAACAACAGAATGGCAAACTGATCACCTGCACCAAATCTATGCACAAACATTACATGGCTGCTCTGTGAACTAGGCTATAATGCATTTTTCTGTTACCATTGCACTGGGTAAAAAAAAGACCCCAGTCACCTAAGTTTTCAAGCACTAACAACTATGGAAACAGATTCTGCAATATTACAAATTAACTAAAAACATTTATACTTCAAAAGAGTTACTTGCAAGGAAACAACACAAGAGGCAAGGAAGTAGTTATATAAGGTTTGTGTGAAAGAACTTCCCCTTCATTGCAGTAACAGAAAGGTAACACTGTTAAAAATGGGGGAAAAAAAGCCCCCTGTCTTTCTACTAAACAGTGCCTTCACTGATTAAATAACTTAAGACTGAACAAGAGATAAATACAACAAGGTATTTGACAGTGGGTTAATTAAATTATGGAAGAACATACTGATTCACACACCGTATCTTGTCTCCAGCAGAAAACACTCATGAAGAAAAGGAAGAAGGACAAGCACTTAGTACAATTATACAAAAGAGTCAAAATGCCATTTCAGAAAACAAATATTGGCTGTCAAGCAACTACGTAGAGTAAAACTACAAAATGGAAGGGTGGAGTACTGGGGGGTGTTTCTTGCCCCATTTCTCTCATATTCCTGTTCTTTACCAGCTAGTACAACTCATTCTGGCTGTCTGAAGGAGAAAAGCCTGCCAACTAATCTTAGAAGCCAAGGGAAATAGATTAACAGAGGAAATGGGTAGGCCTGGGCTTCAAAATTCACCTTCTCTAATTTCCCCTTCTTCCATCTAAAATGCCTAACTAAGCTGTCATGAAACCACATGTTGTAGAGGTAAAAAACCATTTTGTTATTTTAAAATCTCTGAGTGAAGAACATGGCCAAAATTGTGACTGAAAGCTGAAGAGACTCATCAGAATTGGCAGGATATAAATTTCAAGAAAATTAAGAAATTCCCAGCTGGTAGAGATCACTTTAGCACTTTTAATCCACATTGCAATGCTGATCCACACCAGCTGAAAATCTGAACCTTCTTTTGTGTTGTGCTATTTTTAAGCAGCTAAACTTCAGACTTGAGTACAATTGTTCAATCCCATGACAAGCAGAGTGGAAGCAGAAGAGAGCCAACATGTCCCAGTCACTCACTGAATCCTTCATGTGCCAGCCAATTCTTATTAGTGCTATCAAATCACCTACAGCTGTTCCCAAGTCTCTCCTGGGAGCTACAGTGAGACACAGCAAACCCCCCAAAAGTTGAAGACTTTCTGCTTTTAACATACCCTCATGTTGGACCACCTATGCTACATACATTTTCTATGAGTCACCTTGGTGGCCTGTAACACTCTCCCTCTGTGAAGGCAGGACCCCAGGTTTTGTGTCACATGCTACGCAATCTCTTCTCCCTCACTTACTCTACCCATGAAATGAACTGGGGCATCTCTTCCCATCAAGAAATTTCCTCGGTCTCCACAGTGAGAAAAAATTCCCTGGCAGCACCTAGATCTATTAAATCATACAAGCACAACGTTTGAGAACAAAACTGGGTCTGTCAGATGGCTGATGTCATCCTTCAGACACTCACCAGGGTGACAATGGCACATTCAGCAGTCAGTTGAGCAGCACTGAACAACGTCCGGACAAAGCGGTAAATCTGTTTCTGCTCTGGGTCATGTTTGTCATAGTCTGGTGGCACTTCGGATTTCTAAGGAAGAAATACTTCCAAATAGGTGACTGAAACAAAACGAAGCAGACAGAAAAAAAAGACAGTTCACATGAAAGGGAAGGAGAGGCAGATGAACTTACCGAAAGGGGATGAAGGTTTTCATCAAAAATATCTAAGAGCATTCTTCCGTCTGTGTCCCTAAAAGCATTAAAACCAAAGCACTGTCATTATCTGAACACAACAGCACACAGCCCTCACAGACACAAGTGCACCATTCAAACTCCAGCACTCCCCATGCTGTGGGGTGATTACAAACACTGATGACATGTGATTTTCAAATAGAGGTTGGATCAACTCTGCCATAAGGCCCTCGTGTAACATAAAATTCATATTACAAAATATGCTATAACACTCAGCTTTCTGTGGC
This sequence comes from Serinus canaria, assembly GCF_022539315.1. NCBI lineage: Eukaryota > Metazoa > Chordata > Aves > Passeriformes > Fringillidae > Serinus > Serinus canaria. The sequence goes on from NC_066315.1 coordinate 13,367,887, forward strand.
CAAGATAAAAACCTCTTGTGCTCTTTACTGTGAGGCTTAAGAACTACTACTACAAACTTGATAAAACCAGCCCAGCTTACTCTCCTTTTCTCCTTTTTTTAACTTACTCATGTCCACCCCTGCAATCTCTCAACTCCTCTTTCTCCTTTATTACCAACATTGTAAATGCTTTCTAATCTGCAACGCTATTTTTAGAGTAATCTTTTAGTTAATACATACACACTTCACTTTTAATTTATCTGAAAAATCCTATTGTACTAACAAATTCTAAAAGCCAAAAGAAGCACATACAAACAAAAATTCAGACAAAAAATATCCCTGTTCATTGGTTTTATTAGATGTTTCCCTGAAATCTCTGTAGCTCGGTATAAGCATGCACATTGATGCAAGCCTCACATCCAGGATGCAATATAAGATTTTTGCTGTATGTAACTTTGGCAAGGACACTAACAAACACAAAACCAAGAAGTATAACTGTACCAGAACTGGCACTTTCTGGACAAATGCATCCCTGTGACCTACTTATTACAGTCCCATCTTTATTTTTAGCATCCCTGGTACTCTGATCATACAGTTCTTAACAAACAAACCACTGAATATATTTTCTATCTTTATTTAGCAGCATGTGCCTCTCAGAGCATGCAAACCACAAGTTTTACAGTGGACTCATGTCTGCAAAATACAATTATAAGGTGAAGGTGACTTTTTTCCTACTAAATGGAGGCTAACACTGGAAAGAAACAAATTTTTAATATAAAAAACAACATCTAAATTAAAACAACAATTAACAAAACAAAACAACAAAACTAAAAACTAAATAAAACCAAAACCTGGACTGCGGTGACTGGGGTAATTACTAGAAAATTCCTATCAGCAAGGAGTCTAGGGCAGACTCTTTTAACTCTTCCTAAAAACCCAGTATCTTAATGCAGAAGTAGTCTCCCTGAAATGATTGGTGTGCTACAGGAAATGATGGCACTCCACAATGCAAATAATTTCCCATTTTATTTCTTCAGGTTGTAGCTGCTGTATGCTAAGAAGTCACACCTGACAGCCCTCAAAAATCTATTTTAAAAAAACTTGAGAGGTTTTTGTCTTCACTACAACTCACATTGTACTCTTTCAAAAATGGACCATCTACTGATTACTCAAGCATTCTTTATGGTCAGTTTGCTAGGGTTTATTTTATTTCTTTAGCAAATTCACCAATGCTAGTGCATTCCTTCAAAAACAAGGTGGGTGTAGTTTTTTAATCACTTGTTGAGCAGCTAAGACAATGAAACATGAAGAAAACTGATCAGTATAACCATGATAGGAGACACTGGGAAAGAGAGGAATGGTAACTGGAATGGTAACCGGAATGCTACAATCAAATGAAATGTGAGAAACATGTGAAGAAATATTATATTTCATGCATAGCTTCTCAAAAAAATTAGATTGGTGAGGGTTTGAAACATTAGGAAGTAATTTTGGTTTAAGTCTCCTATGCAGGAGAACAGGACCAACTAAATACTGTCTAAAATGAATTATTTTAGACAGTATTTAGTTGGAAAAGGAGATGCTTGACTCATTTTTTGTCAAAATGAAGCCTGAGTCAAAGAGTCACAGTAGTTTCATACTTCCCATCCCCCTTAATGAACCAAAATCTCCCACATACGTCAACAACTTCCTTTTCTCCTATAATAGCAGGAAACAGAACATATGTTTTGTTCTTGCTGTTTCAGCAACAAGCACAACTGAGTGCTGTTATCACACTGTCCCTCCATTCCCAAATCAGAGAGAACCCAAGACCAAACAGTTGTTTCACATCCCGCATTCCAGAGTTTCTAATTGCCACACGTGAGCCTGGCTCCAGCATCACTGCTGGGACTCTGTCCCAAGTGCAGGCACAGCACTTCCCCACCCCAGGCACATTCCAGGGAAAGCAGCAGCAAGCACTTTCCTGAATCAATCACCTCTCCATCCAAAAAGTGAAAGGACAGATAGCAACTTTCCTAAGAAAGTAACAGTCAGAATGCATTGGTTTTCAAGATGCTGACTCAGTACTCTTTATTTTAGACAGAGAGACCAGACCTTTATACCAGTTGTAGGTCAAATTTGCATCAGGCTCTGCAAGTCAACAAATGGGCATAATTTACTGCAGACAGGGATCAGCTCCATGGTAATCAGCACAGATGGTCACACCTGGCACACTGTGGCTCTGGATGCCCCTGGCTCTGGATTCTTCCTGCTCACTTGAGAATTCTTACTGAGGTCTCTCACCTCTTCTAGTCTCTAATGTGCCCCATTCTCTCAAGCCTTTTGCTCAGTTGCCAGAACATTTAATTGATTTCCACAAAACTCTGGAGTCTGAATATCTTTGAGATCTATGTTATTTAGTCAAGCATAGCAAAAACTGACTAGCTAACCAAACTAATCCAGGGACCATGGAAAAAAGGGGGAAAAGGAACCACAGATGGATAAACAAGTAATCCAAGCATGACCACTCATGCCTTATTTCCTGGTAAATGAGATTAAAAGTTCAAGAGAAGATTTGACTCCAACTTTTGCTTTATATACTGCCATGTTTCAGTCCAAGGCCCACTGATGCCTTAGAAAGTCTTCTAAGAGCTTTCAGAGGGAATCAAGCCCTAAGCCCTTCTGCCCTTGTGCACATGTAAAGGTTTCTCTTGAGATGTCAGCCTTGTTTCAAGAAGTGTGATGGGTTCCAGTGACCTGAACCATGGTCCTAAATGACGTACCAGCTGAACTTTAAACTCATGAGTAAGTCCTTTTGTTCTAGTTGGACTTCTTATAGTCCAGAAGAAAAAACGTCCAAGTGGCTGGATAAATCAAGATCTAAGCCAAGTTCTCTGAAAAGGCCAATTGAAAAACCACGGACACAAAAGTAACTTGAATTATTTATACAACCTCTCCTTAGAAATGTCAGGAAATATTATTTTAGGATACTGTGACATATCATGAGGACAGGGAATTTAAGATACAAAAGCATAATTCAACATGAAGAAAATGCATGTATGTGCCAAGTCACTTTTTAGAGAACCTTTTTTCTATTCAGTTTCAATCAACTTGACTGAGCAGAGATCTAAAACATACTACACCAGGACCTGCTCTAAGGCATCTTGAATGACATCTATTCACAATGCCACTCTTACTGTATAATTAATGGGTTTTATTTCAAAATCCTAACTGATCTCTGATATACACAGTTAACTTTACAAAGGTGTCACTAAAATGCAAAACTGAAAGATACTATTCAGATTTTTCTACATGTAAGTGCAACATGTGCAGAAGTGCCCCATGCATATAAAACCTAACACTGAATGATTAGAGCTTCCATAAGTACCACAAAAAGTTCCACTTTTTATGTTACTTAATCCTCAAATTTTAATTTTTCTGTGTTAAATAATATATATATAAAATGAGTGTGTTTCTTATTGCTAGCCTGTAAGTTAAGGAAATGAGTACCCAAAAACATTTTGAAAGAAACCAAGCATGGATTTTTACGGTTTGAGCAGTTCACTAGTTTCAATAAAAGATATTTTCAGTACAAGCTTCCACTATTCACATACCTGTTTTTGATGTGGTAATATATTGCAAGAGCTACACTGTAAAGAAAAATATAGAGTTAATATCTCAGGACTGCCATATTATATTTTCTGTCATATTGCATGCAAATTCAAAACCTAGCACAAAGCATAACAAACAGTATATTGTCAACAGCCCATTTTCTTTTGCTCACTCTTAGATATCAGGAAAACTGCTTAAACAGACAATTTTATAATATTTGTTTTGTACACTCCAACTACATCCTTTTTACTAGTAATTTAGTAACTGACTTCATATTACCATCATATTCATATTATCTTCTTATTTCATGTATCAAGTTGCAGATACTTTCCATTTAATGCCCTACTCCACTAAACCCAATGGTTAAGCCCCTACTGACTTCCAAGGCTGAAGACAAAGCACCACAGCCATTGGACATCCTCTATAGTTTTGCTGCCAGGTTAACACAAAATGTTTTAATCACCACTGGCTTATGATAGCATATTTAAATCCATATCTTCTGTCTGTCTTTATATAGCTGCTCAAACAGCAATACCACTCAAAAAAGCTCCTACACTTTTATAGCATCAAGTTACTTATTTTAACTCAGGAAAGACAACTCCCTGAATAACTAATTGCATTATGCATTTCCCCTACTCTCAACCACACACCCCTGTTTATATTCTGCACACAGACAAGAAGTGTCCTTATATTCACAGAAAGTTAAGATTTTGATTACATACACAACTAACTGATCTCATTTTGTTCTCATGAGATGGAACAAAATTAAAGCATGGATTCTTATGATTATCCTACAGTTTCCAATCCCAGCTCATGCTTTACTCACAATATATTTTTACTGAAGAATGAAGTCAAGCCAGCACTCTCTCTACCTATTGCAGCAGCATAAAACCAATCTAAGCTAAAGGGAAAAGAGGATGGAGGAGGGAATTCAGTGATTCTCTTTGTAGACAGTTTGTTTCATCAGTGATTCATTGTAAGATGTTTATGTCTTACACTGATGCAAAATTCCCCCCTTTTCCCTAAAACACCTTTTAAGGGTCAATTGGTTGCTCTCTGATTTTATTTCAGAATTTCTACATGAAAACTGAGATACTGCATGTTAGGAAAAGAAAATGTTTCAGCTAAAACTCTAGCAGAATTTTATACTATTTCACGTTAGATTGGGATTTTTTTTGAACAGCCATGTAGTAGAAAATATTTTTCTCTGTTAAAAGAAAACATATTTTGCTAAATTTTTATGAGCTTTTACCTACCTGTATTAGAAGTTTTTAGATCACACATGCTTTTTAAATTTGGCTTTTTTCTACAAACACATATTTAAGGACTCAAGAGATAGGGTGTACCACAGACATTTAAAGACCACAGCTGTTACTCAGTACAAGAAAAATCCACATTTATGAAAGAATTTGAATTGACAGAAAGATATTCACAAAATGAATTAATCCTAAAATTTAATTTTAAATTATGCCCCCAGGAACACACAGCTCCAGTTCACTTAATGAAAGCAGATGCAAGATGCACAGCTCTGCTTGGTGCCCATATGGTTGCATTTGTAACAAAGCATCAAATTAAGTTTAGAAAATATTTACTATTTAGAAATCTGTATCAGAATCTGAAGTCTCTCAGGGCTGCAAGAGAGCAACTCATCCAAGTTTCATTCTACCTTTCATATACTGGTTCAGCTGGCACTAAGAGTGCAGAAATGATAATTATGGAGCTTTCCATCACCCTACCCCAGCCACTCTGACTGCTGCAGATGCTGCAGTGGATACAGTAATATTTTAAACACACCAGTGCATAACATGACCTAGAAGAGATGAGCAAAATGCCTCCCTCTTAGATTTATCTATATGCAATAGTTAATTTCCTGCAGAGACTGAAAGGTGGGGGGAAAAAGATGAAGTTGTCCTACAAAAGCAATAATCCTACTATCTCCTCACCCTTCAACCTGCCAAATGTGCAGCTGGACAGAAGATGCAGAGACGTTGTGCCAGAGTTGAGTTTCTCACCCTCTGTAGACCCTTTTCAAGCCCTCTGAGCCCTTGCAGCTCCCAATCCTTCCCATGCTGGCAGCCTGGCCTGAGCCCTGCACGACCCTGCCCCATCCCAGCATGGGCTCTTCCAGCTCTTCTGCTCCCCTCAACTCTGCCCCCACCATGCACCTGAGTCTCTCCCAGACACACCACCCTTTTCCCCACTATCAGCTCATCCTTCTGTGTCCTGAAAATGCTTCTTGGCTGCTGCACCTAACTCCATCTTTTCTTCCCACGAGCCATGGCAGCTGTAATGCAAAAACAGACCCAAAACCCACCCAAAAGGCTGAACTTATTCTGCATACAAAGGATTTTAGAGCAGAAGAGTATGAGATTCAAGGTAGAAAAAAACCCCAAATACTTCAGAAAAGAAAAATCTTTTTCAAGTGTTAATCAGAACTAATTTTAAGTTGCTAGTGACAGAAACCTGAAGAAAAGCAAGACTATATTCCAGGCAGAAAGAGCTGATGAGGGATCAGGCATCAGTTTAACTACAAAACCTTTCTCCTTTCCCCTCTTTTTCCTTTAACATAAAAATTAAGGACTGTCTTAGTAACCAACATTACAACCTCCTTTGGATGTGTTAGTCTAAACAGATTTGTCTCTCATGTAACACCTCTGCAGCAGAGATACTGTCTTAATAAATTTTTGCATTTGTGCACACCAAGGTAAGCAACCTACAGCCAACTCAAGAGAGGCTATCAGCAACCATTAACAAAGAGCACAAAATGCCTTAGAATTTGGTCTCTAGTTTCCCCTTACTGTACAAAATGTAAAAAACAATACTCTAGAAATATCAACTTCATTTCTCTCCAAAAGTAAAAAGGCAGCAGTGAAATTTAAAACGCTCATCTGAGACATCACCACCCAGTTAAATCTGGAGAATGACTGATGAAATAAATTTATTACTTCAAAAACTAAAAGCTTTGAAGCTTGCTTAGTAGTGGTTCAGAAATACAGATACATAAACACACACATTAAATGTAAGTGCTAGCAAAAATAAATAAATTGTAAAACTCACCATTTGATGGTATACTTGAGGTTTGGTTGACTGACCGTGCTGTCATCCAGGAAAATAGTGGAGCAGGAACTGTACTTCCTTCTCAACTGCCCAGGAGGATGCTATGAAAAACATGCAAAAGAACAATGGCAATTATGTAATACCAAAGCATTTTTGGGGGGAAATGCAAGAATTTAAAAAATCTCACAATGATGCACACAGTAAAGTGATCACACTTGGAAGCAGTTCAGAAAGTTGAGAAATAACAAACAGTGCAAAACTCACAAAAATCCCTGCCTGAGACTTGCTAATGCTTTCAAGTCCCAAATCCCCAGTGTCCCTCCTTCCCCAAAACCATGCAAAAATTTTTCTGCAAGCTTACTCAAATACATACACTTGGAAAGCAAATATGAATAAGACCTATATTTTTGTCTTCATTCCAAAGAGTAAATGGAAGAGTGAAAAAGAAATTGTGTTAGCAGTGAAGACCAGTTTAGCAACAGATATAAAACCGTGCTTGCAGAAAAAAAAAATTTAAAACCCTAAAAAAATCTCTTAAGAGAATGAAGTAAGGGAAAGAGGTCTTTACAGTAGAACTACAAAATTAATAAGGAGAATTCATCAAAAATAATTTATCAATAATAGATTGTTATCAGAAAGGAACAAAACTGATCAAAGAACAGAAGAAAAGAGTATAAGCATATAAAACAACCCCATATCTTAACAGAAAAGGTTTTCAATATATTTCAATCCTTTTCCTGAACTACCATAGAAAAACACTGGAAAATTAAGCCAAAAAAACTGGCATTTGAGAACTCTATTTCTAAACATTTTTTGCTGAGAGAGCTTCTCCATCAGCTCTTTGGGGTAGCCAGGACTCCACCAGGCTAAAGAGAACAGTTTCAATCACATCAGCTAATAGCTCTCACAGTCCTTAATCCTCTTAGCTTCTATCGTCACCTATTCCATCTACACTAGCAAATAACTTGACCAAGAACCTATGTCAGAAAAGTGAAGATCAAATTACACATTTAACTCACAACAGAAGAGGTTTAAAATTAAGTTGGCATATCAACATGGAAATTTTAATTCATCTTACAATTAATGTAGCTCACAGTGTTTCGGTGGAAGGACCGATGTCAATCCCATCAGCAGAATTCAGAGGTATTTACCAGCTCAGAGCAACTGAGTATCCAGGATACAGTCCTGTGACTCCTACCTCAGCACATCTTCCCCTGCCTACTTTCCAAAACAGATTTTATTACAAGTGCCAGCATCCATCAGCTCACCAATGCTCCACTTTCCATAGGCAGCATTCACTACACAGACAGACTGACTCCTGGTAAAACCTACACACACCTAAGTTGTATTTCTGCATTTCACAGCTAGGAGTGAAAAACCACACAGTCTCATGTGAATTGAAAAAACCCCCAGCATTTTCTGAAGCTGCCACAAGTGTAGAAACATTATGTTCAAATTATCTGAGAACTTACCAACTAATTCTATCAAGGTCCTTTACTTGACCAATAAAATTGTTGGCTGAACTGCTTTTCTTGGAAGTGAAAAAGTTTACCAAGAAAATGAAAAACACTCCTTTTCAAAAATCCTTCAGTACTTTAGAAAGGTACTTTGTAATACTTTGAAAGCTAACAATCCATCTACCTTCCAAGCTATTGTATGTTAGGCAAGAAAAACTAGAAATACTGTGAATATTAATGCCATAAAATTTATTATCTAGCATTGATGCACACAGAGAGAATCACTAGGGGACTGGTGATTCATAGCTCTTATTCTACCACAGCTGAATTTAAGTATCTGTATTAGTCTGTTGAGTACCTTCCCCAGGCATGATAAAGGCAAAGCTACTTAAAAACAATAAAAATGAGACTCTAGTGGCTGGGGAAAAAAGGGGAGATGTGCACACATCTCAGCGTTGTTATTAAAAAAAACAACACGTGGAAAGTTTTCTTTCTGCATACTAAGTGTCAAGTGTTTAGATAAAATTTAAGATAAATATACCAGATTCCTTCAAGGCAAGCACAATTAAAAAACAGAAGGTAACTGTAGCAACACCACTATCAGATTTAAATTTTCCTATGTAAACAGCACTCTAACATTTGACATAGGTCAATAATTAGAGCAATGCACCTTATTTCTGAAACTACCACATCACAGAATTCTTCTTGGATTTTCAGCCCACCTCACACTTTGTTAGGCTTGGAACTTTTCACACCTCAGGAAAATGTGTGGTGTCTCATACCTCACATCCTGTTCACAACAACTTGGCAGGAAGGAGCACCTCTGCCAGTCAGAAGAATGATGCCAACTATAAAGCTACACCCTTGGGTAAGTTACACATATCTGCACCATGTGAGTAACTGACCTGTCAGCAGGTCAGCATTCCCAGCTTCTGAGCCCCCATAAAATGCTGCACAGGAACTTTCTCCATCCTTGCAAAGGTCAAAAGAGGTTACTGAGCATCAGCCAGCACTGTCCTATGGACAAACTCCCTTCTGTGACCATTTCAATGGGATAGATCCATGACCAACATTGTACAGGAGCTTAACACCTTTGTATTTGAAATCCATCACAGCTGACCACAAAAATGGTGGTCAGCTGTGATGGATGACCACCATTTAAACAAATCAAAGAGGCTCTAATTAAGAAAAAAAAAGAGCTGAGAACGACTACAGAGCTTTTGGAGAAATTAGCCAAATCATCTAATGAGATCCTTCTGTGGTTCTATCCCACCATAAGGCTGGCACAGGGAAAAGGACAGACTGGTACACCTCCTTTTGTAAATCTTCATATGCAAAAATGAGCATAGGACACACGTGAAGCCTTGGCAACCTCTGCTATTACAAATATTTACTAATTCAAAGCACCTCACTGATATGAAGTGGGACTCACTTTACATATATTTTCAGTATCTGCAGTTCTATTTCTACTATTGCTACTATTTGTAGCCAAACTGAGATTCCCTAGATATCACACCTCTCAACCTCAGCAAGACTTCCAACTTCATCTCACATAAAATTCCCAAAGGACAAACCAAGGAAAACATGGCAGATAAAAACCTGTATACAACAGAGTAGAGCACCCATTCACTCTGCTCGGCTGGAATTTTATGTCCAGGTTTGGACACTGTATTTCAAGAATAATAAATTTATTTCAGAGAGTCTGGAGGACAGAAAAGCAACATCAGTCAGAGATTTGAATAACCTAATTTACAAGGGAGAGCTGGCAGGCTGGAAAGGTTTTCTCCAGGAACAAAGCAAAATTAATGGCCTAAAAGTCATGTTGAAGGAAGGTTCAAAGAAGAGGATGTTGTTCTCCGTGACCCTTGTAGATGGGATAAGAAAGAGCAGGCTTATATTAAGCTATGGAAAATTAAGATTGTACATGAAAGTGTGAGAGGTGTTTTGGCCATCACCTCTTAAGCCACCACATTTTTCTACTAGCAGGGATAGCTTAAATGACTTGAGCAGTGATAGAATCTCCATCACTGAAAGTTGTAAAGAAGAGATAAAAGAAACACAGGCCAGGAATAGCTTAGACACAGGCTTCTGCTTCTAGAGAAGAAACCATACTGAACAAGCTCTTGAGATGAATTCTGGACCAATCTTCTAACATTTGGTGGAGAAGATTTGTAGCTCTTTACTCCAGAAGCAGTTGCTGTTTTTCTCATTTGAACCAAAGACATCCACTAAGAAATGCTGACATTCATTATTCACAATGAACACAAAATAGCTGTTTTGTGGAATTTCTTTCTTAACTGGAAAAAAATATAGAACAGAAAACTCTGCTTTATAACTTGATAAGTCTTTGAATGTGTTACAGAAAAAGTCCTAAGAGATCAAGGTTCAGTTTCCAACAATGCAGGTGTTCCTAGCTCTTGAGACTAGGAGTTATTTTTTTCCTTGCACAGAAAGTACTAAGTAAATATCCCCACTTTATTTTCTTCCAGCTTCATCCTGACACTTCCCAATTTTCCAAATCCTGTGTGTTTTAAGATGTTTGAACTACAGGTTTTTACTTGAAGCTTATATAAAAATGTGTTATCAGAAATTTAATGGCTTGTTTGCCATCAAAATCATACAAACACTGCAGAATTGCATCTAGGCACCTGCTTTGAAAGGGATAATAAAGAATTCCTAAGTTTTTCACAATGAGAATGTACTACTAAATTACTAAAAAGGTAATTCCTCTCAGGAATCATCACTTAGAAATTAAATCTAAATTTGTGGGCAAAGAACAAATGTTACTATTTCTTTTGTTAAATAGGCCCTTCAGAGGGGTTTTGTGTAGAAACATCTGATGGATGGTGCACATGGCCCAAAACCCACACTCAGAAGTGACCTGAAGGGCCAGCTCTGGCCTCTTGAGCAGCACTAGGGTGGCTCTCTGCCCTGATGCTCAGCAGGATCCATTTGTTTGGGCACAACACTCCCCTAATGGAGTTATACAGCTTTTGTACCAGCACTGGCCCTCAGCCAGTCAGCTTCCAGTTTGGCAAAGCAGCTTCAGCCTTTTCCAGTGTTCTTTTGCACTTGCCCATTAAAAGATAATTTGGAGCTTCTGTACTACATAATGACAGTAGTGTCTCTGCTTCCTGCAAACCAGGTGTAAGTTAGTGCATGATTTTAAAAAGTCCTATTAAATAATATTTTCCCCCCTGGAAAAACTTAGGCTTGCTTGCACCCCTCTGTGCAGACTTGCCCATTAGCTTCCAGGCAGTAGAGGCTGGCCAAGATGCTAAAAGGCAAAACTGGCACATAAAAGTGCACATAAAGCCAAATTACAAGAGCAAGCAAAAATACCAGGACTGCTTCTGACTTGGAAAAGGGAGGTTCCTATCTTGAGGATCTTCTGTTGCTTCAGGACACGATTTTGTCTTGACAACATTTTTCACAGAAGAAACATGATTTTACAGGTCAACAAATTGCTTCCCAAATCAAGCAAACCATGCAACACAATTCTCTGCATGGCTCTGCAAAGCTCTGCACTTTTTTCATCTTGCATAATGCCAATACAGTAAAATTGTCTACCTTTGGTGCATTCACCAGAACAAAAATAATAAGAAACTGCACCATTTTATGTTCATCTTCCTCCGCCAACAACTCCAACTTAAAAAAAAAAAATCCAGTGCAACTACTCTTAAGTAATACCCCTTGTTCCTCATGATTCAACTTTGCCCTCAGCTGATGTTTCACCGATGTTTGATAGTGTCCAAAACTAGCCTAGCTTAGACTAGATCTGTACTTGCAAGTTTTTGGCTCTCAAAGCTCGTCCTTACTGATGTCAACTATAGAAAATGATGTCAGCAGACCACTGAGCTCCTGAGGGGCTCAGCAACCACCAGTAAACTCCTCAGCAGCACATGCAGGCCCTATTTAACCACTGCTAAAGCACCCTCCTTCACAAACATGAAAGATTAAATATTTCTTTGACTGTTAAAATCAGCTCAAAGGCTTATATTTACAAAGCGTGTAATTGCTGCTGTTGTGCAATTTCACCAGAGGGACTTTATAACATTTCCAGCAAAGCAAGTATTACATAGCCCCTTGTAAAAGAGCTGTCCTGCATGTTCTCATTCTAACTCACAAGTTAGCTTTTGTTTCTCCCCATTAAAAAGTTCATCACTTCATATAACCTCGTGCCTTGAGGCTGACAAGAGAGGTAAAATTCTTCACCCCAGAAGACAGGAAAAGAAGCTAACTAGAAGACTTTAGAAAAACACATTTCAAACAGCAAATTTAGGTAAGCCATTAAAGAAAACCTGTTAATTTTAACTTACTAGATGCCTGGAAAGAATCTTAAGCTGCATTTATTAGGAATGGCATCAGTGTAGGGAATCTGCAAAATGGACCAGGTGGCCTATAAAGGCCCCCTCTAGACCTGCTTTTTTGTGATTGTGCAATGGAGAGGAGCAAAGGCCACGTTAAGCAATCTCTAGGTGAACTTCAAGAGCACCTCAGAAGCCTCTAATCTATCTTTCAGTTTATTTTGTTCTTCTCTTCCAGTAAGGAATGTCAATTATAATATCTTAAGGAATTTGGACAGCAATTATAAGCCTTTACAACAGCCAGCCTCAGGCAGTCCACTTGAAAACAACATTTCACGTTTTATGCTGTGCATTGCTTTCACAGATTAAACTCCTTTTCAGACTATGTTCCCATTCCAGCATGTATCTTATTTACTCATTAATCACCAGTTGAGAGTGTTTGATTATCAGTCACATGTAGTGACTGATAATCCAGTAGTTTTACAACAGCGAACCAGAACAGCATCTTTATTCAATCTGACAAGAAAACTTGGGAGCTACATGGGAGTAAGTCCCATACATCATTCCAAGCATGCAAAAAGGTTCATAGAGATTGTTCTTGCCTCAACACGTACAGCAAAAGACCCAACTGTTCTCTGCAAGTCCCCAGCACTCTGTCTGGGGAGAAGCTTCCCCTGGTGGGTATCACCACTGGGTCACTTATAAAGACCAGGGTTGTGACATGAGTGCTGCCCGGTAACTTTTCCCCAGAATGATAAAAAAAAAAAAAAAAAAAAATCTGGTCTAGACATAGATGTTAGATTTTCCACTTGGAATGATAAAACCAGGATTAGTTTGCTGGAATTCAACATCCAGTTGCCAGATAGCAGACAGTGGAAGTCATGTCCAGATCCCTAAAAAGGACAATGATGAAAGGATGCTGTTGCTAAAGGCTGGTAAAGAGTCTCCAGAAAAAAAAATATGCAAAAGGTGAGACATGATTTCCTTTTATTTTCTTTCCCTTTTCCTACCCTTTATCTTTCTTCAGAAATACAGAAATATATGTGAAAAATATCCTTTATTTTTAAGGGGTATTACTGCTCATAGATTCATTTTTTGTGTATCTTGCCCAGAAGAGAAGTAATTACTTGGGCTAACAGAGCATTTTCTCCTTGTCTGAAAGGGAAAATTTTTAGAAAAACTTGATAGAAAAAACAACCTTTTTTCTCCCCTCACCCTGCTCCTTTCCTCTACAAAAAACATAGTAAAAAGAACTACCTACTGCAACAATAATAAAAGACTCACTCTTTCTCCACCACCTCCTCTAAAACCACAAAACATGTCTGTCTTCCTGTTTGCTTTCCTTGTACAGGCAGAGACCCTGATGCAATCTCTCTTCTCTGAGAGAGGAAACGCCCCTATCTCAGTCTGCATCTTTATCCCTCTCAGCAGCTTGACTAAGCAGATTAAAAGACATGTGCACACCAAGGCAGCATAAAAACCCCATAAAATAACAAAAAACAGTGACTGCCAGTGCAATGGAAAGAGAAGCAGAGTCTGCTGCAGCTGCCTAGGAATTAAAACAGGCTTGAAGAAAGCAACCAGGTCAGGTACATTGGAGGTAGGGAACTTCCAGCATCCTTCCCAACCTGTCATGTGTCTCCTTGGGCTCTGTGGGAAGGCTGAGATGGCAGCTCCTCCATAGCACTCTGTCACTCCCTCCTTTCATTTTCTCCCCTTCCCCCAAAAAAAGAGCAGCTGCTGGATTCTTCCATCACACCTACTGACAAGGTGAATCTGAAACATGGCAACTGTCAGCTCTTGACAAAGTGTAACAAATCAAAGCAGGAGCCCACCATTTGTGTTGGGGGATCACAGGAAACTATTCAGGCAAATAAAATATCCTGCAAACAAAAGCAAGTGAGAAAGGAAAAGAACAATGGTGTGATCATGCCAAGAAAGTGTATTTTTAAATGAGGAAGAGCCAATAGTAATATTTTTTCATAAGTAATATTTCATAACTACATTTGTATAAATTACTATTCTCATCCATTACTACACAGAATTTGGCAAGCAGTTTAAAAAAAAAAAACACCCAGCTTTTCTTGACACTTCTGTTTCTAACCAACCCCCCATATCACTTGGGAGAAATTCAACTCTGCCTGCAAAATAAACAGTTATGCAGATATTGCACAAAAAGATAAAAATATTTTGTTGCTCATCTTGGTTATTTATCACAAAAGGAGAATAAGCATGAAAAACAACAACAAAAAAAGATGACATCATGGAAAAACCACAAAAGAGAAGAGTGCTGCATTATGGTGAGGAGTTCTTTAAAAAAAGACAAAACAATAACACTACAGAATTTATGTCCTCTGGAATGTTTCCTCCAGAGAAGATGTGGGGCCACAGCACTTCATATCAATGGGGAAACAGATGAGTAGCAACAGCTCCTGTTAGCACACACTGAGAAACAGTGGAAAAGAATTGATCAATCTATAGAGTATATCATAAACCATTGTACCATGTAAATAAAACCCATCATTTGTCACATACAACTGTTAAATCCAAATAATTCCTTCAATTTCTTCCAACAAGGTGATCTAGAAAAACCACTATGGTTCACTGCAGTCTGAAAATCTAAACACAGTTTCCAGTTACAAGTCACAGCTACCCCTTCAAAAATGATCACCCAGTTTGTAGATCAGGTTTGGGAGAAGACTGAAGATTTAGGAGGTGCTGAATGAATACTTACAGGTGTGCTGAAGAAACAACTTAAAATATTACAAGACATGTTTGAAAGTACAGTTTTTATCTAGGAGTATTGCCTAAAAAGTTTAACTGACCTGTAAAGACACAGACATGGGAAGGACTTCAGCCTCATAAAGGTTATTTTTAGCTTTGTAATTCAGAAGTACTTTATAAGTACAAAGACTTAAGGTAGCAGTAACCCACTGAGGGAAGTTTACACTACTGCAACCTCAGCCAATATTTTGAATAGTACTTGGGGGAAAAAACAAAACAAATTAAGAAGAGGTACAGCACTTAGCACATCAACTGCTTATGCTGCTACACTGAGCTCCCAACACAAATCCTCAGTCCTTCTCTTTTTTGCGGTATGTCCACCCTAGCCTAAAAACACTTTAACCAGAGTTTGCACTAGGGTGCTTCCAGAAGCATTGTAATAGTCATCTTTGTTAATCTACTGGAGGGATCAGAACTCACAACACAATTTTTACATATGAAATGGTTGGTACTGAGTACACATTATAAAGTTTACAGGACCCCAGTACATTGGCTTTCCAAGTAATTTTACAACAAGACAACTGCTCTGCAAACTACCCTCACATGCACTCTAAACAATGGGAATGTTTTATAGGGGAATACAAGATGAGGACGAAGAACATCTGCTAACCTAGTGAGGGCAACTTTAAGGGTTTTGTAAGCCTCACAGTATCCCATGACTTCTCAGAATCTTAACTCTTAGAAAACTGAAAGTCTCAGCTTGCTTTAAAAGCCATGCAGTAGTTTCAGAAATACTCAGCACCAACCAGTTCCATCAACAAGTGAAGCAGTCCTGCCCTCTCACCCCACACAGCAGTTCATTCCTGCCCTCGTGGCTCCCTGCCTTTCTGCAGGTGTGAGCCCTGGAGTGAATCACAATTAGGAGCCCCACTTTAGCATTCAGCTGAATCCACTGCATTTGTGCCCCAATCCAGTTTATCTGGAGCTAGACAAGTGTCCACTTCAGCACAAAGAGATGAAGTGGGTATAAACCACATCTGTTTGTTTCAGCAGCTGTAGTGTCATAAAAATGAAATAGAGAAAAACTTGAGAGCTTCTCCCCATTCACCTTAAAGGCAAACAGCATTTGGTAGAAAATTAGTTCTTTCCCTTCTCAATTTTACTGAGCCATGACTCCACATATTTCAGCACAAGGCTTCACACGCTTGGAACCACACTGGTTCCAGGTGCTTCAGCAGTACAAACAATGCTAACTGAGGTAAAGAACCTGATCCTGTATCCAAAGCAGGCTACAGGGTATTTGCTCTCAGCTTCACTGAGAATTTGATTCAAACAGAAGAGAACTGAATTGAAAAATGCCCAGGGTACATAAGCATATCAACCCCCCATCTTCGTACTCAGCATGTAGCACATGTCAATTCACATTTACCTTGCATCAACACTTCAGAACAACTGTGTAAATATCCAATGCTGTAGTTCCCTGCCAATGCAAACTTGCATACAAATGTAATCTAAAGTTTCAAGAGCTTCTCTAGTAATTTTAAAAATCATACCAATGTGTGTAGCTCTTTCTCCCAGATACCAGTTACCTACACACACTGGTTGGTAATACTGTCTTAAACATATTTGTTCCACTAACTCAATAGTCAAGGCCTACACTTCAGGATTCTGATGCAGAACAAACATGTGAAGCATCAGCACCCTCTCAGCAATGCAGAAATCACGTGTGATAACTCTCATTTGTAATATAGACAACAAGGAGAAAGCTGCAGAGCGAGGCATTTTCACTTACGTGGTTTATATAGAGACTCTTGCGTTTTTCTCTCACTGCAAAAACACAAAATATGATAGAAATATTACATGACTATTTTTCCCAATTGAGCTTCTTATATACCATTTATAATAAAAAGAACAGGAGGCTATCTATGTGCAACATTAAAATTGCTTTTGCACTAACCAAGTATATTTATAGAGCAAACACAAAATTAACATATATCTGTATGCATAAAGGCATTTATGCTCACTAGTGTGGTGATGGGTTAAAATTCTCATCCATTTGGATACTTGACCAGGTGCTGGCCCACATGGGCAAGCCAATATGCAGTAAGCTGTAGTCCAAGGTAGCAGTGGCTTGGCCATTCCTCCCCAGTTCTCTGTGTGGGTACTCCTGAGCCACCAGTGCCTTCATCCAAGGTACCTTGCTGCAAAGTGGCCTACACTACTTTGCAGGTATGAAAGCACCTAAACAGCTACACCACAGGAGTTAGCAAATCCTCATCACAGCTTACTGTGCACTGACTCCCACAGAGAAGCCTTGAAACCGTATGGATTACACCAGTGCCCTCTATAATGATCAGGCACAAGCCTGAAACTATTACTCATGTTGGATGTAACAATGAAAATCTATTTCCTTGGTGAGCATGAACCAGTCACCACAAGCAATGGTTGCAAGTCAAAGCCACAATTAGCCAAAACAGTCAGAAAGTAAATAGCAACAAAAAGGAGATGTATAAAGTCTTAATTGTCAGGAAAACGCTTATTACAATTGATTAGACATACTCTATTTCATTTTTTTTAAAGCACTTCCCCAATTAACTCACCCCATAGAGAGCCTGCAGAGCTCTGTTCCAGTGAAAATACCACAGCATTTAAGATACAGCTCTGGAGGCAACTACCACATAAATCAAACTTCAGGATTAAAATAATGATGGTTTCATGCTGTAGGTGATTAAATGCACTTTGGTGCATCGTGATTTGAAAGCTATGCAAACCAATGCATTTAGCAAAATAAGAGTGTTCACAATGGTGGGATAGCCTGTCCATTCCCTGTTGGATGAGAAGCCATTATCTGTGATTTATTATAAGCAAGCAATCTCACATAAACAAGCCTGTATGTGTGAATACTGTGAAATAATTGTGTTTAATGCAGACATAAAATGAAAATAAAAAAATAAGAAAAAACTTGGAAAAATCCTTACATAATTTTCCTCCCAGGGAGCAGAAAGGAGAATCACACATGACAGATGTTAGCCATGTCACTTAGAATATGCTCAAATCCACAATTACGGACATTGTATAAGAAACAGAATTAAACAGGTACAGCAGAAAAATTCTGATGATCTAGTAAATTGTTAAACTGCTTGAAATCCTGCTAAAACATTGCACTACAGTTAAGTTCCACACACTGCATTTATCACCAGCAAAACACATAAGACATCTAAAGGGGAACAACAAAATGATGATAGGTACTTCTAAGAACAGCCAAAGTATTTGTCTGGTATCACAGATTGCAATGTACAGGCAGTAAACAATTCTGATAAGCTGTGTGCAAACCTAATATAGTGCTTAACTCTAAGTTAACACCTATTAACTGAAATTTTGAACACAGTTAAGTATTTAACAGTTTTAATCACAAACAATTATACCTCATTTGAAGTTCTTCAAATCCTACAAAGACAGCTGGCACATATACTCCAAAGTGCATTTTACTGACCTTTCCCCTTAGTTTTTTTCTTCTGTATTTGTATCCCTTATTCAATTCCCCATGAAGGTACATTCCTCTACTATCCAAAGCAAGAATGTCACTCACAGCCCAAACCCATTTGCTATTTCCAGTCTCCAGAAGAGTATGTTTACATATTTATACAAACCCTTCCCTTTTGCCTGCTCAAGCACTTCTTGTGCACATCTTTGCAAGCACCATGCTGACCTCCTTTCCCTACCTTCCCCTATAAGAGAAATTCAGTTAGCCTGCCCTCTCAGGTGAGGCATTACAGTAAGGCAGCTGCTTCTTTCTGTGTGTCTGGCTCACTCTGCCATAGTGTAAGGCTCAACTCTCCAGAACACATGCCAGTGGGGAGTCAGGCAGAGCAGAAACCCATTCTGTCACAAACATTCTCTTTTGTAATCACAATCCCCATTTTAAACAAGAGGAAGCCAATTATTGCACAAGGCAAAATGACTGTAAAGAGGTAATTCCATCACTTGCCTTCAGTCAGTTTAAAAATGCTTTGCTGCTCACACAACTCAGTATGGTCTGCAGCAGGCAGACCATCATGTTAGAATGAAGCAGCATTTTGCAGCACAAACTCCTAACTGCAACTCCAGGATTTTGGGTTTCAGGCATCGGGTTTTGATGACATGAACACGAACAGATTTGGAGTCAGTTTAAAAAATTCAACTTCTACTTTTTTTGAAACAATATAAAACTTCAAAGTTGTACTCTTTAAGTGGAGCCTGAGATGGTGCCAAATTTTGTCAGTTTTGCTCATTCTGCAGTTGATGACCTATTCCTGTTGCTGCAAAAACTTTCAACTGTTATTGTTAAGCTTTTGCAATAGGAGGAAAGTATCCTGAAATTAAAAGGGAGTGAGGAAATACACACAGAGGCATCTGTGTGTACATGCATGTATATATTTATTTTTCATTGTGCTGTAATAAAAACTCTTAGTGTGCCATTTCTATAGACTTATTTTAATGGCAATCATATCAAGATCAAAAAAAAAATTCTTGAGGATTACAATTATAAGAACATCTTGTGTTTTGGAAGTTGGAATTACCAACCATTATTGGTAATTCATCTATTTTTGTTTAAATTGAGAAGACTGGTCCCAGCTAACATTAAAGACTAAAAGCAGCTTACTCCACTTCTATCTGCCTATATAAATACAATTGGAAAATCTTTTTGTCTGAAGCCTATTGTTGCCCTAATACTGAAAAATTTAGCCAGTGCATGGAATGTGTAAAGCCCAATCTAAGTTAGGAGAGGGGTGCAGCTGGAACCCACTGACAGGAAACACCATTGCCAGCACCCTGGAGGAGCAAACATTGCCTTCTTGCTGCCATGAAGAAAAGACAGTTCCATTGTTAAAGTGCTATTTGGAAACCCTGGGTTCATCACACCCACACACTAAATAGTGCTAAATAATAAAACCCACTAAATAATGGGTTTTCAGTCACCCACAGCTCACTGGACAAGCTCAGCAGATTAGGGAGAACTTGCATAAAGCACTCAGAGAAGTTAAAAACATAACAGGCAATATTCTGTACCAGCTCCCTAAATAGGAAGAATTCTGCACGTATGATTCAGTACCCAGAAAATCCCCAAAAGTGATGGAAACATCTAGAAAAGCTCATCCAGCTAGGAATCAAATTAATACTTATTGTGACTTTAACTTTTCCAGATTCATTGAATGCTCAGGTAATTAAGGATTCATTCAGACTAGTGACTAAGAGGGGCAGGACAATTTATATGCTTAGCATGGCATCCGGGCTTCACACCACAAAGACAATTTGAGACCACATAATAAACCCAGCTGCCACATCCTGTCTCATTCTATTTGTTGCTCTTTGCTCACATGTTGATCACAAGCAGGTCAAGCACAGCTTTGCCAGGAGAATGCTATTAGACTACCAGTGAGGCTCAAAGAGCCCAGGGCTACAAGAAAGCCAAACATGGAACTGTCTGAAGGAAACACTGCCAAGTCACTCTAGCACCTAGTGATGGACTTGGCCATTTCCCACTGTAAAACCGTGAGATGTAAGCTCACAGACAGAGCCAGATCCTGGATGCAACCCTGAATCCTGATGCCACTTGACTCCCTGGGTATAATGTGCATTTTAAATGTCTTATCTATAGAAATATTTTAGCTTAGAGTCAACAGGAAGGTTTACCAGCCCAATACTATTCAAGTAACGGAGCAGTTATTTGCCCGAGTCAGCTGTTTTCAACACAGCAGCTCAGCTCTCCTCTTCTGCATCATCTGAAGAAGTCTTGGGGGTCCCCTAGATTCCACAGCAACCTGTCAGATTACAACCCTACATACCCTAAAAAAAAATCCCTCTATTTTCCTCTTAACAAGCACGTTATTACATTTTGGTTAGGCAGCACCCTTGAACAGTGTGGTAACTCCTGCAGCTCACTTGGTTCAACAAGGGGCCCAAAGTACAGCCAAGCAAAAGGCTTGGTACTGGGAGCTGTCCCACCAGAACACAATGGTTCTTGGCAACACATCAGTAGATAAATGTTTGTATAAAAATAAAAGGATTCTGCAAACAAAATAGCCTTTGTATTTTTTCCAATGTATCAAGGACAGCTGAACAGATCTTACACTCCCATTGATAACACTTCTATAACATTTCACTAAATCCATTGTTCCTACTCAAAAATATGTTCTTCACATTACTTAAACTAGAACAAAGTTTCATAGACCAACTCTAACATGGATATAAAGATTTTTTAAAATGCTTAAAATTAACTCCATATTGCCATAAATTAACTGTTCTTATTACAAGTAAGAATAATCATCTGGTCAGGTCAAAATTTTAGTTGTTGAACTTGGGTTTATTTTGTCCTTTCTTTCAACAAGCTGTAACAAGAAACAAGTAACATCCATATGGGATTAGACAGTTTCAAAACACAGCAAATTCACTATAAAACAGACATCAATCCTCATAATACAACTATGGAAATATTACCATATTCATTTGCCAGACTACCAAACCAGATCAGTATGGTAAATGGCATCCAAACCCAAATAATGAGGCATTGAAAGAACCAGGGCTGAATTCAGAAGGAGAGTCTCAAGGTCAAAGGAGGTACTCACATAATCAACTCTTCAATTAGGGTCTAAATGTATATCCTCTTTGTTCTAGTCATTCTCAAAAACTAACAAAACATATACTATAAGTGAAAACTACATTATTTTTCAAGTGATGTGTTTGACACTGCAATTTACTATGTAAATCAAAAGCAGCATTTAAAGGCAGCAGAAAGGAGGACAAAGAATTCATGCTGAACAGTCAGAATTCAAATGCAGGAGCTGCTTTGAAAGTCCTGCTAGAAAATAATGTGTTTTGTATCCATTATTCATTTATTTCTAAACCAACATATCATACATGTCCAACAGGGAACAAAAGAGCCACAGTAAATGGCTTCCATTCTACTAACTCTTATCAGGAGGCTTGTTTAACCAATATTAATTTTAGAGATCATTCTGTCTAGGTATTAAAAAAAACTGAACTCCAGACAAACATGATTATATAAAATCCATAATGAGAGGAGAAGACAGAATGACTGGGTAGGACAGGAGTTATTTAAAAATATAATTATATTAAGCTTTATCCATATTTGTACTACTGATCTGACAAGACAATTACCTATAGGTGTGACTACTTAAAACTCTAAGAGGATGCCTTTAAATGCCTCTTTTTGGGGGAGAGGGGGCCATTACATATTAAAGGACTATCACATGCGTTCTAACAGAGGGTTTAGAGATAACTACTGTAATAAATTCAGTAACCTACCATCTGTTTGTGATTTACTGAGAAATATTGTACTGGCCCGTGGATGATCTGATGGGTTGAATTCCATGTTCAAATCTGGAAAGAAAGAACAGCACAAAACCCATTTATGATTATTCAATGGCAGACACAGATTTTCTCATTCTTTTTAGTAACACCAAGTTTACATACTTAAGCAGCTACTGTAAAACAGAATCCATCTTGAGGCCCACTTTTTTATCCTTCTTTGCACAAGTGGTTCTTTTTGGCACACAAATCATTTATATCAACACAGCTTTGGGATTAGACTTCAGTTCTAAGGGCTGCTTTTGGATTAAAACAGATAAAGCAGCTTGAGAAGCTGGTACATAAGAAGTCAGGAATTTCCCATCCCTTTATTCCCACCATGCCCCAAAGCCATAGCTTGGCACAGGAACACAGCTTGTTATATGCAATTATTGAAGAATTAAGTATTACAAACAAATGCACAACCCTCTACATATAGACAGGTTTCCAAGATTAGACATGATTTTAAAAAAGTAGTCATTTATACTGAATGTAAACAAGTAAAATCTAGGCCAGAGTGTTTTATATGGTCAAGATTAGAAAAACATGGCACTTCCACAAATTAACACTCTATGTTGTAACAACTTTAAAAAAAAAAACAAAAACCCCCACAACTACAAAAAAGTCAAAACCCCCCAACAAACCCAAACCAGTCCTAAAAGATATTTACCAGTTACAAATTCAAATCTATCATCCATTACACAAACTTCTATGAGTTATTTTCCTTATTAACATTAAAATCCATTGAATTTATTTGTCCCCAAATTCCACTCTACTACCCATGTGCTAAAGCTTACAGGCCTGTATCCACTGGAAAACATGCTACTAAAATAGTACAGAATTTTTTTAGCATTTCCTTGCTCTCCCAGGGTAGCTTTCTCAACCTCAACTCTTACATTGTCTCCATCTCCAAATGCACATTCTCTTGCATTTTAAGCAGGCATTTATGTGAGATTACATAGAAGCACTGATATTTTTATCTTCTGTGATTATCCCAGCATTTCTACAATTCTCTCATTCCCCTTTCATATCCTTGTGAAAGCTCAGTAAAATTGGAAATTAAGCCCCAGGTCTTAGGAAAATAAAGTCATTTTGCCCCAGGGTCAAGTTCTTCTATCTACAGCTTTCCCTGTAGCTTTTCCTTTGTCTGCTCTCCTTGCCCTCCTATTTAATAATTTACTAAGTCTTCCACTTCCCTGCATTTTTCTCCTCACCACACACCTCTTTACAAATGTACCTTCTACTTGTATTTTTCCATTTTATGCTCTCTTGCTTTACTTTTCACCTCCCTGCATTCTGTAGCCCATGAGATGAACAGCATGACATGCTGCTGGAAACCTGAGCACAACTTCTGGAAAACACCTAATCTTCTTTCTTCAAGGAAGACCTGAGAAATGCAGAAGTGCAACTTCTCAGTTGCAAATGGTCTTCTTATTACTATTATCATTATCATCCATGCTACAAAAGAAAGAGAATCTAGGGATTTCAAGGGAAAGCTATTTTGATTGTCCCAGAAATCACAGACAAGTTTGGAGAATAGCCTAAGAATGTCATCTTATGTTAGGAGTTCTGACTTCAAAAGACTATGAACTAGAATGTTTTCATGTTACTCTATTCATCTTATTTAGACATAGAGAACAAAAAAAAAATAACCACCCATTGACACAGACAATGCTGGTACAGACTGTTTTCCATTTCAGGATGGTTGAATTCAAGCTGAATTCAAGATGTTTTTCCTTACTTGAAGACTAATCAGCACTTAAAAATGCAAAATACATTATCTTTTGTCAACCTCTTCATCTTTCATCAGCACAATACATCACCAAAAAAAAAAAAAGCCCTTTCTTTTTTAAAGCACTACAGGTTTGTTTTTTTTCCTGCAACCATTTCGAAGTACAGAAGTGCAAATTCAATCAATAAAATAGGACCAGGAACACAAAACTGAATCCAGCTTGCAAAACACAGAAAACCGGAAAAGCACTTCTTTCCTTCAAGCCTAGAAAATTATCTGCTTGAGCAAAAATAACAACTTGGTACAGGCTCACAGTTTGTTTGCAGGGCTGAAAAGAAAGGAAAACCAATTGCCACATCTTACAGTCAAGTCACATCTCCCAAAGATGCCTGTGTTACAAGGTGCTACATTGCAGAAGCAATAAACCAACAGAGGACTTAAAAGTCTGCCCGAAAAAAGCAAGAACTACCAAAAAGCACTGTCTCTTAAATAAACGGTTATTCTTCTGACAGGAGCTGAAAGAAGACCTGCACAACCCCATCTCAGCAGCTGCAGAGAACAGTCCAGGGATTTTTAATTATCTTGGCAGAGCCAATGGTCCACAGCCAGGGAGCAACTGCGGCTCCTTCCCACCACTGAACCCCACAGAGCAGCACACATCCTCCTCTCTCCACAACCCTTCTCTCACATCCTCCCCAGCAACAGCAACGACCAAACACATCCATCTGTCCTTCTCAAACTGCCTGCACAAAACTCAGAGGAGGAGAACATGGCTATGGGCAAAGGCAAAGCCTGTTTTACCCAGCACAACACAGCAGAAGGGGACAGATGCTGCTGAGAGGGGATGGCTCCACACACCCCTCTGATGAACAGCACAGGTCTTGCAGGCAGAAGCACTGGTTGGGGTGCACCTGTAACTGAGCCAATCCCATTTCCTCCAGGAAAAAGGGTTAGGCAAATCCAGGCATCCCACTTGTGGCATCACATCACTCCAGACCACTACTGCTGGCACACTGGAGTATTAGAATGGATGATACACAACAGGTAAGATTTCAGTCTCTGGTGGTTCTTCAATGTCTTAATTCATTGTACAACTTTAAAACAAATGTCTTTTTGAATATGACAACAAATCCTGACAGATTTGTCACTACAAAACACATTACAGAAGAAAGATCAAATGATACACAAATATCTAAAGCTAGTAACTCATCACCTAAGGGCATTATCCATAAAAAGGTTAACTCCATCCTAAAGAAAATAGGATATCCATACTGCTTTTGTGTTATTACTAGTACTTTCTTTAGTATTTGAAAAGTACCATGAAAACCAGCCATAATAGGAAAGGTGTACCCATTTTGTTATGAAACAAAGATAAAGAAGAGATTTAAACTCACACAAGCAATAGTCTATTATTCAGAAGAGAGAAAAATGAGAGCCAGAATTTTAAGTCTCAAAACATGCACAAAAATGTTCTTCATTACTAACAGTCTGCTCTGCAACTCATCATAGCCTTCAAATGAAAGAATAACAGTGGGTACTTCGTCCAACAGTTATCCAGCACTCCAAAATACAAAAAGCCATGGTCTCATAGATAGTCCAAATCTTTCACTGTAGCTTTGTTGTCTGTTAAACAGAATTCAAAATGTTTTTCTATATCTTTTCCAGATACAGATATTGTTTTGGTTGGTTTTTTTTTTTCCATTACTAAAAGACTGTTAAATTATGCAAAATATAATCCAGATCCTTTAAACACTTCAACAGTCTGGCACCCCATGAAAATTTCAGGGCTTTTATCTTCTAAAGATTAGGAACCAAAGGTTTGTGTCTTTAAATACATGTACACAGGCACATATCTATAAATTGGCTGACAGTTGCATATTTAAATGAAACCTAATTTTTGGTTAGGCAAGCAAAGACTCACACACACTTCAAATAAGAGATCATGTGTCTAACAGAATTCACACAATTTTGGAGGATTTAGACAAAAACAGTTACAAATGCAGGCAAATATACTTAAGATTGCATTCTCTTATTTGCTTAGCAGCAGCCATATTAACAATTTTTATAATGGCAATTTTGATGCATCACATCAAAATAAAATCACTCTGAGAAAAAAAAAAAAGAGTAGATTGTGCCTATAATTTAATTTGGCACATAACTGTGCTGAAGTTAAAGACAATCACCAGAAGACCCCAACAAGATTCACCCTGTACACTATGAGAAACTCCTAAAGAGAAATTCCCAAAGCTACAGCAGCTGCATTCAAATATGGCCATATAAAGAAGAGAACTGTAAAACAGTTTGGCTTCAGACTTGGGCTAAAGCCCAGGCTAGATTTTAAAACTCAAAACGAGATCTTAAAAAGCATTACTGAGACCAAAAAAAAAAGTGAACATAGCCTCAGCCTGCACTTTTTAAAGAGCAAAGAGTAAGAATAAAATTTAGATGAGTGTAGAGGTGCGCTACAAAAATGACAGACTGCTGAAAATGCCTTCAATTGAGAGTGTTGATACTGTAGCTGAAGAAAAAGGAAAACTATAAGGTGTCTTCTTTTCACATAAAACTTGATAACTACTGAAAGCTCTCTCCAATCTAGCACAAAATATAACAAAAACAATGGAAAATGAAAGCAGAAAGAAAGATCTTAATCGTGACCCTGATGACAATTAGGCAGTGAAGCTCCACACCCAAGGAACATGCACTCAACTTCTCTTGATGTTTTCCTTTTTGAGAAGATTGCTTCAGCCAAACATCTTTGGGCTTTAGTCCAGCATGAGTATTTGGGCTCAATTTAAGAATAACTTATGCAAGTTACTTGCTTATGATTCATATGCAGGTCAGATCAGATGATCCCAGGGGCCTCAAGCCTAAGGTCTATAAAATCTTCAGAAATAGCAATATTTAAATTATTAAGCACAAAAGCTCAGCAAATCCCAGTGGCACATCTGTAAACTTTCTAAAACTGCACCAAGCTCTGCTGCAACTCTTCAGAAAGAGGTACATTTTCAAACTTGTCGTGAGAATATATTATACAAGATATAAAGAGTAAAGGATGAGACTAAATCTTCCCTGGCAAAACTTCAACAAAAAACCCAACTGCTTCTTCACCTCATGAGTCTTACTGTGATAGGAGAGGGCATGACAAGAGAATGAAGGATGGGTGCTGTAGCAGCTAACTTCTGAGCAATACACATCAAAGCTTCTGCGTGACACAGACAGGAAAAACCAACACAGTCGCTGCTTTTCTAACAGCACACGTGGGCTGCAGCACAGGGAGCAGGTCTGAAAATGTGTTTATTCTGCTAGAAAAATAAAATGTTATTTCCTTCCCTTTGAGCAGTGAAAGTCAGGTAAGTTTGCACCATCAAAGCTCTGATGCTGATTTGTTAACAGAATAAAGTCTAAGCTGAGTAAACCACTGGTTTTAGTCTCAATTCTGAAATAACCTGGTGAAGTTCTCTCCTTCTTTCCCTCTGCCCCTGGGACCAGAGGCTATCACTGCCACTGCACAGCCACCACTACCATTTAGGAACGAGATAGTGTCTCATATTTATGACTTCCCATATGCTTCAAAACTGAATTAATCCATGGTTCTTCATCCTCTAAGATTTTTTTTTTTAAAAATCATTTAAAGGGACTTGAGGTAAGAACAGACCTGTCCAGGGCATGCTGCAGAGAAAATTGAGCTGACCAGACACTACACAAATTACTTCTTTGCCATCTTTTCTCCACCCACAGCCTGACACGACAGTGACTGCCTGCAGTGGGTGGAAAACAACAAAAATGCCACAGAGGCTCTTACTGAGCAATTACAAGAGTGCAAGCCATGAGTAATATCTAAGCCCCACACTCTTCCAGGAAGGAAGCATGTCAGAACAGAAGAGAAACAATCACCACAGGAGCAAAGGGAAAGGGAAGCACAGGTGACCTGAGCTAAGGGGACAGCATTCACAGGGATGACAAAGGCAGAGCTTTCCTTGTGCCCTGATGTGGGTGGGAACCAGCACAGCTCTGACTCCCCAGCCCATGCCCCACCTCTGCACCAGCAGCACCTGAGGGGTAATTTGTCCAGCTGGCAGAAAAGTGTGAGGTTGGTGCTCCTACTCTCACTGTACCAGCCCTTAGGAACAAGCTGATGCCATCTCTGGGAAGAGAAACAGAAACTGTATTCTCTAGGCACAGACAGGGAGATAAGCTTCCACAACACTGAACCTAGAAAAAAATGCTGAAATAAATTCCAGAAGTCTCATTTCACCTCATGCCTTTCTGCTACTTTCTTACTCTAGTGGGCTGCTCTCCTCTATTAACAGCAATTAGCCATGAGTACAATAATGAAAATACTCCCTTAAATATTATTGTTATTAGCATTCCCTGAGGAGTTGGTAAGAGTTAAAAGGACACTTCAGCTAAGAGGATCTCCCTCAACTGTCTCTAGTCAAATGAAACTAAAAACAAAGATTAACTAGATCAGAGAGCAAAGAAACAAGATTGAAAAAGGCTATCTCTCACCATTATTATCCATATTCTTAGATTGTAAAGCACCATCGTTTATGCAAAAGAGATATGATACACCTTTACATTTGGAAAGCCCTATGACTAAATGTAGCAGTAAAGTTCCCATTTGAGATTTCTGTACATCAGTGTCTCCAAAATGTGGAATGCACCAAACACTAAATAATGACTAAAATAATTCACTGGGATAAATAAATAAAGCACTGGGGTGCTTTCTATTCAGAGATTTTCAAAACTTTCAAGCCAAAACAAGACTGAATTGTATAGGCTGATTTCACTGGCTAGTAACAGTAACTGCACCTGCTTTTACACTAAATCTTCCAAGATCTGAGATCCATTACTAGAAATTTCAGCTCGTGTCATTCAAACACCACACAGTCACAGCACAAAAATTCAGCAGTATCACACCACAAGATCCAGCAGTAACTTTTTACAATACTTCAAGTCTAATCTAAACAGCAACTAACCTACCACAAATGAAGATGCCTCTCAGCTGCACGCAGTATTCTTGCAAGAACAAATGTCTGTGATCACGTTCCAGTACACTTTAACACGGATTATTAAAAGAAAAGAAAGTTGCAATTTGGAAAGCTTTCAAGAGCCAATTGGCTGGAAACATAATTCCTTCAGGTTTGGCCAGATTGCTGGAAAAACTTGGATGTGATCTTTGCTACCCTGGAGCTATGGCATTCTCTGCCTACCATTTCAAGCAAACGAGGGGCACGACATTTCTCAGCAAGTTCCAATTACATGGTGACTCTGTTCCAGGCTCTGCTCTGCTCTCAGTTTTCAAGGGAGGCAGAGAGAGTTCATCAACAAAAGAAACCCCCTGTGGTAAATAATGCTCGTTTCTGTACAGTTATGCCTGACCAGTCAGCCAAGTGACAGCCCAGAGCAGTTCTTATGGCCACAGCTATATTTATTTGCTCTTCTAGAAGCAAATCACAGATATAACTTTCCACAGGGTGAAATACAGAGTTGGTATCCAGGATTTTTAGTTTTATATCACTTACCAGGATTAGCTTTCCCTTACACAGCAGTCTCTCCCAACTAACTAGACACATTTCAAGAGCAAATTAAATGATTTGACATTACATGATACATAGGTCTCTCTACAAATGTCCCCTTACATTTAGATCATGAAAGATAGCAATAAGTACACCTTTTCCCTCTCAAGCTCATCTCATGGAAGTTCTTCAGACATTCCAATACTGCACTTATTAGCTTTCATTTTAACTGTAATCAAAATTAGTTTTAAAAGTTTTATTGATATGTAAGATAGAAGAAGGCAAGAAAAAAAAATGACTAATGCAAACACTTGTTCATTGCCTTCTTCCACAGGAAAATAGAGAGGAAAAGACTATTTCTCCCCATTACATGCAGAATTTAGCATGGACTGAAGAGAGCAACAATTCTGGGCTATTATTAAATCAGGTGCATTCCCCTAATTTAAATACAACTGTCCACTGTAAAAAGTGCTTAACACAACACCTATGACTGTGCATACATGTATTTCCATCATACTCAAATACTGTTCCTCTGGCTTTTGAGTACAACATAGAATCACTGAATCATAGAGTTACTTAAGTTGGAAAAAACTTTTAAGATTACCAACCCAGCACTGCCAAGTCCACCACTTGGATGGCCCAGCCATGTCTCCAGGTGCCACAGGCACAGTCTTAAAGATACCTCCAGGGACAGTGCTGTCACTGACAGGCTACACAGTTCAATGAAGCCTGCAAAGACAGCGCTTCAAATACAGCTGCATGACCTTCAGGCAACCTAAGCTCCACAGCAAAGACCCAAGAGAATAAAAACCCTTCTTGTATGGCCATGTCTTAAGATAGAGACATTAAATACTATTTCTTGTTGAAGTTAAAATCATAGAAAAAATCTAAGTAAAAAGTATTGAGGTTAATACTAATGTGAACACAAATACCAGCTGGAAGGATATATGCTCCTGCTTTGTAAGATTTCTAAGTATGCTTTTAAAGTTAAATTTTTCAAGTCTTTCAGCCTGTACTAATACCCTAGTAGTAAACTTGGTCAAGATAAATTTAGACTGGGTAACTGTAGAAATCAGTGATGAAAAGGCAAAAGAGAAATTTAAGTGCACTACTCAGTCCTTTTTTTCTTCTCATTGTTCCAAAGAAGAACTGATAGTCAAAACAGACTTACTTAAAAAATACTGAAATTTTTTCAGTTATTTTAAAAAGTAAGCTACATGAATAATGGAATGCAAATATTTAAGCAGCCCAAGAGAACCAAGGACTGAAAAGGAAAAAAAAATTTCAAAAGTTTCACATTTTTCCTTTTACACTGTTCCAAGGCTCTGGAACATGTTTCAAGGTGTGCACACAGCAGAAATTAAGGACCTGTACCAGTGAGGGTCATTTCCTTCTAGGACCTACACATGAAGATAACTGAGGACATAATGCAGGCTGGAGTCAGGCTCAGAGGTTGACCTTTTCTTCAAGTCTTTAGCTCAAAGGAACACCTAACTGTGACTTCCCAGGGAGGATGAGCATGCCCCAGCCCTGGCAGTGCTGGTAAGAACTTGAGCAAACTTGAGCTCTAGTGGAAGATGTGCCTGCTCATAGCAGGGGACTGGTTTTGGATGATCTTTAGGGTCCTTTCCAACTCTCAACACCCCGCGATTCTTTGGTGACACCACCACTTTCCTGGGCACCCTGTGCCAATGCCTGACAACCCTCCCAGTAAAGAATTGTTTCTTAATACCCAATCTAAACCTCCCCTGATGAAACTTGGGGCCATTTCTTCTTGTCCTATCTGGTTGCCTCAGAGAAAAGGCCAATTCCCACCTGGCTACAGCCTCCTTTCAGGCAGCTGTAGAGAGCAATAAGGGTCTTCCCCTGAGCCTCCTTTCCTTCAAGACAAACACCTCCAGCTCCCTCAGCCCCTTTCTCCCAACACTTGTATTCCAATCCTTTCAGAAGCTTCACTGTCCTTTGGACACACTCTAGCACCTCAGTGTCATGAAGCATGATTCATTTTACATTACCCTAAAACATCTGAAGTGTAAGAAAAATAAAGTAATGGAATGTAGAACAATGTCTATTCTGAAAGCCACTTCTTTAGATCAAAATATCTTGGCATACGAGAACATCACTTTCTCTTCATTTATCTGACTGAAAATCTAAGGCCAGCAAAGTGAAACAACTTCTCAAATAGGGCACCTTTAAGATCTTCTGTTTCCTGTTAAAATTAGTAAGAATGGTGACAAGCACATGTGTGAGCATGTCCACCTTCCTCCCTGACAGCAGGCCCAAGGCATCCTACAGGATAAAGGACACTGATAACCCTTGAGTTGAAAGTTGTCCTCACAGAAAGCCTCCTACCAGTCTTGTAAAAACAGGGTTTTTTAAGAGTTCAACAGAACCTAGCCTAAGAATCACAACTGGGCCCAAAACTTGCTCATATGCAGGATGTGCAGGGATATCAAGCAGGCATGCTGAAATACACACAAACTGACTCCAGAGCTGAGGAAACACATTCCCTAGGAGATTACAGGTTTTCATGGACAAAAATTCACTCCTAAACATCCTTTTCATCATTCTGAGATTGTGTAACATGACTTTTGGAATGAAAAGCCTACACTGGGACAGCAAGTGGAGTTCTGAGTCCATCACACACAAGAGCTCCCATTGCTTCTGACTCCTTGGCACTGAGCAGGTTTTATCCCAGCAGATATGGGTGGCCTGAGCCAGACCCAGCAGGTGCAGCAGCCTCCCTCAGAGGTCTCAGAACTGCACACAGCCACCTGCCTCAATTCACCTGGGTGAGCACATTGCCATGGACACACAGCTGAAGCCAAGCAAAACTGCTCTAAACACTTCCCACCAAAAGGCAAGGAATCTGTGTGGCATTTCAGTTCTGCTGTTAGAATACAAACACAGGGTAAGGCTTGCTCTCATTTTTTCAGAAGTATGGTCCACTCTAAATATTACAAGTAATATAGACAACAACACTTCCAACAAAAACTTTTTTCCCCCCCAATAATCATATAGGATATAGCTGCCTTCAAGTAATGTAGGCTGGGGAGAGAAATTCCAGTGCCCATTTTAACAGCATCTTGCTTTGCACTTCTGGGCTTTGCTGCACATTGCCCATCACTGCTCATTTTCTCACTGATAACCTTTTCATTTTGTTACTAGACCACACTTGTGGGCACTTGAGAACACAGTACTCTAGTTCCCAGTTCTACCTTCTCTCTTATTAACCTTCCTTGATTAAATGCCAGCTAGAGCACACTGGATGTGATCCCATCACTGTGCCCACCTTCAGGAATAGGGGCTGGTGTCTTGCCAGTCCAAGTGCATTTCTACATAAAGCAGCAGGACTGTCACCACCTGAACTGCTCCCTCACCTGTCTCCAGCAGGATTTATCAACACCATAACTACTGCCTGCTTTGTCAACATCACTTGTGCTCCACTTAGGCAAATGTAGCAACAAAAGGAACTAAACCACTGTCCTATTAACCCCAAACTGAAATTTATGCATTTTTCTAATGTCCCTGTTAGCATTTATAGTGCTCAGTGTTTCTCCCTAACACACTTTTACTTAACTTGTACAGCAATTTAAAATTAATTTATTCTGCCCTATTAGGTTCAAAGGCAGACAGAAGGGAACAAAGCACTGTGAAAGACTTTTAAAAAAATAAATAATTAAAAAAAACCCAAGTTATTTTTCTTCACATAAACGTATCAGAAAAAAAAAACTACATTATGATTCAGTTACCACTCATTGTGATACCTACTTTACTTGAAAAATGTAAAAATCTTATAAACTTTGTATCATTACAGACCTAAACAAATTACACCAGCTGATGCCACAGCAAATCACTGCACTTGTTGGAACCATGCTCTCCCACCAAGAGGCATCAAGCCATCCAAGAGAGGCTGGCTGGGAACCCAGCTGCTCTTGCCACCAGCTTAACCTAGAGGTTAGCAGCTGGTAGGGGATTTTTGTCACTGAGCCAAACACACAATACCAGTCAGCAGGAGTGCTGGGTTAACCTACAGCAAAGTGAAGCAATTTTACTTGAAGACACAGATCAATACAAAGTTAGCAGCACAATCATCATCATCATTTCACAGCTGAGCTGACATTATGAGTCTGAATCTTAGATTGAAGCATTACCTGCAGCTTTGCACCAAGGTCCATGCATTTCACCATTCCTCAAAACACAGACATTATTGCCACGCAAATCAGTAAGAAAATGCAGGATTTAAAAGATTCATTTTATCCTGCAAACCAGGGCACAGGAGCCTGAGCTGCAGCTCAACTCTACATCTGGACAAAGGCATATTATGATCCTGATTGAAGCTCTGAGGAGCTCTCACACCAACCCAGCAGGGTAGGACGAGTCTACCCTTCCTCATTCCCTTACAGATGATTTTTTAAAGTGCCAGTGAAAATAGCATCTTTCCAGGCTCTCTTTTCTTTTGCTTCCCTACTGAGCTGTGTGACCCAAAGTTAAAATAAGTAGGTAATCCGTGAAATACAAAGAGGAAAATATCGACCCTGGTTTCTCGGAAAATTTATTATACTACACTTGCAAAGGTACATTTCTGACTTCAAGGACAGCAGCTGCTTTTTTAACATGCAAAAAATATAACTTGTAATCTTTTCTGAGGAGGATATTTGGCAAACTACAATAACAGGCTTTCAATTTTTCTCCTGCAGATTTGTATTCACATGGCAACCAAATCACCCAGTTACCAAGATAGTGTCAAAATCATACATACAAATTACCACCTAAAACTGAAAGTCAACTGATATTACAAACCTTTCTTATCAGTGAATCTCTACATCTGTCAATGTGTGCAAGGCCCATAAAAATACACAGTTAAAGCCCATGCACACATGCATTATTCAGCTGCTGTGCTGCCCTGTGTATGCCCAGAAGGCTCAGTCCCACTGAAGGCTGATGGCAGAACAGGTACCATCCTGATTCCTGAACACGTATCCACTTCAGAAGCAGCCATGTCATTATTACCCAGACTCCAGACACTACACCATCCAAAAACTGAACCCCCTGCAACTCCCACACTCATGCATCCCATACACCAGGCACATAAAAAAGAGCAAGAAAAAGGAAATTGATAATTGAACCCTGAAGAAATGAAATACAGATCTTTAATTGACATTGATTTTAAGTCTTTCAGTTCTTTAATAAACATCTGCTCTCAGAAGAGTCAGCTCAGAGCCATTAAGTGCTGAACTTGAGGAAGCACCTTACAACAATTGAATACGTTATGAATTGTCACTATAGGAGCTACCATTGCCAGTGAGATAAAAAGCAGTATATTGATATTTTGGTATTTGCTGGAAATTTATAGCAATTTCAAACATTGCCGTCTATCTTCATCATGATTTAACATATTAAACTGAATATCTGAATAGCTCTAAACAAACACAGAAAAGTCTTAAATATACTTTTAGGTCAAAATCCTACAGAAATGTTCTGTCCTTGTCCCAGACATGAAATTACTTCCGAGATCACACTGGCTCAATGCCCAGGACTGGTAACAACCAGTCACAGTGCAGCAACTAGTTTCAGATTCTATATCTTACAGCTCTCCAGCTCTTGATAAAAGCCCTGGACCACTGAAAAAAGGATAAAAGCAATTTCCTATTTGTTGGGTTTTTTTCCCCCCCAAGTCAAATACCATCACATCTAAGTACTCAAGTCTTGAGGCTGACCTGATCAAGTAATGCAGCCATTCTAAATCCAGGCAGATAAAACCTTACAGATCAAACCCATAGCAGAGACACCTGTGCCATTGGTAAGAAGGGGGAGAGGCACTGTGAAACAACTCCAAGGAAAAGTCACAGAGCAAGGTTAAATTATGTGCAGCATGAGCAAAAAAGTTGAAGGGGGTACTGCTGCTTCCATTACAGATGAGGAACTGAGGTAAAGGAATAAAAGCAATGTCCCATTAAAATCCCAGTGCCATTCTGCACTTAGCCCATAGCTGTGCAGAACTGACTCCAAGCATCAATCTAGGCAGCCAGAGAAAGTAGAGCATATACTTAGGCATCACAGGACTATCTTATTCAAACTTCAAAGTTACTTCTTAGATGTCTAACTTGGCCCCTCAATAAACAAAGTATGCACTTCTAAAAGTGCATTTGTTTAGCAGCTATTTCACAAAACCCTAAAACAAACATTTGGCATAGAACAGACATATCATACTCTGGACATACTGACCTCTTCCACTGTCTATACATGGAACCAGTGGTGACAAACTCAGTCTAAAACCAAGATGCAGTCAGCTAAGGTTGACATAAATGACTTTTCTCTTGGTTTTAAACCCAGAGATTTCTGATGTGACTGAGTCACCCAGGACAGGCTGCTGACTGCTCACTGTGCATTATGAACAAAGCTGGACTCTTTGTCTTCACATCCCACTCTCTCTTGATGTCCTCCATATACAATCTTTATTTCACCAACAAATCACACTGGATTCCTACAGACAAGCTCTCCTTTCTCTGCATTACTTACAGTCCATTCTCAGTACAGGATGAGGCAGGACAGGAATCCTGTTGAAAAACAACATATGGGCACATAAGAAATCTGGGAAAAACGGAACAAATTTATTTGATTCTGTTTAATCTTGAAAGTTTCAGAATCAGTTTCTCTTCATTAATCTTTTAAGCCTTTACTCAAAACCATGAGTATACATTAAGTTTGCAACTGGATCTCTTTTTTAGAAAAACCTGTTGCTCCAGGAAGCCTTCAAATTCAGGAAAGGACCTACTAAAATGTCAAGTAATATCATCAAACAATTTGGTCTCTGTTCTCCCTCAGGTGCAGAGACGGACATCGTCAGACCTCCCTTATCTTTCCTGATACATTTATTGACAAACTTACCAGGAAATTAATTAAAAATATTCATAAAACAATGCACTACACTAACCCAGTCATGCTTCTAACTGTTCACATTGACACTATGTGTTGGTTACTTTTTAAGCAGTATCTTATTTCCAGATTACGGGAACTGTTCCAGGTACCAAGGCTACTGGAAAGATACATCCAAACATCAGGCCATATGCAATGTAACATTTTGAACAAACACTTCCTATTATTGTCTACCATAGAAATGCTAATTTAATTCATCAAGTTCAATTCTTCTGAGCCTTTTTTTTTTTT
The DNA here is from genome assembly GCF_022539315.1 of Serinus canaria. Lineage (NCBI taxonomy): Eukaryota > Metazoa > Chordata > Aves > Passeriformes > Fringillidae > Serinus > Serinus canaria. The sequence continues at coordinate 13,404,770 of NC_066315.1, forward strand.
GCCTTAAATAGCTCAATATGTTCAAATGTTCATTGCCAAATTCAGACCTGTGCTCAACCCATCAGACACACCAAAAGCAGCAATGGTGAATCGCTACCACAGAACAGCTCAAACCACCACACGTGAGCCTAGAACACTGCTTTAAGAGTTGCTATGAGAAAAGAGAATCAGAAAGACAATGTATTAAATCAGAAAAGAGAATACCTAATGCAGCATACTAATCAGACTGATTTCATCAAGTCTTCTCCAAGGCAATCAACTGAGGGAATCTACTGACAGGGAAGAATAACCACATCATTAGTGATTTGTAAAGCTGCCAGGAATGCATCTAGTTACACCACAGATTAAATGTTTAAAGCAATTGCTAAGCAGACATGAAATTCTTCCAATTCAAAGGTCTACATCTAATCTGCCAATAAGAAAATTAAATACAGTGAGCCATTTTACTCAAGACAACAGTTCCTCATCTCCAATATTATCAGAGGTTTTTTCACTAAAATGTGTCAGTTCACATCACAGGAGAGGTTTTACTAGCATGCGTTGTATGTACAGAAGTGGGTACCAAATCCAACTCTGACTGCCCTTTAAAAGTGAAAAAAAAAAAAAGAAAGTACAATTTCATACATTCAGGAGTCACTTGAAAAACTAACACGTGATATTCACCTGGAGGTCCTACTCTTCTGAAGAACCTATTTTTAACAATGGCATCCTGATACAGAAAGCATCCAGATACAGAGTGGGAAAATTGAGCAGGCTTTTGTAATGGAAGGTTACATCTCTCAGACTTTCTTAAGTCCTATCCTTAACAAGATAAAAAACATTTGCATGAGGAAGATCTGGCAGATACACAGAATCGCAGAACCAATTAGGTTGGAAAAGACCTCTGAGGTCATCAAGTCCAACCCATGACTGACCACTACCATGTCTATACCATGGCACTGAGTGCCAAGTCCTTTCTTTCCCTCAATATTCCACCTATCCCTGGGCAGCCCATTATAATGTCTAATCATCCTTTCTGCAAAAAAATTCCTTCTAATGTCCAACCTAAACCTCCTCTGATGCAGCTTAAGTCTACCAAAAGGCTTTAACAAGGCCACTTGCTTCTAAAACTAAGCAAACACTAAGTGCTCAGAAAGGCCAGGAACAAATCGCAAAAATTTTGGCAAAGGAAGGACAGGATGAAATAGTCACTTTTCAACAACTATTCTCTGTCATTTTTCAATACATTCAAAACCATGAGATGGCAAAGTCTGCAGATGACAGGACATAACATCACAAATGGCATCAACTGTGAAAAATATCTTAGTTACTGGTTGACAAAATGGTAGATGTAGATAAATGCAAAAATTGGGGCAGACAGGAAAAAACGTTCGAAATCCCTCTTCAATATTATGAACTTTGAATATTCCTTCTCAGGAAATGTGTTGTAGGAATTGGAAAAAATGCAATCAGATATGGGAATACTCAAATCACACAAAAGGAACAGGGTCCTCAGCAACATTAATGCTGTGTAACAACTTTCCATACACCACTGAAGTTCTTACAGTACCAATGGGTTCAAAAGGGATTGCAGAGGTTCCTAGAAGACAAATGCACTAATATTTGGAAAGTGCATAATAACAGCTCAGGGAATTCCCAGGGTGGAGCCTTTAGGCAAATATTGTTATATTCCTGTTTTATTATTCTACCACTGGCTCATGGAGGAGACAGGCGAGAGGGCCAGGCAGAACTTAAGACACCAGTCACATAAAATTCCTGGTACACTGCGAGCTGATAAACCAGTAAAATAAACATCTTAAATGAAACCAGATAGTTCCTTTATTGTTGAGAGCTACCAAAACATCTAAATTACCTAAACCCAAAGCTGGGAATTTACCAGGCAAGCATGTACTTCTTAAGCAAGGAGCAAAGCTGTCACTGCCTTACAGTTTAACATTAATTAACTTGTCTCCACTGAATCAGACTGCTTGTCCAGCCAGCAACAGATTTATGGCAGCATATGGACTTCCACCCTCAGAGAGCACCTTTGTGCTCTTCATCCTCAGAAGCATTTGTCCTTCTGGTAGTTCTGGAAAGCAGCAGGAAAGGGAAGTACTGCATGTCTCGTACATCAGCTGCAGGAATCAAAACAGTAGTCAGAAGTGAAACAGGTCCAAACCAAATGTTCAGGAAAGGCTCAATTATTGATCTGCTACAGGCCATGTTACTGCCCCAGTTAGCTCTGAGGTCAGTGCACTGCCATGCTGCAGTTTTTCTGGTTGGAACAGTGCTTACGTACCATTTCTCACTAAGTACATGTTCATCCACTGCAAATTGCCTAAGGATCTGGACAAGCCCAAGAGGAATTCATGACCCTTCTTTTTCCTACTGGTATAGGTCTACCCTAAAGCCATAGATTAAACATTTGTAAAACAATGACAAGATTTTCTAAGTTCTGCAGAAAAAATTACTTTTGGGTAGAGAGGAAGAGAGGCTTTAAGTTTTGTGTTTTGTATTTTGAGATGCTTCCTTTTTTCTTCTTGAAAATGGATTAAATGCAGAGCAATTTGTAGGTACTTCCATGAAAGTACACAAGTAACAAGATTTCAGTTTCCATCTGGGTTATTATAATGTGAAAGCCCACCCAGCATTGGGCAGGGAAGTGCCAAACCACAGGCTAACTCGAGTTAGTATCTAGAAGCTCTTGCTGAACACTTTTACTGATATTTACTTCACATGTTATCCAATGTACAGCTTATAATGCATCTGTGCAACAAAGTGAAGTTTCAACAAAGCTTTGGCTGTAGGGAAGGACTGGATCCTGACTTCACCAGGTGCCTACACCAGGCTGCCTGACACACCTAAAAAAATGCAGATCAAAACTGCTACTGCTTTTCAAATATCCCAAGACCCAGGTGAAATAATTTCTGTCAATGTTTTTCAAAATACCACAAGATCATGATTCAAAAATTAGATGTAAGGTTTGCATTCTGACACACATTTTTTAAGAGAGATTTCCCACACTGTAAATCATGATCATTGGCGGCTAGAGAGAAAAATTAACAAAAAATCCTCAAACCATATGTTTAAATGTTCCCTCACTGCCTTACAGTGCTGTATTATGATTTCCATGATGCAACTGGGCTCTGAGAACTTACAAGAGAAAACCCTCTTGTCTAGAAGGTAACAGAGTTGTCTTTCTCTGCCTGCCCCTCCATTCAGATCTGAGTTCTGAAGAAAAACGGCTTGACTGACTAGCTTTACCTACTGCCTGTGACCTGTCTGGATCCAATCTCTACTTCATCCTTGCCATCCCCTCAAAAAATTCCCTGCTACTTTTGCTGTAACAATGCTACAAAATTTGGCACATCACAGCCTCCTTATACAAAATGAGAATTTCAATTTGCTGTTTCTACTTGGTCCTAGCAACATGAAACACACACACAAAATTTGATTATATAATCTCCAAATATGTGGGAGGCTTGCCTGAAAACCTGCCACTTCTTATGCATTCAAAAGCTCAATAGCATGTTTCTCCAAAGTACACATCCAGGTAGGTGAAATCACAACTGAGTTCCTTCACTCTATATCATCAAAAAAGCTACCAAAAAACCAAAGGCCAAAAAGCAGGAGGGCAAAATTTAAAATTACAACACGCATGACATCTGAACAACAGTCTGAGCTTGGTCCTGCCATAAATAAGAACAAAGCAAAAAAAAGTTACTGGATTTACACCAATTTATACTATCCAATAACTTCAGTGGTTTCAGTGCAAATACCAGCAGATCAGCCAGTGTAAAATACAGTCACCAGAATTGACATTGACGTCACTGTTGCTGGCAGCTTTTTCTGAAATCTGTGGACCAGCTGAACCTTAGCCTTTTGTCAATAAACACTCAGGCATGTACCACACCAGTAGTCCCAGTGACAGAAGTGTTAAACAGGTTTTCTGTTCCCTTCATCTATCACTCTTCTGCATGCCCTGGTCTTCAGGTAAATGACAGTTTTTCAGTTCAGCTGGTTTCATTGATAGGCTAAGATTTTGAAAAACACCACAGAAGAAGTTATAACATGCAATTTGCAGTCTAAAGAAAAGTTCCAATTATTCTGTTTGAAGACTCACAGAACTGAAGAAAAGCATAGAAAAGAGACAAGGTTCAACTTGACATGCTTTTACAGCAAAAGCACTAGCAAGCTGAATCCAGCTGAAATGTATCAGCCTTTGAAAAATCATTAGCATCATCTTTGTTTTCTCCTCCTCAGGCTTTAAAACCTGAGGCTGTCTCCAATCTGTATGACTTCAAAAGCACAAAACTATTGGTCCTCAATATGATCCTATCTGCATACTGAAAAACACTTTATGAATGTTTTCATTTTGACTTTTTTTACCTTACATTTCTTCTTTAATATACGCAAATGAAACTTTCACAACTGGTCACCAATTTGCTCCCATACCAATAAGTGGAAAACAGCTGATATTTCTGTAATCTTTTTGAGATCTAAGTCACTTTTCACCAACAACGACAAGAGATGCCATAAGTTATTCTGATCAACTGAATATGATAACATATTCTGAAAGTTCACAGTACTTCAGTTCTTCAAAATACCAGGATGACTGAAGAGACAGGAGCAATTTTTGAGACATCCATCTCAAAAGCCTGCCACGTGCCTCATGCTTTAGGCACATCAGTGTTCCAGACCCACAGGCCATCAGCTACCAGCATTTTGAGCATGCTCTTTTCTTCAGCACAGCAGCAGGAAGACTGTCACTGCAGTGGAGGCAAAAGGCTGGCAGTCCTGAGTTTCATGGACATTCAACTGTGCCATGGATTGCTAATGGTTCGACTGCTGACACTTTCAAACCTTTCAGAAGAACAGCTGGTTCTTGCTCTAAGAATGCCATTTAGCTTCTCAAGGCTCACGTAGCAGTCATCAAAGTACTGTCTGCACTAAAGCAACACAAGCTAATTTCAAATCAATAGCCATGTGCAAGGATTCAGAGGAAGAGCTTACATGGGAGCTTATGACAACTCTCAGATTTTTAGAAGTTGCTACTAAGCTGCCATAACCTGGCATGCTCTGCTCTATCCTTTCTTTAGAAAAGGAAGGCTCTGCTCTCTTTGAAGGGCAGACTTTAGTATGTACCCACCAAACTTAGAGGACTGACTAAAACATCCAAACTTGAACTAAGTATTTGAAGAAGTAATGAGAATTGTTGAAAACCTTTTCTTAGCTAAGAAAATGAGTCTGGGGACTGGAGGATACCAAATGAGCCAAGAGGACAGATCTGGCACAGGCAGGCTGTGGACAAGTTTGAGATGGAGAAGAGGAGAATATCAGTGCACTTAGAAAAGAATTGTGGATTTTCCTCCTGAGCCAAAGCAGAGTTCCAGAAGTGGAAATAGACCAGAAGGTAGAGATTTTTGCCTAATCTGTGTGTAACTTATACTAGTAACTAAAAAGGAATGATGTCTTAAGATAGTTGAAAAGCTTTGGGTGACACATAACACACTCCTATACATGCACGGGGTGTCTCAGAAAATTGATATGGATGGAGATCTGGGACACTGTTGTATTTAGGTTCCAAATATCCTGGAAGTTAGCATAGATCTGAAAGCTGAAAGCAGCTGGGGAGTTACCATGTCTATTTTGTGACAGGGTAAGAACAGGCCTAAAACCAGGAAATCTTTTAGATGTGCCAAAAAAGAAACAATACTAACACTTCCTGAGATACAGAAAGCATGGCAGATGTCCCAGCACTGCTGAAATCTGAGACTGAGGAGTGTTCAAGTTGATTAGTGTAAGTTCCACCAACCTGACCAGACAAGACAGATCAACTCTGGAAAAGACAGCACTCTGCAAATCCAAATTCCTGCATTTCTGCCATTGGGTGAATCCATCATTCCTGAGTTAGTTTTCACTTACTGACACTGAAAAAGCAAGCATGCAAAGAGCTACTCTTGAGCTTCAGGACACCATACAGACAATCCATATTGGCCTACTCCCATTTATTTAAACCTGAAAAATCAGAAAACTATCATGTATTTCCCAAAAAATTGGATAGGATTACACCTTTTTCTTCTGGTAAGCCATGAGCTTTTCTCACTTTTTGTTCCAAGTTGGTCACACCAGTGTCAGAAGAATCATATTTTTACAGAGGGCTTTCAAAAACACAGCTTTGTTTACTCCTGACTCCAAGATGACTGAAACAAAGAGAAGCTGGTCTCCAAATAGCTCTAAGAAATTTCCGTTTAAATGTTTTTTCCACAAGAAAATTCTCATTATTTTTAACTGTCATAAAAAAAAAATCTTTAACTCTCATTAAAAAAATATCTTTCTCTCTGCCCTCTCTCCCACTTCTCATCACTAGAAAAATTTCATAGTCATTCTGTAATGAATTAGTATATTTGCAACTGTCATAAAGTAACATACATACAATCAAGTGGAAAACTGTTCCCTTCAATCCCTCACTGAAACCAATAAGCAATAAAAAATAAAATAAAACTACTAGAACAGAAGTTTCCAGAATAAATTCATTTTCCTCCCTTTCTTCTACCAACATCTTTTTCTCCTTACTGGATTTCTCAAAGAAAAAAGAAAATTAACAGCATCAAGAACATTTTTAAAGCCACTTTCATATTGCCTGAAATGAAAACAAGGACATGAAAGCAAGTTTTTGCCAGCTATGTATAACCTCTGCATTATCACAGATTTCACCATTTACAGGCAGATGGTTGATTCAGTGGTAATTTTCCTTATGACATATGCTTTTCTGCTGAACAAAACTCTCAACAGAAGTTTTAAAAACGTACAAATTAACACATGAGCAAATGCATTGCAGAGGCCATAAGGCAGTTAGTACTGTCAATTTATGTATATGACATTTCACAGCAAACCAGGCTGCCCTAGTCTCTAGTGAACTCACAGAATCTAACCCCTATTTCTCATTGGCTCACTTAATTTTTAACTTTATCATTACTGCATTGGCAACTCCCAAGCATCACTTATCTTCAATTCATAAAGGGAAGAGTAGTAAAGGCATAAGAAACGATAGAGCAGTGCCCAGAGAATGGAATTCCACTGTGGTCAGTTATCTCAAGCCTTTGTTATTTGTAGGCAGATGAAGATGCACACAGTTGATTGGTAAAGGTCCTTGATGAAACCTAAATTAAAAAGAAACCTATTGTGCCATTATTATTTGATTTCTACTCAGACCTAAAGCAGAGGTTAAAGAAATATCTTGCTATGGAATACCTTCCTTCTAGTCACTCCAATATCTCCTGCAAATATTTACATTCTCAACACTACACACGTGCAATCAAGTGGAAAGTTGTTCCCTTCAATCACCTCTCTGTGTGCAGCCTGGTGTCCACCCAGCTGTCATCTTCCATCTGAGAGTCTGATCTGTTCTCTTGAGGAGATTATTAGTCTCTTGAGACATTTCTATATACACATTATTTTGTGAACTAAAAATATTATTAGACTGCTGGAAAAACTAACTGTTCTGCTCTCAGAAGCACAGAATTGAACTTTGCAACATGTTTTGGATAAATTACCCTTCAAACTGGATTTCATTATTTCCTTAGTCTTCAGTAAACCAAACAAAAAATTAAATAGAATGATCTTAACCCAGGTCATCAAAAGTAACCTCTTCTACAATAGATATGGCAATTTTCCTATCTCCAAGTATAACTAAGTCTGTCTAATTAGTAGCAGGTGATGATCATCCATAATTTGACTCTTCCCCCCCTCTCTTTCATGTCCCATTCCATCCAAGCATGTGCTCTAGTACATTCACATAAATTTCCAATGCTGCCAGCCTTTCAATGTTCTTCTGATCACATCTTGGCTAACGACTAATAAAACATTCAGATAATTTCTCTCTAAATACTCTCTAGACCACAATAGGCTACAAAATCTTAGCCAGAAGTTATCACTTTCGAAAAGTGGACCATGTACACTTTACAAGTCCCCAGGCCTCAACTTCAGGCATCAATGTCTAGGGCAAAACCTTGAGAAAAATAAACCAGTTACCAAGTTGGTATAAAACACATTTTCAAGATGGCCAGAGGGTACCAAACAACAGAGGATGACTGTATTTGGAACAAATTCAGTGTACTTTACACTAGCAAACACATCCCAGCAAATAGAGCCTGACACACATCACATTTCAAGTGAGCTATGCGTTAGCACAGTTTCAAGTGTATACTTTTATCAAGTACAGCTATCATTACTGACACCTTTGAAAGGAAGCACAAAATGCCACTAGAAGCTACCCTTGTTATATATCATTCTGAAACAGTTTGCATATTGTTAGTGGTGACATTCATTTGGGGACCCTCATCATCATGTAAATAAAAAAGGTATCATTTAGCATCTTGTAGGAGAAATATAAAGATTGACCTGTATACTGATTAATCTTTAATTGAATACAGTTGCTTATCTAACCCGTAGATCTTTCTTCTCTGGTCAATAAAAACATTCCTATATAAAACCTATTCAGCCTATTCTACAACTGCTGCTAGAATGGACATCTTGCTGCCAAGCTGCTCCAAAATCAGTTTTCTACCAATAGTTGAAAATATAAAGTAAGGCTTTCCATTTAGGATCGTATTATTTGAACTGCACCTTGGAATTTATCATGCATTACAAATGGTACCCAGTTAAGTTCCCTGCTGTGCATGAATGGAAGTTCTACTATCACCATGCCATACTAAAGCACTGGCTGGAGAAGAGCTGTTGGTTTGAAGCTACAATGACCAATGGCACAAATGACTATGTCAGCAGACTGGTAAACAGATCTTGCTTTAAACCACGAAAACACATGCTGCTTATTTCACAAGTAAATTGATGCTTATTACTTCAAATGGAGATGTCACCAACCATTAGTGAAAGTGAACATGAATCTCATGCTCCCTCCATTTCCAGTTTTGATACCTTGATCTGTTTTCATTTTTTCCCATGCCAAAATGTTTCAGGCACTTTAGGTGCTTGTGAAAGATATTCCTTTTTTTTAAAAAAACAGGATTGTCCTTAGACCTTGGAGTCAATTCAGGAAGATTTTAATTAAAAACAACATAGCCCTCCTGTAGGTGTTCTCTTTTTCATCTTGCTTGAATTCCCACAAGTCTAGCTTTCCCCAAAGACAGCTCAAGAGGAAAATTATGACAGATGCCTGCAATGTACAGAAACAGCAGGAGGAACAAAAGCAGCAGGGAGCAGAGACTGGCTGAAGTACATGAAGGAAAAGGGGAAAAGGAGGTAGAATTTTGAGGTAACTCAGCAAATGGGGCAGTCAGCCACTCAGGAAAGGAGTAAACTTGAAAGCCCATAATCATTCCCTTCTCATCCTTCTTTATCTTCTTCCTTGATTTTTTTTTACTATGACATGGTGATAGATAGTTATAACAGAGCTGATTTGACTATTATTTTTAATGTTAAAAATTATTTTTAATGGTTAAAATTTGACTATTATTTTTAATGTTTAAAATTATTATTAATGTTTAAAGAAACAAAGTGTTGAAGATGCTAGTAAATAAAGCATGACAAAAGCAAGAGGAAAAAACACTAAAAAATTAACACTCTAATAGACGTTGAACAAAAAACCTGCAATATGATTTCAAACTCTTACAGTGGGGTTGCTTGTTTTTAAGAAAGAGCAAAAAACTTCCAGCCATTAGGGAAAAATGTTACACTACTTAAGAATTTTATCACTCAGTCATTCTACATTTATACAGATTTGGTTGATTAGCTGGAAGATCAAAAGCCTAAAAGAACATCACAGAAAACAGTTACAAAACAGATTTCAGAAAAAAAACCCAACAAATCAGGCATTCAAAAATATGCAGGGTCTTATTTACCACAATCATCCCTTCTGGAGCTTGAAGGTGTATAAATAGAAATCTTTCACCAAGAGGTTTATTATATTTCGTCAGGAAGCCTGACACTTCAGACAATGAAGGACTTTGCATGAACATATTAGACATGAATAATTAATAAACAGTCAGCTGGTGTGGCCCGTTTAAAAGCAGCTTGATTCTTTTGTTTCTTTTAGCTGCTACCCTCCTACTTTCAACTGTAAGGCAGACAGCAACACTTTTTCCTTCCTGCCAAACCAGGAAAATAGTTCTTAAACACATAGGCTGAAACAACTTTCTAGATTACAGAGATAGAGCACATCACTATTGTCTCAATAATTTTGAGCTCCATAAGAGACATAAAAGTTTAACAGCCTGACCTAAGAATATTTTGAGTAACAACTCACAATTTTAAATTATTTTGTTTTCCTTATTCCTAAAAAATTGTAAGGCAATGTAAATTGTCTATTCATAATAATTTTAATACCTTGAGATGCTTAGCATGAAGCAGGGCAAACTGCATCTTTTGGTATTTCATAGTAAAACAAATAAATGTTACTGTAGAGCACACCAGACTCAATCAAACCATCTGCATTTCTCACAGATTACACCCGTTTTATTTTGTATTATACCTGTAATAGAAAATAAAGTTCTGTTCTGAAATGAGAGATAGGGTTGATAGGTTGAAGGAAAATATTCCATTTTTTCCTATACTTTTATAGAGAACCTGTATCCTTTTTACTTTTAGAAGCAGAAATACTTACAGTATTATCTGAGAGTTCTCCAGATATATTTTCTGATCTTTGCAAGTATATTAAGCCAATTTCAATTTCCCTTGTAAAAAAACCAAAAAGCAAGCTTGTCTATCATTTTATACAGCCCATTAGAGTCATTTTACAATCACATTTAATATTTGCTTCTGTAACAAAATTTCTAACACCATTTATCCTCCTAATGTATGACATAGCCACGAGATGGACATATTTTCTACTTAAATTAAATGAATGCAGCACACAACTCAGGCAGATATAATACCTTGAAGGCTAGTAACATTTATGGTTAGGAATGTTATGCTGGAAATATCAGCATCTCAGTACAGGTCATGAATCCAGGAGAGCATTTCCCTTGACTTGTCAGATATTATACCACAGAGACCATTTAGTTATTCTGCTCTGAACCCCAAAGTACCAAGCAGACACTACAAAAGAAGAGTTCCCAAGCTGGCAGAATGATGATATGATGAAGTACAGTAAATTTTGCTCATAAATGTGGCAGAGTGCCAGTGATACACTAATGAAGTCACAAGATAACTCCAAGAATCAAACTGTGTCTGAGAACATTGTCCAAACACTTCTTGAACTCTGGCTGGCTCAGTGCTGTGATCACTTCCCTGGGGAGCCTGTTCCAGTGCCCCAACCACCCTCTTCAAAAGGGTGAAGAACCTTTTCCTGATAACAGTCTTAAACCTTCCCTGACACAGCTCCATGCCATTCCCTTGGGTCCTGTCACTGGTCACCAGAGAGGAGATCAGTGCCTGCCCCTTCCACATGAATTACCTCTTTGAGGCTGTCCTCATGTGATTCTTCTGTGCTTGTGTATCAAAACACATGGCACAATAGTCTCCTCTCTCTGAAAGTAGCCAAGAAAACCTAAAATAATGTCATTAGAAATAATTTGCACGTGAAAATACAATTTTCATGCAATTTACACTGAAAGGTGTTAAGTACCCATCAAAGAATCAAACAGGCTGGGATAGAGCTCTGAGACTGAGTCCAACCTTTGCCTGAACAGCACTATATCATCCAGACAGTATCATGAGTGCCACATCCAGTCTTTCCCTAAATACCTCCATGGACAATGACTCTACCACCTCTCCAGACAGTCCATCTAATCACCCCTCTTGCAAATAAATTCCTCCTAATTTCCAACCTAAACCTGCCCCAGTGCAGCTCAAGACTATCCTCTCATCCTGTCACTGATTGCCTGGGAGATGGTTGACCCACACCTGCAGGCTACAACTTCCTTTCAGGGAGTTACAAAGAGTGATACGATCATCCATGAGCCTTCTCTTCTCCAGGATGATAAACACTCCCAAACCCCTCAGCTACTTCTCATATCCCTTATTCTCCAGACCCTTTACCAGCTCTGTCACCTTTCTCTGAACATGCTCCAGTATGTCAATGTCCTTCCTGAACTGAGTGGCCCAGAACTGGACAGAGGCCTCAAAGTGCAGCCAGTTTCTATTATTCTGAAATAACCTGAATCATCACCCCAATTACTCCAGCAAATATCCTGAGATATCCTGCTATTTTCTATTTGTCAGAATAAGCAAACTCTCATCACTTGTTCAAGGTACCATTCCACAAGTGAAACAATACACAAGGTAATGCTAATGTATAAGTAGGTCATTGCACTGTATTCCAAAAAAAAAAAAATTGTATTTGGCAAGGCTAATAGTCTTCAGCACTTTCAGCTGATTAGCTTGTTTCTAATATGCAGATTTTGCCCTATTACTCACAACTTTGTGAAAAGTGACCAGAAACCTTTCAGCATAGTTGCGAGACTTTGGGAAGCTCAGCCAAAGTAGTCTGGTCTGAGTGCAGCCTTTGTCAGGCTTCCTTCATTTTGACAGCCTTTCTCACCCCAGGTGCACACCTCCCCTTCCCCCCTGGTTACAGAGGCACTATGTTGCCATCTTACTGCAGGGGGTCCATACAGTTGACTCCTTACCAAAAAAGTTTCATACCTTCTTGGCGTTCCTCATGGGCAGCTCCTCACAGCACTGTTTCTTTCTCCTCCACAAAGTAGCCAGCTGACCCCAGCTCCCTTCTCGACCGGCCACCTCACTCTTTTATAGCATTCTTCTTCTCATTGGTTACACCTGTGGCTTGTTAAAGTCAGGCCTGCTCCTAATCTTTGCTAATTGGCCCAGCTGCAACTCCTTAGGGGTAAGATTACTTTCTACACTATCTTTATTTTCTTATATTCTATCCTATCCTCCTACAGCACTACACACACAAGAGGCAGCTGCAAGAACAAACCTGCAGCACCAAATGAAGACAGCAGTCAGCTGAAGCATCTCTTCCTCTCATCACAGAAAACAAGGTGTGCAGTGGACTGTGGAAAGAGAAAGCAGTCTCTAGTGATGACAGAAATAAAGGTTCCTCTGCCTCCAGACAGAGCTTGTTTGCTGCCAGTCAAACCCGAGACTTTACAGAGGCAATCTACAGCTGCAAGTTTCTCATGTGCTCCATGTCTGGACTTGGCAACATCAGGTTAACAGCTGGACTCAATGATCTTAGAGGTCTAGTGCAACCTAAAGGATTCCTAAGTTTCATTACGAAGGAAGGGATTAAAAGGATTCCAACTCTTCCTGAGTAGAAACTCTCAACCAACGACAGCAGCTTTGCTAAGAGCATGAACTGCAACATAATGCACAGAACCTGTACACTGAGTTCCTGGGCGCTTAGAAACAACACTAAATCAGCAGGTCTTTCCAAAATTATTCTGTATATCAGCTTTCCATCTGCAGTATAAGGATAAATCTGATAAAACTCCTTGACAACAAGTAAAAATGCTTGTGTCAACAAGCACTACTGTGTAACTTACTTTGGAACAAAATTTGCTTAGTAGAAGACCTGGGTCTGTGACAAACAAATGACAAAGACACTGAAAAGCAGTCCATTAGGTGACCAGTGCTACTGAATAAGGCAAGAAAGTGTCCGCATTTCTGGACTGTGCATAATAAGAGGGGAGTAACAAGATGAATAAAGCTTGAAAGGCAACTTTGACTCTTAATATTTCCTATTTTTCAAGTGTTCAATTATTGACTCTTAGTATATTTGAATGCATTATTTATAATACAATTCATACAGAGGACGTCCACTACCCATCAGCTTCATAACAAGTTCAAGAAATGTTATATTGAACTTCCTTTACGAAAAAAATCAAAGGAACAGGAACTGTGCTTCACAGCTGACCACTATATCATTTTAAAACTAGGTTCTTCTCTTTTGGTTTTCCAGTTTAGCCCACTTCTTCTGTTGAAGTAGTCATCTGACTCTTAGCCAAAAATGAAAAGAAACAAACAAATAAATCCCCACTGCACTATGGGAAAAAATGAAGCATGTACTATTAACAAACTGAATAGCTTTTTAAATAACTACTCTGAATTTGAAATTCTTCATTACAAGTGCAACCCTGTAAGTAAGAACTTCTAAAACTTTATTTCTTTCTAGATAATCTATTCATTGTCTCTAGAAGGCAAGAACTAATAAATATACATTTTTACTGTCAGGGCAGTAAGATGTTTAAGAGAATGACTGGCTCTTCCTTTACAATTCAAGTGTAGAACACATGACAGCAAAAGTTACTTGGTTGACAGCTTCCCAAAAATAAAATAAATGACACAGTCCTTTAAAACAATTGCAAATTGTTTGTAAATGGGAAAATATACTATTCTAGTACATAACTACACAGACTCTTATTCTGAATAAATACTACTTAAGTCAAGTCATAGCATCAACTGAGATTAGGAAGTGTTTGACCAGTGTCATTTGGTCTGCATGAAGAACAAAACACATGATGCTGCCAGAACAGTTTTTTATGCTGCCTCTTCAAATTCATTAATGTGTGCTCTCTTACACCATGGTGTGTTTACCAAGTAAATAAAGTAGCTTAGCTGTTAGTCAAGTTAATGTCCAGTTCTTCATTAAATAGCAACTAGCACTCATTTCCCTGTGAGGTTTTTTCCACTAAAAACCATACTTACCCACATAGAAAAGAAAGAATTAAAAGCAGGAAAATTGGAACAACAAATGAAGGTAATATTCAGGGCATAAAAATAACCACCCAAATCATCTGTCTCTGACACAGAATTTCATTAGTGCTTATTCCACTAAGTGCTACATTTCACACAAACTGCCCTTGAAAAGAAAAATTTTTCAATTGTTTGTTAACTAGCAAGTATTTCATAGAAGATATTGGATAAAAAGTCTAATTATATAGAAATCTAAGCATTTCTATATAATTGTATACTGTAGCTCAAACAGCAACTGTCTTTATCCATCTTGGCAATAGAGTAGGAACGTACACAAAGTGGCTCTGGATTTGGGCAAAGCAAACAGGGGGAGGTATGAACTATCTGCAGACAGTTTTTATTATTATTTTTATTGTTATGCATTATTGTTATTGTTGTTGTTATTATTATTATCATCATTCTAAGATGATACTTTCAAGAGACACTTTCATCAAAACTCAGTGAAAACTCAGGCCACTTAGCAAAATATTTCTTGGCACACAGAACACACTACCTTGCCCAAAGGCCCAAGAAGTCGACCAAAAAATGAAATGATGATTACAGGGTACTTATATATGCAACAATTTGCCTATGCATTTGACTGAATCAAAATAGTTGTCATGTATTTAAAAAAAAAAAGAAAATGAAAGAGGGAAAAAGAAGAGGAAAAAGGGGAAAAGTAAATCAAAAAAACAAAGAAAAAAAAAAGGAAAATGTAGGATGCATGTTGCTAAAAATTAAGTAGGAAAGCACTGAGAATCTTGCTACCTAGGTTAGGAAATTTCAGCTCTCTCTTTTCTAAAGCGACACCTATGTAAGTGCCACACTTGCTTATTTTTGTTGTTCTCAAACAGGGCTTGCAGACAATAGATGATGTCACCATTTTGGCTTGCAGATAAATATCCAAGTATAACACTATTTTTAGCTAACTTCCTAAGGAAATCAGGCATATCTAACTGTGCCAGCACTCAGTCCTCTGCCCTGAAATTTTCTGAGCCAAAACCTACTTCGACAAATTTTGTAAAAGGCTCAGTACCTCAAAGGAACAACCTGCCTGCCTTTTGGGAAAGCTGGCAAGCTGGTGTAGGGAAGGCAGTGCATCAAAGACCTGGTTAAAAGGAAGGAGGTAGGGATGGTTCATCCCAAGAGGTGGTGGCTAGCCAGCAACTTGCCATTTCCAGCACTTGTGTGCATTCAAAGACAGGAAAATGGGGGGAAGTAGGGCAGAGCAGCACAGCATACAAGTTACAAGCAACTATTAAGAAAAAAAGAAATTAAATTTAAGAAATTTCATTGGACTTGCTGCTCATGAAACACTACATACATCTGCATATAGCATACTATGCTCTGTCTTGGCAGGAAGATTAGCTCAATTGTTTAATGGGACTTATCCATATCTGATTAAAATGATCCTAAGTGCTCCCCACAATCTTTAAAATATGTCCCCTGGCACTAATAATTTTATGATGAAAGCTAAATTATGTTCCGATCAAATTAGAAAAATTGAGGCAAATTGCATTAGGCTACTTAATACAAATGTTCCCTCTGAACAGCAATTTCATGGTTACTCTCATATCCTGTAGGAACAAGGACATAGAGGTGATCTGTGTTTAACAAAATCTCCAGATGCAATGAGAAGCAAAGAAATGGGAGATCTTAACTAATGGCATCTGGTTTTCCTCTGTGTCAGTGCACTACTGCTGGTACACAACATACATCACTTTTGTATCACCAACCAGGACATCACACCACCCCATGTCCATTACCCTCTTCTTGGTGCTATGAATTTGCAAAGTGAATTTTCCTACACTTTCCAGATGTTCTTTTTCAGGAACAATTGCAATGCCACAGTAACATACAGCATTATCTATTTGTACATCTCTTTTTCTGAACCTAGGTTTTCCACTCCATGGCCCCAGAGTTCAATTTTTTCCTCCCACGGTATATCTTTTTCAAAGTTACATAATTTATCTTTTCCCTCTTTTCGATTTATTTCTCTTGCCCCAGGGCTTTGGTTTTTATGTTTAGTACATTTCCTTTTCTCTTCCTTAGCAGAAGAGAAATGAAGACAACTTTACTTCTCTCTACTCCCTTGACATCAACACTGAGCACTCAGCTATTTCTTCACTAGGTTCCCTTACTTCCTACATTTTCTTTACCCACTTCCATCCATCCAGAAACACGTGCAGCACCAAACAAAGTCAAAGCAGCTGCACCAGTGGCTGCCCACTCTATAGCAACTGAGCTACCTGGATCTCCAGTATCAAAATCAGAGTCTGAAATAGACTGGCAGGGCTCACTCAAGGGCTCCAGAGCTGTGGAAAACAGAGAAACAGCTACAGTGTGAAGAGGTGAGGTGGCAATGACTACTGAGGCATCCATGTGCTCCCTCAGTCCACAGGCAATGCTCCAGTGCAGGGGCCACTTGGCTTCAGGCAGCCAAAAAGGTTCAGTGTGAAGGAGAGGAGATGACCCAGGACACCATGAGTTACTGAAAAGCAGGAGCATTTGGAACTTTGGAGAGCCACACAGATGCTGCAGCTGGGACAAGAGAAGCATTATCAGTTTTCTCACATAGAAAGGACACACTATGTTTATGCTTTCAATACAAAAAATTCAGTTGCTAAAACAGAAAACTGCTATGTAGGGTAAGTGTGCTGTAGAATAAAGCAGCTTAAAGGAGGGATATGGCCTAGGATTCAAGGGGTTTGCATGAGAACAGTGAGAATTTACATGAGACCAGGGAATAGACTACAATACTAAATTGCATTTAAATATTACTAATTTTCCCCCCAAAAAGAACAAAATCATTTTGCTAGGCTCACAGTCAACCCATCTAGCTAAATAGAGCTTAAATTATGAGCCAGTCACCTCAGGTTCTCGTCACAATTGACAGAGATTAATTTATTGCCTATGTGTTATTCTGGGGATATTTCAACATGAAATAGGGAAATCTACTCAATTTGGAGAAGAATTACCTCAAAAAAAACCAAACTAACACCAAAAAAATTTCACTAACATGGAATTAACAACTACATTATTTTGGTGTGTTCATAAAACAAACAGCAGGAAGATGGTGAGTAAATTTGCAAAAACACATTGAAAACTCTGAAAGCATGTGGCTGTGCCCTGGGCTTACCTTAACTGAATTTTAGGTGAGGAGAAAAAAAGTTCCAGCTACAGGCTGGAGATGGGATTTGCTCTCCACCCTTTCCTAAGCTTACTGTTCTCTCTCATACATGGTCTGCAGCTTCTCTGACCTCCCCATGCTCACTGCCCTTCACATGGCTGAACTCCCCCTGCACAGCTGGCATCACCTTCATTTCTCTTCCAAGCAGATCTGACTGATCCTTGCCTCCTCCATCTCTGATTTCTCTAGCAAACTCCCAGTCTTCCCACACTGCCTGCACTCTTACCATGGATACCTGGCAAGCTAGAACACACCCACCAAACGTGTGCATCTCCTTCACATGTTCTGCACAGCACCTCAAACAGAAGCTCATGTTAAAAAGAGACAGAAGGGTATTTCATTAGGATGGCACACTGCATATCTGATTTAACAGTGCATCTGTTATGCATATATTCTTTTTATAATTCATATATCGCACACAAATGGAGACAGGCATCAAAATTACTATCAACTGATGATATAAGTTTCATGATCTGTCTCCTGTCTTGGCAAGCACTTCAGACAGATGGTTTAGGAAACACTTCAGGTGTTTGTCCCCTCCCTACATAACTGAGCCTAAGGATGGTAGCTGCTATATACCATCAGATACACTCCCACTTACACCAAGACTTTGATCTTGGAGACACTAGACTAAAAATTTCAGAGAAAGCTGAAAAGAGGCAGACAAAAGAGAGAAGAAATTAATAAAAGACTAGGCTAATGTAGGGTTTCACCTCCATAGGCATCACTCAAGTTAAAAAATTATGTCACACAGCAAAACACTAGATCATATTCCTGTCAAAAATTCTGTCCATTTTCAACTCACTGCAACTTGGTCATCTTATTAGAACTACCTTCCCAATTTTCCTAGCACTAAGCTGGAGCAATAGTATTTCCCAGCATCCTATATTCAAGGCATGTGTGTAAATATCAGGCTAAATTAAGGGTGTTTACACACCACTGAATGAGCAGAACTAAATGGTTTTTTGAGTGATAGGCAGTTTTTCAGAATACCTATCAACATTTCTAAGGCATTTATCCCTGTAGGATGTTCTGACAAAAAAGCTTCATTCTATTTAAGTCCCCAAAGACTTCCCTTTTCAGTGCTGGAACAAACTGAACAGAAGGTGGAAAAAAAATAAATTGCCACATAAATGTAGGCATAGAAAAATCCTTCAAGTCCCACATTATGTTACTGATGTCTTCTTTGCTCTGGGCAGAAATGACTGGTACAAACAAGACAGAATCACATGCATACAGCCTGTGAACTCATCAGGGGCACATTCAAAAGGCATGTACTCAACAACTAATTGCTTTGGGAAACAAAACAGTACAGAGGTTTACACCTACAAGAGTTCTAAACTAACTGTAGGGCAAGCAACACTCAGCCCTGATTTACAACAGGCCTCGGTTTATTACAAAGCTCCAGAAACTCTCCTGTTCTGTACCACAGAACACACACAGAATGAAAACTTAAGCTTGGGCAGGATATTTCAGGCCAAAACCTTTAATCAGAAGAACAAATTAAGAAACTCAAGTGTTGAGGATAAGCCTTTGCTATCACTTCTGCATGCTACACATGTATTATCCAGGCTTTACATGAGGGATAAAGCAACACATGTGCCACCTATGCACTTGCAACCACTCTGTAATGTGTTTGCTAGTGGGAAAAAAAAATGAAGCATTTACAGGAGCTTATTAAACATCACTTTGAAGACAGGAGAACAAGCACCTTAGTGAGCTTTAAAGCTCTAGTGGGGACTGACCCTACTATCCCCAAGGAAATAACTAATGCAATACATAGAAATTGTAATATAATATGTAAGAAATATGTAGTTCAAATTTTATTTTCTCTCTAAGACTATACTGACACTTCTCCAAATGACTAAAATGGGTCACGACACCTTTATCAGAAAAGGCACATATCTTACTAAGGCAATATTCATTACTAAATCAGTAGTTAAATTTTTAAGAGAAGTATGTAGTAGCTATGTAATTGTTTGCTACATATAAAAACAGCAAAGGTCCTGCAGACTGAAAAAGCTGCGTGCCACAATGAAGAGAGGTGAGAAAGACTGCATAAGACAGATGTGCATTTAAAAATAAATAATGCTGTGGATGATGGAGGCCCTTGTGTAACCTCATCAGGGTGGATGAATTCAGGACTTATCTCTTCAAGGATATTTTCCACAATTTATTTTAAGCAGACAGTAACGAATTTTTATCTCAATGCAATATAAGAAGAGCTTTCTTACAATGTTTAACTCTGTATTAAAGGAGGTATGCTTAAGACCTGCAAAAGGAATTACTGTTTTACACCAATTTTAGCCTATGACAAGAACAATTACTGTTTTACACCAATTTTAGCCTATGATCGCAGAACAGAAATGTTTCACATTATGCAGTGTAGATAAGGCATAAAAGCTGAAGATTTACCTGCCATTCATTTCAAAATAATATGTTTTAAAAAATATACTTACAAGCACATAAATGTCAACTGCATTTACGCACTAAATAGGGCAGAACTTCAGCTACAAAGAAAACAAACCAACCATCAAAAAAACCCAGCCTTTACAGATCTTCTAAAAAAAAAACCTTTTCCTTTTTTTTTTTTTGGTCTTACCCAATTATGAGGGAAATAAAGACTTTTAGCATTTATTCCCATTCAATCCCAATTGTCAACTGTGCAGCAGCTGGTCAGCAGTCCTGATGAAACTAAAGCACTCACAGCAGCAGGACCACTTCTATGTTATGCCATATATACTGCAAAGGAGGCTGTTTACTCAGCCAGTGGGTTAAAATGAAGCAGCACAAGGAATTTCAAGAATAAAGTATCCCTATGGAAAAATCACCAGTTGAAAATCTCCAAGTGGCTTCTCTGTTAGCAGTTCATTGACAGAGGTGGCAAGTGAGAGACAGTGCTGTCCCACAGGCATTCTCCTACACTGAGAAGCAGAATCCACCACGGGTCAGTGGGAAAAATGCAGAGCAAGCCCAAAGTGACGAAGAGCTGACAGCTCCAGAGTCCCTCTGCTGTTTTTCTGCTAGAGGTATATTTCTGCAGTTTATAACATATTTCCAGAAGCCTAAGATCAGCCTTATTCTACATTCTTCCTCCTGGGCTGCAAAAGGCTGTGTCAGAAGTCATGCCTGCTTCTTTAGGGGTTTTATATAACCGCCCTCGACAGGCACCGAACAGCGTGTCAGGACACACGATGCCTTCCCAAACCTGCCTTCACCACCTGACCTCACCTGGACAGCAGCACTGGTGGAAAACTGCAAAAAGAAAACACTAGTTGGAAACCTCAGACCCCAAGGATCCACTGCAGTTCAAGGCACAGTAAACCTGGACCGAGTTTATAACACATATTGCTCAAGAAATTCAGAAAACTGGAAGTGTCACTGTGTAACAGCTAGTTGGAAAACAAATTAAATGCATTAACAGGTTATCATAAGGAAAAAGGAAATGTCCCTGTCCTTCTCCTCATGCTTAACAATGTGGTTTTAATTGTTCCCCTCAAGAGCACCAGGAGACCCTTCCATGAGACACTCTTAGTCTCTGCTTCTGGAGGGAGTACCAATCCAGCAAAAAAGACTCAAGGAAATTTCAAATTTCATTTGCACTTAAATGGGGTCAGTACACATGCAGACTTGGCCTGCAGTAAATATTCCCTACAACAATGAGGAAGTTTAGCAGAAGACTGAAGGCACACAGGTAAATTCAGACATAGCTCTGCCACCCAGCCATGAGGGCTGGTCCTGGTGGCAGTGATGGCACCACAACCAATTCCTGCCAGCTACAGGACAACACCCAAGGCCTGTGCAGTGAAATCACATCAGACATTTCACAGAATCACAGAATGGTGAGGGTCAGAACATGCCTGTTTAGCAAGGTCTATAAACCAGAAGCTGGCTCCCCTACAAACACAGCCCATACACAAACCAAGGAGAGCGATAAGGGCTCTCCACCACCCCACAGAGATGAGCAAGAGGGGTGCCTATCCACAGCTGGGAATTTGCAGAAAAAAAAGAAATGAAAGGGGAAAAAAGCAAGGAAAACCTTCCACAGGGCAAATGAAGGTCATAATATGAGAGGAAATGCTAGATAAAGGCAGCAGTGTACCTTAAGAAAACGAAAATGCAGTGCTGTAAGCCAGTATCACTACTGTAATGAGCTCAGTTATTGTTGTAGTTTGCCTTGAACAGCAGCCAATGACATTTTAATAAATTGATCAAATGTTACCTGGTTGTGCAAGGATTTCCACCTGACACAGAATACTACTTCGTAGCATCAAATACATTTTTCAACAATTTCAATGCAACTTTTTACCTTTCAGAGCAGCAATTCAACATGCTAGGATTAAAGAATGTTACCTCTCTGCTGGGGGTGGCAGAACACTTAGTGACAGCTGTGTCCCATAAACTGAGCTAAAAACTTCATCTCACAAAACACTTCAAGAAGACAGTTAAAATAAACACAGAAAAACAGAAGCCCTGAAAGTAGGCATTTTGTAGACCATATTCTGAAAAAAAAAAAAGTTTCTATTAATACCTTGTTTGAACTGTTCTGACTTAATTCTTTCCATCATCTGTTACTACTTTGCACGTCATCAATCTTTAATCTTTAGTTTTCCTTACAAAAGCCAGGCTGCCTGCTCTCAGGGTTGACCAAGTAGTGAAATGCAAGGACAGAGGACAAATTTACTGCTCCAGAGAGCTATCTTTAGAGACTCCAGCTTTCAGTGTACTGAAGTTCAGCCAAGTCCTTTCTGACGCATTTTTTTAAAAATCACTTCTATTGCCTCATTGAACAAAAGAAAACAACCTAATATTCTCTCTTTTAATCTACTCCTTTAACCTTATCCTTATACTAAGCTTCACTTATCTTAGAAATGGCAAATTTGCCAGTCTGTGGAGATAAACTATTGAATCACAAAACATATTCTAGAAGGTAAGAACCAATGTTATTCTAAATGCACACTCTGTATACTGGCTGCTTAAAACAAAGCAAAACAACAAAATTAACCACTTATGTGAAACCCCTGAAAAATATTCCTGATGAGCTAAGAGTGTCTCTAAAGTTGAATGAAAACAAATTTAATTAGCTCAGTTGTTTCGTGATGCCCAAAAGGACTTTGAAAGTTTTTCAGATGAAAATGGAATATATTTATACCGAAATTAAATACTAAATTTCAAAGAAGTTTCAGGAAGGAAACATTTCATACCGGATACAAAAAAGTAGATGGCAAATTCTGAATACCTAAAATCAGTCCAGCTTGTCCCTCTGCAGTACTTCAGAAGGATGCCACAACTTTAATGAGATCTATACTGAGCAAAGAAAAGGCAAAAATCAAATCAAGACCTAAGGTGCACATTCCATGCACTTTATACACCAGACACAAACTCCAGGGAGTAGCCCTTGTTTAAATAAGGCAGGATAAGGAAAAAGATCTATTATCCCCACCAGCAATCCATCTTGTTCTAGTTCTATCATTTTCCTTTCTAAGAGAAAAAGCATTTATTTTTTAAAATATTTAATATATTTTGATATTTTTTTAATATATTCCATCTTAAGAACCACTAGTCTCTATGTGTCTCTGCCACCTGACAAGCACCATGGCCCATTCCATAGGACACCACACTTGGCATAAACCAAATGGATCTTGGTCACAAATATATATGTAAGGTAGTTTTTTCTCTAGCTAAAAGACTGAGAATAAGAAGCATCCTTGAATATAAATATGAGAGAAAAAATACACAGTGTTTGTCAGATAGGTTTTTGAAGTACAATATTGAGCCTTGCACAACTGAAATTTTAACAAAAGAGAACAACACTAAAACATAAAAATGTTCCTCATTTCATTCAAGTAGAATTAAGTGCCAAAAGCAAGAAATCAAACAAATCCATCCAAAGAAATCTGATGGTTTTTACAAATAACCTTCACACAAGAATCAAGGCTCCTTTCTCAAGACAGTAAATGTAGATTAAAACATCTGGGGCTACAGGTAGGAGAGATCACTTTCCAGCTAAAATGGAGGTACCTTACCAAAACAAAGGAGTGAATGGTACCAAGGGAAATTTAAAGAAAATTAGAGAAAGGCAGCACAAAAAATGTTGTTGGGCAGCACGATGTAAGAGACTTTAAACATTTAATTACTAAAACCTGAAGAAGGAAAGACATGAATAGCTGCTTCAAGATACACCAATTTCACCAGGAGAGGACAGAAACTATTTTCCATTACCATTCTAATAATGGAAAAATGCCCAAGGGAATCAAACCCAGAATGCAGAGGAAAGCAAATGCTTCAAAAAGTGTTTGTGGCAATAGGCTGCAGAGAGCCAACACCCACACTGTTCTCTCCAGCCAGCTCTGCTGAGCCCTCCCCTCCACAGAACAGGGAGCACCCATGGAAAAATAGAGAATGGGAGACAAAAAGAACTGCCCAGCCATACAGCTATAAGGAAAAAGCAGTCAGGAAAAAAAAAAATAAAGACTGGAACATGGAAGTCCCTTCTGAAGCTGCTGGGAGGTGCCTGCGCAGATGGGCAACTGGAGACTGATGTTCCAGAGGCTTTTTGCTGCCCTGAAGGAACACTTCCATCTGTGGTCTTCAGCTGCTGGAAATGACCATGAATACACTCAAAGACTTCAAAACAATGGCAAAACCACTGTGGGTGGTTTAGTAGGTCTGGGGTTGGTTTATTTGTTTAAAAATTTTCAAATAACCAGCCACAATAAGGAACCTGAGTGCTTTGTGCTCATTCCAGCAGCATGGTCAGTTACCAAATTGCATATTGGTAATACATTGGTATATATTCACCTCTCCCTGAAGGTGAGTGCCTCCTGCAGCAGTGCCCAAACACAGCCCCTCTGGGGGAGCAACTCCTCAGAAACACTTCTGCAAGGAACCCACGGCAAAGAGAAATATAGATACCATCTCTAGCACCCCAAATTCATAGCCCCAAGCACAGCCTACCCAGTTCTATCAGCACCACTTAATTTCTCAAGATGACTCAGAAGATATGGGGACAAATAACAAACCAAAGGCAAAACAGATTAGCAGGTTTTTGCCAGAGACAAAGAATGAAGAGTAGCTATAAAAAAGGGCACTGTTTGCACTCCACATTTTATAAGTATTTATAGGAAACAATGGCTAGAAACGCACAACAGGCACACCTCCATCCAGGAAGGAGCTGGAGACTATAAAAAAACCAAACCCCCACACCCAAAACCCCAAAGTGCATTACTGGAGACTGAACACTGCTCCTTCCTCGCTGCTGCCAAGGCAGATGCAGCAAGCAGTTAGTGCCAGCCCACACTGGCTCTGCCACAGCCGTGCACACGGGCTCACAGGGACACCAGACACATTTGCTGCAGCTCATCTCCTCACCATTGACAAGATGAGCTTTTTTTGAAAAACGAATGACAGAAGTAAAGATTTGGGAAGCCCGTTGAGTCCTCACACTTCTTTCTTTTCCTATATATTCAATATGCAATATAAATACTTTTATTAAAGGACAGAAGATGATTCCCAGGAAAACTTACACAAGCTCAGGTAAGTTCAGGACCCCCTCAGGTCAACTTTTGGCAGTGGTCCCCTGGCAGTGCACTGACAGCACCCAGGCAGCCCAATTACCACTAATTCACAAAAGCCAATGGGACTATCTACCTATTTAATATATAAAATATTTATTTATAGATGTCAGGAAAAAACATTTATTTTGGGGAAAGCAGTACTTCATAAACTGATCTAGTCAGGGAAAACTAAACATAAAATTAGAACATAGCTAGAAATAAATGAACAGCTTTGAACTTAACTGTCCAAAAAGATATGAGAGAAAAACAATGAAGATTATTTTGATTGCTTTCACTGTAATTTATTATTTCTAAATATCAAGAATTTAATATCATTATCTTGCTATAAGTCCATTTTCTTTAGAGTAGTAGATTCCATACCCAAAAATGGTATATATTTCTCCAATCCTTGTTCTTTCTTAAAAAAATATTAAATAATAATAATAATAATACTTGATGAGAAGAGTGAGTTCAAGTAAGCCTCAGGATGCACAGGCAGCCCATTACACAGTCTGTTTCACCCAGCATTAAACTCATTTTTGAACACAGAGGAGGAAAGGAGGATTAGTTACCTGAATAACCCTTATGGAAGGGGAAAATAATTGGATTGCAAAACACAGAATTAATGTTTGTCTTACAAGAACAAATACAATGTTTATATACCTACCTGCACTTCATGCTGAAGCACAGGATGCCACAAAGCATCCTTAAAGATATTTGGATATTCAAAGAAGAATACTGGATGTTTTGAAGAATCCCCCTGGTCTACAAGATGGGATGCTGGCACACTGGTTACCTCATGCTGATTTTTCTTCACAATCCAGCACTTTAAAAGAAAACCATCTTACTTAGACTGAAGACTTACTGAAGATTTTGTGTAACTCAGCTAAAATAGAGGTATCTCCACATCAGGAGTACTTAGGTGACTCAATATACTTGGAGGCCTAAGACAAATACAATGGCAATATTCACAGACTGAGACTTTGTCAGCAGACAGCAAGAGCCAACACAAAGCTGCTGTACAAGGCTACAACTCTTCCACAGAGCAGGCAGAGCAAACAGTTTCTTGAGACATAAGATACAAAGGATGACACATTAATGGTGTCTACACCAGAAGCTTAAATACCTCATGCCTGAAGATGCAGGAAACATGAAGCTCCCTGGACAAGTAAGAACAGATTTTAGTCCCAGGGCTGAAATGAGCAATGAGCAAGTACTACATGTTTACTTGGTCTCACTTTGTAGTGGACAAGCTCAATTCATTAATTTCAAAATCAATCTTCCATCTACACATGCTCCTGCATTAAATCTAGGTCTAAGATGGTGGCCAAAGATGACAATAATGTAATTTGTTACTAGATATAATTTTGTTACTAGACACAAAAGGAAGCATAGATTTAGCGCTGGGCTAAAAATTCCAATCACACAACCTTAGAAGCCCATGCTACATCCACCCAAATTTTTTCAACTGCTTTATTATTATTGGTGTTTGTGCCATGGCTAGTGCTTTTCATCTGGGAAAAGGCTTGTAGTAGCTGGCAGTAATTGAGGTGAAGAGATCCCTACTGACACACCGTGTAATTCCACAACAAATTCAATCATGAAACTGCATTACAGAAATGGATAAACTACAACAATAAAAGCAGGTGTGACAGTAGGAGAGGAACTGTAGAAAGTCTCTTCCCCATATAAGAGAGTGTTTCCAACAGTTTATTTGATTTATTTTCTGCAAGTTTAATTATGTCAGAAAGTATTTTACAGTGCAAGTATTTCTATCAAATAAACTGTATAAGATAAATAAAAAAAGTTACCCTTACTGAGAAAATTAATTATTCAACAAGAGTCAGAGGGGCAGATTTACCAACCTTGCAAAGTAAAAATGTATTATATACCTACACACACAAAAAAATCCAACAACAACAAAAAATCAAGGATACAGTAAGTGCACTTCTGAGAATATTGCTTTGATGTGTCTCTGTGTTATGGAAGCAAAGGATTCATCTCTGAACAAAAAGAAATGATCCTAAATGTCACCCAAGAACAAATCACACAGACACCAGCCCATAATGCCCCACTCCCAATCACCTTGTCTGCATTTCACTGCACCATCAGTCTAAAAGCAGAAAATACAATTAGTGTGGTGTTTTGTCAGACTTTAAAAATCACATCTCACAGTCCTTCCAGTACAATTAAGAGCATAGAGAGATTTGCTGAAGTTCATTTCCTCCTACACTGTAAGCAAAAAAACCTTGAAGGCAACTCCTAACACTGTTTAAATTAGAGAAGATGGTATGTAGAAGAAAAGCTGGAGAAAAGATGTTGGGGGAATCTTTAAAGAAACCTAATACTGATTATGCTTCAAAATTACAACAAGCCCCCAGGGAAAAGGGAGCCTGAGAGATTTAAAAACCTGAACTGGAGGAGAAGTTTGGGAAGAAAACCTAACACCAAAACCCCCTTTATTAGCAGTTCTTGTCAAAACACCAGTAATTGGGCTGTATATCATATAATCCAAAAACATGCAAGGTAGACAATTAGCAGGTAATAATATTTTCTACAAATGTCATTCTGATCTCTCATCCTTTTAGATAAACTTCAGCCCTTAGAGGCAGTCAAGCATTCCTTATGCCAACTGTTCCCCATGTAAACCATCCCACCTTTAAGGAAAAAACCCAAATTGCAGTCTCAGACCCTGATTTTTTCTTAAAATAAATCCACTGTTGATTAGGGAGGAGAAAGAAAAATAAAAAAGGGAAAAAAAAACCTAATCAAGTATGGCTTAGTCAGAGGAAGAGTCCTCCTGCTTCCAACCAGAAAGCTGAGAAGGAAAGCTAGTTTGAATTCCTGCAGTGAATCCCATTAAAGCTAAAACCTGAAGTCCGTACATTCTAAAGAAGATAAAGGTCCAGGCTTCCCTTAGCCAGCTATTAATGTGAACAAGCTTCTGAAGTGAGAGGTTATGCAATCATTACAACAAACCAGTCAAGACCTCCCAGCAAGATCTAAAGCAGTGCCATATGGTAAGTAACAGGGGACTTTCTTTTGCATTATTACTTCCAAGAACACTTAGAAGCATTTGTTCAGATCTTAATGGAATTTATGATAGCTTTTGTCCTCCTCGGGAATCACTGCTTATTTTTATCTATCAGAAAGCCAACTGCTGAGAGAACATTATGTACTAGAGTCTTAATATTTTCAGAAGAGCAGAGAAACATTTTTCAAAATTTCAGTACTTCCTTAGTCTCAGGCATGCTGTCAACAAAGTAGGACAGAAATTTGCTGTGCTAGAGAGAGAAGTAGCACTCCTAACTCTTCTCACCTGCAGTGCAACAGCAGTGACACTAAGAAATCACAAGGAAAAATTCCAATTCAGATGACATTTGCAAGGCAAGTAAGAGAAACCACAATTACCAACCACCATTTGCAGTTAATGTACATCTTAAAAACATCAGCATCCCAGGCCCAAATTAGCACATATTAAAGAGATCACATAATCACATGACAGTAAAGCATCATTTGTTTATATATCATGATCTTCCAAAATCAATACACAACCACAGAAGACATTTTAAATATCAAAACTAAACAGAAAAATATCAAAACTAAACAGAAAAATAAAAGCATGTTCAGAATGCAGAAGCTTGCTTCAAATTTTAAGAAAAACATAGCTTTTAAATTATTTTTAGAAAACAATATAGCTGCTACAGGAGATTCAACTTGCATATTGCATTGATCTACAGCTTAGCCTTAAAAACTCTATTTACAGAAAACATAGCTGGGACAGACGTCACTGATGTTTTCCTCCTACACCTCAGTCACCTCATTAAAATGAAACCTCAGTGCAAAATTCAAATCTAGTGTAATAAGCATAGCTATTTTTTTTTTCTTAAGAAAACTAATTAATCCCAAAGGTCTATCAAGGCATACTAGAAGCCTGTACAGGGTTAGGAAAAGCAAGCTTTGAGCTTGCCTGTGCTGCATACTCTTCATATACCAAAGTCCATTAGGAAAAAAAAAACATAAAGAAAGCCCAACAAGGAAAAGAACTCGCACCCAAGAAAATAGAAGTTACATTAGCACTGCATGTCTTCTAGTTTTTTACTCCTCTTTTTAAAAAAAGCTTTATAATCTCAATATTGCTGCATTTAATTGTACAATAATTCCCACCTGATCAGTAAAGCAGATAAAAATAAAACCTCCCTCCAAATTAAGGCAGAAACACCATTAAAATACCAAACTTCCCTGCAGGGCAATTTGCCAGAAAACAGATCCAAGTGTTTGGATTTCCTGCTGACTGCGTGGATGCCTAACCCCAGAGGAAGAGCCGCTGCCCTCGACTCCCCGCAGGACAGCGGAACGCGGCAGGTGGAACATGCTGGCAGCATCCCCACACACCCACCCACCTGCACAGCCTGAGTGCTGCTGGAAGGGGACACAGGGACACACTGGGGATGGCTGCAGGCCCTTGAGGGGTGTAACCAGCCTGGCTTGTCTTTGGCAGCTCGCCCTGCCAAGTCATCTCAAATGTTGGTGTTTGTGGCTTGAACGGAGCTGACAGCTCCCCAAGGGGCAGAGCACACCTCCTCCCTTCCCCGCTGCGCCCCAGGCAGGGCCCTGCTGCTGAGGCTCACCAGGTGTGCAGTGCCTGTCCACAAGCAGGCACCTCCCGGGAGATAAGAGCTCTGCAAGTGACAAAAGGAGCCCAAAGCACAGTGCCAGCCCTCCCAGCCAGGCTGGCCAGGAGCCATGCCCAGTAGGCAGCCCACGGGCTGCTCACCCCAGCTGCCTGCCCACATCTGTGCCACACACACAACCTCCACAATCCCTCCAAAACCAAGCCACCTTCTAGAAAAGTGTCTTCAGCTCCCTTTATTTTACAAACTGGAAAGTAACAGAGGGGTTTCTTGGTGTCACAGCTCTCCCAGGTTCTGCTGGTTTATGGCACACCTGGCAGACATAATGCACCAACATGAAGGGCAGGCTGTCATGAGATATAGTACAGACAAGCCCTGCTATGGCTAAATTATGTACCAGAGGCTGTATCATGGACAAGTTCCCATGTATTGCCATCAGAGCAGCAAAAAACAGGACAGAAAAAGAGCAGAACACAGCCAGCTCCTCTGGAAGAGTGGGGAAAAACAGTGGTTGAATAAAAGGGCTAGATGGAGAACACTACTGATTGGGCTTCAAATTGATCATTGATTATTTAGTGGAATAAAAGACTATAAATAAAAATACAATTTACCACTCTGGCAATCATTAAGTTTACCAGTCTGAGGAGTATGTGAGAAAGCTCAGAGCCCAAGAACCACTAACAGCAGTATTTTGATGAGCATTAAATTCTTAAGAAAATAAATTTAGGTGAAAATTGCACAGATACATTATTACATAATAAATACAATAGAATGTATTAGTAAAGCCATAATAAAACCTAATAGTTGGAAACAGTGATAAATACATTTAGATAAAACTTACATTTGTCTGTGAGGATCATTAATCTTCAACATTTCATTTATTGTGGTGATTCCTCTAAGTGTTTGTATAGGGTCTGTATGGCTGGGTTTTGGTAGCAGGAGTGGCTACAGTGGTGGATTCTGGGAGAAGTTGCTAGAAGCTTTCTCCATGTCCAAGACAGCAAATCCCAGTTGGCTCCAACATGGATGTGCTGCTGGACAAGGCCACAGGGATCCACCTGCAGCCCACAGAGGAGACCCATCCCAGTGCAGGTCAGTGCAGGATGCCTGAGAGGAGGCTCTGACCCCATGGGAGGCTCCTGGCAGGGACCTGTAGAACATGGAGAGCACAGCCACACTGGAGCAGGTTTCCTGGTGGGACTTGTGACCCCATGGGGGACTCATGCTGGAGCAGCCTGTCCTTGAAGGACTGCACCCTGTGGAAGAGTGACCTGCATTGCAGCAGTTTGTGGAGAACTGCTGCCCATGAGATGGACTCATGTTGGAAAAGTTCATGGGGAGCTGTCTCCTCTGGGAGGGACCCCAGGCTGGAGCAGGGGAAGGGCTCCTCTCCCTGAGCAGCCTGAGAAACGTGTGATGAGCTGACCACAGCCCCTATTCCCATCTCCTTGTGCCACTAGGGGAGACAGCAGAGCTGGGAAGGACGGAGGGGAGGGGGGGGGAAGGTGTTCTTAAGGTGGTTTTACTTCTCATTATCCTGCTATGATTTTGTTAAAAGCAAATTCAATTAATATCTCTAATTCTAGCCTGTTTTGCCCGTGACAGTATTTGGTGAGTGACCTCTCTCTGTCCTTATCTCAACGAATGAACCCTTTGTTATATTTTCTCTCCCCAGTCCAGCTGCAGAGGGGAGTGACACAGAGGCTTTGGTGGGTGTCTGGCATCTAGCCAGGGTCAATTCACTACAGTCTTCAAATTGAAATTGAATGCCTTTATACTTTAAAAGTAAACACTTTCATCAGTTTAAGTTGGCTATAAGAAAAGAAAAAAAAAGAATATATGAGAATACATGCTCAGTTTCGCCCAGTACTGAAATAAATAATTTTATCTGAGCAATATAAAATTCTCTGGACTCACCTGAAACTGTGTTTCCACAAAATCTTTCTCCATCCGATAGTTTGAATTTAGAAGTACTTTCCTGTATCACAATTGTAACTGCAGATTAGAGAAGAGTACCAGGGGACAACATAGATTTTTTTGACCTCTCAGCTAGTGCAGAGACTTCCTACAGTCTCAAAACATCTGAACCTGCTACACAGCATGGGATGCCTGAAGGAAAAGTGCTTCAAAATACTTGAACCATTTGCATAGCATTGGTGAATCACTGAAGCCTCTCCAAGTCAAAGTCCTTGGAGGAAAGACCAAGCAGAGGTGGCTTCAAGATTTCAGAAATACAACAGCAAGACAGCAATGAGACATTTTTAGGTTTTTTCCCATGTATTTGCCAGTGACCTATTTCACTGTGCCACATGGGTTCAAAACCTTTTTTTTTAAGGCAGGAATTTAGAAGCTATTTTTTTTTTAAATCAAGTAATCCTTTATACTATAAATTCAAATTGATGGTTTTTTTTATTTGTAGAAACAGGGCACATGCCTCACTGCCAATACAGGGGCACAGCCACTGACATCCCTGACACAAGTAACAACCTGTGTATTCATCTGCAGGCTGTCTGAAATATTTTGCAAACATATTAATAGCATGGTTTTATTTTAGTTAAAGGCCAAAAGAGCAAGCATGGGTGGTAAATTCCTATCAGTAATTTTTTTTTCTTCTTGGTAAATTAACGTCAATCTAATCTCCATTGAACATAACACTCCTTAAAGCCCTTGCCTGCTCAGACTGATACAAATAGCAAAAAAAAAAAAAAATAAGCCTATAAGGCTCAGAAAACCTTGCATCTTAATTTAAAAGAATGGAAAAAAAATTAAGTATGAACAAAGCCATGGAAATTACTCTGCATGGAAATGAAATTGCAATGGAATTGCCTTTAGCTATAACATATAAAACAACTGAGCCGCTGTAGGAATGCTCGATTTAGCTACACCTTCAGTGTAACAACTCACCCAGTCTGATACTATTAAGAGAAACAAGACACTGAATAGTGACACTGAGGGTAAAAATACCTTTCATTAACCTAGTCCATAACTGCCCCATATGTGTAGATATTCTATGAACCAAGGCACTATACAAATTCAGGCTATTCACAACAGAACACTCATTATGAATACTTTCTAAGCCTGTTTTTATTTCACAGTCTTTCTATGGTGGTATCTTCCTCTTCCCCAAGCCCTAAAAATATCAGCTTCAGAATAATATGTGAAGAACAGACTAGACTGCAGAAGTTGTAGGGAAAAAGCCATTCTCTAACAGTAAGAAAACTGGCAGCATACTTTACCTTTGCACATTTTCCAAGCTGCAAACTCCCTGACTAACAAATCCCTTAAGATCTGAGCTCTACATCTTTGAGGGGACTAATTATATGACAGCTTTAAACAAATGTTAAAAATGTAGCTAATTAAGAACTACGTTGTTTTTTTAAAGTCTCCAAAACTTTTTTTTTTT
The DNA here is from genome assembly GCF_022539315.1 of Serinus canaria. Classification (NCBI taxonomy): domain Eukaryota; kingdom Metazoa; phylum Chordata; class Aves; order Passeriformes; family Fringillidae; genus Serinus; species Serinus canaria. Next base: position 13,438,187 of record NC_066315.1, read on the forward strand.
AATTTTTATTTCCAGAAGAAATAAATTTTCTTCCAAGGAGAAAGGAAAGCTGGAGAGCTGCAGGCAGCATTTTGATTTCTTACACACTACCATGCACATTAGCAATTGTAAGGCACGAGACTCCCTAGCACACTGCAGCTACGCACCCAGATCAATTCTCTCCTGCTCTTCTAACAGACAGATTTCTGAATGTACCAAAAATATTCTGAAGCCAACACTTAAAATAAACATCCACCACAAACAAAAGGAATTTCTATATTGATGTGGCTCCTTTCATCCTGGTTTGAAACCATGCTGAGATCCAACGATAACAAGAAACACAGAAGACAGAGTTTGTCACTGCTCTCTGCTGCAATTTTGACATCTGTTTCACAGCTCTTGGAAAGCCCATTTCCATTAATCTATGAGAAAGGACAGGAGATAAAATTCCCAGGCTGCAGAGGGCATTAGGAGACTTTCCTAGCTGACTGTACATTAAGAAAGAACTGCAGCAGCCAAATTACATTACTGTGAATAGACGGAAGATGCTGTAATTCTATTCCTTCTTTTGTCTTAATGGAGTTATTTATGTTGCAGTCTTGAGGGCAGACCACTTACCATAGACACTGCCAGCCACCTGCCTGACACACAAAAAGAGCAGACTAAGAACAGAAGGTGACATCCTGGTCCCATTCAGCAGAAGCTGGTCTGTGCTTTCCTGACTTAGCCTGCAAATTATCATTTTTAACAGTTTACACATATTGCTCCTGCTGCACGCTAACATTTAAGCAAGTAAAGTAAGGGAAGTGACTGAAAGCCTCATCGCAGAGAGAGTGAAAAAGCTTAGCTTTTGTCATACTTATGCCTTTTAAAAATAAGAACAAAAATGTGTTTCCCATTCCATATTATTAAAACATAAATATAACAAGTTGCTTCAAACTTGAACACTTCCCTAAAATTAGTATCCTAAATCAAAGAGGGATAGAATACTGGTCAAATAGAATTTCCACAGAAATTATATACACCCAACACACACATTAAGAATTGGGCTCCTTTAAGTTAAGAGATTAATTTCAAGCACCTGGCCTTGAAAGCATGAATCTCTGTTTTTATTAAAAGCTACCAAACTGGCTTCCCTCATACACAAGCAAAAGCAATACTAAAAGCAAATACAGGACCTGACAACAGAAGCTGCAGAAAAGAAGGAATGAAACCAGGAGGAAGAGATGGAAGACTGTTGGAAAAAACTAAATCAAACCATCCATCATATATATGTAACATGTCTTCTGCTTTCTTCTAGGATACTAACACTCTGTACTCGCCATATTTGCCACTGAGGAATAAAAAGAAAGATGTCACTAAGGAGCATCTACCCCCTGATATAACCTCGAGTTATTAACCCCAAATACTAAGTTTAAGGAAGTAAACATTAGAAAAGTACCTTCAAGCTTGAAGAACAGTTTGTGATATTAAAGCATGTTAGTATAGTTAGCACAGTTAGTTTGCAACCCTAAATACAGAAATACAGTGGCTCAGTCATTTGAAAGAGAAAAAATACTGGAAGTAGCTTCTCTGAATTAACTTAATATTCAAAAACAGTGTTATTGATCCATATGGTGGGAGGTATGTGGGTTGAAAGATATTTGAGAGTTTACTTTGAAGTCTAAAATAAACTGAGCGTGGTCTCGGTGCAAGTCAAAAGCCCAAGTCCACACATGACCACAACTCATTTAATCTGGACCAGCTGACTTCCCAGTAGGACATGGGAGAAGAAACTGTGCTTCTCTGAACAAAACAGGCAGTAGGAAAATCAAAGCATTGACAACTTCACAGAACAGCTAAAAGCTGGAGAAGTCTCCATTTGTGCTAGTTTAAGGAACAGAGAACAGCCACCCCATTGCCTGCAGGATGTTCATTATCCAGCATCATAATTAACAGCACTTTAGTTAAACTGCATATGGGAAAGCAGCAGGAATTAAGAGTAAATACCAAAACTCCTGTCAAATGGAAAATTATTTTCAACCAGCTATGAGAATTTGTCATTATCTTTGTGACTGTATTTACTGGGCTGTGACTCCCTCTTAACAGTCCTTCATTTGATCTCAGACAGATGATAAACAACAAGACTTCAAATTTGTTCCGTTTTCCCACTCAAGATGGGGTAGGAGATATTGACATTTGCATGGATTAACAGAAATCTTTACTTTTCAGACAGGATTTAAACATAACCCTAGAAAATACTTCCCATTTGAGGGGAACAGGAAAGGTCTGGGGAATCACACACCTCTTAATTTGCAATCTCCTTTTTTACATAGTAAAATCCTCATAGTACATTTCCATAAGTATGAAGGAAACCAAGATAAATAGTTCCGTTTACCACACACTTTGTGGTTTAACCACAAAAAATAAGATGTAGTTAGCTCATGGGAGAATGCCTGCATGCAGTGGAGCCAGGCTTGAACCAAAACTATACCTAAGACTGGTTTAGCTATGCTCAAGAAGAAACAGAAGATCTGCTTAACGTATTACACAGTGCATTCAGCATTCTGCTTCTGATATTGTCTGACAGAGGTTTCCACTAGTTGGAATTCACTGAAATATGTATGTATGTTGAATTATGTCATATACAGCCCTCGAGCTACAGGTATACCTCATTGCTTACCAGTAAAATAGATCCTTACAGATAATGTAAGGTTAAGTCCTTCACTTCCACCTCCTAGTACAAATGTATTCCTCCTTGGTTTTCAACTTTACCATACTAGAAAATGGTAAATCTTAGTTCATCCATTTCTATTCCTCTGTTTTGTCAAGTTACCCTGACAATGAAGGAAAAAGTTCTTGACCCACGATCAATTGGGGGTTCAATCAGAGAACTAAACAAGAGACAAAAAATGCAACCAATGTTATATTTTTGTCTTTTTCCTCCAACATCATACCATTGCTGAAATTTTATACAGATAACAGAAAGAACAAACTAAAAAAAACTTGTAATGAAGATAGCCAGAGCCAAATCAACACTTGGTTTATTTCAACCCAAAAGAAAACCAAACTTCTACACATGGAAGAGCAAACACTGGGAAGGGTGACCATTTGCAAAAATGGTCAGACATCTGACCAAATCTGCAGGAGCAAGGGAGCTCTCCAGACAAACACTTCTTCAGCAAACATCTTCTCTCCTACAAGACACTTTCCCCTGTGAACACACAATTAATTGACAACCTCCCACGTGTCTGTAACATGCCACTGGCCACTCATACATCCTTATGATGTTACCAAATGTTACCATAATAGAGGCCTCCAAGGCTTGCATCAGCACTGAGCACATCTCTAAGAAAAAGGAGAATATTGGTTAACTCAGGCCATGGGTCCACATTAGATCAGCTAGGCACAGACATGAAAGTATTCTTTCCTATCACAGTGCTCCACCAAGGGGAAGCATGACAAGCAAGTACTGTCCCTTTAGCACTGAAATTAATAATATTAATTACAAACCCTGATAGCAAAAATTAAGCTAAAATGCACCAAACTTGAAAGAGGGGTTATTTGAGGACAGGAAGAGAAGGAGGAAGCCTATTCAAAGTCACCTGGTAAAATGCTAAACTAATTTACAGAAAGAAGATAAGCATTTCTGCAAAGAGAAAATAAGTTAAAATTATTCTTCTCCAGTCATAAAACCATGTAGAAAACATACATTCAACAGAAAGTCTGAATTTGGATCCATTTCTTCCCATCCTATGTGAAACAGTTCCCAGCTGCAAATTGCTCATTCTTAAAAATTACAACAACCTTGTCAAATTTAAAGAATCAGCTATGCAGAGTCCTCCACCACATGACTCCTGAAGTCCAATTACAAAGCACTCCTGTTTTCAGAAGACAGAATGGGGGAAAATACTTAATTAGTATTATTAATAGTTAATACTTCAGCCCTCTCAGCGTGACATAGCATAATATATGAATGGTCAATCAAACCATTTAAAATGTTATTGATGTTAAAACTGAAACACTAATGGGGATCTGTTCCTGAAATATCTCAGAACTAAACAAGTATGTATGAAACAAGCTAATCCCACAAATCAGATGGGAAATTACAGGAACCACAAACTCAGCTGGCTGCTTATGTTTAACAATGTAGTGATTGCTCTGGGTAAAAAAATTACAGGTATTATATAGCTTTGAGAAAGCTTTGGGAAATATTTCTAACACATGGAAGACAAAAATACATAAAGAAATGCAAACCAAGTCTCCTCTTTAGAAAAGGCATACACTTCTGCTCATTCAGAGGCCAGGTACATATTAAAGTTTTGGAATCCTTCTGTTTTCACAACTCTCACAACAGAAAAAAACCACAAACAAACAAAAAAGGTTTAAGAGACTCAAACCCAATCTAATGTTTTAAGAGTTTTTAATACATTGGTTATTATATCTGCTGCATATTTTAACGGTTAATATCTACTTTTGCCTCTAGACAGGACACTGCAATTCCTTGCTATCTGAAAGCTGTATGTCTCTGGCTGTCAGGACTGTTGTAATACCAAATTAAATACAGCCTCTAGTAGTTATCCATTCACCTTTTTGAAGAGACCTAACTGGGTTAGGAACTTTAGAACCTACCCAATCTTCTGACAATAATGACTCAGATATGGGAAGCCCTAAAGTTGGAGCTTCATAGTACCTCCATTTCAAGCTCATCCCCAGCTGATTCCCAGAGGGAAGAAGCAATAACTCAATTTGTAGTGGTAAAAACCCAGCCTAATTGCCCTTTTCCTGCAACAGTGACACAGTGACTTCACAGACAAAACATAAAGGAGCTTTCAACTGCAAAGTAAGGAAAGACTATCCAATTTCTCTGGAAATCATGCTGGAATCCCCATGTAATTATGCCAAGATCTCAAAGCCAGCTCTGATAATTAATATTTCTAGGGACTGAAAGACCCTTAAATTAAAATCTCCAAGAAGCAGGACTAACACAGAGGATGCAAATTTGCTGCATTTCTGCTTTGGGGCACAGAACTCTTCATGGAGCTGCAGACTTCAAGCCCATTATCTCATTCATATCATAAAACTTTGGAAACAAATATACAATTTGCAAGCACTCCCCTAAGATAAAACCAAAGCATGCTGTACATTTTATGTTCCACAGTACCACTGCTTGATAAATAGCACAGTCATTTCCCAAATGTTATAAAATTTTAAGTCCTTCACACATTTCTGGAGTCTGGTATTTACATGGTAGCTTTGTGCCAACTGCTCAAGAAATGTTTAAAATTATAGTTTTGTATTGGGTACCTGTTGGTTAACTGGGTTATAGAAATAAACCGACACAGTCTTTTCAGAATGCAAATAAAATATGAACATACCAGAAATTTTGCCTACTACAGGCACATTATGGCAGACAGAGATAAAACCCATGGGGCTCCAGCCTGCCACAGCCCCAGATAATATCAGTGTTCAACTTCAGAGCACACATGAGTGGCTTTGAAAGGAGACACTGTGATCTGAGCTGGCAGATTAGAAAGGAAAATTCAAGCCCTTGAAAGGGATTGCATGGTTGAGATAAATGAGCACAGGTGTCACAGGTTTAGCTGGAATTAGCATCAGAATTTGGGACTTTTGAGAATTTAGAATGTTTTAAATGTATAAATAAATTAATACAGTGAAGGAAAACAATCTGTCAAAAAATAACCTTATTACCTGGCAGTTATATTTCTCCACTGAAGAGGCAAAAATTAGAAGTAGACAAAGCACACACAGACACTCCCTTCCAAGGGATCAATGTGCCCACAGAGACCAGGGTTAACCCTGAAGCTGTTTTGCTGTCAGCATACTGCAGTTCTGTTCTGACTTCAATTTAGCTAGAAAAGGAACAACCTCTGCCTTACAGCATCCAGCAACAGGCTAAAACAGCATTAAAAAGAGAAGCTCCACTCCATTGTGACTAAAAAAGCAGTTTCCAGTAATTTTGTTAACCAATTCAAAACTAGTATTTTAAACATTTAAATGCTAAGGCATACAGATGTGATTTGGTGTTTCCCTAAAAACAACATATCTCAAATTCCCTGGGAAAAAAAGGCCATTCAATCATATGCTTGAAGCCTAATGAATCATTTGCTTTCTCCAAAGGGGACAAGATAATAACCTAGTCAAATCTTTCACACATTTAAACACTGTAACAGAGGATTTAAAGATTGGGTTCCTGTATCTTGATTTCACAGTGCTGTCCCAGCAAGTTAAACTTAAACAGAATAATAAGCACAGCAGGTCCTCTCTAACTTTTGTATACAATCCAGACTGTCATTGTTCTTGCTGGCAATCTGAGCTGCACTCCTTCCAGGGAAATTTTGGAAATATAATTAAATTATTTATAGACATTTTAGTTTCAGATAACTTATCACATTTATGGTAAAGAAAACCAGCAGATGCATATTTGTGAAAAAAAGGTAATTTACATGATTAGGCATCAAGTCCTAAATCAAAATTACAATAAAATATCTATTTCTTAGTTTGGATCAGTTTAAGAAACATTAAAACATTAATTAAACATTGTTGGTCTCACTTCCTAGCACATTTACATTTCAAGGTGATGCACGTATTTTCTAAATATTCATCCATGTTAACTTCCTATATCAACCCTTTAACAAGCAACGGTAATACAGAAACAGAGAGGGAGGGACAGAGACAATGTATCTGCTTAGAATCCCTACAAGAATAGTTTTGGCCTCTTGTTGTATTTGCATGTATCCTTTAGTTCTCCTGCAGTGTATAAATGACCAAAACTCCATTATTTTAAGAATATTCACATTTATACACAAGCAGGGATATTAGTGATTGTCATTGTTACGAGAAGGATTATGTATTTTTTTTAAAAAGGTAAGAATGAGCACAGCATCACACAGTGAAATTACCCTATGCATAAGGACATTCTTCTTACAACAACAGAGAAAAGACAAACTGAAAATACATAATCAAGAGGACTATAAAGGATCACTTGACATAGAAAACACTGGAAGTAAATTAATAGGATTTCAATTGCAACAAGAAGCTTCTGAAGATAAAATATTCTGGTTTTGAAATTAATGTAACTATTCAGAACAATGTAGAAACAAGAACAGTTATCCAGAAAGCTGACAATTCTTTAGTAGCCTATAGGGCTTTCTACACAGCAGTCAGAACAAGGTAAGGCAGTCCAGCTAAAATAGAAAACAAGCAGTGATCACGAGTAACAGAACATTTTCTTTTAAGCATGAAAATCTGTGATGAATACATCAATAATATTTCAAGGGCAATACAATTAAAACTGGAATTACAGACTAATAGTCAAAGAGATAACTTGATCTCACCAAAATTACAGAAGAGCAGCTTCACAGAGAAAATGCTTATATAGCTTTGTTAGCAGATACAGCTGAAAGGATCAACACAAACCAGAACTAACAATATTAACACCTGCTTGCAATTAATTTCTTTAACTAGAGCAACCTTCTTCCCCTCCCTAATGACAAAGTTAAAACAGAAAGAAGAACTGAGACTCTTGCCAAAGCAGACTTCAATTTTGTTAAATCTAATGGCCTTCTGCTGCCTTTCCATCTGCTTCATTGGAACTTCAATACCCATCACCGAACAATTTCTAGTTAAAAAAACAATAACAGGACTACTGCCAAGAGTGGACTCTGACTGTTGATCCATCAATTAAATACAGCCACTTCCAGGCAGAAACACAACACGAGCTGCTGTACCTTGTCCTGACACACTGCCATGCTGCACACATCTAATGAAAGCAGGACAGAGAATCCACCCCAGAGAACAGCCCTGGGCAGGGACACTGCTGAAATGCCCGTTTTCCAAAGGATACCCCATGTCACACTGTACACCTGCACTGGAGGTACCGATCAGCTGGGTCTCTCTTTACATACAAGCAATGGTAAAAAAAAATGGTTGGTTATTACATGTTTAAAAACATTTACATTTAGGAAACAAACAGAAGTGAGCATCTGAGAAATCAGTGAAGTCACAGGCAGTGACTACAAATAGATAACAGCAAGCAATAACATAGAGATCACAGAATAATGTCACCTCCTGTCTATTTACTTTTATAGCCAGACTTTTCAAGCACCAGGTAATGTAGAGACTTCCTTGGAATTTCAGTAATGACTGGAAACAGCTTTTAAATGGTGACAGAACACATTAAAAATGGACAAGATTTCAAACCTCAGAAAATGAACTGGGTATGGGGCAGTTTGAAAATACTGATATCTACATTTTACAGGTTATCTGATGGGCTCCTCATTGGGCTTCAAATCAAGATATGCAAACAGAGATGTACAAAAATTAAATCTTTTCTATTTAATTGAACCAAAATTGCCAAGGCAAAATTATTTTCTTAATCAGTGTTCTGGATAAGCTTTAGATAAAATCCATAAAATTTATGGTGTAGGATGTCACCTGTTGACTATTGTAAAGTGAATATTCTTAACACTAATCTTCTGTGAAATACAATCTTTCAGGAGTTTTTTCGACTCATTGGAAATGAAAGGGAACTGAAACAGTAACACCACAAACGCATAAGCACTTGACTGTGGTTTCAAATTGCAATATTGCTTCCTCCTTGAATATCTGTCCTGTGAAAAAGTGCAGTATGGAATGCAGGGGGCAGGGGGGGATGGAATTTTCTTCCTTCTAACATATTGTTTAAGGCATCATCACAGCTTGGTGGCTAGTCCTCAACTTTAGTTTAACCTCTGACTTTTACTTACCTTTCAAGTATGTAATTCTTGCAATTACTAAAGATGCCCATATAATTAATTGCAGTATATTCTGGAAGACACCTCTTCTAGCAGAAAACACTTCCTTTTATCCAGTAGCAATGCATCTCCCAATATAAATCCAGTTTTCTTTTCAGTGTGTGCTAACAATGCTCCCCAATACACAGGGCAGCAAAACTGTAACTGTTAACAGGAGTTTCAAGTTTCCAGTTTCTTTTCCCCTTCACACACTGCTTAGGCAAGGAAAACCCAGATCATGAAGCACAGCTGATGACCCCACAGCATTCCTACCAAAGTGTAATTATAGGACATGCAAAACTCAAATCACTCCCAGCCTTCTATGCAAAAAAAAAAAAAGAGACCTAAAGAAACCATAAGGCTGAATACAGCTCCTTCAGAAATCAGGAGGCCTAAGCTAAAATATACTAATTACTGAGTTTTAGGAAGCCTATCCTATTTCCATACCTGACTGAGAAAGATGCCCCTTTGCTCCTCCCTTTAAGTCCAAACCAAACCACAGCCTTTATGGGTATGCAACTGCGCAGGACAAGCACTAAAATCATATTTCACACTGAAAATTCAACTTGATTTGGATGTCCTTAGAAAACATATAATTTTTTTTAAGAACAAAATCAAGCAAACAAAAAATAATTAGTACATTTTAGCATTCCAGTTAACTCTGAAAACTTGTCACTGTGTGCTCCTAGACCACCAATGTAGCCTAGGCCTTATAAAATTAAAGTATCAAATATATAAAGATGTCTGCTGCTCACACACCAGCACAGCTCTCTAGGACTCCAGCACGTACAGGCACTCCAAAACAATCCCACAGACAAACTTACTCTCCTGTACCAGAAGCAATCCAAATCTAATACAGAGGTTAATAAACAAGGAAATTTTTTTTTTAAGGCTATTGCTATCTTCCCTTTAAAAAAAAGAGTCACATCTAAAGACAGTTGTAATTCTTGCCTCTGTCTTAAATGTTTACAGGAATTCTCCAGTTCTGTAAAGCTTTTCTAACACAGCACAGTGCAGATGGCCCCATGCACTTTCTCTGAGCAGCTGCTGCTGTCCGAGACATTGTCTTGGCCAACTGGGATTTCTCAAATTCTCTGCTATATGCAAACACAACACTTGAAGACAAGTATGTAAGGCACATTTGGAAGGAAATAAAATTTAGTGAAGGCTTATTCTTCACTTGTTTTTTAACTTTATTGAATAATCAAGAGGTTTGGCTTTCTAAAAGCCAGTCTCATTCAGTGAGTCTCTTAGCTAATATACACATAGCAAATACTCATCAGAAAAGGACAGAGGCAGGAATGGACCCTTAGTCTGAAGACAGGGAGGGAGACAGGAGACCAGTTGGTCAGCTACCTTTTAAATACACTTTCACAGAGAAAATATTTGAGATAGTAAAAAATCTGTCCTTTGCTAAAACCCAGGTGGTTGAAAAGGTGGAAAGGATTTTTCATTCTCTCACAAATATTACTTGTTGACATGGAGATTGCTTTGCTTGAAAGATGCCAATTGATATTTTTAATTCTAGTTTGCAGCATCAAGATATTGTCTCTAAAAATATTTAATATCAGGGAAATAAAAGAATTTCCATTAAGGGGAAGAGGACATATATTAACTTAAAAATAAATTTTGTTCCCAAGAGTCAGGCACAGTATTTGAAAATTATTTAATATTCAAGTAGTTTTCAGCTTTCTTTGTTCATATCACCAATCCTTTTGGGTTTTTTTTAATTTCATATTTCTGATAGAGAGCCAAGGACATCACTTACTGCTGCCTCAGCTTGAAAACACATAAGTTACCCATTATTAATATATTGTACTAATAAGCACAAGCATGAACACATAAAGTGTTGTTCATCACAACAACCACCTTCATTTGCAAGTAATTTCTGATTCTCCATTGTTTACTAGGTCAATGTAGCACCACAGAGATAACAATGATCCCTTTTAATCAAAGGAATGAAGCTAATGGAAATAATTAATGCTAACTACCAATAACTAGCAATTTATTTAAAACACAAAGGCAAGTGCCTGGACATAGCTGCTATATATTATCAGAAGGAAACTCAGACTTTTTTCTTCACATCTATTTTAAATTCCATTAAGAAAATACACCCCAAGTTTAGTTATGGCACCAAAAATGCCATCATGACCAAGTCCTGGGTAATACCTTCAGTTTGCTATGATAAGAAAGCTTACTTGTGGCAAAACAATAAACCCTGCCAAAAAGGGATAAACAGGAGACAAAAGAAAAGGATACAAGAAAAATTTAGAGCATGAAAAAAGATCACCAGACCCAAATAGCAAGATAGGTGAGTAATGCCACTTAGCAGTGGCATAAAACTGGTTTTTTGAACCAAGTCTTGGGTTTCTCCCCAAACAGTAAGTAAATATTGTCAAATCTTACTTGAAAGATGCCACAGAGATCTTTCCAGAGATCATTCAGGCTCCTGGATAAAATTTATTTTCCAGGTTACAAATAGATATTAGCAACTCTCTAGAAGACATCAATAATAAAGTCTTATCAGTGCATGCTTGCCCTATTATTTTCTATCAGATACAAAGAAAAAAGTACCTTAGTTACTTGAGGAAAGAGATCTGCAGCAAGCAATAGAAAGCTAATAGGACTATATAGAAATCAGATGCAATATCCTCTTTCAACAAGTGCCTTGCTGAATACTAAGAGTTTTGCAAGAGCAAGTTCCACGTTCTGAGTTACTTCAACAAGACTTATTCTCACATGGCCCCTGATTAGAAAATTTATCATAGGTGTCAATTGTTTGATAAAAACAAGCTTAGATGCTTTAGTATCATTGCAAATGTTTTACAGCCAGCAATGCACTTGAGTATACAGTTTACATGCACTGCTGAACTGACACTTCAAACTTAATTATATACTGCTGCACCCCTGCCAAAGCATTTTCATCACGAATTATACCACCTTCCATTTGATAGTTACCTGTAACAGCTTATTTCTGCTATACCTGCATCAAAGCTATTTTATCTCAATGAAAACCTCCATGTAAGAACTGACAATGGCTCAAAAAAGTCAGCACACTCTCATGAAATCTAGTTGCAATAAAACATAATTTTTATGGCATAAATAAAACCAGTTATACAGCTACAGCCACATTTGACAGTGTGCTGACTTAGCATGTGACATTCCCCCCAGCTTTGATTAGCACAGCATCACCAGGGTGAGGGAACTGCTGGTGGAGATGATGGCACAGCCAGCAATGGGAGCACAGCAAGCACACATGACCACGTCAGCAGCCTTCTGCAAAACACTTTCTAGAAGTAGACAGCAGGGATAGAGAGCTCTTCTGACCTACAAACAAAAACCTTCAAAAACCCTGAGGGTGCCAGCCCCTCAGGGTGCCACCTGGTCTGCCAGGTAACCCCGGCCAGAAGAAGCCAGGCACCAATCCCACTGGGCAATGCTGAGCACATTCCCACTCCTCCAGTAGAAAGAAAACCTTTTCCAGCAAGAGACCCTGTCTTTCACTTAGGACACGCCAAATCAGTCAGATTTGAGTCCCCTAACAGAAACCAAGAAGGATCTTCATTTGCATGAGGAAAGAAATGCAAAAACACATGGTTAGAAAAGATTTACATACAGCTGGACACATTGAATAATGGGCAGAGTATCAACTACAAAGATGGTAATTACCAGGAAATTTCTTCCATGAAATGCAGATCTTAAGACTCCTACTGACTAATTCTCTTTTCAGCTTTTTATTCAGAAGAAAGCAGTGTATATGCATTCCATACTCCTTAAAAAGAAAAAACCTCCACAGCTTCACAGCCTGTTTTAAGAATTGCAGCTCATGCACCATGGTTTATTTGTTATCCCAAACTGTATTTCAGGACATACATTCATCATAAAGCACCCATTTCCAAAAGATACAAAGAAAATTATAGGTATTAAAATGCACTTGGAAGTCCTAAGACACAATGCAGAAACAAAGCAATCTTATCAATTTGTGGATAACCATCACACAGATCCAAGAGAACAAGCACTATTTGCTTGTCTGTGGAACATGCAGAAGAGGGAGGAAAGTAGGAATGTGCAGCAAATGTTGAAGTGAAATCATGATGTAAGATAATACAGGGCTTTGAATTCAGTGTTGACAGTTATGCTGCCACCCTGGAATCTTCACTGACCCTGCTCTAGAACAAACTGTGCTTGTTGTGCACTTCTCATCACTCAAAAAGAACTGCAAAACAGAAGGGGTCGAGTAAGAGATGAGACCAGGGACAGGATGTCTGTGTGGTGTGGGTAGAAGGAGGCTGGGCTGAGCACAGGCAGGAGGTAAGTAAGGCAGATTATGACAGACACAAAACAAACGGGAAGAGGGAAAAGGAGATAAAAATCAGACAGTCTCAGTAAAGCAACAAGGATGGAGGAATCATCAAAAAATATAGGAAGAATGATTGTGAAGGAATATATTGAACTTTCAGCTCAAAGCTGCTTTTACCATTGTACTAGCAACATGCCAAAACCACACAAACTAACCTCTTACTTTTAAAACATTATATTCCAATACATTTGTTAAATATAAGACCTTAAGAACAAAGTTTCCATTCAAGATCAGACACACACAAAAAAATAAAATAACTGGGGGTAGAATCTGCTACCTAACTGTAGCCTGCTCTTCTACCAAAGCCCAGAGCTTCGTGAAGCTCACAGATACTCCAAGGACAAATGGCACGCGGGGTTTGCATCAGTTACCCAGCACCAGAGCAGGCTCTGAGCTGACCTGGGCCACCAGCAGCAGGAGGACACTCGGACACCAGGGGCAGGAGGACATCAGGCAGGAGGACATCGGGCACCAGGGGCAGGAGGACACTCGGGCACCAGGGGCAGGAGGACACTCGGGCACCAGGGGCAGGAGGATACTCGGACACCAGGGCAGGAGGACACTCGGACACCAGGGGCAGGAGGACACTCGGGCACCAGGGGCAGGAGGACACTCGGGCACCAGGGGCCATGGTCAGGGCCGTGCTGCACAAACCCTTCCTAAGTGCAGGGATCCCACTGCCAGCTCCTGCTCTGCAGCACCAAGGCCTGGCAGCAGCCACAGTGCCAGCACCATTCCTCACTGGAATAACCACCCTGCGCAGTCAGTATGAGTACACTTCTTTTTTCCCTGCATTAACAAAGACATTGGTGCATCCATGGGAGCCCATTTTGAGATAATCAACACAAAATCAGAGAAAAAAGAACTACAGAAGTGGTTTCTTAAGTTCTCTTCTCCTTTTCTACCCACAATCATACATAATTTCACTGCTGTTGAACTGCAAATTTATATTCAAAAATTAAAACATGCAGTAAGGAGAAAAACAAAAGCAACAAAAAAACCCCCACAACCAAAAATGTGAAAATATGAGGGCAGTTGTATAATATGAGTTCAGGTTCTCATGTAGTAATAAAACCTCATAGTTTGGATTGCATGAACTGTGACTCAAATACTTGTTACAAAAATAATTCTTACTATAATATTTTTTAAAGAAATGCGATTTAATGTTGAGAGCTTACTTTTCACAAAACATTTATTTCCAGTCCAATTTAACTTGGCACTGTCCTCTTCACTTATATATCCATTTTTGCCCAGGGGAAACTACTTTCTAGATTTAGAATTTGCATCACTGCTTATATATGGAATTTTGAATTTTTTTTGTTTCCTTTAGCTTTCAAAGGTGGTAGTTTTCTTTTTCTCCATGAAACAAACAGTTAAATCTCTCCTACTTCTTTTTCTTTTTATCACAGACTTGATCTCTAAAACCATCTCAGTTACAGGAATCCTTCCTGTCCCTAATCCTATGAAAAAGTACAGAAAATCCTCCATACAATTACAATTCCAATTTCTATGTCTGACACAGAGGGAGTAACTGAATATTGTGAATACAGCATTCTAGACACTTACCCCAAGTGAATTATCCTAGAAGAAAGGAAGACATTTAGCTGCAGAAGTGTGATTTGAAAGCTTAAAACACAATTGCACTTCCAAACTCTTCACACACTTTCAGCCTCCACTGGCTGACTGAATAAATTCATATGGATTTCTGCCAGCCAGGAACAGTCACAACAACCAGCTCCAAGGAGAGCTGTGCATTCACAGGGAGCATCAGGTGGGACTGACACACAGCTCAGAGCACAGGCACATGCAAAGGATCTTGCTGTTCACTTGTGAAACTGGATTTTACCTTGATGTTTATTTTACTAGCTGAACTTTGAAATCTTCTGCATATGATTTTAACAAGAAATATCATGATACCAACCAGAAAAAAGCTCACGTATCTTAATTTCAGAATCCCTTTTCAGGAACTGTCCGCTCCAACTACAAATAAATCAGTCATTGATTACTATTTAAAAATGGAAACACTAGGATTTCAAACCACATCTATGAACAACTGGGTCAAGTGGCTAATTACAATCCTAATTTAAAAAGTAATAGTGAATAGGGCAGAGATTTTTACATTAAAGGTCATCCTCAACAGATTTTACTGAGTTTGGAGATCCAACAGATTTAAGATTGTGCCTACAGCAGCAGCTGAAACTTTGCCAGCAACTAGAAATAAAATTCTTTCTAATAAAATCTGAAACTGCTTTTTCCCTAATTACAAACAAAGCAGAATAATGCTATGAATTGTTAGGCAAAATATTTTGCCAATGGAGTTCTTATTATTAATTTTAACTCTGTTGATTTCAGTTCTATATTTCATAAACTTAATTAATAAAAACAAAATGAATCTTTCAAAGTTCTCCAAAATAAACAGGAAGCAAAACAAACAGGAATAAAAAGCTATTTTAAAGATCCCAATTCCTAATAGCTGCAGTTCTACCTCCCAAACACACAGGAAACTTTTTCCAACCTGTATTTCACACTGGTTATTCTAATAGCTTCTTTCAAGAGGAGGAAGTGGGGGGAGACCCACACCAAATTAGTAGAAACTACAGTTTACTGAATGAAAACTGAGACAGTTTATAACACAGAGACAACTTTTTTCAAGCTAGACAAATAGATGAGATCTAAAACTCCTAATATGAGCCTAGGAAAGAAGAGATCTAATTAATTTCAAACGTTGAAACACCTTCTTCAAGGTCTTTAGATCACTTGCATTACTTTACAGCACAACGCAGCTCACCAAGTACTTCACAGATATAATTACTGCTTGCAAAGCTCACTGACCACAGCCTGAAAGCTTCTTTTAGTCAAAGCAGGGAATCATGGTCTGCTGTGTTCAGGATCAGCTACAATTCCCAAACTTTGGATCTTCTAATCTAATGCAATGTCCTTCCACTGGAAGGTCAGGAAGGAGGATAAAGAAACCAGTGTATACTTAGCTTTAAAATGGAACTATTGATAAATAGCACAAAAGCATAACTGCTGCCAGTCATTTCACATACACAGCCTCATCTACTGCTAATTCCTAACTTACCCCCTCCACAGAGAGCTTGCACAGAGGTGAAAAAGTGTAGGATAGCAATGTGAAATATCTCTGCTGACCAAGCATGGTTTCTTTCCCATGCAGTACTACTTTCAATATTTGAAATGAATGTATTTTTTTCCGGAACAAAGATGGTAATAAGTATCTTTTTCAGTTGGAAGCGTCCCTTAAGATGTCATAAAACAAATAACAACATGGCAACAAAAAGGTACCGCTTCCCAGAATACTGACGTGCAGGGATAAAATGCACAACAGAAACAATTTTAAGCATGGCAGTAATTCTAAATTCTGGATCAAATTCTGAATCTAGAAAAGAACCCCTGTATCATTACATCTTGCATCTTCATTTAGTAACACGGCATCTTTATTCACATCACTTTGTGTAGCCTGACTTTACAAAGCTCTGTATCTTCTGTAAGTTTTGTCTCCTTACAATCCAACTTTCAGAGGAAGGAACAATTCATCAATTCCCACTCTTAATGAAATACCAACACAGCAAAGAAAACAATCTCTTAAAATTTCAACACATTCTCATATTGGTTTCAATACTGTTGAAAGTAAATACTTTCGCTTCCCATCTGATATCTTCTGGATCTCTGCCACAGCTAAGAATCATTTTGCAGACAAAAAAAGATAAGCAAGCCAAAAGTTTGAGATACAACTTTTTTAACTAAGGCTGGGTGGATTTTTATTTAAAAGAAAATTAGGAGTCAGTACTTGAACGCTGACTCTTCTGATTGCAGAGAGAAGGATATTACAGTGCAGATTCTCCCTCTAAGAATCACAGTAGAAAAGAGCATGGGAAATGTCACACAAAGTGGATGAAAATTCACTTTTAATCTTGGGATTAGCTCTATACCATAACCTTGTCTGAGCATTCAACGACTGCAGTTTTCTGCAACATTTTCACACAAACACAGATAGTAATAAAGTGCCACTCACAGCACTAAAAACGTTGACTTTATTGATACATTTTGTTCAAACCACCATAAGCTACAGGAGGAGGACACAGTTTTGCAGGGCAAACTGCACCTATTGATGGCATACCAAAGATATTTCAGCAACATGGTCACAGCATTACCCTGACTTAAAAGAAACAGTATTCATTTCCAAAGAAATAAAGAGAGAAGCAAATAAATAGGAGTTGGACTTCAGTGATCCTTGTCGGTCCCTTCCAGCTCAGAATGTTCCATGATTCTAACGCCAGTTCATGGAAAATGTGAATCTTGATGATCTGGGAATCTTGTCTTAGCTGAATGATCTAAAAAATCCTTTCCAATTTGCAGGCCCAAAATGTTATAAGCATGAAGAGAAAGAAAACAAACAAATTAAAACAAAAGGGGGGGATATCAGGATTTTGTGCAAATTCTCCAACCAGTTTTCATTAGTAATCTTCCATTAATGCCAACCATGGCTCTTTAACCAGCTTCTATACTAGTTAAGAATTAGAAACAGGAACTTTGGCCTGAAGACTAAGATCTTTCTCAACCCAGTTCAGGCTACCAAGCACTCCAAATTTAAAACCAGTTCTCCCAGAAGAGTTGTTGATGCTCCTACTGGGGCCTACAGAATCAGCAACAAAAGCTAGTTTAAGTTGATCTCAGTAAAACTATCTCTGAACTTGGGTCAATTTTGCAAAAAGTTTCAGCTAAGGAAATTAACATCTCAACAGTCCATTTCAGCAATTCTGGAATATTTGCTTTTAAAGTTGGTTTGTAAGGAGATAAAACTCCTTACAAACTGCTTGCTCTTCTTACGGAAGACACAGGAAGTAGTAACTACTCCAGTGAAGGCACTACCTATGCACATGCTTGGAATAGTCCATCTAGCCCATCCACAGTCCTAGATTTAAAAGATTTATTAATGCTTATGAGCTCTTCACGTACATTTCAGAGAGGTATGGCATATATATTAAATATTATGCAGGATGAAGTGAAAAAGATCACTCCATATGTCAGAACGCACATAGAAAATTATCAAATTTTAAAAGTTCTATTTATCCAAGTCCAAAGGAATGGAAAAGAAGCAAAAGTAATGTTGATCCATTTCTACATGGAAAGCTCAGAGAAAGGCTATACATATATATGCTTTCAGTTTGCAAAGTGTATTTCATATTCTTGAAAAGATGTTAAGCAAGGAAGATATTTAGACTGTCTGATGCGCAGCTGACTGGCAGGACAAGGACAAGGACAGCCATCAGGTAGTGTCAGACATTGCTTACTTACTCCCCTTCCAGGATAGGAGAGCAGCTAGAAAAAGGCATTCACGGTGTCAGTAAGCTGCTGTATGGTGTCCCAGGACTGTTTTTGTATCATCTGACCTGAGCAAGGCCTGAAGATGCAGTAAACATACCCTGGAAGTCTAAAAAATATTCAGTAAGCACATAAAATTAGGTAAACCAGCTGCGACCACACAGTGAAAAGGTTTTCATTCCTTTTAAATACATTATTCTTATTATAAAACCCAAGGGGAAAAAAAATCTAAATCTAAATTTGAAAACATCCAAAGCAACTCAAAATACAGTAGTCCTTTCATTTTCTGACGCCTATAATTTTAAGTTGTTTCCTTCTGTTTCAAGTACCAATTTACCCAGCCAAGATTGTACAACTCACTTTCAAAGAAAATACTAATCAGATGGCAGTGCACTAATAAAATTTCTTAGAAGTAAGTCCAGATATGACTAGCACCTCTGAAAGCTTCTGCAACTAAATATAAAAACACAGGGTGTAAATTTATTGTTTTGATGTGAACAATGTTAAAATGAGGTTTAAGGAAGGCTCTGTACAATGTGATGGTGTCTCTTAGGAGAAGCAGGGCATAGACAGAATAACCAGATGAGGCTGGTAACAAGAAAAAAGCTGTGCAGGAGGCATCATTAGCAAGGTGCAATTTAGGCCTAGGTTCACCAATGCAGGCCACGGTAGGCTGCATTTTTAATTTTTTCATGCATCAGAATACAGGGGTACCTTGATACATGATCTCTGACAAATGCTCAGGTAGATAACACCAAATACCTAAACAGTAGCACTGAAAAACACACAGATCACCTCTGTGCTGGAGTTCTGGCTAAAGGAACAAGAACATTTTTTGACAGAGAATTTTCTGTAAGCCAAATAGGCTTTGTTTTTAAAGAAGGGCTATCCTTTTACAATCCGTGTTTTAGCAGGAATGTCTGTGTGCAGCACACTGATGTTTAATTTGCTTCTGAAATGCTTATGTCTTGACTTTTGTGAAGTAGGTCAGTTCCTTCACAATGTGCAACCCACCATGCCCTAGCTCTTGAAAACACGAGTATTCCCTTTCAGCAAAATTCCATTAGGTATATGGGGCAGACATTTTAAAACTTCCTTCTATTTTGCTAAAATCTTGTAACTCTTATAAAACCTAGCAGACAAGAAATACACAAATAGTAACTAATCCCATGTCAGAGGCTCTCTTATGCCAGTTTCAAGAAGCTAGAGGGAAAAAAAAAATAAATGGACAAATAAATAGCTTTTTAAAAAGCAGTCCATTCTTAGGAGCCTGTGAATTATGCAGCAAAAAAATTAACATGATTGACCCATCATGTAAAGGGCTGAAAAGGTTTATCAGTGATGCACAGTTGCACAGGACATTATCTGAGCTAGCAATGCATGACCTAGTGACACAAGCAGAAGTTTACCAAGAAAGGAAAAAAATAAATCTGATTTTTATGGGGTGAAGGGGAAAAAAGGGGAGAAGCTGAACATTAAGAACCATCTTTTCTTGAAATAGCCTAGGAACTCTCCATCTAATCTCTGTTTCAAGAACAGCCTTTTGGTTAGTTTCATTGTATGGTATCAGCTTTGCTTCACACCATCATATCTGTGGTAAGACATTTCCTTTCACTCCCTCACTACAGCTCCATACTTGAAAAGCTGACTGTAGAAACCATGCTCCAAACAGAGGAATCACACCTGAGCACATGCTGCCTTCTCCCAGGCTGAACCACCCTGGCTCTGATTGTGCCTTGCTGATGGACAGAGCAAGTGGAATTTGGGCTCTGGCCAGCCCAGGCAGCGAGGACTGCCACGATGTGTACACCAAGCTGCTTACACGGGCCAAAGTTTGCATCCTAAGAGATACAGAATCTGGCACACAAAGGTCTCAACCATTTTTACTTAGGGCTGCCATTAACTGCTGTAAAAAAAGGTCTTGATGGCAAACAGATGTTGGAATCTACAAGTTTGAATCCACTGCCACAATTTTTTTTTAAAGTAAACTTCTGAAAGTGAAGCACTGAAAAATGTGGAAGCTCACCCTAAGCAATAAATCAATAAATCATCAAAAACAGAAGGTAACCTCTGAATGTTACAGTTACCTTCTTGCCCTTCCTCAAAAGAGAATAGCATTAAAATTTTGTTAAGTGTTCTTCATTATCATGGGTCTGTATAAACTAACAATAAAATAAAACAAAAAAACATTCAGAAACAAACAAAACCAACCATTCTGGTGGCTCCACAACATTCAGAGAGGCAATTTTGCATGTGTAGATTTTTGTAGAAGTCCACTATCTTCTTAGCAATTTGAGGGGAAGAAAAAAAGAGGAAAAGAGGTAAATTCAATTTTACTATTCTCCAGAATAAGCCTCTTGATAAATTCCTCCTCGTTAAAACTCTTTCCAAATTCCCCTTCTTCTAGAGATACCAATTTACAAACAGTTGTAAAATATTAAAGAAACTGAGATTTTTCTGGCCAAGTACCAGTGATGCTGAGGTATTTTGCTATAAAACCAATTCCTACTGGAAAATAATTTCTCCACCTGTTCTTTGAAAAACTACCAGTGTATTGGGTAGGGAACTTGAATTAGAGAATTCAAAAGAATTATTTTGAAGGCAGATTTGATGAAGTATGTAAGACAGGCAGATGTCAAACAGTTCCACTAGTACTAAAATTTCCAATTAAGTTACTCTTTAAGATTTGACATCCCTCCCTCTTTTTTTTTTCTTCCTCTCATACTGCCAGAAACAGGGCCTGGAACAGTGAAAACCACGCATCTCTTAAAAGCTTAAAATAACCCACAGCTGATTCAAAGGTTCTAAAAGTTCTTGATTTATTCAAGCAGCTTTACCCACTTCAAAAAATAAAATGTTTCCTGAACTTCCATCAGTACGAGCATGAAAACAACTTCCACACAAAACACAGTAACTAAGACATTGTATGACATGATTTTTACAGTTCCTAAAAGTACCAGTGACAAAGTAAATGCTTGTTAGAGACACGAATTTGCACTTTGAGACCTGCCACTGACACATATAACCAAGCAGGATGGAAGGGCTCTCACTTGAAGAACAGTGAGAAATAAATTTGAAGTGTCAAAAAAGTTTCCTGTCATTGCATTAGTCTTTGTCATAATTTATTTAATTTTTAAAAAAAGTACATTTGGCAACACTACCAATTTGAGAACCCTTATGACTTGCAGGAATACTCAGGAATAAACATCCAGCATTCTGTCTTCACAACAGAGATAACCAGACTATTGTTCTTTCATTCTAAAATGGCAAAAATATCATCAAAGTTCTCTACTGGGAAGGGTTTTTCCACCCCAATATCTCATCCATAAACGTCTGTATGCCATGCAACTTCAAACAATCTAACAACAAAAGCATAATAGCTAGTCTAATACAAAATAAAATTTCAGGAACAAAGAATCACCCTGTTACATTTAATACTCAGTCATCATCTTTAACCAAGAGACCATCAGTGAGCGTGACTTCAAGGTAACAGACCTGCAACAAAGCACACTTCAGAAAGTTGTTTTATCCCAGTCTGCCCAGTTGTTTTGAATGCACAGACATCTATTACCCATCAGCCTCCCCAGAGAAAACTTTCTTCTCAGATTCTATCCATAGAAAAGTCCAAGAGCAGAGTAAAGCATAAAAAGGAAACCCACAACTGTTTGTTCACAAATTTGAAGACAGCTTGCCCATTTGAAACTGTGGCATTGCACTGACAATGGCCCCAGATGAAAACCTACAAAATGTAAAAATAAATAAATAACGCATGAGGTGTTTTCTGTGTTCTAACAACAAGTTACAACTCTACACTTGACACATGCCACAGTTTAAAGGAGAAGAGAGACAAAACACACATGCACCTTGACGCAACAAATGAAACCACCAACCAACAAAGATCTTCTGGGTTTTTTTGTAAATATCTACTAAGCTGCAGGAACTTATCTGCATTGTATGCACATTTTAACAAGTACACATGCACTTACTATTTCCATCAAAGCCTTCTTCCCATAAAAAAAAAAAAAGCACACTGAGAACAAGGCACAAAACCCACACATCTCTGACCAAAAAGTTTACTGCAGCCTGTGTTGTTATAGATGGAGAAATCCGTACCATCAGAGAGAGCTGCATCCTGCTACACTGCACACCACAGATGCTGGAAGAATTAATCATTCACAGATCAACAATTGGTTCTTTCATCTCCCTGCCTTTCTCAGATCAGACCATTATGTATTTTTTTCCCACCTACTGATCCTGTTACACTCCATTTTTTAGCTGCATGTAGCAAACACATCTGAAAAACATTCCTATTTCTAGAATGTACCTCACTGAAAGAAACCAGTGAGAGTACCTATATGCTTCCATGGGATTCACAACTTCACCAGTGTCAAGAAGTGACTGAACATCGAATTCTGCACTAAAATCACAATGTTGTAAGCTGTGAAAAAACTGTGGATGGCAAACTGAAGGGCACCAAAGTCCTTCTTTCTGGCTTTCTACCAAAAGCCTCATGGGTTTGTTCAGTGAACAAACCCATGAGATAGCTGACCTTTTAGCAAGTAAAGTTTTAGGACTAAATACTTCAGCTAATCAAAAACTAAATTACATGTATACATTAACTCAGCCTACATCTTTAAAATAAAGCTCTATTCTGGCCGGCGCGAATGGCACCACATTCAGTCACGACTAAACCAAGAGGAACAGGCTTTTTTAGTATCTCTGCAGAGAAAGAGAGGGCAAGGCAGTATTCATGATGAGCACTGCGCCTCATCATGACATTAACGGAAGAAAAAGTCACTGGAAGAGAAGGTTGTCATGGGAAACATTTCTCCCACTTTTATCTCTGGCAGGGTTTGTCCTTTAAACGCTCACCCCTGCAGAGGCCTGGCAGGTGACATCCCGGCAGGTGACGTGAGCTCGGCACAGCCAGCCCTGCCAAGGGCGAGGAGGGACGCTCCCCTGGGCCACAGCCGAGCCCCGGCGTCCGAGCCCGCCGGGACCGCCCGTAATGTCACCTGAAGGGCGAAGGGTCTCGGCAGCGCAGACCCGGGGCTGCAGAACTGCACCCTGCCAGAGAATGCGGCGCGGTGCGAGGATGCTCCCAGCCCCCGCTGGAAGGGTCCCGCACAGCTCTCCCCGGGGACAGGAGCAGCCCTGGAGGCGGAATGTACCGCGGCATCCCCGTGAGCTCCGCGGGCGCGGGGACCAGCACCGTCCGCGGCCGCCCGGAGGGACACGGTGCCGGGGCAGCGGGACCGGCCGGCCCGGCCCCACCCGCGGGGGAGCGGCCGGGGCAGAGCCGAGCCCGCCGCAGGGAGCGGAGGGGAGGGGAAGGGCTGCGGGGGCTCCCCGGGATGCCCGCCCGCGCTCACCGTCGATGTTCTCCCGGTCGCTGATGTGCTGCAGGTTGCAGCCCGTGTCCTCCCGGCTCAGCTCGGCCTCGGGGCGGTAGGACTCCAGCCGAGAGTGGGCATTCCGGCGCAGCTTGGGGCTGGAGGAGACGCAGCAGGACGTGGTGTTCCCCATCTTCTCTGCCCGGCCCCGGCCCGGCCCGGCCCGGCTCGGGAGGAGGCGAGGGGCGGCCGGTCAGCGGGGGTGGCGGGAAGCCATGGGCGGCAGCGGCGACAAGAGGGAGCGGCGGCGGGGGAGGAGGCGGCGGCTGCGGCGCCCTGCGGCTGCACTCGCCGGCGGTTCCCCCCGGCGGCTCATCCGCGGAGGCGGCCCCGCAGCGCGGCCCGCCGGCGTGGGCTGCGGCAGCTAAGCTGCCCTCCTCCGCGGGCGGGCAGCGCGGGGCCCGCCGGGGCACAGCCCCATCCTCCCCCGCCCCCGCGCAGCCGCCGGGCCCGCTCCGCGCACGCACCCACGCGGCAGCGTCGCAGCCTCCGCGGCAGCGACACCGCAGCAGCAGCAGCGGCGGCGGCAGCAGCAGCCGCCCCGGGCGGCCCCCGCGAACCGGTTCCGGTTCAAGCGGGCGGTGACGCCTCCCGCCGGGCGGGCTGCGGGAGCGGCGGCGGAGCCCCGCTCGGCCGAGGGGCCGCCCCGGCAGCCACCGACGGAGCCCCACTGAGTCGCGGCCGCGGGGTTCCCGGCGCGCTGGTCCCTGGGTCCCCGGCCCTCCTCACTCGAGAGTCCCGCACACGGCGCGGACCCTCTCCCACAGCCCGGGGGCTCAGCGCGTTGGTGCCGGAGGGAGCGGGAGCGGCAGGCGCTGCCCGGAAGGTGCCGGTCGCTCCCCCCTCCCCTCCCCGCGGGGCCCCGGCCGGGCCGAGGCCGCACCGCTGGCCCGAGGGCTCCTCGGGAACCCCCCGAGCTCCTGTCCGCGGCGGGGACCCCGCGGCCGCCCGGAGCCCGAGCCCGGCTGGCCCCGCGCCTGCCCCACCGTGGGGACCCGCATCTAACCGGACAGAGCGTGGCGGGTGGTGTCCCAGAGATTTGTAGGGACTGCACGAATTCTTTGAGAACTTGTTACACTCTCCTGTGGACTGACCCTTCCAAAGGCCACAGAGAAATGAGAGGGTTTTAAGTGCCCCTTTGTCACACCTCCCCTGTGTTCAGGGCTTTCCCAGTCAAAAATCCACTTTTGCCCCATTCAAAGTAATGTAAAAGACGGGGATGGTGCGTGGCTTTCATTAGTCTCTTTTGTTGTGGGTTTTTTTGTTTTTTTTTTCTTTAAATCTTTGTAATCTGAGCAAATCTCTTGACTGCTGGAGGTCTGAGTCATGGTAGTTGAATGGGTACACTGATAATTTGACAAGAGAAAAGCACTTTTCTGTGTTTATAAAAGATGCTTTGACTTACAGCCCTGTGACCAGGGAGCCATTACTTAATCTTTCAGGCATCTCATGATATCTGATGTTTCCACAAGATCTGTTCAAGTCAGATGATTACATGAAAGACTTGTAAGTTTTTATCCTACTTTTTTTTTTTTTTCAGATCACACATTGCAAAGAAAATAAAATTTTTAATTTTCAGCTGCCTTTTGAATGTTTATTAATGCAAATGTAGTCTAGCGGGGTACAAAGAATCAAGAAGAAAGAAAAAGAATGTGAGGTTTTTTCAAAATCAAACTGTTTTGGGGATGTCTTCTGTAACTAGTTTTGGGACACTCCGCTCTCCAAACATGGATGGGCAGTAGATTTCAATTACATCTTCCCTATGCGTTTGAGTAAGTCAAGATAAATTAAGGATTGGTTTAGCATCTTTTTAGTGTTAGTGTATTCAGCAGTTTGCATCCAGACAAAAGGAAAGTCTTTACTGAGCTCTGGTTTAGAAATGCTGTCTAGGAGGATGTCATGCTAACAAATGCCTTCCAACACCATGTCATCACTTGCTGAGGGCACCTCAGCCCCTCCCCTGGAGCTCATCTGCTCTCCAGCTGAGCCTGAGCCTGCTCAGATCAGGCCTGACCTTAACCTGGCAGCAGGGTAGGGTGAATCTGAAACGGGCATAAGCAACAATCAGAAAATCTCAACACAATTTTAAAAGAATCCAATCATCTCAGTATATACACAACAGAATAGTAAGATGTTACTGAAACACCTGGTTTACCACATCTCTCAGGAGGACCTCAAGTTAGTGAGGTCTCTGTGGAAGACTTGTCTGAGCTGCCCTGTTAAATTCCACCTTCCTGTAGGAATCCGGGACATGTGCTCATTTGTGGCCTTTTAAACCTGTGTCACTGTTCCTAGGCCACCAGTGCCATTGTCTTTAAAGTACTTTTTGGATAATGCTAACTGGGCCACTGTTGCCTTGCACTATCAATCCCACCACATTTTTTCATAAACATTTCATAACCCCTAATTATTTAGAAACTTGTAACAATTGTAAATATATTGTAGTAAAATCTTAGAAAAACTTGCAGTTTATACTTATTCTGCAATTTTCACAAGCTTTGAAACAAAGCAGGCCACATAATGATGAAGATGGGTTAATTACAAAGCTTGCCTCTCTAAATGAGTAAGTAGAGCTTAAAAAGACATTTTCTTTATTAGAAAGAATTTAAACTTGTGTTTTATTTAAAACTAATATTATGAAACTAAACATTGTAATTGCTTTAATGTATTTAAAATTTGTGATTGCTGGCTGTGACAATGTAATCACTAGATTTAATCACTAGATGTGACTATGTGATCACTAGATGGATGCCCTTTAAGGTCCCTTCCAACCCAAACCATTCTATATTCTATCCATAGTTCTATTATTCTGCATAGCTACCCATTTCCTTACTCACAGTCTTTCATTCTAATTTTTTACCTTTAATCCTCCTCTTTTCACTCTAGGAGCTTGATGAAGTACATTATAATGACAAAGGTGCTACAATACATATTTCAAATCAAAGAAAAGGGATGCTGCTCTAGGGTAATGGTCTCCTGCTGGTATGTAAGAGCTGAGAAGAGGTGAAATATATACCATGAAAACATATTTGGGGTTTGATTATGATTATTTCAGCTATCTGAAGTGCATGATGCAATTGTAACTGCATTATTTGATAAATATTCATACAGTAAAGCAGGAACAGCTCACTGTACCTGACTGACATGCTTAGAAATCAATGTATGTCCTTCTTTGATTAGAGATTATTCTGTTCTTGAGATTTATGATTTATGTATTTTAATGATTTTGCCCTCCAGAGCAACTGCATCAGCTGAGAACACCATAAAGCTCCCTAAACTAAGGCCAAGGCTTTCACAATGGGTCAGTGCTGACATAGCTTTGTTTAAAATGTGCCTATTCCTGCACAAGAAATATTTTAAATCTGTAGCAGCTCCACTGCACAGAAGACACTCCACTAGAGAAAAGACAATGGATTTGAATAGGATAAAATTAATGATGTGACCCATTAAGTTTTGTGCTTGAAATCTTCCTGGAATGTTATCAAAAAATGTGCTTCATACCAGCAGATATAGGTCAGTGTTTTGCTTATATAAGCTTTTTATCTATTTTGAGCAGATAAAAATTGTAAGTATTATTTAGTCCAAAATTATTTCCTGCTCACAAACCAAATGATTTGTGAAGCACAGTTAAAAAAAAAAAAAAAAACAAACACAAAACCGTAACATAGATGAGTGGTGATAACCAGATCTTTTGGTTCTGCTCATCTTTCAAACACAGCCTGAGAAATTCGTGTCACACAATACCTTCCCCACACCGCCATCTGATGTTTAGTTGGAGTTGTACTCGCAGGTTGGGTGTGCAGCCACTCTAAAATGCCATCGTGTCAGTTTTCTCACAGAGCTAATCATTGCCTGGAGTTAAGGCAAAAGCTTAAAATTAACATTCCCATGCACAAAGTGTTCAGCCTGGTCAACTGAATCATACCCTAGACTTTGTTGATTGTAATAGCTAATTTTTTTTTTACAATAGTAATAAATTCCAAATCAGTTAAAACCAGTCATGAACACACCTGAGGAATTTTATTATCCCTCTGACAATTCTTATTGTTAATATTTGTCTTTATTGTTACAAGCCTGAATTCAGTAGTATTAGCAGACTTCCTTCCTGAAGGCAAGTGTAGAATGCAGGACAATTGATTCTGACCCAGGTTGTCTTGCAAAGCCTTTTACTGTGCTGCTCCTCAAGGGAATGCATTCATGGATCATGGCTTAGATTCTCTCCCACAAGTATTTGCATAGACTACTCCTGTGGCAGATTTCCCCTTTGCTGAAGGTGTTGATTCTTCCAGGGGTAAGACAGTATCCTCTTTCTTAGAGGCAGAAATCCAGGGCCTGCCAGAAGACACCCTTTCAGCCCTGACACAAGTTATCTGCCAGCCCCAACTGCTGTGCTGTCATCAGAAGAGGTGGAGGGTTCTGGACATGGCAGATAGCTGCAGCTACTGTTCACAGGAAAGACACCCAGACCTAACAAGGAGTATGTAAGAGATGGGACCTGGTTTAAAAATACACAAATGGTATCGGTGGAGTTATTCCTCTGGTGAATGGCACACTTGTTTCTCAGAATCAAGTGCCTTTCTGGAATCAGTGAGAAATGGGGAAAGAAATAAAGATTTCTTTTGAAGAGCAAGGCAAAAACTGGGGCTATTTGATTAATGTATTCAACTTTAGTGCATAAATTGGGATATAAGTCTAATGCTAGCCCATGAAGGGATACTGTTCTAGGTAACAATGCAGAGCCCTAAGTCACACTCCTACTCTGAAGTGTGTGGCAGCCAGAGGACTCTGCCTATTGCCACTTACTGTACAGGAAGAAACAATTGCTTCAAGAAGGAAGGTGATACACCAGAGAGCAAGTGTTGGAGTACTGCCCAAAACATACATAGCCCAGACAAGTGTATATTATCTTATATTACAATCTTTTTCATTAGGGCCAGTTTTCTCACCAGCTTGAAATCACTGCAGAAAGAGGCAGTTTCCCCACAAGTAGGGGAAGATTGTTCATTGTTTTAGGGGAAACACTTGAAGAGCAACTGCTAGAATATTTTACATATATATATATATACATACATATATATATATATATAAATATATCATATATATATATATATATATGTAACTGTTCTTTTTTATTTTATTGTTTCTCCAGGTATTGAAGGAGATAAGATCTGTACTCAGAAGCAGCCAGAAACCCGTGCTTTACACTCATGGGGGAAGATCACCCACAGTGCACAGACGTGCAGTGAGCTTTGGGAGGGAGAAGGCAGTTCAGCACAGTGTACCATGGATGCCCTTGCATTGTGGGGGAAGGCACAGGCAATTGGATTTAACCAGCTGTGTGGAATTTGATTTGATTAGCTTTGGCACAGTTTCACATACTCTCAATTCATCAGTGAATGGAGTAACTATATTGGAAAGCTACTGGGGAAAAACAACATTGCCCCTGATGCTACTGTCACAGGCAGATAGAGCATAATCCCATACAGGCTCACTCTGTGTTTTCCTCTCTTCATTGTCTCCCTAGTTAGTTTTTTTGTGCCAGTGTGTGTCTTCCTGTATCAGGATTGGCTGCCTTTTCTTGGTCTGAGATCTTGGTATGTAAAGAGCAGTAATTACTCCATGACTTGACCATGAGCAAGGGTGGGAGTGCCCCCTCTTGAACAATAAAACCCCTTGTAGAGAAAAGCCTAACTAAACAAAACAAAATGTGTAAAACCAGGCAGTGCTGCCACAAAGCACTTTGCTAGCTAGAGAGTCTATATGGAGTATGAATAAGAGCCTTTTAGTCTGTCCTGCCTGTGAAAGATCCCATTCTATAAAGGGGTACATGTTAGTCTCTTCTTATTTCATACAAGTCTAGGCAAATACAACTTCTTTAATTTCAATGAAGCTGTGCTAATCTCCACCAAGAATGAGAACTGAACCAGGCCCAGCATTTTGGGACAGCATGTCCATACAAAGCCATCTTCTCTCAGATTCATCTTGAGAAAATAACATCCCCTACTTTTACCAACTGTCAGTATCTCGTAATTTTGAGTATCAATTGTGGCAGCTCACGGTTAAAAACATTTTTGTGTAGTATGAGCTTCCAAGTCCTGTAATCTGAACTAATAAAGGGTAAAATGCAAGCGATTGAAGTGTTTTGAAACATGGCTCATCTGAAGACCATGTGTCTATCATGTGTCTGACCATGTGTCAGGCTGAGCTCTCTGTATGAAGAATATGAGGGAAATTTATTGCTTTATCTTACAGCTCCCCAGAAGATCATCCCATTAAAGTAGAATAAAAAAAGTGTTTTGTTTGAAGGATAGATCTGAAGAAAAGTTATAGGTTTCAGAGACAGGGAATCAAGCTAAATATGGTGAGCTGTACAAATGAATCTCAAGAATTATTCCTGTGAAACACATTCTCAAGCTAAGTTCCCCTAAGTATTAACATCTGTCTTGAGTGAAAAATAGACTTTCATCAGTTAATTTTCAAATCAAGAGGTGAAATTAAAAAGTGAGAAAATTCTCAGTATGAAAATTAAATTGAAGCATCTAAGTTTTCAATAGAAAAGTGTCCAGGCATGAGCCTTTTTGATTTTTAGCAGGGTACTACAATTGTGAATATCTGTAGGAACTCAACTGGAACTACAGAGAGGCCAAAAACTCCCATGTATATGTCTAGAAAATACAGAAAATGGAAACATGGATCTTAAAGGTAAAGAACAAAAAATTAATGCACTTAACGAATGATCAACGGAAATGTAATTTTGAGTATGTACTTCTTACAGATTTTGTTCCAATTCCTCAGGTTCTATGTGGGATTAGGCAGGACATTTTCCTTTGAAAAACAATGCAAGAGTGAAAACTATACATGAAAAAAGGCCCAAAGCTTTTCTTGTGAATTCTGTCCACCATCAGTGGTCGTTGATATAATTGTTCTTTGAGTAAAAAGGCTACAAAATCAATAAAAGTAATAAAAACATTATTTCTTTGTATTCCAGAGTTCTTTCCCTCTCAATGAAAAAGTATCCAGGACATAAGCAAGCCTACAGAAATAAAATTGTGGCTTCCATGTCAAGATTTAAAAATTTCCCCTCAAATACAGCAAAATCTGGCATGATCCTTAGATTAAGTTTCTGTTGGGAAAAGGGGGGAAGAAGAAAGTTTTCTCCTTTAGTCAGGTGAAACTCATGGGTTTTTGTTATCACATTTTAAACTACAAAACCACTGAGACAGGACTAATGATTGTTTTATTTTTGAGAATAACCACCCAGAGATTTGCCCACAGTCAAGGAACCCAAATTCATTTTTCTGCTCTATTGCAGACTCTGCAAGAAATTTGAAAACCACTTAACCCCCATATCTCAGTGAATGGGAATCATAGAACCTCACTATATTGAAAGGGGTTTTTTAAGACTAAAATCTTTAAAACAGCAAGTTGTTCATGTGTTACAGGAAAGGGGACCAAGTAAATAAAATTGAAAGATTACTCTGTAATCACAGATGTGCTGTCTTCCCATGGTGCTTCTGACATGCACGCCAACACTGCAGGATGCAGGCAGTGCCTAGACCATCATTAAATTATTAAATGCTTGTCTGTTGCAATACATTTTTCCTCTTGTGTAGCTTATTAACTTTGCTGTCACCATCACTCAACAAGCAGATACATCAGCTGATAGAAAAAATGCCAACATGAGGATAGCAAGTTCATAGGTTAAAAAAAGTCTTTCCTCTATAAATAGAGTTGGTATAAATCACAAGAGTCTGCAAAATGGGCCTGGGAAAATTAGCTGCTGACCTAAAAACACTTCCTGTTGGCTGTCTGGGAATCCATTTCACACAGTTAAAAGCGACAAGAATTAAAGAGTAGTTAAAGAAGCAGAACTTTATGGTGAAATAAAGAGTAAAGTGTCCTAGCAAACATGAAAATAAAACCAAGTGCAACTAATAAAAATATAGTTATACTACTGAGCAAGTATTCTAAATAATTAAAAGGCAAAATGAGCCATACTGTTTAAACCCTTAATGAGGAAATAATTATTATGTGTTTTCAGTGTCCTGCAGTCCTTGTGGCAGCTCTGGAATTTCAGCAGCTGACCAGCCAGCAGACCCCATGACCTGCAGATGCATCTGGCAATGTGTGGTTAAACAGGGAACTCAGCACAGCCATTTCTGTAGGAAACTGCTGACTAACATTGGGAAGAATCTAGTCAATTTGAATTATACTTCAAATAAAAGAGCATATAATTAATTAAGACATTTTTATCTCAAGTAAGGAACTAGCTTGCTGTTTTTCATTCCAAGTTAATGCTGCCCTTCACTGCTGTAACTCTTCAGCTAAGACTTCACCCAAGTGTCCTCTGCTGTCACTCAAAAAATGCCCCTTAGGGAGTGCTTCAGGAGATAAAATGAGTGCATTGAAACAGGTATTTTCTTAGGTCCAGCTCAGTGCATCACCAGGCTTATTGCAGCACACTTCTGTTGTGCTCATGCATGTGACACTTCTGTAACACCGATTAATTCACTGATGAGTGCCTCTTTACTTTAAAGCTACTTAACTAGAAATGATTTAGAGACACCAGATTTTCACATTCCAGGAACTTTGAACTGTCACATAATTTGACAATTAAGGTCTAAAGAATACATAAAAGCATATAACAAGATATGACTATAAATTGTAGCCCTCTAGATAAGCTTATCTCCAAACAGAAAAGAAAGGCTTCCTCAAATTCATTTTGAAAACCAGAAAAATATCTTGTGTAACACAGGACAGAATATCTGTCTATAAGCATATGCCCATTTTCTTCAAATTTTGTAGTAAAACTCCTAAAGTTGCAGAATGACCTTTCCAATAAATGGCAAAAGCACATTAAAAAAAAAACAAACAGCTTTGTTTCTGTAATGTCTCAGTTAAAATAATTTCTAATACTGGGTGAGTTACATGAATTATAAAATTTGGTACAAGATTGCAAAGCAAACTTTCTTCTTTGGAGTGCTTTGGCAATTCAGGCCAGATATTTGCAGCTGCCCTTTAAAGTCTGAAGACCAGTGAAATGCAATCTTTGGACTCTAATTTGTATTCAAGCTTACAAAGTCTCTAACCTCAACCTTAATTGTCTTTGTCCAAAATAAAGTTGCCAAAGATACATCTCACTGCTTAATATGGTGGATTATCCATAAGCAAAATACAGTATTTTGTCTGAGTCTGTTAATTGGTTTCATGATTTTCCCAGTTGTTCAGACTGAGTTATTTTAAGAATTCACAGCTGGTATGGCATTGCCTACATAGCTAAAATATGTGTCTTGGTAATGGCTAATATTTCTAATCAAATATGTGTTGGCAAAGTGTTTAGGTTCAGGATAAATCAGGCTGCTGGCCACAGTGTAGCAAACAAAAGGAGAAAAAATTATACATTATGTCATGCAAAATAAATTTTCTATTATTCATCTAGAGCATTAGGGCTCACAGATTCTTGGAGTTAGATCTATACCCTTAATCATGCATAATCCCATTGATAAGAGTTTAAAAAAGTTGCAAAAACAAAACAAAAACCTAAACCAGCTTTTCAGAGCAAAACTTCCCAGAACATTGACTGGAGAAGCAAGAAACACAACAACAAGTTAACTGTCTCACTGCAAGTGCTCGCTCTTCAAGATATCCAGCTTTTAGATGTGCTTAAACTTACTGTACAATTTTGCAGGTGCCATCAAAGCAGTAAATGTGTCAGGGGCCCCTGCAGAACAGTGCATCACTAAAAACTGCATTGTAGAGTCTGTCCCAAGAAGAGTCAAATCACTCTGGCCCAATGGCTGCAACACTTGAACAAATGTATGAGGATCATTTCAGAAGGGATTCTTGCAACTCTGAGCTTTGGAGGTAAAGGCCTCCTTTCCAGTGAAAGTAAACAAGATCCAACAGCCTAATTTTCACTTATACCACTGAAAATCTCAGTTTACTACAGATGCATCCAATATGCAGAATGTCTTCCAGATCCTACTAATGGTACACAAAGTATTTCAAAATGGCCAACACGGAAAGACACAAAACTGTCCCCCTCTCCTTTCCATGGGACCAGCACATAACCAGAGGAAGGAAAATCCTTGTCTGCAATTCCTTCTCTGTGTGCATGAGTTGGGAACTTTTGCTGCCCCTGATGACAGTTTCCCAATTTTTATATTCATCTCCTCAAAAACACAAGATATACTGACACTCATTCTGAATCATGGGTTCACTGTTATAAAACCAGCTGTCCTGACCTCCCACATGCAGGACCATGTCTGTTCCCCCCCCTGCCCACATTATTATTTGTATGGCCATACAGGAACCTCAATCAGCCTGTTCTTCTTGAAGCTAAATCAGACAAAGTTTTCAGCTAGTCTCTAACCCAGCTTACCATGTAATTGTGCTAACATTATTACTGGCTCAGGAGAAGCAGTGGAAATACGTGACTGGGGAAAGATAGGGCTGTTTTTCTGGGTCACAGTCTCACTCAAGGGGCTTAAGTGACTGAGACAGCTGCCTAAATTTGGGAATCATCTCTGAGAGCAAATGTATTCTCATGAATACTCCCTGTCACTACTCCTGTATTGCCAGTTGCTTTTGCAGGACATTTCAATGTTTTTTCTAAGATGCTGAAATAAAAGCAGGAGAGGATTTTTAATCATGTGAATTTGACCAGTGCCAGACAACTGTAGCTTCAGCAGTTTATTTGAAATCTTCAACTGTGCTGCTCTCTTTGTTTTGGTTATATCATTTGCTTCCACTTCAAGAACCTAGAACATCAGACAGCATTGCTGAGCACAGACCAAGAACCAGAAATGTGTAATTCAGATGCTAAAACCAGCACTGGCTTTTTATTAGTCTGTTACATTTATCTATCATGCTGGAAATAATAATTTTGAATTACCTAGTTTCACAAGTACAGTTGCTGGATCTCTGCTGGTGCAATATTTGAAATATATTTTTAGAAACAGATGCAAAGTTTTCTGCTGTGCCAAAGGAAAATTGGAATTGTAATGTTCTGTCAAAGGAGAAGTTATATATTTTTTGACAAATTAACAATGTTCATGGAAACGAGACACTATATAGCCAAGTGAAACTTAATCTCTTTTCATGCTACTTCTCAAAAAGAAAATATTAACAGCTATTGCACAAACACTCACCCACTCCAACTTACTATTAGTTAGACAACATGTGAAAACTGGCAGCTACCTTATTCTACTTCCAAGTTGCAATGTCATGCTAATCTTAACTTCTTGCAATCTACTTGAACATAAGAGGAGCTAATAGAGAAGATTTAGAAAGATTTTATCTGGCTGCTACCTTCACAAAACCAACAAAAGTATGTTACGCCAGGATATAACAAATTAAAATAAATTTGAGGTGATTTACCCTTTGAGGAGGAGCCTACAAATGCAAGGCTCTCTCAGTTCTTCTAACTTCCTTTGTGATTATAGAGCATTATTTGTATGTGAAGCACTAGCATGAGAGTCCTAGAAAACTAATTTTCACACATTTGGAGAACAAGCATAGCCTGGAAGAATTAAATCTTAGCTTCCTTGCATCTGTCTTAAAGTTCACTAAATTCTACCTGAAATAAGATAAAAATTATGGTTAAAAATGGGCAGTTTTAGTTCTGAGCATTTTTGAGATAAAGGTACTTGTGTATTGTCCCATATATCTCATTAATACTTTTATTTACAGAAATATTTCTTTTACCTTTTACTGTACACATCTGGGACTTCAGCTAGAAATATTTTTATAAGCAGAGGCCAAAGTTTTTCAGATTGTGTCCACAATTTCTAGACCCAGATATGTTCTTATTGGACTAATGCATTGCCAATGTCATCTGGCTGTCATCTTCATGTACATTGATTTTTCACTTTTCCTGAAAAGTTTACAGCATTGTATATTCACAGCTGGGTATAATATAAAGTATTCTTGCTTTTTCTTGACCCTGAAATCTGGGAAATCCGACTTTTTTTTCTCTGTCAAGGCATTCCAGAGACTCCTTCCATTTTCAAAGGAGGGACACAGGCCCTTTTTAGTACCTCTATTTTATGCATTTGAGCATCATTTACATCTTAGAAGCTTCTCTCACCTGCAATACATACAGTGATGAGTAGTGGCTGTCTTGGTTATTGTACCCTGTATACTCAAGAAAAAAAATTGTCCATTTGGAAGTGTAATTTTGGAATGTCTATAAATGTAACTTAATAGAGAAACAATTCCTACCTCCACTGTCAAGCTTCTGCTGCAGAACTTGGCATCTGCATAAGGCACAGGTTTGCCAACAGCCCTGGGACATAAATCCCAGCTCAGGCATATCTCAATCCTTTCCTGTATGCATAGGAGTCTACCATCTCCAGTCTTCATCCTGTTTTTTAGGGCAGATCTCTGGGGAATACACATTTAAAATGAACTTTGCCTCATTTCTGTAATTAGCTAACAAGTCTGTCGTGATTTCAGCCCAACCAGCAGCTCAGCTCCATGCAGCCTCACTCTCCTCATGATGGGATACAGGACAAATTGGAAGAGTTAAAGTGAAAAACCACATGGGTTGAGATAAATACAGTTTAACAGGTAGAGCCAAAGCTGTGCATGCAAGCAAAGCAGCCAAGGAACTCATTCATCACTTCCCATGCTGAGGAAGCTGTTCAGCCATCCCCAGGACAGCAGGGCTCCATCACACGTGCTGGTGACTTGGAAAGACAAACACCATTGCTCTGAACCCCTTCCTTCTTCCCCCAGCTTTATATGCAGAGAATGGCACCCTGTGGAGTCATGGTATCAGCATGTGGAAATGCCTTCAGTCAGATGGGGTTAGCTTCTTGCGCCACCCCAGCCTCCTCACAACAAGCAGAAAAGGCCTCAATGCTGTATCAGCACTGCCCAGCAATAGCTGAAACATGTCTGTGTTATCAGCACTCTCAGCACAAGGCTAAGGCACAGCCACATACCAGTTACTGTGAAGAAAATTAACTCTACCCCAGCCAAAACCAGCACAAAGTAAAAGAGAGCAAGATTAAGGCACTCCTACAAAGTAAAAATGCATTTTTTACAAATAATGAATAGAATGCAAACCCTCAGACCCCAGTGGTACAAGACCTTATCTGACTGTAGAACATGTGGATTAAAACACTAAGCCTGAATAAACACAAAACCCACTTCTCTAATGAGGCTTGAAACAGAAATGTTGCACAACTGGGATTCCATTTTTTCAGATTGTATTGCTACACAAGATCTGGAATGAATGCTGTTTTCAGCTCAAACATCTGCACAATAAAGCTGTGCTATCTTCACTAACCACCCAACTCAGCAGAGCTCCAATGTGATTTACAGAATTTCATTTGCAAGACTATCATCCCCAAGCACTGGACAGGAAGCTTAGGCACCAGAATGAAGCATCAAGATTTCACTACTGGTGTAGTAGTTAGATCTTCTTCCTTATCCTTATTCCTTGTTGGCTATAGTAGAAATAGGAATCAGGTCACAGGTTCAAAGATTCTAAAGTCACAGAAGCAAACATCACAATGAGAGATGCATTATGCCATTAACTAAGCCTTACCAAACACACACTTACTCTAAGCTCCAAGCATTTAATGTATGTTGCACAGAGAAGTGCACGTGAGATATTCTGTTCTGCTCATTCTCTTATTTTGAAATGCATTTTAATTGCTTAGTCCTGTTCCTTTATCACATATCCATGGGGAGTATAGGAATTACCACACAGGAGCACCTCCTCTTCTTGTGTTATGGGCATCATGGATATAAGTTAAATGGCATTTGTGGTATGAGAACAGCTTCCAACAAAAGGGTACTCTGCTCACCTCATTTCATACTTTCCAGAGTTCATTTTATGAAAAGCCATAAACAGATGGCATTTTCATCATACCCACTGGTCTTTTCACATCAGAAGAGACCAGTGGAATATATCACAGGGAACTTTAATGCTATTCTAATCCTTCTGGGGTTTCATACTCCTGGGCTGTCAAGAAAGAAGCCTTCACTGATGTTTTATGTTTGATTTGAGTTTAGGGGCTTTTTTTACTATAAGAAAAGATATGAAACATTACTCCAGTGCAAACCAAGTCTTTTTAGCCAGCCATAGCAGGAGGCAAGTGCCTTCATCACTAATCAATTTCCTTTATATAATAAAGGGAAAAACACTGATAAAGAAAGTATTGAGGTACTGATGGGATGCCAGAAGAGACTAACTCAGTATCTGGGGGATTTTCTGAGAAAGGAATACACATCTCCATCTCTCTTTTGACAAATAAGGATCTCAGTTTTGCAACTCTATGCCACTGTTATTGTCACCATTGATCTGAGTATCCTGAAGTCTATGTTTACTGCACATTTGTGTTGGAACCCTATCACATATGCAATTTAACTATATGGACCAAAAAACCCATACATTTTTAGGGATAACTATTTTAACAGTCCTATTTCAACAAGCTGATTTGTTGAATTAAAAGCCTTTGCTATCCTACTTCCTAATGCAAATCAATTTCCATAAAGAGAATGGTGAGGTGCCCAGAAACTGCAAGAGCTTAAGGCAACCACTGGTTTCCAGATGGGATTGAATGCATCAGGTATAGGGAACTAGAGAAGCACAATCCATAACAGCTCCGAAAATCAGGATTTTTTGGTGAGGTACTGGTAAGACTGAAAGCATAAATACAGGACAAAAAATAGATTTCTGTCTGCACAGAGAACTAATCACACATGCCCTAAAGCTGTCAGCATCAGTGGCACATGGTACTGCAAATGAAGACAAAAATATCTTCAAACATTTTCAGATATGCACTGATTATTAATTTATGTTGTTCATCTGAATAACATAACTTTGAAGCTGACATCAGGAACTGACATAAACTAAATAACTATCTAGGTTAGACTAGAAATTTGGGTCGGGAAACTTTATTTCAATATACAATTTGTACAATGTTCAAATTTAAACCTCCCTAACAAAGAAAAAGGAAAAACAAATCTTGTGAAGAATTTTGGGTTTTTAATCTGAGACTGTTTCACAGGTACCAGTGATTTCTCATTTACATAACAATGCTGAAAAATAACTATTGACAAAAAACCAACAAATTTTAACAAAATAGCTCCACAACACTTTATAATATCTTTCTGGGATTGTGTATTTTCAATTCCAAATGAATAGCTGACTCATTCCCAAGAGTTGCAGAGGCACATATTAGCTTAAGCCCTTCTTGTATTCTTATGCAATTGTTCAGCTCTGCAAATATCCATAAAATATTTCTAAAATACATTCAAAAGGTTAGGAACTATTCAGAAATAATTTTTTACTTAATGCTAAATAAGTTAAAATATACTAGCTGATAAGGAAGAGTAAAGAGAAACCAAATAATCCTTATCTAGTATTTAATGGTTATGGACATCTCTGTACTTCAAGCTTCATTATATCTAAATTCACCAAAATAGAAATATTAAGGAGAACATGATATTTGACTAAGCATACTGCAACAAGGCCAGATATTACCAAAGTCAAGGTTTTGCTGTTTAAAATGGGATGTGGATGAACTTGGATATCTTGGTCTTAAGGGATCCTGACATGGCTACAGTTTTGCTCCTGTTAACAGCTACAATTTTTTCAGGGCTCACAGAGCTGCTGCCTACACTCAGCCTAACCTGAATGACTAACACAAGCTGATACCATGAGGGTTTTCAGTTAGCTTCAAAGTTGCAAAACCTACTGCATAGGTTTGGAAGGATCAGGAATTTGTAACATTGAGGTTGGGTGTATCTTGCTGAACAGCAATCAAAAAACAAACAGCCATCTGTTCCTAGCTCCCCTCTGAAATGTTTGTTTGTTTTGTGGAAGGGAAGGGACTTCAGCAAGAGCAAGTAACTCCACCCTCAGAGTTATGGACTGCACTATGGAAATGCTGCCTGCCATCCCACTGAAATACAAAACTAGTCTGTGGAGAAACACCTAGAGTTTAGGTTATCATTGGTGGTAAGACAAGTATCACTTCAAGCAAATAAGAGTTAACTTATCCAGGAATCAGGAGAAAGGAGATGGACTTTCTATACCTACTCCTATGAACTTCTCTGAATTTTAATGTAAGCAGTCATGTATTGTGTAGAGAGCTTGTACACACTGAGAGATCCAATTACCAGATGTGGTACTAGATATCTAAAGTTTAGACAGGCAACAACTTACTGGATCATTTAGTACCTGGATCTTAAGATAGGGTTATTTTCCATAGCAGGTTCACAAATGCCATTGCAGTTCTCCTGGGTACCATCAATGTGGGATGCTCTTCAAGGTTTTCACCCTCTAGCACTTCTGCAGTGATGAGGCACAATTAAATCTGCAGGCCAAGTTCCGGCTGTGCACCAGCTCTGCTCTTCAGGCAGGTCTGCTTCTCTCATCACTGGACATACCCAGCTTCATGAACGTTGAAGGAGAACCAGCTGTAGCACTCCAGACTCATTTTGTACCACTGCTACTGAATACTGAGCTAAGACAGTAGGCACAACTATTTTTTCCAGCCCCTTTGTGGCAGTGTATTCTTTAATTTTCTTAATCTTGCCTGTTTTCCGCTGGGTTGGTTGGTTTTGTTTTGTTTTGGTTTTTTTTGTTTTTGTTTTGTTTTGGTTTTTTTGTTTGGTTTTTTTTGTTTGTTTGTTTGGTTGGTTGGTTGGTTTTTTTTTTGTGGTTTTGGTTGTTTGTTGTTTTTTTTTTTTTCAGCTTATATGCTACAAGGTCTAGCTATGCTTTGTGCTACAATTACTGACTGACTTCAGCAAACAAAACCTGCTGATCTGGCCTAAAGTTCATACCTGATGGCATATCAGCTGCATTCCCTGTATTTTTAATATCTTTCATCCTATTTTATGTTGCTAAAGAATCAAAGCAGATGAATTCATTAGGAATAAAATCTTTAACCACATTTAAAATCTATTTAGCCACTGTCCTTATGATTCATTTGACAGGCTTATTTCCTTACCAAGTATGTATTTTAAAACAAAGCTGCTATCCTGACACCACTTCTCTACATTATTGCAAAGTTAATGTTGTATTTTAATAGGATTATTTTATATCAGGAATTCCATTTAGTGTGTTTCATTTTGCTGGGCATCTGTCCAAGATCTGAGATAACTAATTTCTAAAAAGTGACCTACATACTTAACCATTGTCCCATTCATAAGTGACACTAGTTAACTCATATTTTCTGTTTGATCTATACACAATTTCTCTCATGCAATTGAATAAATCCTTGTACTTCAGTCATTTTTTTTATTTATGAAGATTTTTCCAAGAGTAATTCAGACAGACAAGATTACCCCATATCCTAATCAAAATTTAAGTTTATGTGGACATTGTTAATCATGCTTTCCTTTGTCCTAAATATAATCCTTCTGCAGTTCATAATTAAGCCATGAATGCATTAGGAGCACTAGGTTTATTTACTTACAATTTCAGCAGAGGCAAGCATCAGAATCAGATTTGTTACATAACCTGCTGTAAACTGATTCTTTCAGATTCTTTAGACTGGCTGGACAGCTATATTTTGTATTTTCAAAACCTTTGCGGGGGCAGAGGAGTATGTGAGGAAATGCTCTGGCCAGATTTAAAGTTTGTTATGAAATTTCGGAGTAGAGCTTTGATAATTTTATTATGGGAGTGCCCTCTTCTTGCTTGAAGGAAGCTTTTCCTTCCTTCAAATTGGAGCATATGCCTTTATTTTTCCTTAGTACACCTGAAAAAGCTCTTGGACATTTCTATAGCTGTTCCTTTAGTGTTAAGTAAGCATTAAAAAGAATAACAAGTTCCCTTGCCACAGGTGGAAGCTGACCATCTTGCTAGAGAAAAATCCAAACTTGAACTTTGTTACCCAGAGGCAGCCAGGCTCTGCTAGAAAAGTCATTGATCTGAGAAGAAACAACTTAGAAAAACGAACTAAAAGGAGCCAATAAAAAGTGATACTTCCAGAAATACTAATAACTTGATCAAGTTCTCTTTTGGGCTTTGGGCAGATGAGCAGTAGAAAGCAGAGGTTCTGTTGTCAGTCATTTACAAAGGAGATCGGGTAGAAATGTATCTCTAGAGATGCCTCTTGACCTGAGGCCTGCAGGTGTGCATATTTGCTGCTGGGCATACTTGCACGAGTTGTCTCTGTTCTCCACTCACATCTTTCCAATGCACAATGAGACCTCTGCTGTTCATACAAGTGTGCAGCTGGGTTATGAGAGCAAATCCATTTCTGATCCTTAGGGGCTAATGGCAAAGGGGGAGACCAAACAGAAGACCTAAGGATTTCCAGGGCTAAAATACTGGCTAAAGAAATGCAACATTTATTTCTTTCATTCCTGAAAGTGGGGCGGTGTGAGGGTGTGTATAAACTGGAAACAGAAGGACTTTGTGTAACCAACTGATCTACTCAAACAGCATGAGCTAATATTAGATGTTGTTTGAGCATAATGTTTGCCACCTCAGGAATGCTCTAGTCTGGGGAAGAGATACACAACTAGATCTAACAGTGGCTAAAACAGCTACACTGAAAACAGCTGGGATACCAAATCAGCTTTATAAGCTTTGCAGTCATGTACCACAGTCAAAGTGGATATTGACCTTCTTCAGACTGCCTCTGTTACAACACAAACTTTACTGTGACCAAGTTAATATTTTGGACTGGGGAAAAAAATTGCATGGCATTTGTAACTGGTTTAATTGTCAAATTATATAAATACTTAATCTCTTAGTAACAACAGTTCCCAAACCACATGTATTTTCATTTTTCATAGAATAGGCCTATGAACTTACCATATACAAATGCATTTGTTGCTTTAGATCTTGACATCACATCTCATGTATTTGGCTAATTATCTTGACAGAGTCAAAAAGAATTCTGTTTAGGTGCTTAGTTCTCCCACTTCACAGGTGCTGTGGAGAAACACAAGTATGAACTATCCACATGGTCACTTGCAGATGCATCTGTGGGGGAC
Organism: Serinus canaria; assembly: GCF_022539315.1. NCBI lineage: Eukaryota > Metazoa > Chordata > Aves > Passeriformes > Fringillidae > Serinus > Serinus canaria. Next base: position 13,481,008 of record NC_066315.1, read on the forward strand.
AGAACACTACAGTCATGGCTGTAATGCAGAACTGTGCAATTTGTTAGAAAAGTGGAATTTACCTATCCTGAAGAATGGTTTTCTTCATGACTTTGTCTTTACCTTTTCCTGTGTTCTGCATTCCCCCTTTTTACCTCCCCATTCCATTTCCAGAATGACACTTCCATATACCAGGATTAAAGCTGCATTATTTCATTTTCCTTTCACATCATTACCTCTCAAAAGATACTTAGGATTTTTATTGTATTTAATTTCTGTGATCTAGAACTAATAACTACTGTGCTTCAATAGCAGTATCTGTAATAGCATTTAGACAAATCCTATTATTATTATTATTATTATTATAAATAAAAATTAAATCATTCCCATTTTGCCTTTCATTAAATGGGACTATTGCTAAGAAAGACTATAAATTGAAAAACTGTCAATATAATTTTTTTCCTCTTGAAAGGCTATAAAATTTTAAATCACTTATTTCTAAATACATATTAACACAAGAACATCAGGAAAAATGAGTTTCTGTCCTCAACAGCCACAGAACACCCCACCCCCCAAATCTTTGCCATAGGATACAAGAAATTCCCTACTTTTGGAACATCCTTTGGCTGCTTTATCAGTTTGAAAATAAAGCACAGACATTTATACTCCACAAGGTGTCACTCTAAAACAGCTGGAAAAAAAATCGTGTCTTTTTTGCTTTGAACTTTACCCAGAAGGTCAGAAATTAGCAGCATTCCAAATTTAAGCCTGAATTCCCAGATTCTACTCAGAGCTACTACAATGCAACAGTATAGGCAGTGGGTATTTTTCTTGTACATATTGTATTTCAAAACAGTCTATTTTTAACATATTTGCCTAGCTGAAGTGTGGGAAAAAAAAAAAAGAAAGAAAAAAGAAAGTGTGTCAGTAACTGTTTCAATTTGGGGGAGCATGCAGCAAGTATTTTATCAGGATACATTGCACTGTCCTTTATTCAACTACCACTGGCTCACTGAAGACACAGGAAACAATGTCAGACCCAACAGCTTAGGTCTGCAAGGTATTCAAGCTTTCTAATAAAATACATTTTGTCTATAAACAAATTGTCCTTTAAAACAAATATATTAAAATCTACAGACATTCAAATATCCTCCAAAAAATACAAATAGTTGTCAGCAAAACCTCACTTTCTATGGTTCAGGGGCAATCAGTGAATTAATTCTCTGGAATCTAATAGGAGAGAATTCCAAGAAAGTTTTCTTGAATCTAAAAAAACTTGCATTCCAATTTCTCCTGTAGTAAGTCCATGCCTTCATTGCTAACAACCTATTTTCATGAACTTTTGAGAGATCTTTAACACATTCATGAACTTTAATTGCTGTTGACCACCAGGTTCAAAACATAAAACATACTAGAAGAAAAGTGATACAAACATGAGCAACTGTCATTTCACAGGAAACAATATTAGTATTTCAGGAAAATTAAAATCATTAATGAAAAAGAACAAAGAATGTATGGAACAGGTCTGATAGTGTGAGGAAGGGAGATGTAGGTAAAAATTTACACAAGATACAACAAAAGAAAGTGGAACTGATTTTGAAATGTTGACACTTTTCATCCTGTGCTCAATACTGCAGAGCTCTGATCCCTACATAGACAATGGGGCTTTTTGCACAAAAAATATAGAAATTAAAAAATAAACAGTCCCACATCCAAACTTACCATACCTGCTTGCGTTACTCTGTAACAGCATGGTTTTAAAACACTTTGTTCAATCTATCCTAACTTTTTCTGGTTTTCTGTGGCTCTATTTAATTAAGGACCATTTCCAATAGACACACTTCAGAAAAGCTAATTAGATCAGGCCTCAAATGAAAGAAAAAGAACAATGTCTGCTTTGAAGATCTCAACAGATTTGGGCCGCTCACGTCATGAAAGCTGCAGCTCCAGGCCCATGTCTGGATCTTTGAAGTAACTGACAACTTCACTCCTATAAAATGCAGGGGTGTCAAGGATTTCAGCACTTTTGTTTGTATGCCAACTGACAAACTTCAGAAAGCTTTTAGTTCACACAACCAGGATCTTGGAGAATCTAGTTCTTCAGAATCAACTTCATCAAGCAAAACACCTCAATATGCATTAAACTTAAAAATGTGTTTGCAATTCTCTCACTTCTGTAAGAATTAATGGAAATGTGTTAAATACTTTCCTTAGGGGAAAAAAAATCCTTAAGAGAACTATTTTAGAAAAAACAACATCCTTGGTCCAGAGTTATTGTTAAACAACTCTGCAGCAGCTTTTACCTGGTGTGAGTACAACCACATTGGGAAGGGGTGGAGGGGGGAATCATGAAAGTGAGAATGTTAAGAGCCTCATTGAAGATTGTTTGGAAATCATGTTTTTGAAGCCACAAAACAAAAACAATGACTTGGCTAGATAACCAGATTTCTGAATAGCGACATTTTTATAGCCATAATTCCATTCACAAGATGTATTAATCACACCTGATTTCACTGACAAAGGCTATTAAAAGGGAGGAAAAAGCTCAGCAGTTACCATAACAAAGACACTTCCTTCACTGTTTTTTCCATTCAAGTCACACAGAATACAATGAAGTTTTTTTTCCTTAGTTTACATGCAGCAGTCAACTCACACCCTACTCACTCTCAGACTTTGTGCATATACACGGCTTTTGCTTCATATTGAACAAGCCTGTTGCAAGAAGGAAGTTCTAACTTAGAATTGAGAAAAAAATAAAAACCTGAGAAAATATACTAAAAATTCACTAGATACAGAAGAATAAATTGTTTTTTGCTATCCACCATTTCTGGTTGGCATGACAGACTATCAAATTGCTCTAGAACTTACCTAAATTATTTTCCTCAGTTATTAAATCAAGCAAATACTAGAACACTTGTTCTGGAATAATGACATCACTGTTATTCTCATCCACAAGGGCCTCATAGTGCCTTAAAAAAATCTCCAAAAAACTAGACCCCCTCCCCACATGACAATATTTTCTACAGAAAAGCTGACAACCGAAAGGCAGTTACTTCTGTCAGCTGCTTAACAGCTCAGCACTCAATACAGTCTTGCCTTGTACACACCCACACACTAAATACCAAGGGGATGAAACAGGAAAAAACTGTGGGCAAAATGAGTCAATCCAAACCAGAAAGCTGAGCAGACCCCTTAGTTTTCTTTGAAGTGATATTTAATTCAGAAGAAATCACACTGAATTTAGCTATTACACTGATGTCTGCAGGGTACCAGTACAGATCAGCAATTATGTGTGACAAGAACAGAAGGAAAACCAAGCAGGAGATAACTTGCACTCCTCAGGACTATATCACTGCAACCAAAAAAAAAAAAAAAAAAATTGTAATTATTCTTGCAAACAGCAAAATCTGTGGGAATAACAATCAAAAAGTCCTCACAAAGAAACTAAATCCACACCTACTCACACAATATACTTATTTTAATCTCTTTCTTCACTGGCCAAAACAGATGAGGCTGTTTTGGAGAGTCAAGAGAGATCTGTCTGGATAGTCTGTAGAGATTTCTCTTTGCACATCTGCTTAAAGAGGGAAACAACCATGACTCAAAGCTGTACCTTAAGAGGAAGCTGACTATTACATTCCTCATCACCCTCAAGTCTAGGAAGCTGAAGACATTTTACAAGAGACTTTTTTACCTGAGCTACATGAAAATCTATTTTGAAAAAAAAAATAAATTAAATCCATGCAGGCCTGTGTACACACACTTTCCCTCAAAGGCCAATCCACTAGCTGTCTCTTTTCGAGAAATTTGCAGTTGTGTGGTTTCAGCCAGAAAGGAGTTTCATACCATAGAAAAGTAGTTTTCTAACAGGAAAGAAAAAACCTACAATTTTTTGGGCCTTTTTTCCTGGCAAGGAAAAAACAAAATTCTTGGCTCTGCCAAATCAAAGCTTGGGCAGTGCTCAAATTCTCTTGTAATAAATCAGCTCAGATTCACTTGATGCTTCTATATAAAGAACACTATTGTATTGGAAAGGGCTTTTTCCTGCACCACATCCATCAGTGCTTCAGTGTGTGCCTGCTGCCCTGACGGCTGAGCCCATCCTGGGCTGCATCCAAAGCAGGGTGGGCAGGAGGTGAAGGAGAAGGTTCTGCCCCTTCAGGCTGCTCTGGCAGGATCCCACCTGCAGTGCTGCATCCAGCTCTGGGGGCCCCAGCACAGGAAAGCCATGGACCTGTTAGAGCAGGTTTGGTGGAACACCACAAACATAATCACAGGGTAGGAGCACCTCTCCAATGAAAAGTGCCTGAGATGGCTGGGCTATTTCATCCTGTAGAGAAGAAAGCTCCAGGGAGACCTCACTGAGCCTTTCAGTACTTACAGGAGGCTTACAGGAAAGGACAAGAGAACTTTTTACACAGGTAGACAATGACAGGACAAGGGGCAATGGTTATAAAGAGGAGAGATTCACATTAGGTATTAGGAATGAATTCTTTACTCAGAGATTAGCACTCAACAAGAGTCCCAGTGAAGATGTGGTTGCCCCATCTCTGGAAGTGTTCAAGGCCAGGTTGGATAGAGCTCTAAGCAACATGATTTAGTAATGAGTGGCATCCCTGCCCATGGCATGGGGGCTTAGAACAAGATGATCTTTAAGGTTCCTTCCAACCCAAACCATTCTATGATTCTATTAGTAAAGAAATGAGTATAAACTACACAGATGGGGGATAGACAAGGATTCCTCCCATCAAATTTCTAACTGTGGTTAGTACCAGATAGTATTGTGAAGATAAAGGGGACTTTTTCCTGGAGACATATCTAACACACACACGTTTCTCTCTATTTAAGTTTCCAAATCCCTCATGAGTCAGAAGCAATGCCTCAATGCCTACCTGTAACAGAAAACAGACTTTAGTGACAGAGCCACAACAAACAACTCACTTGTGGCACTACAGAGGCTTCAAAATGGACCTGCAGATTGCATTCATCCTGTCCATCCTGAACAGAACCTTTGACTTCTGCTGACTTTAGTACTTCAGATGTATTTTCACAGTAAAGAAGATATTTCAAAGTTTACTTTACTTTTGTTCCAAACCTGCATCAGAGCCTTAGAGGCCAGAGGTATCTTGTTCCCTCCTTAGATCAACTGATGTGGCTACAGGAAGTGAGAAAGAATACCTCTTCTTACAAATGGTGTCACTTAGGTACCTAGTGGGATTTTCAAAATATTCAAGAAAATTATCCTGTGTATTTCAAGTAATTTAAGAAAGAAGAAAAAATCATATTCATAAATCAACCCACCCCAACAGGGTCAGAGTGAAGAGGGTTAAATGCAAATTGAGTTTAAATTAAATTAGGAAGTCTCAATGACTTCAGAATGATTCCATCCCTCCTCCCCTTCCATACACTCACACTCTCACACACACACACCCTCAGTAAAGCCAATTAAGTCGGAAACAGGTCTCTCTTCCTACCACATCAGTAAGGCCATTAGTTGAAGCAAAGCTCCCAAAAACTCTTCTCATAGACTGCAGTGCCCAAACAATTAGATCACTCCTGAATTAAAAGTACCCAGAAGCAACTTTGCATATACACTAGTTTTCTCAAAGCACAATGGAAAGTTGGCACATACTGCATTTACGAGAGCTGTAATCTGGTTTAAACACAGGTTTATTTTAAAAGTCTTCAGCTCTCATCTGTAGGCTACTCCAGAACTCAGTGAATCAGCAAATAGTTACTTATTGGAAAGCTTCCTTCCTTAGGACACCTTGACCATCATTCAGTAGTTTGCTGAAATTGTGGAAAGAACTGCACCATCAATCTTCACTACAGGCAACTATCTACAGGTGCACAGGATCTAAAATGGGAAGTATTCAGGATGAACATTTAAATTTTGATATAGAGACCTCCAGTGAGTCAAATATTCTGCAGATAAGAGAAAATTTAAGTAAATAGCAGCCATATAACAGAGAGCATCTTACAGGTATTTACAATATATTTAGCATAATGTCATGAGCTTAGGTGTGCTTTTTCCCCTTTGTCTTCTTTCAGATACTCATGGATTTTAAAGCATCTCAACCAGGTTTTTAAAGGAAATCAGACACTACACAGGTTAAACAACATGGTTCTATTAAAAACTATCTTTAACCATGGCACTCAGTGACAGCAATACAATACTTTTTTCCACAAAGCAACTAATATAAAAATATGCCATAAAATCATCTGTAGACTAGTATGCTAGTACATACATATAATCATAACATTCTTTTATAAACTCTTTCCTGAGATACCTTGGGTTGTTTGATTTTCTTGTATTACTGGATGCATTATCTTTATGATTCATCTAAAACAATTGCAAAATATTTTGAATGTGCAGGACACTCAGTAACATGTAAAAAGTAATTTGTAAATATATGGCAAAGAAACAGCTCTTAGAAAGTATGCACTTTTTTACTTTTTTCTATCTTTTAACATTTGGCTCCTTGGGAGACAGAAGGATGATGCATGAAAAACCTGAAATTAGAGCTATGACTTGACAAAAAGCAGGAAAGCATTCAGGAATGTTAGGAGTTGGAATATATTATAAATGACACAAAGAGAAAGCCATAAGTCATGTTGGCTATGTATTGTCTTACAAAGCAACTGGACATATCTTAGTTCACAGTATAATAAATATTTTTACTAATCTGTTTTGGAAGAGCAAATGTCTTTTAGGGTTTCAAGCTCCTGTATAAGTTTCTTGTTCTGAACTTCTAGCACTGCAACACGACTCTCCAGACATTTTATGTATTCTTTCTTCCGACGTCGACATTCTTTAGCAGCTTCCCTGCAAAAAGCAGAAGTAAAAAGTGCAAACAAAAAAGCCATTTGCATGCCATTAGAAAGCTCAGCAGAGTATGGAGACTATGACAGAATTCCAAATTTTGGAATATCTCCCAAATCAGTCTGAAAACACTAAGCAAAACTGGGTTCCACAAGGGCCTCAAGTGTCTCTTTCTCAAGTTCATATGGCAATCTGTAGAATTGCTTCCTCTCATGCCTTGATTAAAGTTCATAATAAAGGAGGTCCAAATGAAAGACAGTTATTCTGCTTTATGACAATAAAGATCTTTGAGGGCCTTGAGTTCCTCAATGAGAGTCTTGTTTTGGTTTTCAAGCACAGCCACACGATTTTCAAGACATTTGACATATTCTTTCTTCTTTCTGCGACATTCTCTGGCAGCTTCCCTGGAACCAATACAAGGCAAATGACTACAGGAACAGCCACAATATGGCAAAGACTGGATAAATGCAATTACCTGCAATCCCTGTGGTTCCACAATAACAACAACCACCACCAACAACTGCTGGATTGCACAAACAGAACATCGGATAACAGCCAAAAGCAGCAACATAGTTAAAATATAATCCAAAACATCTAGAACTTGAAACGCATCCAGCATCACCAAATACAAAGATGGAATCAATACACAGAAGAATTCAGAAAAACAGAGAGTAACTGATGATGTATTGACTTGAGTTGTACTAAACATTAGGATGGAAAGCAGCATTTCTTCTTCCAGTCATATTCTACTTTGTGTGTTTATCAGGAGCATTGTCTTCTGCCATCAAAATCTTAAAACCAAACCCAGAGAATATACTTTCAGAAAAACACAAACATAACACTACTCTCTTCAGATAAAAACTAGATGCCAAGCTTACATGAAGATAAAAACTTACAGCATGTTGTTACAATGTACAGTACAATTTAAGTCCAAACAAATACAATTTATTTACATTTCAGAACTGGCTGCCTGAGCACATTTCAGCCACATGAGTCTGTAGTTTTTGTTGCTGGGAAATGATAGCTTGAAGCCATTTTTGTAGTTCTGCTCAAAAGTCTCTAATATTTGAGCTAAACACTTTGGCTAGTGTGTCCAGAAGCATGTGACTAAACAAGCATTCGATTCCAGAAGAAATATTAGAAGTACTGGGAGTCCTCCTTTACTACCTTGGAACATGATAAACTACCAAAGTGTGAGAGGCTAACATTCCAGCAAGTTATGAGCAATAGCACAGGCACTGGTTTTAAAACTCAAGGGAGAAGAAACAAAAAGGAGGCACAACAATGCAGTGATCCTTGTAAGTAATTTAAAATAAAAGGCATGAGAGCAAAGCAATACCATTAATTCAATTATAAGACAAGTGGCTAAGCAGTGTATTAGAGATCTGCAGAGCAGACTATTTCTACTATTAATCTGCCAATCACAGAGGTGGCTACACATTTTAAAAAGACAGACTCCCCAAGGAATAGCAAGAAGACTGCACAGAGAAAGACTGACATTTACAACATTCAGTCAAGTCTATGACAACTAATTAAAAAAATATACAGCAACTTGACACAATGTGCCTCACAAAATGACAGGGGCATTGCAAAGTATCTCATCCCAGCAGCCAAGTATTTGGCAAAGTCTATAATTATCATTCCATCTTTGAATAAGTCCTCTTCACAGCATCATTAATGGACAGCTGCTAATGAGATCCTCAGCTATTTTCCTAAACAATTCTTTGCGGGGACGCTTTAAATGAAAAAGGCCCTACTGGTCATTTTACTGTCAGTAGTGGGAGAGGACAGGAAGTAAAATTCAACAAAAAGTGTAGCTCTGGATCATCACAAAAATTATCTGATATTGATTTCTGAACCACCTAATATTTTCAAACTAAAAATCCATGGCTATAAGGTCAACTCTATTCTTCTGGAGTTAACAACCAGTACTCTATGCTAGAAGGACATGGGATGACTGACAAAGAATTTCCTGCCTTCCCTTCATCAATTACAGGCAGTGCTCATGACCTTAGGAATAAAATTTTGTTTTAATGTTTGTGGAGGGGGGGGGGGAGTTTGCAACACTGACTATAAATTATTATATAGCCTTACCTATTTTTCAAAAGTCTCAGCTCTCTCTTGCGTGTGGCCTCTTCTGCCATTTGCTGAGGGCTGTGCAAAGTCCCTGGCGAGGCTGCCATAACCACTCCCTGAGGTAAGGTAGTAGTGGGAGTTCGAATCTGGTAAGCTGGCATGTCTCCAGTGGCAGCTGTATAAAAGAAACATATTTTAAAATATATGGCAAAAAAAAAAATATCTGAAAATAACAGATTTCTGACAATGATTTATCCAGGATCCCAGATACATAAATTTATTCACAGGTTTGTAATGACACAACTATATTTTTTATCTTAACAGCATTTATTTCCATACTGTCAAGTGTCTGAATTGTTCTAGCATGTGGCCCCAGCAGCCAGCTGGACTGAAAGCTTCCACATGGCTCTCTTCAGACAACATGGAGAAACCAGTTTGAGAAACAGTTCAAGCAGTGACACTTACTTCCTGTTTGCACAATCCCACAAAAAGAAGGTCCTGCTGTTGCAGCCACTGAGGTTTATATGCTACCCTGTTCTCCCTGTACAGGACTCAATTTGCTTCAGAAGACAACTTTCTCCTCCTTCCTTGTGATAGCAATAGTACCAGCTTTACAGCCTCTCCTCCTCTTACAACAGCAGTTTGGCAACCCTTGGATAACGAGTGAGAGCTGCTGTTGCTACAATGAAAAGGAACAGACAAGTGCTCAGGATGTTCAGGCATTTGTTCCCTGGGCAAGAGGACCACACATAGGATGCTGCAGCATTAGCAAGCAACAGGAGGCAGTGGCAGTTGCACAGGAAGGAGTGTAGCTGCACAGTAAATCAGAGGGCAAAAGTTCAGATTCAGCTCCTGGGCTTAGCAGTTTTGTGCCCTACCCAAGACAAATGCTGATCTGACGTGACTTGAAACCAACACCTTTCCTACAGTCTCACGTCATTTCTTTGTTTCAGATGTACTAGTCCCTACATGATGTACCTCAACTTAAAAACACTGGGGAAGTCCTAAGTACTTGTCTCTTGTCTGACAGAAAACAAAACCAAACAAAAAAATATATTCCTCTTTACATTCTAAGCAAGTATTTACCTATTTCTTTCCATAAATATTCTATATTATGATAGAACAAAAATTCAAATTTTGTCATTAAAGCAACTGTATACAGCTGATGTTTCAGAGACTTGTTACACTTAGTTTATGCTTTAATTCTTTAAAGCATTATTCAAATAATGGAAAAACATGTCTCACAGTGTAACCCCCCAACTAAGCACCACACTTAGTGGAGTCACTTGTTCACTCCACCCACACAGCAACCCAGCTGCATGAGGTAGAGGAAACTCACAGGTTGAGATGGGAACAGTTTGATGGAAATAAAATAAAATAATATATGTAATGAAAAGGAAAATAACAAAAAGAAAGATAAATAAACCCAAGAAAAATAATTAATGCAAATTAAAAGCAATTGTTTACCACTCACCAACTGATGCCAGCCTGTTGCTGAGCAGCAGGCCCCAGGCCAGCTTTCCCTCCAGTTTATATGCTGAGCATGATGCCTTAGGGTATGGAATATCCCTCTGGCTATCTGGGGTCAGCTGCTCTGGTTGTGATCCCTCACAGCTTTGAGTGCACCCCCAGCCTACTCACTGGCAGAGTATGAGAGGCTGGAAAGTCTTTGTGCAACTACTGCTGAGCAACAACCAAACCATGAGTGAGCTATCAACATCTCTCTCATCCTAAAACCAAAAAACAGCACTGTACCAGCTAATAGGAAGAAAATTAACTCTCTCCCAGCTGACACCAGGTCAACTAGGAAAAATAAAAGGTAGACAAAAATATCTTGGGGAGGCTGATAGATTGAGCAGTTAAGAAACATCAGTTAACTATAGGGAGGGAAAAAGTAAATCTAATAAAAACATACTATTATTCTTACTATATTAATGCAAGTGCTTCACTAGTTCAAAACAAACAAACAAACAAACAAACAAAAAATAGAATCAAGTTGGTTTTAGACTACAATTCCACAGCCATGTCCTGAAATCATTATCAGCTTAAACCCCATGCACCTCCCCCCCCTCCTGAGTCCTGTGGGTAAAAGTGTTTGTGGAATTACAAGATGAACTGGACCAGTGAACTGACCTGGATAATCCCCCGGGGATGTGGGAGAGAGGGAAGGGGAAATCAGCTCAGAAGGGCTCTGTGAGCAAAGACAGGCAGCTGCCCTGAGCACAGGGCTTGGTCATCTTGTACATCTACAAGGGAATTGCTTAACCCTTTAAATCCCCCACATTTCTTAGCAGTCCCAGTCACGTCAATGGAATAGTACCTCAGCTCACTAACTATAAAATTGGAATTTTAGCAACTTTTCAGGCTCACCTTTATGCTGGCCACATAACATGCATCTTACAGACTCTGTGGTAAGAACTACCTTTTTCTATCTCATCACTAGGTATTAAAGAGATGTTACTTTAATTTCCCCTAGCTACAACGAATTAGAAATCCAAGCAAACCATTTTGTAGATGAAGTCATGGGAGAAAGCTCCACAACCCAGATCACCTCAGCCTGGCAAGACCAACTAATTTGTTGTCTGTGTCTGACTTAAGCTCAGACAGCAGCAAACGGGACTTACAGCAGCTTTTGTGCAGAGCACTCAGTGTGATCATGTACCTCCAGCAAGACTTAACAAAAGCAAGTCCCTATCTCAGCTGGGATCAGCAAACACCACTGATAAGTCTTCTAGTCTGAGCAAGTCCCAGTACTGACAGTCTCTGCCTGACAGTTGTCTCACTTAGAAACCTGCCAGCACAGGAACACAGATAAGTAACTATTCTGGTGGTACTGACCTTGCCAATCCAGACACCACTGTTTAGAAACAAGAAAAAAGCATAGCATAGCATTAACAAAGTATCTTTTAGCTGTGCAATAACATATGTTTTATGATATATCATTGCAAAAATATATTTTGAAGATTGAAAAATGTTTTGTGTATTAGCTCAAGAAATTACAATGTAACTGACTTCCCCAGAAAAAGACCTTTGGAAAGATGAAATGGGCTCTAAACATAGTGGGATAAATTTAATTTTTTTCAGAGTTACTTTAAGCCTAATTATGTATCTATATTACATTGAAAAATACCTTCCATTTCATCGAGACAAATGTCCCACACACTTCATCCAGACTGCCAAACTTCTGTGGCCATTTCTAACAACACTTCACCAAGGTTTAATGTAATTCCTAAGGTATTAGAAAGAGAACTGAGAGTGTTAACGAAGTAACAACCCTGGAGTTGGTGCATTTCCCTATCACATTGCCCTGGGTAATTTTTTTTTCTTTTCCTTTAAAATGCAAGAGAGTAAAAAGTCACTGAAAATCTGAAGCTTTTAGTTGAGACTTACAAAAAAGAAAATTAAGAAAACTAAAAGACAACTAGTGAAAAAAAACCAAGCATGCATCAAAAAAAAAAAAAAAAAACCACCAAAAAAACAACCACCTCTTGAAAAAAGTAACTTGCTGAACACTAGAGAGCATCCCTGCACTCAAATCTTTCAGTGACTATCCAGGAGAAAAAATGTCCGATGTATTTGGATGCCTATTTCCCCCCCTCACTTTGTGAGTCATAACGGTGGGACTTGATTATCAAGGGGTTTTTAACTTCACCACTAAACTGGCTACACAAGGCATGACTCATTATCCCTTTGAGCATTAAATACATCGACCTGGAGAAGATATTTATCTTTGGATTAATGAAACAAGGTGCGCCAGCAGTGAGCAGCAGCACGTAGGAGCCGGCAGGGAAGCAGTTAATGTTACCGAGCTGCCGGAGGCAATTGACGAGGCAGAAAGGAACTGACTAAATCGCAGCATGACTTGGAGCTGACGTCAATGTGTATCTTGTTTGGAGTTTAACTTTTCCAGTTCCCTACTGCAACACGATTCCAGGAAATCTAATGACGTCAGCCTTTTGAACTCAATTAGCTGAGGAAAAGACCATTTTAACAGTGGAGGAGAAAACAAGCAGGGGTTACAATACTGCAATTATTGCCCTCAAATTTGTTTCCATTCAGTGTTTTTTTAATACTGAGAGCATAGGGTCGATTTACACTGCCGAAACAATTTCTATAAAGCTAGGTTGAAGTCCATGGCTATCAAATTTGTAACGTCTATTGCTCAATAAAAAAGGCAGTTGTCATTTAAAAAAAACAAAAAGCATTTATAAACACAGCAACATATATGACTACCACCAAAATAAAAGAAAAATACAAACGTAGAGTGATGGATTGTTTTCAGCAAAATCCTGCATCAAATAATAAAGAACAGTTACTGAATCAATCTGTGCAAGAACTCATGCACTAACAGTGATTTTTCGTTTTTCCCCTCCAAATAAAACTGTTAAAATTGCCCTGGAATTTAATCCTACACTAAGTAGACAGAATTAGAAGCTATTTGCATTACTTCAGAAAGATGAAAGAATTACAGCAACAGGTTCAAAAGAAAATGCCACAAATATTAACTAAACACTGCACAGACATACAAAAATACCATGTCAAAGGCTAACAAAATTTTTACCTGTTTCATCTCCTGTTACAGCCATGATCAACTTCTGCACACACGATTCTGCTGCTCCTCTACCAGAGCTCAGCATGAACTGTTCCAAACTACCAAGCATGTGCAGGATTACAAGCAAGAGCACTGACATCACAATGACCTCACTTGCTTACCGCTGTCATTAACATGCTCCATCACTGGAACAGCTCACTGAAACTGCAGCCCAAAGAATTCCTTTTCCAGTAAACCTGGTTTTTTTTCCCCTCTTCCATATTGCTATAATCCTAGCTTTGTTCTTTCCCCCTGAATTATTCATAAAGCTACAAAAAGCACTCGCCACAAAGCAGGCTGTTAAGAAAGACCTGAAAATTCACAGCACTGACTGACAGAAATGAAAACGTGGCTCTAGCATTCATGAATGAATCCAAACGATAAAGTCATGATTGCATAGAAAATAAGGAAATTTAAAACAGACATGCAGTTGTTTTCATTGGAACAGTTCCACTAAACGGCAGAGAACTCTGTTGGACAGACATGCAAGACAGGAAAGCTTAATAAGCTGTAACAAATAGGTAAATGAAAGGCTAGAGCTCCTTGCTTTGCAGGAAAACCCACAACCCACTCATTTAATTTCAGTTCAAAGCTTCAGAAATTATTAAGGAACACTCCAACAAAGTAAGCCAACCTAAAGCCAGTGGTTTCAGATGCTATAACAAGCAGAACAGTAACTCTGGGTAAAGGCTACCTCTTCCCCCTTCCCATCTTTTTCAAAATATGTCCAAGAGATCTGTCTGACTCTGTTTTAAAATATAAATTTAAAAAAAAAACAACATCTGAGGTCTAAGAGAGTTACTCCTTATTTACATCAATGCAAATGAAATAGTTTCAAATGAAATAGTTTCAAGAGTCCAAGCACCAGTTTGTATGTAGGGCACAGCAAACTTCTAAAGTCTTTGTACTAAACTAATTCATACTGGTAATTTATCAACTGTGAAACTGTGCTGGATGGCAGCAGTGGAAGCATCAATGTTTGCATTGATGTTCTGTGTTTTACATCCTGTGTTTACAGGAGCGTTCTGTGATTACAGGAGCACTTCAGGATCTTAAGTAAAGAAGATCAGAACTAAAGCACAAGATGTTAAAGCCACAGATTTCAAATATCACTAACAATGTAACAAAAATACACATAGATTCCAACAGAATGATTTTTATATAACTTTTCTACACTCACTTTCACTAATAATCAAAACACTTCCTTCTTCAGCTAGCAAAAAAATCCTTAACCCTTAATGTGTTAGGAAACTCCTCAGACACTAGAACTGCCTCTTATTTTGCCTACAAATGTAAACTTGAAGCAAATACAATGTCACTCAATTGGATCAATATATTTGGCACTCTTATCCTAGTATTTTTCCACCCCACAGATTATCAGAAAATACCAAACACAGGGTTTATGTGATCTTATCCATTATTACATGAGATTCATTAACAAATACTTTAGAAAAAAAAAAACAACACATATGCTATCTGAAAGATTCTGAAACAGACCTTTTCTGTTTCCAGGTATTTGTTATATTCTTTTCTTCTTCTATGGTAAAGAAAATAAATTATACGCCTACCCAAAATCATTATAAAAATAAATATGCAAGTGGTAGGATTACTAAGCAGAATAATTTTTCTATTATAATCTATGTTATCACAATATTAGGTGAACAGTCAACTACAAAGTGTACATAAATGACAAATGTTCATAACCTGTATTCCAACAGACTTTCTAACATAGGGAAGATGAGCTGTAATAAGGATATTTCAGACATTTCTATATTCAACTCATTGCTGACCATTGTCTCACTCCATCATAACTCAGGCTTGCTGCCTTCATACAATTGTATTACTGTAAACATTTTCACACTGTTTTTATTCATCTTTTTTACTGTAGATATTTTGTTTTTTCTAAAGATTTTCTAATATCAATAGCATGTAGAATAAGTTGAAGCTTTTTATCTTCTCATCATCCCCAAGTTCATGCTCATTTACTCTTTGCTTTGTACTCTTCCCTGTATGCTATGTCACATTTTTTGTCTATGTTAACAGCTATGAAGCTTACTAAAGCACTGGACTCTGAACCAAAGGAATAGAGAATTCCAGGAAATAAACTTCTCTGAGCATGGACAGAGAACAAATCAATTTAGTTAAAAGTATCTAGATGCTTCCAGAAACATGATGTAGAAGGTATTTGGTTACTGTCTCTGAATCCATTTTGAAAGTTTCCATCACAGGCAAAACACTTAAAGGGCAATTCCATCTCGTGGAGCCCACTGCTGAGACTGAGTAGCTCTGCCAGAGAACAGCTCTGTAATGGAGAGTCTGTAAAGGAAAATCAGTCAAATGGAATTCCCAAGGACTGAAATGCTGCCAGACAAAATCCTCAAATGGTGAACTTCTTCACAGACTTGGCAAGTTTTAGGAATCAGCTGAGGAGTTATTTTTCTGCCCCTGACACCAAAGCTCTGAAGAATCAAATCAGTATCTATAAAATACTATAGTCACCTGGAGAGATGGAGGCAACCTCTGATTTAAGGGATGTGTAGGCAAACACACAGAAAACATATTAGACACATACTCAGAAAAAGAGGCAGTACTAGAGTGGGAAATCGGTGCAAATTTGGGTCTTAAGGCTTTGTTAAGAATGTATTCATAATAACATTTAGGGAAGTTGTGACAATACTCTCTGAACAATAAAAACTTGACATTTGACAAAGGTGTTTTCATCTTACAGTATAGTATTTGAAATGCTTCTGGAAAGTCTTGGGACAACAATGTATTTCAACATTTATTTGAGGACCCTCATCCACTCCATCAACACATATCTAAATCCTTCCTAGCTCTTCTCATGGCTTATTTCAGATAGCTGTTTTGGCTTAAGAAAGTATTTATACAGACCCCCCCCCCCAACTTCTCTCTGTCAATAAAATATTTTTTTTAATTCTGTATATCCTCCATAGCTATTAATTTAGTGTCTTCCTAGAGAAATCTATCTCCCATTTCCAAAGGTTTTCATCACGTTATGTGTGCACTTTATAGGACCTTCAAAGTGTTCCTCTGTGAGAAAACTAGCTTCATTAAAGGATTTTTCATTAAAGGATCTGCTTTCTAGTAACTGCAAGAGACATAAGTTGAAAGGAAATTCAGCCCTAAACATATCCCAAAATCTTCAAAATTTGTGTTTTATTAACATTAACTGCTGAAAAAACCAAATTAGTTTCATATATTAAATGATGTGCACTTTCAGCATCTCACTTGAATCTGTAAGAGTATGTTTAATCCAATTAAACAGGTCTCAAAATCTGGACAAGACATTCAAAAGCAGAAAGTGATGTTATTCTGCTATTTCATTCTTTTCAACTAAACACAGTAGCTGCCTTACTAAGCAGAGAACCTGAATCCCTTCCTAAGACTCTTTCATCTTCCTGTGAGTATTTTACTTAATAGTGCAATAATGTCAACATAAAATAAGAAACCTTTTAAGAAAAATTTTTTAATATGAAAAAATTCAAACAAAGTCGACTATTAAAATATACCTTGAACAACAACTTGGCTTCCAGGAACGAAAAACTGTTGTGTGCCATCAGATGACTGTGCTGCATATTGCACAATGGTAGCGCCTGGCTGAGGAGCTCCTGAATTTGTCACAGTCTGAATTGTACCACCTTGAGATATAGTAACTAAACAGGAAAAAAAAAAAAAAAGGTAAGTTAGGCAACAGAAAGACATAACACATGCTAAAAAACATGCAATAAACATGGTCTTACAGGACTCCTATATAAAGTCTGTTGTGTAGTATATGCCATACACATAACATATAAAAAGCAGTGTTTAACACATTTTATCTCTATGTTTCCAAAAAATACTACCTCTACTAAAATAGCTTAAATATGGGGGGGGGAAGAGGAAATAGTAGCCTCTAGACATATAAAAGCGATGTTCTAAATACTAACATAGAAGTTATTTTAAAAAAATCTTAAAAAAAGCTTCTTCTTAAAAAAAGTTTACTGACTGTCAGAAAACAAAAATCAGGACATCAAGACAAAGGAAGAGAAAGACATCTAACACCAAGAATCCTTTCCTTAGAGTACAAAAATATTTAGTACAACATTTAAACAGGTTGTACACAGCTGTACGGAGCCCAATACTCATGTTAAAAGAGAAACAGAACGAAGCAGGATTCTTCCCTCACTGTAATAACAACATGAAAAAAACAAATATACTTTCCCCATTAATAAAAATCATACTGCATTCTTGCCATAATCAAATATTTATAAAAATGCAATTCCGTAGAGACATCATTAATTGTATATTCCTTTTGAAATTAGCATTACCTTTGTTAAACACAGAAATATCACTGAATCACAGAACGGCTGAGTTGAAAAGAACCTTCAAGATCATCCAGCTCTAACTCCACTGCCATGGGCAGAGGCACCTTCACCAGATCAGATTGCTCAAAGCCTCTCCATCCAACCTAGCCTTGAACACTTCCTGCGATGGGGCATCCACAACTTCTCTGGGCAACTGGTGCCAGTGCCTTGCCACCCTCAAAGTGAAAATTTCATTCTATGATCTAAACTAAGTCTATCCTCTCTGTTTAAAGCCGTTGCCCCTCATGCTATCACTACACTCCCTGATACAGAGTCCCTCCCCATCTTTTCTGTAGGCCTCCTTTAACTACTGGAAGGCTGCTGCAAGGTCTCCCTAGAGTCTTCTTTTCTCCAGGCTAATCAACCCCAAATCTGTCAACCTGTCTTTATAGGGAAGGCCTCCAGCCCCTGATAATCTCCATGGCCCTCCTCTGGATCTGTTCAAGCAACTCCATGTTTATCTCATGCTGGAAACTCAGAGCTGGATGCAGCACTCCAGGTGGGGTCTCACCAGAGCAGAGGGGCAGAATTGCATCCCTTGATCTGCTGCTCACGCTGTTTTGGATGCAGCCTAAGATCTGGCTGGCTTTATAAGCTGCCAGGTCATAGTCAGTGTTTCAGCCACCAGCACATCCAGGTCCTCTCAATCCACTCATTGCCCAGCCTATATCCACATTTAAGATTTCCACAACCCATACACAGGACACTGTGTATTGATGATTGGCATTAGCCTTATCATGAAGTTTGCAAGGGTCCACCTCTCTACTCTGTCACAGTCCCTTTGGATCCCTTCTCTCTACTGAGCTTTGAGTATCAACTGCATCATTTAGCCTGGTGTCACCTGCAAACTTTCTGAAGGTGCATCTCCACAAAGATTCCACATCTCCAACCAAAGATACAAAATAATACTGGTCCCAGATCTCTGAAGGACACTGCTCATTGCTGGCCTCTACCTGAACTTCAAGCTATTGACTGGAACTCTTTGAGCCAATTCCACATCTACCAAGTGATTCACCAGCACAAATCCACATATCCTGTGTTAAATAAAGCAATCCTGAAACCTTTAGCTGAGAACCCAATGCCCAAGGAGTAAAAAAATCCTTTCTCCCCAAAAGATATTTAAACTATGTTATAAAAGTCTAACATAAAAAAGGATTGAGGCTTGTCAACTCCTCTGAATTCATTGTCAGATTACAGTATTTGAAGGTTCAGATCTGCTTATTGCAATACAGGATTTGTTAGATACCTATGTGAATTTCAGAGATTGCTGATTTCAAATGATCTGTTTTGGCAACAGTAGGTTATCTCAAAAGCTCAACTTCAGATATAAACACTTGAAAGAGACTGAGATTGCTAAATCCCAACAGCTGAATTAGCTTCTTTTGGGGAAAACATGGAATTCTTCCTCATCTGCAATACTGAAACAGGGTTCAGCATGGATCTCCACACCTGCCCTTGGAACAAGGAGTATGTAACAAAGGAATTAGTTGGGCGCTGCACCCAGGCTCCATAAGGCATTGAGGAGAAGGGGGAAGAGTGTGGCAGGGGGTAGAGTGCAAGATGTTTCAGTCTGGCCTCCAAAGCAGAAAGCACCCCCCTTTAAGGCAAGATAAAATAGAGAGAAGCAACAAAAGTAAAGCATTGTATCCTCTACCCTTCACAAAGTCCAGGACAAGAGCAACAAGATTTTTGTCAACTCTACCTCTCAGACAAGTTAAAAAGAGCCAAATTCCACCTCTCAGAGTTATCAACAGGAATGGTGGTACATCTATACCATCACAGAACCCTACCACATAAAACACAGTCAGTTTGGCTTCCTAAGCAGTAAAACATCAGCACAGATTGGGACAAAGCTCCTGGCTCCACAGTGAAGCTGGGTAAACAATGATGTCACAGCTGTCCAGCAATTATTCATTCAGATCCCAATCTAGTACTTTATAAACAAAAGGGAATTAACTCCAGTAACTGCCTCCCTTACAGGACTGATTCCTGCCATATTCCCAGAACAACACACTGCCTGTCCCCCCATTCACTGTCCTGATCTCAACCACTACACACACTTTGTTGTGCTGGAGCTCTACTGAAAACTGAGCCTTTTATGATGAGTACAGGACTTTCCTGGACAATCCCTGTAGCTGAATGTCATGCAGGTGGATGGATGCTCCTGGACAATCCCTGTAGCTGAATGTCATGCAGGTGGATGGATGCTCCTGGACAATCCCTGTAGCTGAATGTCATGCAGGCGGATGGATGCAACTGGCATCTTCTCTTCCAACTAGGAGTGAGGACAGTACTAATACCACTCTCTGAGTATGATCATCAGCTCTAATCCAGAAAAAAAAACCCAGATTTTTTTCCCTTCCAAAACTGAAAATAGAACTAAAGTTAGTCTTTCCCAAAAGATTTCTTAATTCTCCAATTGTTAAAAGTCTAAGACAGCAAGTAACCCAAACAGATAGATAAAGATTTAATAATTTTCATTCCCCCTGCATTTTTTCATGCAGATCATCATGATATGCACAAGGAGGCAGGGGGATGGGGAGACTGATTCACACACTCCAACTGAACAAACAACTCTTACACATTAGACCACTACCACAGGTGAGTGAAGTAATTTTTTTCAGTATTAAATAACCAATATGACAGAACTACAGCCAACAGAGTAGGTGTGTAGTCAGATAAGAATACAAGGCTCCTATACAAGAGACCACCTCGTGAAAAACTACCCATTTGCCTGGCAGAAAGATCACACATATGTTGATGGAGGTAGCTGGCAAAGACTACATTTTATCTGGTCATGTCAGTCTGTCTGCTTCCATAAGCCAAAGCCAAGGAGCTCCAAGGAAAAAGGTACTGGGAAACCATGGCAACATACCATTTTGCCTGGTGAAAAGTAAGTAGAGAACAGCCATCAATGCTGCTAATAGACAAAAATACATTTGTTTTCCAGAAAAATTTACTTATCAAGTTCTTCCAAAAAGAGTCATCCCAGACATCCAGACATAAACACACAGTCAAAATGATCTTTTCAACTAAATTGCCCTTCCTTTGCAGAAATAGAAGGAACAGTAGAGAAAAAAAGGAACCAGCAAATGTAGTAACATAACAGCTCTTTTAAACCAGGGCACAGTACAGATGGCCATAGTGACACTGCAAGGCCACTCTTCATTGTCATGGACACTGCACAAGCCTCATGCATAAACTACTGGGTGCCTGCACAGCAGAACCTGGGCAGCCCATGCTGGCCAGGGACAGAGGAGTCCTCAGGCACAGGAACAACAGGCAGAAGCACAGAGCTACTGACAGGACGCGTAAAGATGAAGGAGGTACACGGAGTGAACCTCTGCATCATATCCAGCCTAAAATCAACACTGGATTTGCTACGTTCCCACCAAAACCAACCACCCATTCCTGGTTTCAGCTAACAGCAGTTCCTGAGATTACAGACAACCAACAGGATGGCTCAGAGATGCTTCAGATCCGTGTGTCGTATGTAAAGACTAGGGGTCAACAGTCAAGCTCTCTTCAGTAAGTTCCAAATTAAAGTTCCTCTTTATTTCAAGGAAATGACCATCCTTGCTACCACCTGGCCTAATTAAAATACACAGACTTTGCTGAGGCAAAAGGTATTTTAACTTACAAAAGTGAACTAATTAATGAACTCATAAATTCAGCAAGAAAAACTATTTCTAAAAAGAAAAAACTCTCAAAACAAAGTTCTTGAGCCAAAACCAAGAGAGTCCATGAAGGCTAACCCTGCATTTTGAAGCAATGCCCCATTATGATGAGAATCTTTATATAGCACATGTTTCATGCTACAGCTATTACTTACTCAAAGAAAAAGCAGCAAATCACATAAATTTCCCAAGCTTGGCTTATAGCCAAGTTTAAATTAAGACACATGAGATTTAATTAAATTTTTGTGGATTCTGTTCTCACATTGGTAGTGATGCTCTCTGTTGCTTAATTTTCAGAAGTCAATGTCTGACTGAACAAGAAACCAAAACCTTTGAATTTTGTTACTCTCTTAAACACTTCCCTATCACTATTGTTTATAGGTGTGTTTAAATGAAAATATATTCCCCTAAGAATCACCTCCTGCAAGATATTATGGTCAAAGTACAGCTTTGGCTTCCCAGAGGAAGCCACGATTAAATCTAAGCTCTAAAATTTCTTAGAAATCCTATAGGTTTACAGGCTCACTAGGTAAGACACAGACATTATAACACTTTTTTTAAGCCTTGAAATGGCAAATATACATATTCTTAACAAAATCTAAGCAAAATCAAAAATATAATTCAAAAGTTGAATAAAAATATTTAATTTTTCTTTGAATACAAGAATACATTAATACATGCTGGATTCTGTACTCAATAGTTGTAATTTAGGATGATGGTATTCTTTTCCACAGAAGAGAACACTTCAGATGCTGAACATTACGCAGCAAACATTTATGTCTAGAGCTTATAGAAAGGGTAAGAAAAGCAGCCTAGGGGCACAAGCAAAATTATTTTCTATGCTGAAAGGATAGATAGTATAGGCAAATTCTGTCTTCACACCATTAATAATTAGTTTAGTTGTATAAATTAAAAAGAACTGAAGAATTCCAAGGGTGAGTAGAACACAACTAGAGCCATTCTATCCTCTTTTATATGCCACCGCAGTATTTTAATGGACTTCCTCTGTTTTCTCATTTCAGGAAAAAAACTCCAAAACATTTCTTATGCAATCTTCCTGTCATTATATCAAAGGAAAAACACCTGCACTTTAGTGTGTCTAGATCTGAAAAGACATGAAAAACCCCTACAAACTGTAGGAGTGTAGCTTTATAAAATACATAATTTTAAAAAGAGTTGTTATTACAAAGTTATCCAAATTGATAACTGATTATCTGATTATGTCCAAAGAAGCCACAGAGTGCAAGTTATGCAACACTTCTAATATAAATACTGGAATAAAAATATCCAAAAGCAAATCTATAGAACAGAACTGTGAATGTAACTTTTAACTTGCATTTGGATGATGTATCAAGTGTTGGAAACCATGATTTAGGTTAGTTCTGTGGTGAAAGTGTAGATACTTAAAAACTGGTGAAAATAGACATAGTTCTTTTAAGAAAGAAAATTGGAACTTAACAAGTAATTTCATACTCCAACCTTCCATTTCAAAAATCTCTACTTGCCTTTTCATATAATGAACAGCACTAATATATTGCAAATCACAAGAATTTGAAAGTGCAATGATTTGTATCATTAAACATTCACATAGAGGTGGCAACATTTTTCATTTCAGCTGAGCCTCACCTCCACATTTTAATGCATAGAAGCTCTAGAATGATTAAATTTAGCAGCCAACAAATACTACAAAATTAAAAGTCTATAATCCCAATGTTAGAAAAATTAATAATAATTACTTAAAAATACAGAATCTCTTATTCTTCTTCATCAAAATCAAACATCCCTACTGCATTAGGTAACTCCTAGAAAAAAGCTATGCTATGCATGTTCTGCATCATCACATAGTACATTGCACACATACGGTATTGCCCTGTGTTAGTATGATACAGGCTGGTTGGCATGGCCACTGCAGAAATACCAGAAGGCGTTCCTTCATCCTCTGACTTCTCTTCTTCTTCAATCTTCGCTACTGCAGGTGCATCTGATGAGAGCTCATTCAAAATTTTTCTGAAAAGAGAATGTAAGTAATTTTATGTACTTGAAGATTCATACCCATAAGAAAATCAAAGAACTGACTTTTATCAGACAGTTTTGCTGCAATTAATAAGCTGCCTTTAAAACCAGCAAAACCAAAATTAAAAGTCCTTACCGGTACGAAGGCCTTCTTGAAAGTATTTCCCTACGTTTTTGAGAATCAATTATCACTTCTGATTGTGCAGCTTCATCTGCAATCGATGCTACCTGCAACAGCAAAGTTCCTGCAATTCATAACTTCATTAAAAAAAATAGCAGCAGAGTAAATTTTTTTTTAATTCCTTCCATGTTTACATGGGAAGTTTGTTGACTTATTTATCACTAATCATGTGATTTTGGCCTACTTTTTCCAATAATAATTGCAAATTCTGAAGTTACCCAGACAAAGTCACTCAGATAACAACTTTCAATTTGAAAAAGGAAAAAAGTCAATAAAATCCAGGTTACTTTTTTGTGAATGACACTTAGAAAAAGTACTGAAAACAGATTTCTTTATATATATAAAAATATTATACAATTTAATTAGCTCTTAAAGTGAAGTCAAACATCTAAAATACAGAATACTGGACTAATGTGCCTTAAATTGTAGTATATAATATAAAGGTTTCTTCATACCACACCAAAGCTATAAAAAAAAATAACTATTTTAATATACATATTTATTAGACTTACTAACACATTCATAAATGCAAAGGCACTGTTTAGCAATGTTGGACAAGTTTTGGAAGTGCCTGAGAAATCCACAGTATCTCATTTTCTCAGACCTTTAGTATTTTCATATATTCTTTTCTTAAAATCAGTCCAGACAATATTAAGGCCTAGGGCTGAATCACACTTTTGACCAGCACCTATCTTACTACACAGAACTGAAAGTCTTTATTGAACAAGGAAAAGGCTTTATTTTCTTGCATTGTTTTAACTATTCAGAACTATTGCTCTGCTGAGATTTCCAAATAGAAATAGTGTAAAAATCTTTTCACATGAAGACAGACCAGACTGCAGTTTCAGATAAGGCACTTTGTTAAACTAACACTTAACAAACATGATGTAAGAGACTAGAAGACTTCAAGTGTTTGAACGAGTTACGGTGGAAGACCAGGGAATACAAGAAAGAGCTCTGGAATTAATGCATCTGCCAGTCCTCAGTGTGTGGTACTAGAAACAAAATCTGTCTGACCTCAATAGAAAATGACTATGTGGAAGGTTCTGGTAATTTATAGGCCTGGGTCAGCTCAACTCAAACCTTTAGAACTCTGCCTTGAAGGAACTGCGGGTTACTGCAGAACAAAATTATCTCTTCACTTGTTAATTTTATTACATTACACTTCTGTGTAAAAATATTTAATGTAGCCTCATTTGGCTGGGTAACATGCAACAAATATCATTAGAACTCTATGTCTGCCACCCAGGCAGTAAGAATTACTTCTGCATGTGTACAGGTGCATAGCTCCAAACCAGACATCAGAGTTGACTGCAGAGATCCAGGTGCTTCAAGAAATTTGTATTCTTCCCTTTGCAGGAGAGACCAATGCTGAGCAGCAGAGCAAGATCCTGAAAGACATTTCCCGCCCAATATGCCTTCAGCAATCTCCTCATGGATCGATCTTCAAGCCTCTGGCATAATCCTTCAGAAGTAAAATTGTATTGCACAGCCAAGAAAGAGCCTGGGCATCCTAACTCAAAATTTTCATTCTGCTGGGGCCTCAGGATTAATAAATTATCTATTTGTTCTAGGACAAATAGTTCAAAAACAAGACCTCAACTATCTTTAAATTGTCACGTTACCCTAACAGCTACCAACAGGCCCCCTAATTTGTGAAGATGGCTGAAGAAGTTGGGAGCAGTCATACTTTAGGAAGAAGGTAAGGATAATTACAAGATGATTTAAGAATTTTAATGTGTGTATCGGTTATGCAAAGCATAGTTTTTGGTAGCAGAGGGAATGCAGAGGTGGCTTCTGTGAGAAGCTGCTAGAAGCTTCCATGATGTCCAGTAGAACAAATCCCTGATGGCTCTACAGATGGATGACCAGTGGCCAAGCCCAGGCCAATTAGGGATGGTGGTAACACTTCTGTGTTAACATATTTAGGAATAAATCAAAACAAAGGTTGGGGCACAGTTTCAATTCTAGCCAGAAAAGTGGAGGAGGTGAGAACATGTGAGGAAAACAACATGGAGACACCAAGGTCAGTGGAGGAGGAGGTGCTCTAGACGCTGGAGCGGGGATTTCCTCTGCAGGCCGTGGCAAGACCACAGTGAAGCAGCTGTGCCCCCACATACCATGGGGATCCAGGGGGGATGCAGAGATCCCCCAGCAGCCTGTGGGGGAGGTGCCCATACCAGAGCAGGTGGATGCCTTGAGGAGGCCGTGGTCCAGCAGGAAACCCATGGAGAGACAGGTCTTGCTCCCAAGTTAGAACAGCCTGTTCTTGAATGACTGCACCCTGTGCAAGAGCAATCCATGCTCTCCCAAAACATCAGTTCTGGAAGCCTCATTTGCCTGTGGGAGGGACTCACATTGCAGCAGTTTTTGGAGGACTGCTGCTCAAGAGATTGGAGCCATGCTGGAGAAATGAATGGAGAACTGTCTGCTATGGGAGGGACCCCACAGTGTCACTGAGGAACAACTTCTCTCCCTGTGGAGCAGAGGAAAACCTTGGGTGACGAACTGACCAAAACCCCCACACTTTGTCTCCCTGCACTGTCAGTGGGAAGGAGGGAGGGGCTGGAGGGAAAAAAGCTGTCTTCAAGGGCTTATTTTACTTCTCATTATCCTGCTCTGATTTTGTTACTTATAACTTCACTTTGTATCTTTAAGTTGAGCCTGTTTTGCCAATGGAATGTTCTCTCCTGGTCCTTATCTCAATTCATGAAACCTTTTGTTAAATTTTCTCTCCTCTGCCCAGCTGTAGCAGGGGAGAGTGAGTGAACAACTTTAATGGCAGCCTGGAATTTGGGCAGTGTCAAACCCCCACAATGTGGAAGAGGACATTTTCTACAAGAAATTTCAAAAGCTTTAATTTTCATCATGACAAAGAGAGAAATGAACACTTCAGATCACTCTAATGGCAAACAACCATGTCCATACTGTTAACAAACATACCATTGTAGCTTTTTCTGGACATCACTCAGATTTCGACTTTACCTATTTCAGTTTCATCTGCATTTGAACAAATTTAACTTCAAATTCATGATAAGTCTTTCCAAGACCTGATACACTATAGGGGGGAGCAAGCAATAAGTCAAATAACAATTTAAATCTTCCTACAAACAAAACAACATTTAACAAAACAATAAGAAATGCTATAAAAGTATTTTTTCATCTAAAAAACAACAGCATTATGAGAAAAACTTCTGAGCACTTTCCAATTGAAAAAGGCAGGTGTTTGAGGGAGAGGTCATGCAAGCTTCAACACCAACCTTCAGCATACTTCTTTATTTCTTTTTTAAACTAATATAATTTCCCAAGTTCCTCACTGTGGCAGAGACAAGGTAGCAAGTTAAAGCCAAATGATCTGGAGGAAATTCCAGGTGGCAGGATAGTCTACTGAAAAGGATCACAGAAGGGCTGAACACACTCTGTAATGGATTCTTCCACAGCATCTTCAAGGCCTTTCTTACCAGATAAAACCAAAGAAAAATCCTAAAACTAACTAGTCGGTATTAATTGGGACAAAACTTTCCTGTTTCTACTCCTTTGGGTAAGGGTGGACAGCCAGAGTTAACTCAATCCAACAAATAGTTGACTTCCACTTGCCTAAGATGACACAGCAGCAGCTGGCAAGAGATTCCTGAGAAATTTCTCCTTCTGAGCTTTGAAAAGTCCTCTATCTTTGCTTGTATGTCCTGACTACACTGACTAAAGGAACAGAAACTGGGAATTACTGATGTTCTTATTGAATAAAGGTTACTCAGGAAAATTACAGTTAGAAAGAATTCCTATAAAAAAAAAGTATTTGCTTTGAATAATCTGTTCTGACTTCAAGTTTGATCAAGTATTGGCACCTACCACACCTCTTTCCATGATGATCTAGGATTTCAAAACCTTGAGGTCCCATCATTTACACCTACTGCTCAACAGTAAAATATTAATTATCTGATCACGGTTTTATTATTTTTCTCAAATATAAATCCTACTTATACAGGTCTTTTTGTTTATTATACTGGAAATTTATTAAGAAGCCTCTAACATTAAAGATGGCTTCTCAAGACTGACGACACATGGCTTTTCCTTAACATGTTGCAATGGCCACAGGCAAAACCCTTTCCTCCTAACAGGGAGAGATGTATCAGCTTTCTTACCAGAAACAGCAATTGTATCTGCAAAAAAACAATTCAGCTGACATTTCTCAAACAGATTTTAATAAAACTAGAGCAGAAGCCTTCCCAGCTACAAAAAAAACCACCAATGGGAGGCCAAGAAATTTTCAAAACACTGCAAATTCATTCTCTCTTGCCTTTCCTACTTTTTAAAAACTCTGAAAAGTCTTACATGTTTTGCACCAATCCCTGTTTTCTAGTTCCAGCAACTTTAAACACATGAACATTTGCCACATAAATATGTGTTTTGAGGCTGCCTGTATTTTTGGTATCCACATCCACAAAAAGCAATATAAGATGCTCTAACAGGGTCAGATAGGGGCTCCAAACAAGGAACCACTTGGTACAATATGCTTACTTCTACTACGCCCAGACCCTTTCCAATAATAAAATAGGAGATACTTCAATATTTATGAGTTCATAGTCTCATTAAAACTCTATGTTCATAGAATTTAACAAAAATTTAAAACTGCAGGATACACTGAAGTAAGGCCATGTTATGACACAGATTTGCTATTGCGTAAGTTCAGACCCAAGTTCCAAGACAATTTCTTATAAGATAAACAGGAAGCATTAAGGAATTGCTACACAATGCTTGTAGAGCTGCTCCTGGTTGGATGTTTGCCACCTTTCTCCCTGCTGCTTCCTGTGCCATCTGAGTAAATCTTGCAGCACTGGTTGGAATGAAGAGAAACTGAAGATGGGCTGGGAAAAGAATTATGAGGTACCAAATATTCATGAAAATGTAACAATAAAAAAGCTAACCTGAACAGCTTGCATGTGTGGTGACTGAATGACTGAGGGCTGTGTGGCTTGAATGACACCCTGGACATGAACAGTTTGACCAGAAGGCAACTGCACTAGAGTTACAGCTGGAGATCCTCTTCCAGCACTGGAAGCAGCTACAGAAACCTGCAAAAATTACAATCATCATGTTTAAGTAAGATGCCTTAAGACTTCAGCAAATGCTTTTAGCAGTGATAGCTAAAACAGACTGATTTTGTTGCCATCTAAAAAAGCTCAGATGTATATAATTATCACACACAAAAATAAATTATTTTACTAGTAAAAGTACCAAAGGCACGTATCTTTCCAAATGATCTGGAAAGCTTAAAACTATACCCTAACAAACTGCAATTATTTGTTTTTTTTGTCTCCAGAGACTTTGTATTTTCCTTTCAATACAAAAAAACCCCCAACCCTCAGCCATCGCACACCAGATCTGCTGTTGCCAGCATGAAGGTTAGGAAGAACTTCCAAAAATGTAACAAAACCCATGCATATTCACTGGAGTAGAATGTCACTGCAACAACATAAAGGGCAGAATGTTCTTAGGAAGAAAAAAATTTACAACTGCTTTAGTTTTGCTTTGCTTATTAGGTAAGAAGTTATGCTTTTTGGATGGATGTCTCAAGAGACATGAGAATTTTTCAGATAATGAAAAATCACCCTGTTAAATAAAGCCATACAAGGACTTGTAAACTCATTTAGTTTTACGGACTCCTGTTACATATATAATTTTACGTATCAAGAAAAAGAGAGCTGGAGTGTTATCAGTGCTTCAAACAACAACAAAAATAAAGAACAGCTGAATCTTCTCTAAGCCTAGCACAGCCATAGAACAGCTTTCCCAAGCCTGTGACTCTCAACCCTCAGTGCTGAGGACTAATGGGTTGAGAAACAGTTTAACACCTACGGACTAAGAAATAGTTCAGTATTTATGTTACTGTTAAATCTATTAACAGAAACAAGCAGGGATGCAAAGGGAAAACACTATGATTGATCTCAATTTATGCGATGAAACATCTCTACACTTGGAAAAGGAAGACAATGACAAACATAAACCATATCATAAAAAGAAATGCTGTGTTTTTCAATTAAACTGCAATGAAAAGTCTTATTTCTATATTCTGCACATTCAATAATAAAATCAGACTCAAACATAAAATTCTGTTATTATTCCCTTCCTAGCTTTGTTCACAGCTCCAAAGGTATCCGGTATGAGCAGTAAACATAAAATGAGATGAGAGTAAGAAGAAAAACATTAAGAATGCTGAATAATTTAAAAAAAAAAACCAACTGAAGAAACGTTTGTACTTTTTACATATTTACTGAGGTTTTTTAAATTCCAAATATAAAAGCAGTTTTCATTCCTGATCCATAAGATATTGTTTGTCTACGAAACAAACTCTTTCTTGAATGAAGTAAAAAATTTTAACTACTATTGAGATACACTGCTATCAAAAAGTCCTGATGTTGGTTCAAATTACCTTGAAGAAATAATGTTTCTAGGAAACAAAGACAGGATCTTGTCAACATTCACTATGCAATTGTTCAATGTTGTAGGAAACTGAACCACTTTTGAAAAAACAGAACAATTAAGGGCATTTTTAACCCTGAAATGAGTTCCTTAAATCATTCCTTAAATGGCATGAACTAGTAACAGGAAATAGGACATACAAACCGTTTTCCCAGCCTAGTCAACAAATATTAATATTATGAGAAATTTATCAGATATAGATTTTTGAGATTATGCTCCGGAAAGTCTCAAGAAAATGCTCAAGTCTGAAGAGTATGATCTATTTTGTGCCAAAGCTTACGTCCTAAACCCAAGCTTCAATCAGCAATCACAGAGCAGTCTAAATGTTTACAAAGCATGCTAACTTTTCAAAACATTATAAAGGCAATTGCACCAAACCTTTCCATTTACTGTTCTCTTTGTGAGAATTGCCATTTGATACAATACTCAGTGGCTCAGAGCTCATCTCAAAGAACTTTCTGAGTACAGCCATATAACAGTAAAAGGTGAACAGTTTAAACATTTCTTTTTGGTACACAATGGGTCCGTCACACATAAGAAATAATCTGCACTTGAGATTAAGAAACTACATTCATTTTAAAACTCCTTATTCAGAATAATACCACAGGAAAAAAAAAAAAAAAAGACAACTTCATTCAGCTAATACTCTTTTGGACAAAAGTTTAAAGGAGAAATTGTTTTGTTTCCATTAATTCAGATACGAGATTAAATGAAGGGGTTTAAGTGCTAAGGGAAGAGGAGATGGTAATATTATAACATTTTCTAGGTTCATATTCTGCATCTCTTTTATAGATATTGGAAATTATTATTAGAATTTTGATTCAGATTTCCCTTTACAGTTTTTCAAGCTGAATATTCCTGTGTCAACTGACATACTAGAACATTTTCATGCTATCATGCGTAAATCCTGACTGAAACAGACTTGGCAAAGAAATCTCTTTCTGACATCAGTGATGAGCAATGCTACCTTTAACATCATTATTTCAACGAATGTCTGGTACAGCAACTGAAAACAATCCACAGAGGCAAGTCAGGGACACAGAGGGGAAGATTAACACATTCTATGGGTTCTATGCTCCTAGGCATGCAATACTCACATCCAATAGCTTCAATGAATATTAACCATGCAAGCCATAATAGCAGTATGGTCCCATATTTCAGGTATTTGGAAATGTAAGTGCTCCCTCTTCACATGGGGAGAGAAAAGTAGCCAGCAAGAATGACCAAGTACTGAAGCACACACTCTTGCAGAGAAAGAGGCTGCCCATCATTTATCTAACTCCAAGATACATGGTCCATCTGAACAGTTATCCTGGATATCCTGTGAATGTGTCAGATACTGTGAAATAGCTGCATGTTTATAACCCTCTAACATCAACTTTGCTAAATGACCAGCATTTGCACTTGGCAAGCTGGTTTTAGAGTCTTATTTACAACAGCCTAGCAAACTCCCATAGGTCTCAATCTCTAGGGAGTAAGATTTAACACTGTTTGATATCAAGAGCCCACAAGGACAACCCCCAAAGTGCTAAACTTGAACGGTCCCAGCTTGCAATAGCTACTCACTCCAGGCTCTGAAAATCTCCCTGAAAACATCCCTATGCTCACTGACAGCAGTTCTCACATTGTAAATCCTGACACATGTCTAATTCAGGGCCAGCACCAAGAGGTCAACAGATGGTATCTCAGACAAGGTCAGCAGACAGCTCTACTGATAGACAACATGACAAGGTTAACAAAAAGTGAATCAAAGAGGAACTCATCAAGATGTAGGATTGAAGAAAAAAAGAAAACACAACTGAAAGTGTTTTTATCAAACCTAAGATGGACTAAAGTACATTGATCTTACATTGTTATATTTATTGTAGCTGAGCACACAGCAACACAGAATGGCTTCTAGAAATCCTGCAAAAGGAACATCTACTTTCTCTTTGAATACCATTACAGATTTAAATCTTCCAAGATGTAAGTTTGACTACCATCAACACTATCAGAATATTCCAATACAAGTTTACTTCCTTGTAAGTACAGATCTATATATAGCAACAGATGATCTGGGCATGTGAGACACCCATGGAGCTCATCTCAAAACAGGTTGAGAAATTTTCCATCTCACACCTCTGCTCTTCCCTCAAAGACATCAAGCTTTTGTACAGGTGTTTGGCACATCTTCAACAGCTTATAACAACAGCCACCAATAATTTAACTTCTGGTAGCTGGATCAGAAAATATTACCATGTCAATTAATCAACTGGCTAAAAGTGACAGATGCAAGAAATGCAACTATAAACTGATTCTACAGTACAACATTTTATTTTAAAAAACAACCATTTAATGGACAAAAAGTGCATCTCATCTTTGCTAGTTTCAAATTTACTCATTTTTGCTTTAGTAGAAAAAGTAACTTTACTTTCAGCAGCAAAAAACTGCAGGAGAATAAAGCAGTATCTATGACGCAAACTAAAAAAAAAAAAAATGCAAACACTATTTTTTCCTGTACAAATCATGTATAATAGGTCCTCCATAGCATTGGAGGTCATCCCATCACACCACAGTGCTCCACCCCACACATTCTTAATGTCTCCTCTCTTTCCCAACAGGGGAGACATTAAAAATGCTTCAGCACAAAACAATCTCTGTCCTCTAAAGATTATCATCTTCTGAAGTAGCTGGTCCATCCTTTTAAAACTAAATGGGAGATATTTCTTTAAAAAGCCTATAGAGTAGGGGAAAATAAGTCAGCTGCCCCCCAGGAAGAAGAAAAAAAAAGGTGTCCACCTCCTATGTAGCCATATCCCTCAGCACTTTACTAGTCCCTCCCTGGCCAAAGCCATAATTCAATTAAATATCAAGCACATTAAAAACCAATACATTGCATCTGGACATAAAAACTCCACCTGTTTTACTGGAAGGGCAGTCACCTGCTGGGACAGATGCCCAGAGAGGTTCTAGAGACTCCATCCTTGGAGACATTTACATCCCAGGCAGACACAGTTCTGGCTGACACTGCTTGCACACACAGGTCAGACTAGATAATCTTAAAAGGTTCCTCCCAAGCTTGACCCTTCTACAATTCTTTGATAATACACAGAAAACCATAAATTAAAAGACAGTG
Organism: Serinus canaria; assembly: GCF_022539315.1. Lineage (NCBI taxonomy): Eukaryota > Metazoa > Chordata > Aves > Passeriformes > Fringillidae > Serinus > Serinus canaria. The sequence continues at coordinate 13,514,307 of NC_066315.1, forward strand.
TATTAAAATGTTTTACTTTTAATTTAATTTTACTTCTACTTTTGACTGACCAAAACCAAGGTTGAACAAATATTTTGTTAGAAAAAACACAAAGCTGCCATCTCCCCACTCTCTTGGAGATATTTGAAAAGGAGCCCTCAGTTTCAGTGGCCAGGCATTTTCAATCTCAGTAAGAATCAAGTCATTATTTTCTACTATTTCTGCATATTTGCAAAAAAAATTAGTAGGAGAGACAACTGGAAGTTGGCACAAGATGCTTTAGTTACTTGTAGTAGATGACATCTCTTAAAATGCATTCCTCCACAGGCCAAAGAGGGAGAAGAGGTCTGTGCTCCTCTGTAACAGTCAAAAGACACAGGCACAGCCATGAATTCCTCAGAAACACACAAACTTCCCATCTGGACCACCACAAAACTGGTCAAATGTCCCATACAGGGGCCTCCAGCACGCTTTTACCCCTCAACACCCAGGCCAAGCTCTCCATGACAAAGCGCCTCACCTTCCAAGCCAGCCAGGTAGGAACACAGGCTAAGAAAATCCTACTCATCTTAAGCCAAAGGAGTGTCTCACAAGGCCTGTCAGCAGGAAGTGCTCTGTCTGGGCAGCTTCACCACAACAAATGCTGGGGCACAGCAGCCTGAAGGCACTGAGGGCATGTGAGGGCTGCAGGCCCCAGGAGCCAGCGGCTGAGGAGATGGGCACAGGCCCGGAGCCCTCGGAGAGGGACAGCAGCACCAACCCCGCTTGTCTGGGAGCCTGAGAGGGACAGCAGCACCAACCCCGCTTGTCTGGGAGCCTGAGAGGGACAGCAGCACCAACCCTGCTTGTCTGGGAGCCTGAGAGGGACAGCAGCACCAACCCTGCTTGTCTGGGAGCCTGAGAGGGACAGCAGCACCAACCCCGCTTGTCTGGGAGCCTGAGAGGGACAGCAGCACCAACCCTGCTTGTCTGGGAGCCTGAGAGGGACAGCAGCACCAACCCTGCTTGTCTGGGAGCCTGAGAGGGACAGCAGCACCAACCCTGCTTGTCTGGGAGCCCAGCAGAGGGACAGCAGCACCAACCCTGCTTGTCTGGGAGCCCAGCAGAGGGACAGCAGCACCAACCCTGCTTGTCTGGGAGCTCAGGAGAGGGACAGCAGCACCAACCCTGCTTGTCTGGGAGCCTGAGAGGGACAGCAGCACCAACCCCGCTTGTCTGGGAGCCTGAGAGGGACAGCAGCACCAACCCTGCTTGTCTGGGAGCCCAGCAGAGGGACAGCAGCACCAACCCTGCTTGTCTGGGAGCCTGAGAGGGACAGCAGCACCAACCCTGCTTGTCTCGAGCCCAGCAGAGGGACACCAGCTCCAGCCACTTGCGCCAAGCAGCTCTGCCAGCTCCAGGACAGCTCTCTGAGATGTCCAACCAAAACCAGGGACTCCACTCCAGACTGTTACACCCAGCCTTCAAACTGAGGTTTAAGTTTTGGTTCAGTATTAACTGAAGGAGATTCATCAATACTTCAGAGTTATTCATTTTAACTGGAAGGTATGAGACCCATACCCCATAGAGCTGAACCTTCACACACAGTACTCAAGCATTAAATGCAGACAAACATAAAAAGTGTGATACATTGCACAATATAAGAGTGCAAAAACTCTCCTACAGCATCAGGGATACCTTTGTCTCTGGATCAACACTAAAAATCCCAAGTGACAGAATTCACAGATTGTTGTGGTGTAAAGCTAGGTTCTTCCCCTCAGCTGTGACTACTTCCTCCTTGCCTGTCTCCTGCCCAGTTCCGGATTACTGTATTAAGATCTACATTTCAGGAAGGGCATCATGAGATTGGCAGAAGTTCAAAAGATGCCCTTCAGGCCTGCGGTCATTGGCCTGTCCAGATGTCATTGTTCCCTGAGACCCTCCCCCTCCCACCTGGTTGGTAGCTCACCTGTCCTCCCCCCCCACCTTCCTGTGAGCTTAAAAGGCGTTGCGGCCATGCGGTCGGGGTCTGTTCAGAGCAGTACTGAGATTCGGAACTGTAATACCTTGGAATAAACTCTGGATTTAACTCTCCGGCAGAACACACTCTCTTCCTCTTCACTATCGCCTGGACTTTTCTACTAGAGGTAAACTGAGTTCTGCTTTGCATGGGCCTATCTCGAGTGCTTAATAGTAACTGCTTGCGAGCCGAAGGTGTCTCTGAGGAGAAATATCCCCAGTAGCCACTTTTAGCTCAAGAGAAAGCAATAACAGATGTCTTCTCCAGAGACTATTTCACAAGCCAATAGATTTTACACATCAATCATCCTACGAAAATTTGAACAGAACTGCGAAAGAAGAAATGAGGGGATGACATCAACAAAGCAAACCAAATAAAATTCTTAAAGAAAAAAAAGAAAAAAACTGAACAAGCAATATTCCCAATGCTGCATGCATCAAAACCAACAAAAAAAGGTTGATAAATATTTTACGCTCTACTTTGTGTCTGAAGATCTGACAAAAAGAGCAGATGCTTTCAGTTTTAAAAATGTATTTATAATGTAGATCAAGTATCTAACATAACAAATACATGGCATCAAATCTTAGCAAATAACTTCAAACTTCCAATGATGAAAAAATTTGGTAAGGCTTTTTTTAAAATCAGTTCTTTTATTTAACAAAGGGCTTTTGAAAATCCTTTTAAGTGGTCCAGACGCTTTTCTGAAGCTATAAATCTTAGTACCGTCAGGAACACGATTTCTCTCAAGTGCTGAATATTACAGTACATATTTTTAATGTTTGAGAATTGTTACTATATAATCTTCTATCCATTTACAACCAAACAATAATCCATTGAAAACATGTAATGTATGCTTTTAGAAGTCCAGACACCGTTATTGGATACACAGGGATGAAACGAAACAAGCACACATTAAAAATGTATTTGCAATTAGATTAAACACACTCTGTACAAAAACTGGAACTAGGAGATAACAATGGCTATTTTTATTCATGTTTTCATTTTTGTTATACAACACAACTTCAAGATACACAAATGGTTTAGATATGTTTGATCTTGTAGCCACATCAATTCCTTAAGACTGTATCCCATGACTATAACAATCACCTTGTGAAAGTGAAAGGAAAAAATCCCTTTGTCTACTGATCCGTCTTGTCTGAAAGGGCTCCTAAAAATGCTACTTTTTAACAGACCCGATGTTATATTAGTCCTTTGTTAACTACTAAAGGCATATCTTCCAGTATACCTTTGCTATATTTTTCCTATTTAATACCAAGACTTATAAAACATGAGAATACCATAGAAATTGATTGTTTAAAAATCATAGCAGCTCTGAATATCACTTCATTGATTCCTCTCATCTTTCCACACTTCAACTTACCTCAGATCCTGAGGAAATCTGATTCTGGCCTGGCTGATTCTGAAGGTGACCAGCACTTCTCTCTGTCAGAGAATCCACTGCATTGTCATCCTGTTCAACCATTTCCATGGTCATCAGTCTAGAAGTAAGTATATACACATTTAAATAACTCAATACAGGGAGGTATATCAGGCAGCTAGGGAGAATAATTCCAAACTATTTTATATTTGGAGAAGACAGAAAATAAGTATCTTTCTGTCAAAATGAAGTCCTTTCTTCATTCCCCTGTATTAAAATATTCACTCATATAGCCAGGAGCTCTAAAACAAGTATTTTGGAAAGCTGCAGGGAGAGGCAGTTCTGGAGATGGTTCCCAGGAAGGGACAAGCAGAGTCCCAGGGTCCCATGCAGTGCTAGCAGTGCTGCCCACAGAAGGCCCCTTCAGCCTCATGGGCTGCTACAGCCCTCTTGAACCTTTCAAGATGCCTACTCCCTCCCTGCTGGCATCTCCACTTAAATTCTCTATAAACTACTCATGGCTCAGGAGCCACAACAATTCTTCTCACTTTACAGATTTAAAAGTAGGATAGATTTCATTGAAAACTAAGAACTTGCTGACCCTCAACTTAAACTAAGAGTTTAAACTTTGTAGAGAAAACTTCCAAATCTGCTATATAAAAATGCAATTACCTGACAGCTCCTTTTCGATATTTCTTGGCACACTTAGTCATAACGGAAGGTGTGAGTTTTAAAACAAGAGCTTGGATCTCTTCGGCTCCCTTTCTCTCCTACCAAACCCTGCACTGAAGGTGCAACATTGAACAGGTGATGTCAAACATTGCCATGGCAACAGGTCAGTTTACAAACAGAGCAGAGACAGGATAGGGTCAGGCAGAGGCAGGCAGGGCGCCCTGCAGGCACGCTCCCACCTACACCCTACTTACACAACCACTGACAGCCTCAAAAGGAAGACATGATATTAGTTGAGAGATTGAAAAGGCAGCAAATCTCGGCTCCCCAGGTTCAGTTTCCATAACTAGGGGATGACAAGCCTCACTGAGGCCAAAGTTCAATTATTTCTGATAGTTACTTTGGTTTCTTCTCAGGACTTAGACTGAGAGATGCAAGAGGCAGGCAAGGACAGCTACCCACCTGACTCCGAGGCTCTGGAATTCAGTCCCTGCTACATTAAATCAAATTAAATGTAAACCAAACTCCTTTTGTGGCACTAGTTTACAGAACATTCCACAATCTTTGAAGAGAATAATTTTTATTAGTTTTTTAAAAATCAAAATTTTGCCCAAAATAAAGGCATGAAAGTATGAAAAGATACCAAGTCAAATGATGCAGAGAAGCATATTTCTAGCTCATATGCCTCAAATGGTGCTCTACTGACCAGATTTAACAGTACTATAGCCAATGGTAGTGAAGCTGCAAAACAATTTAACATTTTATGGGTTTACATGAGTATTTCTGCTCAGAGAAGTTACATACACTATGCCAGTATCAATTAATTCAGATTAGAACCATAGGGAGTTATTTTACAACTAAAATCTTTCTACTTTTTTCTCTTACTAGTTACCACTAATTACCTTTTTGTTTAGATACAATCTAATCAAATATCGGCTGAAATTCACCAAAGTCTAACAGCTCTGGGGAAAATGTTTTCACCAAGCTTTTCACCTTAATTTTCTATAAGATGTTATCTAATTAAAATATTCTGGTTTTATATATATGCAATATAATAACAATAATAAAGTAGGGGAAAAAAGTTCTTCCTTTGTAAACTAGGGTCACCCATAAAGTCTCAAATATGAAAGGTTTATGTGGTTCAAGTAAGAATAAGCTTCAGAATAGCTCACACACCAAGGAAGAATAAATAATGCCTAGGTACTGGCAACATATTCATTGTAATCTCTTCCTAAAAATGGAAATATAGTCAGAATTAATTCACTTTATGAAGGCCCTGAAGTATTTTTGTATCCAGAGCCATCTGTCACAGAAAACCTATTGTTGAAAAAAACACAAAAAACCAAAAACAAACAACAAAAAACCCAAGTACTTTTATTCCCACTGAATGCATTTCACAGAAATTTTACCCAGAAAGTGTAATTTTTCATCTTGGAAAAAATTTAGTTCCTTATTTTTAGCTTAATTTCTCACTGATTGCAGAACAGTATAAAAATGTATTTACTTTTACTACTTTATCAGGATTTTTCTCCCAAGACCTTTCATTTGCAGTGCTGCACTATGTTAGCAAAAAGCTACAAAAAGAGCATCAGTGCAACAGAAAATCTAACAAAGTTATTCCTCATATTTTGCAAAATGCAGTTCAGAGAAAGGAGTGTATTTTTTGATTATTTATCTTTAATTAGAAAAACAACAGCAAGAACAATACATGTCAGTGGAGTGACAAACAATTAAGATTTATGATATACTTGAAAAACTCCAGAATTTATATAGATTTTCCACCTATAATAGTGTATATTCTGACTCTCAATACAAATGACTGCTTAATTGAAATATTTATTAGGGTGAAGTCTGAAAATTTGACTGCCATAAAATGCAATCACTACTCTGAACCACAGTAAAATACTTTTCCTAGATAAGCTCAAACCTGCTTCTTTTTGACAACCTCTGTGACCAAATAGTGACTTGACTTAAAACAACATCCAAAAATAAAGATCCAATCACAGCCTAAAAAAAAAAAAACAAAACAAAAATAATGAAGTATATGAGTAATTTTAAAAGATACACGAGCTATCTTGACATAAAACTTCAGTAAAATGATGACTTAAGACAAATGAGCACATTAGTATCACAATTCAGACATGTTACAAGATTAGGACTGATAGACACAACCATGGGATCACTGAGCTGGCAGGAGCAGGTCAGCTGCAGTCATTTGAGCCCACAGGGTCAGTGGTGGCACTGAGCTCTGCCAGTGGGCTTGTACACAGCTCAAGACCAGGCACGCCAAGGAACTCCTGAATTTCAGACTAGGTTGTCACGGTCTTCAGAGCACTTTCATAACCTGAATTGTGCAGGGTTTTTATTTCCTGTACTACATATCACGTCAACATGAATACATCAAACTTTTAATGTTTTTAATACATACAAAGAAAAAATACTGAGCAATACTATAACTATGCTTTTCTAAAACACCAGCAATACAGACTGTGACATGAAACCGTCACTAATCCAATTCAGAAAAAAGTTCCCACACATATCACACTCAATCAGTCTGCATTGTCAGCAAACTCTAACATATTCATTGCTATTAAGTTTCCAAGAAAGAAAAACAGAATTTTCTGCCAAGCCCTTAAAATCCTTTATAAAAGTCTAGCAGTAGCAATACACATCACACTTAAAAGTTTATATAACCTTCCTCCTATTTTTAAAAGAATATAAGCAAATAGTTTAAAGTAAGTGGTCTTGGGTCCTGTTTAAAATTACAAGATGTTTTTCTTCATTGAATGACTAATTATATACAAATTTTAGTCTTATACTCATTATTAATACATCTTTTTCTTATATTTTTTTATCTTAGTTACTTATAAAGAACAATAATTTTAAATACTAGTCTGGATTTTTAAATTAATAAACAAGTTACACCTCTGCGCACACATAGAAATGGGACAAAAATAGTTTTCCATAATGAAGCAAAGATACCTGCTTCTTCCTACAACATTGCAAAGAGATCTTCAGAATCTGGCAGAAGTTTATCTCTTACCAAACCTGCAACATTTCAGTAAATATAAGCACATGTTTACTGTAGTCACTGAGACTGATGGACAGCAGGTCAGTGATCAGTAGCAGATAAACACTGATTAAGATGATGCATACAGTGACCATCAAAAGCTTCTTGAACTGAGATCACATGAACCACCCCTGACAGGAGAAATCTGACACACGGAATCAGGTAAAAGGAAACAGAAAAATTTTTCCTAGAAAATTCAAAGCAATTTACAGCTAATTGTGTGAATTCTTTTATTTTTGCCCATAGGTAAGAGATGAAGGAAAGCATCCCTAACAAGACACTTTCTTTTGCAACAAAGAGCACAAGAAATCCTTTCAATCCTCCCAGTACTCCCATTTGTTTTACATAACTGCATATCAACATAATATTTTATGCCTATTGGTCAATAGAAATTATCCTGCAAAAGCAGATTGCTACAGTATTTTGCATAACTGGAAGAGTCTGACTGTCTAAATAAATACCCAGAGACATTTTTAAAAACAACTTTTTTATTTCAACCATCTTTTATACATCAGGGACTGCTTACAAATGTAGTTTGATATAAAGGAAATCAATCGCAAGGGGCTAAAAAATATATTTCAGCCCTTGCTCCAAATCAATTTGAAGCCTTTATTCACAGGGGTTACTAGAAATCAAGAATGTCAATTTACAAACACCTGTTTTGCATTTATTGATGACCCCACAGTGAGTGTGGAAACTCTCAGAATACACTTGTTTCAGACACTGTGTTTTGTATCAGCTCTGTAATAACTGTTTTACCACCCTGGTGGCATGAAGGACACCAGCTGATAAGGTGATCACAGAAGTCAGTCAATTAAAATATGCAACAGTAAACAGACCCAATTTTGAAGAGCAAATTTTCAGTATCACCAGAAGCTTCACCACTAAGGTTCTTGAGTTTCCTACACTCTTATTTCCCTATTTTCTTCCTCGAACACCTCAGTTAAACCCTAGACCCCAAAATCTTAAAACCCCAACGTGCCATTACTCTGAGCACAGGCAGTGCTACCGGGCCACTAGGCACCTGCCAGCCCAACCATGCTGACAATGCAGCGCGGAGCCGGCCGTGAGCGGACACACGCCCCCCTTCAGAGGGACCCAACCAGCCCCTGGGTAGGCCAGAAGATCAGTCAAGCAACAGTCCCCGTGGAATCACCTAACACGCGGCAGCGCTCAGCACCAAAAATGATGCTATCACACCAGTGGGGGATGCAGACAAAAGTTTCATGCAAGACTTCGGAGTGACGAAGCCCACTGTGATCCGTCCCGTCTTGTTCTGACCTAGCTCCGAAAGCCCTGTGGGCAAGGTTATAACCGGGAGTAACGGACTGAGGGGCAAACGCTACTGGGCACCCCCGCTCCCCTCGGCCGGGGCAGCCTTTCGGAGACCCCAGGACGGGCCGTCCGGGGCGCTCTGCCCGCAGCGGGCAAGAGCTGCCCCCGCTCTGAGCCGCAACGCCGGGCTAGCCGAGCCGGTGGCCCGAGGAAGCGCTGGAGCCACCGCCTGCAGGAGCCCGGCGAGGGCCGTGGCTCCCGGGCGGCAGCGGAGCCGGCGCTCCGCGCAGCCCTTCCGGAATTCCCGGGATGCGCAGCCGCCTCGGGGCCGCCCCACAGCGCCGTGCGGGCTCTGCGCGGCCGTCCCTGAGCGCAGCGCGCTCCCGGCTGCCGACGGGGACGCGCTCCCGCCGCCTCCCGCGCGCTCCCGCGACGGGGCTGAGCCAAGCGCGGCACAGCGCCCCCCGCCTGCCCTGCCCTGCCCTGCCCGTCCCTGCCCTGCTCCCCGCGCCGCCCGCTGCCCTCCGCGCTGCCCCGCTCCCGGCCCGCGGGGGGTCGGGCTGCGCGCACACGTGTCCCCGCCCCCTCCCGCACTCACCCGCCGCCCTGTACGTGCTGCCCCCGTCACAGGGGGTGGGGGGGACCGGGCCGGGCGGAGCCGCACGTCGTCCTCACGTCAGCGCTGATGCAGCCGCGCCGCCGCGGGGGCGCCGAGGAAATGGCGTCTGTGGGGCCTCCCAGCGCCAGCGGCCGCGGCAGGAGGCGGAGCCGCGCGCGGGCGGCGGTGCCGGGCGGCCGCGGGGCGCAACGGCCGCGGCGCTGACCAACCGCCGCCGCGGGGCCCCCGCCGGCGCCGCCCATTGGCCGGGGCGGGACGTGCCGCGGTACGGGCGGGGCGGCCCCGCGCTGCCGGGGGCGGGGGTGGCCGGTAACAGCCGGGGGAGCCGCGGGCCCGCCGCGCTCCCTGCACCGCGCTCCGGACGGGCGATAGCGGGGCGGTGCCGGCCGCTCGCTGCGCCGGCCGGGCCCCACCGATAAGGGCGGTTGGCTGGGCTCCCCCGCAGGGTCCAGCCCTGGTTGTCCCCGCATTGACCTAGGGAAGGGACGCGGCACAACCCCTGGTTGTCCCCTGGGCGGTGCCGGAGCCTTGAGGGACACGGGAACCTGCCCAAAGGCCGCCCCGCCGAAGTGCTGCCCGCAGGTTGTTTTGTAATTCTGCTTAGTAAAAGCACGTTCCTTGCATCAGTCATTCATGGTATGACATAGTATTTTACATTTATTTGGCTAAGTAAATCAGAAATTGCCAAGAGGCAACAAGCGGGAGGGACGTGCTTGTTTCCCCGCTCGCTTCCATGGGATTACGTGCAAATATCCTGAGTCATGTTGGGTTCGTGCTGTAGGTGTGAGCACGTCCTTTGCCGGAAGCGCAGGGCCCGTCGGCTCAGGGTTAATCATGTTAAAATGCAATAAATGCGTAAGCCATAAACTTTGTTACTATGGGTGTTTGACCATCGTATGTCTTTTTACTGATCAGTATTTTACAAAGTAGTGTTACATGGGATTATTCTGCAGTAAATTTTAAATTGGATGTGTATACTTAACTACCCATATATTCTGAAGTTATGTAATGTATTTACCCATTTTTATGGCTTAAGTTTGTTCTTTTTTTTTTTTTTTTTTGTGAGAATCTACTCAGTGTGCTAAATAAACATAAAAAACCTAAATTAATGTCACATAACTCATTGTGATTGAAGAATTGGAGGATGTGTGTGTCAGGATCGGTGATAGGTCTACACAGGTCAGACACTCAGTCTTATTCAAGGCATAGAGAGAACCTGCGTATTGATTTCCTGTGTTTTTTAAAAAAACAAATAACTCTTATCTCTGACTTCATAAGAGATGACTCATATTTATTTGCAAAGCTTTTGCCTTTAAGCATTTAGTTCTTTAGTTTGCTTCACAGGACTTATTTAACCCAGCTATCTAAATTGCAATCTAGTGGAAAAAATACGGAATCTTCAATTATCATTATTGCTTGTGCAAGTTTTCAGTTTTCATCCTACATTTCCATTGTTGAAGTACTGAACACCCCCTTCCTGTTTTGAGTTCTGTTTCCCTCCCTTTGTTTTTGTATATCTATTATGTGTCTGTTCTGGGTTTTTAGATAGGAGTTTCTCTTCCCATAATTAATTCTGCTTTAAGATCTCATCCATTATGTACGCTATTGTTATGCTCGTTCATTAAAAGATACATTTTCTCTTGTCAATTAAAAATATTTGTTAGACTAGTAACACAATCAAATGAACAGGCAAGTGTTGAACTACTGAGAATTACTCTGCTGAAACCTTTGGAAGAAACTACAGTTTTGCCTTGTATACTCAAAAAGCCAGAAATGGCTCTTAGGATGTTAGCAGCACCTCAAAAATATTGTTGAAAGTAGAAGTCTTAGTACAAACAGGAAAAAAATTTAAATGAGAGTGTTAAATAATAGAAACCACTGGAGTGAGTTACCTGTAAACAAACAGAATTTCCATGAACTCTTACAGCCTGGATTTGGACAAAGAGGGTTTTTTTTGGTTTTCAAGTAAGCCATAAATGCTTTGAAATGTTTAACTAAGAATTTACTACTATTTATACCACTTCACTCATAATAAAGTGTATCAGAGGTATAAGAGCCAGAGTGCCCTAGACCTTGGTGATACAAAGATGACTAACCAGATTTGGCTCTTGCTGCAGCTCTCTGGGGGGCTGGAAGAGGAAGGGAATGAAAAGAGCCTTGTGTTGTGTTCTTACTGCAGCAGGGCTGGGGTACCGTGTTTGTTACTTGAGGCCAGACCAACCTGTGCCACAAAAGTGCTCACTTTGACTAAAAGCAGTTCTCCTTAAATTTGGAACAATGCCTGATGTGAACCCATTTAATTTCAAATGCTGAGACCAAAAGCAATCTATAAGAAGGCCACACAAGTCAGAATTTATGATTTCATCAAATATGAAAGAACATAAACTTGAAATCCAGACTCTTTGCTGCTGTCAGAATGCCTGAGTCATCTATTCTCTGTATCTCAAAATGTCCATTGTTTTTTGGGTTTTTTTGGGTTTTTTTTTTTTTTTAACTTTGGTGGGAAGAGCCATTAAGTTTCTTTCAACCTGGATCAATTCTTAAGTCTGAACTACTGCACTATCACACAGAGAGAAGTAGGACCTTATCCAGGGAAGGTAATAGATGAACAGGCTGTTGGAGCAACTTTGTTTAGCACCAAAAAGAAACATGGTGCTGGTTGCAGAGAACTTAAATATTTCACAAATGCACATTACATCAGTAGGAGGGCTAATTGTGTCATTTTCAGACAACTTTTTCTACATATGGATCTCACAGCTATCTTTTAAATCGATTTTTTAAAGGGGATTGAAAGAATTTTGTGCATTTCAGTTCTAGTCTTATGAAACACCTGTTTAGTGTTCTTGTAAAAAAGTTCATGGATTGTCTTGGCATAAACAATGACAGCAAAATGGATATGCTACCTAGCTTGGTTGTCAATTTATCTTTCATTAGAATCCAGACATCTGAAGATAATAGAGGTAAAACTGACAGAAAAATAGACTGCTATCCTATTGGAAATAATAGTGATACTTACTGATTAATAATTTCACCATAGGTCTCCTCATGGACCACTCCAATTTCAGCTGATCGTTGAATAACCCTACCTCTACTCTTTCATTGCCTGCAAGGAAATAGAGAACTTGCAGCAGTGCAAGTGCAGAACTTGCAGCATGGTCACAGGAAAGTGCAGTCAACACACAGCCACTGTTTTCACAATTTGTTTTGTGAGTGTGATGAAAGTCAGAAGTAGCCAATATCTGCATGCTGCAGCTCAATCCTGATCAGTCTAAAACAGAGAACAGATTAGGCAAGAAGTACACTTTAATGAGTATAAAATATAAGACTAATAATTTATTTTACCTTTTCTTTTCTAAATTCCTAGCAATGCAAGAAAAATTTGAATTTCCATTGACTCACAAATAGTACCAGAAAAGTCACACCCTTAGAAAGGCAAACATTGAAGAATATTGTAAAAGGTTTTGTAAATATTTTTTTAATGTATATAGGTTCTTTTAATAGTTACACATCTGTAGAATTATAAATATTTTGTAATCTCTCCTTCTCTAAACTGTGTCAAGTTGGAAATAAAACTGAGTAGTACGAGTAGTACAAGAGCAAATTGATGATCCTTTTATTCTTATTATTTGCTACTGCCCATCACTGGAACCTCTGAAAATCAATACTGTCTAAATTAGTGCTGTGCTAAGGCACTGCCTTGACTTTTGTTGTTTGCATAAACCAGAAGCACAGGAAGGAATAGCCTTGAGGAGTCCCAGGTCTGGCTTAGTGAGAAGCCTGGCCTAACAGCTGTGAGGCTTTGCAGTACCTCAGCTAGCTCTACTTTGCCTTGTGTCATGTAAACAATAGGCTTTCTAAGAAAGGGTTGGATGTTATTATTGGTGAAGGGGGTATCAAGTACTATTCTAGGTCCAAAATTATTATTACTTTCATTTTCTTGGGTTTGTAATGATTTGATTTTGGATAATAAGTTGCAGTAATGTTACAATATTTTACACTCCAAAGATGAAATACAACATTTTAATATGGTTTGTTTGTGTTCATTTTGTTTGCTTTTTTTTTTTTTTTTTTTTTTTTTTTTTTACTTTTTTAGGATTTGTAATAAGAAATTGAAATTTAGAAATACAAAACAGGTATCCCAAGTCATATGCTACTTTCTGGTATGTCCTGCAGTTTGAAAGGAGGTACTTACTGATGCACCAAAACATAGCAAAGCAAATCAGAGTACACTAGCAGCTCTAAACTGTGATCACCTTATTAATCACTGCTTGAACAACCACACAAATGGCTGAAATTATTTGTGAATGTGTAGTTAGATACCTGGTATGGTGTTTGTAAGTCATGGGGAGAATTGACAGGATTCAGACTGTTTCTGTTGTCTCCCCACATGCTGGAGCCAGAACGACCAAAACAGTGGAGAAACCTATAGGCTGACAAATAACTTGACATTGTATAAATTGCTGTATACTCATTTGTTGTATATTCATTTAATGTGAGAAATTATTATAATGGGAAAATATTTTGACTAGGGTACAATGTAAGGCATCTGAAATGTTAAAAGAATTGACTCGACTTCAAGACATATTTCTGTTGCAGCAGGAAAAAAAAGGTAACAGATCTACATGAAATTTTAATTTCCTGTGCTGAACAATGAACTTTACTTATATAACACCTTCCTCATAACATGAATTTAATATGTACTTCACAGCATTCATAACCATTTACAATTTATTGCTCTTTGTAGAGATCTTTGACTTTTCAGGTGAAAAGTACCAGATTTGTATAAAGAATTATTTTGTACTTATAGCATGAATATTAAATTTCCAAATAACTGCTTGAGTTGTATTTAAAATTTAAATACATAAAACTTCACTATTAAAAGTTTTCTGAATAGGCTGTGTTAAAAGAAGCTCACAGAAAACTGTTTGTAGTTGAATGTGAATACACTGTGCCACGGGAGTATGGATATCCCAAACAGTTGGCCTACACTTGTGCCTTGAAAAAGATCTATCCTGTAAGGCACAGTAAGGCAGTGCAGGAATGTGGCCAGCACTAATAGGACATTGAGGAACTACCTCACACAAAGGTGAATGACATCAAACATTCAGATAATGCAATAAAAGCCAAACACATACAAAGAGTTCATATTTATTAAAAATATTCAATGAAAAATATATATTAAAAAAAGAATTTGCATTTAGTTTACACAGTGACTGTAGACTAGATTTTCTAGCAACTCTAGGTTGTTTTTGATGGGGGAGCAGATTGTTTTGGTGGTGGTAAATGGTTGTAAATGACAGTGAAGAGCAAGAATGAAGAATATAAAATAAAAAGCAAAAGCTGCTGAATAAATGGAACAAGGTAAAGATGTCTGGGAGCTATAAAGGGAAGAGGTACAAGTGAAAAATAACTAAATGGAAGAGTATTCTGTATAACAGAAGATTGTCAGGCTATTTGCAGTGTGTTTATGTGAGAGAGCTTCTGTATTTCTTTCATGTCAAGAATTGTTAGTTCTTAATCTACCAGTGATACAGATAAATGGCTAAAGAAACATATTTTTCTGAAAAGGATATACCTTTAATCAAATGGTAGCTCAACTAATTTCTTTGATGATGCTATTTTTCCAGCTGGTTTATTTATGAGCTGTTTTTTGTCATTCTATTTGTCTAGTACTTTTGCACATTACAGGAGGTTTCCATCTCTATTAAGTATGAAATGTTTTTTACTGGATCATTTGAAAGACAAATAGATGTACTTTTATAAAAGAATTTCTCAAGAAAACCCAAGGAAATGGAATGATGCCAAGTTTAATTTGGAAAATGACATGTTAGAAATGGACACTAGACATGTCCCATTTATCACATTTTAGTACAGACAGATACTATTTGCTCTTTTTTCCTTTTTTCTTTTTCTGGAAACAACAGCTCTGCAAATTCAACCTTGTCTCAACATTAAGTTATGTTGCCATCACTAGGGGGTCATCATCACTAGTGGGTCACCAAGTTCAGGTGTTTTTCTTCCTTCCGTGTGTATATTTATACATACTGTACACAGATGCCAAGAGCTGTATGCTACCATTTTTAGTATGGTGGTAGAACCACTCAAGATTTACATGACTATTTTCTCCAAAACATTGTGCCTAGCAAACAAAAAGCAGAAGCTGCCTTCGTCTCACAGTATCTACTCATAAAATCATAGGATTATGTGGATGCCATGGGACAGAAAGAGAGAAATGGCAAGCATTTCTCACAGTGGCTTGTGAGAATTTTTAGGGAGTTGTAAGGATGTGATAACATATTAAGTATAAACAATCTGCAGGTGGTGTTTTTCTACTTCATCTTTCTGTTCTTCTCGGGGACGGTGTGTGAGAAAGGTGTTTTTGTTAAGCAGCCAATCAAATAGAATGTATCATATCCCTCTATATAAACCACACAGTTCTCTTTAATAAAGCCTTCTTTTGCTCTTTCCACAATACTGCCTCTCGCCTGTTCCTGTGTTGTTCTCAGAGCAAGAGTCACAGGATTATAAAAGCATTGAGGCTGGAAAAGACCTCCAAGGTGAAGGTCTTTTGTGGCTGAACACCACCTTGTCAAATAAACTGTAGCACTAAGGGCCACATCCAGTTTTTTTTTGAGCACCTTCCAGGATGGTGACTGCACCACCTCCCTGGGCAGCCCATGCCAATGGCTGACAACCCCTTCAGTGAAGAAATTCTTCCAGATGTCCAGCCTGAACATCTCCAATCACAGCTTGAGGGCCACTTCCTCTCCTCCTGTCTGGTTGCCTGGGAAAAGAGGTTGACCTCCACCTGGCTACAATCTCCTTTCAAGGAGTTGTAGAGAGAAATAAGATCTCCCCTGAGACTCCTCAAAGCCAAACACCCCAGCTGTCCCAGCTGCATCCTCATATATCTTATTTTCTGTACACTTTACCAGCTTCATTCCCCTTCTCCACGCTCCAGCACCTCAACGTCTTTCTTGAAGTGGCAGGCCCCGACTTGGACACAGGACTCGAGGTATTGAGCAATGTCTTTTCACTGTGTTGTGGCATCTCCATGAAAGGATTATTTCATTATGATTTTTAAAAATGATTGTGCAGTGGTGCACATGATCTATGAGCCTTTTATAAAAAGGCACTGCTAAAAAAGGACTTGAACCACTTTCTGAAGACAATTGCATAATTTCTCAATCAAAAGGGAAGGAGAGACATTTAGAATAAGATTGTTTGGTTCACTGCTGATGCTATAAGCAAATATATTCCTGGCTCATGACCTGGTAGATGTAACAGAACTTTCTTGGAACCTGCAGCTTCCCTTCCCTTGTGTGCAGCATCCTCTCATGGCTGTCTCCCTGTCTCTCTCATTTCCACCAGCAGGGGTAAGTGATGTTTGAACAGTTCCATGTCCTCAGCTGTGTCACCATGCTTCCCTAACTCATACTAGCTTTGGAATTTTGTGCATATAAGCTGAAGCATGAAAACTAAAAACTAGCTTATATACTAAAGTAAATTTCAGGGGTAGTTTCATATTCAAACCCAACCCAGTCAGATGATGTCTCAGCCAGGACTCCTTCATTTTTAACAATTCAGAAAATAAAGCCACGTGATAGCTTCTTTAGAAGCTCTTTGCATTCTTTACCCAAATGCTTAGAAAAACAATGAACCCTAAAACCCTGTTCACCCAGCCCATAGCAAGTACCTGAGCCATTGGCATCTGATGCACTTACTGAACAAAAAGATTTACAACCTTGTAACTGAACACACACAAGCTCCAAAATCTTTTACTCTTTTGACTCCTCATATATAAAGCTGTTTAATATCTGAAAATTCCTGTAAGTAGAATCATTTAGCCTCAGTTACTGCATCATAAAGTCTTGGCAGCTCATTGATCTCTAAATACAAGTTCTAAATACACAATTTTGCTAGCCAATAATGTTTTTTCAGCAAATTAAAAAAAAAAAAAAAACAGGAAAGAAAAACTAACTACATTTGCCCAGACAGATAATTTAACTTCTTAGCTACAATGACATGAAAATAAATTGGTGTCCCTTTTTAATAACAGATGGAAAAATTACATATGCAATTTTTTTTTCCAAGCAATGTTGGGAAAGGATAGAATAAATCTGGGAGTTGAACTAAACACTTGATGGCTAACTAATAAATGTTGTTTGGGAGAGTTCAGCTTTTGTCAATTTTCCTATTTCATGGACAAAACGGTGTGGGTTTCATTAGTTCCATTTTATGTTGAGCAAGTTGAAACTCTTGAACTGCTATTTTTTTATCTATTCAGTAATGCCATCTTGTGGCCAGAAGTGCAGCAAGCGTCTGCTTCTTAATGAAAATTAAAGGGGTTAAAGCAGATTAAATAATCATACATTTTAAATCCTTCATAAGCTTTAAAAAGTAGACAAGAATAATATTTAATTACTGTGTATTTTTATAATCACAAAAGACTTGTTCAGTTTTTGCACATTACCACATGAAAGACTAATACCCACAATAAAAGTCTAGATGAAAAATAGCTATAATGAAATAAAGGTCCATTCCTGCTTTCATTTATCTTGTTTTCAGAAGCAAAATATTATTTTTTTTTTAAAATTGTATTATTATCTGCATCAATAATGCAGACTAACTAATTAAGTAAAAAGGGAATATAACATGAATATAACATAAATAATCCAGTCAATATTCTCATTTTCTACATGAAAAAGGCTAATGAATATGTTACTCTAAAAATTGGATTTTAAATCAAAGACAAGAAGAGCAGATAGTAACGTAAAAGGCATTTGCAAATGACATGGTGGTAGTGGGGACTGTGGATACTTAGTATCAGTTCAGACTGCAGTCTAAACCAGCACTTAAATAAAGCAGTAGATGGTATGATGGCACATTTAATACAGTGTTTGTATTACCACAGGGCTGTGGGATTCCTAGTTCTGTACCAGAATAATAGTGTCAGATGTAGCATCAACATAAACAAAATAGACAGCTCCTTCCAAAAGAATTAATTACATAAGAGAAAAGAAAACAAGTGAATGCAAACAGACAGAGAAACAGAAGTATCAGATAAGAGAAAACAAATGCATATAAACAACAGGGAAACTCAGGAAATACTGCAATACTGGTTAGGACAATGAGCAGACTTGATAGCAGATGTAATCAAATAATCATAAATTTGTATATGTGGTGGCAAAGATTTAAGATGGCATGTGCATGTAGTAGAAAATAACTTATGTCACTCACTACTGTAATCAACAATATATAAAGAACTGGTAAGTTGACTTCTCCATAGGACTATCCTGCAAAAACTTCCAGAATTTCCATCTGTCCCCTATCTGTGTCTTCTCTATCTACAAATGCTGAAAGACAACACTAAGCCTTGGTCAAACAGGATTTAAAGTAGTCTGCACATCTGCTGTCATCAAGAAATGCATCAAGACATGACTGAGGTAGCTGAGGGTGCCACTGTTAACTGGTCATGCTTTGCCAAATGGCAACTTTCATTGCTGGCTGTTTTGGGCACATCTGAACAGCAGGTTAATTCATATGATCAACATCTTATGAATTAACCTGGGGCTTCAGCAGGTAGGAGCAGCCCCACCACAGAGCTAGCACTGAACTGAACTCACTGATTCATAAAACACATATCCACTCACATAAAGCATCGGTGCATACACACAAGTTTTAGTCTTGCTCTTGGAAGATACATTATAATTATTTCTTAATAGACTGTATGAGAACCTTTGTTCTTTTGGAAGCACAGGCAGCACTGTGGGAGTGGCAAGATGACCTTAGCAACACACACAGTAATGCTCTCAGCTTGCTCATCTGACTCCTGCAATACTCCATTCTGTGTTTTCAGATGGTAATTCTCTGGAATTCCTAAATAATTCTCTGTTATTTCCTAAATACACTTAAATTGTTATTTCCTAAATACATTTAATCCAAGAACAGTTTTAAAATACCTTACACAAAAGCAGCAACAAATGTTCATATTCTTCCTTGAATTGTGACTCCCTAATTGTGCTTCCTCAACTGCACCCTTGTAGAACAGAGTGTGCAGAATAGTTGAGGATTTGGTACCTAATTAAAGTCTGTGCTTATTGTGAATATTCATAACTTCAGAAAATTGCTACACAATTCTTCCATGCTGAACAACCCAAATTATTAGTTTTGAAAAATACCTCCTTTCCTGTATCTATGTTTCCAGTTTATAACAGTTAACTAAGGACTAAACTTCCTCATATAACAGAAATTTAGAAAATATGCACTGGGTAATGTTTGGGTAGTGTCTAGATAAGGATGTTTTTCATTAACGGCCATCTAGCTTATGATATCTGATCTTGTACAATTAATACATTCACACAGCATGGTTAAATAGCATTATTGAATTGTGCCAGCATATACGTGAACTTCTAAGAGTTTAACTCACAAGCTTGTGGCTAATGCTACCACTAAAAAAGAGTCTTCAATCCTCAAAAAAAAGAGAAAGTGCCCCAGATACAATCCAACACTTACAGAAAATAACAAGCACCCAAAAGCTTAAAGTTACAACCTACCTCCCCCCCAGCAAATAGAAGAACTTTAAACTAGCAGAACAGAAAAATAAAGGGGTTAGGGTGAAAACAGAGAAAGCTGAAATAGTGTTTAAAATGTCTAGAAGGAGCTAATAAAAATAGTTTCAAAAGAGAACAGAAAGGAAAGCATTAAGGCTTAATAATAAAGCTGCAAGTACTGGAAATGAAACGGGCAAGGGCTTGATTTGAAAACAGGGAAAGCAATTATTTTGACGTGAGTTTTGAGTCGTTTGAACAGTAGAGAATTTTCAGAAATAAATATCTGTTGTCTCCTACGGAGATCTGCGCTGTGTGCTCTAAATGAATCCCTTTTTTTGTTTGTTTGTTTTTTAAAGCAGAGCTGCTCTGCCCAGTTGCGAGCGCCCTGGCCCGGCCCGGTGTCCGCGGGGCGATGCGATGCCCGGCGCTCCCACCGCGCGCACATGCGCCCGGGGCACGTGAGCACGCCCGGCTACTTGGTCTCCACAGCGACTCTACTTTGTTACTTCCACCCAACAACTTTGTGTTGCCCCTTTCCGCCGAGGCCCCCGCGGGGACGGCGGGCGCTCCGCCGAGGCAGCCGGGGCCGGGGCCGGGGCCTGGGCGCTGCCCGGGGCGTCCCGCACCAAGCAGGGTGCTGGGAGCTGGGGAAATTCCCTTCTGGGGGCCGGCGGCGGGACTGGGACACTTCCACCTTCTGAGGTAACGGCGACCTGCTCACACGAAGCCGGGGAACGCCGCGCCCGCAGGAGAGGCCCATTCCAGCCCCCGTGCCCCGCGACTCCATGTCGGGAAGGCGCGGGACGAGAACGGTCCCGCCATGGAGGCGGAGTGACGCGTGCGCGACGACGGCCCCGCCGCTGGGAAGTGCGGCCGCCCGCGCTCGCCGTACAGTGCGGGCTGTACCAAACCCCGCTGCTCCGGCGGGGGAGGGTGCGATCGGAAAGTGACGGAGCGCTGGGACCCGTCGGTCCCAGTTCATCCTGCGGCCGGCGGGGAGAGCCCGACAGGGAGAACCCGAGGGCGGCGGCGCCGCGGGTGAGGCGGCGCCGCGGCGGCAACAGCACCAAGCGGGACCGCGGGTCCGCGCCCCGACCCCGGCAGTGGCGGCGCCGGCGGAGGGGCGGGGCGCGAGCGGCTTTGGGTAATGGCAGCGCTGTGAGGACGGAACGGGGCAGCGACCGCGGCCGAGGGCAGGAGCGAAGGAGGCCGGGCGGGGGTCGCTGACTCGGGCCCCGGGCCGCCAGGTAACGCCCTCGCCCGGTCCGGCCCAGCCTTGCCCGCCCGCCCGCAGCGCTGAGAGAAGGAAGCGCCGCGCTCGCGGGGAGGTGGCGGTCCCGACCCCGCCGGCTGTGCGCGGGGGCGATCGGGCCCTGCCCCTGTCCGGCCCCAGACCCACCGCTGGCCCCCGCCCCGGGCCCCCATCCCCCGGCGGTGCCTGTGCTGCAGCGCCCGCTCGCCTCGCCCTGCCCCGGGTCCTGCCCTTGCCCCGCAGCGAGGGCGCGGTGCGGCCTCTCCGGCGGGGCCGCTCATTATCCGCTGGCTGCGCCCTCAGCCAGTTTCGCTTTTATTTTGGTGGAGGGAGAAGGTGGGGAGCGGGGCTCCGGGCGGGGGCGGGCAGCACCGGTCACCTGTTTGACGCGAGTGCTCCTGCCTGTGGCTGCGCACCCGCCATGGGCTTGTGATGCTGCTTATCGAGGTGGTTAAATAGCTTGGAAATTTGGGGCGTTCTTTGATAGTGGACAAAATAATGTGTTTACTTGTGTGAACAAATCTTTGCAGTATGATAGTGGTGTGTTTTAAAGAATGAGGCGATGGAAGCAGCATCCTTTCATTATCATGTCGAGTAAATATGTTTCAATAACATCTGTTTACCTTAGGGCTTATCAAACAGGTATGGCTTCCCACGCCCTTAATAGTCTAAACGCAAGGGTAGATATTCTGCCTTCCTATAGTTCTTACCATGATCAGTACAAGATATTTAATAATCGAAGTTGGTGAGCTTGTGCATTGCTGACACAGGAGCGCAGCATACCCCAAAAAACCCCGGTGTCTTACAGTGAAATTTACACCATACTTGTTAAAATATCTGTAAAATACGTTTAAATTTAAGTTCCCATCAAAGTTGTAACAGAATGCTGAGTAACAGTTATCTTAAACTATTTAACTCCAGAATGCTTGGGTGACCATGTGGATGCTTTACACAGTATTCGGTTTTAATCATCCTGAATGCGGTGTTACTGATTAATGACATTGGGATATACTGTGGGGAGGACTTTTTCTTCTCCCTTCCTTCTTCCTCTCAGTTTTGCTTGTCTTTGAAGAAAGGGCTCTTTTACCTTGGATGTACCATGTGTGTTTCCAAGACAGTGACTTCTAATATAGCACGTACAGCTTCATTACCACAAGCACTTATTATGATTCTTAATGTCTTTTGTGGACCATGATTATTTTTTCTTGGGGCCAGCTGGAAATGCTCTCGAGTTTTCCATAAGAGCAGTATTAGGGCTTTTTGAAGATTACCACTTCCCCCTCTCCCATCCTGGAAGTGAGCTGTTGTCTGCCTCTGCTAAGGTTCACGTTTCTGTGAACCAGTGCATTTTTCAGCTTACTTTCTTTGATGGATCTTTGTTTTGTCACTTCTCACTGATTTTTCTGGTAAGCTCCTGCCAACATATCTGGATTGAATTAGTAACCGTGTTACAAATATCACAATATTTACAGCAGTTGAGGAGTTTGGTTCGTTAGTCAGGGGGGCAGGTTGGATGCATGCATGCTAAAAGTTGCATTTATTTTATTTATTTATTTTATTGCTTTTTTCTTAAACTGAGAAGTGATATATCCTGTGAGAGCTGGTGGTGGTTAAGGCAGTAAGCTAGTTGCTAAGTAGTTTTTTAGCATGATATTTGATTCTTTCCCTTACAGAGGTCTACCTTTTGGACTTAAAGTCTGTCACTAGCTTTCTACTTTCTCTTCTGACCTTGAAATTTTGGAAAGCCAAGAGTCACTTGTCCATCTGTTTGAAATGGAAATAGAAGTATTCTTTCCACTTTTTATTTTAGTCTTACAATGTCATGTTTCTGAGCAGGAACTAGACTTGCTTTGTGCATGGAATGTCACACATCAGCTCCTTTCTAGATTAGTGGAAATGAGGCCTTCCCAGTCACCTTACTTTTCCCGTAGTTTTATTTAGGTAATTTAATGTTGAGTGGGGTTTCTTTTTGCAGTAAATCTCTTCTGCTGTTTTTGATAGGATATTACTAGCACAGCTTCTGTATCTTCAAGCCATGTCTTACTTGGCAGATGTCACTGTTTGTCCTATTGCAGAGTGCAGTAAGCTGTACACAAGCTCTGCATATTGCCCTGTGTTTTCTTTCTCACATCCCGATCAAAGCTTTCAGGTTTTGTGGCTTTTTAAATGTAACACCAAAAATGTCTCATGAAAGCCTGAGGTGAACAGAGGCTGCAAACTGACAGTAGGAATTTCAGATACTCTGGTAATAGTTAAGTTTGTTCTTAGCCCAAATTTTCTTAGATACAGTTGAAACAGCCTTTGAATAAAAGTGAACAAATCAAAATTTACAGGAAAGTTGTTTTCTTCATGTGACACTCTTAAATGAATAGTTTGGTGAGATAATGAACTTCACAAAGCATGATGCTTAGATTAGTTGGTGTGATGTTATAGGCTGCTCATGCCTATTCAACATTATTTTTCCCTTCCAAAGCATTAAAAATGAGGGATTGTGAGCTTCATTTTGGAGGGGCAGGGTGTTCTTTGTGTTGCTCTATCATAGTGGTGCAACAGTATACAAAGTTTAAATTTAAAAAATTCAAAGGAAGTGTATATTTTTTAATGATTGTGCAATGTTGTCTGACATGTTTAATTCTTCTACAGATTAACACTAAAGCCCCACAATGTCCTTGAAACCACGAGTAGTTGACTTTGATGAAACATGGAACAAACTTCTAACAACGATTAAAGCTGTTGTGATGTTGGATTATGTTGAAAGAGCAACGTGGAACGATCGCTTCTCGTATCCTTTAAGTGAAAAATCTGACTTAATGTGTTTGTGTGATGTGTTTAGCACACAGTAAACCTGTGTTATATAACAGTGATCTTGAGCAGCTTGTTGTTAGGCTGCACCTGTCATTAGGACTGTGAATAAGTTAAAAGGGATGGGGAATTCTGCATATTTGGGAAGTAATCTATGTGAAAATCACCATGCTGATAAAAAGTAAACTGGTCTCAGTTTTAGTCAATTTTGGAAGCTCTAATACTTAGCTTATGCTAAAGCTGTTCTTACAGGTATTGAGTGTTCCCTATTCTGACAGTGAGGTTTTCTTGTATGTTTAAGTGTTTATGTGTAGCTGAGGAAATACCCAAGACAGAGTGTGCACATCTTTAAATTTGGGGTGTGGGGTTTGATGAGGTTGTTCTGTGTAAAGATTTCTCCCTTTTCTTTGCATTTCTAACTGTACTGATAACTACCATACTAGGCATTTCCACAGCAAGGTTTTATTAAAAAGCCTTCCTTTCCCTCAACTGTTACTGCCTTATTACTTGTGACAGTTAAGCTATATTTAAGAATACTACTCTTTTTGCATTCATAGGGTGCTACTGCTCAAGTCACAGCTGTACATAAATTGTTGTAGTGGAAAGGTTTGTGTTTTACATGTAAAATGGACCTGTAATATTTTGCCAGATTTAAGTTTCAGTGAACTTCTTTTAAAAGAAGTATAATATTTCTAACCAGTTATACTGTGCCTTGTGTCTATATATTCATTAGCCATTACATTGTGGTGAATAATGGGAGAAATTTAGGAGGCTTTGCACCTCTTCTGCAGGGATTGGTCACAGTTGGGTTTAATTGCAAGGGGGCAGAATAGTTTAGATTTATTTATTGATTTGTTAATTCTTGTGGGTGGAAAAAGAAGCACCTGAGAAGATCCTTAGACATAAGTTTTTACAAGATAAGCTTATTCTGTGGGCAGGGGCTTGACTCTAAAGTCTCATCTTATTCTGAACATGTTAACTGTTTCTCAGAATTGCTTTCCCGTGTGCCTGTGTTTTGGGCATGTGCACTTGTATATGTACATAGCTACTAGTTCTTGTGGAGACGTTTTGTGCTGTAATAATCTTAAAGAGCTCTTTCTTTTAAAAATTTTGTAATTAATTTCTGGGAGCATGACCTACCACCTTGCACTGAAGTCAAGTTCAAGTGACTCCAGAATTTTTTAAAAATTTGAACTAATTAGGTGGGTACTTACATGCTGAGAAGTTGTTCTGCAGTCATTCTTTCGAAGCAGTTTTTGAGGATTACATAATTCGGTCTTTATCAAGTGGTTAAATTCTACAGCTTAAAACTTTAAACATTTAAACAAGGGTATCCAAAATAGATTTGAATATAAAATAAGAATTGTTGCGGGAGGTGTTGTATTGATTCCTTGTCACACTGTTTTGCTTACAACCTCTTATGTGGAGACCTTGCACATGAGTTTGCTGTTGATTCTCTTTTGGGATTTAGTCCAGTTGATTGAGCATCAGAAAAGAATTGCTTATGAATAGCAGACTCAGGAAGCAGTCTTGGAATAATCATTTGGCATGTAATTCTTAAGACCTTACTTAGTATCATGTCTTAATTATTTTTCTTGGAAAGTGGCACTATTAGTGCCTGATTTGGCACAGGCATGAGCCTTTTGGCTTCTTGTCTGTGGCTGAATGGCCCAAGGAGTTTGTGTAATTTTCAGCTTGCGTGTTGGTTGTTTAGTATTTCTGCTTCCTATAACCAAACTTTGCGTTTTGACACAAGCTGCTCAATGAGTGCTCAACACCTTGGTAGTTCTATACAGCTGGAATAAAAGCTTTTTCCAGGTTTTATACATAAAGAAGACTAAAGTATTAAGGATATTTTTTAAAAAATTGGCATTTAAAAAATATGTCATCTTGTTCTTGTTAACTTTTTATTCTCTCTTAAATTCAGTTTAATTGGAGTAGTGTTTCTAAACATCTACAGCAATTTTAAAGGAAATGTTCTGTTAACTCTTTTTCTTATTGCTTAATCAGCACTATAGAAAGATGGCAAATTATTTCAATAAAACCCATTAATTATTTCAATAAAACCCATACGGGTTATTCATTGATTACAGTATCAGTTGATCTTTGTACTGTATAGTCAACACAGTGATGTGGAAACAAAAGATAAGATACAGCAAGCAATCAGTGTTTCAATCTGCATCAGTGTATTCTAGGAAGTGTTAGCTTTCCTTTTTGCTGTTCTGGGCAGCTGAGATCCGATGGAGAATGGAAGCTAACAGTATTTTAGGGATGACAGGCTTGTACTGCACATATTCCACTTCTAAAACTAATTTTTGCCCCACTAGTTCCCCAGAACTTGTTTGTCTTGAATATAGTGTTTCATTTGTAACTTATGGTAATTTAATTGTTAAACATGGCTTATCTTTAAATAAACATTTTACCTCATACTTGAAATGCTAGAATAGCAATGAGCTGGGAACCACAAAGGTGTAAGAGTTAAAATCTTCTGGAAAAGATCACCTGAAAGACCATATGTCACTTTATTTAAAATGTGAGTCATCCTGATCCACCTTTGACCTTCAGATTTCCTTTTAAGATTCTCTGCAGAAAGAAATGTGTATGAACTTGTTTCATTGTCTGGTAAATGAGTGACAGTTATGTCTCTGAGGTGTTGAAAGTGATACAATGTATTCACACTAAGACTGTTCAGTAGGCATAGGAGTGCTTTTTAAGTTAAGGCTTGGTTACAGTGGTAGGTAGTTCCTCTGTACTTTGGTAACTGCCTTTTAACTAGAACTTTTTTTAACAGGTAGGACATCAAGCTCTTCCTGTTGTTGTCTTGGGATTTGTACCCAATAAGTTAAAATAAGATCAGCAGTACCCAGGGACAGCTGTACTTCAAACAGAATTATTTTTAAAGTATGCTGCATGGCCACCTGCTTTTTTTCACCATTTTTTCTCCATATTTGTTCTCCCTCCTCTAATGAACTGTATTGCAAGGACCCTATTATGAACCAGAAACTTAAAACATGTATCTTTAAAAACAACTGGCTGAGAAAAAAGAGTAAATAAAGTTCGTATGGTTGTGATTCTTTCTTACTGAGTCCTGAAATTCTCTACAAATTTTGCTTCTGTTACAGAAGATTGATGAATAGAAATTTTCCCAAAGCTCTACACTGGTTGCCTAGAGAAGTCTTAACTAGGTGCTTTTTTAACTCTAAGGACAATATTTGTGAGTTTTTATAGCCTTGGCATAGTATTTTCTAGTTGATAGTAATTTTGTTGTTGTTCTTTCTTAGTTTGGAAGTGCTTCAGTTTCCCATTGCTTGAGAGTAATGCCCCTCAAATAGCAACTACCAAAACACTTAAGGGTCACAGAAGGGTTTTGATGTTCTTGTTCTCAATACAGAGTGAAGGTCCCTAGGCAGCAGTTTGGCTGCAGCTTCCTCTGGCCTTTCTCACCCTGCAAAACTGCATGCTGAACTGGAAGAACAGATGGCTTTCACCATTAAAGATAAATTATTGAACAGTAAAGGTTTCTTCCTGTTGTTCTATGGGACAACAGAACAGGAAAAATATGGTTTAACTTTATGGAGTAAAATACCAGTGATGATTAGTGAGATTTTTTTTCAGAGATTTTTTTGTTTGTTTGTTAAGAGAGTCACAACACTTTGAATATGACACTTAAATTTGGATTCTGGACTCAGAGATAAAATGCATAAAGAAACAAGTACAAATTGAGCAAGAATTGAGCAAGGGAGAACAGCTTTGCTTCAGTCAGATGTATTCCAGTCTCATGATATCTTTTCTTTTGTATAATTCCAGAGAAACTTGATAGCCAGCAAGTAGTATTTGGTTTATACAGGAGGGTTAGGTGCCTGCTCAAGTGCTTCTGGGATTAAGCTCTTAGTTTGTTTATCTGCTGATATTAAACACAGTGGCAAATGTCAAGTAAGAGTACTAGATTCAGCTTAGTCCATTTGTAAGAAAATTTGTTCTCTAGAATAAGGAAAGGCAGGTTTGGAAGATAGGCATTTTCATAAAGGAGTAGAGAAATAATTTTCATTATTAATAAGGATTATTAAAACTGAGAAACTTGTTTGCAAGATAAAATCAGAGATATTTGTTTGGTGCTTTCATCAAATAAACTGCCATTGCTAAATTTTTGTGCTGCTGTGAAGACCTCCTCTTTCCTCTAAATTTGTAAATTGCTCTTGTTGTAGAGACCTGTAGGTTGTGGTGATTCAGGTAGTGTAGTTGTGAATCAAAAGAGAAAAAAGTCATATCCTCTTTGGTTGTGAGCAAATTATTAAGATTTCTAATTCTGAATTTAATTTCTCAAAAATACCTTTGCATAATGAAGAGGCTTGTGGGTTGAATTATACTGAGAGGATGCATTTGACTACTCACCATCCTTAGACTGAGAAAATTTGTTGGAGAGGGGAAAGTGTAAAAACCAGTTATTCTTTACAATCTCTTTAACAGAATATTTCATTCTTCACTGTTTAAGTTTGTTTTGATATTTTATTGGTCATTACTTTGCAATCTGGTGTAATGCAATGGTAGCTACTGTTACAAAGCAGTGGATGTTGCCCATTATGTTCCATAGTGTGGCCATTTAACACTTTTGGCTGTTCTGAGGCGAATTCTAGCAGTGATCTATATGAGTGAAATAACGTACTCAAATTTAAATTTGGGTTGGGGTCTCAGATTCCAGTTGCCAGGTAAAGGGTTTTTTCCTAATCAGTTCTCCTGCATCAGAAGCTTCTTTGTTTTGAGTAGTCATTCTATATAAAAAATGAAACATGCACTTGGACAAGCTATGTGATGAGAGCTTGACACTGTTCTGTAGATTAGCAGGTGACTCTTCAACTGTCTTCTACCTCCTTTCACACAGGCATGTGCTTTTTAGGGTAGACTAGAGGAAAGCAGGTCTTGTCTTCCCTTGATTAAAGTGATATACTAAATTATTGATTTCTACCATGGCTGGCTTTATAAAGTGCCTAGGCTTAGTGCTTAAGCCATGTTTTAAAGTAATTTTGCAGAATTAGTTTATTTCCCACAGCTGTTCGTGTGAAGCTTGACCGAATCCTTGCTTGACTTTTCTGAAAGCAAAGCTCTCAGTCATAACTTCTCTTCCTCAAATTACTCTTAAAACCTGATACAAACCAAAGGTGTAGCTCTGCAAGGTAGTTTAGGGACAAAATCACCTTAAGGGTGGCTTAACAGGCGGCTGCTGCTTGTTTAAATTATCAAGTACAACTGTTTTTGGTGGCTGTGATCTAAAGAGGATTATTGAAATTATAATGATGGTTAAAAAGAATACAAACTTTCTTTTATCCACATCACCATTGTGATTATTTAATTTTCAGTGTCCCCTGAAATTGCTTCACCTGTGGAGGTGAGGGCAAAATGCAGGGACAGTTAGTTATTTTGGACTTCAGGAAGGAAAACTTGAAGTCAGCTTCACCATGAGTTTGCTCTGCTCTGTACTTGATAATCATGTTCTTAATCTAATTAGTGCTTCTTTCCATTATATGAGAAGAGTTTCCGTTCATGTTGGCTGCAAACACAGAAGAATGGTGCATGAAAGCTGCTTTTCACCTTGAGATTATTGTATATGGTGCATGGCAAATAAAGGGTAGAAGCCACATCAGTATGGGGCTATCAAAAGTTTCAAGATCTTAGCGCTAACGTTGCCTCAGCATTCACTATTTAAAATTTAATATTGATGATATAAACTTGGATTTTGCACAAGCCAATGCTTGCATTAATTCCAGAAAATGATGCATTTTGTCTTTTTTACTTGATGTAAAAAAGGCCCAAAACCTAAACTGCATGTGTGGAGAAGGGGTTCTTTAAATCAGAAACTTTGTTGGTATGTTTTCACACTTTATTACAAACCTTGACTTTGAGCCCAGAGACATTTATGCTTTGTGTGTGGCCTATCCCGAACCTCTTGGAGAGAGACTTTATACCGAGACTAAAATTTTTTTGGAGAATCATGTACGCCATTTGCACAAGGTAACCTGTACAGTTACTGATGTCCATGGAGGTGGTGTTCATCCTTTTTTTGACTTTTTGTAGGCCTTTATGAGACTAAATCACAGATGACAGAGTTGCAGAGACAGTGCTTGTATATATGAACTATGTAACGCATTTAGCAACATGTCCATAAATGTAGGCGGGTATTATAGAAACCTGTTGATATGCAACACAAAAGAAATTATTTTCTTTCTAAGCCAACAGTTAGGTTTTATGCAATATATTCATTGGCTTGAAAAGCAAGTTCTTTCTTTTGCATTGAATGCTTATAATCAAACAAGTTAGAGAAACATCTTCATTTTGCAAATGTAGTTTGTCATTAGCCTTCTGTTTAAACAGAAGTGTATCTTCTCTAGTGTCTTGGAAACTGATTGTATATACTCTTAAAAAAATAAACAAAAACCTTCTGAAATATGTGAGAGATAACACAAACACTTGGGAGGAGAGGAAATAATGGCAAATTATTTATTATGGCAACAGTTATTGTATGTCTGTATAGCTGTGAGATTCTGTTTCATCAGCTAAGACAGCAAATTTCATTAGAATTATGATTCATCATGTTTAAGATGAATGGTGCCTCCACCTACTACATCAATAAAAAGAGAAGTAGATTTAAATAAGATGCTTATCAGTGTCTTTATAGGGGGCAAAGCATTGCAAATTCTGCATAGTGCTGCTAAATGGCCTCATGCTTAGGTACCTGACTATTTGACAAGATGGATGGGTTATCATTATGGGCAGTTCCACTGGTTACTGAGAGGATAATTCTGGCACTCTGATAAACTAAATCAGTTCACTAAACTAGCAGAGAATTCTGCCAAATAATTTCTTCCTCATTTATTTTGTGAGCTGAATGAGCTCACTTAAAATAATCAAGCAGGTGCCAGCACAGTGCAAGCTTTGGGAAGTAGCAGAGAGCACACATCAGGTTTTTAATTGGCTATCCACTACTTGTCTCTGAGATAACGTTGGAAAACTTTTGCAAAATGCATACAGCAGAGTAAAGAATTCTCAACTCTGTTTTATCTACCAGCTTTCTTCTTTCATAATTTTTTTACCCTTTTTTGCATGGGCTTCTTTGCTGCTTTAGCCAGATTTTAAAATTATAAATTCTAGATTCTAGAGAGAATTAAAGTTGACTTTCTAGGGTCTTGTCCCCCCTCTCCAATCATACTAATTAGTTTAAATGGTTGAACTTCTTTGAATTATGAATCTATTTTGAGAAGTTCAGTAGTTTTTTTGATGATTAAATGCTTAAATTTCAAAATATTTGGGCCTAGATTTGAAAAACTTAAATGCTTTTTTTCCCCCCATTTATATGTATTTGTGCTTTGTTCAATTTGTTTTATTCTGTGATTCGTGGTAAGAATGAGGACTTGTCTATCCAGTAAGACATAGTGATTTTAAATGGTTATAGTTGGTCAGTTCTTCCAGTGTGCAGTGCATGTGGCTGGGTGAATAGAAAACTGATCTGTGTCAGTGAGAGAATGGTTCTGTGAGTTATCCCACCAGTTTGATGTAAGAATATGAACCAGGCCTATTCAAGCAGGTACTTCTAAAAAGATCAATGGAAAATAATTCAGTAGAGAGATTGCTATTTTTAAATGCAAAATAAAGCAAGTCCAGGTGTTCTATCTGGCTTACCAAAACTTGATAGTATTAAGATGTGTTAGCTTTTTGGTCATTGCCACAATTCTGAATGTGCAAATACTATTCCAAAATTATAACCCCATATATAACTTCCTAAGTATGTCTGCTGTTTTCATACTAATTCTGGTGTGTGGGGTGTGTGTGCCTTCACAGAGAGTTCTGGAAGCTGAAGAACAAGTACTGGTTATGTATCACAGATACTGGGAAGAGTATAGCAAAGGGGCAGACTATATGGACTGTTTATACAGGTAAGCTTTGCAAAAGAGTTGTCAAACCTTTGAAAGTAACATGAAATTTAACGTGATCTGCAGGTTAAGTTGAAGAGTGTTGAGAGAGCAATAGATGAATATGCCTCAGGTTAATTTTGGAGAGAATATAGTTATGATAGCAGAACATGAGCAGAAAGGAATAATGCCTCAACAGGTAAGTATCCAAGACAGTTCCTAAAGTTCTTTCATTACTAATATGTTCTGCTTGATGTTGCAGTGCCAAATGTGTTGGTGCTAATCAACCCTGCAGTGTATAAACTCATAATCCTAGGAGTTCTTCTACAAGGATGACACTGTACTACAGTTTACAGTTGAACCAGCATGGTTTGAGTCAAAGCTTTAGGATATTCTACTTTTTATGAATCAGCTGGAGTTCTTTTCTTATTGCATGCCTGCTCTGAAAAAAGTACCATAATTTAGTTGACTCTGTTGTATCTCAGGTTCTAGTTTGTATAATTCTTCCAGCAATGAAAACTGATCAATGTCTACAGTGGTAATCTGAAAATCATTTTCAAATAAGATTCCCTTAAAATTTAATTAGGCTTCCATCTCCACTTCTAACCTGATAGGCAATATTTGAAACACTGCTCAAATGTGAGACACTTTTGAGCAAAATTCCTAAAATGTGAGATTGATCATGTCATTAGAAAATGAGCTAAAACTTTTCTTTCTTTAGTGTTGATTTTGGTTTGGTTTTTTTTACTTAGCCTATTTGGTGCATTTTGCTAGGAAAACAAATCTGGATTCAGTTTGAAAATTAAAATCCCACATGTGCTTGATTAAACCAAGGTGATAAAACTGATGGAATAAGGAACACTGAAAGAAATGTCTTTGGTTGTTGTTTTTGGTAGTTCTGATGGTAAAAATAATAGATAAAACCAATGCTGGACATTAGGCCTTACCAGTGTCTTGGTGCTGTAACTGGTTTCACAGGTACTTTAAAAAAGTCTGTGTACTTTAATTTCAAGTGATTGGGAGAGTTTCCTTATCCAGTAAATTGAAATTAAGTCATTTAAAGGGAAAAAAAGCAGAAAGAAGTATTACAATTTTTCATAATAAAATTCTGAAAACTAAACACACATGGTGCAGCTTTTGCTTTGTTCCATTTTGTCTTTAAAATATTTGTGATAATACCAGCATATCATGGTGTAGCAATATTTAGTTTTACATGCTACTCTTAGTTCTCTTTCTGTATGTACTGATGGAAGAGAGAGTAAGTGAGGGGGAGTGTAGGACTCTCTTTCTGAGCAAGTTTAACGAGAAGAAGCAGATTGGCAGCTGTTGGCTTTGTTCACATGGGGGGGAGATGGGAAAATGCCACCAAGGAGCCTGCTTAAGGCTGGTGTTTGAGGTGTTCCTAACGTCCTCACAGGATTTATATGACATGGAGGCCTGTAGCCTTCTAGAGAGACCTGCATTTACAGTTCATGGTTGGTATCCATGGTAGCACAGGTTGCAGTACTCTGTGAGAGTGTGAAAGTAGCTCTGAAAGTGGCTGCTGTACTCCAGTTTGTCATCACTGAACTATAAGTCTTCCTTCTTTGGACTCTGTGATGTCCTAAATTCTTTCAAGTTCACAGGATTTCACAGTGTGTTCCTCCTTTTCTCCTTTGCTTGGCTTTTGCCTTCATGTCAAGAGTGTTCAGATGTCGCTGGTCTGGTGCAGCCTCTGAAGCCAGGATCTCTCAAAGTGCTTCAGTAATCTGGCTATTTTCAGTGTCTGAAACTGAGCATCTCAAAACTGCTGCTTGGATCAGAAATTTGAAAAACCTTCTCTGTTGCCTCATTTAAGCATTTCTAATATAAGAAATATTGTAAATGTAGTTGGGAAATATATTATATTTTTTTTTCCCAGTTATCTGGGAAAGGAAATAATGGTTCCATTTTAAAATGTTACAGTATTTGTTCTGTGGGAATACCAAGAGTCAAGAGGGATGTTTTAGCACATCTCGCACAGAATCCATTTTGTGTTCTTTATAAAAACTATGCATACAGTAGTAAATACTGAATTTAAATATAGCATTTATAACATTTCTTCTTTATAGCTGTTACTTAAAATAATTCCTGAAATTTCTTCTCTTTAAAATTTGTAATCTGGCTGTTAGCTAGTTACCATGACCTGAGCAAGGGATCATAACAGACAAAAGTTTGCCCTGTTAAAAAGCAGTACTTCTGCATTTTAGTCTAAGAGAAACACAGAAGAACAAACAGTACAGGTAGAAGGAAATACTTTTAACTTAAAAGTTGTTATTTTGCACATATATGTATGTATGAGTAACACATATGTATGTATAAGCAGTGCATGTTGAAAGGCTGGATTCTTACACAAGTATATTGCTCACCAAGAAAATGCTGACAATGATATTTCAGGTTCCTGTTTGATCTCTGTTACCAGCACTATTGTTTTAATGTGATGGAAATCTTTCAATGTCATTTGTATTATAACATTTTTCTACAAATAGCAATGGCATTGGTTTAAGGAGGCTATATATTTTGTGATTTAAAAGACATTCCACAATTCTGGACTTAATTTAAAAAGCCTTTTATTTTTGCCTGTTTTGATGAGGATATCCTTATTTCTATAGGTACCTCAACACACAGTTTATTAAGAAGAACAAATTGACTGAAGCTGATCTTCAGTATGGTTATGGAGGGGTGGATATGAATGAGCCTTTGATGGAAATTGGAGAGGTAGGTATCTCTGAAAGTGGGGTTGGATATAAACAGTTTTCAGAATCTGTGAGTTCATCTTTGTCCTTGAAAATTTTCACTTTTTTATGTCACAGAAATATTGTAGATGTAAGCACTGTTCCTCTTGTAAAATGAGATTACAGTTTTGGTGTAGAAGAATAAGAGTGACCTGGCAGGGAAAAGAAATAAATATGAAAACTGTTGGAAAACTTGGGTTTAAAATGTGATAATAGAAACACTTTGCAAACAAACTTTAGATTCTTAAGTGATACTGCTATCTAGAAAACATGTTGAAGAAGAAGTATTCTTTTGTTTTTGGAAACCTTGAAATATTAGTTTTTAGGCTTCTATTTCTTGATGTGACAAAGTATAAAAGCTTTTCTTGAGAATCCCAAGGCTGTAAAGTTAATGTCTGTTCACAACTGGTGTAGGATTAGGTTTATAGCAGTCACTCCTTTGTCCTGAAAAGTAATGGAGACTTGAGGCCTACATTCATGTATTAAATTGCAGCACTATTTTGGTGAATTCATTGCTCCATTTCTTGATCTACAAGGCACTTGGTGAGTTTGTCAAGTCTTTGTTTTGAAAGCATTTACTCTTTCATTATAGTTCCTGTAGGATTCTATCTTTTATTCTTTGGATTGTACAAGGGCTCTAGTAGAAGTCAAATTATTTGTTGTTTATCACTTTAGAATGGAAATAATTACTGTTTATGCTATTTTAGATGACTGAAATGATCTGGCCTTTATCTACCCAAGGGCAAACATGTTTATTTTATGTATAGTTCTCTTCAGTCTCAGCATGAAGTTACAGAAATAATTCCCGGTATTTTTAGAAGCAGAACTGCACTCTCTGCTTTAAAGTTTCGGTCCCAACATCGCTCTTGTGTGGTAACAAAACTTTGGGAGCTTTTCAGCAATCTTAAACAAGTCCGTTCTTGCTCAGTTCTTCCCAAGGGTGTAACAGTAGGTCTGTACTTGAGAGCAGAGGTGTGTGTGTGTGTGAGGTGTGTGGGCACAGCTTCAAACAGTTCTTCATCCCCATAAGTGTTCCAGACATTCAGTAATTGTACTAGGAAATGTACAGGATGAGATAAGTTAATGAAAATAGTCTGCCACTGCTTGCAAGTGCTTGCTTACATTTTTCTTCTCTGCATGTTATTAATGCGTGGTGAAGGACACTGGTTTTCTGAGTTGAGCTCCTATCACTGATTTCAAACTCCTGAGTTTTCAATGGCTCTGTGGGAGTCCTGAGCTTAAATACGTTTATTAAAGATGTGCCTTCTGGGTTTTTTCTCTCCAGAAATAGATTCTGGAAAATGGAGAAAACTGCCACGTTCAGTATTGCCAGTCTAGTTGTAGAAGTGAGATCAGTCTCTATCCTCAAGTGGGAGAAACTGTCTTGAACTAATATATCCAAGTTGCTGGATTGATCTGTCTATAATTTATTTGACAAGAAAATTCCAATAGGTGATTGACTTTGCTTCTCTCTGGTAGCTCATATGTGAGAAGGACCATGCTAGACACCACATTGCAGAATTGATCTACATGAGGTGTTTCTCTTTACCTCATAGTCACAAAATGTGTCAGTTCTTTTCCTTTTTTTCCCCCTCTTTTTCTTCTGTCTCTCCAGAGATGGCTTCTTTCAGCTGGCTTCTTTCTGTAGTGGATGAGTTCCTGTTGTCTTACAGAAAGTTAACTGTTCTCCAGCTACTCTCCACAAAGTGAGACAGTGAAAATCACTCTTAAGACAGCTTTGGTTTCAGAACACGATCTGTCTTTGGATTTATAAGCAAACCTTTACCTCTCCTTTAGCCTGCTTATGGTGCAGTTGTGTCAGGTTTACTTTCTGTATTGCAGTGTGGGTACTGAATAGCTGTGACAGTTGGAGCAAGTTCATTTGTCTGCTTTTTAAAAAGGAAATTTATTTCACAGAGTCAAATTGGCAGTTGATAGTTATGTGCCTGCTTTCAGTTAAGACATACCTGATTGATAGTTTAATTTTTAAATCTAATGACCTGTTAGTTGTGTCAAAGCTTTCTTAGAAGCAATATTCTGTCTGTCCTTACTGAACTGTGCAGTTTCATTTTTTCCCAGTCTGCTACTTCCTGGCAGGTGTTTTTGGAGGTCTCCTATGTGCAGTTATTTTCTGTATGTAAGGGATCACATTATCCCTTTTGGGCTTTAAATCTGATTTTGATCCAAGTGTAAAAGCTCATCTGAACTATTGCAACTGTGTTTTAAAAAATGGTGTATCTTGGAAGCAACTGTTTGACCCATAAGAACTGATGAATTCTTGAATTGATTTGAATTCCATTTGAAGCCAAATGTTAGCTTGCTAGTGACTTTGCTTAAGATGTAAGCATCTCAGTTTGGGGATGTTCTTTGTGTGTTGGATGAAAGGATTCTGTATCTTTGATGGTGATCTCTGAAAAATTGGCCAAGAGAAATTCCCTTTTGTCAGCTGAGGCTTATTTTGCAATCATTGTTAGAAATACTGGTGTTTGTACACATTCAGACACTTTGGTTAGAAAGGTATGTTACTTACCTATTACTGTGCAGATGTTTTGTTTATGTGTAGTCTCAAAATCTGCCCTTGTAACCAACTTGGTTGGAGTCCTTACATGCATTTGGGAATACTTGGAGTAGAACCAAGGAAAAAATCAGTTCTAGAAGATGTGTAGGAAGAATGCAGACTGGGAAGCCAACATTCACA
Organism: Serinus canaria; assembly: GCF_022539315.1. Taxonomy (NCBI): domain Eukaryota; kingdom Metazoa; phylum Chordata; class Aves; order Passeriformes; family Fringillidae; genus Serinus; species Serinus canaria. Next base: position 13,551,258 of record NC_066315.1, read on the forward strand.
TACTGCCTGACTAGGGAAAGAAGAGGTTACATAACAACTGAATTTTTAAAATCCTGAATGGAGAATTGTGTCATCTTTGGTACTGTTCTGAGTTTGGTGTGGTGGTTTTTAGGTTTTTTTCTAAATGTGCTTTTTATTGATGTAAACTTGTGTTGTGTCCTGACAGCTAGCTCTTGATATGTGGAGAAAATTAATGATTGAGCCACTGCAGGCCATCCTTATTCGGATGCTCCTCCGAGAAATTAAAAAGTGAGTGTTTGATTGTTTCTTGCTTTAACATAATGTGGGGCTATTGCACTTTTTTTTTTTACTTTGAAAATCTGTGGACTTTGACAGAATTCTTTTATGTTTAGTTTTTTTAAGGTAACTTCTTTTCTGATGGTGATGGTCTATCAGCTTTACTCGTTGTAGCTGTGTATTTGTGGCTTTCATGTGTAGAAAAAGGCAGTGAATTACCTGTAACCACAGAGTAGTGATCTTTCTGTTTCAGCAATCCTTCTTATCAATGGAATAGGGGAGCAGTTAGAATAATTGTCCAGGTCCCATAGGATGCCTTTTGCATTTTTCTCCACCTGATGCTGTCTGCCTTTAGCTTTTGTGCTGTCAGTCAAGTTAAGGACCAGGCCTTGGGCAAACATTTGCCAAAGCCAGAGAAGCTGTGTTTGCATGGAACCCAGAACACTTTGCAAGTGACAAAGCTTCTGGGTTTCTGTTTTTCAGATCAGTACCTTCACTTAACATTTTTGGTGTTTGACTTGAATAAAATGAAGATAATTATTTTTTGTAGTTTGAGGGAAAGTTATTATTTTATTTCTAAATATCTTTCTTTTTTTTTAATACTTCTAAACAAAGCCAGAGAGCTTGGGACTTTTAAAGCTTTGAGTTAAAAAATTTACCTTCTAAAGAAGCCAATTTAGAAATAAACAGAAATTTTGGATCTACTACAGATCTTGTGTGTAGTTGTAAGTTTCATCAGTTTCTGCACTCTTACCACGTTTAGGATGCAACACTCTGGAGTTGCCTAATGACTGGGATTTTTTTAAGTGATTACTCAGGTGACCAGACTGGTGTAGGTAAACTGAGGGGGAGAGGTATTTTGGCAGATTGAGGTTCCTTAAACATGCACTTGGTCAGAAAAAAATCTGTAAGTCATTGAAAACCTAATTTTAATAGTTTATTTGTATTTTTCATTCCTGAATTAAATATTTGACAACAAAGTAACGGATATGGTGTCTCTTTTGGATGGCGTTACTGAAGCCAGGAAGTATTTATTTGCTTCTACTTGTTGAGTCATGGTTCCTTTGTAGCCAGGATTAATAGTGCTTTATCCATCTTTACTCAAACTATTTTTACTAAATAGAGATTCCCTAATTCATGGTGAAGAACATTCTTCTTTGTTACATCATGCATATTGATGCTGGAGACTTGTCTTACTTAATGTATGTATTTCACTGGTGGGTGGGAGTGGAAATGTGTGTGAAAACCTTTTTTTTGCCCCACATAAGGGGCAACAGACATCTGATGCCCCTTAAAATAATGATCTTTATTTAGCTTGAGGCTGATTGTGGACCTCCCCAGGGTGTTTAGATCAAGGCTGTCACTGGCTTTGGGAGGCATTAGATCTTGAGGCTGTAACAAGTTGTAGCTATTTCTTACTAAACTGTTTGGAAACTTTGAAATAAAACTTCAGTCATGGTCTCTTAATGGTTGGATTTGAATTTTTTTCCCATTCTTTATTAGGGTGTCTTTTGTGTGATCTCAGAGAAGTTAATTCAGTCCTGCTTCTCAAAATATACATCCAACAATTCATATTAAGTTTCTTCTAGCCACTTGGTGATCTGCATGTCATTAATGAATTACATAAGAGAGAACTACTTCTTGTAGCTGGTTTTTTCCTGCTGTCATGAAATGCAGTGCTTCCTGTGGGGATTCTGAGGATGGCCTTTGCATGTAACAAGTAGGCTTGTTGCCGTTCTTTGCTGTAATTTCTGTGGTCAATACAGCGCTTTTAAGAGGCAGTTTTGAAGATGCTGCTGCAAGTGATTTAAATGTCTTTTAGCATTGAGTTCAGTAATTCAGGGATTTAAAAGGCAGATATCCATAAGTTATATCTGTCAGACATGCAAGAATATGCATGGGAATAATATAACTTTAAAATTTTAATAAAATTGATAATGCATGTTTATGCTTAAAACCTCCTCTATTCTACACCTTCCTCATAGTAGTTGTTTGTGCATGGTTAAGTTTATTAAAATGCTTTAAAAAATTAAATTAATGTAGATGAGTCAGTTGAACTACTTCTAGGCAGGAAGTTTGTGTAGCATACAACAGTATGTGGAGTTGATAACCAACACTGTAGTAAATTATTGCATATAAAAGTAGCTTTGTTACTGTAGTGGAAAAGGTAGGGAAGTAGAGCCACAAATTCTTCTTTCAAATGTTACTTTATTGGTGTGTTTAACAGGATTTTTAAGAAGACTTCTGACTACAGCCTTGAGCACACCAACTTTTTAGAAGCTATAATCTTGTGCAATACCTTATATATTAAAACTGACAATAAACTTTTTTTTATTCATGAAAATGAAGAAATACAAGTAGTGGCCTGTGGCTCAGCTGAACAAGATGGCTAAACTGCTCTAAGAGTTTACTGACACTGAAAAGGAGCAGGCTGTGCTCTACTACCTTCTGTGTGCTAAATTTGGTGCCCGCCTAGTTCCTTAGTGACCCAACTCAACTGCTAATGTGACAGAAAACCATCTTGGCTAATGTTTCACCAAGTTGTCACAAGTCAATTCAGCAAAGCATTAGATGAATGCCAAAGCAAAGGAAGAGAGATGGAGGGCTGTGAGCAAAAGGGAACAGGATTAGCCCCCTTGAACAGCAGAGAGTTCTTAAGTCACTTAAGCCTATCTTGTCTGACTGCGCTCCTAATATAGAGTTCTGAGTATAACACTTTCATCCCCCTCCCTCTAGCCCAAGCATTCCTCATACAAGGTGAGCTGAATATTAAGTTAAGCATTCTTGTTTCAACACAACAGGAAGCTGACAAGATCTTGAATTGTGAGAAAATTCATCTATGAAATTCTTAAAAAGAAATAATTTGGAAATTACTCAGGTGCTATCTCAAATGACAGTGCGATTAGTACAGACTAAAACTTCTCTACTAAAGATAACTAACACTTTCTAACTAACTGGACCTATTCCTGTCTAAGCTTATTACATTATCTGTACCATTTGTTTGAAATGAAAGCTATTGGAAGTTAACTTTTTCAAAAGTGTTTGGAACAGTCTCATCTAGTTGACAATTAATTCTGTAAGTAATTGGCCTTGAAAGACCCTTGGTCTAACACAGCAGAGCACTTTTGATGAATTTGATATCTAATTATTGTACCTGAAACTTTAAAAATGTTCTTCTTTGGGGCTGTAGTAATACACTGTACCATACATGTTGAACATCCACCATTAGCTTGAGTCTGAAGACAGGAACAAGATGGAGTTAATATAAACCAGCACAACTTTCTTGTGCATGTGTTTTGTAGCGTTCTCCATTTCTTTTGGAAAAAAGTAACTTGTCACCACCTGAATTAGTGGAATTTATGTTAATCTTTTTATCCAGATTCCTTTCCTGTACCAAAGATATCCTGTGACATCCCTGCTTCAATCTGTATTGCAGCTGCTCTGTAGCTTTATGCATTTATGCTGAGTGCTGCCAAGAAGGAAAATAAATGTTTCATAGACTTTTACCTTTGCAGGGTCACCAATTCCATTTTAGTGTGGCACTTGTTCTTACTACTACAGCTTTTGTGAAAGTCGTCCTTAAAATTTCTGTTACATTTTTTTGAGATTTGCACTACGCATTCCTGGGAGCAGAGTGCCATTGGTGTAAATAAAAAACTGAAGTGGCTGCCAGAGCAGGCAAGGCCTGTTCTGTGCTGGGTTTGTTTTCATTTATTACCTTTGAGCCATCTGACCTCTGCTTCAAAAGCTTGTTTCCTTCCTTCCAGCTCTTCCACAGACCATGTCTCCTGTACTCTTACAGTTCTTTTCTAATGTTCCTTTGAGTCCCCTGGGTCTGGCCATTGCTGCCCCCTCCCCTCCCACACATGTATGGGCTCAGGTCTCAACTGGCCTGTGAACTGAGCAGAGGAAAGCTGGGACTTGAGCTGTCCTTCAGTGATGCTCCTTGTGTTTGTGTATGTGAGAGCTGGGCTGGGCTGTCTCTTGCCAGAGCCCCATTTATGATATGCTCAGCTTTTAGTTCTGTGGCTTCCTATGCTCCATGGCCTAGCCTTGTGTTCACAGGCTGCATGCTTCCTGCAGCTCTCCATGCTCCTGGGCCCCTCTGGGCTGGAGGTGCAGGCCCAGGGCCGGTGGGACTTTTCCCTTCTATGATTCTGTGTGGCTGCCTCTGCCATCATAACCCAGACCCTGCAGAGAGATGTTGGCAAGGATGCAGGGTGTCATTACATGTACCCAAAGCCAGGTTTATTCCATTGGTTCAGCTCCCACAGCCAGAGGAAATCTTCCTGTTCCCTTTGTGAAAGAATCAGACCATCCCTGATGGAACCCATCAGTTCAGTTCATCTGTAATGGATGATAAAGCTGCATAAACCATACAGTGACTGTTCTTTATCTGTTAAGAGAGCTAATTCTTTACACCCATCATGAGCTGAAGTTTTCATTTCTGAATCTGCAGTATCAATGATTAACAGTTGTGAATACATGAAGATGATCTGGTGTGCATAATAGAATGACTGCTGGTGTGGCTGTCCTGGTAAACCTCCACAGCTCCTGGGTATCCTCTGGAGTTTTTCCTGATTACAAAGCAAAATAAATGACATTAGCAAAATTACTTCTCTCCCATTTCACCCCAGTCTAGATAGGTATATGGTAATGTTCATCTTTGATGTTTAATCATAAATATACTTTTGTAAATTATATTTTAGTCCTATTTAACACCTTAGGAGTTAGAGAATATTTTTTAAACTTAGTTGTAAAGTACATATGAAAAGTGGAATTTTTGAAGAACTTTTCATGTCTGAAGAGGAAGTCTGTGCTGTTTTGAATGCTGGTTATTTCACAGTCTTTGCAAAGGACTGAACACTAGTCTTTTTAGCATGCAAAGCACTTGTTTTAATTACTGCTATTTTCACCTGAATGGAACTGAAGACAACATTTTCTTCACTTCAATTCCTTCATTTGAAGATTAGAACTTGACTGGAAGATGTAAGATTTTCCTTTTCTGTATGATGCATGATTAAATATTGTGACATAGTGGGCCAGGTGTGTTATTTATTCTACTTGAAATCTATATGTTGAATACTAAATATTCAGAAAAGAAGACAGCATACTTCTTGTTGTGGTGCTGGTAAAAAGGATGGATTTTTTGGAAAGGGCAAGAGTGTGAAGGTAGTCTATGTAAAAAAGGCTACAAATATGAGATGGAAATTACTGTAGCTTTTAAACTACTTCCATAGAGTATATAATTTGGAATACTTAGACCCTTAGCAAATACTTGGAAATGTTATGACCTTTAAATGCTTTTGTATGTTTATGAATAACTATCTCAACAATTTCAATGTATATGAGAGAAAGCAGTGCATTTTTTATTTTAAGATTAATCTTCTTTAATTTTGCCAGTTTGAGTAGGGGAGTTTACTGGAAAATGTTTTCATCCAATTTTATTTAATTTGGCTAAAATGAGTTACACCAGATACCTGCATTCTCATAAATGTTGTCTTTGTCTATTTCAGTGATCGCTGTGGAGAAGACCCAAACCAGAAAGTAATCCATGGGGTTATTAACTCCTTTGTTCATGTTGAACAGTATAAGAAAAAATTCCCCCTAAAGGTAGATACACATTTCTGATTATGTATTTTTAATTTGGAATGTCAATCTGTGTATACATTATTTATCCTTTAAAAAAATACTCTCTTCTAGTTTTATCAGGAAATTTTTGAGTGTCCTTTTCTGAATGAAACAGGGGAGTATTATAAACAAGAAGCTTCGAACTTATTGCAAGAGTCAAATTGCTCACAGTACATGGAGAAGGTAGGAGATTCTTCAATACACATGCAATAATTAAAATCATTTTACTGATGATACATGTTGTCCTCTACAGTTCTCATAGTTGTTCTTCATGTTATGCTTTCATGTAATGGAAATGGTACTTTTTAGTGACATGGGTAATCTGAATATAAACTACAAACCTTGCTATGGGTGGACAGTCAGTATCAAAATATTTCATAATAAATGATGACTCAATCATTTGAGTATGTGAAAAGTCAAAAAAAATAAATCATATCAGGTTGGTTAGTATTACTTCCTCACTTCCTTATTTTCTTTCAGTTTGGAGTAGGGTAGCATTAGAGTTTTAGCAATATGTGGTTAGAAAAGACTTCAGTTATTACAAAACATTATTTAAAATTACATACTCTGAGGTGGATTTACTTTCATTTTGCTTTGTGGTGTATGAAGTTATGTTGTGGTTAAATTACTTGTAATTCTTATACTTAGTTTAGGAAAACAAAGATTAATACAACACTAGGAGTCAGTTCTTGGTCCTATACTGTCTGCACTACCAAGATAGAAGAGTTGAGAAGAGGGCTGTGAGATTGCTTTTAAGCTAATGGTTTCACACCTGTATTGAAATTCAGGGGCAGGCTAAGACTTCAACTAAACCAAAGGCAGTTTTTCCTATCATTAGCAGTCTGCAGCTGCACTACTCTTCCTAGAGCCCCCTCATATTCACAGGGTGTAAGTGCTTTTATGGCAGTATTCATGTGACTTATTATTTAACCTATTTCCTTCACTGAGTTATAAAAAAACATTTTATTAATAGCTCAGATGTACTCCTGTACCTATTGAGCAGATGTTTTACATACAAGCAGATGGACTGGGAATAGTAAAGTGTTTCTTGGAGTTCTCTTTTTGTTGGGTATTCTGGTAAAATTTTCTCAGAAGGAATAAGAAGTATGGTACGAGAAATTGGGGAAGACTAGTCACAAGGTTAAAGGGAACAAGAAATTTCAAGATGAAAACTATGGAATGCTGGTAGACATCTAGTAGTGACCAAGCCTAGTTAGTACTCAGACTAGATTATGTTCATTCAGTAATAGCCTAATTCAGAAGAACAAATTAAATTTTTCATCCTGCACAATTTCTTTTGCAGCTCTTATTACTTGCTCTTGTTTCTCATTCTGCATACATACACTGTTGTACATTCTGGTACTTTATAGGTTGTCAGTATTTCTTCAGCTTGCAGTTTAAACTCTTCTGTGTAGGTTTTAGGTAGATTAAAAGATGAAGAAATGCGATGTCGGAAGTACTTGAATCCCAGCTCATATGGCAAAGTGACTCATGAATGCCAGCAGAGGATGGTAGCTGATCACTTGCAGTTTCTACATGCAGAATGTCACAATATTATCAGACAAGAGAAAAGAAGTGGTAAGTCTCACTGGTCACAAAAAGACTGAAATGGTTTTTTGTTTTATTTACTTAGCATTGCAATTTTCTGTCTTTTTTCAATGACCTTCTGTGCATATAAGCATTTTCAACTATGTTACTTATCTAGAAATCTCCATTAAACCCTGAATGACATTTTTCTTTTAGCATGTAACTAATTTTTATTCCTCCAAGTATATAATCAAAACCTTCTTTTTACTGTTAACAGTCCTTCTTTCAGCTAATGCTCTTTCTCTTTCCTTGTCTTAGTCATCTTAAAAACACACTGAAGTCCTGTAGAAATGATCATATTTCATGGTTGTATTTTCTTTTGTAAACCAATGGCTCTGTCTTAACAGATTTCTTCATCATCACTTAACAGGTCAGGCTTATAAAATATTTTGGCATCTTTTCATAGCCACTTTTTATTTTCCTGAATCTTTTGTGACCTCTCATCCCAAATCTTTGTTACAGAAGGAGATGCTCTAGTAGTTCTATTCCCTGCCTGACTAAAAAAAACATGCTTCCTGATGACTACATGCCTCTTACCTTTGAAAGAATGCTTATTCTTGCATGAAAGATGGTATCTCTTATGTGACACAAATTTTTTTTCACAGTCAAACTCAAATTGTATTTAATAAAGGTGTGTTCACTTTCCAGGGAATCGTTCAAATTTGATCAGAGTCTGGATCTGTTTTGTTTGGTTTCTTTTTTGGGAGTGTGAGGAGGCAAAATATAATGAAAAAAGCAGTTGCTTGTTTAGAGTTTTTCTCACCTGAGAAAAATTTCAAGCTACCACTGGAGGCAAATAAAAAGTCAAGAAGATATCTAAACTGATTTTAGTCATCTGCTGCTAAGGGAGATTAAGGAAGGACAGGTTTTAGAATAAACTGGCACACTATTTCTCCACACTAGCCCATCTCTCTTCTTAGAGTCTCTCCTAAAGAAGCTGTATTGGAAGGGTGAGGTACTCCCAATGGCAGGACTCAGTAAACACTGATAATAGGCCTACTCTTTCATTTTTTTCATTTGTCAGTGATGTAGTATGTGTTAATTTTTTTCTTTCAAAACAGTTGGTCTTGCTTCTGTCTTTAAAATTTCTGGTGGAAATTATGACACTATATTAAGTGTTAATTTTTAGTGTTTCTAAGTGTACTCCCTAAAAATGTATCTCTGTTACAGACATGGCAAATATGTATACTCTACTTCGGGCTGTGTCAAGTGGTTTACCTCATATGATTCAGGAACTACAAAACCATATCCATGATGAGGGCCTTAGAGCAACCAGCAATCTTTCTCAGGAAAATGTGAGTTTCCTCAGGCAGCTGAAATGATTGTTTGATTAATATTCTTGATTGAGTGTTTGCCCTTCTACTGTTAGTTGGCTTTTTTAATTTTGCCTGCATAAAATTGGTTTGTAATTTGATGGATAAGTTGTAACTTCTCATCAGCATGGTTAGCTGTGCCACATTATCTATCCTGAGAGCTGATTGTTGTAATTGTTGTCATCCAACGAGAAACAACTGCAGGTAGATATTTCTCAGTGTTGTTTGCTTAATACTGCCAGGGTAAGTAGGTCCTTTTGTTCCATGTATGCTTTTTTCCCCTGAATTTCTCTTAAGTCAGTGGCATTTGCTGTTCTGGTATATTAGAAGCCAGTGATTCCATTTTGTAAAGACTTGACATCCTGTCCTGATTTCAGTCTGGTGGTTTTCATAATAGCTTTGTAGTCATTTTGCTTTTTATTGCCATGTAATTTCTGAAAATATTATTAGATTATTTATTTTACTAAAGTGTGTTAAACTTTTTTTCCATTTATGTCTGTTTAAATTACTCAATTCCATTTTTGTTTCTCCAGCACTGCTGTTCAGAGACAAACTACAAGCTTTTGTTTGACATTGTATTTGTGCATGTGTTCATCTTGCTGTCTCACTTTAGGATGGTGACTTTAGCTGTCCAGTGTTTCTGTCTATAATAATACCTAAACACAAGCTGTTGTACATTCTACTCTGTTACTGACTGCACAGGAATGCTGACTATTCTGTGACTCCACTGTAACTTCAGTGTGCATATTGAAGTCTTTAGTAGTATAGTTTGCTTTCTAATTATTTTTAGGTTTATTGAACTTACTCTTTCAAGCTAGTAGTGTCTACTCACAGAAATAAATACAGACCCATGAGGGTGGTGACAATTCACAGCCTTATGTGGATAATTTCAGTGTGAACTACTCATTCTATTGTATAAATTATGTACTTTGAAACATTTTTAATGTGTGACCTGAGAATGTACTTGGGGAGTTATGCTACAGAGCCAATGCCTTTTACACTGTTGCACTTGTGCCTGCCAGCTTGTCTGTGTAGGGACTCCTCCAGCTCATGTCAGTCATTTCTATGCAGAATATAATGCTGGAATGTGGTGCATGAAATTCAATTGGTAACTGCCCTATGTAGGAAAATGTGAAGAGATCATTCAGATTTTCTGTCTCTGAAGTCTCTCTGTAGGAGAAGCAGTAGTTTATTGTATCAGTTGCTTGATTGCTGTATTTATGTTAGCATTAATGATTTTTGAAAAGGCTAGTAATGGATTTTATTAGAAGGCATGAGAACAGTATAGACTCAAATCTAGATTGGATAGCAGGACTGTAAATATAACCTTGACTTTTTATTTCCAAAACATGCTCTAGCATCATGGTGTAAGAGTACAGCAGAATCCATCCTCTCAAAATTCACTGTAGTATTAACTTTCTCAAAAAAGAGTAATTAGTAAAAATCTACAACTAATGTAGATATGTTTATCTTAGATACTACTACTTTCCTCACTAACTTGCTTTCTGTTTTATCTACCCTTTTTAGATGCCAACTCAGTTTGTGGAGTCAGTTTTGGAAGTACATAGTAAATTTGTTCAACTGATCAACACTGTTTTGAATGGTGATCAACACTTTATGAGTGCCCTTGACAAGGTAATTTTTACTTAAATAAAGAAAGCATCAGAAAAAAAAATCCAGGACCCTGATTCAGGCTCACCAAAACTCTTCATAGCACCAACACGTGGTCAATGATAGTTTATATGCAGTCTTTCTAGTTTAGAAATGCAATTGAGCAAAAGACAATCCAGTGTAAGGGAAAATATAAATTAAAGGAGACCATTTTAATTCTTGTTTTCTGAAAGAAAGACCTTTCTTTTCATCAAATTTCAAAACACAAAAATGGTGCTGATCCATTCAGTGCAAATGTATGTGCAGATAATGAATAGGCAACTGGTGAGGTTTGAGAAGTTTCGTAATTTTTGCATGCATTTGAACTTGAATTTGCCTGCTGAGATAATGTTTATCTCTGAATAGTATTAGTATTACTTCCACAGAATCTTTGCTTAGATTTTTCAAGTTGACTGCAGAGAATATCTGGAAACTTACATTACTTCAATCACTGCCATGATAAGTAACTTTTTCCAGGAGAGAGCTGCACTTGAATTTAAATAAATAAAGGGAAGAGGCTTGCTGCTCTTTTATTTGAAATGCATAGCCATGCATGTATTCAAGATAACAGTTTTAATTGTCATGAAGTTTAATAATAATAATTATTAATTATAACAAATATTTTCTTTCTTTTATTTCCTCTCACAGGATGCACACATACAGTTCATTGCTCTTTTGTGCTGTCTAGAGTAGTTGCAGTTTGTAGTTAATGTCCAGAGTCTAAGCTTTGACAGTTATCGGTCAAGATTAATCTGTAAAGGCATAATGGAGAAAGTAACAGTGATGGTACCAATAATAGTTGCCCATCTGTGTTTGTGACATTGATAAAAGAATTATTTAGCATTTTAAAACAAATATTTCAATACCAAATACATTTCTCTCTCTGTTGCAATTAATGTCATGTACCAGAAGGTGGAGTAACACAAGACTGACAACTTCATTTGCTGGCACATAGACAGACAATGTACTTTTTCTAAATACATCACTTCTTCTCTCCATTGATCTTTCTTAAAGTAAATACCTAAAATATTGACTTGCTGTTAATTTTTGATGATGACTATCAAAATCGTAATTGCTGCCTCCAGTATTATTGAAAAAGATTGCTCCAAGCTTTAAAGAGTTTCCTATTTCTTGTCAAGCCGTGCATTCTTTTCTCAGAGGAATTCTAGGGACTTATTAGCAAATTTTGCAATCTTAAGGTGTTGTACAGAAGAGTTTCTTGTCAGTTTGTCTTTATAATGATAGCAACAATATTTTCCTTCTACAGAGGAACTATAATTCCTGGGACCCATGATAATGCAGTATTTTTGATTCACTGTTAGCTTACAACACTAATTTAAATGTGACTTGTAGTTTAGAAAGTCTGTTATTCTGATAATCTTTTTTAAGTTCTAAACTGCCATTATCTCTTTCCTTTTTCATCATATTCAGGTTTTCTTCAGCCACCATATTGTTTTTACTCCACTACTTCAAATTTCCACTTTCAACAATATATTTTTCTCCTTTTCAGTGTATGAAAAAATCCAACATTATTGGAGGTGAAAACCAAAAGCACTTTCATTTCTTACTGTTGTGAACACATCATAGAATTTTTTCAGCTCAACAACATGCTGTTGATGTGCTGCTGCTCAAATCTACTTTATCTGCACTTATTCCTAAGTTTCTTTCCATCCATTCTTTTGGACCATAATATTGCTGTATACCAAAATCATAATACTTTGTGAAGTTTCTAATCAGAACTTAATTTGTTCTTTGGTTTTCTGTAATTATTTGTATTCTTCTATTCCTTCTACTTTTAACTTAATTCTCAACTTGAAAACGTTTAACAACCAAATTCTCATAAAGCAGTAATTGAACCTTTTTATGAGTAATTTCTTTTTTTATCCCCTTTTGTGTAGTTCAGCTTTATAGGATTGCAGATGGTCTTTGCCCTGAGGATTTTTTTGATTTTTTTCAAATTTCATAAAAGAGAAAAGTTTAAATCATTGACAATTTTTCTCTTTGCTCCATGTTTTATGTAGGCTTTGACATCAGTGGTTAACTATCGGGAGCCCAAGTCGATCTGCAAAGCACCTGAGTTGGTAAGTGATGCACACAGAAAGTAATAATTCTTGTATAGAACCATCCAATGGATTGCCATAGGGCCCTTCTCATGCATATCCAGCTCTCACACTGGGTCACACTCAGGTGTGTATTTTAGTAGTTAGAGCTTAAGCTGCACACACATTTTGTGAGTTTGCAAAATTGCTACGGTTCTAATTTTTGGTACAGACTGTATTTTCTGTGGGTGCAGAATGTATACCCATGAATGTTTGCCCATGATTGCAGCCCTTATATAGAATGTGAGACAGTAGACTGTGACTTATTTAATATTTGAACTATTGTAGACATTTGGAAATACCAAATATCTTGGCATACATTTGTTCTCAAGCTTGACAAGTAGTTTTGGGTTTGATTTTTCTTTTTTTAATTTGAGCTGGCCAAATACTGTGACAACTTGTTAAAGAAATCAGCAAAAGGAATGACAGAGAATGAAGTAGAAGACAAGCTTACGAGTTTCATTACTGTTTTCAAATACATTGATGACAAAGATGTATTCCAAAAGGTAACTTTTCCTATTCAATAATGGTTAAAATGCCACATTTAAAGCCTACTTGAAGAATGTGGTTATGCTTCTTAAAATCCTTGTCTCTGGTTTTTTTTTTTTTTTTTTTAAATGCAGTTCTATGCCAGAATGTTGGCAAAAAGATTAATTCATGGTCTGTCTATGTCTATGGATTCTGAAGAAGCAATGATAAACAAACTAAAGGTAAGGTAATATTCTTCTAACACAGAATAAACAAATATAGGAGGATGCAGTGTTGAGAGGGAGCAGCAGAGGGTGCCAGACTTAACTTAACAATTGGTAAATCTGTTTCCAATAGCTGAAAGCAAAAGCTAGTGTTAAAGTAGTCTGTGAAAGATAAAAGGCATCACCTCAAATGCCTATCACCTAGGCATTTGAGATTTTTATGGGGTTTTGGATAATTTTATTAGCTTGTTCAAGTCATTCATGTTAACATTTAAAAAGTACCAAGGACTTCCATTAGCATGTCTATCTTTTGATTTTATAAAACAATGTTTTTCAAATAGATTAGTGTATATAAGGTGAAACTAAGATAAATATTATTTAATTTTACAGTATTTGGTTTTATTATAACTAGTGTTTTCTGTAAATATAACAACACTTCTGCTGACTAGATTTTCATATTATATTAGTGAAGGAACATAGTTTATATGATGAGTACTGTTTTCACTTTGAAACCTGTTACAATATTTCTTCACAGCAAGCCTGTGGTTATGAATTTACCAGCAAGCTCCATCGAATGTACACAGACATGAGTGTTAGTGCTGATCTCAACAACAAATTCAACAACTTTATCAAAAACCAGGACACAATCATTGATTTGGGAATTAGTTTTCAGATATATGTTCTACAGGTACTAATGTATGTTTATTGCTGCTGAGTTATTTGTATTTACCTTTTATGTTCTGATAACAAATATACAATTTTTCTAATTATAATACTACTTTATATTGGAACTGATGGCCTGTGTTCATTGTGGAATTATTTACTCTCCTAGTGTTTCTTTGTCAAATCAACACACTAGGTCCCTAAACAGTAGTGATACGAAATTTCAATCTTAATTAATACCTCAGTGGGGTGTGCAGAAGTGATCAGTAAAACTTCCTGAGTTATTTGATTGTCTTATGAAATAATGCACACTATACATCCACTTAAGAGTGTTATTTTTTTCTTAATATATATGTTGTATGAAAATGTTAATGCTTCTATTTTTCCCAATACTTTTAGGCTGGTGCATGGCCTCTAACTCAGGCTCCTTCTTCTACATTTGCAATTCCTCAGGAACTGGAAAAAAGTGTACAGATGGTAGGTTAGTAGGAGGCTTCCTATAAACATGTGGAAAATGTAAAATCACTCCAAATGAAAAATTATCACTCTAACAGAGGAAAAATTTGAGCTGCTTTATTTTGATTGTAAATTATTTCTATCACGTTTCCAGTCCATATGCAATGTGGAAGGGTCACCCAAATACCTTACTCGATTTATGTATGTATTTGTGTAGCTTTTTCACATCTCTCTTCTATACTTTGTGATTGCTGAAAGAGATGCTAATAAATGCAATCAAATGAACTACATTGGTTCTTTGCTTCAAAACCAACTCTTAATATTTAGATAAAAGCAGATTCTGTTTCTAATATTAAATCTGAACAGTCTTAATAGCAGATTAAGATACAAGTACAGGTTTCTTGTTCCCTGTTTTATAGAAACTGTTCAAAGTTAAGCTTCGTGCAAACTTCTCTAAAGCTCATTTTATGATTTCTCAAAGCAGTAAAGGTTTGGCTTTAGCCAAATATTTTCTTCTTACGTGATTATTTCTGCCTTGTTGGAGGTATTTTGTTGCTTTTGATTATATTATTGTATTCTAAATGTTACCTGTACAATGTTTGTTGAAAACCAAAATATTTATGTTGATCTTTGCTAAGGTGTATTTGATGGTGAAGTACAATTTAGGCAATACACATTTTGTATTAATGGACATAAGAGGTTTTTACAGCTGCTTTTATACCTTAAATTGCTATTTGATGTAAGTAATAATGGCAAATATCTTTTTTTTGTGGTGAAGGATCTTTTTCTTGTATTACTACTGAATATTAGGACTACTTATTCAGCTTTAGTTTCCACTTAAGTGGCACTCAGTTTTAGCAATATAATAGTTTCTGACCCAGACTATAGGATCACCAGCTGTGATGAGATTTTGCTGTCTTTGTGGGTTAAAATAGGAGTATTGTCAGTTGTGTCAGTTGGAAAATTGGTACAGAATTGTGTGTCAGAAGCAGCTCAGAGTCTGGGTTGCTTGCCTAATATCACCATTTTGCCATTTTAAAGGAACAAACTTATTCATGTGTGACGTAGGTAAAGATCAGTGATTTAAATTAGAATTCCTTAAAGTACCAGAACATGACCTTGAGGGGGAGTCTTTTAAAATTGTCTGGCAATGTCTTTATTTACTGTCCAGTTTGATGATTTGACCCATGGAGAGAGTTCTCTTAGGATTCTGGCAAGGATTTAGAAAGAAAAACAAAGTATTGCAATTGCACTCTGAAGTATGTGAGTACCTGTGTAACTGGGCAACCTCTTCAGCACCTTTTTCTGAGACTGATGAAGCTTCCTGTAAATATCTATTTATATGAGTAGTGTGGTTTTCATACTGTGCAAGCTTGTGGGTGGATCTCTCTAATTCTTAAAGAGATCAAAATTCCCTGTTTATATGTTCTCCTTAAATGTTAATCCAGACCAAATCACAATAAGCCAAATAGGTGTGTGTACACAGTGTTGGCATTGTGGGGTTTAGGGAGTTTGATCTCATTTTAGGGAAAGGTTTTTTGTATCTGCTGAAATTCTCCTCATTATCAGAGGTAGACCTTAAATTAAGATTCAGTCATCACTCATCTTCTAAAGGAAAATGCTGTCACAAATGGATCTGCAATGTTTTCATCCAGTGTGATGGACATAAAACCAGTATTTCTTCATTAGGGTGGCAGGGTGATGATAAACTGTTGTGAGTAGTTATATGTGTAACTAACTGCTGTTCATTTTGTTTTGCAGTTTGAATTATTTTACAGTCAGCATTTTAGTGGAAGGAAGCTTACTTGGTTACATTATCTTTGTACAGGTAAAAATAAGTGCTGTGCTAAACTTATGATCTAACAGTTGCTTGCTAAAAGTTCTTTTCAAATGACAAAAACATGGGGAGTTGGAACATTATTTTACATATAAAGTCAATGGATGTATTTTGTGTTATAAATTAATATTTAGTACTTAGATTTTCCAAAATTCATGTCTTGTAAACTTGTGATTTATTAAATCCAAGTAAAACTAGAGTTGTATGTTCTTAACTGCAGAAAGGCACTGCAGAACTGCTGAGTTAATAACAATTGCCCTGGAATTCTTTCTATAGTATAGATGTTCCTTACATAAATACTAAATAATTTTTAAAATGCATATTATACTATTTTACTCAGGTATGTATCTACATAAATACATACTTTTAAGTATTTAGTATTTATTATTAGTATTAAGTATTTATTTTAGTAAGTGCCAGTCAATCATGTTTTATTTTAAGTGCTTTCAGTATCAGGCTTTAACAACTGAGCACTGCAACATATCACATGGAGGTGAAAACCATAGCCCACAACAATGTAATATCATGAAAATCTAGTTCTGGTAACAGAAGGTTGCTGTTAACTCACACTCACCTTCACACAGAAAATCTAAATCTGCTTTCAAGTAGATTTCCTCAGTGCTTTTTGTTTTTCACTGGAATTTTAAAAATGTAAGAATATGAAAAATTTTTGATGGACAAGAATTTTACTTTGTTTTTAAATCTTCCCTTAAATAAACTTCCTCATTAATCACTATTCTGAGATTCTGTGTAAGCTGTTAATTGAAATTTATGAATTGCAATGTGTTGAAGCTACTTGGAATTTCTTTTTTTATGATTATTATATATTTATTACTATTATATATTGCACTATTTGTCTAGTATGCCTAGTTAATCAGGGTAGGGTGGTTGTTATAGGCCCCACTGTATATGTGTAAATTCACAGCATCAGTTGTCATTGTTCCTTTTCAAGTGTTAAATACAGACTTGAGTTGAATGTCTAGAAATGTATGAGGAGCTCTGGTAGTTTGGCTTCAGATGACTTTTCACTCCATTTATCTGTTTATAAAATACTACTTGTATCGTTACAGGTGAAGTAAAAATGAATTATTTGTGCAAACCCTACGTAGCCATGGTCACAACATACCAAATGGCAGTGTTGCTTGCCTTCAACAACAGTGAGACTGTCAGTTACAAGGAGCTTCAGGACAGTACACAAATGAATGAGAAGGAGCTGACAAAAACCATCAAATCTTTGCTTGATGTCAAAATGATCAACCACGACTCAGACAAGGTATGCCATAATGATATTAAAAAGTTTAATGTTGTCAGTCTTGTCATTCTGATGTTTGTTGAGGATATTTTAAAAATATCCATTGTTTACTTTTATTTTTCTAAGCTTTCTTTTTGACCCTTGTGCAAAATTGTAAGTCTCTACTTATAAGGAAAGAGACAGGAGGAAGTAGGGTGCCTGTCATACAGGCTTTCTATACCTATAGCAGCATGAAAAGGTAATAATGCAAGGATTCTTTATTGTTTCTGTTGCCTTGCTTTCAAAGTTGTACTGAATCACTGGAAGGAGCCTGAGTAGTAAACCAAAGTGTTACAGTGATCCTAAAAAAATATTTTGGGATTTAGAGACTGAAAGAAAGAGCAACTGTGTTCTTCCTTGCAGACAGATTACAGGAGCAAGAAAGAGAGCAAGGAGGACTTCTGTGAGAGGATTTTTGCTGCATTTTGACGGACTTACCATTCCATGAGTTTCTTGAAATTCCAGTAATATCTGAGCTTTGTTTGTGATTCAGGCAGTGGTTGATACTTCTTTTTCTGACTCTCTCATCCTTCTGTGTAGCCTTTGTGAAATCTTTTTTCCAGTACAGCAAGGGGCACAGACTTTACTCTGTTAAGTAAGAAATACTGCAGAAGTGCCTGTGCATCCCATACATACAAAGCCTGTGCTTCCAGCTCACCAGAAAGCTCACTATGTAGACAGTATCAGACAGAAGGAACTGAGATAAGCTGTTCAATTCGCTTACAAGAAGAAATCCAAAGCTGCTCTGACAGCTGCTTTTGTTTTTAACCAGGAAAATTTTAGAAAATGGAAAGTGAGATCACAAGGAAGATCTGGTGCTTGGCTGAAGCATAGGACATGCTTCCAATATCTAGAAATGAGCTCAGGTTGGAACAGTTGCTGGGAAGATGTCTGTTAAACCATGGGTCAAATAAAACGCTGGGAAACAGTGAGACCTTTAATAATCTTAGAACGTTGCCTGTTATTTAAAGGATTTAGATTTATTTATGTCCATTGTATAAGGTTCACCCAGTTTCTTAAAGTTTATGTCATAGAAGAAGGAATTATACAACTTTCCAACCCTTTTTCTTTTTAATGTTTACCATTGCATTTTCCAGTTCTTTGCCTTCCAGACTACTGTATTCAAGTGTCTTTACTATCTCTGTTTTCTTTGCATTCCATCCAGCAATGTGATAGCAGATCTGTAGACAGTATCAGCTTACTTATTAAATAAACAAGTGAGCTTTAGTGGCTTAAGCAGTGGAATTCAATACACAAACTTCTCTTTACCTGTATCTGAGCCAAACAGAAAAGTACAGTTGTAGTTTGCTTTTGCTTGTTTGTTCATTTTGTGAACGGGTGTGGGGGAAAGAGCATGAGAAGTTTCATCTCAAAATCTTCATTGGTTCATTCGAATCATGCTTTTTGAGTTCATGCTTAATACACAATTTACTTTGGTTTATATTCAGCCCTGTCAGCAGAATAATGCTATAAGTTAATGTTAGCCTGTTTTTTGGTAGCTTATTATTATTTTTAAAGCTCTTGATCTTTCCCCTTTCATATTGTATTTTCTATACTATGCCTGGTATCCTGGTTTTTATATATGTATTGTAACAAAAGCTATTTGTTGCAAGATACAAAATTAGAATTAATATTGGTTTGAGTGCATATTTAGATAAATATTTTCTGTGTTTACTAAAATGTTTGTGCTTTAGACAGTTTGGCAAGATTCCAAGGTCTCAGAATCCCAGTAACTTTATTCTGCTGGAAATTGGTAATACTTGTACAGACTCTTGCCTGGAAACTGCAGAGATCTGTCCAGTCATGCTGTGTTGAATGTAAAGGTGTTTTTACTGTAGGGAAAAAAAAATGTTGTATTAATAATAATAATCACATATATATATATATATGGAAAAGAATCGTGATTTTGACAGGAAGAAATTCAGAATCTGCATGTAGATGTGCACTGTAGATGTTGCAGTCTGTCAGCTGTTTCTGCTATAACATATCAAAATGATTAGATGCTTTTCCTTAAATTCTGGAAGAAAGCTTTTGTAAAAGTTATGAAAGCAGCAGCTCCCCTTTAAGGTCCTGTCATAGATAAATGCAAATCCTACTTTCTTTGCAGGGAAAAAAAATATTTTAAATGAAGAGTGTTTACAACTAAGATAAACTATCAACGTATTAAAAGAGAAATTACTTGCTAACGAAATTCTTGCATGGCAGAGTTCTTCAACAGTGTTTTCTGAAATAGATTTGATTGCTGGGTCAGTTAAACTAGCTTTAAAAATTGACCCGGTTCAAGCAGCATTTTAGAATTTCCAGCTACAAATCTGAATTTTTTTATGTATGTATTTTTTTATTTTTGTATGTAAGACCCGAACTGTGACTTTTCAAAGTAAATTGTTACTATTTTCTGGTTCCATTCCTGATTTTTAAAAACTATTCTCTGTTGCAGGAAGATATAGAGACAGAGTCTACATTTTCATTAAATATGAACTTCAGCAGTAAACGAACAAAGTTTAAAATTACCACATCAATGCAGAAAGACACACCACAGGCAAGTATTCTTTGCTGTTTCTAGCCTAAATAGCTTAAGAGGCTTATTTCCCTAAAATGGAATTTACTGTGATAGTTTGGTGTAAGCAATTATCAGACTCCATAAGATTTACAAAAGAAATTTTGTAGGTTTAAAGCTTAAGCAATGCAATTTTTTTGTACTTGAAATATAGGCAAGAGAAGATGAAATAGGGAACAAGAAATAGAAGAAAAAGATGACCTAAATGTTAAGACCAAATGGTATTGATGTTTAGTCTATGTCGTGAGACTTTTTTGTTGCTGGTGTTTATAAAGGAACTTGCTGCAAGAACAGCAGAACCAATCAATTATTTTCCTATTGTTTTCTGTCCTTTGGCAACTAAAATCAACTCCTGTTGTTAATCCATGTTCTCAGTGTATCTTCTAAGACATGAGATTTTGTACAAGATAGGTATGTGCTGCCAAACTCAATACATTATAGTAAATTCTGATTGCTTTTCTCCCTAGCAAAAATGTTGGTTTAGTAGACCTTCCTACTCACTTTCATGAAACCTGATATCCTGGATTTATGGACATACTTTTACTGGAATTGAACTACACCTTAATTTTTGTATTAGTTCACCAATTTTAGTGAAGTAAAAAGTAGAGATTCAAGATTCTTTTATGCAGTCTGTATTGGTCTTACTGTGTTTTGAGCATGACTGTTCTTGCTGTGTGGCAGGAGATGGAGCAGACCCGAAGTGCTGTGGATGAAGACAGGAAAATGTATCTTCAAGCTGCTATAGTCCGTATCATGAAGGCACGTAAAGTGCTGCGACATAATGCTCTTATTCAGGAGGTGAGAGAAAGTCCTTGAGCTTGATTTCATGAAAATCTTCAGGGTAGTAGGGTAGAACATCAGACTACAAAACTCAACCATGTGGAAAACCAGTACTCCAGCAAAATTAGTGATAATTTCCCTGGAGTCTATTTTGAACTGCAGTATTGGAGCACTAGCTGGGATCTCTCAATCTCATAAATGTGTCTTAGCACCAAAGCATTAAGTCCTTGCTCTTTCCTGTTAGCTGATTCTGTGCCAAGTGATGTTGTATCCTATAAAAATCATTGCCAGAGCTATGGGTTCAGTTGAAAACCTGAATAGGGACATTCTAGTATGGAATTTCCACAGAAGCACTTAGCCAATTCTGTGCTCTAATCATTATTTTATTATGACTCATGGTTTAAATTTTAAAAGTTGTCTGAGTATGGAGACGTGCACTTTTTAATCCCCTTTTTCCACAAAGCTGTACAGTTCTCTAGATTTTTTATATTCCAGATTAATGATCTGTGAACTGTCACAGGCTGGCTTGGAAGGAAGTGCTATTTCTTTAGTTTTTCTCCCACTTTCCCATCTGCTGATTGCCTGCCTAATTGTATTTCTCATTCCAGCCTAACATTTGCTCCTTCCAACCAGTTGCCAGTTTTACTTTTCTCAACCTTCCAAAGCTCTTTCTTCAGTTTATTTATTCTTGCATCTCTGAGCCTTGATGGATGGCCTCAGAGAAGACTGGTGGGAGAGGGAATTGAGATTCCTGTTTTTTTCAGCCATTTTGAGCATAGAGGTGGGGAGACATTGAGTAATTTGTGGTGATGGAGGAAACAGTTTACCACACCCACTCTTTAATTTTTATTTCTTAAAAAAAAACCTAGCAGCAACAGGGAGTTTGTAAGCCCAGAAGATGCAGTGTGAGACCTCTAAAGATTTTGGATATTGAAGAAGTGTATTTACACAAATAGTCTGAAAGCGAGCTTTATTTGAGAAATCTGATTTTGAATTTTGAAAAGATGAGGCAGCATAGGTCCTGATTTTTCTCAGAATCTTTGGGTTTTTTGTTTCCCATTATTTAAACCATCCATGCAATTATGATGAAATTGTGTAAGGATTTGCAATTAAAACTAGAAAATGATAGGCAAGCCCTTTCGTCTTTGAGAATATTTTTTTTCTGCCCACTGTCAAATTACTAGAAAAAATTATTGAAATGTACTTTGCCTGACATCAGTTTGTAAGGGTGAAATAGATTACAAATTTCTGTGTTTTGGAAACAAATCCTTTCTGGTTGCCTCTTCCTTTGTGTAATGGAAGGGCCACTTACATGCCCTGCTGTGTTTTGCTCTTGCAGGGCTCTTGCAGAATAGCAACATTAGAACCTTTTTCTTCAGCTTTGCAAAAAAGGTGGATATTTTCATGGTTGCTCAGTTAAAAACTAGGTAGAGAGTATAGTTGTGATATTGTTACTAATTTGATGCCATAGTTATTTTTATCATGCTGTTGATATTCTTAAATATAATGTATCAGTTCAAATTTGCTGTTTGACTTCTTGAGTCAGAAGGAATATTTCTGAAAGAAGTCTGTTTACTATGAATAGTTAATATTTTCTCACCTCATTAGTATTTTTTTTTTTCTTAGCTTAAAGGGCAGGATTATACTGTTAGATACTTGAGAGACTCCTAACCCTAATGTAGTTAGCTCTGATTCTAACACTGCAGCACCACACATTTCATTTAGGTTGAGGTGTCCAAGAAAATACTCCAGGCCTTTGGTAGACCTGTATATGTCAGCATGTGATCTTTGTGGTATTATTAATTGTGTTAGATGCACCCTGATACTTTCAATTCTAGCTCAGTACTGCAGTCCCCTGCAGGGCGAGGTAGCTTTTCCTATAAAATGAGTAAGACTGGAAGAGTAGTGGAGGAGAGACATCAGAACAGTCATTCCCAGAGAATTTTTATTCTGACCATCAGGTATTTCTGTCTATCCTTCTTACTTGTACTATCTTTGATAAAAAAAGCAACAACAACGAGAAAACCCATACCAATACAAAACTCTCTCTTTCATTGTCTCTGTGGTGATGACAATCAGCTTCAGTGGAGGGCTAAGTTTGGTGAAATCTGAGTAGATCTATCAGCTTGTTAGCACCCAGTTTCTCCTCACTTGTGGAACATACCAGACCCTTGGCTGTTAGCCCAACAAAACTCACTCTTTTGAGGTTTTTGTTTGCTTTGCTGGGTGAGTTCCACCTGGTGAGTTCTGTTGGCTCATGGAGGGCCCCAGCAAACTCTAGAGCTGGGACAAAGCCAGCCATGAGAAGTTGTAAAGAAAAGTGAAAATTCAGCTGAAATAAAAATAATTTTCTTTACAGAAGAAATAAGAAACTACAGGCAAAATATATTGTGACACTTGAGTAGTAAGATCTGTTTGAAAAAATTTCCTACTTATAGATTTGCACATTCTGTTGATGGAGACAATTTCTTCCCCTTCTCTACAAGAGAATGGGCAAGACTGAGAACTTCTAAGAGACATCTAAAGTTTTTCCTGGAGTGGCAATTTCTTCCACAATGCAAATAAAGATTTTTTTTTTTTTTTTTACAATAAATAACTTCTTACTGCATGTATTAAAAAGTTCCAGCATAGCAAATAGCAAGATGGAACACACTAAATTGTAGGTCTGTCTTCAGTGACTAAAGAAAGAGAAGCTCATCCTGATTTTCTCCAGTTGTAAAGGAAAGGAGGTTAGTGGTAGGGGAACTCCACTGTCATAGTAGTGAAGAAATGTGTTAATATTAGATTAATTTTTAGCATGGATATTTGTCTTCATTTGTACCGTGACAAATGAAGCAAGTGAGAGGAATGAGGAGATCTGGGGAACATGTGGCCAAAGTAACCAGTGAGCTGACCAGTCAGTTTCAGTGTCCTGAGGCTTATACGTAGAGATGCTTTCTTGTTTGTTTTAAATTAACTATTCCAGGGTTATTTAATCCTGTCTTTAAAACAAAAATATACTGAATTTGCCTTAAAGCCTTTAGCAAATATTTAGATGACATTTATAACTGTGAAAAATAAAAATAACACAAAAACTGTGTCTTTCTTTTGCAGGTAATTAGCCAATCAAGAGCTAGGTTTAACCCAAGTATCAGCATGATTAAGAAGTGTATTGAAGTCCTGATAGACAAACAGTACATAGAGCGAAGCCAGGCCTCTGCAGACGAATACAGTTATGTAGCATGATGTTGCTATCCTGCAGGTATGATTGTAAGGAGATCATTGCTGTCACTGTTTGGTGTGTTCCTGTGGGAAGAGGCAGGTCTGTGCCTCCATAATTGGTCACTTGGCAGCCCCTGTTTTTCTGCTGTTTACAACATCACCAGTGCCATGTCATGAGCGTCAATGAAAATGCCTATAGATATTTCAAGCTCATGTCATTATGACATTTCTTAAAACTTTACTAAAAGAATGAGTGAAGTATTGCTGAAATGTGGAGAATTGGTTGGGTACCATGCTTTTTTTTTTTCCTCCCTCCCCTTTCACGTTTGCAGTTGATGTTTTTTAATGTATCTTAAGACAAAGGAAAAAAAAAATCACACAAAAAACCTAAATATTGTAATATGACAGATAACCTAATAATTGTATCTACATTAAAATGTAAAAAAAATGACGAACATGATACTGCTGCTTGTCAAATAAAAAAATAAAGTTATATAATGTGTCTCGAATGATTGTAGAGCTGGATATAGCATTAATGTCTGTAAATATAATTCAGGCCTGAAGAGTAGAAATAATGTTACGTGTTTGGGTTTTGGATAACCTCACAAGTAGGTCTGACATAACAACAAATTTATATAAAACTGAATACCAGGTATGTCATGTTTGATGTGATTATAAAAAATATTTATGGTTAAGTGCACATCTTGTTTTCTTGAGATTAGGCTAATTTACATTCTTGCTGCCTGAAGGCCTCTGCTGTGTCTGTTAATCCCACACTGTAGGAATTCGTTACAAGAGAAAATAAACTGATGTTTGAGGGGGTTTAAATGGTGTAGTTCACAAACACTTAGGAGTAGTTATCATGAACATCAAAGATAGAATTCAGTGGCTTGGGAAAGCATATAGCAGGCTGGTAACTGAAAAATGTTTTTTCTCTAATGTATTGGGTAGAAACACTACATGGATGGGCGTCTGTGTTTGTTTCCACATAAACTCATACTGCTTGTTTCTTGTTTTCCCTCCTGACTCCTATGGTTGTTTTTATCATGTTTTGTTTTCCTCTGCCCCAATTAGATTTCCAGCTGTTAGGGTGAGACAAATCCACAGGCTATTTCATGTCCCGTGTTGTTCATCAAGGTTGGCATGGTGACTGTTCACTCTTAAACAAGCAAACTATCATTTTAAAAGGTATCAACTCTACCACTGGAAGTGAATGGAATTTAAGAGCAGTGAGAGTTTGAACACACTGAATGCCTGCTGCAGAAGAGTTTCCTCATGGCTATGCCTGCAATTATGATTGACAGGATAAATATTAAGTTTAAATTTCTATTTTTGCCAGATTTATTTGAGTGCATATAAAAATACATATGTAGATATATACTATTTGCAGTATTTTTTTAGATTGTGTAGTATCACCTACTAGAAATCCACACATCAAGAACTAATTTTAAAGAAAAGCAAACCTTTGGAGGGAGCTTTCTACTCTTTTTTTCTTTTTCTAGTTTTTCACTGTATGAAAGGCTTCTCTCCAACTCTCAGATTGTTGCTCTTATTTCTTAAGTGGTATTGCATTCATATACTATCTAGAGGGTATAGGAAACTTCCTAGGGTTAACTAGGAAATGCATCAAGACGTGGTGCTATGTTTTTCTGATGTGGATTTTGTTAAGGATGAATAAAGGGCAATAAACAATAAAGTGCAATAAACATCCCTTCCATATTTATGGTGTTTTATGCCACTATGCTAAGATCTAAATTTTTTACGTGGATTTATGTCTTCAAGAAGTGAGGTTTTTTAACTAACTGTAATATGGTGCTGTAGATCATTGTCTAAGGTGTCAGTTTAGAGTTGTCTCTATGTGGTGGGAGACCTGGTGCTTATACTGTCACCAGCTGTAGTAAACAGGAGATACATCAGCATAGATTTTGACTGGAATGATTTCTAATCTATTTCAGTGGGGAGCATTTCTGTGCTTTATAAAAAAAAAAATATTCATTACATCTAAGGACAAAAAATAGGGGCAATATTCTATTAACACACACACAAAAAAAAAGGAAAAAATATTTCCTGAATGCTGAATTAGCACATCCTTTTTCCAGAAAACAAACTAACACTGACACCAAAGTTTCTGGAAACAAATGTGGTTTGTCTTGTAACTTGTATTTGAGTCAACACATTTTAAGCTTGTTCATAAAAGGGTAAATAAAAGCTTTATTTAAATATAGATTCCAGTAGCAAAATTTTAAGGCTGAGTTTGAAGAAGGCTTGACCAGTTTATTTTCAGAATCTTTTCACAGGCAACACAAGAACTTCATTGCTCTAGCCCAAACGTGCAAGGTTTTAACATTACCTTATCTCTCAATTTTTGCATACCTAAACCATCATTTTGGGTTTTAGGTAAGCATGCTGCTGAGTTGAGACATGTTTAGTGAGTTAAAAACATTCATCTGTTTCAGTGCAGTTGGCATCCCCAGATGATGTCTTTCATAATTACACACAAACTCAGTCTTTTCAGTGGCTCTTAGGAAATGTTATTATAGCTGGAAAACATTTTGAATTCTACTTTATAACTCACACCTTCCCCCTCAGGAAAAAAGTAGTGCAAAATTCAGACCCCTGTAGCTGGGTTGTGTCACTGAAATCATTGCTGGCACACAGGGATGCAGTTTATAGTGTGGAGCTTCAGCCTGGCAACCAATACCTTTGGCAAGTGTAGGTTCAAAATATTAAGTGCTAATGGGTATTAACAGGAGGGGCAAATTGGAAGAAAGAGAAGATAGATAAAAATGGCATACAGTTTAAATTTTTTACTAGAAGAAACTGGTCTAACTTAACTGTACTGCTTTTTTTTGTTTGTGGTATGCCTATTGACATGTGTGACCTGCTAGTGTGTAGGAAACCATACAGCTGAGTGGAAACATAATGGTTTCATACATCCCATACATGCCTAATATCAAAGTGCATTTTACCTCTGGCATTGAGTACTGATCATTCTTGCACTAACTGAAAAGGTGTTTCTATGATGTTCTAATTTGTTTTGAGACTGATTGTCTAGTTCTAGGAAAGAAAGGTGTACCTGCATTTTAGTGTGTTCATACACACAAGGCAACCAGAGCTATGAAAGATATTTAATCACCAAAACATAAACTGTTTGCAAAGTAGTGAGTATCATTACTTTCCATGAGTACATCCCCTTTCCAAATAAACAGAGTACAGAAATTGGTCAGTGGAGAAATAAATTTTATGAACTGATATATTTCAGTTATGCTTAGAAAGACATTTCTTATCCTTAAAAAAAAAATCATTTTAAAAACAACTACTGCAACATTATGTATTGATATCGAGCAAATGCTAGTAATTAATATAAATTCTTTATACCCTAGGACAAATATTTTAGGACTGTCCATGCTTTACAAATATGGTAAGTACTTAGAGTTAATTAAACTATCACGATGTATGAAAACATACTGTCCAGAAACAATTGTTATTACACTGATTATTTGCTCTTATTACAAATCTGAATTTGTCTTTACTTGTTTATGGTAAGTTGTACTGTTCTCCTGAGCTGATAAGAAAATGGCATTTTTCAATTTTGTCAGGGAAAAGAAAAAGGGTCAAAAAAGTGTATGAGTATAATAAGTTTAAAACAGTGCAAGATACTTGCGTGGTTTTAAAGAGGAGGGGTGTGAGAAATAGATTTGTAAAAGATTCTGAAAACCTGACTGAAAACTCACAGAGTCTTGTACATCTCTATGGAAACTGAGATAAGGTGTGCTGACTTGGAAAGGCTATGGAAGAGAAGTGACATTGTTGAGAGAGAGATTGAACTAGAAACAAGTTTCATATGATGGCTTTGCAAAAACACCAGATATTTTGGAGAATTGGAGCTGTGAAAGATGCATTGTAGCAAGACTACATGAGGTAAAATAATAGGTGATTGGTGTTAGAAGTATTAGCAGCATTGTGTGGCAAAAGCTAATAGGCTGAAAAACATTTATAAGGTATTGTAACCAGGAAATAAGTTGTCTTCTAATAGAATGGCATTGAGTTTTACATCTCTTATGTCTCACCCTTCAATGAGACTGATAACAGAATAAAATCATTTAAAATGCCTCTCAGTTGCCACATCTCTGTAGAACTGGGGTTTTCCAATGGGGGGGGGTGAATAAATACGATGGTAAAAGTAACCAAACATATCCATATACATATAGATGCTTGGATGTGCATTTGTTCTTATCTCCGTTCTGTGGAATTGACAACAACATCAATAAGGAAGAACATAGCAGGCAGCAAAAGCAGAGAGGGAGATAAGAGGCTGGTTGGCATCTGGCAGTCGTGTTGGTGCTGCTCCCACCAGCTGTCCCAGGAGTACAGCACAAGCCATGAAAGCTCCCTTAGTCTCCCCAGTAAGCTCAGGCTTGCATATGCATCTGGGAAGTGAAGGACTGAGCCTCAGTAGTACAGTGCAAGCCTGAAAGTATTGTTGGTCACTTCTAAACCAGTTCTAGTCATTTAGGGAACTACTTCCACCATTCATGTCTACACCTCCTTAGGATCCCTGACTGAAAGCTGAGTGGCGATTTAAGCAAAACTGAAATACTCACTTGTTTGGTTGTTATGGCTGGAGTAACAAGCAGCTGGCATTAACACCATCCTAAGTTCTTCATCCTTAGCTGGGGTGTAGTGCTGGGTGCATGCATTCTCTTACAGTATCAGGTTCAAAGTACACTTGAACCCTGGCAAACTTAATGTATGTGAGCTTTTTTAGAGCTTTTCTAGAGCTGGACTACTTGGAAATCTCTGATATTTTACATAGAAGGACTATACTAGCTTTGTGTGTCCTTCCTTCCACTCTTCCACTGAGATAAATAAAATCACACGCCAGTGTTCTGTAAAGTTTGCTCTCCAAATCTTTGATGCAGTTGTATACCAAGGACAGAAAATTATGTACTTTAGGACTACAGAAAGTAATGTAGGATAAAATACTTGCCAATGTCTGTGTAGCAAAGGCATCAGTTCTTTCAGTCTGACTCTTACCAACCAAACATTCAATATATTGGTGTTTACAGGAGCAATGGATACATAAGGAGATTGTTTGGCATGTTCTCATCTAAAAGAGGCCTTGTTCTTACCACAGTCACTGAATGGCACACACTGTAATTATCACTTTTGGTGGAAGCTGGTGGTTCTGATGTGTGTCAAACTGGCTCTTTCCAGCAGCTGAGAACAGTAGCACTGTTGCTGTCAACAGTCAGTAAAGAGGAGTGATTTGAGGGCAGTCTTGAAACTTGGCAGATTGCTGTTGCCTGTCTTTTAATGTTGGTTATATAATCTATAACCTACTTGGTATATATGATTAAAAGTGCAGTGCTTTTCTGGTAGTATTTCACATTATATTGAACAGTTTCAGTTGAGTTTCATAAGATGTACTAGGTCTGTTTTTTTTTAAACTCTACTCATGAGTCCATTTTCAAGTCTTCTTTCCAGTCACCAGCTTAATAGAATTTGTGATCATCAAAACCTGAGTTTGAGAAAATAAAAGAAAAAAAACCTGAAACTCATGATACTGTGTATTCATCTGTATATTTGAAGCGAGTTCAGGATGTTTTATGAGATTTGTTTTAAGAAATACCAGGCATTTGGCTCCTTCAGAGTGGTGAGATCCATGGAGTGAGGTGCTGCCTGGAGCTGATCAAGAGGAGGCTGTCAGTGGGAGGGTATGAACAATCCTCTGATCCTTATGCTTTGGAAGCTGATGTAGTGCACAGAATCCAGCACAACACATGCTCTCAGGGTTTGGTCTCTTTTAAAGAGAGGCACAAGTGGTGATGCTAGTGGGTCTTTAAGAAACATGAAACTTGGCCTTTTTGAGTCTGTTCTTATTCTTTCCTTGACCAGAAGAATGCCCCAGTCTTAATCAATAAGGCAAGCAAGGCCTGTCACCTCTCCTGCATCTGTACAAACTTAAACTGGCTTGAAAGTAAATCAGAAAGGGTGAGCTCTTACCTCTTTCCCATGTCTATTTGTGTATTTTTCACTGCAATATTCGAGGGACTAGAAAACAATAATTTAGACAAGGGACATGTAATTTAGTCATTAATATATTCCTGTGGGAGCTGGGGCTAGGGGTGTGGGTTTCCATCAGTGGGTTTGTAACTGAAGAGCCATCTGCTTCTCAGTGCAGTAGGAAAGTGGCAGAATTCTGTATGCAATCTGCATCCTCTGTGCTTGTTGATGTTCATAATAGACTTAAGTGATAGCTAGTAATCTAGGTAGCAGTAATGAATATTTGAACATTTAAGTTTAGGGGTCATCTCACCATCTGGCAACTCAAAATGACTTGGAAATTGGGCTTTCAAAATTATGTGTACAGGTTTGCCCGTATGTTCTGCCTGACTGCTGTCTGAAGCCATGAAAAGGAGTCATGTGAACCTCATCTGTAGCCTTGTCTCAGTGATTCCAAGTGAAATTCTCCCTTCCCCCAAGTGGGTGTCTGCTGGCACATGTTTTAGTGTGCTGGTAATGGTGTATCTAAGGCTTACTGCAGCCACAAGTTGAGGAGAATAGATGTACACCCACAAAACATTCCCTGCTTAAAATCTGAGTCATGGCTGTGAATCAGAGATGTGCCCGTTGCAGCTGGTGAAAGAGATTTGGGAAGATGTAACATTCCTCTTGGGAACAGCAGTAGTCTGATTTTGGGCTAAGGAAACTGTCCATCTCCATGAAAATAGGCTCTGCCATAAGAAAACCTATCCATGGAGGAGACCCCACAAATTAATAGCTGTCATCCATCTTGGAAGAGTTCAAGGATAGACTGGATGGGGCTCTGAGCAGCCTGGTGTAGTGGAAGGTGTCCCTGCCCATGGCAGTGGGATTGGAACTAAGGTGGTCTTTAAGGTCTTCTCCAACCAAAGCCATTCTGTTATTTTTGAGCGACATAATTGAGAAACTCCACTCGCTGCTCCTCGGCCCTCTTTCCTCAAGGCAGTAGCCTTGCCTGTTTTGAATGCTCTCTCTCTTTTAGAGCACGGGGCCTTCAGCTTTTTAAAATGTGTATTTTAAAGGATGTGTAGTTTGGCAGGTAAGATGGGAAAGAAGCAGAGCTGGTGCCACTGAGCACCCCTGGTATTAGCAAAGTGGGGAGGGACGGGTGGTGGGGATGTGCTCCGGCCCTGAGCGGCCGCCTGGCAGCTGGGGCAGCAGAGCGTGGAGTTTTGCATGTGGACTGGCAGACCCTCTTTATTCTTTCCCACACCCAGGCACAACCTTTGAAATGCAGACTTGACAGGCAGAGCTGGAATATCTGCTCCTTGCCTTCCTGGTAGGGTTCCCGTGCGCGTAAGGGCCGCGTGTTGGGACAAGCCTGGCTTTGGCAGCAGAGCCCGTGGAGAGCGGGAACGCCGTCACCCTTTGGGCAGGGGGAAGGGACAGGGACACGGCCCTGGGCATTCACAGGTGGCAAAGGAGGCTGGGATCTGCGGGGACTTAATTTTAATATAGGGACAAAGATCAGAAAGTCTGTGCATAAAAACGCCAGGAAGTGTGGGATTAAACCTCTTAATCGTGTATTAACTAAGGTGGCTCAGGAAACTGTAGGTTATGTGGGTCATCTACAATGACAAAAATTAAAATATGACAGGTAAAATAGCTGGTTTATGCTTGGATTTGCCTTTGACTTTTTTAGGTGGTTTTTTTTTTTTTTGGTTGTTGGTTTATAAATCCTTTTGTAAAATAAATACAGGCTTTTGAAAATATCTTCAAGAAGTTTGTTTTGAAAGAGGTTTTTATGGAATATTTAATCCACATTTCCTGTTCATTTGCACTCTGGGCTTTGCATCCTTCAGAATTCCCTTCCACACTGTCTGAAATGGCCTTTGTGCTGGTACACCTCTGCAGCAGTCCTTGGCTGCCTGAGCTCCAGACACAGGAGAGCTTTTTCTCTTTGCAGAGGCTGTTCTTGCTGCATCCACCTCCTCACTGTGACCAGCTCTTTTCATGCCATACCTTCTAGCTCTAGTGCCTACACAGTACATTTTGTACATGATAATTGTACATAGAACATTTTGTATATGACACTTGTACATAGCACCTTAACACTTCTTTAAAATCTGTGCCTATAAAGGTATGTCACAAGTTTCTACTCCTCTGTCTGCTTCTGTAGCAAGTGGTTTGGCCTAGCCTTCCCTAGAATGTGGTTTTATTAATGTGTCACACTTATGTGAGCTCTTGGATACTTAAACCAGGTTTTCTTCAGGAGTTTGCTATGGTTGTGTCTGGTTTTTTAATTATGAAACTAAAAATCCCATTAAACCCTGTCCACACAGACTAAAGTTTTGATACCACTCCTACAGAGCACTGAAAACCAGTATTTAGTGCTTCATGTGCTAGAGAGTAGTATTTTGAATAAACTTTTTGTTGTCCTCAGAAATCCTTTGTGGGATATATTGTTCATTTTTGAGTGCCTAAAATGCTTATGAAAACCCCCACTCTATCTATGTGCTAGTTAAAGTATGGACAACATAAATGCAAACTCCTTTTCAAGCTGTCACCTGTGGTAATGGAGGAAGCAACTGTGACAGAACATCTCTGTATTCAGACTGTGCTGAATACAGAGATGATACAAAGGTTTTTGGAAATTTTAGAGGAGTTACATTTGGTGACAACTGCTCCAAAATCAATATTTTTAGGTTATGTTGCAGCATGTAGGGGAACTATCCTTCCACTGTTCTGCTTTTGCACAATGAGATTGTTCTTTATTCAACAAGGACATTGGCTGATTGCAAAAATTTGGGGAAGGTGACAGAAAGTTATCCAACCTGCTTTTAGCAGTTCTCATCTTCCCTGGAGCCACTACCGCAATGTGATTCCCCTGCTGGCTCCGAGCAGCAGAATTCATCGTGGCTGTGGGAAACGTGGGTGCTTTCCTCCAATGTTACAGCAGGATCTCTGCTGGTTTAAAAACTTCCCACCCCTAGTGACCAGGGTGGGGGACCAGTGGGGCCATACATTCTGCTGAAAAGGTGGAATACTGGGAAGACAGATATGCAGAAATGGGATTGTATTGCTTCTCCGTGGTCAGGCTGAGGTCAGTTCGAGGTGCCCGAGCCTGTCGGCGGAGCAGGGGCCCCTGCAGCCTCCTGCCAGCAGAGGTAGCTGCGGCTGCTGAGCCGGCCAGGGGAGCCTCGCTGCTGCTGCGGGTCCCGGCGGCGGCAGCCGGCTCGTCCTGACTGTGTTCCAGGAGGGGGAACCCTCTCCATCATGGACCCCGGATTTAGCAGCTGCTGCAGCAAGGTGAGCTGCCCCGGGACCCAGCAAGGAGATCTTGGAGGGCTCAGGACACGAACAGAGTGAAACTTGTGCACACACGCTTGGAAGGTGGAAAGACAAACTGCTGCTGCTGCCATGCTCTCGAGATTTTGGGTAGTGGGGTTGGTATTGATGGACTGTCCTGTGCAGGGCCGGGAACTGGACCCCAGTAATCCTTGTGGGGCCCTTCCAGCTCGGGATATTCTGGGATTTCAATGCTCCTAATGAGTATCAGGACAGGCTGTGGTGCATTTCTGCTGAGACAGCTGCAACCTTTTAGCAAATTTGGGTAGGAGGGGGAAAAGGGGAAGGTGCTTTGCATCTCAATCGAGTGCCTTCTCCATGCAAGGACAAATGTGCTTTGCTTTTCCACTGCAGTCCTCTGGCTAGAGGTAACCATTTGCTGTTGTAGAAAGAGGAAGTTGGGGGAGTACTGGAGCTTTTGAAAGGTGTTGATCATCCTCTTGCCAAGACCAGAGAGAGAGAGAAGGGCTAAGAAACAAGATAGGTGTGAAGCTGTTCACAGACAAATCAGTTAAAGTAGAAGGGCCCTAGAAAGGTGGGGAGAGATACAGTTTTGGGGTATAAGGGTGCATGGAATGGAGGAACAGGCAGATGCAGATAAACCAGTGCAGGAATATGTTGTGTGGTTTGATGTTTGGTGCATAATTTCATCTCAGCCAGGAAAAATCCCTAACCTACAATTCACCAGCTGGGTAGTTTTTAAGCACAAGTAACCAATTAGAAACTCCAT
Organism: Serinus canaria; assembly: GCF_022539315.1. Lineage (NCBI taxonomy): Eukaryota > Metazoa > Chordata > Aves > Passeriformes > Fringillidae > Serinus > Serinus canaria. The sequence goes on from NC_066315.1 coordinate 13,585,315, forward strand.
GTCTGAGTCCCCATAATTTACTCCTCTCTTACCATCCTCATTCCTTGTGTTCCTGTTAGCTGCTTCCTCAATCCCAAACCTTCTTCCTTCGAGTTTTGTGTGGGTTATCTGATGGTGTGAGTCTCTGAAGCCTTATTGAAAATAAAGGGCTCCTCATCTGAGGATGTTGCATGTCAGTTAAATGGGGGATCTAAACTTGGCTTAAGGAAGAAGCTGGAAATAGTGAAAGCAATGAGAGCTACAGGTGCAGATACCAAACTTTCTTTCCCAAGCTTTTGAAATGGCTTAGCAATGCTGTTATGTGAGTTCCAAGTGAGCAGGAGAGAATGGGAGAAGCCCTGAAGCAGAGAAATGGATTGGGAATGGAGCCAGAAATCTATACTTGTCTTAGCATTTGAAACTGGCTGCAGCTAATTGGGGAAGGGGGAAGTGTGACAGTAGAAAATGGGTATAATAAATCCTGTTATTTGAAGACTGGCCCTGCACCACTTAATGCCTTCTTACTTGTTTTGAGATTTTTTTGTCTGAAAGCTGTTTTCTTTTTTTTTTTTTCCCCGAAGTCTTTATGTGTTTTTTTCCTATTTTTTGTGGCAGAAACAAATATTAAGAAAGGATTTTTAGATGCTTGGATATAGTAATCTGGTTGGAATAGATAGGGTGACCCCACAATAAGAAGATTTAGATATTTTAACCTTTTATATTACAGAATACTTGTCTTCATAGATTCATCACCATGGTAGGTGGTGCTATGGATCTGAAGAAATGTGAGGACTCATCTGGAAGCAGAAGCCACAATTTGCCTCAGGCAGCCAGGACATGAGAGTGTGCTTTCAGTCTGGCCTGGTGGGGTCCTGAATTCCCTTGTGTTTGGCAGCTCCAGTAGCAGGGCTTAGCAAGGTGCCCCAAGAGGCTGCTTTGGGTTACCTTGGGCTCAGTGTAGGGAACTGAGCCTGGGTCTTCTTCCTGGGTGTGTGCTCTCACCCCCAGGCTATTAAATAGAAGGGATAGGTGAGAAGGTTGCTGGCTTCCCTTGGCTCTATTTTAAAAGGAAGTATCTGCCATCAGTGCACTTCATGGGGTGCCTAATCTTGTTGTGTGTTCTGAAAACACCCTTCAGACAGAGCCCTTAGGGGACATTGGGCTCTGGAGCCTGCTCAGGCTGCAGAGCTGAGCTGTTGGGCCCTGCTGAGGCTGAGGCAGTTCAGGGCATGCACAGAGTGAGCCATCACCTATCATCAAAGGGGAGGTGCGTCTCTGGGTGAAATTTCAGGATCACAGTTTTTGTCACTATTGGGTTTAGCTTGATAATATGGTTCAGTATTTTAATTTTGAATAAACCTTGACCTCATAAAGTCAATCTCCATCTCTGTGAGGAGCAGGGATTTTTGGTTTTTTTTCCTTTTATAACTTGAAGCAAAGGTTGAACATTTTTTCATGGGCAACCCCATTGTTGGATTAGTGCCCTCATTCAATCAGAGCGTGCAAAACACAAACCCTAGGCAGAGCTAAACTACAAAGCAGAGGAGATTTTCACAATGCTAAATGGAGTGAAAGCACCAGGGGAAAAATATCTGAAATCCTCTTATATGATTATTAAAACAAAAACACACACACACATGAAACTAGCAGAGTCTTAGACTGGGGTGCCACAGGGAACTGGCAAGAGAACAGCCTGTTCTAGCTGGATGCTCTGCTTGATATTAGATGGAAGCTGTAACAAAGCAAATATCCCAGGGCTGCTTGTAGGTCTCTGTGGAGGAGCTGACCATGAGTCTATTGGCCCCTTTCTCCTTCCACAGCTGATCCCAGCTACCTTCCAGCTCTCAGCACTACCCCTCTCTAGTCACACCTTCCCACTTTTTTCCCTTCAGGTTTCTAACCTTCATGAGGTGAATTTCTTGGCCTTTCCACACAAATATCCTTTGTCATCCACAGCTGCACCCATGTCTGTGGATTCCACAGGATTAGCATTCTCTCTTGGGCATTTTGCTTGCTTGCCCTGGCCTTCTGTGCACACACACTTTTAGCACTACCAAGAGCCATCAGTATGTGCATCTTCACCAGAGCCCAGCTAGCATTACTGCAGACTTCTAGAAATAGATTAAAAAGTCTTTAGGAGTACAACCTTATTTTCTGGCTCCTTTCTTTAGCAGCTGTTCAAAGGCACCTGCATCCTTTTTCAACAAGAATGGTGGCATTAATAACAGTAGGTTCCACAGTGGGAGACTGGATTGCTGAAGTTGTGTGTAGCTGAGAGCACATGGTGGGATGGGACTGCACAGTTTACATTTCAGGCTCTTCCCATTAATGCTGCTCTCCACTGTGCTGTATGGAAACTTACAGGTGATGAATTACTTTATTTTGTGGAAATTGCATCTAGTTTATGGGGCTGAGGCCAGTGATTATACTCAGAAGATGAAATAGAGTGTAATGAAATGAGCATGCATAAAATTGCATGAGAATATGAAATCCTAGGTGAGAGGAGCTAAAGGGAAAATAGAGAGGATGAAGCTGAATGGCAGAATGAATACCATTAGATTTGCCAGACCAGGTTCGTATGCATTCTCTTTCCCAAAAGGAAATGGAGAAGTGGAGGACAGAATTTGGCCTCCAGGCTTTAATCAGAAACTTGTTAGGCAAATCATGAAGATTTGATAAGAAGCATCTATCAGGTGCTGCAGTAATGAATGACCTTGCTCTGCCACATACCTGCTGGTGGCTTGGAGCATGGTGGCAATCCCCAAGTGTCTTTACTCCTCTGGCTGTTTCCAGGAGCAGAAAGAAGCCATGGTGTCTGCCCAGCTGGAGAAGGTGGCAATAACTCAGGCTTGGCCTCTTGGATCTGCTGCCAGCATGCAAAAACCCCAGGCAAGGAGTATGTTAATTCTTACTGGGGATGAAGAGTCCATGGTGATACCTGAGCCCATCCTGGTGTTGGAACCATTGGTAACACACCATTAATGTGAGCCAGAGCTCTCTCCCTGGCTTAGCTGTGTGTTGGATTTCTCCTTTGGTGCAGCCTTGCCAGAAGGAGCTCCTTGTGGCTGTCAGCTACAAGAACACCAGAGGCTGGTCCTGAGCTCTGACCTGCTTGGGAGAAGAGCTGTAGGACTGTAGAGACTCCTTGAGCACCTCAGGGTTTTGAGGGATGCACTTTGATTTTAAAATATTTGAAGGATAAATATGAACATGGAGGAGGGGGGAAACATAACATATAAACCATCTGAGGACATAAAAAAACTACAATAAGGGATGGTTGGGTGAACCAAAAGAAAATTTCAAGCTGAACAGGAGGAAAAACTTCCTTACCATGATTTCTAACTGTGCAAGAGCATTCCAGCATTTTGGATGCTTAGACCTAGAATGTAACAAACAGTAAGAATGCAGCTCAAGAGAGGCATTTGGCAGAGTTCAGTGAACTAGATCTCTACCATTTCTAATATACTTTGACTGAGATGCTGCAGGAGAACATCCACAGAGCACTGAGAAGCTTTATTCTTTGTCCTTTGCAGATGTTACATACAAGATCAAAAAGAAATTAGATTCATTGTCTTAAATAAAATTACCCTTGTTTGTGTCTTTCTAAATGGCTGCAGAATAGTTGCAGCTATTTAGAGAATTCAATTATTTTCTAAATCTCTATTGAAAGCAAAAGCCTCTCCTTTAATTATTTAGGTTTTGTTTTATTGAGTAGGCAGTTTATAGTCATAAACAGTTTTGCATTTAATAACAAACTTTGAAACTCAATGTGTAGGAATTGTTAAAATTTGTGTTTGTTGAATTAATATAACCTTTCATCTAGAAAAAAAATTCCATTATTTTAGCAGCATGTATAATCCTGTTTTGATGTCAAGAGATGTCTGAGTTCAGAAGTCTGGAGTGTAAAGGTTTGCACCTGAGTTACTCATCTTCTATTCTTGTATAGTCAATAGGAAAAAGTAGGTACTTTGTGGTTTCCTCTGAGCTGTTCCAGCTCCTTTCAGAGCACAAATGCTCCAGAGATGCTGCTGGGTGGATCTGCCACGGTGAGAGCAGTGCTGAGTGAGGAGGTTGCTCATAGACACCCTCATTTATGGAGATGAATTCTGGGCTGGAAGCTTGGCCGTGGGGAATGCTGTGAGGGCAAAAACAAGGCTGGGCCCAGAACTTGGAAAGGACCTTGCAATTTCTCTGAGCATTTGGGAATGTTTAGGGTTGGAACAAGACCCAGGAGCAGCTGTGGGAAATCAATTATCAGGATGCTGTTAGAAGAGGGAGCTTATTGTGATTGGCTTTGGTTGTGGGGGTTGGACAAGTAGAAGAGGGCTGAGCTGACAGCCTGAGCCTGCTCCTCCAGGGCTCAAGGCAGTAATCCTTCCCCAAGCTCAGGCTGCTGCTGCTGCCTCGGTTACTGGCAGATAAAGCTCTGTTCTTTGAGCTAATGGAATAATGCAATTAGGACAAGGCATTGCTCATGAACTCTTATCCTTTCAAGGGCTGGTTGATAATGAAAAGAAGCCCCTGCCATGACAGGTACAGAACCTGCCTGACCAAGCCTTGCTGTGCTGGAGGGACACCATGGTGTACCTGCCCATGGCTCTGGGCTGGCAAGGACAGATCTGTGGACAGGAATTAGGGAAGAGGTGGGAGCAGAGGAGAGGAGAGCTTCACCAAGGTCATAGCTGTGAATGGTGTGGAAATGATGGGCAGGGATTAAGTTCTTTTCAACAAAAGCTATGGGACACCAAATGAAGCTAGCAGGAGCCAGGCTAAAAGCAATAAATAGTAAAGTGGATTTTCATAGGATGGGTAATTGAGTGGTTAGACACTTTGCCTAAAGGATGTTGTGACTGCTGAAAGCTCTTGTGGCTCAGGAGGAGACTAGACAGGTTTATGGCACTCTGTGAAGGGCTGCTAATACCAAAGAGGCCACATCTAGCCAAGAAATCCCTGAAAAGGCCTGGAGACAGGGACAATACTGGCAGTGCATATTCTCACACTCCTATCTGGGCCAGTGCTTAAGGAGTGAAGGTGCTGGGTTATAGAGGGACCTTAGTGCTGGCTTGTGCAACCACTCTTAAGTGTTCTCTCACCTTCAGAAAATTATTTAATCTTCCTTTAGTGGGTAACTTTTTTTCCAGAGCAACTTTGCATGTTCTTCATATCATAGAACCATGTTTTCTTTTCCTGTCATGTTATAATAATTATTTGTTTTGCTGGCTTTACTTATATTTATTTTTAATATGAGATATTCATCTCAGGGGAACACAACTCATTAAAAAAAATCTTATTCATGCCAAAGCACTTCTGGGAGATCTGTTTTTGTACTTTAGAAGATGCAAAAGTAAATTTAACTCACTGAGGTCAGACTTTCATCTTGTTTTCCAAAATAAGCTACAAAGAGCTGTTTACATTATTGTTACAAAGCAATGTGTGCATTGACAGCCCTCAGCTTTCTGTCCTGCCTGCTGGGGCTCCTGCTGCCATCTCCATGGGGAAAACAGGGTGGGAGAGTGCAGAGATGGACATAACTTCATGGGAAGTGAGGGCTAATAGCATGGCTACAGCACAGTGCCCAGGATGAAGGAAGAATCTGTCAAATCTGTATCATTAATCTGTTTTCAGGATGGGAAGAGCTGAGTTGGAAGATCTGTTTCTAATATTTTGAATATGGTGTGTAATTGTTGTTATGCAACTGCAATTTTAAAATCCCAGGCAATTGTCTCAAAATGAAACTGTTTCTGAGTGTTCAGATTTGAGCCCTTGTAAAAGAGATGCTGGGTACTCACAGAAGGCTCTGTAGTCCCTGGATGTCTGTTTTGGATGGGCAAATCCTCTATGAAGTGCAATTCCTCTATGAAGTGCAATTCTAAAAATCAGCATATTCTCAGTAGTTTTGGCCTTTGTCATCCTCTGCTTCACAGACCCACTGAGAAATGGGTAATCTTCTCTGCTCAGCTCAGGGTTACTGAGAAGAAAAGCCAATATTCACAAAGTTTTTATAAATGACTGCCTAATACCATGCCTGGTGCAAAGACACCTAGAGCAGTGTAAGGAGGGCTTGGGACTCTGCAGTGAATGTCCCTTTAGTGACACAATAAGTATCTGGTGCCTCAGAAATCCTGTGACAAGGTCACCATGTGGTTGTCAATCTCAGTTCTACTTGCATTTGTCCTTTTTTTGTGGCAGTACAGTTACATTTTATTCCCTCTGCCACCTTTCAGAAATGAACATTGTCCAGGCATTTGAAAATGGCACCTTGAGAAAAGCACTGTCCCTCCCATGGGCATGGATGCACAGAGGGCTTTTCTCAGTGAAGCCTTTAGGGATTTAAAATACCTCTTTTATGGGAGTGATGGTGCTCCTGCTGCTGAAATGGAAAGCTATTGATTTTAGCAGTAAGGGGAGCTGTATAAATGCACAGGCAGTGGGAGTAAGAAATAAACCACAAGAAGCCAAACCAAACCTATACTTGTCATGAGTTAAAAGCTATCCTCAAAGAGTGCAGTGAGCTTTTGTCCTTGGTGGCAGCAGGTAATATAACATGCCAGTGGTGACTGATACCTGAAAAAAATTACCCTGTGTAAGGAAGGTTCCAGCAGAGTGTGTGCCCTGAGCTGTTGTCACAACCTGCTGGCACTCCTCAGCACTCACTCCCACAGGCAGTGTTACCTCACTCACTCTGGAAATCAGGCAAGGAGAAGTAAAGACCAACCACTGTCCTGGAAAGCAAATGTTCATTTCTCCTTTTCCTGGTGGAGAACACTTTCTGCCTGGTCAGTGGATGCCAAAATTAGCAGGGAATGTGTAGGGTGAGCTGACTGAACTCCAGAGGGAAATGCCTTTGGTGTGACAGCAGAAAGCCAGGATGAAAATTGAGGCTGGTCCCTGCAGTGCTGTGCTGGTGTGAATGCAGGAGCCTGCTCCCAGCACTGCTGCTCCTCCAGTGTCCTCCCTGCAGGAATGAGAACCCCCAGGTGATGCAGGGTGAGACATTCATGCAGACTGAACCTCAGATCTCTGTGTTTAAGGCTCCCATTTGTGTTATTTGCTCTTGCACTTTATTTCGTTTGTGAGTACTGAGCCAATTAACTATAAATTCCTGAAAATAACTTTTGAGAAGATCTGGCTTGTCTTTTTGGCTGTCAAAAATAGACATGATGCATAGTTTGAAAGTCAGCTGAATGTATTACTGAAAGGATTAGAATCATTCCAAATTTTTGAAGATGAATAAGAAAATTACCCTTTTTTCCCCAAATTGATTCTCTAGCAACAGCAGTTTGAATCAATATGGTAAAAAGTTTCTATTCATCTTCATCGTTTTTAGACTGCTGTTTTTCCTGGCTTTGAAGCAGCAATCAGTGAGACTGTGGAAGATGTCATGTATAGTACAGACTCCACTCCATACTCTTTTCCTCTGGGGCTCAGGGAAAGCACATGGACTTGCTGCCCAGAGATTTAACAGATGCCATGATCAATCACCTTGTGAGATTTTTGTGTACCCTGCAGAGCTCTTACTTTCTCACACACTTTGTTATTCTTCATACAATTATATCAGACAAGTTGACATAACAAAAACAAATTTAAGGCCAAGAAATGAGATTGCTCAGTCCACTGAACCATTGCTTTAATTCCCCCTCACCACCCACCTGCTACTCTTTGCCTTATTTTCTTGTTTTGTTGCACAGCCACAGGCTGAGGTTCATGCTTAGTCAAAATAATTTTAAAAAAACCCAAAAGCATGAGTTGGACATTGCTACAAACCCTCACAAACCTGCTTAAGCAGGCCCCTACAATCTCAGTAGGATTGTCACTGAGCTCTGAGGTTTTTCTCTAGGCTGAAGTGATGCAATCTGGTGGAGAGCATTGGCTTTCAGATCCATATCTTGCTGCCAGAAGTATTTCTTTCAGAGGGCATCCTGCTCACTGACAGGGAAGCACAGACTCCTCACCAGCACAAGGTTGGCACCAGGAGCATCTGGGACTGACCCTTCAGGGGGAATTGGGATTATCAGCGTGTGATATTCTATTCTTTGGGAAAGGTGAATGCTGTCTGGTTTTGTGCAAAGGAAAGTGAACTGTATTCAAAGGCAATCAAGATGTTCTTTGTGTTTGAAAAACAAAAGAACACTAAAACAACCCCTGAAAGCACTACAGTAAGCAAACAAGAAAAACTTACAGCAGATAAGGTGTAGGTAGGCCAACCCTCTTGTGGGAGATGAGACCTTTTGGAGAGAGTCACACAAACAAATAAACCATAAAACCTGTCTGCAGTTAGGCACTACAGGTTCAGTGATTACTCAAAAATATTTGGTTTTTGAATTCTCTCTGCTGGTGTCATTCTGCTTATACAACACTGAAGTCTCAGTGTTCAGAAGTCATAAAAAGATCTTATATCAAATACAAATGGAAAGCAGAGGGTGCTGTAATTCACCTGCTGCCCCTGCAGTCATGCTCCATGAGACAGTCTGGAATTCCTCAGCAGAGACCCTGAAGCTGCCATTCAGCTCATCTGATGATCCTGATATGCTGAAAACATTCATTTAAAATATTCAGATGTAGATATGTAATTAGTTTGAAGGTGAGAATTTTTCTAGCCAGATCATTTATTTCCATGTAATTTGTATCATTCTATCTCTAGACTGTAATTTTTTCCAGGTCTGCCACACACAGTGTGGGGGTGCCTGAGACCTGTGGTTCACCAGTTGCTGTGTGCAGGCTATAAATCAGGGGAAGGTTGTTTTTGGAACTGGACTTCTCTAGGGGAGACTCTTGGAGCTACACTTGGTGGCTGAAGCCTTCTGTTTAAATCCAAGGGCCACAGAGCATTGGGTACTTGGTGCTGCCTGGCAGGAGAAGAGGAAATAGCAGCAAGGTGCTGCTGCAGGTGGCAGCTGGCTGTGGGCTTGAGTTCATCACAGCCTGCTCTGATTGATCAAGAGTAACCTAGCTAATAACTCTGCTAATAATACACTGGGGCACTCACACTTCAGAACCAGTAGTAAACAAATATCCAGGTGCACACCTCCTTTGCTCCAAATTCTCTGCAGTTATAGGAATACCTTCAAGTGATAGATACATGGTTCATATTTTTAAAACCCACCCACTTCTGCATGGTGCTGCAACCCATGGAAGTAGGAATCTTGTCCATAGTGGTTTCAGCTCTCCTCTGATTTCCAACTGAGGTGTTGAAATGACAGACAATGTAAAAGCAGTCAGAAAAACCAGTTCCTGATTGTCTCATTATCATCTTTCTTTTCCCTATGCTAATCAGACTTTCACTAGTCATCCTTTTATCAGTCTCCCCATGTTCTCCCTCTGGCTTCTTTTCATAATCCCTTACTATTACTGAAATTTGAGAGTCAAAACTAGGCTGCTGCTGTTGGCATCTCTGCTGTCAACTTTGTTTCAGGAGTCTAAAACTAGGTGTGATCTTTGTCTCCTTGCTGTTCTTGAAGGTATACATCAATCATGTATCAATTAATTTGGTGGATATGTACAAATTTCCTTCTGTTCTTTGTGCCCAAACTACCTAAATCTTTATCTGAGCATCTTGTCCTAAGTCCTGTGACCTTCCTCCCCCCAGGATGGAGTTTGTGTCTGACTGCTAAGTTAATCTTACATCTCTCCAGCACCAAAATGGGGAAGTTTCTCTCCTGCCTGCTCCCACCCTGATTCCTTCCCCTTCCTTGACCCATTCTGCCCCCTGCCAGACCTCGGGTTCAGCCTGACAGAAAGCTCCCCACTGCTTGTTGCTGGATGAGCTTTCTGCCTCTTTAGGGAGTTGAATATTCTGACCATGGGCTCCAGCAAGCTCTGCAGCCAAGGCGAAGCAGGGGGCAGCAGCAAGGAATGAGAGTGTGCAAAGTGCAAGAATCTTTTCAGACTGAGGATTATGAGCCCAGCTGGAACTCTGCTTTGAACTTTACCTGCAGCCTCCCCTGCCTGATGGAGGCCTAGCACAGTCCTCGTGGTGTGTCCTTTCCAAGCTTGTCTCCTTGCCTGTCACTTTGGGCACATTCCTTCCTAATGTTTCTTTCTTGTTTCAGCACACAAAGTTTAAGCTTCTTGTCTTCACCTCAAATGCCTTCAGAGTTCTGCTCCTCTCTGTTATCTCCTCCTGTCCTAACCCATAACTTTTATTTTACTTTCATTCTCCACCCACCTGCCTTTTTTTTTAAATATAGAGACATGTGTATGTGTATATATGCCCACACATTTGCTTCATATTTGTCTATATATGCAAAGATCCCTTCCCCAGCTCATCAGCAAGATGAAAACCCTCTCCCCAAAATATGCATCTTTGTATGAAAATAATTAATAACCATAATGTAGGACAAATGAAAGAAGCTACTTTTTATGGTTTAGATGGTAAGGAGAATAATGATTATTTAGTTTAAATACTCAGTGACTCTCCTCAAATTTCTTTTATCCTAAAGAGTCAATTTTGTGCAACAGGGATTGTGTATTGAATGTATTTTTTGGGCCCGTTGCACAGCAGGGACCTGACTCTAATGCTTGTAGCCAAGCAGAAATATTTCATGACTACAAATATAAATCAAGGAAGTCAAATAAAATGACACCTGTATTCAGCGCTTGAAAATAGAAAATAATTGAAAGTATTTTTTAATGTTTGGCTTTTCTGAAAAATTATTTTGCATTTTATTGGTTTTTGAGTTGTTGGGTGGTTTTTTTTGGTTTTTTTTTTTTTTTTCCTGATCTAAGCAGCAGCAGCAGCCTGTGCTGGCAGCAGTGGAGGTGTTCCCATCAGACAAGTTTTCAAAATAGAACTGCCACAGGAATTCCAGCTGTCACCCTCCTCACAGTGTGGCCTTTGTTGGGATTGCTCTGGAGAGTATCTTCAGCTTCTCACTTAGGAGAGGTGGTGGTTGCCAAAGAAACCCCTCGCTGATGCCTTGTCCCATTACTTGTTATATAAAATACATTTGTCAGTGTGTATCACAGATCAAAGCATGGGTGGTTGCCAAAAATTTTGAAAATAATTTTGTCAAGAATTCTGAAAAAAAGTACAGATACAAAAGACAAGATGAGCAGCATTCAGGTAAACTCAGATTTGACCTGGCCTTCATGAGGGGCACAGCAGCAGAAGTTGAAGTATGGAAGCTTCCGTCCATAATGCTCACCCCTGAGGCTGTCAGGGCTTCTGAGCAGGGACTGGGTCACCTTAATGGGTTGGGTAAATTCCATGGCTGTCTTCTGTATATCCCATGTACTGTAGTATGCACTATCTAGCAGCAGGAGTCTTTTGTTGCATGGCTTTCACTGGGCAATTGAGTGTGTGTGGGGTAAGGTATTTGAGAATATCCATCAGCTTCTTTCCCTGAACAAGGCAGGAATAGAGTGCCAGCAGGCAGCTGCCCAGCTGGGGCTCTGCTCCCTTCTCCCTGACACCCCACCAATGGAACCCACTGTTTATTTTATGGGGCCTGTGCAATGGACTTTTTATTTTTCACTATTTTATACCACTTGTGTTGTAACTCTGATAGTTAGACTTGTAAAAGAAGGAAGGTTTGTAACTGCAAGAAATATGTGTGATTAGATCAGCTGATATAAAATGTGGTCAAGCTTTCCAGTTTGCATGCATTTCAGCAAGTCTGATGCAGATAACACTGGAAAACCATTATTCCCAGGCTGCTGATCTATCTGTTGGAGCAGCAAAACAGATCTAGGAGTCCTTCACCCTTCTAGAGCTTCTCATCCTCCCCCATCCCTGCATCAAGTGTTCCCTCAGAATGGGACTCTACTGTAAAGCCAGTGAAGTTCTGCAGGTCATTTTGAAGTAACCAAACAAAAGAAAAAGCAATCTGTAATTATGTTAATGAATTAATCTGTTTGTTGGAGAAGTGATTTTACCAGTGAGGTTTCAGTACCAGGAGAGCTGACAGATTGAAATGAAGAAAAAGCATTTGCAGCACAGGAACAGGACAACAGAGATGAGATGCTGAGAGAATTGCAATGAACATAAACTTTATGCCCCTATTTATTCTCTATATTCAGTACTGCATCATATTATAGTCATAGTTAAACCTAAATGTTCTGTAAGTCTCTCTTCAGGTTCAGATGTGAGAAGGAGTTACTGTTTTGTGATATGTCTTGGGGAGGGGTAAATGATAGCTCTGCTTTTTATTTATAGTTCTCATGAGTTTGTTTTGGCATGTAGAGGTTGACAGGTCTCACCCCTCATGCTCTCCAAGGAGCTCTGGCACACTGCATGATGTGCATCACGTGCTGGCTGTAAACTCTGGAATTAGGAGTATTTCTTGTAGACCCTCTGGGGGCAGGCTGGCAGCTTTTGCATCTCTGGTTCTGGCAAGATGTGGCTGTATTCAGTCCTCTGATCCTTTCCTTTTTTATTTTTTTTTTAAGTCTGAAAGATTGAGTGTTGTCTTGAAAGCTCTGAGATTGGATTCTGGAGAAAGATCTGTCAAGGATGCCTCTCTTCCCTAACAGGTTGTAATTCTCTTCCATGTGACTGCCAGTTTGAGGCAATATGTGACAAACAGAAGTGTCCTGTTAATGGGAGTTTCCTTACTGTGTGTGGTGTTTGCTAGAGAATGAGCCTAATTGCTTCTTATATTTCTCATGCTCTGACATGAAGGTAGCATTTATGCCTATCAGCTTTGGGGCATTTAAACCAAAGTACTGCTGTAAGAAGATGTGAGAAGTAGAAGCTGAAGTTTGTCATCATTTGTTTTCTTAAAAATTCTTTGCTTCTTCTATTTCTGCCCCCTCAGAGTGGGTAGTTACCTTAAATGTGTCTAAAATTGAGACCTTCACAGCTGTGCAAATTGTGCAGTAACCAGCAGGCTCAGGTGTCCAGAAAGGAAAGCTCCTTCAAGAGCAGGGGCTTTTTTCAAGAGTTAAAAAAAAGACATATTTAAAATTCTTTTGACCCTGCATCATAGCATAAGCAGCTGTCACCACATCTGACTGGGAGCCTGAAGGATTAGAAGGAAAAAAACTTTGTTCGCTGCAGAAAGAAAAGTTTTTGTAGTGGTTTTATGCTGTTGTGCCTAGTGGTGGGAGCCCTTCCCAATTCCTCTTCACCCCCTTGAGCTCTGTCATCCCCAGCTCTCACCTTGCCTATAAAACTTTCTGCCTTCATGGTTTCTGTAGTTTTATGAAGATAATTTTGTTTTTCTACAATGCTGTCTCCCAGTACTTACGTACAGAGTTCCAACCCTGTCTGCATTAAGAGCTCCATGAAAAATTCCAGCCCAGCCCTGGCTGCCCACCCCTGTCCCCCATGGCCACATCTCTGTGCTGGGTCTGCTTTGGGACAAGGACCCCCTTATCTCAATCTGAGCAAAACCAAGACAAGGAGAAACAAGTTGAAATAATAATCATAGTGCACACAAGGTCACTGTGTTCAATGTGGCATGGGTATCCTTTCAAAGGGATTTTTAAACTTCAAATCTATTAATATGGGATGGATATTGCAGGTAACAGTGTGTCTTGCAGCATGAAAGAAAGCCCTAGCAGCTCAAGCAAGTGGTTAAAGAATGGCAGAGCAGGAAGAAACACATGTATTGTTATGAAAAACATATTAAAGAAAGCTACCTAACTAGATTCAATCCTTATGCCTGCTTAAAGCATGTAGCAAAAATAGCTATGATTCTCTCTCTCTAGTTTTCAAATTTCAGGAAATAGCAAGTTAGAAGGAGGGATTATCAAGTACATACAAGATGAGGAATTACAGGCTTGAGAGAGAGAAATTCTGATTCAGCACTGTTGTGTGTGATGCTCTTTTCTTAGTTTGCTTCTTGAAGGCTAGCATTGGCAGTCTGTAGTTCCTTCCATATATTTTGCTGATAATGCTGGTGGATTTATGTTGGGGGAGAATTTCACTGACTGCACAGTAAGAAAGTTTCTTTGACATATTTTGGTGAAGCTTTAGCAAAAGAATTTTAAATTTAAACTTTCATCTCAGACATTACTGCTGTTTCTGCTGCTGAATTCAGACAATGAAACTGGCTTGATAAGAGTAGACCAAATTCAAAAGTGAGTCAGTTTTAATTGCTAAGTAAAATAAAATGCAAAACCTAAAGAATTTAGACATATACTGTAAGTATCTCAAGACTAAAAATTGTCCTTTAGTACTGTAGTTACAAGATGTTAGCATTAATAACAATTATAGTTAGTAGTTTCATTAATAAAAGCACAAGATGTTACTATTAATAACTTAAAGTATTTATTAATTAAGTTTTCTAATAGTTGTCTAGTTTTTGGCAGTGTCCCTATTTGTATTCTAAGATAGGTATTTAAAATCAGCATTTCCATATTTTGCCACATTGCTGACATTTTCTTCTCTCTGCCTTGTGGTTACTGAAGATGTAGACACGTAGTGCTCACACAGTCAAACCTTTCAGAGATTGAGGCAGACTTCCTGCCAATGCAAGGTGGCATTTTGGGCTGAGTGAAGCCTTTCAGGAGAGAATCACTGAATAATTGATCTGCTTGTCTGTCTCAGTGAACTGTCATGCTCCAGTTCCCCTGCCTGTGCTTCAGCTCTCTGTGAAGTGGTGGCTGGAGCAGCACCTGTCTCGCATGGACAGGTGGTGCAGCTGTCCTGGCTCCACCAGGTTCCTGCACACAGCTCCTGGGATCACAGCTGCTACAGGCAGGAAAGCTCTTTTGATGGATCTACATCCTTTTTTTTTAATTATTATTTTAATGGCAAAGCAAAACAACTCTTGTTTAATCAAGACATGAGGATCATGTAACAAACTACCCAGCAGTTTGCTTTAGCATCTCACCAAAGTCTACACAGGCATTTAGAAGTTATTTCTTGTATTTTTAAACTCAGAGGGGGATCTTGTGCTGCCCTCCAAGCAGCAGCTGGCCTGTCAAAGCAGCAGGCAGCAGAACTCAGCCTGGTGAGGCGTTGCAAGCAGTTTTCCTGCTGTTGCTGTGCTCCCCAGGGTCATTCCATGGGCTCTGTTCCTGGAATGCAGGATGAGGATGGTGCTTATTCACCACTGGAGAGTATATTTGTGACATAGTTGAAGGGAGCAGCTGGTTGTTGCTGAGGTCCCTGTAAAATTTATTGGCAAGGGAGTTACAGTGGAAAGTAAATTTCATGCAGAAGTTTTGTTTCAAGCACTCCATAGGAGACTGTGATGTTTCCTGTAGAAAGAAATATTTAGGAAGATATTTGTGTCCATATAGAAAATTATCTGAATGTCAAATTACTGTAGGTTTTGCATGTTTATTTTAACCAAATAATGAATTGTCCTCAGAGATTAATTAAAAGGATTATCTCTGAGATATATGAGGATCAGTACTGGGTATCCTGCCATGAAAGGGTGACATGGAGTTGGCAGCAGCACCAGATCAACCTCTGTCCTTCCTTCAGCTGTGTCTTTCAGACCAGGTGTGTCTTCATAGAGAGATATCAGACTTGGGGTAGAAGCCACAAGAGATGCCCAGTGTAGCTGGGGCACCTGGGGCTGCTCACTGGAGCATTGGGTCACATTGTCACATTGGGTCTGCATTAGAGTTTTGTAACAGCAGGGGTAGCTTGGCAGGAAAGCACAAGTTCTTTGTAGGGAGGACATAGCATAGAGGTGATGATGCAGCACAATAATTACTTGACATTGAATTTTATTTTTTAAAAAAGTGGATTCTGGATGCATCTATGCAGGTTTTATTTGTAAATCATAGGGAGCTTCCAATCATGTTTGAAGGCCTGTTCTTCAGAGGAAGTTTTTCAGAGCAAATGTTTGCCAAGAGCTGGGCAGCTCAGTGCAAAACTGGGAGGTTACACAGAGACATAAAAAAATCCCCCAAAATCCAAACCAACAGTATCAAATCAAAAGGAATGCCCTGAGAGCAGACTCCTGTGATTCTCACAGTGGTTCATTCGTGCTGCCTCAGTGAGCACTTCATCCCATTCTGCAAATGTTGGTGAAGTAACTTTGAGGAAAAACCTCAAGCAGTGCATATAAACCATATAATTTGTAATTATGTATTTTAGGACTTTTCAAGCAGATTCATTAATTGGGAAAGACAAAATAAATTTCCTACTTGTGAAGTTCCTGGACTTGCTGTTTACAAATTTATCGCTCTGTAGCTGTTAGTTATACCTAACATAGCATATACACTCAGTGGGATGTCCCAAGACACTGTGAAATAACTTAATGCTTCTTCATCAGAAAAGAGATATTAGAGAAGGAAATACAGACACTTTGATTTGGAGTTAATGAAAACAAATAAAAGATTAAACCATAAGACTACAAATTATTGCTCAACTGAGCTAAGTGAAAGCATGAGATCTTAGAAGCAGAAATGTTTGTCTGTGCCCCTGTTTGTTTTTTACATGATAAATGTAAATATGTCATCTGGTGGTGATGTGTAGAGGGAGTGGATGGGGAGAGGGTTCCACCAGCAGCCAGGGATGGGCAGGGTCAGGCTTCTGCAGGAGCTGGCATGGGAAAAGGACAGGGCAGCATTCTGAGAATAATGCAAGTTCTTTGAAGGGTAGCTTTTACCCAAGAAAAAGGGCCTAGGGGATTCATTAATCTCTGCTGCTGCTTTATGGGGAAAAAACCACCCCAAATCCAACGTACAATAACCACCAGGGTGTTAGAGATGTGAAACTGAGAAATCTGTCAGTTTTAATACACTAGTGTTGCTGTGCTCAGAGTCTGGCTGCAAACCTGCCTGAAATTACATGAACCAATCAAGAATTTTGTTTCAGATTGTATTGATTGGTGATATTTTTACTGCTGTATGGAATTTGGGGTTTGTTTCCAGTGGATGGGGGGGAGATCAGTTTAATTTCTTTAGCAGCCTATGAAGTGCATAGCCAATATCCAGATCCTTAGTTTTATTACTTTTGTTTTATTTTTTTATTTTAACTTTTATATATATTTATGTATTTGCATTTCCATAAGTTTTATATATATGCTATATATACATTCTATATTTACTTAGTCTTATTACTTTTATTGGAAAGTAAAATGCACAACATAAATTTGTGATACAATTTTATGTTTATGGAAATAATATCTAAAATTCTGTTATCTGGAAGACAGTAGGGATAGAACAACAGGAGGTGGCTCCTTGTCACAGCCTCAGTATTTCAGGATTTGTCCTCCCAGCCCTTTGGTCAATATGGACTTTTGTTGCCTTTTTTATGTTTTAGGTAAAGGACTTAAATCTTGTTTCATTTTGGCCTTTTTGCTGCCTTTTTTGCTCTTCCCAGAACATTCCCACAAAGCCATAGACTTCATTTCCTTTCTACAGTGCTCCTCACCACCACCTACATTGTTAAATTTCCAAACACTGCAACAACTGCCCGATGCAGTAGTTTTTCTCATTTTGGCTAGTTTATTCCTAAAAGGAACTTAGTAATATTTCTTAGTTTTATTCTGAGAGAAGAGTACTGTAATGACCATACTCTGCTTCTGTCAGGTTTTTTGAACCTTCACAGTATTAACAAAAAGCTGTAATTTTTTCAAGAAGTTCCTGAGAAATGCTTTGATCGATCATTGTCGGATACTCTGTGCTTAGCAGGACAGATGCAGCTGGGAGTGCATGGAACCTGTGCATTCCCAACCTCCCTGGGAATGCAGGGTCCCTTCATTTTCTCTGCTCCCAGTGTTCCCAGTCAGCCCTGGGCAGAGTGGGGCTGGGCAGCAGCTCCTGGGCACTGTCCTGGCCTTGGGCTGCCCCCCAAGCTGCTCCTGTTGCTTTCCAACCAGTACTGCTGGGGCTTGTTAGCCCACTCCAGATTCCTCCCAGTGTCTGCTGTTGCTACTGGTTCTGACTACATGAGGAGATTATAAAGACACAATTCTGTCCAATTCAGAGGAGGTTTTGGTGGAAAAACAGTCCAAGGTTGTCATCCATCACCCCTAAGGCCCTTGGCATGTGTTTGTGTGCCAGCAGAAGCTCCTTGCTGTGTGGCTGGGAAATTGATGTGTCCTGGTCTGCCTTAGGAGTGCAGGGCTGCACAGCAAAACAAGGGAAAACATGCAACTTTACAGGAAAAGTAAGAAAACTAATAATAAAAAGTAGGAGCACAGAAAATCTAGAGATGAGGGAATATTTTTTTGTTTCTTTAAATTCATCAGAGTGTGATTTACAGCAAAAAGTGTGGCATTAGGTCATGCTGTATGAGACAGAGGGGGAAAACTATCTTTTAGAAGATCTCAAGGTGAGATAGGATATTAGCAGCATGATGGAAATCTTTTCCTGGTAAACCTGCAAAGGAGAAAACCTTTTTAAGAAAGCCCATTTGCTGAAATAGAAGACAGGCAGTAGAGGGGGTGGTGATGCATGAGAAACAGTAAGAAAGAAAACCCAGCTGGGAAAAGAAACCACCAGACCATCTGTACCAAGAAAAGTGTGCACATGGCATCCCCTTTTAGAGACAAATCCCCACAGAAAGGTAGGACTTGCCATTAGTTTCAGGAAAGTATTTGTTTCAGCCTGATTTAAACTTGTAAAAATTTTATTTTTACAAGTTTAACTGATGTTCAACCAGGGTCTGTCAGAGGTTTTATAAAGTAATGGACAATGCTAGAAAATTTTAGACAGCTCAGAAGACAGGAGCTGCTTCATTTCATGCTTTCATTTCTTTAGGAGATCATTTCACTGTCTGTTTCTATGGAATAGGAAGGTGTGGGGTGTCCCCCTTGCCCTGAGGGAGCTGAGCTCTTCTGGGAGCACCAAGCTTTTGTCCCAGCATCTGGTGGCAGTGAGGTTGTCACTGTGTCATATGCTTGCACTTTGCTGCTGGGTGGAGCTGAAAGCATTGCTCCCAGAGAGAAACCAGGGGGCTTGGAAAATGTGATTTGCAATTCCCCTTCACTGGAGCTCTTTTAATTACTGGGATTTGTGATGTGCTGCAGTAAGCCAGCACGTTCCTAAAAATGTGCCATTGTAAACAAACACATGGTTATACTCTGGCCCAGTTCCTTTGTTTTCCTCCATGGGGTCAACAGTGTTTTCTTGGAGGCATGACAGCCTAATGCCCACAGGCTAAACTTCAGTGCCCTGAGACAGAAACACAAACTTTAACTAAAGGCTGAATAAAAAACCAGCCAAGGATTTCACCTCTGGGGCCTTTGAGCAGAAGGTCACTGGGCTGATACTTGGAAAGAGATGTCTGTGTGCTGGGAGGTTTGTAGGTATAAATAATGCAGTGACTGTGACTATGCCCTCTTTACTATGGTTTTCCCAGTGTTCTATGGACACTTATCCAGTTTCTTAATCAAATTGCTTTAATGGACTAAAGAAAATGAGTGTGACAGTGCAGAATTTGGTGATGAGAATTAAAATAGATGGGCTAGTTTGGATTATTCTGGAGGCTTTAAGACTGCACTAGAAGTTTCTTTTTATTCTCTAGCACTGGGGGAATCTGGAAACATGGAAATATGCAAGATTACATCAGCATATAAATATTTAGTGTGGTGCTGGAAGCTGTGAAGAAATGCCATGTGGAGATTCACACTAGAAATATTCTGTCTCCTGCAGTCTTCCCCAAAACATCTGCTCCTGGTTCTGAGGTTACAATAGTGAGCTAGATGGATCAGGGCTCTTGAAGTGTGGCAGGCTTTATATCCTTACACATGTGTTGGCTTAGTCTGGCTTGTGGCAGTGGTGTATGAGTTAACAAAGTGCTTATGAGTTAACAAAGGAGGAGGGAGCAAAATGTGTAGATTGGAGGATGAAGATCCAGCATAAAATTGCTATTTAAGTGTTAACAGAAAGGATGTGTGCAACACATTCATGACTATAACTTGGTAGTCAAAGGTGTATTTTGACTGAGAAATATTTCTTTACTGTTTATTGTATTTGAATCTAGGTGGAATTTATAGTATGTGTTCTTGCAGCCCAGGCCACACTCTGCTTGTACTCCTGGTATTAACCTGCTAAACAAGGATTCTAATTGCCATACTGATATAGAGATGGTGCTGCTGGGAACAGAATAGCACCCAGAGTTACTTTTGAATTGGCAAGCTTAGCACTAGTGACACACCAGATCACAGCCATTGATGAAATTCAGCTGATGAAAAAGATGCCCAGCTTAGATAAGTGTTCTAAAAACAGAAACGTAACAGTCAGCACGTGCACTTATCTGTAATATTTAGTACTTCCAAAAGTTTGTAGTACTTCATTAAAGTAAAGATGTCAACTTATGTTATGGCTTGCTAGCAAGTGTGCTGACCAGTTTTTCAGAATTTCCTGTGTACTTTTTATTTCCCCAGGAAATAAAGGAGGGCGAAATTTGTCTGAAGCGATATCACTCAACTTACATTAAACCATGTAATCTAATACAATATAGCTGTTGTATTTCTTCACAAAGTTGATTTATTTGCTCCTGGAAAGGCTCTTCTTTGGTAAGAATGTCCTGTAGGAATTTTGGTCCTGAGTACTGTTGATTCTTTGTTACCTGCTGCTCCTGACTGAGTCAGGGAGAGGAGCAGATACTCAGAACTGCTCAGGGAGATGCCTTGCCAGGACGCTGCTCCTGTGCACCTTTTGTGTTTATAGCACTGAGACATTCCCAGAGCCAAAGGAAAAAGGAGATTCAGAAAATTATCTCAAGATTAGAGTGTTAGAAAAGTGATCCTCATGTCACCTTTCCAGTCTCTGACTTGCAGTCTCCCGTTGTGCTACGCCCAGCTGCTGGCCCACTGCTCCGCTTTGGAAAAAGCGTGGTTGCAAGTTGGGGCAGGTTAGTTTAGGCAACACTTGCTTTGAGAAGTCATTGCCTTCAGACGCCCATGCACACACCTACTGCTTTGTCCCTAAATAATTATATGTACATTAGATTACTCTGAATCCTAATTATGACATACATTTAGTAAATTGGAATGAAATTGTGTGTCCATGTTATATTTGGAATGGGCTTGTTTTTTTTAAAGTTGAAAAAAAGGCCTGAGAGAGGCTGATTTCACTGATAACTTCTACAGTTCTCTCTTTCATCCACCTGTTGTGTCTTCTTGTAACACTTACGTGGCAGGAATTATTTCTATAGACTTGGAAATGCACCCAGTGCAGCTGCTCATCTTGAGCCACAGACACTAGTGTCTGCAGGGCAGGAGGCAGCCAGAGAAGGGGCTGTCAGGAAAGTAGGGCACTTTCTGAGCCCTCCTTGTCTTGGATGCAAGCCATGCCTAGGAGACCCCTCTTCTTGTTTTTCCTACCTGAATAGTACATGCAATAAGAAATATTCTGTGGACTGCAAATAAGTCACAGTACTTCCAGGACTGGTGTCACACTGAGGAAGAGGTCATCCAGCTCTTACTGATGATGGGAGAATATCTTCCTTAAAATTACATGGAGAAGGAGGCATTTTGAGTCTAATAAGTTAAATGAAAAGGCAGTGATCATGGAGCTTACAGGTCTTAAAATATCTCTGGCTCTGCCAGTGACTCACTCCATGGCCCTAAATACCCCCCAGACTCAGCTTCCTCCTCTGTTAAAAGGGGAGATGAATACATACTTGTGTTTAACTGCGGAGATGATGCAAGACTTAATTAGCTATGTTTGTTGAGAGCTCTGAAAATGTGGAAATGTCACTGCTCTTGATCATCTTGAATAGCTGATGGCTTGGCTTGTCAATGTGTTACTGTCAGGCCCCTCTTCAGAAGTGAGTGGGACACGTGGAATCTCCTGGGTTTGTTTGCCTGCCTCGGTGCACAGCTGAAGCTTGGCTTTACATGTCTAAGTAGGTGGACAGAAACCTGGTGGTTTCAGGAGGGAGGGTCACATCCCACCTGCTCCTGGGTGCACCAGTTCCAGGTTTCCTCTGGGGCCACGTTAGAGAAGGTGCCACAAGTGGCTGCCTCCTTAGCCTGAGGTTACATCTGCCTGCTCTACAACTATGTTTTCTCTTCTGTTTTGTTAACAGGACAGCTCACTGGTGGAGGCTATTAAGAAATTATGGCTCCTCTGGCAGGACTCCGGCAGCAGCTGTACCAGCAGAGAGCTGCCTAAACTTATAAAAACAAATCAGAGAGGAACATGATCAGAGGAGAAAAACCTCCATGCTGGTGACCAGGACCTTTCAAAGCATAAGTTTTTCAAGGCTTTTTTTTTTGTTTGTTTGTTTTTGGATGAGGCTGTGCTCATTCTATTATCCATTAGCTCATTCTGAGTTCTCTCTTCCTGGGGCTCAAGCAACCCTTGGGGAAAACCCTTTTTCAGGGCTGGAGGGTTAGTCAGGCTGCAGGAGGAGGAGGACTCTCTTCAATGAGCTTGTCCTACCACACTGAAATGAAGTTTTACACACCCAGTCTGTAAAATGGTTCTCAATGAACTCTTAGGCCCAAATATAGGCAGTTCTTCCTGTAGATGTACAGGAAAGAAGGGACTGGAAACATGAGTTTTGGATACGACCAAGGACCTTGACATTTCTCCGTATCTCTACTATACAAGAGCCTATATACCATTTTTGAACTCCTATTTCAAATGGCTGATGCTTTTCATGTCCCATGCCGTTCATACATTGTCCACAACTTTAGTGTTGTTCATTAATAAGGCAAAAGCCAGGCTCCTTTGCAGAACAGGTGGGGTAACTCTGTACGAGTCACAGAGGCTCTTGGTAGCTTTAGGTTTGTGGTCCATGGACTCTGAGGTGCTGCCACTAAGAAGCAGCAGGTAAAAAACTCCCCACTTACTGTCAATAGGCTCTGAATTTTAATGGCAGCACCAAAAGACCCACTGATAGTTGTTTGGGGTCTACACACTGAAAGGGACTGAAGCCACTAAACATAAGTTCCCTAAAGAAAGGCAAATGGACTGTGGGTATCAAGCTATCAAGCACAGATGGCCTGCAGAGAGAAACGCCCAAGCAAGATGAAATGGTTACAACCTAAAATTAATCTTTCTGTAGTTAACCTCGTGTAATTTTGTGGTCACTGAATTACAGAATAGAAAGAAATGAGGAAACTGCCTGGGGCCAAAGTACGATTTTGGTGATAAGTGATTTGGAAGTAATAATAAAAAAAACCCCTTTGCTGTGCCCACCTAAATATAGGTTAAGAAAATAAAATTTATTACCTATTGCATACATTTTGACAAAGTTAGAAGTATGAGCACATAATTAATTGTCTTGGAGGTTTTATTTAAGTGACAGTAATGAGACTTGCAATTCTGTACCTTTCTTTTAAGTTGTCTCAGCATGTCTGTACTTGAAAAATGTTAACAGGTTTGTTGGCTGTGATTGGCCAAGTTTTTATAAGCTGCAGCCTGATCCAGTTTGAACATCTAGATAAATATTAACCACTCTAAGGCAGAAAATCAATATTGGCTTCATTTTGGTTTCTTTTTCACTCTGTGACTAGCCTGCCACAGGTAGGTCATGCCATGCTTCCTACCCACCTCTAAAATATATATATATATATATATCTATATATATATATATCTTCCTTCAGCAGCTGACAAAATGAAGTGCTCATAGGGAGACCTGGCAATCCCTCCAAGGTGCAGTGCCACGTGGCTCACACGAACATTCATCTCCCGACCTCTGCGAAAGAGCAGAACGGTTTTTCTTTCACAGAACTCAATTTTGTTTTTACAAAAATGCAATGCCAGTGCTACTACCTCTCTTCCCTCCTCCCCAGCAGCCCAACATTTATCTCTACTCTGCTGAAGATGAGCTTTGCATTTCTACTTTTCTCCTATCCCCCCAATACTCTCGAGCTGCCCTTGGCCCCCTCCCTGAGCTCGCTCACAGGCAGCAGGTTCTGGTGGGCGGTCATAATATTTCAAGCTCCTCAAGCTGGAAAACTTTGCCAGAGTGAATCACTTTGCTGCCTTATTACTGCAGTTAGAAGCAAGCCAAAACTTGCCATTCACGAGGTAACTTTCATTTTGTTCCCCACATTGTTTCTTTGCCTTTGGCTTCCAGAGCTGAGGTATTTTTCTCTTCTGCCAGCTCTGCTCGGATCCAAAAACAGGCTGAGTGAAGTAGTTACTAAAACTGTCTGAATTCAGGTTGCTGCTAAGGATCTTTACTATTTGCAGTTATCTGTCTTTTAAACTTGCTGGACTCTTCTGGTTGACATGAACAGTCAAGTTCAGTGCTGTGGGTTATTTCACAGTCTGATGAGAAACTGGTGATGAAATAAGGTGTGTCTGTGGCACAGTCCTGTTTATTTATAATCAAAGCCTTGTTTTCCACTACTGTGGGGTAGATCTTAAGCAGCAACAGTTTTTCAGTTCTAAATCCTATTTCAGAATCACTCAAGCCTATTTGTGAGGCTTTTTCTTGGGTCCATATATTCTTATATGTTTCTATTGTTTGCTCTCTCTCAGCTTTGTGAACTTCCAATTCCTTTTCATCTAACATTGCAAAACAATACTAAAGAAACTAGATCTTTTACATGTATCTCTATTTTGGGTAGTGATACATGGAATGGAAGCTGTGTGTCATAAAGCAGAGTTGCAGCTCCTCTTCCTATTCAGCCCACTTGATTACAGATATTAACATGGTCGGATGGGAAATCATTGCATTTCTAGGGAGATGTGGGAACAGGCAGGTAGGGCAGGCAGTGCCTGTGTCCAAGTTGCTTTTGGCAAGAGAAGACTTTGGCCAGAGAGAAGGATGTCAAGAGGAAGAAGAAAACTAGTCCTATCAGACTCAGAGATTCTTATTATTCTCTGGGTTGCAGAAGAAAAAAGATGTTTGAGATAATAGGTTGGGGTTTTGGGCAGGGAGGTGTTTGGCTGTATTTTCTCCAGGCCAGTGGTGCCTTACCTGGTGTCTTTCACCATCAGGTGAAATGCTTCCATGAAATGACTGCTGAGGATATCTGCACTGCTGGAAGCTGGAAGAGTAAACTGGATTAGGCAGCTTGTGGAACAAAGCTCAGGAGTCCAGAGGAACATCTGCCCCCAGGGAGGGCAGGACTACCTGGATGTGTGAGTTACTCCTGGTGAGGCAGTGTAATCCTCGGAGCAGATATTCAAATATGAATATGAGCCTGAGCCTCATGACAGTGAGCCAAGTTTTCCTGCAGTGAGAAGGCAATCATAGTCAGGATGGACTCATTCCACTCCACTGTGGATGCTAAAGATCAGTTGGAAATGTGCTCTCTTATAAGTGAAGGGTGCTGGACTGAAGGCTTTGTCATGGGGACACCTTTACTGAAAATGACCACCAACACTCTCTGCTGTGGCTGATGAAACTGGTAGCTCTGATATGTCTTTTATTCACATCAGAAAAGCTTTGACTGTTAGTTCCAATGGCTGGATGGTGTTCTTTGACCAGTAGAAGCTCCAGTGCAAAAAACAATATATTCTTCTTCTGCCCTTCAATAAAATCCCCATGGTTCAACGATACAAAAATACACTGCGTTTCATCTGTTTGTTTAAAGTTTTCACTACAATTATCAAAACACTGCAGGGAAAGCCAAGAAATAAATTATGTTTCAAATAACTATCCTGCCTCTGGTTAGTAAGGTAACACAATATACACTTTTCCTCAAGGCTTTCCAGAGTTTGTAAATACTAAAGAAGTGTATTTGTGTCCAAGAAAGTACAACAGAAGACTATTCAGAGCTGAGTTTGTGCCCTCCAATAAGAAGTTAATGGCTTCCCTGTTTTGATGCATGAGAAAGCTTATTAATTTCCTTCTGTGGTACCAAAGATATATTGAATAATTTTGTGTGCATGGAAGCGCTGACTCCACAGCAGAATAGGCAGACACCAGAAAAATGATGCTCCTGATCCTTCTGCCTATACAGTACTGGTTCTGTGAAGAGAAAACTTTGCCTACTCATTAGTGCTGCAAAACAAGTGTGCTAACAATGATTAAATCAACCCCCCTCCAGTCAAACCAGTAATGTTTTGTTCCACTGAGTTAGAGTAGACATAAGGCACTACACAAGTGAAATCTAGAGCAACATCTCCCATGTCTGATAAGTCTGGCACTTTTCACCATCACTAAAATTATCTCCAGCCTCCCACGCACTAAAACAGGGCTTTACAATTAGTTCCACAAGTGCCAGTGAGAAGAGTCTCCTAACGATGCCAGCACCTGCAGCTGAGTTTATCCTGCAGGATTTGCAGAGAAAGGTTTGGATCCTTCCTGCTTCCACTTGGGCAGCCTCAGGGAAAGGCCTCACTCAGCCCATGTGTCTGGATAGCTGCTTTTGTGTCCCTCCTGTGGGCACCGTGATAAAAGGGGAGCTTTAGCTTTTCCTTAGTAGCTGAAGAAATTTGGAACCACAGAGGACAGTGGCTTGCTGCAGGGATGGCTATTTCTCAGCTCTGGTGATTAGTTTCAAGAAATATTTAGAGTGGCAAAAACTGCCAAAGGAGAAGAAGGCTGCATTTAAAAAGATGAACAGAAAGAGAAATCATGGGTAATGATGGGAGACCAGAGCTGCAATGTTAGCAAAAAGAAGCTCCTGCAAGGGAGCACAAGCTCTCACATCCCTCACCTGGGCTTCTATTTGCATTAGGGATGAAAAGATTTTTTTTGTAAGCAGCTGTAAATTATTGAATATATCATGGATCAGTATACATAAAGAGAAAACAAAAATAGAAGAAGGAATATCAATATTGCATAAGCAATACAAAAAAGCTGAAAAATGTCAAAGGGAATGGCTGGAGTTATGATGTGATGAAACAGAGAAATATGCAACTAGAAACAGTTAGAAAAAGTTATCATATCCTAAAAGCTTGAGACATTAAGAGAGACAAGAAGCTATATTCAGTGCATAGTAATTAAAACTGCAAGAAGATGGTGTGAATACAAAGCTATCCTGTAAAGGTGGGCAAAATATATAAAATATTTCCATGACGAACAGCAGGAATCCAAATTCTCAGCCATCCCAATAGAAGAACAAGTTCAGGTAATTGCTATGTGCAAAACAGGGTGTCAGGCAGTATGGAAGAAGGAAGACATCTACACCTAATAGTTGTTTCTTGTCTGAAAAAAACCCCAGTCTTGAACAGGGGCATGAATAGAAGGATCTGGCTGAAGAGGGAGAGGATGAGATCAAGCCAAAAATTTCTCAGGAAAAAATCACTCCCTGCACCAGCTCTCTGATGAGGCTTTTATTTAACCAGTGGGCCTTGTGGCAGAGGTGAAATCCTATGCAAATATTAGGAGTTTAAGTACTGACCTAAGTCATGTAATGTATGATCAGTCACATTGACTACCTTACCTTTACCAATTTGCCCATGTACATGGCATTCAAATCAGCCATTTTACAGTAAATTTCAGTGCTTATGAAAAGCTAAAAACCATCAAATTATAAGGTAAATTTGTATAATATTTTTTTTCATTTTTTTATACAACCTAGGTGCTTTAAGCACAGGTAGAGATCCAAGTATATGAAAATATGGAGAGAGAGTTAATTTCCAGAATGAATACCCTGTAAAAAAACATAAGACATTTATAGAGGATTGATAATAGGAAAAAAAGAAATGTTCATATATGTTGCTTGCAGTTGAAAAAAAAATCAAAGTAAACCTAAGAGAACAGGTGAAAGCAGAAGTGAAGTACACACTAAATATGCTAAAAAAATCCTTCTAGATCTAAACCAGATTGAGATATACAGATGGTAAGTGGTGGATATTTAGTGTTTCAGAAAATTTTGATCTATAGATTTGCACAGATAACCCTCAAGCATTGCTACCACCTTCTCCTCTGTCTGAACCATGCAATTCTAAGGGTGTGAAAGGCTCTGTCCTGGCCAGGGTGCTGGTCTGTAATGGCTCCCCACCGTGCTGAAAGAAGCAGGGTGAAATATCAGAGCTATTAATCTTGGAAGACAAAGCAGATACCTCACAGAAGGGACACCCTCATGGAGCAGGCAGCCCAAAGCTGTAACTGGTGACTGCTCTGTGTCCTGCCATGGACAAGGACAGCAGCACAAAAAGCAGCTCTTGAGCTGCTCCAGTTTAGTCGCTGGGATTTTGCTGTGCCTTGGCCATTTCAGGTGCCTTGGGACATTGTGAGTGACACTGCTGTGATTCAGAGTGTGTCATCTGGCTGTCAGGTCAGGTCAGTGACCTGCAGGAGTGGGGGGGAGAAATCCCCAGGCAGAATAAACTGTTTCTCTCCAACTTTAAGGTACTCGTGTCCATGGAAGCTGCACTTTGATAGAGTAAGAACTGAAAGACATGGGCTCCCTCCACATCCCTGCTCAGCAGCTTTAGACTTTGAAATCTATTGCAGATGGAAAAAAATACAGAGAAAACAGTATTCATTGCATTCTTATTTCAAGCTGTGAGCTGGGTGAATATTGGATTCTGCAGGAAAAACATTGAAAAACTTTACTGTGTATTGATAAATCTTGCGACAAAGAGAACACATTTGCAAAACCCAGTGTGAAACAAATCACCTACCATGTTACCAGGTTAACAGCTAAAGAAATTGTTTTCCCTGACAGAAAATAATTGTTTCATTCCACCAGATTTAAATGATTGAACTCTTGCACAGCCTATATGTAATTAAACCCTTTGTTGGCTTCCCTGTGTGCTGGTTTTGGCTGTGGTAGAGTTAATTTTCTTTATACTAGCTGTGTTTTGGATTTCTGCTGGAAACAGGTGAAGTTGCAATTTCTGTGGTGTGAGACAATTTTTAAGTCCTTGAGAGCAATTATAGCTTCTCTGGATATAATGCACTTGCATATCAGAATCAGTGTTTTATTTCCACTGTCTTTTTGTATGAAGCAGTATCCTGCACTGGTGACTCTATATACTTCAACTCATCAATCTGAGACATAATTTAAGTTCTTAGTAATTTATTTTATTTTTTTTTTCCAAAAGATAACTTACTGGGGTATATATAATGCACACTTATTCCGTATGAAGGGACAATTTTTAAACCTAGAATAAACTGAAATCCTAGAACAGGTGACATGATAAATGAAGGTGCAGTGTCAGCTGGATTAGTGTGGAGCCACTAAGTGTGGAGCGTGAACTTTGGCAAATTAGAAGGCTCCTGAGTTGCTAATTCTGGCTGCAGGAAGATTGGTAGAGCTAATCTTGTCCATCTGATCTATCTGTTTTGGTTTGGATGTATAAATTAATCTGTTTTAAATTCTTCTCTCAAATCTGAACACACAGCCCTTGCTGACAGTAGCAGGACCTGTGCTCAGGTGTGGTCCTGAAGACCATTCTGTAATTATTACCTGTGGGAAATCTTGTTTTTTAAAGATGCTCCTAAGTGTTTCCTTGAGCCCTGGAATGTCAGTTGCTGAAGGGCCTTTTTGCCCAGTGAAACAAGATCAGACCTGAGTGAAGACTTCTTTTTGGCACTGAGCAGTGGCTCTCAAGCTGTTCAACTGCTGCTCTCCACAGACACACTCCTGCAGTGTGCTCTAGTCCATGTGTTATCATAGTCAACCACAGATTAAAACCCAAATGATGGCCTTATCAAGTGATTTTGTTGTCATTGCTTTTAGCACTACTCACCTGTTGCACCTTGATGGGCCTGATGTCCTACTTCTGCCAGGGCTAGTGAGTTGACTTTGTATTGGAGAAGACAGCTTGGCTTTGATTAGAGGTTTTGAATCTTTGCAGATCAGTTTAAGCTGTTGGGCTTCTTCTGTGAGGAATCAAAACATCCTTATGCTGTATAACATTGTACTGAATTTTGGAAAACCTGCCCATTTGCTGTCATAATCTTTTCAGTCTTGACTTAAATAGATTACTGGTGGCAACTCACAATCTGTCATCTATTTTAGCTCTTGGGGATTCTCCTGTTTCATGTGAGTCTTCCTTTTTACTGATTTCAGCAGCTGCAAATACTTTTAAGCAAGACAACAAGAAGGGAAGGCAATAAAAGGATGTAAGATGGAAAGAGAAGTGGGACTGAGTATGGAAAAGAGAATAAAATAGAGAAAGAGGAGGGGAAGAAAGAAGATTTTGAGGCTGATGAAAGGAAAATAAGAGAAATCAGAATGAAAATCATGTGTCACCTCTTTCTGATTATTTTTTTTCTTATGTGATCTCCTCTAAGCCGAGAACTATCTTAAAACTACTGTTCAAATTTCGTCTGCTTTTGCCCTATTCCTCTTTCAAGTACTGGATTCTGGTCATAGCATGTATTTGGAAATTTTTGGAAGTTCTCAGTGAGTAGTTCTGCTGCAGCAGTGAAGGTGATCGTGCCCTCCCTGCAAGGAAATGTGTAACACATTCCCTGCTGGTCCTTCATGCTTTGACACTAGACTGCTGGCCTGTGCCATAGAAAAGGCTTTCTGCAGGTGCCATGGGACTTTGCTCAGGAGCAAATATTTATGCAGGAGTGATAGCATGTGTTTGCATCAGGAGTGTATTTAACTCCATATGTAACAGAGATGAATGTGTTCCAAGTGCATGTCTGTATTCTTATCCCTCTAAATTCCTGTGCAAATTGGAAAGTCTCTGCTGTAATATCCTTACCCCATGCAGTCCTCCCTATTACCATCAACACAAGGAGAAGCTGAGCAAGGGATATATTTCCCTTCAAGCTTTATCAACGTTTTCCTGCAAACATCAAGATAAAAAGTTTTTGAAAGCCATGACACTTTCCCATTCACTTTCAGTCCAGCGAGGATGAGAACAGAGTGTGAAACTAAACAGAGATTCCTAAAGAAGAACACCAGCTGAGAAATATATCCTTAATATGTTTATAAACCACATGAATAATTTGTGTGGCAGAATATATGTTCTGTCATGTTTTGATAGGCCTTTTGACTAACATATCCCGTGGGTGTTCCTCTTCATGTCACAGGAAGGTATTTTTTCAGGAATGCTCATCAATAGATAAAACCTGATAGTGGCAAATAACTTGGCATAGCTTCTCTTCAGCAAATGGGTTCCTCTGGCAGTATCTGAATTTGTTCTACCTCTGGCAAGTACTTGACAAATGAGCCCAGTACTGTAACTCTGTGTTGATATTGTTTATTCGTTATTTGGTAGAGTAGATAAGGCCAGAGGGCTTGATCCAAAGCCCACAGAAGTCAGTGAAAAGATTCCACAAGCCTTTTTTAGTCACTGGAATGCTGTACTCTGTGTTTCAGAGCTTGGAAATCTGTGCCAAGAACTTCATCAATAACTGAAAGGCTGGAAGAAATGCAAAGAGCAAACTTCTGGACAGGCAGAATGAAAAAAAAAAAAAAAAGAGAAGGAAAATATCCAATAAATTCTCATCAGAAATAAAATGTCTCCAAGTAGCTTTTACAGGTGAGGCTTAAAAGTGAAGTAACTTCTGATATTTTTAAGGAAGTACCAGGCTTCTAAAAGTTTTAAGACAAAACTGAAGTGGACATTCTAGAGTCTCTAAATCACATATTCTATAAGTACATTTTAGTTCAGTCTTCTGTATATTAAACAGTTTCACTTGGATTTCTGATGCTGCTTTTAAATGTCTTAAATTCTGCTATTTTTAACAGCTGTATTTTTATAATTTTTAATACTTGCTTGTAAATGAAAAGTTGCTACAAATTTAATTTTACGGATGATAAGCTTATATGTTTGTGTTAAATATTGTAGGGCTAGGTAGCAATGACCCCTCTACTTATATTATCTAGTATTTTCCATGGTGGGAAATATTGTGTTTAGCTTTTCATTTTTTAGGTGTTGGGAAGATTTGATGACTGAATGCCTGGAGCTGCCCTTTGAAATTGGTCAGGGATAAAATTCCAAATCTGTATAAGTGCTTCTTCTTTGTCCTGTGAAATTATGCAGGGATTTTCTGGTCTCAGCTGCTGACATTCAGTGTTCCTGTTCTCCCTTTTCCTTTCCTCTGTAAAGCTTGCTGAAACTACAACTGATGATGGACTTTGGGTGTAACTATCCTCATGTCCCCAAAGCAAACCCTAGGGTGGCTGGGTCCTGCAGAACAGCCTCAGTGCCTGCAGGACAGCTCTGTGGCATGAGAGAAGGTGACACAGATCATTCTCCTCCAGTGCAGATCCTGTGGTGGGTGTCCCTCATGGCAGGCACAGCTTACAAACTCTCTGTAGCTCTAAGGGAAATCAAAGGAGCAGGCCAGCTCCAGTGTGTGACTTAGATGTGTACTTTTCAGTACAGGGACATTCAGAACCCTCCCTGTGTGTGAATATCATTCTGTTCAGCCCATAGCATAAGCACAGTGTGGTGTGAGAGCAGGCTAAAGCAATTGGTGTGAAGGTTTTCCTTATGACATTCCACAGCTCTAGCACACACAAAGACTATTTTGGTATCCTGGCAAAGCCCCTTTGTGTGCTCTGGGCACCTCCAGTAACTTCACTCTTTTCATACAGCTCATGTTTTTCACTTGTTAGACCTCTAATGATTCTGCTTCCTTACCTGTGGATTGCCTTTAAGGGCCCACATCAAAAAGTGGCTTAATGTATTTTAGTTCAAGCCCTCCCAGATCTCAGCTCAATAAGCTGAGATCATTAGTTAAAATAAGTTAGAGAAAGCAATTCCATTTAAACAGTTTCATGATGGCTGAAAACACCAGAGCATTATCAAGAAAACTATTCAAAATCTTTGAACCTAATTCTTTTAAAAACAGCATAAGACCAGTACAGATACAGAAAAAGAGAGTAGTGAATTTACTTATACACGTTCTTTAGCCCTAAACATCTTCCCACTACCTGAAGCTGCTTGAGACACCGGTTGGAGCCCCTGGAAAGGGTAACAGTCTTGTGGCTTTTCTGGAAAATCATACATTGTTCTTTGCTACAATTTCCTTCTTCTATTATACCACAAATAAAGTTCTCATCTTCCCAAATTTGTGTGTCTGCATCCCCTAAGTCTAACATTAATACATGTGTGATTCTGTGACTACCTTTTACTGATTTGAGGGGTTTTCAGTCCTGAAATCCTAGACCCATTAGAGAACTTGTAGAAAATAAGTTTTCATTCAGTTTTTTTTCTCTTTTTTTTTTCAGATCAAGGCTAGCCACAATTATTTAATGAGTTTTAATGATTTTCTAATTCATAAAAGAAAATCCCTTACTCCTTTGTTGAAGAACCATCAGTATGGCAGGAAAAAAGTCACAAAATATAACAGCTGAGAAATCAACCCACTCCTATAGCTGAAAGGTTGTCCATGGAAAGATCTCAGTCACAGACATGTTTACTTTGATTAAATTTCTACCTCAGAGTAAAATATAAATGATTTAGAACTTTAAATTCAGAATTTTGAAGAAGAAATTAAGGCTTTACCTAATAACTCAGCAGAAGTGTTACAGCAGGTAGCTATCTTAAATCATTAAAACCTAGAACTGTTTGGAATATCCCTAAGGCATTTTCACAAATGGCACTTAAAAAAACCAACTGTAATTCTTCAAGGAATACTCTTGCTGTTCAGTTTGACACTGGTCTTTCTACAGTACTGAATGAACTTAAATTGGCTTAAGGAAATATCTATACTTAAAATAGAGTGAACGTAAAACATACTGTACCTGGAGTTGGTATTTTATTGTGAAACCAGGGAATATCTGTGTGCCATGAAAAGGCTACTAAACTTGAAGACATTCAGAATTATTCCATAAAAATTCTCCAATGTAGAGTATAAAGGTGGGATAAACTGTGAGACAGCTCTGGAATCAGCATCATTCCACTGTCTGAATATTTTAACATTCACATAAAAAAGGCTTTTTATAATCTGCATTTAATTGCAAGATTCTCACTCCTTGCATGTTTGCAGTGTCTACTCAGGGGCTTTCAGTTGGTTGGCTGTTTTGAACAA
This sequence comes from Serinus canaria, assembly GCF_022539315.1. Classification (NCBI taxonomy): domain Eukaryota; kingdom Metazoa; phylum Chordata; class Aves; order Passeriformes; family Fringillidae; genus Serinus; species Serinus canaria. The sequence goes on from NC_066315.1 coordinate 13,618,955, forward strand.
AACTTGACTAGTGATCATTAGCAGCTGCAAGCTCTGATTCCCTCCATCCCATGCTCCACCACCTACTTCTTCCTGCGAGACTGATGATGTTTTCATGGAAATCCTCCAGCAATGTACCGTTAATAAATGAATTGTCAGGTTCTGTGGAATGTTAGCTCAGGAAAGTTCAACATCCAGAGCTATAAATGTGCCACCCATATTGCAGTGTGGATAGTAGTTGTAATTTTTGTAAACCAGCAACTCTTGCCAATTCTTCTCCTGATTAGTATAATCCTTTTCTCATAATCTCTTATAATAATGTTTTATACTTCATTTATCTTACATAATTAGACCTCATACAATCTCACAGCCTTGTTACATTTGTTTTTTAAAGTTCATTCTTTCTTTTAAGGAAGAACAAAACAAACACTATACGTGATAAATTTTATTAAAAATGTTTTCAGAATGATATATGTATAACTTGTGTGTGTATCTAGTGGGGAAGAAACTAAAATCTTGGAGGTGCTCATTCCAATTATGTCTATCACTATTCATGTGCAAGTCTTTAAGTTTTGGCCTTAATTAGATCCCAGGATAGACTTGTTTTCTTGTACTTCATTTCCAAATTTTCCTATTTCACACATTTAATGGAAAAACTGTCAATATTTCTTTCTAAACTGTTGGAGTTTTTTTCCAGGAGAGTGCTAGAACAGCTGGGAAAACTGCCAAGGAACTTGTTAAAGACAGTAGGAGTAGGAATTAAAGCACAGAAAAACATGAAAAACCTGTAGCTGTGTCTGAACAGTGAAACAGTTACTGTTGACCAGCAACAGTATTAAGCTTTATAAATATCAAGTTTTAGAGCAGAGTGGAAAAGCTTCTAATATGCAACGTTATGTTTTAGCAGATAAATGCAAATGACAACCAAAGTTTAATGTGGAATATTACAAAATCTATGACATTGTAAATTCTTGTTAAAAACAGCCTGGGAAGAGGCTCTACTGACTTCACATTTTCACAGTCCTTTCTGCAAATTTCTTAGGTGATGTATAATAAACCAATGATTTATAGCTCTTTCATCCTTTTCCAACAGCTCTTATGATCACCTAGAAAGTACAGAAGCAGCAGGTTAGAGGACATTTTCATCTTTTTCCAATAATAAATTTGATGAGCTATGGCCATAAAACTGCAGTGTACTCAGTTGTCTCAGTCATGAGCTGTAAACTGTTTACACCAGATTTATTTTATTTCTGCCTTTCTGAACTCCTGCATGCTGTCTTTATTCCACACAAGTGAACACTGGGGATATAACAAAATATAACATGGCAGGTGTGCTTGTTTCCTGCTTTAAAAGACAGACTATTTCTCATTAAAGTCAGATATATTAGTCCAGATAACTCAGGTGGGTAACTAGCAAAACTGGCATCTAAGCTAAAAATTATCTGTAGGTCAGGAAATTAATTCTTTGATTTTGTGACCATCCCAAAGCTTTCCAAAACTGAAATTAACAGAAAAGGTTCTATGGATTTCAATGAAATTGGACAATATGCATGCAACCAAGTTAATATAAACTGACTCCTCCATTTTCTACAATGGAAACTCCTAACTAGAATGCAAAGGGTTAGGGATGCCATTCTCACCGTTGACTTAACAGGGCAATAATTCTACCTTTGATGTTTTAAAAACATCATTAATCCTGCTCCTTACCTCTGTACCTACTAAACCGCAGACAGCTTTGCCATTTGTACCAGGTCTGAAGTTCTTAAATTTACTAATACTATTGCTAAGGGAACAAGAGCAGACTGCCAGCTGGGACAGCTGCTGGGCAGGGAGCACCAGAGGACATGTGCTGAGTTGTCCAGTGTTGTAGAAAGATGTTGACATTATGTGCTACAAAGCTTACTTGAATTTCACATCTTTAATGTTGTGTATAAGTTCAGGAAAAAGAAAAAAGGAGAAAGTTTTTTTCACGGCTTTCCTGTCCTCCAAACTCTGCTTTCACTCTAGTTAAATTGTTTTACCATTTCTACCAGAAATATATATTGTCACCCCACAATGAATGAATGACCAATGAACTGTGCAATTCCATTGTCCTCAATGAAATCCGTGGAAAAAAGTGAACTGTATCTATAAACCCCTATGACTTCTGACGGCTTTGCGGAGGAGATTGCTCAGCGGTTCCATTGATGCCGGTGTTACTGATGATGCAGGAGGTTTTGCACAGTGTAGGTCCTGCTGCGTTAACAGATGCCCGAAAGACCAGGAAGGCCATCTGATTTCGGCCGTGAGCGGTGGCTGCGTCCCCCGGACACCGGGAGGAATCGCAGACCGCCGTGGTGCCCTGTCGCTCCCCGTCTCTGCGGTGCCGCGCCGCGCTTTCCCCGGAGCCGCGTACCTGAGGCAGGGCGGCAGCAGGAGAAGGAGCAGCAGCGGTGCCCGCTCTCCCTAGTGCACCAGCCGGGGCCGAGGGACCGGGATTTCCCGGGGCTCCTTGTGCCGGTGGGACCCCGGCTCCACATCCCCGGTACTTGGCGGGGCAGAGCGAGGCGGAGGCAGCCGCAGTCCCTCGGGCTCGGTCGGGGCACTCGCTCCGACCGTGCGCGGTGCCCGCCGGCTCCCCCACCCCGTCCGCGCTGCCGGCGCCCCGCGGAGCCGACCGGCTGCCCCCGCCCCGCCGCACCGCCCCACGCCTCCGGAGCGGGAGCCAGCTCCGCCGCCCCGCCCGCCGCCGCTGCGCGCCGGGGCAGGAGCCGAGCAGGTGGCCGCGGGCAGCGCCGCGGCATGTGAGCGGCCCCCGGCCCTCGGGAAGGCAGCACCGGCCCCCGTCCTGCGCTGCCCTCCCTTCCCCGCGCCTCGCCGGGCCGGCCGCGACGCCGGGGCGGAGGCAGGGCGCCCGCAGCGGCAGCCCGGCGGCGGCCGGGGGCTGAGCGCCGCGCCCCGCCGGGGGGCGGCCGTGGCGGAGGGCGGAGGGGAAGAGGAGGAGGAGGAGGAGGGAGGAGGAAGGCTGCGCGGGGCCGGAGGGACGCGGGATCCCCGCGGCCGCACAGGATGAAAGTCACGGTGTGCTTCGGGAGGACGCGGGTGGTCGTGCCCTGCGGGGACGGGAACATGAAAGTTTTCAGCTTGATCCAGCAAGCGGTGACCCGGTACAAGAAGGCGATCGCCAAGGTGAGGGGCGCGGGGAGCGGCGCCCGCGATCAATATGGCGCTTCCCGGAGTGGGGAGGGAAGAGAGGGGGAAAGTCCGGGCTGCCCCGCCGGGGGGAGCGGCGGGAGCGGGGCCGGGGGCGGCCGGCTGCGGCGGAGTCCGCGGGGAGCGTGTGCCCGGCGCCACCGCGGGGGGCGGGGAGGGGCTCGGCCCCTCCGCAGCGGCCAGCGCGGCCCCTCCGCGGCTCCCCGCGGGCGCCTGGCGGGCCTCGGCCCTTTGTTCGCCGGTGCCTGGCTGCCCCCGGGGGTGTCGGTGCGGGAACCGTCCGAACCGGGCCGGCAGAGCAGCGCGGGGGCCGGCGGTGCCGGGTCTGCCCCGGGGCGGGTGGCGGGGCCGAGGCGCAGCGGGCCGGGCGGAGGGCTGGAACTCCAGCTCCAGGCTTCCCGGCCCTCCAGGCCCGGCGGTGAGGGCGGTGCGAGGGGACCCCGCCGCAGGGGCGTCCGGCGCCCCGCGGGCCACCCCCCGCACCGGGCGAGGCCCCGAGGCCCCGCAGCAGCGCGGCCGCCCGCGGCACCTCTCCGTCCGCCGCGCCGCGGGGGAGGCTGCGCGCCTGCGGGACGGTCCGCGGTGCCCCGGGGTGCGGGGGGCGCCGGCCCGGCCCGCTGCGGAGCCCCACAGCCGCCCGCGCCGGCCTCCCGCAGCCCCATGTTGAAATCCCTGGCTGTGCGTGTGCAGGCAGTTGCAGACTTGGCTTTCCCTCCATGGGCAACTTGTTGGGCTTTGAGTTTCTTCAGTTTCTTCCCTTTTTTTTTTTTTTTTAAATTTTTTTTGTTTCTCTCTTTCCTCCCCTCCTCCCTTTCCCTCTCCCGTACTTTCTTGTTGCTGCAAACTTCTTTTTAGTCAACTGGTTTGTTGGGCAGTGTGAACATGAAACCAGTGGCTGAGAACTTCAGCAATGCCCTTCCCCTTTCCTCTGCCTTATCGATCTAAGAAGTTTTAGTTGTGCTTCTCCCCCTTATCCCTTTTTTTATACTTTTGATCCCTGAAGTTTTACTTCGGCAAATGCAGACTGCCAGGTTGTCCTGAAACATGCAATGGAAGGAATATTGTGAACAGTTCATTGATTGGTTTGAAGTGATTCTCGAGAAAATTTTTAAAATCAGTTTTTTTCATAAAGAATTCCAAATGCTGGAAGAAGAAAAGCAACTGAGTTTCCCATCACCTCCCCACCTAATTCTTGAAGAACATGGTTTTGAACACAGCAAACATATTCTGATTCTGTCTGAAAAAAGAGAAAAATGATTCTCTAGGATATGGTTGTGGCTGTATACCAGCTGTCATAGACAGCAGTTAATGCATATGGCAGTCTACTTGCATGTAGGAGTCTGGGGCTTAAAGTACCTCTCTGGTTAAGGTAAAGCAGTGAACAGTAAAATGAGTCTGTTTGTGGAGCACTGAATGCCTCTTTGGGTCATTCAGATGAGAAGTGTTTGAAGCATTTGTTCATCAATGTTACAACATTAATGAAAGTAATTATTTTGTTATGTTTTGTTCCAAAACTGGCCCGTGTAACTCCTGTGGCAATGGGCTGCATCCTGGCTTCTGAGTATTTAGTTGCATTAAGGGGTGGCAGTTGCCTTCTGCAGCATAATGTTAAACCTGGGAGGGATTGAAGTTGTAAGCACAGGGGAGACGAACTACAGTCACCAGGAAAAGGTTACATCATTGCAAATTTCAATTCAGAATAAAAGTGGCCCACCTGTGGAAGCATGAGAGGGAAAAAAAGTAACTGAATATGGCCATGTACTTATTAAAGAGACAGTTTGCAGTGGGGCAGCCAGACTTTGACTTGTCCCTGGTATCAAAAGCTCTACATCCTGGGTTAAAATGACACAGTGGTTTTATTTATTAGTATTTATATGGTGGTTATGCTAAATGCCACTGGTATGGACTTGAGGTAGCTGCAATTACTGAGATTGTTTCTAATAGATGGAAATTCGGTGGTTGAAAATAGTAGCAGTGTCCATGGACTTTCTCTGAGTGTTTTATATGGTCACTGTCAAACCTTACTTCTAACTTAAATTTGCTGAGGATTTTCTGTGGTGATGTTTAGGTGGGAGGGAACCCGATGTTACAGTAAGTAAGTTTTGTAAGTAGGTGTAAAATGCTGTTTGCTGTGCTTGTTGTAGAGCAACATAGTAATTGTATGGTTTGGATGCTGGAATTCCACAGATGACTGTATTCTCATAGCAGTTAGATGGTTCCTTTCAGTGCTAGTGTAGCAGATGAGCAAATCTTCAGTTCATAAGGAGACAAGAAAGGGGACAAAGTAATTCCTAACTGAGAGGATCGAAGTATATGAGCCTATGTGAATTTACAGTTTGGCAGCTGGTATCAAGCTGACACTGAAATCTACTTCACCACCACTGTGCTCATATGGAAAGAAGCATATCTGGTGAAAGATTATTTAAAATATTTGAATGAAGTTTATGATTTTCATACTTACAGCAAAGCAGCATTTCTCCTCCTGCAAGAATGTGTGTGTCTACTATATGCAGCAGTTCTTTCAGGAGAACTCCTTGAGAACTGAGTTGTCAGCCCTTCCCAGATTTCTTCCCGCTTTGTCACGGTTTCCCAGTTGTGATTAGGAGTAAGTGATCTGCACAGTGCACTTATGGTGTCCCTGTGCAGTCATAGTGAGGCAGCCCAAAACCATGCTTGCAGAATGCCAGGAGTGAATAACTTCAAAATTTGACCTCAGTGCTCTAATTTGGTATTTATGTTGAAGAGACATGTCGAGAATGGAAAAAGTACAATCCACATAATAGTACAGTTCTCCTCTCTGTAAAATTTTAGGAGTTCAGAACATACAGCTAGCATAACTGCAGTTAGTTCTGGGTGCTTTGTCTTTGATGAGGATTCTGAGTGAATCCTCAAATTTATTCAAAAATTTATTAAGGATTAACACTGCTGTCAATGCTAAGTCATTGTGTATGGAAGTAGTTATTAATATGACAGGCTGTGTATAAAGGTTAGTCTCTGTAGTGTGTACAAATTTTTCTGTTCTTCTGCTGTTATTTAAAGAGAAGCTTTGTGTCTGAAACATGATGCATTCTCTCTGCAGGTTGTGTTTGCGGGAAATGAACAAGCAAATGATAAGAGATGTTTGAAATGTCCACCTTGTTCAGGGCAAGTGGAGTCAGCAAAATCAATCATGTTAAATGAAACCCAGTTTTCATGGGGGCACGCTAATGGTGCACTTTTGTGTGGCTGGATGGAGTGATGCAGCCTCTGGCACAATCTCTGCCTGAGTCTTAAAGGAGTACAACTTGGGCAGGGGACAGCTGGCCTGAGGAATGGTAGATGCGTTTTCCAGACCCTGCTGGTCAAGGGCTGTGCAGATTTGGAGTTTTTGTGGTCCTAGCAATTAATTTAGTGTTTAAAACCTTGCAAGAAGGTAAGGGTGATTTAAGAGGGGAGGTCAGCCACATCTGAGTGGTTCAAAATTGATGGCAAGAGATGATGGCCTGCACCAAAAGAGAGAAAGCAGACAGGCAGTTGAGATGAAACATGCTTATCAAATATTGAACCAGTATTAAAAGGTGGAAAATTATTATAAAAATGATGTATCGAGCAACTGTTGAAAGGAAGTGATTGTGCATCTTGTAACTTTGGTTTGATCTAGATGTTGCCAGAGATGTTTCGGACTTTTTTTGTTGACTTTTCACAGTCAGCATAATCTCTTGTGCTTTGATTTTTGCAGAGGATATTGTAAGCATTTAAACTTTTATCTTCTTTTTCTTGCAAGTAAAAATAGGTATGCATAAGCAATGGGTAGATATAATTAAAAAAGAATCATGTGATCTAAATGAGCATAGTAAGCAAGAATATGAAATAGGAAGTTGTAGATTTGCTGGAGTTGTTCAGTGTCACATTGAGTCCCTAGAGGGATTGTTTGGTCTCCATGATAGTTCAGGCTGATGCCCTGCATATCGTGGGCTTGAAGTGGTGTTCCTAGACATCGTATATAACCCTTATTTTCCAGTTAAAATAAGTAAATTAACAGTTTTCCTGCTGAATCAAAATTATTTTAATAGAAGTCCCAAGACACCTTTTCCCTCTCCTATGCCAAATGCTGTAGGAGATGAAGTTTTATGGGGGTTTTGATGTTGCATGGAACAATACTTCAATTGTTAATTTGAAAACTGCAGTGCACTAGTATTTGTGAAAAGAAATTGTAATCTGCTCTTTGATAGTGTTAGAGGCTGTTGCTGATAAGAGACCAGAACTCCAGGAGAGTTGGCAGTGTAAGCAAAGGTAACAGGTGTCAGATGACCATATTCTCGTGTAATCTGTACATTGGGGGCTTAGGTCACCCAGAGTTTAAAGCTCCATCTCTTTGGTAGGTCTGACATTCATCAGAAGGGAGTTGTGAGGGAGGAAGGTTGAAGCCTGGGTGATTGTATCTGTGAAGCTTGTGTTTTTTTTCTGTTTTTGATTTTATCCCCCCCAGTGCCAGCTAATGGGGATTATTTGCTTAAAAGTCAGTTCTCAGGTGCTTCTCTGTCAGGTACACAACGGCAGCTTTGATGCAAGTTATGTTCTGTAGAGCAAACAGTTGCACAGTTCCTCATGAGTGTGTCACTGGGGCATCATTTGTAGAGCCTAACACATGGGTGGGTTGGTATGAAAATCTGCTGATTTTGCTTGGGCTTTGTGTTGTTCTTGGCACATTCTCTCTCTCCTTGAGCCTGACCACTAGGTTTTTGCCACAGGCTTAAATGGATCTGCCACAATGCCCATTCAGTGACCCCTTTGGCAATACTCGAGGGCAGCAGTGGCTAAATTTATCATAAAAAAGATTTAAAGTTCTTTTTGTGTGTGTGTGGTTTTTTATTTTCTATTTTTTTTTTAAGATTTGGATTTCAGTTATCTGTATGTGCAAATCTCAAGCCTTTTTTAAGTAGAAAGAAATCTTACAGGCGATTTCCAGAATGCACAGGAATCCTCTCAATCCCAAAAAGGAACCAAAATGCCAAAAAAATCCCTGTCACCCCTGCTGCTCAGTTGGCCATCAGTTTAGTTCTAGCTGACACCCCAGGATGATGTGTCTGGGCTCTGCATTCAGTGTTGACTGGGTAGTATTTCAGTGATTTACCTGAGGTCAGCCATGATTCCATGGGGCTCTGGGCAGTTTTCTCCAGCTGGCTCTTGACCTCTTCACTGATGCTGGGCTCCCAGCAGTGCAGTGAAACCCAGCTGATAGGAACTCATTCTGCTGATGCTTGGAGCAGCAGTGGAGAGATGCTAATTTAAGGAAGAAAAGTACTGAAATGGGTCATGATTGCTTCACATTTAGAAAGCTGCTGTGTGATCCTGCAGGTTTGATGCTGGAAATGCAAGGCTATAGTGATAAATTCCCTCTGCTCATTATGGAAAACTTTCTTTTAACCTCTTCTCTCCAGTTCTGTCTGTGTTTTCAGCCAAATCAATGTTTTCCTGTCATTGGCTCATCTGTAAATACAGATGACTCTTGCACATAGCAAGAGAATTTGCAGGGTGAAGGTAGAAATGAACCTTTGGAGCAGGGTGTCTGTGGAGGTCCCTTGCATGGGGACTTTGGTGTACAGCAGTGCTGTGCCTGAGGGACCTGTGGGTTGCAAGGCAGGGAGCTGCACAAGCCCTGCCATGCCCTCTCTGCCAGCTCTTGCCTTTGTTCTGTGCCATCCGTGCAACCAGAGAGGAGGCTTGTCTTAAAAAGGCCTGAGAGCCACACTGGGGCTGTGCCCCTGTGAATTGTGCAAGCAGGCACTTGGGATTATTCAAAGCTAATAAAGAAGACTGAATTCTGTAGTATTTAAAGAGAGTGTCTTGAGAAGTGAACACCCTGTAAGCCCTTCAGCTTTGAAGGTGCTTTCAGTGAAGGATGTGTGTGGTACTGCTGGGGCTGGCTGGTGTGAGCAGCACCTATCTCTGGCTGGACAGGATGCACCATGGATTTCAGTTTGGCATGATGTGGTTTCTCAGTGTTTCACTGTTACTTACAGTGATCAAAGTGAAGTGTGTGTTTGTGGAAGAGTGGCTGGAGAGTGATTTCCCTTTGAGCAAAGCCCCATTCAGCTGCTGAGCAGTTCCTGAGGCTCTGAGGGGAGGATTGTAGAGGAGCCTGTGAAAGTGCTTAGCGCATTTGGGGAATGGTTCCTGGAGGCAATCTGGGGTTTAGGGAGTTGCCAGCCTTTCTTCTCCTGGGCAATATAGCCTTCCACCAGTGGAAAGCCATCTGATTCTCATAGCTTTTTACACTTTAACTTCACTTATAACAGTCACAGATGTTTTAGTTCTGTTACAAAAACACCACTGGAAGCAACACTTTCTCAGTTGTACCAGACTATGACATCTTTTGGTCGTGGCACATTTAATCTGGTAAAATAAGATGGAGTAAATGGGGGAGAAATGCTGGTGATCTTAGTTGTACAGAATACGGTTCATGTAGCTTTAAAACAATTTCCTGGTTCTTCAAAGGAAAACAAACCGTTTCATCCAAATTTAAATTGAATGGATAAAACATGCAACAATGCTGAACCAGTGCTTATGGATATTGAAAATAAAGTGGAATTCTTCTAACATCAATCCAGAATATAGCACAGATGTTCTCACTCAGAAATATTTTCTGAGCAGTAAGAAAATAAAAAGTGAAGCAAAAAGTATTAAAAAAATGTGGAAGATACTTTAGAGCATCTGTGCTTTATTTTTTCCCCTCCTTTTTAATATACATTATATATTTTCTTTGTTTCTTTGAGGTCATTTTGATGTAATGCTCAGCAAGTCTGGTACTGGAAAATGGATAAAAAACCACCAAAAACCAAACTGCCTTTGAGCTAAGTTACATAATCCAGTGGGACTGTTTAAAAAACCAAGAAAGTAAAAAGAAAAACAGCAGCACAGACATACATAATACTTGTCAAAATGACTAATATTGCTAGTGAAAGAGAAATGAGTCAAATTTTAAATTGGGGGAAATAATTTTAAATTAACAGCAAATATTAAGGCCTTTTTGAGAGAATCACATTAGTTTTACTTGCTACAATACCTCAGCAGTGTTAGTTTTTTTTTTTTTTCCTATGGGCATTCTTAGTTATTTTCTCAAGTTAGTCCCAGGTATTTGTTAAATTTGAAATAATTTTAATAACTATTTTGTTGCAGTATTTGTTTTTGTTCTTTTTTTTTTTTTTTTTTTTTTTTTTTTTTTTTCAATTAGGTAACTTGGTGGTATCTTATTTTCTACTTCAGTTCCCTGTGGCAAAGTGATGCACATTAATCACCTATGTAGTCCCAAACAAAAGGAGAAATGCATTCCTACTTTCCTACTAAAACTCTTGGACTGCATCCCACACCCTACATCTCAAGGCTGGGGTCTCTGGTGCAGGAGAGGAGGAGTGAAGACCAAGAGAGTTTCTGTGCAAGGGGCTGATCCTTGCTTCCCAGGAGCAGAGATGAGCATCCCCAGGAGCTGGGCCCTTGGGTGCTGCTGTGTTCCTGCCAGAGACCATGGTTTGGTGCTGGAGAAGTTGGATGGTGTTGACTCCTGGATTGTTGTGCCTCCAGCTTGTCAGGACTTCTGTGGTGACAGAAATAGGGCTGGCAGAAGGGAAATGACTGTGGGGAGAAGGATGATCTTCTGTGGGGGTGGAAAGAAGGATGCGACGTCCTTGGAGTTTGGTCAAAGGAAATGCTTTTGAAGGATAGGTAGATATGACTTCCATTGCTTTTTCTTTTCATGTGAGTGGGAAATGGGAGTTTGCTTGGAAGCAAGACACTAATGCAGCACATGAAGTACAGACAAACAGAAAATGCCAAAGATGGGGAGAAATGGGTTAACTTGGTGCCCTGGAGGTGAGCAGCCCATTTAGCAAGAGGATGAAAAGTTGACCTCGGTGGCACAACAGATGTCACCCAAAGGCTTTTTTTAAAAAATCAACCTGTGGACTTTATTATAGGAAGCTTTTCTTTCTGGGCAATAAGCTTAGTGAAAGTAGCATATCCCTGATTTGGTGGGGAAAATGGACTCTGTTTTGGAAAAGCAGTGTCACGTTTTTGGCCATACTCTCCATGTTTGCTCGTACTCAGCCTGCTGCTGATGTAGTGAAATTACGAATTTGTTGCAGGAGGAGCAAGGTGGTATATCATTAACAGTTTTCTTTTTAAGTGGCGACATTTATAGGATTATTTTTTCAGGTGTGCATGTCTTTACAGACTCAGAATAGCAATTTAAAATGTTTCTGGTGTTGATGTGTATTACTAGAAAAAAAAAAGTTACGTGGGTATAAAGTATTTTAAATGGAGATAGAACTTCTGGGAGTGCCTGTATGTTTGTGTGTGCACCCACTTAGGTGTTTTCATTTGTTTAAAGAAATGTAGCCACACTTAGTAAATGGAAAAGTAGTTTCACCTTACCCACACTTTACTTACATCTTTTTTGCATGTGCTTTCAAAGTTGTTGAGTTACTCTATCTACCCCCTAGGCAAAGGCCACATAGTGTTTTTTCTCCTCTGTTAAATGTCAGAAGCAATATCTTACTTGTGAGAGCCTTGCAGCAATACCCATCTTTGTGCATGTAATGAACAACTTTGATCCAAGTTCTTAAGGACCTGAATAGGAAGGAGCTCAATTCAGTAAATATTGGAAAAATTACTTCTGGGGTAGCTGGAGTGTCTCTGAGACCACACAGCTGAAAGTTTTGTTGCTATAACAACTTAAATGACAGTTGAGAAACCCCAATGAATTGGAAGCTTCAGAACCTTTTGCTTCTTTAATAAGCTGCTAAGTGAAATAACAAAGCTTGATTTAATTCAACCTCTCCAAGAACCTGTTGGACCATATGTTATTTGTGTTGTTTTAAGTGTGCATTTGTTTGTGCTGTCAGTTTGCCCCTCTGCCTTCTTGTGAAGATTCTGTGCCTGCAGCTGTGAGCACCAGGAAAGCAGCCAGCTACCAGGTACCAAAAGAAGAATTTAGGCAGCAGGGCTGTGGTGGCCAGGCTGTGGTGGCCATCCATTCCTGGGGAATGAGCTCTGGCCTCAGCACTGTGTGCAGCCTGAGGAGAGAAGGGATTTTACCTTGATTTGTCTCTGGCAGTAGCAGGCTGCTGGAAGACTGCTAGCCTGAAGTGTTAGGCTTTGCTAAAAGTTAAAAAGTATTGTGCAATTATAGTAATTTGGAGAGTATTACAATAGTAGGACAGTAGTCTCTATACACCTCAATTATTCTGCTGGGTGTTTCTGTTTTTTATTATAGAGATGAGTGTTGGATAAGAGAAGAAATGCTGCTGCTTTTTTAGGGAGATGAGGGGAGGTAGCCCAATAATGGCTGTGGCTCTCCTGGAGTGGGGTAGCCAGCTTTGCAGGGCTCCTGTGAGGTGTGTGTGTGTGTGAGGGGCTCAGCAAGGCAGCAGGTCAGGTTTGCATCAGGGTGAGGGTGTGCCCTGGGTTAACCCTAAGCACTGCCAAAGCTTCTCTTGTGGCATTGTAGGAACGAGGTGCCTGGGGATGGGGGAAAGGAAAAGACCCAGCACAAGAGACTTCTCCACCCTCAGTCAATCTGAGTCCTGTCTTCTGGGCATGGTGCAAGTTCAGAGCATTGTTGCCAAACCCTCTATTGAACATTTTTTTGATGTAATTAAGAGTACTGATTTGAGAAGATAGGTTTGATGGGTTTTGCTCTCATTGAGTTTTTTTAACAGCAGCTTTAGTTGCTCTTTCTAGTTTTTCTACAAATAAAAAATAACATAAATAAATGCTATCTGTAATAATTCTGGAAAATTTGAAGTTTGAACAAGGAAATATCAAGAAAAAGTGGACTGGCTAAAATAAAGTAGCGCTTTTAAATTCAGAATACTGCGTTAGCATAGGCTCTCTTTGTACAAAGGCCAATGAATGTGATTTTAAATGACTATAACTGTATGCAAAATATTTGTATGTTTGAGAGCTTCCATTTGAAGAGAAAACCTTCTGTATGATCTGGACTTTCAGACTGATCTGAAAGAAAATGTTATGCTCTGTATGTAAAACAGCATATTTAACTTGTGGTTGTTTTAGGCAGTGGAGTAGTCTCCTCAACCTGTACCCAGTGATCACTCATGAGCACAATGCTTTGGTAAACTAAACTCAGATGTTAATGTGTGTGAAATGTTACTGTAATCAGTGCCTTGTAAGTCTCTCCTTTATTAGTATAGCAGTTTGAAGTAAATTCCTGATGACCCTTTTGTTGCTTTGGCATTACCATAAAATACCTGTTGTTACCTTGAAGCCTCTGCTAAATTGGAAGCCACAGGTATTGAACATCCTGTATTATATCTTTTGGTGTTTATGAAATACTTAACTCAAAAGGCCTTACCCTGTCTCTTTCTTTTGCTGGTGGAATTGCCTAGCTGAGGAATGGAAGCAGCAGTGAAGGGGAGCTAGCTTGTACGAAAAGCTAATTTGTGCTGAGTTAAATATTCTTGTGAAATTTGAATATGAGTTAATTAGCTGGAACGTACTGCTGTTTACCTTTTAGCATCTGGAAAAGTCTAAACAATCTGCTGAAGGGAACTGTATCCTAAATTTACGTCCAAAATACTTTTTTACAATTGTGTATTTCAGACTTGATTAAATCTGCTTTTTGTGGTGGTATTTTCCTAGTGACCTGTGGGAGAAGTGCTGATCTAAATAGCTGAGGAAAGGTTTAGGTAATTCTCTAGTGTTGTCCTGTGGGCTGTTCAGGGTGATCAGATAGATCCACATAGTTGTTCCCTTTATAAAAATGCTGTCAAGGTGGACCTGTAAGTGCTTATGCATGCATACTACTCGTCTCAGTTAAAATCCCAAAATTTACCGTGGCCATCCACATCCACTGTACTTGAGTCCAAATTAGTATGAAATTGTCTTTTTTTATTCTAAATCACCTCAATTTCATAGTTCAGCGCTTGCTTGGTCTCAGAACAAAATAAAAAGGCTTTTAAAATTTGCTTTATGTGAAAGTTATTAAACTATTTGTAATCTTTAAATCATAATAGCTAATTCTATAGGATGTATGTCTTGTTTTCATATACGCATAGAGTGGTTTGGGTTGGAAGGGACCTTAAAGATCACCTGCTTCCAATCCCCTTGTCATAGGCAAGGACACCTTCCATTAGACCAGGTTACTCAAAGCCTGATCCAGCCTGGCCTTTAACACCTCCAGGAATAGGGCACCTGCAGCTTCTCTGGGCAGCAGAGAAGTTGCAGATTTTGTGGGTTTTACGGGTGGTCCGTGTTACCCTTTATAAGATCGTGTATTATGTCTGTGATTAGACAGTGTGTAAAGACTGCTTTTACTCTAGCAGCCTTCACAAGCTGCTTCTGATTCAGTGAGCCAGTGTTTTGTTGCCTTCTGAAAGACTTTGTTTCCAAAGGCTGGTGGATGCCAGAGACATGGTGAATAGAGAGAATTAAGACACAATGAGTCCACATTTTTTTCTTCATCACTCTTGGGGATTAAAGTCGTCTGTGATACTGAAATAAAAAATAATAGTTTTTCTGTAATTAATTAGTGTTTTAGAAACATGCTGTTTATCATTCAGAATTTTCCTGTCACTTTTTTCAAAAAGTGTGCTGTTCCTTCTGAGCTTAAGTGTAGAGTATGATAATTCAGTTCGTGTTTTGTGTTACTCTTCCATGTAAGGTAGAAGCTGAGATAGGAAGCAGAGATCTGAACTCAGTTTATAATCAACAGCCCTTTGCAGCCTGCCTCTCACCTGATGGGCTGCTAGGGAAGCCAGCCTTTGGGGAAGACCACATGGCTTTGGGTTTGTACACTCTGCCTAGATGCAATAAATAAGAGGGTCCGTTCTTTGCAATTGCAAACTGTGCATTTCTCAGCATGAACAGCAAATCAGAGACAGCCTGGTGCTGCTCACTTGCTTTGCCGAGGGAAGGGAGGGGCTGTGAGATCAAACACTGAGCTCCAAGATGCCAAAGTCTGTCTATTTTAACTTTGTGGCTCCCCTCTCCCTATTTCTGAACAAGTAGGGCTACAAATACAGCATGATATGTAAAAGCAAAGCTGTGGAGTCTCCTCCCCACTGCTTGCATCTTTATATATAGTTCATTCTGCTGATCAGACTGTCACACCTGCTACCAGCCTCCTTCAGAGAGCAGATTGCAGCCTTGCAATTTAAGTGCTCCTAACATATGTTGGTGATACACCAGCAGCAGGACAAGGCTTTTAGCTTTGACAGGCTCTACTGGTTTGGGAATGTTGTTAAATGGACAAGGGAGAAAAAAAAAATAGAGTAATTTTGAAAAAAATATTTAAGTAAATATGCAGAAGGATAAATGAACTAATAAAATCTGCCACTTTGTTTTTTGTTGTTTTGGTTTTTTTTAAAGCATGGATTTTAATAAATATTATGCTCGGTATAGAACTCCACAAATAAAACTTTCCCTTTGTGTCATCACTTACGCTGTTGCCCTGGTCATTGCCAGGGTGTTGAATTTCCACATCTGTATCTAGACTCACTGGTGCTGGGTTGCACTTGCTGTGTCCCATTGCAGGCACCAGCCCTGTTACTGCAAGATGAGCAGAGGCTCTGATTCGCTGTGTGGTTGGGCTGCCATGGTATATTCCTCACTAGTAGATAATTAGTTTTTATAACTTGCTTTCGTTATAGGATGAATTACTTCAAATTGCCTAATTTTTAACATGGAAGGTAGGGTTATGTGTACAGGTTGTGCAAGTTGTTAGAAAAGACTGAACATTTTGTGTCCCTACACAGTTAAAAGATTCACTAACTCAGCTCTAATTCAGCATTCAGGGCATCTTCAGAGAAGTTTAATGTGGCTTCAGTAATATATAGTAAAAAAATGAGTGGTACTTTTTTGTGGAAACTATTGCTTACTCCATTTTAGCAAGTTTCCTGCAGCACAGGAGCCTGAGTTATAGAAAGAGATAAATGTAGAATCGAACAGGAGAGATGAAAAGTGCTGTGGTTCAGATTTAAGGAACAGTTACGGTGTCTTTTGGTTCCTTTCAGAAACATTGGCTGAATCTTGTGGTGAAGATGCAGGAAGTATCTGGTTAGTTTTGCTTTCCTAATGCTGTGATTTGAGAAGGGAAATGTATGTATCAATGCCCTGCTTCTTCAGGTGTGAAAGAGGGGCACAGAGTAGGAGTGCGCTCCTTTTTATCACTGCTTACCAAGACAGGCCTGCATTAACTGGGAAGATGTGTAGGTTTATTCCAAACACAGATGATGGAGTACAGGATTGCTCACCTGGGAGCAGCATTGTGTGGCTCATTCTCTGCAAGGACCTCATTAAGACTTGCGTTTCACAACGATGTTAATTGCAGCGAATACTGGCATTAAGTTCTTCTGTGGTTTTCTCTGCATCTTTCTTTGACCTTAGGAAAGGTAAATGTACTTTGCTGTACTGGCTGTTTGTGCTGCAGCAGAGCTGAGATGCAGCCATCAATGGTAACAGCATGCAACACCCAAACTGTCTGCAAGGAGATGGCTCTTCAGCACCCATTCCTCTTAGCAGGGCAGTTTTCTTCTTTGTTTTGCCACTTTTCCCTTCAAAAACAAAATTGGCAAGCAAATGTCATAGCATGAGATGGGCACGTATGGATTTATCCCTGCAGGGTGCATAGCGAAAGCAGGCACAGGTGGTCACTGGCTGATCCAGGACCACACAAGCAGTTCGGAACCAAGCTGGAAATAAAGTGCTGACCTGCTGACTCCTTCATGGCAAGACTGTCTTTCCTCCCTAGCAAGGATGTGGTAAAATATTGCTGTACTTAATCCTTCTCCTGTTCTGTAGCTCAGACACTCTATGAAAAGACACACCAAGCTTCCCGAGCTGAAAAGAGAGTAGCTTGTGGTAATTGGCTGTTGAAAAGAAAGTCTCTTAGTTTTAGAAAAGTGTGGAGCCCATCATGTTACACTACTTAATAATGTCTGTTTCTTAGGTAAATTTTTTAAACTTGGGTTGAAACTTCCATAAAGGATCTGTCCTTGACAGTGTAGGATGTTGACACCAGTATTGTTTAAATGTTTGTAGGTTAGAATGTAAATAAAGGAAATACTTATGTTTGACTTCAGTATAGCTATCTGAAGGGATTTGTAAGTAGTGATTTTTGTTTAAGTGACATGCTGAAGCCAGACGAGGTCTGTCAGTGATGTATTTGTTTTAAATATGAGAAAATTGGAAAAGGGAGATTATTAATCCATGACAGTAGAATTTAAATCAGTGTTTCATTTTTTTTTCCTCCTTAAAGTTCTGTAATACTCTCTTAATACAGAAGTGGTGTAAATAAAGGTGGACATGGCCACGAAATCTGGGTAGTTGGTAAGTGCTTTAATAGTGTTCAGCAACGGGTAAGAAAGAGCTGTCTTCATGGTTATGCTTTTTTTTGGTTGATGGGGTTAATTGCCTTGGTCTCAGCTTGTAGACTACTGTGCTACAGATGCTGGTGTAAAAGGAACTCGATCTACCAAAACATTTTAATCCCTTCTGCATACAGTGCTGAAAAAAGCATGTTTTCCCCTTGTTAGGACTAAGCATCATATTAGGATCTCTGTATTATAATTATAATGTCATATTAGGATGGATCTCTATATTGTGAATAAGGAAACGTGCAGGGCTGCAGTAGGGCCAGAGACAGCAAACCAGGGAAGTGCTTGCTGTAGTACAAATTAAATAATAATAATAATAATAATAATAATAATAATAATAATAATAATAATAATACTAAACCCTGAAAATTGGGGTTTTGCAAATCTTAATTCCACCCTAAACCAGTTCTTTCAGAATGATTGATTTGAATTTAGCAAATGGTTTAATCTTTTGTATTTTAAAAACATGCTACAGCCTAACTGCCATTTATTAATACTGCTTTTGTTGAAGCCTTCAGGTTTTATTAACAGCTGTAATAGTCATTGTATTATCTCCAGCATTCTGCAAAAATGTGGCTGGTGGACTATGCAGCTGGGGGAATTTATGAAATAAATTTTAGATGACATTATAACTGTTTTTCATATTTTTCCTCTAGAACCTGTATTTTCAAATGACTCTGTACATCTTTGATAAACATGCTGTGACTAGG
The DNA here is from genome assembly GCF_022539315.1 of Serinus canaria. Lineage (NCBI taxonomy): Eukaryota > Metazoa > Chordata > Aves > Passeriformes > Fringillidae > Serinus > Serinus canaria. Next base: position 13,637,205 of record NC_066315.1, read on the forward strand.
CATGGAGAGCCCGAGAGATTTCCATGAAATCTTGTAGAATGTATCTCTTAACGATTTACATGAATTATTTTGTGTTTCTTGTTATTTTGACATATCCCTCTTATTTTAGACAGCTTCCTCAAGTAGAAAGCTCCTGAGAAAAGAAAAGCTGCTTGTATTTAGATTTAACAGTCCTGAGGGTAACAGTGCTTATGCTTTGCTTCCTTTGCTGCCTTTGGAAACAGCTATTCCTGACCTGTTCAATGGCATCTCTGTTCCTGGCTTTTTCAGAAAAGTTCATTCTGTTCTACTACATTCTAGCCTCTATTGTTTTCTTCTGGTGTTGTTTCTGATTCTTGCAAATGATTTTTGCACAGCAATGTCCCCCTTTATTTGAATGTGCTGCATGTACATCAAAGATTCCAGTTTAGAAGGTTTCCTCATCCTCCTGCATTTCTGAGTTATATAATGATGCTATGGAAAGAAATAATGATGCTTTGGAAACTAGTATTGTATTTGTTTTATTTTATTTTTAGGCTGCCCACTGCCTTTTAGCCTCTCTTGGGGCTTCTTTTTTAGCTGTTTTAAACTCAGGCTATTCCCTATACCAGAACAGTAATCAAAGAATTCTGTGCTGTCCTATTAATCGTGCTGATTAACTGATTAGATGAGTTGTTCCTTAAGGCATGCAGTGGCAAACAGAAAGGGTGGCTGAGCTTGCCCTGTGAGGAGGATTCACATGGACAGATTTTTAAGCTACCAGCAATACTGTCATGGGGGTCCTGCAAATGCTACTGACTCAAGACTTTTAACAAAAAGTTGAGTTTTATTGAAAGCAATTGAATTGCAATGAGTGGTGATGAATGGATGTATGGTGGTAGGGCTTTGCAAATTCAGATGTTGATTTTTTTGTTTGCCCTGTACTTTGTAAGTGGGATATGTTTCCAAGTGGAGATTGTTCTGATAATGACTTAAAAGGCTATTTCTGTTTCTGTTCTATCCCAGTTTGCATTTACATTGAATTTGTACACCATTAAATAACTTTAAAATATTTATTTAAGAGCTTGTGATACTTTTTTTCATGTGAACACTTTTACTTAATGTTAAGAGGGTGTATAGTCAGCATTTCATCAACAACAGAAAATGCATTGGATGAGCTTATTACCAAGCAAGCTGGATATAGAATCAATATTAGAAAAAAAACCCCTGAACTGAGCAATGTGAAATAGAGGAAATAATTTAGTTTAAAATGGAAATTGATAATTGTCTGTAGTATATATCTATATACTTTTCACTGAAGTACAAAGCCTATAAAATCAGGTATGTTCATCGGTTTACAGATTGCTCAAACATGACTGTGATCTGGGTCAACGGAACTTCTTTCCTAGGAGAAACCAGCATATCCTGAGGATCAGAAACCTTGAAGGACACTTCTTTTTTGAATCATTTGTTTCCAGGCAGAAAGCAAAATGTTGTCATTTTTTCTCCATCCTCTCTTTTTTACTATTTTTCCCCCCCCCCATCTGGAATTGATTGTAGCAGTGGGCGCTGTGCTTTCACAAACCAAGCACGCTTCCATACAATTGTGATATTTGCCTGCTGCTTTATCAGTCCAGGGCAAACTGTTCCATCTCTTTTTTTTATGGTACCTCCTTTTTATTTCACTTGTTCAGTGCATGGGCATGGTTGTTAACATTCAGCTGTATTTGTACAACAGAATAAACAGGAGTCATCCCAGCTCTACTGGCCACTGAAATACCTTATCTGCTTTTCTGTTCTTATTAAAAAGCTTATTCATGTTTTTCCCTGTATTTCATCTACAAAGCATAAAAACTTTGCCAGCATCTTGTAGTTTGTGCGTATGAATCAATGGAGAAAATAGTCTGCTGTGTGTCTGGAATTTGATATTTACCTGTGAAATCTGGAAGGTAGAACATCTGAAAAAGCAAACGATCTCAACCCTTCTTGTGCTGTACTCTGTGAGAATGCCATGCTTAGTAAACATACTTTTGAATCTTGGAATCAGTGTATATGGTACCAGACCACTCAGGATAATGGTTATTTTGTTGTGGTGTGTTATGGGATCAGATTTGGTTAGAAACTGGGTAGAAGTCCCCTGAAATCAGCAGAACTGTGTCCAGGCAAAGCGATCTGCCAGTACAGCTGCTTGTAAGCTTCTGGAGCTAAAATCTCAATGATACCCATTTAGCACTTTGTGACTTGCAGTTTCTTCAGGTAGCAGCCCTGCAGTTGGATATATGTGGTGTCATGAAATCTATGCAGTGCAGCTCCCCACCATGAGCAGGGGTGGCCTTGTTTCCAAGAGTGACCTGTGCAGTTCCCAGCTCTGATCAAGGCTGGTGCTTTGGAATGATTGGATCACTGGGGATTACAGCAGGGAATGGGGGTGGGAAGGAGAGAAGGCCAAAGGGTGTATTTGTGTTGGGCAGTTGATGTCTGTAAGCCTGCTCTTTGGATGTGGTGAATGTCACTGGTGTCACTGGCTTGGGTCACTCTGCAGGAGTACTCATGGAGGGAATTGCTTCATGGGTGATTGTGACATCCAGGGACAGAGGGAACTGCTGTGCTATCCTGTGTCATTACCCTTCCCAAAGTTGCCATGAGTGAGTGACAGCCCCTCCTGATTACCTGTCAAAGAGGTTCCCAGGGTTGGCTCTGTTGGCCTTTGAAGGACCTCAAGTGAAGCTGAAGCCAGTGCATTTAAAGGTAAATGTCCAGCTGAGTGATTCCCCTGCTATTGAGGATGTGCACTGTAGTCTCAGTCTGAATACAGAACATGACTTTTTGGCCTTGTATGTTGAAGCTCATGTGGTGGGTCTTTGGTTTTCAGGAGTAGATTATGTTTGAATTTTTCTGGTGGCATTGGAGATGCCCATGAATCATATTTTTCTTTACCTATGGATAATGGCAGGCTCTGTGATGACAATCATCCCTCCTGTTCTGGATAAATACTTTGAACTAAAAAATAATTGATATGGAAAACTGAAGACAAAAAGGGGTAAAGTAGTAAGAGACTACATTTGATCTTGTGATGGTTTATCTTCTGGATAACCACAGGATTGAATTTCATTAGATTTCAATTACAGGAACAGAGTCCGCAATTAAGGAGTTGTGTGTGTCCTGGGAATCAGGTTACTGACATTTTGAGGACTTAAGTTAGCTTAATTTTTGTTCAGAGGTGGAACTGTTACGGGTTTGTATTTATTTTGATATTTCTGTTACTGTCTCTCTCTCAGACACAAAGATTGTCCTGAAGTACAGTTTAGTTGCTGTTTTATCAAGAAAGAATTTGGGTATTGTCCTCAAAAATCCCCAAAGTTTCCAGAATGTGTTTGGATTGGCCCTCTGAAATGATTTCCTGTGACAGAGAACCTCTGCATGGATAGCATTTCTTGTTGTTTGGGGGTACATGGAAGTACTCAGTCATTCAGAAGCCCCTCTGCTCCACTGCAGTAGTTTGGGATGAGCATGAAGTTTTATTGTGGAGTGAGCTGCCATTAATTGCTGTAGGTAGCCTGCTTCTCATCATGGGCAAATATTGAGATTTCAGCTGTCTTGCAGTCTGGGGAACGTGGCTCCCAAGTGAGGGGGCTGCTCTTCAGTTGCTGATAAATTGCATGAGTGTAAGGATCTGCTGGATTCCTTTCTAGCAGAAGAAAACCACAATGATGTAAACCAGTAACTTATTTTTAGAGTTTTGTTTTCTGCCGTTCTGCTGAACCCTGTTCATACTCCTGAGCAATGCATGTGCATGCTGAAGTGTCTTTGCTTTGTGGCTTAGGGCTTACAAATATTAAAATTTTTTGAGAGTAGCCCATTCACTGGTGAATGGTGTTGGTGATTCAGATGCCTATTTTTGAGGGCAAAAGAAATAACAGAAAACCTGAGCATGATTTTTTTTTGTTTGACAATCATTTTTTACACAAGAAGTGATGCATCTTTAGCATTCACAAGCTAAAAAATGTAATAGAATAAGCTTTGATATAAATTATGGTAATCAAGTACTGTCATATCTCAGGATCTTTTCTATGCACTGCTGGTTAAAGGTGTCTCTTTGCAGTTGGAAGGAGCAATAAAAGGAATGGTGAATCAGCTGGGATGACAGCTGAGTCAGGCAGCTGCCCTGCTCACATGATGGAGTTTGTGCCTGGACTCTGAGCACAGCAAGGCTGTGTTGAAGCTTCAGGTGTGCTTCGAGAGAATATGTTGAACTTAGATACTCACACTGGAGTGGGGGTGTGTACCAACGTGTCTGTGAGGAAGAACACAAAGGTCACATTTGCATGAACAAGGAGAATGAAGATGTTGAAGTTTTCATTAAAAAGGCTTGTGCTTGTCAGGGTTTAGCCACAGAAAGTGTTTGGCACTCAGATTTGTGTGAGAGTTGTTGCTTCTAGATGTGAATGCTGCTATCTCCAAAACTCTTACCCTTGGTTTAGTTTCATATTCTTTACTGATAATTATGACTCACTTTGGAAGACTTAGTTGGGTTGTTCTGTGTAACTGTCAGCTTCTTGTGGATGACTTAAGACACTTTTGTAGCATAATTTCTAGTATTAAATGCTGTTGTTTTAGACAGAGACTATGCACAAATGTCTAATTGCAGCTCTTATTGATACTACAAATTCAAATCCTCATACTTCAGCTGTTGTCATCTCCTTCACCTTGGTTAAGTTTGATGTGTAGGGCAGTGTTTATGTAGCCTAACTGTTAATCTACAAGATTGGAGCATGCATAAACTCTGTTTAGAGGCAGTGCAGAGAAATAAATGTCTTTAAGATGTGAATCACATGTCCTGAAACAGCCATGTGAAATAGTTCAGTTTTTAGAGTGCAGGAGCTGGCTGCAGCATGCTGCAATCACTTTGGCACATACATTTCCAGTCCAGGTGGCTCAGGTGGGTCCCAGTCATTCCATATGTCCGTTTGTCACAGGCCACTTTGACACTAGGGTGTTGCTGAGTAGCTGCTGTGTGTATAAGTAAATATATGCATGGAAAAAACACAGCTATCTCCTTAAAAATAGCTGCTAGCTCACTGTGTGGCCAGTGAGCTAGCAGCTTTTCCACTGTCTTTACATGAGATAGAAATGTTGATGCCTTGCAGGATGTTGTGAGGGCTAGACAATGTCTGTATGAGATTGTGCATATTTACTCATTTCTGAAGAACAGACTTCCCTCTACCCTGGGGACTATTTAACTCCATGGAGCTGAGCCATGTTGAGAAAGGCTTCTTTGTATCTGTTCTTGGGAGGAGGAATTGGCACACTCCACTCCAATCCCACTTAAGGCATTTACTCCTATTCCATCAATAATTTAATGAATTTTTTTTAAGGTCAGCAACTTCAAATTGTTTAGAAAAATCATACCTATATTTTTCTAAACAACCTTAGATAAACTTTCCAAACCCTCAGATGTAAAGAAAAGGAACATAAGACCCTGTTCATATCTACAATCTGGTTTTTTCCCCTGTACTGCTTCCAAGTTGTGTAAAACTTCACACTTTTTACATGTTACAGTACATAATTTAAAATTGGTTATTTCAACCAAATAAGTGTGTTTCAATATCAGTATCCCTGCTCCTTCTACAACTTTGGAAGCAGACAGCTAAATGGTGATCACATAGAAGCAGATAGGTTTTACACATGCCTTACTCTTACAGATGAGATGTGAGGTATAAATATTAGGAACCTTGGAAAAGTGCAAGAGAAGTACCAGGGTTGTATTGCCACTTCTGTGTAGTGAAAAGTGGTGTCAGTCAGGGACACAGGCGTGTTGCAGCACATCTAGAAGCTGTTTGAAAAGAAATCAGGGCCATTGTTCCTTCTACTGTAAACATTTAGTAACTCTAATTAAAAAGTATAAGCAGAAAACAGGTGTTCCTGCAAGTATTGTCGTATAGTGTATTGGGGCAAACAAAGCATATTGTTTGGCAATTTATATAATGTAGTTTAAAAAATGAAGTTTGTAGTGGAATGCCCTTGTGGAGGTAGTCAGTGTCAGGTAAGTGTGATCTACAGACAGCCTGTTATAAAGATAAGCAGGTCTAGAATTTGCAGGCAGTTACTTGCACTGTTTTGGAGTAATGTTGATGTTAACAACTTGCTAGTGTTGGTAAATTTGGCAGTAAAACTTTTTCCAGTTCATTTGGTAGCATGAACACTATCACACATGAACAGGTTGTCTGAAAATGCTGGATTTTTTTTACCTCTCAGAAGATGTACTGAGAGGTGAAATGCTCATTTACAGTCTTGAAGGGTTATGTTTCTAGTTCAGGATGGGCAGGCATCAGGGGCTTTGTACCACTTCTGGTGTTCTTGAACTGAGATTTTTGTAATCCCTATTGTTTTAATATTTATTGCTTGCCATTGCTCAGCACAATACTAAGAATTGTTTCAAGGCTGCAAACCTAGCTCTTCTGCTGAAACAGTCTTAACTGCCAGAGCTGTTTTGTGCTGAAGTTAGAGGAATATGGAATATTCATATGGAATATGAAAATAGATTTCTCTTGGTTGTTTTGCAAGTCATGTCTTCGTTTACGTGAGCAATGAAAAACCCTTCTCCACACTGGTGTTTCTTAGCCTAGTGATTGTAAAATCTGTTTGGAGAGATTTTTAAAATTTTTATTTTTTTTTTTTTTTTAAAAGTAAGAAAGTTCCAAAAGATTCAGCTTCTTTCTCATGACTGGGTACTGGTATCTTACCAAGGAGACTTCTTTTTGTTTCTGCACTGCTTCTCACTGTAATCCCTAGTAACTCCCTGCTGTGTATCACTGGTTTATTATTGTTGTTATTACTGTTTTTCCCAGTGCAGGTCTTACCCAGTGTTTTTCCCTGCAGTATTTGGGTGTTTGTTGGGTTGGCAGATGAAGGGCGGGTGCTTGTGGGCACTGGGCACTTGGGAGGACTGAGTCCAGTAAAGCAAATCTGTTTCTCAGTGCAGAGCCCTTTGAGCTTTTCCAGTTCTTCCTCAGTTTCCATGTGGCATTTCCCCAACCTTTCCTGGTGAACACTGATACTTATATTTGCATATACTGAAATTCAGGTATAGTATTGTTAACATGTTGTGAAGCCAGAGGAACTGCTTACGTAGTGATGACACCATTAGTTTTTAAATTTGGAGCTGCTCTTGTACTTTAAAAAGATGCTTCCCAGCTGGGAAATCTTGTTTCTGTGGATCCAGGTGGGAATTCTCACTATTTTATCTCTGCCTAGTGTGAACAAATACAAAGTATTATGAATAGCAGTTCCTGTGAAGTAGTAAATCAGGATGTGGTGAGTTAGTGATGAGGTGTCAGAGAATCTATGGGTTCAGCCAAATTCTGTTGGAAGGTAGAAGATGCTTTGCCACCTGCAGTGACCTGTGAAGCAGTTGGGTTGGTGCATTGGGTGTTCAGGACAAAAAAATCAAGCACCTTTTCAGTGCACAAAGCTTGCCTGGTCAGGCCTTGCTAGCATGAGAGTTCACACCAGGTAAATCCTAAAATTTCAAGTTTATTACTTACTTCCTTGAAGTTTTTAATTTGTCAGAGTATTCACTTTAGACATTTGCACAAATTTGAGGTTCTTGAAAGTCTTGCTGTGCCAACATTGCCAGGCTGATACAAGTGGGCTTTGAACATCTTGACGTTAATAGTGGTTTGAAAGGAGGTATTCAAATTAACAGCTCCCAGCCTTAAACTAGACTGCTCTGAAATCTTTTATGTTCTGCATGGTGGATGTTCAACATAGAATTTTACTGTGAATTATTTAGAATATCTGTGCTCATTAGATGTTGGTGTCTGAGTGAAAGAAATAGGGCTATCTAGCATTGTAAAAATAGATGCCAGTATCAGCACTGGTCAGAAGAAGGACTTCTTCCAAGGAAAATGTATTATCCCTTTAAATTACGTTGCATTCAGGTGTTGCTTATTCTACTGCAACTTGAAAGATTTTTTTGGAAAAAACAGCATGAGAAAACTCTGCAAAAACCGTTAGGAGTAATTGCACACTTCATCAGGGAGGTTAGTGTACAATTGCATGTAATGACAATAAGCTGACAATTATAACAAAAATAAGCTTTGTCTTTCTCATTCCTGCCATTCCTCTTTATTTGGAATGATCTTGTGCCTTCTCAGCCCTATAGCCAGAGTTTTGAATAGTGCTTTAGAAACTCCCATTGCTTTGTAAAATGGAGTAAACTTGCAGAACCAGTAGGTAGCTGGAGTGCGAGAGATTCTAAATTTTAGGTTGGGTTTTTTTTTTTTCCTGTTGGTTTTTTAGTATCACTCAATAGCAGTTTTAGGCTGTATGCATTTGTCATCCTAAACATATTTTTTAATCCAAAACCAAGACATGTGTTTTGAAAGTTGAGGTGTTGACTATTGTAGAAGCAGCAGTGCTTCCCTCTTTAATAGGCATGGGGAGGGAGCTTGTGCATGGCTGTCCCCAGGGCTCTGGGGACATTGCTTGCAAGGGAGGGAAATGCTTCTACTGAGGATACATTGGAGGCAAAATGGAACTTTATGGGCGAGGCAAGCAAGTGGCCTCTCTAGGAGAAGCTTTGGAAAGTGTCAGTGGCAAGAATGGGGAAGAACCTGATGAGCAAGTAGGTTAGCTCCCAAATGGAGAAGAGTAGCCAGAGGCAAGGAATAATAAGGCCAAGGATAATCATCCTTCCGGTAATGCCTGTACTGAAGGGGGAAGAAGGTTCAGTTATGGCCCTGCCAGCAACACTTTGAAGTGGACCAGAAACTTCTGTAGCCTTTGGACAAAATTAGTGAAAAAAATAGTTGTGAAAGAATTTTTTTTTCTTTTTTGCTTTTGCTTAAGAATTCACTGGAGAGGGCTGGGGGAAGGGAGAGCAGTCTGTCTTCGAGGAGTGGGACTGAAGAAGCATTTGTGTTGAGTATGAAAGAAGAGATAGGAACCAGGAAGGGAAATGTTTGAAAACAGCAAGTTTGTTTGTAATCATGGGAGAGCTGGAGGACAGCAAAAGTTGCCTGAGTGTATACACCAGGATGAACTTGTAGTTGAAGGCAGCATGCAGTCAATTCAAGTCCTCCTTGAGCTTTTGAAGGGGTTACCATGCTACTGCTGGGGGTAGCTAAAAAAAATTCATGACCCAGAAACTACCACTGTCCTTCCCTGCCAGCACCTCTTTGTTTCATTAGATTCATATTTTAGTAGTGAGGACATTAGTAACACCTAATGCATGCTGGCAACATTTTTCTATATTTAAACACTTGCACACTTGTTTCCCCTCCTCTAGTTAAAAAGGATGCTTGATATTCACATTCCTCTTTCTGCACAAAGGAAAAACTGGGGCAGCAGAATGCTGAGACTCTTACTTCAAATACTGTGCACCTACAGGCTCCAGTGAAATCCACAGGAGGAATATATAAAGATTTTTCCAAGTCCGAGCTTTGTGTTACCCATCTATAATTCTTTTAAGAAACATTGGGAGTAAAAATTTCTGTTTTTTGTCTACCACTCTCTTCTGCCTTTCTGCAGCACAGAAACTAGTAGATCTTCCCCTCCTCCCATCATTTATGCATATGTCTACTTCCTTATAAATTATTGGCATGTTCTCTAGTTAATTCTTTGGTGACAACAAAAAGATGCTTGTGTCTTGTTTCAGTAGAAAGCAATTTCCCTGAAGTGAATATCTCATTGCTTTTGCATTGCTGCTTTGACCTAGCTTCCATTTTCCCTTCTTCTTGCTTTGTAAATTGATTTTAAAATAAAATCATGAAGGACAGAGACAAAATGTTTTATTTTGCTATAGGTATTAGGTTACCTGAATGATACAGCTGAAAACAGAAGGAGAAGTAGTGAAGGGACAGTGCAGAGGGATATGCAGCTGCAGAAACTTGTCTTCCACTATTTATGCTGCTCCTTGTCAAACTCAACAAATGACCCCAAAATGTGTCATTGCTGGACCTGTAAACAGGTCTGCTATGATGTAAAAGTCTGCTGTTTTCCAGGTGGGTGTTGCCCATCTTTCAGCAGTGCATGGTAGTGTGACTGCCCCTTCAAAAGGGAGAGATGGGGTTTCATTGCATGGTCCCTCTGAAATGCACACACAGCATCTGAAAGGTGGGGCCTCTCCCCATCCTGCCTGGAACTGTGATGCTTTGCCTCCCTCTCAATTAATAAATGCTCAGGTGTTTGTTAACTTGATTTATTCTTTTGTTTATTTATTGACAGAGTCATTAAAGTGTAAACAATTACATTCAGTTTCACTGTTAATTTCTTCGAGGCAGTTTCACTATTTGTATAGTTCCCTGCAGGGGTTTCTGCTGTTCATGAAAAGTTTCAAGATCTTGCTACTAAAATATTTTAGTATAAAATCAGCTGTTATAAAAAGACTTTTCTGATGTGACTTTTTTTCCAGTGAAATCTGTAGTTACCTTAGGCTGGGAAGAGATTGCTATTTTAACCACTGAAAAACTTTGAGACAATTTTCTATATTTAAATTTTTTTTTATTCAGGAAAAACCAAAAATTGGTAAATCCTTTCCATGGAGCAACAGTATGGTTTGTTTTACCAGAACTTTTACTGTATGTCAAGATATACAGGTAATTACAGAAGCTCATTTGAGTCCCGTGGGGGCAGATAATGAAGGTGTGAAGTTTACCCTTGTCTGTGCTTCACTGCTTTGTTGTGGACACCTTGATGGAGAGTCCTGTGCCAGTGATCCCACTGCACCACCGGTTTCTGTGAACTACCCAGTGACTGACAAAGAACTGGTTTGCAACATAGATGGCTTGCAGAGGCTGAGGTTCTCTGGCTAGGCTTGGTAAGTGGTACCTTGTGTTCCCTGGGGTCCTGTGCACCTGCAGTAGGTCCAGTTGTGGCTGTGGCCCCTGCAGCTTCCCTGGGCACAGTGTGTTGGGCAGTCATAATCCCAGCAGTGCTCCCTTGCCCTTCACCCTGTATTGGACTGCACCCCATCTCCCTGCAGCATCCTGAGCTGAGTGTTGGGACTATTCAAAGTGTTGCCACCTGACCTGCATTTGCAGATGTGTTTGATGTTTGGTGCCCAGAGCAGCTGCTGGCTGGGCTGTGCTGCTGGGAGTCACCACAACACTGAAGAGTATTGGTATTTGTGGCAGATGGCATTGGTGTCCTTTTAAAGTTTGTAATGTGTTGGGAGCCTCATTTGTGCTTCTGCACTGGTACTGTATCTGTTTAATAACCATGCCCATGTCATTAACAGAGAAGATAAACACTATTTCTAAGAATGGAAACTTTTGCAAGCTTATTGAAGGCTCAGGATTTCATGAAAAATTGCTTTGTGATATTTTGCTTGTATTACAATTTTCTCACTTGAGGTCATAAAAGTCAGAGCCTTGCTCTAAATTTTCCAGGAGCAGTATTCCCAGCACACCCTGTAACTACATAAGGCACTAAGTATCCTGCCCATTTTGTTAGAACAGAGTTCTCTAGAGTTCTTGGGAGGCAATTCTTGCTATAGAAATACAGCATTATGCTAAATGTTCTTTGAAATGAAAAGTAGGTATTCCCAAGTCTACTGTTCAAGTACTGTTCTTGCAGAGAAATCTGTTTTGCTGCTAAATCTTGTGATACTTCAGGATAGCTGTGAAGTTAAAAAACCTTTCCAACAGAACAACAACAGGAGATTAAAGAAAAGCACTAAGAAAAAAAACAACACCCAAAAGAAACCCCAACAGTCCCCCCCACATGTATTGCCCATACCCCCTTTCTCTCCTTCTGTTTCCACTGTACTCATATTTTATTTTCCCTCTCAAATGAAGGAATCATGTTCTTTCCAGACAAGATGGGTGAGGCTTGCCCATAATTTTTCTTTTAGAAGTATGAACTTCTTTCAGTCTAAATAAATGAAAAAAAAAATTACTGAGAAAGCAAATTATTTGCATGTACTTCAGTGTGTTAGGAAGTGTGTGATGTGTTTTTTAATGGGGTAGGAATATGCAGAAAATAGGAGAGAAAGCAGAATGTATGTGTCTGTTGCAGAGTCCTTTTTGAAGTGCATCGTTGAAGGTTTCTGGCACCAATTCTGAACACAGTCTGTCTGTGTTTCAGAGTGAGCTTCCTTTCCTGAGGCTCTGCACTGGAAATAATACTCTGGAAAGTATAAATGTATACTGTGGGGGACATCAGGAAGGGAAACCTTTAGCTCACTTAAGTGTAATGCACAGCATTGATTCCTGCAAGAAGAATTGCTTAATCATAAGCTTTAGAAAAACAAAACAGCTGAGCTTGTTTAAAAGTCAAGCTAGTGAAAACAAACCTGAGTCAGGATGTACTGGAAGGCTTATAAATGTAACTATGATATATGGATGCACCAGATTTTTAATCAAAGGAATAATTTTATCCTAGAAAAAGCACCTGAGGGAACAGAAGGGAATTGGAAGAACAGAGCAACTCACTATCACCCATGTTTAAATTTCCTTTACCCATCCTTGCTGCCATACTCCAAACTGCATTTGCAGTGAGGTGTGTTGGTATTCACAGTCCAGCAACTCTGGGTGTTACAAACAAAATGAGATATGCAGGATGGTTATATTAAAAAAAAAACAAGTCTGCAGAAAGTTTTAAGACCAGAAAACCAGACGCCCATAGCGCTAAGAGCCAAAGTGCAGATTGGATGCTCATGAATGCTTCACGAGGGGGGGAACAGTGCCTTGGCCCTGCTGGGTTTCTTGTTGGTTTTGAGTGACTGGCCTGGGGTGCAATATGAAATACAGCTGAATGCAAAATAATTTTCAATAGAATAGGACTTTTTTAGCAGTGAACTCAGATAATCAAAGAAACTGGTTTATATTTATTAATTTTGGTTTTTGTAATTTTTGTATGGTTTCTGTACAACATGATGTAGCAGCTAAATTCTTGTGTATGGAGTGGCTATCTACACTGTGCAGCAGTACCTACATTTTAATGCAGCAAAAGCTGTTTCTCCAGCTATTGTTTCCTATTTTAAAGACTGCAATAAATCAAATACTTTTTGCTAAGCATTTTGTAATTAGCTTTACAACTTGTGTATATGGAGAAAGCCATGTTAGTAATACTCTTAAAAGTTGAAGCAGAACAGACAAAATATTTTACTTGTTTTGTCCACAGAGTCACTTCCCATCCTTGTCATTTGACAGTTGATTTTCTTGCTTTCTAATACCTTTACCAAAGAACCCCAAATAAACCATTAAAAACAACTACAAAACAAACAAACAAAAAAAAAAAACCCAAAAAAACCACAAAAAAACCCCAAAAAACCAAAACAAAACCAACAAAAAATTCCTGTGTTTCTTGGATGCATCATTTTGTAGAAGTGGCTGCTGCTTATGATTTTGTGCATTTTAATTTTCCTTACTATTTAAGGAGGTTCAATATCAACAAAATGAGTAAGTTACCAAAGAAAGTTAGTGTTCTGCAAGAAATCTTGCAAAACGTATAGTTATTTTTTCGGTGTAATGCCTGTTGCCAAATGGTCAAGGCTTCACAGGAGCTGGTCAGAGTGTGTGAAGGGTTTGGTGTGAAGTGACAGTGGGGCTGGAGCCCTTTGGTGTGTATGTGGTGAATGCCAAGGGACTGTTGCAGGTGTGAATGGTTTGGGCATTGGTAGGGAATTTTGGAACTCGGGTGGTTGGGGGATGCTTTGTCTTAAGGATCATTGAAATAACTGCACATGACTGCAGAGTGAACTTCCTTAAGCCACCGGGGGACTGCCTTCTCCTCTGCATTTCTTGCCTTCCAGTAATGATATGTAAGGAGCTGCTCCATGCTACAAGCTTCAACAGTGCATTATGCTGGGAATAGCTCTTCTTGTTCTCTCATATAGACAGTGGGGACTTAATGTACAGAAATGGCTGCTCAGCAGCAGCTTAGTGTTTGGGCAGTATACTCGTGAGGATGTTGAAGACTGTTTGTGGCCTGGTTATCTGTGGTTTCCTGGTTCATGGTGGCTAGTTTACATGGCCCTTTTCCTCCCCCAGAGGTAGATAGTATGCATCTGTGATTTTTGCTATGGTATCTTTTCCTTGGTCTGTGTGGTTGTAAAGCTTGCTTGGCAGAGGGCTTGGAAAACCTACATATTTTAGACTATTTTCTTTTTTTTCCCCCAGCAGGAAAGGTGAGGAAGCTGGGAAGGATCTTGTTATCCTTTGCCAACCTGCAGTGAATTTGTCTAGTGAGCTTCCCATCCTCCCCTGTATCTTCAGCGATAGTCCTTGGTGAAATGGAGGAGACCTCTTTGCCTTGTTGGTTTTGTTCACCTGAGCTACCAGGTGCTGGCTCTGGTGAGAGGAGTAGCAGTTGCTGTCCAGCAGACAGAGGGCTGTTGGTACTGCTGGCCAAAGTGCCTGTGAGTTGAATTTGAGGCTATTTTATAGCTGCTGAAGCCAATGTGAGCCAGTGCTGGCATTTCTTTCCCCACCCTGTTTTCCCTGCTGTGCTTTGCATTGCTATAGAGGCAGCATTTGGAGTTGCTTGCTTGCAGACCTTGTGAAAACCAGTTAGGGAGAGAAGAAATAGCAAAAAGGAAGACCCAGGCTGTACTGAGGGGTGTGGGGGAGATCTTGGGGAGGCCTGGGGACATGAGCTTGCTTAACATGCCTAATTGCCAGGGGCTGCTGGTCACAGCATCCCTGGGTGAGTCACACTGGCTGTGGGTCAGCATCAGATGGGTGGAGAGCTGTGTCCCATCAAGCTGTGGCTGGTGTTTTGTGCCTCGCTGATGCCATGCTGTCCCAAGGGGAATGGAATTCCTAATCCATCCTATCGGGCACCTCTGGCTTGGGGCAGTCCTGTTCCTCTACCCCATCCCTGCAGTCACCCATGCTGCTGAAGGCCAGACTTCTGCAGGTGATGGCGGGGCATGAAGACATTGCCCCAGGTATGCCAGCATTAGAATTTTGTTTGGAGAACCAATAGATAGGTACTAGATTATTAAGCAAGCCTTGGTTCTCCCTTCTCCTTTCCTAAAGCAGCTGAAAAAAAAAGTCTGTATCATGAATTACAAAATAATTTTAGTCTAGATTTTATTTTTTTTTGAAAATGAAACATTTACCAATAATGAAACATTTACCAATTTAACTACAGTAAATAAAACACTTTTATCAACATAAACAGGAACAGAATAAGCAAAAAAATGTGTATGAAAAAACCTTAATGGATGGATGGCTTAGATCTTGGCAGTGGTGTTTTTTCAGGGACAGGAAGTGCTTTTGTGCTGGGTAGTAAAATATATGACCTCCAGTTGTTTCTGTCCTGCATGTTGTAGCTGAGCACAACTTCTAGTAATAACATTACACTGAAATTCCTTTATTTATCCTTTCTTTCTTTGAAGTCATGGGCGATATGTTTGAGTATTTTCTTTTAGTTGTTCTCAGATATAAACCGAATCTGTTCTCATCCGCTGAAGGCGGGGTCATATAAACTAATGAGCTGGCTGTTGTATAGACATCTTTCATATTATGACACACTTTCAGTATTTATGCATATGTGCCAACTACCCTGTGTCATTGCCCAGTGCCTGCTTTATAGCAAAGTGACAATTTTCCTCTTTGCTCATTTCATGGGTAAAGGGAAATCAAGTGTATTTCTGAACTTCATTTATTTGCATTGCTTCCCAAGTGCTTCTTGCAAGAATTTCACTAGAGTAAAAGGTGATGCTCTATGCCAAGTTAAAATGTTTTCTGAGAGTGAGCGAGAAAAACAATGCAGATGTGCTATACACATCTTGGCAGAGGACTAGGGCTTTTTATAGCCTATCTACCATCCCAGCTCCAGCTTGGCAAAGCATTTCTGTAGCATATATATATGGCTTTTCAGGCAAACAGTAAATGAATTTTAATGTGTCTTTCAGCACAGACTGAATCTTTCTGGAGTTGGGGACGCTGTCTCCTGATTTCAGTGCCATTTGAGCCAGACCAATTATGTGGTTGCACATTTGTCTTGGCCTTTCAGGATAGTCTCTTTTGGATTTAGTCTGTAATCAAAAGAGAATGTCAGAAACAGAAGTCTCAAATAACTTCTTTCTTTTGCCTGTAAGACTGAAACAAGAGAGATTTATGTAGGCAGAAACAATCTAAAGCTAAATACAAAGTAATTATGCAAAAAACTTATTATTCCGCTGTTTCTGGGCTGCCCTGTGAAAGTTTGAACTGCAAGTTGTAGTCAAAAGACAAATTTTATTTTACAGAGTTTGGCTAAAATGATAATGAGTTTTTCTTTTAGAGGATGGACATCTGTTAGAAATGACAAATCTTTTTTATCTTTTTTCCTGTAACATTTCTGTGCTGTGCTTAGAACTTCTGCATATCTTCAAAAGATGGATGAACATCACACACTGAACTGAACCTGTGCCCTCCCCCCTGCTTGCCAAACTAACCCATGCTTCATCCATATAATTTTGATTCTTAAGCCTTCTTGGTGTGGGACAAAGCCCTAGAGTCTCTAAGGGATTTGTGTAATTTTCCCAAAGATTGTTTTGCTTCTGGTTAGAGTATACAACCAACAGTTTATTTCTGATCTGAAGCCCCCTTTTATATTCTTTTTTTGGCTTCAGAAGCAACCAGGCAGAGAGAGGCAAAGGAGAGGAGCCCTTCTGCCACGCAACACAAGCAGTGTAACAGGCATGAAGGCTGTACTTCCCTCCTATCAGAGAAGTGGAAAGTGCTTCTTATTTAATTGAACTTGCACCAAAACTGGCTGGGTGTTCCAGAATTAAAAGTAACTAAATTAGCACTGACAGCTTATGGTTACCTCCTACTTGTGGAACACCCCTGTCCACACTTCTCTCTGGAAATAATAAAATGAATTTTAGGAAATCCTCTGAAGTACATCAGTACAATTTCAATTGGATCAGCTGTGAGCTGTAAGTTTTCTGAAGCAGATGGTCCATCTCTGGCAGGATTCTGGTTCCTGCTGAAATCTCTGGCTTCTGTGTTAATGTCAGGAATAAGGTGGGGTGGAGGAGGAGATGGCAGGGAGCTTCCCTGTGCGTCACCGCATCAGCCGCGCGCTGCTGCCCTGCAGTTCTGCTGCCAGCAGCACCGGGCTGGGCGTGCTCTGCACACCCCACCCAGCTCTCCTTCTCTTCACATTTTTCAATAAGTACCTATAGCCTCACCTGGCTTTGATGCTCACAGAAAAGGTGAGCTCAAAATAAAGCTTTGCATCTACATGTCTAGTATTTGAGGTCTGAAAATCCCAAAGAAAATATAACTTTTGTTTTTTATCCTGTTGGATTGTCATGGTGGCATGAATAAAAATACATACACCTTTTTGGTTGTGACCAAGGTCCAGATTTTTCATCCTGAATATATATCTCTGTGCAGAGTGATATATGCAGTTGTAATTATTTATGGAACCGTTTCTGATATTTGTCATTTGTATATTGACTTGTTTCAGTTCTACATTTGTCTTCTGAACACAAGTGAGAATGAAAGGTTAAGCACAATCTTTTTTGTTTGTTTGTTTGGTGTTTGGAAGAATAGCTGTTTTGAAAACATGACCTTTTTCCTGTGAATCCAGAAGGTGGCTTGAAGCTTATCAAAAGACAAGTGCTAAACTACTAAAAATTTCAAGGAAGTTTAATTTTTAATTTAAAAAAACGTTTATTCAGAAAAGACTGAAGTAAAATTCAAAGTTTAAAAAATGTTGTTAGAGTTATCATATGAGGTTGTAAATTGCCACTTTAAAACATCAGTATACTAAGTTGAAATTGATTTAATTTAGAAGATGTGTCTTGTTCTGAATGATCAGCATAAATATGTCTGCTTTTACTTTACAGACCAGTGCAGAGAACAGCTTGAATATGTTCTGCTGTATTGTGCAACATGATTGTACTTTTCATAGGAAGGATGAAAAATTCCAGAGTTGTAGAGGATGTGTATTTTTTCCCTTGCTTTTATTTTAGGAGAGTGGCTAGTACAGTGTTATATTTGATCTCATAGTCCAAAAATAATGTTTTATACAAGCTTTATGATTCTAGAAGTTTTTGAGTCCAAGGCAGTTTAATTTTTTTTTCCTAAAGCTAAATGAATTTTGAAACAACCATGGTTTCAAGTAATAGAACTAGCTAGTGAATGTATTTTTTGTTGTGTAAATTTGTTTTTTCCCCCTCCCCCAATGTACAAATGAAAGGGATAGCTTTTGTGAAAAATACTTCCTAAAATGCCTGGGAGGACTGTTTCAGAGAGAGGAAGTCTCCATGGGACACGGATGCTCAGATGGGAGGAGGGAGAGGAGGGAGGACTGGCAGCAAGGTCAAACTCTGCAGAGTTTTCCATAAACCTGCAGCTTTTTCAAGACATGTTGGATGTCTTAATCACTGACATTGAAGTCCTTTCTCGAAAAGCTTTGGATCAAAGAAAAGCTTTGAGTAAGCTGACATTTTTACTTCAACTTTGGTTTGCACAAAGCTGGCATTTAAGAAAGCTTTCTCCTCAGGGTGGGGAGGATTCCCAGCATCTCTAAGTTGGCTAAAATATTTCTTTTTTCAAATGGCAGAATTATACTTTATTGGTAATTTTTACATTTTACTTTGCCTTTTTTGCTGAAAGGGAACTGCATTCCTAATGTAACAACCTGCAATGTGTGTAGAAGACCAGAGTGAAATGACATCAGTCTTTTACAAAATCAGAAGAGTAGAAAGTGTGTGAGTCATCCAGTGAAATAAAACGTTATTAAGGCTAAATTTTACTGTATGATGCAAACCTCCTGATGAAGTCCATGCATGTGGATTTGGAACAGAAGTTTGGCCCAGCTAAGGGTGTTGCTGTGAGTCAGTGTCTGATTTCCAGCAGCTGGGAGAGTCCACTCCCTCCCTATGTGCTCTGTGTTTGTGTCCCATCACCTACCTTAGAGTCGTGGGATTTAGTACAACTACTCCTATAAACAGTCTGGTTTTTAAATTGAGGCTTACATGACTCTGTTTCTTGCCTCTCCCTTATCTTCATCACTAATGCATGAAAATACAGCAAAGCTTTGATTTAGTTTTAGGGGAGCTGGGGTCTGTGTACTGGAAATGCTGCCTCTTTGGAGGACAGCAAAGGTCCTGGCCTGCTTTATCGGTCTCTTGCAGCTGGTGCATCTTGCTCTGTGTCAATGAAAGTTCATGACCTCTGAGCAGCTCACTATGTATAGACCAGGATCTTCCCTGGGAATTCTCCTGCAGCCTGTCTGGTGCAGCCGTGGGGCAGCTCAGTGCCCAGGTGCAGGTGCTGTGTGTAACCACTTTGTGTGTGCAGTTGTTTGTCCCACTGTTGTGTGCTGGGGCTTCATCTGTTCATGGCTGGGAGTTTCTCTAGGAAAAAGCCTGTGAAAGCAGCTGTAAGACTGACTCTCTGCCAAGCTGAGGATTTCTCCTCTAGAAAGCAAAGCCCTCTGTTCCTGGAAAATAAAAATGATGTTATTTAATGGAATATTTTAAATCGTGTAAGTGTACATAATTATTCTTCTGAGTCAAAATAGAGTACACAGAGTACAAGAACAGTCTGAGAATCAAAATACGAAGACTTTGAGGTAGACTTCTTCAAGAACAGTATTTTTGGCTTCAAGAATAGGAGAGCAGGTTTCATATACAAGAGTGTGCCTCTGTGTGTGTGTGTGTGTATTTTTATATATATATATATATATATATGGAGGTATAAACACAAGGTTGTTATTTTGATGCTTGCAAGCTTCTATCAGTCCGGACATCTTGATATTTAAAAAAGTATGAGGCATTTATAAAAAAAATTAATTTAAGTTATTGAAACTTCCATTGTATTTTTAACAGTGCAATTGGTATTAATATAGGAGAGACAAAACAAAGGCCCGTTGGTTGCTACAGGAAAACTGGCAAAGTTAATTTAATTTATTTGAAGTGTTTTACAAAAATACATGGATGGAGCCTTGTGTTCAAATGAAATGGTTTGAAACTTTGGTTGGTTTGTTGCAGCCCTGGCTGAGGAATTGTTAGTGTATGCTATCTAAAGTGTATGCTAAACCAGCCAAAAAAGATTCTGTATTTTAGTCTCTTTCTATTCATCAAAGTGTTTTCTTTTTTTCTCTACTCCGTTACAGAACAACATGCAGATTTTTCTCTGTAATGGAGTTTAAGACACTATCTCCATGGACCTGCCTGTAGCCTTGTGCTCTAATCATTCAGTTAGCAAGAGATGGTACAGCCACCTTCTTCTATCTGCATTTGGGTACTAAACCCATTAGAGAGATTCCAGGTATTTAAAATCAACTGGTTTTCTGAAAGAAAAGCTCTGCAGTTTCTAAGAGCCTGTTTTTTTTTCTCTCTCTACACCTTATTAGACAGGTTTGTTGCTTATTCTTCTTAGTCTCAAGCATACTGTATGTGTTTTATAGGAGTTAATTACAGAAAACAGAAGTTGCAGTATTTTTAAAAATACTGCTTTTCTGTGAACACATGAGCTGCACCTAAATGAACATGTGAAACACAAATTTTTTCTATTTTATTTAGTTTTTAGTCAGTCCTGTGTGAAACCTATTTTTGCCATGAGTTATGAATAATTATTACAATTCTGTGTATGTATACAATATAATTAGGCTGTTACATTGAAAACATTTTCAATAAGGCTCTGAAAGCACATAAAGAACTAGAAACTGGAGGTTTCAAACTCTGGTTTGACTAAGTACAGGATACTCTCTAATTTGTCTAGCAGAAGAGAAGAGAGATAATTACTTGGGTTTTACTGGGCTTGAAGGTATAATTCTAGGTGGAGTATTATGGTGTGCTTGAGTATATTTCTAACATTGTCCCTGTCTGTGCAGTTGTAGTAATTCCTCTGTACTTTCTGCCAAAATTGACTTTGTTACGAAGATGGGAAATTCTAATTTAGACTACAGTATAAGTTATGACTGAAAACACCCCTGTTATATCATTCTTATATTAATCAAAACTTCTGGAGATGCAAATCAAAGTGCTCTGAGCTCAAAAAATTAAATAGTTTTTACAATTTTACATGTGATATACTCACAGCTTAGCTGAAAAGACTTGAAGGTTTACTTCTTGTTCAAAATAGGGCTTGGCATTGCCTCACTGATTTAATGTTTTTTTTTATTGCTTTCTTTTCTGGTCAAGAAGACTAGCTGGTTTTGCTTCTCTCTTAATAAAATCTTCTGCTTGAATTTGGACGAGTGCAGGCACGCCGTTAGAGATTGAAGCGATTTTGAAAGACGTGTAATGGGTTAGAGTTCAGTGTACTGCTGTTAGCTGCTCCCTGTCACTGGGGGTGACAAGGGAGAAGATAACTAAGGGACTAAAAGCAGGTTTTTAGTGCATTAGTGAATGCATTCACAGGGCTTCGTGTGGCAAGCTTTGCTAATGTTGATGGGTGCTAGTGCAGTTGGCTCTGGGAGGGGAGTGCAGTGTCTGGTTGGAAGAAATGCTGCTGTGTTAAGTGGAAGGGGTGTGCTTTTGAATAAGTGTTTTCCAAGAGCTGTCCTCTCTATTTGCTTTAACCTCTTGGAATGCCTTCTATTTTCTGCTTCTGCCCAGGTATGGAAGTGATGGTGAATAATAAGCAAATGTAGGTGATGGAGGAGGAAAGTGGGAGGTTTTGGTGCACCTGGCAGCTGCAGCTTTTTTTTATTTATACCAAATTCTGGAGCTGGAAGTGAGACTGAGGGAGGAGTTTGAAAATGAAAAGAGTCCTCATTAAGTCATGAGTAAGGTTCCTTCATTAGAGTTTTTCTGTTATGGGCTCTCTTGACTACTCAGGAGTGTGGCAGTAGGGTTCTGATTATACTGGGGCTAGCCTCAAGCTTAGACCTGAGCTTAGTTATTGATTTGAAAAAGAGAATTACTGTTGATTTGTGAGGAGGAGCTGTTACTGTTGAGCTCTGAACAAAACATGGATATGAATTAAAATGGCAGAAAAGATAAAATATGGAGCTGGTACCAGTTAGCATTAGTTCTGCCTATTTCCTGGTGAGGTCTCCAGCCAGATATGGTGCTAATATTTTTTCATCTTCAGCATGGGAATACCTTACCGCATGATCAGTCAGTAGGACTGAAGCCATAGTAAACCTTAGTGTCAATTAAAAAAAAAAAAAAAAGCCTTCAGAAGTAATGAATATACTTGAAAACAAAACAAATGGTCCTTGAGAGTATTGTTTATAGATGTTTAATTTTAAGGTACTTTCTTTCCTTCACACTAACATGAAATGCTGCACTGGAGTTTGTGCCGTGGGTTAGCAGCAATCAGAACTTTGAATTCAAAGAGAATTGCAGATCTGTTTTATTTAATCTTATAAAATAAGCGTGATTACAGTAGTTGAATTTATATGCTGATTGTTCTTGAAGTTTCAGAAAAGCATTAGGCATGTTTAGAAAAGAGTGATTACATACTTAAATCAGTGCCACTAGAAGGAATTGAAATTACACTCCTTCAAAAAAGATTGAGCAATTTGGAAAAGTAATAGCTAAATATTATTGCTACAAATTGTTCCCTGGAGATGAAAGTAAGGCCTGCTTTGGTTAAAGTATCTTGAAAAGTATTTAAGAGATAAATTAACAGGATACCATGATTATTTCCACATTGCTTTTGCAGATACTTACTGGAAACCAGTTTTCCTTGGTGGGTTTGACTTGGAGGTACCTGCTCGTGTGCCCAGGAGTGTGCTAACCACAGATAGTGTTCCATGGGTGTCTCTTAGAGATGAGATGGTGGAGTGGTGGGGTGTGGGGTCCTGGCCTCTGTCAGCCTCCTTAGGCAGTGTAGAAAGCTCTGTCCACGAGCTAGAATGTGCCCATAGGAGAGGAGGACAAAGATGGGGAATGTAGTTATAGTCTTGGGAACAGTTTTATAGAGCACAAGGGAGACTCCTAAACCTTTCACTATTAGCAGGGTTTTCCTATGACACAAATCAGTAGAAATGCTCCATATATCTATTCTGGTGTTGATTTGTAGGTGTTTTTCAGCATATGTTAGTTTGCCACTTTATTGTTCCATTTACCAGCTTGATCCAGCAGCCACAGGTGGCATGTTGCTCCTCCTCTAAAGCAGTCAGGGAATTGCTGTGCAGACAGCAGGCAGTGCCCAAGCACCCTGCTGCCTGTGTGTGCTGTGGTGCAGGGAGTGAGGGGAATCTCCTCCCACCTGCACCCTGCTTGCAGCAACTGCAGAGGGGCAGGGAGATCTCATGGGTACCCCTGGGCATGGCTGACAGGGTGTAAAGCTCCTGGGATGCTAAAGCTCTAAATCCTATTAAAAACACCCAATATCATAGCTGACCTGAACTGAGATGAATTTTTCTGTGATTCACATAACTTATGTGAACTTTCTGTGTGATTCACATAACTTGTACATTCCTTCCACATGGTTTAGCAAAGCTGTTTATATTGCAAAGTCCTACCCACCAACCCTTGAATTTGAAGTTCCCTGTGGAATAATACAGCCATGAGGACAGAGAATAGTATTTAATATTTTGTCTTAAATTTATATTTACAGTGTGATGAACGTGTGAGGCATTGTATATAAGAATGATTTTGTAGTTCTCTGTGTATTAATCATTGTTTAGAGTTCAGATACTACATGATTAATTGACTGTGTCCATTTGGGAACATATATCAGAATTGCCTGTTTCTGTCTTTCATGGTATTTGAGATTAATGGCCCCCAAATGAAAATCTTATTTCAAGTACTTTTCTGAAATAAATTAGGATCCTCATATTAAGCTGGATGTCACTTGGGTAGACAACTCTACACTCTTAAATTTTCTCTTGAAACATTTTACCAGACTCTTTTTTTTGTTGTTTGTTTGTTTTTGTTTTGTGTTTAGTTTTGTTTAATCAACATCTGTCACATGTTGGTGTACAGCATGCAGGTCTGTATGTACAGACATATGAGTGTGGTTGGTTATTCCAGTAAAACCCATCATTCTAGTCTAAATCTAGTAGTGCATTTGAAGAGCTATTGTGGTGACTGAAAAAAACAATAAACTGCTTAAATCCAAGTAATGCTGCAATGATGGGTGGAGGTAAATAAACTCTTGGAAGAAACAGAAAGCACTTCTTTCATCAGACTCACTTATAGTTCAATTGTTGAGCTGCAATCCTAGGATGTTCTGCATTTCTTCAGCATTGTTGCCCAAATTCTAAAACCCTGCCTACAAGATTGTGCACCATTTTAGACCGTACATTTCACTGCATGTTCATGAGCTATGGATTTGATTACTGTAATTTGTCATCTGGAGTTTATACTAATAATTAAAAATTGTAATCCAGAAACAGTTTTGTTGTAATGTTTGTTGTATTTAGATGCAGATTATGAAGTAAGTTCTGTGTTATGGCAAAATAGGCTAAAAATGCACACTTATCTTTCCTTACTTGTGGATTTGCCACAATTGGAGTTTGTGGCAGTGCTTCAATAGATGTCTTTTTTACAGGGGATTGAAATAAATCCCATGTAAAAGCTTATTTTTTCAGTTTGGGCAGGATACTGTTGTTTGGTGCTCACAGCATGGGCATAATGGAGTTTAGAGATGCAGTGTCATATTTAACTTTTTCCCCTTAGCAAACAGAACATACTTGCTCATAGTGTAAACAATCAGTAATCGTGGTGAAAAGTGTGTCATTCTTTCATAGCCAAATGTAAAGCTTTATTCTTCATTTAATGAGTATCAAATTTGGTTGCCACATGATTCTAGCAGCAGCACAAAGTAACTTTTCCTTTTTTGCAGGTGCCTGACTTAGTGCTAGTATCAGAGTCCAGGTGCTGACCTGGACCTGCCCTTTGGTGGTGGCACCTCCTAGTGGTTACAGGGCTGTGAAGAAATGTCATCGTGTCATTAGTTTTGACAGTGAACAATGTTTTCAGTGCAATATTTTTGGAACAGACTGCCAGGAGACATGTGAAATGTAGCCAGAAGCCCAGGACCTGGGGGTGTTGATCATCAGCTGGGCTGACCATGAGCCAGTGTGTGCCCAGGTGGCCAAGAAGGCCAGTGACATCCTGGCCTGTGTCAGCAATAGTGATACAATGGCTAGCAGGACCAGGGCAGTGATTGTCCCCCTGTACTGGGCACTGGTGAGGCCACACATTGCCTTTGTTCTGCTTTGGGCCCCTCACTGCAAGAGAGACCCTGAGGGCTGGAGCATGTCCAGAGAAAGGGGACAGAGCTGGTGAAGGGTCTGGAGCACAAGTCCTAGGGGGAGCAGCTGAGGGTTGTTTAGCCTGCAGCAAAGGAGGTTCAGCAGAAACATTATTGCTTTCTACAGCTACCTAAAGAAGGTTATTGCAGAGTGGGGGCCTGTCTTTTCTCCCAGGTAACAAGTGATGGGATGAAAAGAAATGTCCTCAAATTGCACCAGGGGAGCTTTGAATTGGATCTTAGGAAAGGTTTCTTCACAGAAGGGGTTATCAAGCATGAAAAGAGGCTGCCCAGAGGAGTGGTTGGGTCAGCATCCCTGGAGGTACTTAGAAGACATGTAGATGTATCACTGAGGGACGTGATTTGTGGTCAGCTTGGCAGTAGTGGGTTAACAGTTGAACCTGATGATCTCAGAGGTTTTTTCCAACCTAAGCAATTCTGGGATTCTGTGCCTAGTCCTGCATTGACAGAGAAGGAGTCCCATGCAGTGCCACAGGCTGGGCTGGGGACAGTGAGTGGGCAGGAGCCAGCCCTGCACACTGGCAGCAGGCAGTGTCAGCAGGGCATATCTGGGAGACAAAGGAAGGGATCATCCCCCTCTCCTCAGCATGGTCCCTGTCCAATTCTGGGATGTCCTCAGGTCCCTTCCAGTCTGAATTACTCCTTGGCATCAAGAGATTCTATTCTGTTTAATAGGTAATGAAATTATACAGTATACAGGAAAGTTGATTTAAAGCAATTAGTGATATGATTTCTCATGTGTCAGTATAGATTGCTTCTAGGTAAAGTGGATGAGTTAAATAAAAATCCCAGCCTTTCATGATGCATGAAGGTAATGTATTAATAGAAAGAACTTGCACATCCTTGTAGCGTGGGAAGACAGGAAGTTTACTGCTACAGTAGACCTTGGACTATTTTCCTTACAGATGAGGAAATTACCACTTCATTTCAGAAAAACAGGGATTTAATATATATATTTGAAAGTTTATGTAAACTGTGGAGTGGCTAACAGCCAAATTTACCATTTTTAATACCAACCTTTTGGCACTTGAAGCAAGATTAAGTAGTTCCTTGATGCTTTTTTTGTACTCCAGTAGGAATGCAGCACAACTCAATATGTAGCAGTGTTCCAGCAGTTTACTGGCCCTGTTAGTTCAATTTAATGGGTTTTAGGGGACATTTAATTGCTGAAGTGGAAGACTATTTGGCTCATTTTTTTGGCTGGCAGACTTCTGTACTGAGGGATGGCATTGCTAGTGTAATGTGATTAATTTTTAAGTAAATCGTTGTTGAAACTGGACTTACAGGATGCATGCAAAGCCCAATATTACTTTTTTTTTGCTTCATAAACACCCTGTCTAACATTTCAGTGTGTCAGGAAGAATGATATTTGCCATATGTTCAGATTCTGTCTTGGATGGTTTCTGGTAAGCTAAAGCCCCTTTAGCAAGGCTGTGAAAGCATTGGTGAGTCCAAAAGTGGAACAAGATACTTCAGTGATCAGGCTTGTATGTTTCTCCCTTTTTCAAAACTGGTTCATATCAAATCAGTGTGCATCCCTTGTTTGAAGACATTGTGTATAACCAGGTGTGCAGGGATTTGAAAAAAGTTGAATCTTAGACCATACTCTCTCGTTACAGCATGAAGTGTAACCTTCCTGAATGTGTTTGCCTCTTTCTCAGTAAAACAGAATAGTAAGAAATTAGCTTTAGTGTGGTGCATCGTCAGAACAAAGAGCAGTTTTACAGGTTAAGGATCAAAAAGATGAAAGGATAAGGCTTATTTTCTGCTGTACAGTATTCAGTTATTTTCTGTTGTAGTCTGTGGCCCTTTTTTTCTTGATTTCATGGGATACTGGGCAAGTGCATGTGAACGTGCTCTAAAATTTGTGTGAGGGGAGTGACTGCAGGTGGAGTGAGGTCAGAAATGGAAAAGATAACTGTCCCTTCAACTCATCCCCTGGTAACTTAAGAGTTGCTACAGGTGTCAGTTGCCTTCTGAGCCTTACTGGGCTGCTTTCATATATGTTAAGTGTTTTTGTGGCTTGTGCCCTTGCCAAGACAGTGAATGCACTTGTGTTGTACCAGTATTGCCCCTGTCCATGCTGCAGCAGCAATGTACTTTAGAGAGCACAGTGGGCTTTGGAGCTGATTCTCCCACTGCTGCTTGTGTGTGTTATGCAGTAGATCTTTGGGCCTGAAATTCAAGGAGACAGATGATGGGATGGAGATGCAATTTAAACCCAGGGACTTGTTCTTGCTGGCTTCTCAGGCTGTGGAAGGTAACTGGAAGCCAGCTGACGTTGCAAGCCTTCATGGCTGTCTTTTGGCACCTGACTCCTTGTTTAGATGGTTCCCGCCTGCAGCACAGGGCTAGACAGGGAAATGAATGAATTCACTGGCAAATTTTCAGATATATTAGTTTTTTATTAACCATAGTTTCCTTTCAGACAGTGTTAACACGCCCAAGTGCCATATGCTGCTGAACAAACAAGTCCAGTACACACCCCAGCCTGGTGATTTAGTTGGTTTTTATCTGTGTGAATTCTTGCCGCAAAGGCTTTATCTGTTCTCAAAAAACTCAATCCAGTGAAGACAGCCACACACATGGCCTTATAATCTTGAATTCCAGATGGTTTTAAGCAGAAACGAATAATATATACTTACTTTCCCTTTATCTCCTGATTTATAATTGAGAAGTTATATTTACATACTTGGATATGCTTCTTCTCTGTCCTTTGTCCTGGTGGAGAGTATTTTCCTTTGAGAGTTACACTGAAATACTTGTGCACAACTGTCCAACTGATAGTGGTTTTAAAAAATCATATAAGGATCTGTGTTAAAGCAAGAAGCTATAAATTATATCTAAATTTAAATAATTTCAGTTGGTTTTGATAGGCGTGGAGAGCCTCTGTGAGCTTGGCAAAGCCAATCCATTTCCCAAGAGTGTTGTGTGGTAAAAAATACACTTCCTATTTGGGCAAGAGCAGATCAGAAAATAATAGGAGTGTGGGGGGGAAAATACCTGTCTGTCTTGATTTCAAGATGTGTAAAAATTTGTAGTGGCAACTGATCTGCACCCAGCTGAAGGGAAGCACAGCTGGGAAATGTGGGCAAAGGTAAGAAGTACAGAGACCTTTTGGGGGGAGCTTGGTGTCCTCCCTCAGTAGTGTTCTCTGCATGGGCTTCAAGCAGCACACAAGAAATGACACACACACTCCTCTGCCATGCCAGCTCCAAGTATGTAATTGTAGCCAGGCAGATTAATGTCGTTTTTCTGATGCTTCAGGACATCCTGCTGGTGACAGGTGAGATCAAATCGCAGTAGTGGGCTCAATTAGTAAACACTAAGCATTGTTCATCAGGCTTTTAGGAGCCTGATTTTCTGCTTTCTGTTAGATTGCTGCTTGTCAGAGGTTTGTGGTGCTGTCTTCCTGTAAGATAGGGACAAAGTGTTTTAAAGAATAATCTTATTTACTGTTACTTTTAATGTTAAATATTTCAATATATTTTTGGAAAGGGTACATTTTGAAAACCAAGGCACCTACTTAGATGTAAAGGAATAAGAAATCTTCCTATGCCATTAATAAGAACACATTGCTGTTTCCATTCTGATTTCTAGATATTGTTTTCCACATATGGTCCTTGTTTCCATTATGTGGGAATATGAAATTGTTAGCTACAGAACGCTGAATGATACTACTTAAACTAATGGTTTTCTCAGTTTTTCTTTTGTGCTTTTTAGAAGTCATTTTATGTAATAAACAGAATGTGAATGGCTGCATTCTTGCTGCCTTTGTAATGTGCTCTTGCTTGCAGTCTCAGTGCTGGTGTTCAGTTAGCAAATATTTAACTTCCATTGCTGAGGATTAGAAAATGTGGTGCTCATGAGCTTAAATTATGAGTACCTTTATAATTATCATCAAGTTGAAGAGTTAAATGGGTGTAGACAGGAAACAGGAGATCTGACTTGCTTCGACTTGAGCTGAGTGATGCAATATTTAAATGAAGATATTATAAATCAGGTTTAGCGTTACTTCTATCCTTGTATTCATTCAATGAACTGAACTTGCTGGTTCTTCTACATGAACTAGTGACAAAGGCATCTATGCAGCTTTTTCAAAATAATTGTACTTTGCTAACTTACACATTGGTGGAGCAGTGAAGCTAATGAGTTCTCTATCACCACTTGCTTTTCTGTCTAAATGCACTGCAGATTTGGAGAGTGCAGTACCTTTTTACGCAATCATAGCAGTGGAAGAATAAAAATGTAGCTTTATTTTATTGATAGAATATGAAAATCTGATTCTGCTATACAAATTCAGATTTTGAAACAACAGCATCATGTCTGACTAAATGGTAACTCTGAAGCAGGTTTCTTGAAAAACTTGTGGGAGATGTAAAAAATATTGTTTCATAGTTTTTTTCCTTTTTTTCTTTTTTTACAGAAACTTGACTTTTATAAACTTGATTTACTTAGATTTTTTTTTTTCTTCTGTTTAACAACTAGAAGACATTTTTCTTTTTACTTGTGTAAGCACCCTGTTGCAGGTACCCTGAGCGCTGCCACCCAGAGAGGGGGATCCCAAAGGTGTTCAGGTGTCCTGAAGGGGTGACTGGACTACTTAGCCCCACAGATGTAGTTATGTCTACTCCAGTAAACTCTGTAAATAGCCAGTTTCCACTTTAGGAACTGTTCTGAGCCAGAGCAGTGTATTTGACTGCTTCAGAGAATGTTTGAGGACTGTACTACTGCTATTGCATAGGGAACTGTGAACATCTGTTTACTGGCTGAGATTGAGAAATGCAGCTTGACCAAGCCATGAATACAGATGCACTTGTAACATCCATGTAGGAGTACTTGAATTCCAACCTGTGTCAAGTCTGGTTCAGTTTCGTTCGTATTTAGCAGACAGTGTATATGAGCTGACTCTAGTACAACATTGTGTTCATTTTAGACAGATCACAGAACACGAATTTAAATGTGAACGTTTTTGCAGTTTGGTTTTTTCATGTTGTTTGGTTGAATAATATATAGTAATAATTGCTAAAACTTGGAACCATAAATGGCTATGGATTTTCATAACTTGGTAAAATCACTAGTTTGAATGTTGTTTTCTTTTTTTAAGTTTCTTTCCCCCCCAGTGTAGTGTAACTAATCTCTGTACAATGTGAGTATTCCCTTCCCTCTTAGACCTCTCTTCCCTCCCAATCCTCCCCCATCAAATCCTTGATTTATGCAAAACCTTTAATAGAGTAAAAGGGCCTCAAGAGAAGACTGTTCTAATGTTTGGAGAGGGCTTTAATGAAAAGTTGCATTGTTATTTCGTATTTACTTACCAAATCCCGCCAGAGTAAGTTCTTGCCAAACTAGTTTTATATATTTCTTGTCTGGTCTTGCTCACGTATTATTTTGTATCAGGATCTTGTCTGACAGGAAAAGCCACCAGAGCAGTTCAGGCTATGGCAGTACTAATAGGTGATGCAGAAAAAATGAAGTCTATCTAAAACTTCTTATGCAATATTGAGAAACTTTTAAAGGAAGTAATTAGTAGAAGCATCTTATATATCAAAGCTATTTTTAAGTAGATTGTGCATGCTGAAGTAGCACAATAGTTATTTAGAAATGGGTGTTTCTGCTATTGATTCTGTAGTTGTGAATGTTTTTTTACATTTGCCTTGGAGGTAGGAAACAGTTGTGGTAGGAAGCAAAAAAACAAGGATACATGGGTATTGAAGTTGTAGTTTCAGCTTGGGTGCTGTTTGTTTTGATGGATGTAGTTAGGTCACTGAGCCTGTATTGCAGTTACCTGTTTTTAGTGTTTCCATTCTTCAGTAAGAAGATTAATTGTTGCAAACAAAAATGGTGAATTGGGTGATGTATGAGGGATCAGGCACTCTTAAAGGCCAAACTCAGTTTTCCATCTGTGATTTTGCAGTGAAGGCTGGTTTATGGTTCAATTCCAGTTTAGCTTTGAGATGGAGAATCTCAGCAGAGGAAACCTGAGTCAAGTTCTTCAGGAGTGCAAGGTGCTTCACAGCCTGTATGGTCTTTGCAAGCATGTTTCAATCTTTGGTGTAGATATAAGAGGCAGAGGAGATTTTTTTAATGGGCTGGAGGATGAGGAAGGATCTTTTTTCCTTTTAATCTGAGAGCAAAGACTTCCCTTCAAACATGTTTGTTAAGAAATGTTGAAAGATTTCTGGTGTACACAGGTGACTCTGTCCAGCCCTGTCTGTGTTAGTGGAGTATTCAAACTTACCAGTTTATTCTAGTGTCTGCATTGTGTACCTTTTTTACAGAGCAGGTTTGTGTATTACCTAGCTATGTAGGCACCTCTATATGCATGACAGTGTGCATAATGTATTACCATTTTTAATTATTCCCAAATCTTTACTTTTAAAAAATGTATGCTAAGTTATACCCTGTAATATGCTACAACAGTAAATCTGTTTAGAGAAAACCCACATACTAGAAATCCAGTTAATTGTATAATAAGTGCTTGCTTAGAAGAAATGGAAGGTAATGAAATTTAATACTTAAGAGAAATCAGAGAAAATAGTCTGTAATTTAATTTTTGGAATGACCAGCCTAATGACTGTAAAATGAAAGTTCTGAAATCTGATAATCTAATGATGATGACTTACAGCAATATTTAAGGAGGATGTACTTATACAAACAATGAAGTAAGTTTCATAGTACCAGATATCTCCCAATTATTTGACCTTTGTATATATCATAGGCAAATATGTGGAGTTCTAGGATGTTAAAGCCAAGATGAATATCTGTTTATGTTCTTTTATGCAGCATGTTCTGTCAAGATTTAAATATATATATGGATTTAAAGGAATTCTGGTAGTCCCATTTCTTGTCCTGTTCCATCTTTGAGAAATCAAAATATTTTCAAGCCTTTTAGGGTGAAGGGTATTTATTTATTTATGACTTCTATTTTTAGTGTGGGTGAGTTTTTGTTTAGTTCTGGTTTGGCTTTGGTGTGATGTTTTTATTATTTTTGTTTGTTCGTTTTGTCACTTCTAGACACCATAACTAAAAAGGTTCATGCTAATTGCTATTTTTAGGAAGTCAGGAACTTTGCAAGTTGATGCAATCTTGATGGTCCTCCCAGCAGAAACGTTGTGCAGCCACGATTTCCCAGTGAAAAGCAAGAGAGGTCTTTTACAGTGAGACACCAAACAACAGCCCGGGGCGTTGGGGGGTGTATTTGAGAAGCAGGATTATGTAGCATGATCAGGCCAGGTGTTTACAGGGCAACTTTTCCCCATTAGGAAACAAATCCCTTAAGAACAGCATGTCAGCTACTAACCAGCACTTGGGTCATGTGCTGGAGACACTTTGTGGACACAGCCTTGCTCCCTATGGCTTCCTTTGCTATCAAAAGTAGTAATAAAGACTGTAAAGCCAGTCCTCCCAGTTACTGCTAGACACCTGTATAAACACAAAGCCACATGCACACATTTGTATGCATATGTATCTGTGTGTATATGTATCTGTGTGTATATATAATTTTTGATTTCAAATGTGGAAAGTGCTCTCAGTATACATTTTAGATATTCCATTTACCACTTCTAGCAAAGGAGAGGTAGAAAGCATTTTGATGGTGTTTAAATGTTGATTTATGCCTTTTATAGCTGTTCTGTAAAACCCTCACATCTTTTACAGCTGCATGTAACCTTTTGTGCCTGTTGACTATTGTCTGGCATGCTTTATTTTGTGGACAATGTATTTTTCTTCCTTTTATGGAAGGAATATTGGAAATGTAATGTGCAGTAATATTTGGAATATGTCAGAGTCCTATGTGTCAGTGATGGGATTGTGACTCATGCAGATCTGATAGAAGAGGGAAGACTACATATCTAGTCTGAGGCAATTTAGAAAAAGAACTTGGACTTCATGTCTAAATTTACATTTATTTACAGAAATATGACCTAAATAGATGTTTGATGCCAAGAATTTCTAAGACTGTGATGCTGACTATATGGTGGAATAACATTTTCCTGTTGGCATGTGATAATCTGATACTATTTTCTTCTTCTTTTATGCAGGATCCAAACTACTGGATACAAGTCCATCGACTGGAGCACGGGGATGGTGGGATCTTGGATCTTGATGACATTCTTTGTGATGTAGCTGATGACAAAGACCGTGTAAGTACACATGGCTACAAAAGCATTGTGGCACAAACTGCACATCATCAGCACATCAGTGGTGTGTGTTTCCTGCATGTGTCCCAAAGTGGGAGCCAACACAGAGATTTTAGACATTTTTCATGTAGTTTGCCTGACAGATGTGAGAAATTGGTTACTTGTCAGGGTTTTTCTCTTAATTGAAATCATGGGTTTTCCATCCTTTCTGGTTCTTCAGCCATTCAAATAGGAAAAGGATGCTGCAAGGATGAAAATACCTCCAACAGTGGAAAATTCCTCAAAAGTGGAAAATTAATGTGCAAAAATAAAGCATTTGTAAGTTGATGTTGCAGCTTTGTGTTACCAGTTGAATATGTGCAAAAAGATCCTGCTGGTTTTAAACTATTGAGTGTTGTGGTTTTTTTTTCCCCCAAAAAAATCGTTTTGAGAGGAATTGCTAGTTACACAGAACTTGAGACAATAATTATACACTGTTGAGCCTTGAGTGTTTTTATTCTTTTTTAAGCAGTGATTTAGATCACAGTCGACCAAGAGGCCTTTTGTTTATTGGCTATTTGTTGAAGTTATAGATACAAGTATCTTTGAATTACTTGTTCAAAAAAAATGTGGGTAAGAAACACTGTGGCAAACTGCAAAATCATGTAAATATGCTACTTTTCTCTAGAAAGCTGAAGCTCTTGAAAGCATCTGAGCCTGATAGAGACTTCAGTCTGGAAACATGTTTCAGGACCACACTCCTTCACAGACAGTATCCTTAATTGCCTCTGTTGGAACAGGCACTGTCAAGGCTCCTTGAATACTGGCCAAATGATGACTCTTTGGCTAATTTTTCAGAAATAGATACTTTGCCTGTAGTTATTTCTTGTGACAAAACTTAATTGACATGGTTATTTCAACCAGGACTTTATAAAGAAAAAATATGTGAGGAGTCTTGGGACGTGAAGACTCCTCACTGTCTGAAATGTTGGGATTACTCAAGCTGTATAGAGTAACAGTGCTGAGTTTTCAGGAATTTCTTCCATAAAAATAGTGCCCAGATAAGATTTCATGAAAAGCTAATTAAAAC
Source organism: Serinus canaria (assembly GCF_022539315.1). NCBI lineage: Eukaryota > Metazoa > Chordata > Aves > Passeriformes > Fringillidae > Serinus > Serinus canaria. The sequence continues at coordinate 13,671,506 of NC_066315.1, forward strand.
CTCTAGTTGGTTATCTCATATTGAAGTGCTCAGCTGTGTGATTAGTTTAGCTTTTGCTTACAGGCCTCAGGGAGGCTGGTGCAAGTTGTCACTAGATATAAATATTTATATATATATATACATGCACACAGAGACTTATTTGAATTATGCACTTCTTAGCTCCTCATGTCCTCTTCCCCTCAGAAGTTTGAATTCTGGTGACTTCAAGGCCTTATTCTTTGGTTGTTACCTTGCCTTGCTACCTTCAAGTGGGGTAATTCCTCACAGTGAAACTCTGTGGGTGTTTTTATGTGCATGACTAATAGCTGGAAAACTCTGACTGCAATTGAAGCAAGCAAAGTTATTATTACAATATTGTTTTTGTGTATAGATGGACAAGATACTTAGCAATTAGTAATATTTATCTCTGCATTTGCCAAGCTCATCTCTACTGATGGCACCTATGAGTTAAATTTCCTTTTTTTAAAGGACCTTGCAGCATTGATTAGGAAGGTGCAATATAAACATGGACTGTGCTGTCCTGGTTTATTTCCTTGAATTAGTCATTCTCACTTGACCTTCACGTTTGGGTCTTTTCAAGTATTTTGGTCATTAGTCATTGGTTTTTAGTTTCCTGTAGTGTGTTTTACAGCTGACCTTCCTGGCTCCCTTTAGTTTTGTGTTGTTACTTTGCTTCCATAGCAAGTGTATCAACTGGTTTTGTGTTGCTATACCTTAATACACGTCTCATTAATGTGAGGTTTGGCATATATCTCCAGTTAGGGATATTTTGTATCTTATCTTTACACTTAAGCATACCTTGTAAAAAGGCATTTAAACAGATGGTGTCTAAACATGTAATTAAATGATTACTGAAGTCTGTAGGATTAGTTGTGCTTAAAATCTAACATTTGCCTATATCTCTCTTTTTTAAAATTGGGACAGAAATGTCTAGGATATTGAAAAACTGATCGCTTAATGTTTTAGTGTTCATTTTCACAAGGAATTTCCTTACATTCTTGAAGAGAAGTTTGTTGTGTTACTACCTGACATCTGTATTTTTGAAAATTAGTTTGCTCTTACCGTGGTTCTTTAGATGTAAGGATCAGTGATAAATGTGATTTTTGTCTTTGGTGATGCTTTTATGGTTTAATTGTGCAGTGTCATATCATTACAATACAGAATGCAGAGTAGCTAAGGGCCACTTGTCCTCTTGATGGATTTATTGCTCTGTACAGTCAACTGCCATAGTAAAATAAAACACTTCAGTGATGTGAAGAATATATTTACTCCTAGTCCACTGTCTCCATGGAGAAAATGTTTTGTCCTATAACAAATACAAAGACCCTTAGAGCAGCTGTTCTGAATGGAATGAGAGAAGTATCTTTGATGGCGTCCTTCACATTAAAATGTGGCATGCTAGGATGACTTTATTTAGCTTCTTCTGTCCCTATATTTTGTAATTCTCCTGTCACTTACTAAAACAGAATGGATGAGTAAGGGTTAGCCCTTTCAGTTGCTTTCTGGAATAATTTGTGATGCTCAGTGTTGTTCCTCCTTTAAAAAAAAAGGAGTAAAACATGAAGCAAACTACATGGAAAAACTGATTTTGCTAAGCTGTTTGTTCCTTTTTTGTTTCTGAAACAGCTTTACTTAAGCCCTTTAACTTAGTTCATTGAGAAAGTGCATAAAGCACTCTAACTTAGCCAACATAAGATGTGGACATTCATATTCCACATATCACTGCATGTGAAATGTGGAATATAACTGTTAACTGTTATAAGGTTATTACCTTTAACTGCTTTGTTAATGCAGTTAAAGGTAGTAACCTTATAATCAAAAAATTAAACGCTCATTTAAATAATTTTTTTAAGAAAACTTTTTAATATTTATTGAAATGTATTTTTTTCCAGGTTTTACTGTGGAGATATGGGTGGTTTTCAAATATGGAAACATATCAGTGTTTTTTACATTTATATATCTCTGTGTATACGTGAATACAAATGGGCAGACTTGTTACTCTTTTTGAAAAATATTTGGCTACAAGAAACAAGATCCGATTTTCAACTAGCATTTAATCAGCTGTGTAACCTACTTCCATTATTTTAAAAATACAGGTTTCTTCTGCATTTAGTGATTAGACCAATATTTTAAAGATAGGTTAATAACCTGTTTAGTTTGGATTTCTGTAACTTGCAAAAGTAGCCCTTTCTATGAAGACTCTCAAAAAACATATGTCATCTTGATAAGTTTCCAAGTTGATGATAGCATACTTGATGACCTCAGTTCATTTTTTAGTAGGCAGACTTTTTCCGTGGCAAAAAAACCCCAAAACCCAACTGCAGAAAAAACCCAGAACCCAACCATTTTTAACTGTGTTTTCTTCGGCTAGACTGAGGCACGTAGGCACTTGGGTGATTCTCACACTTTGGGTGTAATATGGAAGTGATTATTCTAAGATCTCATAGACCCTTGTTTACCCATGAAAAAATGTTGAGAAAACTGTGGTGTAATCTCGTTAAAAAAAACCCAAACACAACTAACATACCCATGGGTATATTCATACCCATATATGTGTATGAATATAACTTGCCCCCATTTGAATTCTCAGTGAAATAGTAATTTATATTTTGAACAAGTTGAAAAAAATTTTTGTTTGCAATTATATGTAATTTTTTAATGAATAGAAATGCTCAGACTGTTGCTCAATGGGAAGCTTTAGAGATCAAGATGTCTATGTTTGGTGTAGCTATGTTGCTGAAAAATCAGAGTTTTTTCTTCCCAAGAGAACAAGGATCTGCCATTAACAGCCACTGGTTGAGATGATCAGTTGGGCAAATAGAGCTACTTTGAAACAATGTAGGTGTGAACCTAATGTCAATTATTCCTAAATTTGTTACTTATTTTTGCCAAATTAATTTGGGATTAACAGCATGTAAATCCTAAAGGCCTTGGCATCTTATCAATTCCTTTATCACTGCTAAATTCGACACTGGTTCTTAAAAACAACCACAGTAATTTGGTATATGCTTAGATTTACAGCCTGGCTTTATTTCTCTAAACTAAGGCAGGCATGGGCTTTCTTTGCTTGACTTAACATTTTCAAATATTCAGTCAGCTCTTCACCCTGCACAATTCATGCTTACACCCACTGAGTGCAGTGATAAAAACCAGAGGAATATGGTTTGGTCGTGTCTGGAGTGGAGTCTCACGCTTCCCACAGTGTTTGTGTGTGTGCTGCTCTATCTGGCCCAGGTCACTGGAAGTTCAAGGTGATGTTGGTGCTTAGTGCTGCTTAGACAAACTTTGTACTTCCCAGAAAGACGCACAAGTTGCTGGTTTCCACCAGAGTGGAATACTTCTGGTGAGAATGGGATGGAGATTAATTTCATGGATCTGTGCTGAAATGGAATTTGTAAACAGTCATGAACTAGAGTTAACTGTGTTAAGTAAGCAAACTGCAGCTGAAATTCAGTGAAATCAACTGTGCTTCATTTGCATCTGCTTTTGAGAGACCTACAGAGATTCTGTTAATATTATTATGAAGTTAGTGCCTGCTTGCTTGAAGTGTGAAGCCTTCTAGTGGGGAAAAAGTCATGGAGCAGCTTCTTCACATAATGTGAAGGCATATTAGGACCTTTTCCCAGTGTAGTGGAAAGGAAATGAACTTTTGGGTTTTGTGTTAAAACAGATGGTCAATTCTAAATAATGCTGTTGTTTTGTTTACTTCCTCTTGGAAGGCTCTGTTGAGTTAGAGAGGCATGTGATACACAAAATGTGGTTTGGAAAGGATGACTGTATTTTGTTTGTAACAAATGTTAACTGGAAGCCTACACAGAAATAAGGCTATTTTGAGCAAATGCATTATAATGTTAAGGTTAAAGGCTAGCTAGGGACTGAAGGGATGTGATTACAGTATTCTGCTGCTATTGATTCTTGCTCTCTCACTCTTATTTTTCAGGCCAGTTATGCAAGATGCCATTTTTGTAGTAAATTCAGGATAGGCAGCCAGTGACAGCAGGATGCTGTTAGAAACAATGAGATTCTGGTAGCCCTGTGCCTGTTCATTCACTCAAAAAAATCTTGTAGAGCTTTTGAAGTTAAGGAAAGCTGTGCAGATACAGTTGTTTTATCTTTAGATTCCATCATTACATAATCAGAATACTCAAAGTAGTTTTTTTTATTCTAAATTTTGGGTGTCTCTGCCTCATTTAAGCAAACATGCAGCAGAATTTACATGTGATTTCTCTTTGATTCTGCAAATTAAGAATTTAACCCTAAAATCATGAGTAGAGAGTCACAACTCTTTGTGCTTCTTGTTTCTGCCATTAACAGATTAACACCCTGGATTGAATGAAGAAACAAGTTCTCCAGGTCCTATGCAGCAAATCAGACTGCAAAACCTTAAAATGCCCCAAAAACTTACTCAGAAATATGATTTGCAGTACTTACCATACCATGATTGGTATACCCTTTTCCCCCTCAAAACCTTTCTATCAAATTAATTTTCAACTCTAGCCATGATTATCTTCTGCCACACTGTGCAGCTTCTCTCTTCTTGTTCTGTGTCTTCATTCCCAGTATCCCAGGAAAACTGATGACCTTGAAACAATTTGTTGTTACTCACAAGTGACTTGGCAAAACACATTTTGAGCATAAGGCATTCTTTTCTTGTAACAGCTTAAAATAACTGCTTGAGCCACCAAGCTTGGGAAAGTATTGATACTGGGAAAGAAACCCATCATTTAACAACCCCATGATTATTTTCTGTTTAAAAACTTCAGTTTTTGAACAATAGGCTCTTGATGGCATCTGCTGTTTGGCAGTGGTTTTTATTTTAACTATGCTTTTAGAGATTGACATTTTGTATTATTCTTTAAAATTGGTAAAAACAGAATGTGTCCATTTAAACCAGGTGGTTTTGCATTACCACTATTAACTCAATGCTGGGATGGTCACATGATGATTTTTAGGTCTGTCTTGCTGATGAATCTAAAGTAGAAAACAAAGTGTTTGTACAGCCTTTATTCCCAGCTGCTATTTAATGAAAACATATTTGAAAATAGCATACTCAAAATATAAATACTATTTTCAGTCAAAGAATGGAATTTAAATGCTTGTAGTATTTCTAGTAGTAGGCTAAATTTTAATTTCACATTGTTCATGGATGAGACTAATCCATGGATGAGACTAATCATATATCCATGGAAGTGAGGAAATAAAGGCCATAAATTATGAATATTGGAACATGCATTTTCAATCCCAAAGAGATATTAGATGTAACTAAATGTTGTCTCCTAACTGTAGTACTTAGTTTTTCACCTCTTTCAGCACTGTTCTTGAAATTGTTCATCTCATCATCACTTAGTTTTTTCTAGCTATGTGGTGACAGCATTTCCATTCATGATTGCTGTGTATTTTTGATATTCCTTTCCTTTAATGCTGAAACAGTTGTATTTTTGCACTAAGAACTCTCACGTAGGAGAGGACTGACATTTGTAAATCCATAAATCAGTTTCCATGGAGATCTGAAGAGCTGCAGGTAAATCTGACTTCTGAAAATTGAATATTTTGGTAAAAAGTGTTCTCTGAGGAATAGCAGGCTCATGCATGGGGAGGATCATGACAGTATTGTCAAGAAAGTAATATCTCACAATATTATGCCTGTATTCTCAGCAGAAAGACAGACCTGAGTGACAGTGACTGGGTTAGCACAGTCAAAAAAACCCACAGACTTGGCATGGAACAAGAGGAAGGGTTTTATGGCTGTGTAACTGGTTTGAAGATGGAAAATAAAGCATGTATTGTTCAGTATATTTGTAATTGTCCTGAAAGAAGAGAAGGAAGATTTGAATACTGGAGTGACAAATTCCATTATTGTGTGGGAAACTGCAGATGGATGGTGAATGCTGCTCATGAAGAGTTGCAGAAGCATCCAGGGAGTAGACAGTAACATGGTGGATGTAATATCATTTTGGCAAAGGTGATGTGCTTTAGGAGAGAGACTGCTTTAACTGAATACACAAACTAATGAGTTCTGAGCTAGCTCTTAGTTTGGGAGAATGTTTCTGATTTTGCATTAGACCTCTGGACACAGTGGCTTACTTGCAAGGCACATAACCAGGTCTCAGAAGGCTTCCAGCAGTTTGTCCTGTCTCTGCCTCTCCCCAGTATTTTCATCCCAGTGCTGCTGCTTGGCTCATGAGGGCTCTGGCACATTTGTTCACTCAAGGGACAGAAGACTCTTCCTTGCAAAACGAACTGAGTATTTTTCTGCTATTTCATGAATATTGTAAATTCATCAAAGGACCTGGCCAGCTGAGGAGGAAAGGGAGAGGACTTTGCAGGTGGCAGTGGTTGAGCTATGAAAGAAGAAGAGGAAGAATGGGAACATGACTGGGCTGAGACCTTGCTTTTCAGTGGTGCCTCTGGAGCTGCTGGAGTGGTCTCTGTGGTGCAGCAAGGGGTGGTGGGATCTCTCTGCTGTGTGTGCTGCTGGTGAGCCCTCTGCTTCCTCCAGCACTGAACCAAGCAACCAAAACTGATTTTGTAGAGACAGCAAAAAGCACAGAGCAAATGCCAACACTGACTCCAGGTACAGGTTAACATCCTCCACCTGCAGTGTCTAAATGGACCAGGATCTCAGGCTTGAAAAGATGTTCTAAGCAGCAAACTGTAAATGGCTGTAGAATCAGAGGTGGTCTTGAGAAGTGGTTCTTTGTTTTTTTCAGTGGAAGCTCTGGGGCATCAAGTAAAACTGTCATAAGAGTAGCTGTCTGCAAAAGGTTTTCCAACTTTCCTTGACCTTAATTTTCATCAGAATATCTGTGATGTTTATGATACTTCACACAAAGTTTTGGATGTTTTTTCTTGAGATGTCATTTGCAAGCACATAATACTGAATTCTCTGCCTATTTTAACTCTTCAAAAAGGTGATGCTTGTAAATCATGGAAACTGGTAATTTAAGTAGGATTTCAGTTTGTGAGAAAAAGTTTCTTTAATTTAGACTTTGGTGAAAACCACAGACTGTTGAAGTGATGATGGTCTCAGTGTCAAATATTAGTAACATTGAAGGTCAGTATTTGGCTACAGATAGTGACTGCTACAGTATTATAAACACATCACAATTGAGAGAGACTTTGCACTAAAAATATTTAATAATGGATTTTTTCTATATCTTGTAATAATTACAGATTCACTGGTTAGATATAGTTGTAGATAATATAAAGCTGTGCTTTATAATCCTTCACAGTGTAAATCTCCACAAAAATGTGCAGTGAATCTAGAATTAGGCCATTCTGGCTAATAAATACTTAACATTCTGATAGCTTTTGGTTAATTTTAGCAATTTCACTGTGTCCTAGAGGTAGATTATTCATCCTACAACAAAGGAAGAAGTTGCAGGAAAGGTTGGTTATGGGGATTCATTAATACTACTCCCTTACTCCTTGATATCAGCAGGTCTTAAAAGAAATGCTGTTCAAACTTCACAGATATTTCCTAACAGAGGTAGTGAGACTCATACACCAGAGGACTGACCCATATTAGAGCTTAATTATAGTAATGGATAATCCTGCAACTATAAATTATTCATAGTTGTTTTGTACATGAAGTAGCATCGTGAATAAAATAAGGAAAAGTTTCTGGAAAAGACCCTGGTTAATGTCCAAGTTTGCCAAAAGGTAGTTTTCCTCCTTGTCTTTCAACATGGATTAAATGGTTTGTAGAGCTTGGCCCTTTGGATGTGTTTTGTTTAATGGAAATCAGTAGCAGCAACTCTCGGGGCTCTACACCCTTGTAGGGTTCCTTGACTAATACCTTATGCAAGAGAAACATTCCTACCTAAACACAGTCCTGGTACAAAAGCTGCAATCTCAGCTGTCTGATAAGATTCCCACACTGTCACTGGGATGAGAATTCATTACCCTCTTATCCATTGATACCAACAGGTCTTAAGAGACTGTTGTAACTTCGTAGTTATTTCCAAGGAAGAACAGTAAGGCTCAGAGTCAGGTACTTTATTTTCTAGTTGACTTAGAAGTTGAAGTATCTCTTAGGTTTTTAGTGTGTATAGTCTTACTGACAAGGAGAGAGCACAGAATTTTTAAATTAGATTAAAATAGGGCCCCTAATGCATTTTGTGGGGTGGTTACTGCATGCTGAAGGTTTCTTCAGAAAGGGCCTTGGATCCAAAGAGAGGAAAGTAATGCTGTCTTTTTTTGAGGAGCTTTCACCAGTCTGACTTTTCAGTTGACTTGCCAGCAGTAGCCCAGAGAGGAAGGAGTTAAGAAGATGCTTTGAACCCAAAGTCTTCTGCTTCATCCCCACACCCTGTTGGTGTACTTCCACACCCAGCTGGTGTGCAGGGAACTACCTCCCGTTCACCTTTAGCGTGCTCAGCAGGATAGTCACTACGGTCTCAGATTAGCATCACCGCTGAAGCCTGTCTGAGTTTAAACAGCAAGAAGGAGTTCTGCCTGCTCTTCAGTGACATTCAGCATTGCAGGACCATTGGCTTCTTTCATTTTTTACAACCTGTTGGAAGAACTGAAACTCTTCTTTGGTGGGCTCCATTCCTTACAGGCTGCTAGATTTCCTGTAGATTGAAGACTGTTTCATACAAGCTTGGTGTGAGCTTGATACTGAGTTTTTACTTTCTTGGGATGCTGTTTACTTGAAGGTAGCCATAGTTTGGATGAAATGGCTGACACGCCTAAGAGGAAAATTACAAAGAAGTCCTCGTCTTTTTCATATGATCGCCGGAGAGATTCAGTGAAAGTTAGGAGACAGTCCAAGTCTCTTAGCTTTAAGTCTGCTACATTGGGTGCTCAGAAAAGGCAGGCACAGAAAAAGCAGGTTTGTATTTGAATATTCCTCAGAAAAAATTCTTGCCTTCTAAATTTTTGTGGAGTTTGTAAATCTTGCTGTGTTACTACGAAGCGGTAAGCAATCTCTGCTGACTTGCAGTCTGTGTGTCTGTAGGTATGTGTGAGCATACAAGCTTGTGTGCAAGTAAAGCTGGAGTTTTCCCTCTCATATTTCCTAAGAGCTAGATAGATTTATGGTGTTAATTTTGTGCTGAGAAAAGTCTGCATCTTTTCTGCTTTTAAGATGTAATTTATGATTTCTGTTTTGTCTCGAGGAGTCGCTGCTATAGTGCAGTAAGTGTCCTGTGAGCTTTGGTAGTGTTGTTTGTTGTGCTGAAAAACATGATGGGTGCTGAAACTTTTGAAATTATTATTCAGATTACAGCTGTTCCACTGCTCTTCATTGTTATTATTTTTTTTTTAATGTTGAAATGTACCAGACTGAGAGCTTTAGGGAGTGAAATATCTTACTTATTCCAGAACAGGTAATGCAAGTCAACAGAAGCACCTGTTCTGGTGGGACCAGTTCTTGGGTTAGAGGGCAGTTTAATGCCTTGGCAGTGCTGCTTTGCTGTAGTAAAAGACTTTCATACGCAGGTCTTTCTTTATATTTTGTTGCTGGGATCTAATTAAATGAAATCTCTCCAAAGAGAAGATGCAGTGTGAACTGTCGTAAAGGGAATAAAAAGTGAGTCAGTTCATGAAATATCTTTGTATACTGATCTCTGAAATTTAATCTAATATGGAAGGAGTACAGGATCACTGACTCTGATCCATCTCTCGCTCTGCACTTGTGTGCACCTTCTTGAAAGGTTTAAATTAACTTTACAGGGAGTTTTTAATTAGCTGTGTACAACATAAAGTGCTTAAACACTTTGCAAATAGTGTTTCTTCAAATGTTTTGAAATAGACTAGATTTTCAATAGCACTAAAGTGAATTTCTTGCAAGCAAGTAGTTTCCAGACCCTGAGCATTCCAACTGCATCTAAATTTTTGAGGGCATATACCCATTCAGATTTAAGAGAATGTAAGTTTTTCTGTCCAGTGTAAACTTTGGTATCTGATTAAAAACACAATGTATTTTATATGTGTGGGATCATATTTGTTTTTATTACTATTTTATCTTGTTCTTGGAATGTTAAAATGTCTATTTACATAGCAAGAAATTCACTGGTAAAATATTAGAATATTCCAGTTTATTGGGATTCTATAGTGTTAATTATAGGCATAGCTGAAGCTGTTTTTCTTGAATTGAAGTTCCAGAAGTTCAAATGAGGAAATACTTGAAATCAGAAAAACCTTCAAAAGTGCTGTAAGCTCTGACAATCCTGCTGCACTTCCACCCATTATTTGATGTGTTTTTTAGAAGTAAAAATAATAAATCTCAATTTTATGAAAATGTGAAATACTAAATGACATCTGTGAACATTCAAGTTCCTCAAATCTTTTGGGGATCTAGGCTACTCACATTAATTTCAGAATTTTTTTTGGGGTGCAAATCAGTGAATACCTGTGTATTTTGATTTTGACAGACCATAAGGTTCTTGAGTCCACTCATCTTTTGGATGTCTGCCATGGTTACTGTGTGACCTCTAGTGGTTAATGAAAAATATGCTCAATTACTGAATTCAGGCTGTTGCTTGAACAAGTTCTGAATGTGTATTCTTGCTGGTTTAATTATTTAATCTTCTAAATTGTATTTTTATTGAAAATAAAAAAAACATCATCTGCTTTAGCTAAATCTTTTATGGAGCCACTTCCAGAAAAAGTGCTTTGCTAAAAATTCATATTTATAGGGATGTATATCTGAACTCCAGTACTCATATATGCAGAATTATGGGAGTAGTTTTAAGAGATTTTTACTACTTTGGCTTGGTTACAATGTTAGTGGGTGATACATTGAAATGAAGCACTCCAGACAAAGGTCCATTTTGATAACTTTTGTATATTGGAAAGATATAAATAAGGACTTTTCTGACTCAAGAACGTATTTTTTCCCTTCTAAATGCTCCAGTAACTGTAAGAACAGTTAATTTTTCCTACAGGCTTGGTCTTGTTTCAATCTTCAGATCATTATAATTAAGTAAGACAGAGCCATTCTTACCTCCTTCCTGCCCTCCCCCCTTCCCACGAGGGCAGCCACTTCTGTGTGTATTGGAAATGCTGCTGAGCACAAAGCACAACTGCATTTGTTACTGTTGGACTTGAAAAATTATGGGTTTGAAGTTACCAGAGTCTGATCAGTTTTCAAGCAGCCAGACCTAGCTGTGCTCAGCACAGTGTCACTGGTGGTCACACAGACTCCTTCCAGGCCTGGGTTACTGAGTGAGCAGAAGTTTACCTACAGCACCAAGAGAAATGTTACTTAAAAAGGCTTTTCTTTGTTGATTGAGTTTCTTTCTAATTTATAAAAAACATTTTTCTAATAGATGTTTGACATCTGAGAATATTTAAAACTGTGCTTTGGTCTTTGCTGTTTTAGGAGACAATAGGAGACTTTGCTGCTCACAATATATGTGGTTTTACTTGGGTGGTTCTCTGGAGGAACAATACTCTGCTTCTGCTTATACAGGCAGGCAAGCCAAAATTATTTTTTAACTGTTTTGGTAGATAGATATCAAAGTCTCCAAAATCACAGCATGTTGCAAAATCTTCTTCTGCTTCCTTGGTCTTATCATCACTGACCTCCCTTGTCTGCAGTTCAATTTCTTATTTTTCTTTTTTGTGGTAAAATTTCATTTTGACCTCCCCCCTAATGAAAACTGTTTAATTCCTGGTAAAATAGTAATAAGAATCTGAGAACATTTTTTTTAAAAACATTTTTTACATTTTCTAAATTACAATGATGTAAGAAAATGTTAAGGCAAATTGCTGCATTTCTCTTGCTGTTCTGTGGGTTTTTTTGTTAGCTTAGCTAACTTACTAGAAGTGGAAAATCATGAAGTGTTCAAACCCAACAATATCAAATATCCTATCTGATGTAGCAATGAACCTCTTTCAAGATTATCTTCCCATCAAATCATTTATTAGTACAGATCACTTTTTTATTCTGTTGTTTTCCCTAGGCTTATCGGTTCTGAGGTAGAAAATCTGGTAATTACATTCACTGGCTGCTGATAGTGTCATATTGGTTGATCTGGATAGAAATCACATTCCAGAAATATGTAGGCTGGTCTTCTTAGGTGTACAAGTATTATGCAACATAATGTATAAAATATTTGATAGTTTTAAGTGGTTGTCTCTTGTGCTTTGAATGAAGAAGGAAGTGCATGAAGTATAAACTGTAAATAAGTAAAAATTTGAGATCAAAATCCTCATGTACAGGACACCATAAAAAAAAAGATCCAGTTTTATTTTTAGCTGTTTTGGGAGAGCTTCTCAAGTCTTATTTCTCGTTGTCCTCACCAGCTGACTGATTGCTGGGATGTGGGCTGGAGCCTCGGCGGATTAATTAAGATCTGAAACTGTTTTCCTGATAACTACTTATGTGTTGCATACAGCATTTTGGAACCTGGCAAAGTTCCATGCTCATGCAAGGCTTACATATACTGCTAATTTGTGGTTTATTCACTAATATTCCTATTTTTCTTCCATGGAATTCTACAGAATTGAGATGACAAACTTTTTTTCCCTTTTCTTTTAAGTTCTATAATTCCTGAACCATGTGGGGTTCACTGTCCGCTATCCCAGATGCAAGTCAATGCATACAAAGAGGATGTTGTTAGAAAATCTTCCAGTCCCTGTGTTTAAATATGACTCAGTTAACAGAAGTGTTCCAGATGCCTTGTTATGAACATCTGAGAGCAGGGAAAGGCCTATGAGTTACACTTTCTGCTGTCTTATTAGAAAGAAACATTGAATGGAAGAATGGCACTGGGAAGGCTGGTGATGCGAGGGAAGGGGGTTGCCCAAAAGGGTAATGATTTTTCACATCAGTACATAGTAGATGTCCCAGGACCAAGATTATTGGTGTGTGACAGGTCTGGTGAGCAAAAAGCCATAGCACCAGCTACCAGCAAATGGTTTGTAATTACTAAAGAAAAATTAATTAATCTCATTTCATTTTAAGATGTTATTTTTTGAAAACCATGATCTGTGATTACTTTTCATCTAGTTCTTTTCTTCCTATCTTTTGCAAGAGTTTATTTTGAATTCTCTGGGCAATCTCAAATGCCTTCTTTGGGGAGAGGGAAATCAGCTTTAAGTGTGAGCCTGAGGGTTTGTTGGGAAAAATCTGATCCTATTTTTTTTTTAATGAAACCAGACAAGCGTGTAAAGAGGAAAAGCATGTGATATGTGTAACAGAGCACTGGGAGATAAGAGTGTGTAGGTTCCTCTGGCAGCTGGGTTGTTAGTAGAAAGTTGGCCTAGCAAAACTCATTCCCTGTGGAGCCTGGCAAGCTATTAACCATAGTGGTTGGCTGATATTATTAAAGCTGTGGTCGCAGCAGGGTGAGGTGGGTTGTAGCTGGTGAAGTAGGCTCACCTTCAGTTAAACAGAGTAAAATCGAAGCAGAGTGGAATGATAGTGAGAGGTTTGGCCATGGTGAGTCTTGAAGTCATGTTTTCCTTTTCTTATTGAGACTTGTTCATGGAGATTGTGGTAGATGTGTGTGTTGGAGTGCTCCCTACAGCAGTGTAAATCATTGTGCCTTGATGGCATTTGCTGTGGTGGTGTTGGTTAGTGCTCTCCTTGCTGCTGATTTCCAGTGCACTGAGAGATAAGTTGTCCTCTTCCAGAGTCATGGATTCCTTCTCTTGGTGCCTTGTCCTGGAAGTTATTATGGCATTGCATACCATCTCAAGAAATATTTTGTTGTGGTCTTAAAATAACACCATGTTGCCAGGAGGTTTTCAAATTTAGTTGGTGATTTCTTTATTGCAAACAAAATACTAGACTTTATTTGGACAATTTAGAGGTTCATCTGGTCTAAATTGAGCTATTATTTTAAATTCTGTTTGAGTTATTGTTGTTATAGCTCATGTAAAAGCTAACATGATAAACCACACTTTTTGGTTCCTGAAAGTGTGGCTTTGTGGCAGATTTTAGCTGATCTAAGGCTGTGGTGGTGCTGCAGATGAGTGTGACCTTCCACCTTCCCTGGCTTCCCATCCCTCCCTGGCTTCAGCACTGGGAATTGTTGGCTGTGGCAAGTGGGGTCAGTGTGCTGCTAACTCTGCCAGAAAAAAAGGACAGGTCATAGGAGGAGGGGTGATTCAATGGCCTCTCCTGCAAGGAGCAGTCTGATGCTGGGAGCAGCTTTGCTGTCAGCAGAGCTCTGGACGTTACATTAGAGAATGAGTGTCCCTTAGCAAAACTGGGTGAAAAAGGCATTCAGGGCTCCAGCCCTGCCAGCCAAGGGAGCAAAACAGCCAACTGGCCATTCCATTTAGCAGTGCATGATGTTACCCATGCTGAGAAAGGAGGTGCCAGGGAAGGCAGGTCCTTGTTCTTGCTTGTGCCCACAAAGGGCTGGTGGTGTCCCACAGAGTACCAGGTTCAGTTTGGCCAAATGCAGTGTGCTGAGCTGGTGGGTTCTGTGTGTATTCACCAAACTTCTCCCAGCTGCAAATACTCACCTTGCCTTGGTTGAATGCTTTTCATCTGCTGTTGCAATGTAGGCACTGAGGAGAGAAGGAAACAAAACAGTCACAGAGCTACAGTGGTTGAGGCTGGAAGGGACCTCTGGAGGCATCAAGTCCAACCCCTTGCTGCAAGCAGGTCCTGTGTGATCTGGATCTGAGCATCTCCAAGGCTGTAGATTGCACAGCCTCTCTGTGCACCTGTTTCAGTGCTTGCTGACAAGGTGAAAATTGTTTCCAAAGCCTCATCTGACTTCCTGGTGTTGCAAGTAGTGTGACTGTTGCATCTCCTCCTACTTCTGGGTCACCTCTCAGAAGATCCCAGCTCTGTTTTCTTTCTTCCCACCCATTAGGTCACAGATGACAGCAGCAATCTTCTCTTTTAGCTTCCTCTTTAAACTGATTAAGCCCAGCTTTCTTGGCATCTCCTTGCAGATCCTGTGGTCCAGTGGATCACAGTGGACTGTGCTGGTGACTGTGACAGGATGTTCCAGCTACACTGCTCTGTCCCAGCCTGGTGTGCAGGAGCTGCCTTCACCATGAGGCTACACTCCTGCCTTGCCTTCCAAGTGCTGCCCAGTAGGGATCTGCCCACCCTTCTGTACAGACTCAGCATCCTGCTGGCACCCAGCCAGTACTGCTGCACACTGATTATTACTTTAAAATTCTTGGTGGCATTCCCTGATTAGCAAGGAGCAGCGTGCATGCATTTTTTTGCTGCTTCTTGTGCAGTATTATATCCTCAAAATGGGGATGATGCATTTCAAAAGAAACCGTTGTCAGCTGCAATAATACTTTTCTAGGTTTAGCCATTTTGTTCCAGTTAAGAGGGGGAAAAGCCTGCCAAATACAAACTAGATGGGACAAAAAAAAAAAAGAAGACTGATTTCTGGATATACATATCATAACACTCCATTTCAAAATGCTCATATTCTCAGCACCTTAGCAGAAACAGTTAGTTAGTTAACTAAGAGAAAATTCATGTTTTAGTACCCTTTAGTCCCCTTTAGTACCCGTACTTAAAAGTATGTTTTAAGTCCTGTGCCACTGTTTTTGTGGAATGGTGATCCTTGCATGTATAAAAATTGTGGGAGTTTTTTGTGCTGTATAAGCAATATTTTGACCTGTATTTTGAACAGTTTCTAAAGTTCTAAGTGAATGGTCTTTTTTTTTTTTTTCATTTTAAATCTAAAAGAAGAAGTTGTATTTTAAAATTACAGAATTTCCTAATGGAATATGATTTTATCTCATTTCCAACTAAGATGTTGTCACTTTTCTAATAGCAACAAAGTTTTGCCCCCTGTTGTCCTGTACAAGCGTGGGTGAGCGTTTTGCTTTACAGCAGCTTGATTTTAATATTTCTTGACGAAAAGGGAAAAAAATAATTTGTAATTATCTAAAAATATTTCCCCTGGCTCAAAGTATACTTCTCAGATAAAAAGCAAGCAATGTTTTGCTTTCTCAGCAATTTCTGTCACTTGAAGTGTGAATTGATCATGGAGGTAATAGCACATGGGGAAAATCCAGTGGGAACTGTCTGATTTCATACATGTTTCAATTCAAACACTTAACGTTCTTTTGATTTGTAGACTGTAATTTTCACTGACAGTATTAGTGGCTTTTAGAAGAACAGCCCCTGACAGATGACATCCATCTAACCAGCTGCTGCCTAATCTGACTTCAGGCTGAATATTGTGTTATGTGACTAATTTGAAATACAGTAAATATTAATGACTGTTCATCTGTTATTTAAAATAAACAGAAAGTAGTGAGAGAGTGATGCTCACATTTCGTGCTTGTGCTGTAACTGGCTTCTTGTCATCTGTGACTGACAGCTTTTTTTCTAGGGTTCTTTCTTTGTGAAAAATCGATGTTGTTTTAATTTTCTCTTTTCTCCCACAGGCTTTATTACTCTAGCTTTCACTAGGGTCAGAAATAGTGAGATGTCTCATGTGGTCCAAGTTTAAAACTGAAAAATCAACATCTTAGTTTCCTTGTCAATCTTAGGAAAATTACCTTTCAGATGAATTAGATGTAGTCAAGAAATGAAAAGTAAAAAAAATAGCAAAAATAGTACACTATAGATTTAGAATCATAGAATCAAAGAATAAGTTGAAAAAAGCCTCTAAGATCATCAGTTCAACTGTTAACCTAGCGCTGCCAAAGCCAGCACAAAACTCTGTCCCCAAGTGCCACATACAGACTTGTTTTAAATACCTCCAGGGATGGTGACACAATCACTCCTCTGGGCAGCCTGTCCTCATGCTTGATAACCTTTTCTGTAAAGAAATCTTACCTAAGATCCAATCTAAAGCTCCTCTGGCCTAACTTGAGGCCATTTCCTTCTGTTCTAGCACTTGTCAGTAGGGGAAGACACGGACCCCCACTTTGCTACAACCTCCTTTCAGGTGGTTGCAGTGAGTGATGAGGTCTCACCTGAGCCTTCTTTTCTCCAGGCTAAACACCACCCCCAGTTCCCTCAGCTTTTCCTCCTAAGACTTGTGCTCCAGACCCTTCACCAGCTCTATTCCTTTTTTCTGGACACACTCCAGCACCTCAGTGTTCTTCTTGTGGTGAGGGGCCCAGAATTGGAAACAGACTCAAGATTCACCAATGCTGAGTACAGGGAACAATCAGTGCCCTGGTCCTGCTGGCCACACTATTGCTGATCCAAGCCAGGATGTCACTGGCCTTCTTGGCCACTTAGGCACAGGCTGGGTCATATTCAGCACCCCCAGGTCCCTTTCCTCCAGGCATTTTTCCAGCCACTCTTCCCTCAGGCTGGAGTGTTGCAGGGGTTGTTGTCACCCAAGTGCAGCATCCTGCACTTTGCCTTGTTGAACTTCAGTGGCCTCAGTTCTCCGATCCAGCTTGTCCAGGTCCTTCTGCAGAGCCCTCCTGCCCTCCAGCACATCAACACTCCTGTCCAGCTTCGTGTTCCATGCAAAGTGACTGAAGGTGCCCTCGATCTCCTCGTCCAGATCATTGATAACAATATTAAACAGATAATAGAGACAATACTGAGCCCTGGGGAGCACCACTGGATGCCAGCTGGATGAAGCTCCATTTACCACCACTGGGTCTGGGCCTTGCTGTTCAGCCAGTCTTTTACCCAGCACCAATGCCTTTTATCACCTCTTGCTTTTTATATTCAAGTAGAGCCATAACTTTTGTAGGAATGGAAATGGTTTCAGAAATCTTTCCTCAACTAGTTTCTGAAGCATAGGATATAATTGATGACCAAAAGTTGGAAAGAGGTAGTTCAGAGCAGGATGATGGTTATGGTTATTCCTAGTGGTCAGAAAAAAAATTTATACAGCCTCTTGAACTTAGATCTGCTATACATATTAAAGAGATGGTTGAAAGGTCACTATAAACTTAAAAATGCTTTAGTTGTCCCTGTGCTAATCATATTTAAAATGAGTTAGGGAAACTTTTCATAATGTAGTTTTCTACTTCATTTCCTAATTCCTTGGTGGGGGGAGGAAAAAGCCCACAAAACCAAAACAAAAAAGAACCCACTAAAGAGAAACCTCACAAAACCAAAGGAATTCCACAGAATTGTTTCCTGAAAAGAAAACCCAAGAAAATTGAGGTGGCAGTAACTCTACCATTTGTCTTTCATTGCTTTCATTCTGGTTTTATTGAGAGCAAGATCAAGCATGAAGTGTTCGTGCTTGAGACATCCACAGTGTTCCACAGTCTGTCACATTTGAGGTCAGTTTGTTCATTAAGGGCTGTTTCAATTTTTAAAATATTGTGAACTTTAAACATTACTGTTAAACTGCCTCAGGTTCTCCTCTACAGATCTCGCTTTACTGAGTTACTTTCTCTTCCTCTGTTAGTACTTTGGCATGTTCAGGCAGACTACACTGATTTCTTTGTTTTGAATATTGTTAATCTTGTTGCTCATTTTTCATCAAAAATAACTTTCATAAATCTGTCAGCTGTCAGAAATAGAAGTCAGCTTTGAAAACTTTAAATATTGCAATGCATTTTCATTAAAACAAGTTGACAGCAGAGAACATATTTCTTTTCTTGACACCATCACAATGCTTTGATGAATGACACTGGGCAGTGTTTTTTTTCACTTTATGACATTGTTGAGGCACAATATCAGTGTTGCAGATGCAGACTGAGACTCCCAACTCTTCCCTATCAGCTCCTGCACCTGTTTGCTCCACAGACAAGTGCTGGAGCATTGGCCCTGGTGCTTGCTCACAGACATGGGCAGATTTGCACTGGGGAAAACAGATGCAGTCAGTGGTGTAATAGTTTGTCTTCTTAGAATGAAAATGATGTCCTGAATTATTATGAATGTTGATGCTTGCTGCTACAAAACAATTCAGTGAACTTCAGTTCTGTACATGTCAAAATACGTTCAGTTACTGAAATATAATGAATTCATTTTTCTTCCTCCTTCCATGCTCCATCAGAAGTTAGCTGGGCTGAATACAGGCACTTAACTCAGATGCAAATAAACTAAATAACTTGAGCATTGCCTTTGGTCTAATGTCTTGGGATTGGCATTTAGGCATCTGAACAGCTACATGTGGATTACAGAACAGGGAAATAAACTTTTTTCCCCCTCTGTTATACATCTTAAAAGAATAACAGCTGACATCTACTAATTAGTAAAAATGTAAGACTTTAGTCCTTCCAAGTGATAAAGTGGTGGTTTAGTAAGCAAATAAACTCTGTAATAATCTATTTAAATCTTTGGAGCCTTCCTTGCTTAACCAGCTTGCAAGTTAAAGGTTTGTGACTGTAGGCAGCAGGGTCCAGCCTGAGCAGGGTAGGTCTTCAGGGCATTTCTGTCTAGCCCTCTACATCTTGGCTCTGTTCTCTTAATTCCCATTCTCAGTCTTCTGAGTGGCCATCAAATGCAAAAGAGTGATGGTATTTGCTAATAATGTGAAGGTTTGTTCTGTAAAGGTGTTACAGAGCTGGTGTGTGATGCTTGCTGGTGCAAAGATCAGGATAATCATCTTGATGTACCCATTCATTCCCTTCCCCACCCCCTCCTTTTTATGGCTTCCAAAAAGCAACTGTTTTTTATCTGCCAAAATAAAAAAAAAAAATGGGCTGTTATGTGTACACTCACTTTACTTTTCTTGGGAAGTAAGGTGCTTGTTTAGCCCCTCTGAATGTATTGCATCCATCCTATGGAAAGGGCAGTGTTTCCTTCAGATTTCCATAGGACCTCCTAGTTACTGTATGGGTATTGAATCCAGCTTAAACAAATACTTGAAACTGCTCTTACCTGCTCTTAATCATTTCCAAATGTAACAGCTTGGTGATATGGAGCTCAGATAGGCTCCTTTTAAATCACTCCAAAAGTTGATAGGTACTTATTGATGCATTCAGTGAATTTATGTTTAGGTAATTTGCAGAGATTAAAACATTAATCTTCTGCTGCATTTTAGTAAACACTTCATGACTGTCATACCCTGAAATTGAAAACCTGTTGCAAATCGTTACCCAGCTTGTCTTTGCTCATACTGTTTAGATCAGCATTTGGGTTGGACTCCTAAAATGCAGCAGCTGTATCTCATGCTTTGATCAAACAAAAAAATACCTTTAGGCTTACTGATTTTGCTTCAAGTTTCTCTGTTATAATCCTAACATTGTGCCATAGAAATCATAATCTGAAGACAATTGTCCCTTTAAAACGTTCTAGTTACATTAATTTCTAAAATGCAACCTGAATTTTTTAGTAACTGGTCCTTTCTGTTTGTTTTCAAGTTTCTTTTCATCACTACTTATTTTCTTAATTCTACTGCTAGAAAGCTGGTTTTACAGAGAGACTGAAGTGGAAAAGCATATGGTTTTTTGTTGCTGTTGAGGGAATTATTCTTGGAGCCATGACAAAATTAATAATAAGAAAAAAGCAATAAATTTTTTGTTGGTTTAAATTTCTGCTTCATTATGTGTTTAGTTCAGTAGATGAATCAATAGCAACATCTGTAACACGGTGAATTAATTTAATAGAAAAAGTTTGGAAGGAGTAAATTAGTGACATGGCAATGAGCTTCAGTGTAGATGGAATTAGGACAGGACCTATATATTTTTTAAAAAATGAAAACTTTTTAGATGATAGATGGTGAAAGAAAGTAGGAAGTCTCCAGATTTAAAAGAAGAGCATTCCAGCATATAAGCAGAATGCACAGAAATCCCAGTGATCTCACTGTGAGAGGAGAGAGGATGCACATATTTCTCTTCTGGGAGTCAGCAGAACAACTGGAGGACCTCTGGGGAAAAAACTGATTTTCCACTCCTTCTGTAGCTGGCTGTGTTTTGACTCTGTCACAAACATCCTGTATGACTTTGGGCAAGTCTGTTTTGGAGAAATTGTTGTTATGGTACACCTTGGTAATGAGGAGAAGGAATGTGGCACAGCCAGCTCAGATTTTGTTATACAATCCAACTGCTTGCAAGCAGGAGCAGAGTCTGAGTTGGTAAAGGAGCAAACACAAAGGAAGACTTTGCAATTGGTTGCTCCTCTTACATCCTGATGTTTTTATGAATTTGATCTTGGGGGGGAGGGTCGACATGTTTTCTATCTCATATGTTTATTAGTATAAGTGGTGGAATTTGGGTGATATTTCTCACTTGGATTTCTGAAAGATGTTTGAAAAGCTCTAAAGACTTAATAGCTATGGAATAAGGGACAAGTTTGTCTATAGCTAAAAAAAAGGGAACTGAAGTGGAAGGGTGAATATCAAGGTTTTATTGTCAACAGTAGAAGGTCACCAGCATTTTTTTTAGAGGTGACTGAGACTCGTGCTTTTAGAACTATAAATGAACTGTAGAGGGAAGCATGAGATGCCAACAACTGAGGGATGATCCTTAACTGTTTGGAGTAGTAGAGAAGGTGTCTTTCACAGTCTTTCATGTCTGGTGCTCAGAAGACTGGACATTACAATGATAGATGAAATGAGTTCAGTTAAATGTTGTGGGGTTTGTAGGGGGTCATTTCTCCTCTTTTCAAGTTTATATCTGAAGTAACGAGCTTTGAGATAGCTGTTGGAACTAAGGACAGCTTTCTTGTCCTTACAGTTTATAACTTCACAAAAATATCTCTGTAATCCATAGCAGAAGGTCAGGTAACTTTTTTCCATTTTATATCACAAAATTTAATGATTTGTAATGTTGTACACAATTTGTAGGGTTGTACACAACCTTTATGTAGGTTGTCAGTAGAAAAAAAAAATTTTTAATCATGCTTTAGCTATATTTAGCTTTCTGTATTGGAATCAGTAGATGAATCTGTAGATTATAAGTTTATTTTTTAAAAACATAAATTTTACTTTCTATTTTTCTAAGATTGTAGTGCTGATCTGGCTATAGTTAGGTATTTTGCATGCTCAAGTAAAGATGTTATTTGTTGGTGAATTTACAGTACAGAATGATATTCATCACGCTTTCATTGAGTGACTAGTTTATATAATACTTTTAAATTTATGCTGATGTTTACAGTGGTGTGGATTTTTTAATAGCTATTTTAATGTTTTTTCCCCTACTTGTACTACATTGTAAATCTTATTGATAAGATGGAGAGATGCTTCTAGCACGTAGTGATGTAGCAGCATGGAAATGGATTTACAGTGTGTAAATATGAGCATTTGTTTGTATTCTGTCCATAATGTGATAGAGTACTTCTTCATCTAGACTATTTATAGTGAGGTCTAAGTGAATAATAAAAGAGGACTACAGTAATTCAGTTTCTTTTTTTTTAAACTGAGAAAGATCTGAAATAGTCCTAGGCAATTATATTGGAGTAAGTGTGTTTGTGGCCCAATAAGAAGTACCTCCCTGTTCTCTCTGTCCATTTTAAACCCAGTGTATTTGCCCCAACCCTGGCAGTTTTTAAAGCCAGCTTGGGTAACGCCTTGAGCAATCTGACCTAGTGAGAAATGTCTCTGCACATGGCAGGGTGAGTTGGGCCTAGATGATCTTTAAGATCCATTCAAACCCCTTAACATTCTGTGATGCTGTGATTTGGAATATGCCTAATTTGTAGTATTCAAAACAATTCTTAATATTAGTAATTAAACAAATTGTATTAAAACCTTTTCAGATATGTTTGCCTTGATCAGATACTCACAAATGTGACAGTAACACATCAGTGTGTGATGTCCCTCCCTGAAACAGGACTGTGACTAGTGTAAGGCTCCTCTCTGTGTGACACCCCCCTCTTTTTGGGTGACAGGTTTGTCTCTGGATCCTGCTGGAAAAGCAGTTGTACTTTGGCCCCTGAGCCATGCTTGGGGGAGCCACTCTGGGTATCGGCCACCAAGGGAGCATAAGCAGATTAGCGAGTGGAGCTCAAGTCAGCTTCTGTAAAAGCTTTGTGGCCAGATGCTGTCAGAGCTCCAATTTAAAGAAGTGTCTTGGGTGCCTAAATCCCTTGACTTTGACAGACTCCAGACATCTTACCCAGTGCTGAGAAGTTGTTTCTCAGAAATGATTAAATGGTAGGAGCATGCTTGTTATCTCGTGTCTGGTTCTCTCTCACACCCCTCTCTGGTAGCGAGCCTGGCCTCGGCCATCTCGGTGGCTCCTCTTGCTGCCCTTTGTCCCTGTTGGCAAAGGAGCCCCAGGAGTCTGTTTAAAACTGGGGGATGCAATAAAGCAGTTTTCATTTACAGCATGCAATTAAGTGGGGGTTGATGCAGGTCCTGGCTAAGGGCTGCTGTTGCTCTGGGCCTTCTCTGTTGGCTTTCCAGTCAGGTTACCTGTGTTCTGTTTTACTTGAGCTCAGGCCAAAATGAAATGGCATCCAGCTGACCTAGTTGATATTTAATCTCCTTTGGTGCTTCAGCCTCTGTGTGTTCCAGGATTGGATTCCTCTGGTTTGTCTTGTCAAATAAACATCAGCATTTAAGGATGTTAGGTGGGTAAGAGCATTAGGTGAATTACCTGCTTCTCCCTGTTAGCAGTCTGGCAGTTCACACAGGTAGTGCCAGCACTGTCACAGGTACTGTACACTCAATTAAACTGGGAAAATTGTATTTTCCATTGAGCGGCTACAGCTCTGTTGAAACTTAAATCTGTTGAGCTGCTTAGGTTAAATATTTCACTAAGTCTACTTTAGTTATTTAAATAAAAATTTTTTTTGGCATGAATCATTACTTCAGATGTTTTCAACAGCACCTGTAATGGGTACATGAAAAAAGAAATGTAGACTATAATAGATTTACAAATTATGAAATGGATATTAGTTTATAATATTCTTTCCCCTTTAAAATTTTAATAATGGCATATTTTTATGTGATGTTAATGAGCCCTGAAAGTAAATCAGTATTTAAACTAAGGTCATCGTATCCTCATTTCTGTTTTCAGTAGACATTGGGAACTAGTATAGTTTTTAGCTGCCTTCGTATGTTTCTCAAAAACATGGTGCAAAGTTAAGTGGTATGGGGATTTAATCTCAAATATACACTTAGAGTGTATTTTTTTCCCTGTGTTTTAGTATTTGCCCCTTTAAGGGAATATACATTATACATCTGTATATTCTGCATCTCTATATCTGTGGTTTCCTATGTTTTTATAAGCATTTGGTAAGTTTTATACTGTAGAGATCATCATTTAATGCATGGTATGCAGTTCACTGCATACCATGCATTAAATGGTATGCAGTGAACTGCATACCATGATGTTGGTATGCAGTTCATATGATTGATGGCTTTTCAGCATGAGTATGAGTATGATTGTTGGCTTTTCAGCATAAAACATTAGGTGCTTTGAGATCTGTTACTTAAAAATTTTGAGTGGGAACTGGGTACTGAGATGACAGAAGTGTTTTATTGTGGCACTGAATATTGCATATTACTGTAGCAATTGGCAAAATTTCACTCACTCCATTTATCCCATAGGAAATCTCTTGTTGATAAGAACAGCTTTTATTCAAAGTAAAGAGTTCTGCATGGTTCTTTGCATTGTTTTTGTGATGAAGGTTAACTGGTAGGTCCTAATTTGATCTTTCATGTTGAGTGCATATTTGAAGAATCTTGGCTAAAACTGAGATCCTGCCATTGCAGGGGCTTATCTGCCCTAAGGGTGTACACTGAAGAACAGATCCTAATCTGAAATTTATTTGTTTTCTTATCTGTGTACACACACGGGAGAATGTTGCATCTAACTTGAGTAGAGACAGCTTCAATCCTAGTTGTGTTTGTGAGAGGTTACTTGTTTAAAATTCACCTGCAACTGTATATTGGTTGAGTAAGGACCTGTACCTGTAGCATTTACATGCAGGCTTTTTTTATTCTTTTGCAGAAGACTTTAGAAAGGTCCTGGGTGTTATTTTCCGATCCTTTGGGGTTTAAATAATAGGTAACGTGTAGAAATGGTATGAAAATAGATGATCTATATTTTTAGGCAAGCCTAAAAGATCTTTATAAAAGCCTGTTTTTCTCAGCATATTTACTACTGGCAGGTGAGCATTAGCTTGGTGCTCTCACAACTGCTCTGCAGCCCCTGGTTTGAGACCTGAGTGTGCCACTGCCAGGGAGGGGCAGCAGTCAGGGGTGGGGGGCTGCTCCGCCCGCTTCAGACTGCGGCATCCTGGAGTTGGCCAGAGTGAATATTCTCTTTTGGTTCTTTGCATGTGTGTAATTAATGGGAGAAACTATTTGAGAGTGGGCCACAGACAGGTACAGGGCATTGTGGCCAGCTGCCTAATTATTGTCATTAGGAAACATTTGGAAGTTGCTGGTGTGCACTTATAGAAACCTTACAGTGAAGGAATCTCTGTAGATTTTGATGGATTTGTCCATTGTATTAAAAGATGATTAAAGTTGTTAGATGTGCAGTGTTGAAGCATTAATTTTCTAAACATATTTATCAAGAAGATGTAATAATTATAGTCTGCTTAATAATGTTATACACATCACACTCCTTTTAGGTGATTTTTTCCCTGCAACTGTGCTATATTTTAATTAACATATTTGAAAACAGGTACGAAAACTTGTGCATTTATAATTGCATCTTCAATATCAATAGTATGTGTTTTCAAAAAGGTGTCTTTACCATACAGAAAGGGCCTAGAATTAGGGTAAGTTATAATGATCCTCAAGAAAATATTGGGGTTATATGTGAAGCAGATGGCATTCCTTTTCAGTGGGGAAAGAAAGAAGCA
The DNA here is from genome assembly GCF_022539315.1 of Serinus canaria. NCBI lineage: Eukaryota > Metazoa > Chordata > Aves > Passeriformes > Fringillidae > Serinus > Serinus canaria. The sequence goes on from NC_066315.1 coordinate 13,697,079, forward strand.
GCCTGGATGAAAAGTAACTCTCCTCTGTGGATTCAGGGCTTTGCTATGAAATGACTCAGAGTGAACAGGGTGCTTTCCACAGAGGTACACTCTGAATAACCCACTCATCTCTCTCCATGAATTCTTTGAGCCCACAAAAATCCCTTTGTCCATCTAGCTTTTAAAAACACATCTTTCATTGTGATAGCTGTATTTGCTATTCCATTTGCTTTCTTGTTTCTTAGTCGAATGAAGAACATGGAGACACGAGCTACCTCTTGTGTTCAATCTGCTTAATTACACTCAGGGGCTTTTTTTTTTTTTTAAATTTTTCTTTTTTCTTTTTTCTTTCTTTCCCTTCCCCACAAAAGGCTGGGCAATTATTAGCTTTTACTAAGGTTTCAAATAATTTTCTGAAATATTAAAAATAGACTTTTTTTTTTTGCTATTATGCAAAGAGGTAGATGAGGCAATATTTCTGCCTGTGAGATACATACTTTTTTGAAGACGGATAAAATAAAATAAATGAAGATGGATAAAATAACCATAGGTGCAGTTTTATGGAATACATTTTTTTAGTGTTTGTTGAATAAACAACATAAAGTGTATTGCAAATGCCAACAAATGACTGTAACTATTGGATCAGTTTTTTTCCTAGGTGTTTGGGAGATCTTTGTTATATTTATGGAGATATGTGGCCAGCTAATTTGTAATACTAGTGTATCTTTTTTGTCTCAAAGGATTCAAACATGATTACCTTCTTTAAAAGGAACGTATAATGCTACAGCTTTTGTAACATATTATAGTATGATCTAAGCTATCAAAATCATCTAATTGCTTGAAAGCTCAGAGTACTCTTTTCAGGAAGATGTTGTTACAGCCTACAGTTCTTTGGCCATCTTAATTTGTGGACTAGACATTTTCCTTTATTAATTTCTGAATTGCTTTTTTCTGTTTCTTATTCCAACTATTCCAACTTATTCCAACTATTGGAGACATATCAGATATATGAAACTATTTCGAATCTGAAATTAAGAAAAAAATAATGAGAATTTTTGTAATTATTGGAGGACAAAGACAACTAATTCTGATTTCGGGTGATAACAGTATAATTGCAAAAGTAGTTTCATAATGTGTTTATCTTCTTAATCAGACAACTTAAAAACTAAAAATGCTGCTTTATTTCTATATTAGTTGACTGCAGAACAGCAAGGTACCAGAAGCGTGACTGGTGTCAAGTGGAAGTTTATTGCTTGAATTCCAACACTGTACTTGATCCAAACCAGTAGAGCTGCAGATTTGTAAAACTGTCTAAATAAATATCTGAGAGCATGGTGGTGTGACAAAGAACTTCCTGCAACTGCAGAGTAGCACATAAGAGAAAGAGTGAAATATTCTTTTGTTTGTGTAAATGTTGGATGTGGGGACTTCTGTCCAACTTTTGTACATCCACATGTGTGTAAATGAGGATAGGCTCTCTGGAAATCTGGAACTGAGTTTCTTTCAGTGGATATCTAGTACCAGCTGTAAATGAGAATGCAAAGTACTAACAATGTATGGAGAATATCACAAGTATAGGGACTTGTGAGTGCTTGGCTGCAGTCTACTTTGTGATGTTTTAATATGGTTTTAACCCAACAGTTCCTATTTATGTTTGAGGTTAACTTCTCAGGTGTTTAAAGCTGTCCCTGTCAATAAATTGACCCCACTTTAATCCTTAAATTTTTGCCCTCAGATGCTTTTGCTTTCTGGTTATTGATGGGTAGCTGAAGAAGATTTTCATTCTCCTTCTAATTCATTTGAGCCCTGAAATATTTTTGTTACCTACAGTGTAACAGGAATGTAGTACAAGATATTTCTGCTGGATCTTTCTGTGCATTTTATAACACCAGAGTTGCTTGTAGAGAGGCATAAGCATGAGTTTGTTTCCCAGTTCAGTAAACTGTTCCATTAAGCACAGTACTTCTTGATTATGGGGTCTACTTTCTAGTTCTTTATTTCTTACAGCATTTTATATGTGACACAGGTATATATCACCATGCATGTTTGTATATATTTCACATGGCCTTGGAATGTGCTTTAAGTGTTACTGTTTTTCTAGATATAAACACACTTTTTTCCCCTTATGTTGTCAGAACAGATAGGGAACCCAGGTGCCATTTTTGAGGAGTTTTGATTTTCTGGTGTGGTGTATCCCTGGCCCATCTGCACAGTTCAGCTGAAGGTGCTGAGTGGATGAGCTAGCTCACTTGTTAGCTTTGTCTGGATACACTTTGCTTATGGGCTCCCCACAATTTGCCTGGTGTGCACAAGTTTTGCAGTTTATTTGTGCACAAAATCCAGTGGAGATCCCTTCTGAGATTTGTGTGTGAAGGTTTATTCAGATGAGGGGGAAAGGGCTTAAGGCTTGCTTTCAGCTCAGATGTGGAAGCAGTGAGCTTTCCTTTGATGCTCTTGTCCAAACTTTGCCAGGGCAGGATAGAGATGCCTCGTGGGCAGACCAGATCATGCAGCTGCTGCTCTTAATACTGATAAATGACACCAGTTTTGCAACATACCCATTTTCAAAATTTGTTCACAATGAACAGTTTACACTTGGATGTGGTTAGCTTGTTTAAATGCACTGCATTGCAACCTTGGGCTTTTCTTAATTTAAGCCCTTCCCTCAGGTTTTTGTTGCTATATGAGGTATCTCAGTCTGAATTGAAGGCAGTGCAATGTGTGGCTGCTGTGTGCACGTGGCTCTGGTAGGGGGGCTCCTGGCCAAGCATTTCTGTTCCTGTGAACCTGGCTATCTCCAGTGAATGCTGCTCATCCCAAAGCAATATTTTCCCCTGGAAGACAGTACATTTAGTGCAGGACAAGTAGGTAAAGTCATTTCAAGGAGGAAGAAGTATTTTGCTCTTGTTTTATATATTTAGGAAGCTGCTGCTGTTTTTTTCATTTCCCTCACTTTAAACTGTTTTATCTAATTCAGGGTGTTTCAAGTTATTATTCTAGACAGTCACTTAAATAAAAATAAACAATTTAAAACACATCATTAAAAAGTATGTTGTTCCCAAAATGGAGTCAATGATGTGTCCCACAGGACCAGAAAATGAACCTCAGAATATTATGGACAATTTAAAATGGGCAGATTTAATTATAGCAGGAGTGTGCAATTACTGAATGAGGTATGAGAGACATGGGAAATGTTCCCATCTAAATAATGACCAGAATGTGCTTGTTCTAATAATATTCCATAACACATTTAGGGCCCTAGGATTACAACACTTTCAGGTTATTAGGAGACGATGATAATAGTGTGTTTTATTGCCAAATTACTACCATACTCTCTGAGGTATGAAGTGATATTAATGACCATTTTCAATAAGGAATAACATTTTGCAACATCAGTAGCATTTAACCATATTAAAATATGTTGTGTTGTGCAGTAAAGCCCTGGGGTATAAAGATGAAAACTAAAGGGTTTAATTTTGAGATGCAATTGGGAAATTATTTGGACATTCAAAAAAGCTTTAGGGTAAAAATACATTAATGAAGTAAGTTTTTAAACTATTTGCAATAAATAAAAGATGCATGTGTATTACCTGATTGTAATTTTGGTTTATAAAAATGTTAAAATCAGTGCATGGGTTATATTCTGTTTAGTGTGCTATATAAAATTTCAATTATCTACATGTCTGTTGAATCTAGAAATGAACCAATAAAAGAGAGAATTAGTACATATACATAAATGAATTCTGCTTGGAATGCATATTAAAAATATTTTTCATAGCAGAGGAAGTTTCACAGAATAGGTGACAAGATAACATTCAGTTTCTCTGGTAGCATATTCTCTTAATGAGGAGAGCTCTGTGTTCATACAATTTACCAACAGCCATTCTTTACAGATTTGTCTGCCTCTTTAACTGTAAATATTGCAGTATTTGTTTTGCCAAGGTCAGATGCTCAGACTTGGTGACATTATTGTCATTGATCTAATCAACTGTAACTCTCATACCATCTGGTTAAGTTATTATGTTAATTCAGAGTAAATAAGTTAATTCCAGTCACTCAGAACTGCCAAAGATGGGAATTTTTATGATGTCAAAATATGTCTCTGAAGCTAAATAAACCCTCTGTACATCTTGTGTTTTATGGAATGTTGTAAAAACTAAAGATGTATTTTCCTATGGGAGCATCACTTTCATTTGCTTAAAACAAATCTGAGTTTTATTTAGAGTCGTAAAAAGAAGGAAATCATATTGTGGTTTTATAGTTACTGTAAAATACCATAAAATATTTCTAAGTTGCCATCTTCTGTTGAGTCAGCAGCTGAAGAGTTGCATATGATACCCATTCTAATTGTATATGGTATCATTTCATACTATACAAATACTGTTAAATGGGCTGCATAGGATACATTAAGGATTGGTTTGCAGCCATGATCTTGCATTTAATGTCAGATCTGGAAGTGTCAGAATCACAAAGCTTGACATGGATCTGTGCAGAAATAATGTGAACAACTTGCTGTCTGTTGACTTGGAGCTTTAGTTCTGCTTAGAGATATGAAAGTCAAATCTGTCCTTAATTCTGTGCTAGATTGTGGAAGCTTCAGTTCTGTTCTCCCTTAATGCACAAAGATCATCATTTGAGTGAAAATTCAAGAGGATACATTTTAGAAATCCTTGGAATTTGTTGGAAGTTCATCATGAGAATGTCATTCTTGTGATGACAATGTGTCTTCATAACATGAAGAAGTATTCAGTGTTTAAGCTAAGATCTATTTTTTGAAATCCTGGGTTAGAATCACAAGAGTCTGATGAAATATTACGGACTCTTACTATTACGGAAATCCTGAAATTTTAGTTAGGATTTGAATGAATCCTGGTTCAGCTCAGATTGGATGTGTATCTTTTCTTTCCAAACTGTTTTGAAATGGTCAGTCTGTGATTTTTAACCTGGGGGTACTCCAGCTGTTGCTGCTTTTCTATCTCACAGTTATTTTGGTATTTAAGATTAAAATGAAAAGTCTTGTCCTCATCATAAACAGAAACTTGGTTAGGCCATGTCAGGATAATAAAATCTGGAATCCCACAAGTGTTCATGGTTTAGAGCTGTAGGGCACTGCAAAGGTGCTGTCTGGTAGCTTAGATACAGGAGCATGGCCTTGGGAGCTGTTGTGTCTAAATGAACAGAGTAATTTGAAAGGCTCTCAGAAAAGTATTAGTGTTGGTGGCATAATATGCAAATTATGTGCTTGGCAACATGGTGTGTAATGCAATTTGAGATGCGGTTTTAACTAGTCCAGTTTTCTGCCTAATAACTTAAAAGCAATATAGAGACTTAAATATTAAGCTATTTATGTTGGTCTCACAGTTTAATATGGTTTATTTGACTGGATATTGTTTAAATAAAAGCAAGTTTGCATATGGAGGTGCACAAGTGGATTAAATGGCTCTTGTAAGTAGTGATAATAATTTGATTTTTGTAAACACTGGTAAGTCTGAAATGTATATGGTTTTCTGATGATAGAAACAAGTAAATGAGCTCTTTTCTCCCATTCTGTATTCAGAAGTGCAGTCAACTGCTATGAAGTAAAAAAGTAGGAAGTAGGGACCTCTTCTCCTAGCAAAATTTATTTATGCTAGAAGAATATTTTTAATGCAGTTAGTTTGGCTGGCTTTGAATGAAATGTACCATGTCTCTGTGTACAAGGTTTTTTTCTCTGTATTTCATAAAAAAGGAGATGTAGTAGCAAAGTAACTGTTTATTCATCCAAAAGGTTTTTAATGATCCCTCTCATTAGGAAGAAGCCTCAGTATATTCACAGGAGATACAGTTATATATATCAGCATATATATGTGTGTGTGTCTGTGTGTATATATGTATATATTTTTAATGCACACCAAGAGGAACCACTTTTTCTATATCCCAGTGTGGGATAAGTACCCTGAGATCCCTGTCCTATTATTTCTGGGTCCTGGAGTAATGCTCTGGGGTATTGTTGATTTGGCCTGAGAAACTCAGCTATTTGCTTTCTAACAGGGAAAAAAAAAAAAAAAAGATTACTTAAATCTGAATATAAGAAAGGAGTCCACCAGCAGAACATGGTTGCTGTGCCTCAAGACAGGAAGAAAATGAGAGCTATGGAGGGAAATGGAGCTGAAGTGCTATTACTCCTGCCAACCTTGGAAACAGAGTTCAGAAGGAGTTCTTAAATTTTTGTTGAACTTTTTTTTTTCTGTTACCCTTGCTCCTGGGTGGACATAGCTGTGGCTTTGGAGTAGCAGCTGGGCTTCTCCCACATACTAGGCAGTGTGGGAGACTGCACAGGGAGAAGGTGGGAGAGGAAATGCCATCCCATTGTCCCTGCTGTGCACTGTGGAGCCCAGGCCGATGTCTGATGCCCAGGGCAGCTCTCTGCTTATGCTGCTCTGCTGGGGGTCACAGCTGGAGAGAAGCAGCTGTCCAGTGTTGGCAAGGCTGGTTTGGACAACTGCACCTAGCCTAGGAAGAGGATTTTGAGAAATAGAAATATTTGCAATAGTCTTAAAACCATGTCAGACAGAGATTTCTGAATTTTCTCATTTATAAAATCAAAATATTCTTAAGTGTACAGCAGCCAGTGCTGCTCTCACCACAGTCATTATTTAGGGCCTGGAAGCACAAGCAGCATGCTGTTGTTTAATTGACTGAAATAAGTGTAATCCCTTAGTGAATAATTGAAATTACTGGATGTAGCCAATAGCATTAGATTGCTCACAAAGTGACATGTAGGGCTTTTGGGAAACCTAATCTTTTTGTTTTGGCTTATTAGAAGATTCTTCTTGATATTCTGCATAAAATTTTATCTGCTCCATATCAAACAGAGCTGTGGGTTTTGTAGCTTAAGCAGTGACATTCCTTTCAAAATGCTGCTTGTGTGACAGATTTGCACGTGCTTGGATTGGCAGTGTAGCAGCTCCATTTTCTATGTGGAAGATGCACTAACTGTTCAGCAGAGGTCACTGTGAGTTTGTGCTTGAGACATTTTAGTGCAACTTATCAAAATGTAGTACTGAAAATATTAATATTATGACTAGGAAATTCTTGTTGCCTGCATTATCTTTGAAATGAAATTGTGTGAATTTTAAGAAAGATCTTTTTTGTGAAAGTAGAAAGTGGAGGTGATTGTAAGATTTCAAAGAAACCTGAATAGCCTTAAGAAATGTGGCATATGTCCAGAATTTAATCATCTTTAGTATTACTTATCAAGATTTATCCAAATTATCACTTCTGTAGAAGTCCCTCTTCCTTCTCCTCCTTCTTCTAATATGTGTTGCTTCTCCAGTTGCCCAAGATCCAGGTGTGTCTGACCCTTGCACAAGTATTTTACACCTTCCTGAAGCTCAACTTCCCTGCACTTAAAAGCACCAAGATGAAGACAGAAAGGACTGTGGTTTTCTTGTTTCTTTGTTGACTTACTAAAGGCAGCATTGAAATCAGCTGTGAGTTCCATCTTTTTTCCCAGCTGTGTATGTTTGGTCTTGTTCCCTTCATCATCACAGTAAGCTTTTTAAGTTTGTGGCAGCAAAATAACCTTTTGCTGCTGTTTTCCCCTTTGACTGTGTACCTCTACTCTGCCATGGGGGGGATCAGTAGCTCTCATCTGCTGTTGGAGAATGTTTTCAAGTTACAAACAAACTAAACCACTCTTTGAGCTTTTGAAAAATTCTGGTTTAAAGCTTTTTGTTCTCCTGCTACCAGTTGATAATTACAGCTGTGAAAACAGTCCTTGGAGAAATCTCAAGAGTCCCTCTTCTTCTAAAGACAGTTTCCGATTCTGATTAACCAGAAGCTAATGAGGCTTTCAAGTCTTCTGGATTTTTCACTTGATCTTAGTTCTTCAAGGCTTGTATAATCTTATTATGGAAATAGTGCCAACAGATGTTCACAATTCTGCATTCGCTGCAGCTCTATCACTGTAAAGGCAAGGGAGACTCCAGAAGCTGATTAGCAGAGAAAAGCAGGTGGAGTTAGACTGTTGCTGCATGTTTGGATGGAACAAGGAGCTCTGATTCCATTCAAGAAAATACAGGAAGGAAGAGTTCATTTGAGCTTGGACATTGCAGGGGAAATGATGTTTGTGAAATTTACACTGGGAGTCTTTTGTTACATCAGCAAACAGAGCCTTGTCTATATTCTCATTTCATGTCAATCCTTTATCAGTTTTATTTTTTGTCATTGCACTGAGGAGAAGGTAATTGGAAACTCAGCATGGTGAGTCTTTCAGTGAATCATGCCTGTATTTGTGACTTAGGAAACAACCAGTTTTGGTGGTTGCCAGAAATGGGAACTGTATCATTAGGTACAAGCCTCTGTAACTTTGTGGCTTTTCAGTTCTACTCCAGTTTACTCACAGTACCATGTTTTGAATGCCAAAACAACTCAGAGTGTCCTGAGGGTGGAAGGACATGTAGTGGTCAATGGCATTTGTGTGTTCCTCCTGCACTCCATAGTTTAGTTTTTTTAGGACGAAAAATTGTGGTTCCAGCTTTGGCAAGGACTCAGAAACTCAGACACAATCTGTAGTTTCAAGTACCCTCCTTGGGCAGAGCCCCTGTGGTGGGTAGGAGTTTGTAACCAGCAAGTTGGAGGTGGAGTATGAAGCCCCCATCCTTTTTGAGGGAAACAGGTACCACAAGGCAGGTGTGTGCAGCTATGAACAGAGCAAATGTTCTGATGCTTCCAAATGGATGGATTGAAAACAGCATTGTTGGTGTGATGTTCTCTTTCTTCCTTTCTCTGCAGGGTAATGAGACAAAGTCAACTAACACAAAGTGCAATGGGGTACTGGCTTAAATATGTCTGTAAAATTTGTGGCCAGAATTTAAAAAATGTACATAAAACTGTCAGTTCCCCCCTTGGCCACCAGTGTTTCTTCTCTGCAACTATATCTATATATTGTTGTGTCCCATCTGAGCATTGCATGGTGCCTTGCAGCTGGGTCTTCTGAAGATGAACTATAATAATTTAGATAACATTAAGGTAGCAACTGGCTGTACCTCAGTAAGATCAGTAGTTTACTCTTAGACCACACCTTATCACAAATTTTCCTTTGGCTAAGATTCAAAATATCCTTTTTGATTTGTCATCTTGAAATATTCATGATTGTTTCTGTAAAGATGAGGGGACAGAGACAATGCATTTTTGGAGAAGTCTGCATGGACAGAGGAAGGCTTCATGCAAAACATTGATTAAAGACAGGTTTGTTGTCCACAACAGGTTAGTCCATCCACAGAGCATCATTCTGTGGCAAGCCTGTGCTGAAGTATTCCTCAGCTTGTAATGGTTCAGAGGTTGCTGTGCAGGTGCAGCTGGAATTCCTGGCACATGTATTTCTGAAGTAAATAACTGTGACTGAGCAGGTGCAAATAGCTGATCTTCCTCATAGTGACCTGACAAAATTTACAGTTTATTGCTTTTTTCCTGTTAAAAAGCTTAAAACTGGAGTCTTGGTGTCTTCAGAATGGAAAGATTTTGGTCTGACCAGCTTGCTGTTTTTTTTTTTTATCAGGGTCTCAGAGAAGGTGATCCTTTCAGTCATTTCTGTTCAGCTTTTGTCAGTAATCAGAACATTTTGAAATATTAAAACAGAAATTGCCAACTTATCCTCTTCTTCATGATAAAATGTGTATCAGTTTTCTGGTTCAATTCCCAAATTTAGTAAACAAAATGGAACCCCTTCACTTGTGCTTCATTTATGGAAAATGGCCATGATGTTGGGCTTTTCTGAATAAGATGAATGAAAAATCGTAGACAGCTTATTCATGATAAGGTGTGGAGAAGAACGTTGTGACAGGAATATAATTTTAACACTGCTGTTAAAAATTTATAGAAAATCTATTGTGGTAAAAGCATTCTGCTTGTTAGAACTAGTACCTTTAGTGTATTAGACACATCCAAGTTATGAAGAAGTTTTATAGAAAAACAGCTTGTAACTATCTTATTGAAATGTATTTTTATAACTGTTAGTGCTGTGCTGTGATTCTGCAGTCTTTTCAATGAACGTCCATAGTTCTAAGACAAATATGTAAGTAACAATGAAGAAAAAACTTTGAAGTTCAGCAGTAGTTGTGTGCTTCAAAGCACAGTCATAATGTGGTTGATTATCCAAATAGGTGAATCCTCTTCCCAGCCTTAGCCATGGTGTTACAGACTTTCATCAAAGGTGAGGCAGAGAGCATCTTCAGAGTCTCACATCATTGACAGCCTTTACAGAGACATGGCCTTGCAGTGACTTCCAGCTGCTGCTGTTTGCACTGCAACAAGAAGTATGGTTCCTAATCCCATCCTTCTCCTCTCCATATCCATGTAGGGACTAATTCATTATTATTGTTATATATTTATTCTTATTTGTTTACAAATAAATTATGAAACAAAAATAAGAACCTCACCATCCCATTATTTGGTGATCAGCTGCTTCCCAGGATTCACCTGAAGGGCAACTGAGAAAAGTGATGGAGTAACTTCCAAAAAAAGGAGACTTAATCTGCATGCTTGCTTCCTTAAATTTCCCCCTCTAAATTCCCCCCAAAACTGTGTTTCTTTCAAAACAGGGTATTTAGTGGCCTTTGATATGCAAAGTATTGAAATAGTGATGAGCAGTGAAATAAATTTTTATCTCTAGTTTGATTAGTTATTGACATTTTGTCTCTTTGTGATCCTCCACATATTAATATTTAATATGCAAAAGGCTAGGAAATTCAAAATCTATTCAAACCTTCCATATTCTTCCCAGCAATAACCTTGCATAAGAAGAAATATGGACCAGTTATAAGAAGAAATAAAGTGGCAGCTCCTGTGGGCTCGGGTTGGTTTTAGTTCTTTGTAGGTTAAGTTCCACTTGGCGATCATGGTGAGTGCCTTCTACACCTTTTCAAATGTAGATACTGAACTGGGTGTGAAGTTAACCTTCCAAGCAATTACATATTCTCCTTTCAAAACCAAGTATCACTTTCATTGCTGCTGTTTTGGAAGTGTCTTTGTTTATTTATCTGTGTATATTTAAGGATTTTGTAGCCGTTCTCAAGCAATGTCTCAGCTTAGGTTTTGTAGCTAATTATGATCTTTTCTGAAAGAGTCTTCTGAAAGTGGATGTTGCAAGTAGTTAGCTAAATTGAATAGAATTTGGAAGTGTTTTTTGGTCCAAATTTGGTAGGCGTGTGAAAACTGCTTCCCAGCTCAGAGCATCACTAATCCAATTTGTTGATTTAAAAGATAAGATTGCTTGACTGTAAATTTAATCTAGGCAAGGTCATTGGGAAAATTTGGAATCAGCTAAAGTGGGAAAAGGAGGAATGTCTTTGTGTGGAATACAGGCTCGATTAGTTTTCTCAGTGGAGAAGGTAAAGGCTTTCTTCCTTTTTTCTTATTTTCTCTCTTGAGGTTTGTTGCCTTACTACATGCACTCTTAAGCTTTCAAAACAATCAGAAAACTAGAGCTTCTTCTGAAAACCTACAAAGGAGAACCTAAAAGCTCTAAGGAAAAGTGGCTGATATTAGTGATGAATGTGCAAATTAAGATAGTTAACAGTTCAGCATTTAGGCTGGGCTATAATAGTATACTATGGCAGCAATCTCTAAAAAAAACCCATAAATTCTCTTTGGAGAACCGATTTCTCTGAGAAGGCTGAACAATGCTGGAGGTGTCTGCCCCTCTGCAATATGTACATCCTCTTGGTGTGTTTGTCAGTACTAAATGGATTTGCTTTTAAACGAGCTAGCATATTTGCAGCCAAATTTATTTGTCCTCCTGCTGTCTCTTGCAATCAAACATTGTAAGTATGACTGTTTAGCATCAAAAACTTTTTGACAGAAATGAGTTTGCTGCATTTCCTTTGGCTTGCAGGGTCTTGAAGCCATCAGTTACCTTAATGCGATAGAGTCTGCCCCAGCCTTTCTGGATGTGTCGGTGAACCTTCACCAGAAGGTGGAGATCCATGTTCCTCCTCTGATTCCTCTGAGCCACAGCAGTAACCACATGTCCAATGGTATTTTTTCACATACCCCAGGAGTGCTACAACCGTTTGGACAAAATTTTGGTTTCTTGTTTACAAAAATGACTAAGGAGCATAATTTGACATGAGGACTGAATTAGTGGAGAAGAGAGCTGAGCAGACGGTTTAATACTAAGACTTGTGAATCACCTGAGATGCTGAACATTAAATACTGGCATACTTCTTCCTATTTTTAGGGATCTGTACCCTTCTAATTCTTCTAGTACCCTTATTTAGGTGTCATCTGGTCTTCTGTGACGTGTACTTTTATAAAAACCCAATTGGGTAATGAACTATTTTTGTTACAGGTCTGCAGCTGGAGTGCTAATGAAAGGCCAGCTGATGACTGTAGAAAGTCCTTTCATTTGTGTTATTGCTGCTCTTTAGGAAATGACAGTCTCTGTTAATTCCCTGGCCAGCAGAAGAAATCATGTCAGGTTTTACCTGCTTCAGTGCAAAGCTAGCTGGCCTCAGTGCTGAGCAAGGGTGTTTGAACTAACCTGGGTGCAAGGATGAGGTCTGCAAATCACACCCCAAAACTCCTCACCTTAATGCTCTCTTAAATGTCAATTTAGCTTCCTAAGTGCTGGGCCACCTTCTTTTTCAAGTATAAGATTTATTAATGACTTTATATTTATTGCTTCCATTAATAGAAAATAGTGAACTGAGTTTAACAGAATTTTAATTTGAATAGAAAAAAAATAGTAGTTTTCTGGATGTCTTTTTTCCCCTTCTTCTTTTTATCCATGTCATGGCTTTTTATTTTGAGCAGGGTGTGGATATATTTTCATTTCTCTTGGCTGTGTGCCTTTCCCACCCAGCCACACGAACAAGAGGGAACATTTTTCAATTCAGAAGTTGGCAAAAATAACGGAGCAGCAAAATTCTCCCCTTGGGGAGAACATTAGGTGTTCTTTTAAGAATGTGAGAAAAGCAGCAGGTTTTTCCTTCAGGTACCCGGGGTGAAAATTGTTATCTTTGCATGGGATCTTTCATTAACACAGAACAAAGGCAACACATGGGAAGATATACAGGAAAGTGCTACTACTTGTAGGGAATATCAGCTTTTCCTTACCAGGGATTTGGGACATTTTGGATATTCCTTATGTATATTTACCTGGAGTTTTGTAGCTGGTACTGAATGATATTTTTGCTTTTCTAAAATTAATTTTTCATCTTTACTACCCTTTTCCAGGACCCCTGACATCACTATGAAAAATTACTTCAATCCAATAGTTTAAATTGAAAAATCGTTCATTGCTGAGGAGGTGTAATAACAACACGTTTGGGAATAGCTTCCTATTTTCATATTTTATGAATAAACCAAATACAATAGATAATTCAGTTACGAAGGATCAGAGAGTTTTAGTCTTGATCAGAGGGTGCACTGATTTGTGCCATTAAGCAATTCAAATACTTGGATTTGTCACAGATCTACTGTGGCAGATGGAGGATCCCAAGGGATAATTTGCTGAAACTCAGTAGGAACTAAAATGTAGCTTTCAATGAAATGGGCAGCAGCAGGAGAGTGACGAGGAGAGCAGCATAAGAGGGAGATGAGCAGCAGTCTTGCATGCTGTGTTCTGGAGCAGTGTGGCTTTTTGGGTCAAATTAATATTAGAGTTAGTGCTTCTGTTGCAAAGTTTCTGTTTGGCTGCACTCTTTTACAAAGCACGTAAGACAAGTCTTGTCTGCGGGTGTTTGCAGATTTTGAATTCAGGGTTGACATGAAAAAAACTTGTTTCAAAACATCTGTTGTGCTGAGGGCTGTGGTGACAGTAGTAGTAAGTGCCTGAGTGTGTGTTTCTGTGTATCTGCTTAGACATAGAAGGGAGAACTCCTGTCCTGCTGTCTCTGACAATAACACATATATAACTGTAATTTTTACCTTGGTTTCCAGTTCATTGATTGGAGATGGTGTAGGCTGTTGCTAGTGGGAAATCCTAGTAAGTGCACCAGAGGTTGAGAAATGGTGCCCTGACTGCTAGGCTAAAGAAACCTTCTGTATTATTGCAGAGGTCACTGAGGTTTGTAGAAATTGGCTGCTTTCTAGAGGATGTATTTATTGCAATATTTAAGATGTGATATAGTAACTGTGATATCTATATTCCCAGAAGAGCTCAATATTCTGATGTTCTAATGTCACAGTTTGTAGTCAAGCTTTGTCATTATCATTTATAGGGCACAGTCAATGAGATCAGTGCTTTACAGAAATGAAGTTCCTGGTCAGAGGAGTTTTCATTCTAATTATGTAATTAACATGAGTTAATGTATTAGCTTGCAGATGAATGAGGATTAGCAAAATGATAAAAAGTGGAAAAAACCTATTAAACTCCTGTATATTTTGCTTTATTTTTTTTTTGTGTGCACAGACTTGGACTATACCATCTCATTTAGCAGTTGTTTCTCTTCAAGAATTTACACACTAAATTTCCAATGGAAGTAAAAAAAGGTTCAAAAGATAAAGCAAAACTAAATGACATACTGTGATTGGATAGATTTAAAAAATGAAATTTCAGGGGATGTACGTAATGTATAATGCATATATTGGTAAAATATTTAACATCTGTTTTATATTACTTGCAGTGACACCACTACAGCATTTTCTCAAGGAACTTAAAATTGCTAACACAGTTACATAGCTGTGAGTTACCAGGCTGCTTGGGACTTGAACATCTGTGGAGTAATTGCTTCTCTGTGACTTTTAATTCTTCCCCTATTTCCTTAGATGGTTGGGTTTTGGTTTGTTTGGTTGTTTTTTTGGTTTTGTGTTTCTGGTTTTTTGTTTCATAGTGACAGTTGCAGTTAGCTGCCTAATTGCAGAGTCATTGCAATTCTTCCTTCTTCAGAGGCTTGCTAATGGCAGTAATTGATTAAGGAGAAGCATGTTAAGGTGTCATTATATAACCACTGAAACGCTTCTTTCCATTTCATGGTCAGGGGCTCTTGTTGACCCTCCTGATTAGATCATAAATGCAGAAATGTCCTACTGGAAGTTCCAAGGTTCAGCTAAGGGCAGGAAAGAAGAAGCTTTTAATGCTGTTTTTATGTCATGTTCAAAAATAATACAGAATTTTATTGATGCATTTCACATCTATGATATAAATTGTTCCTGGGAAAAATACTGCTCGCAAAGGTAATTTGGAATATAGGCACAAAAGAATATTGACAGTCATTGTTTATTCTCTAATTTAAAGAACAGGTATTTGGGTTTGTCTTTCATAATGCATGACACATATGTATAGATGTATGTATCTGCCTAAAAACATCAGACTGTGGCAAAATAAGCCTTTCACTATTGACTTTTTTGTTTGTTTGCCTCTTACTCACAAACTTAGACCTCTCTACTTTTATGTGTAAATAATCCATAGGTACTAATAGGTAGAATGATAATAATTACAAAATATGACTAAAAATAATTATTTAACCAAATGTAGCACTTTCATGCTGCAATGCTAGAATTAAAGCTTTTAATGTACATTTTAAGCTTCCACATGGTAGTTTTTAAATTTTTTCTTTTTGAGCGTAATTTCTTGTGACTGGGAAATGCAAACTGGAAACCACATTTGGCTTTAGGTGATTGTGGAGAGCTTAGTTTTGCTGCCCAAAGCTCTGCTAATGCTGTAACACATAGAAGTATTTCCTTGAATCTCACTTTCCATGCAGGCAAGCAGGAAATAATCCTCATGTTTAACCAGTACTGTACACAAGAGGAATATTTTCAGTTTCTGACTGTGAAAGAGCTCAAGTGTTGGCTGGTGAAGATTTTTCTGCCCCTTTCTACTGAATTACATATATTCCATTTGCTCCCTTCCAGCCTCTTCCATCTTGCCTTGCTCTTGTCCTGGCTCCTTTATCTATGTAGTTCCAGTTCTTCATTCTTACTCAGGAGCTTTTATTATCTGGTAGTCTCCTCCTCACTTTCTTGCCTTTGAAAAGATTTCTTTCTTTTATCTGTTTTCCTGTTGTATAAATTTGATACCATCATTAGTAAAAGTGCCTGCTGTACTTGGCATAAGAAGGAAATAAAATCAACATGCCCCAGCAACTGATGATACTTATGGGAAACTATAATCTAAATTAAACAGTGTACTAAAAACTTGCTGTGATTTCTAAAGATTCAGTTTCTATAGGTTCTGTCAGATTTCAGAAGCATAAACATTAGAAGGCCTCCATATTCAATCTGTTTGGCTTTATTGCTTTTCTGCAGCCCAAGTGAAATGCATTCAGGTTAGCTGGTTCCTGTGTTGCCATCCTGTCCAACCTTTCTTCCGGGCTAGAAAATTGATAAGTATCTGATAACCACTGTGGAGACAAAACAGAAACATAAAGATCATATGTTGTGTAATCATCCTGATTACTCTGAACAGTACAATGCTGCAGGTTTCACTAATCAAGATTAATTGTGATCTAGGCTACCTGAACTGTCATGTAGAGTGGATTGTAATTAAATAAAAATATAATCATTTTAACATTGTGCCACTAATATGTATTTACAATAGGTAGTACTTTTGAAAAGACTCTTTCTCCATACAGTGATTAGGAAGCTGAGTTATATTTTCTAACTGCACAGATGTTGTTAAAAGCTCATATTTCAGGCCATAAAGACTTATTATATTTGAGGTTGTACAACAAAAGAAAAATGGTTTTTACATCTGTCTGCTACATGAGATGTTAAAACTGAAAAATCTGGAACAGTAGAGATGTATGGAAAGCCTCACTTATGTGTGTGTGTGTATATATTTGTTTTAAATATGTGTTAGATAATTTATAGTGGGGTATTGCTGAGAAAAAATGCTTTGACAGATCTTGACAGCTCAGAAGAAGAAAATATTTAATACAGTATATAATAAGAGAATTGCCTCTGTTTCAGCTTTCTCAGCATTAGCTGGCAGGTCTTGACTTCTTTCACATGGTATCTTTCCATTTTTATCTGTAATGGATTGTACAAATGCTTTTCTTTGAGGCCTAATGAACCAAAATGGCTCAGGTTGTTTTTTGTTGGGGCCTAAATCTATGTTTCTGAACATTCTGTTGTGTATTCTGACAACTAGAAATGTAATAAGCTTAAATATTTCTTCTTTCCATAAGGAAAAAGGAATGCATCCTAGGCAATCATACAGAAGCATAAAAAAGCTCTTAGCATGCAAGTGGATTTCTGCCCATGTACAAACAGAATGTTCTTTTGGGTGACTTTTCCCTCAGCTGCTAGTGCTTCTGACTCTTGACCATTGCTTTAATTACATTCTCTTGGGTGTCTGTGCTTCCATCCTGGTGCCACTTGGTGATAATGGAGTGCATACACTTCCAAACAGTTCATACATGATGGAGTACATACAATCGAAATATGCTGGCTGCGTGTGCTCTCTGCTCTCCAAGGCTCTGCCTCCCCGTGGCTTCCTGCTCAGGCAGGATATTACTTGGAGAAGGTTATTTACTGACCTTGCCTGGGTTTGTGGAGAGCCATGCTGGGGTTGGGAGGGTATCAAACACTTGCAGGGAGATTGTACTGATGCTTGGGGGGGAAGCCATGGTGTCACGAGCAGCGCCGTCTTGTGCGCTTAGCTGAGATTTTATCTGTGAGCACCAGCTACAGTGGGCTTTTTCTAAGTGTGATTTTCTTTTAGAAGATGTTAGAGTTTAAACCAAAGGAAATTAAATTCAAATGTGCTCTCAGGTATTATTGAGTCAAGCAAATAAGTGGATAAAAGCAGGCAAGCTCTTGCGATGTCAGGGATCTTTGCCCATCCCTACAGGCTGGCTGGGCTGTTGCAGGTGTGCTGCCTTATGTGTGGTCTCCAGGATCGGGTCCTGCTCTGTCCAGGCCTGAATTACTCACTAGGCAGGCTTTAATAGAGTGACCCGTACACAAACACTTGGGTGGGGCACTCTTCTGCTTGGAGGAAACATTTTTGAGCCTCATTACCAACAGTCCTTGTGGTGTAGCCACCCCAGCAGGCAGGGCTGAACTTTGGATGCTGGGTGACTCCCAGGGCCTTCAGAAAACACCCTGTGTTTGCAGCCTCAGACAGGCTGCAGGACATCCCTGTTACTCTGTCATTTAAGTCCAGGCAATGAAAATATATTTCCTCAATAAGTTAACTCAGAAAAAATAACTGTTTTTTTATAAAAGCATGATCATAATTAAAAACCACAAAGCATATGGATTTTTTCTAAAGAATCATATCAGGAAAGACAGTATATTTTTCCTTTCTCAGAGCTGGAAACATAAGAGACACTTCTAAAATGGGTCACCTTTATTTATTTGATGTCTCTATGAAAATGTAAATATGCTGTGTGTCAGCTACTACTGAACCTGCCACATGTCCCAGCTCTTCTCCTTGGGAGTGAGTAGCTTTATGTGACCTCTGAAAATGATCAAAACTGTCCTATTTCATGGCTGACTTTGAAGATGAGTCGCTCTAAATTGCTTGTGCCTCAAACGCTGCAGTGTCAGTAGCAGGGCTCTAAAGAGGGGCAATTTCTCCCCCCCATTCCTGAGCTGCTGAGTGGGTCACACAGCTGAGGGAGGTTGCACTACAAGATGGAAACAAGAAAGCATTGCTGTGATTAAAACCATCATTTATTCAACCTGTATAACTGCACACTATCAGAAATTTGTCTTTTCTAAGCAAATGTGCAATGAGTATTATTTATCTAATCATAGTAAATGAGGCAATTTAATTTCCCAACTGAATAGAATTAAATGAATGTTATTAAACCTCAGCAGCCATAGTTCTGCCCAAATTCATGAGACTGTGAACTTCAAAACCATAGCTGAGTATTGACACACTATTGACATCTAGGTCCTTTTATGCCTTCTATTTCATGTAATGATGGATGCTTTTGGAGGGTACCCTGAAATGATGGGCAGTTTCTGTACTTGTGTGGGGGGAATAGAAGGTAAGAAAATAAAGATAGTGCAGAAGGTAGTCTCACACCTGAGGAGTTGCAGCTATACTAATCCCCAAAGATTAGGAGCCATAGCTGTGTCCATTAAGAAGAGTGCTACAAAAGAGTGTGTTAGCTGGTTGAGGAGAGAGTTGGGGTTTGTTGGCTGTACTATGAAGAAGGAGTCAGTGCTGTGAGGAGCTGCCCGTGAGAAATTGTCAAGAAGATATGGAACTTCTGCAATAAGATGACAACATACTTGTGCCTGCTCCTGCTGTAATCTTATTTTTAAAGAAGACTTCCATGTATTTCTGTATACATAACATATGTGGTTTCCTCCCTGTCGACACAGTTCACTGAAGAACTTGGAACAAGGAACAGTTACATTCATTTAATTGCAGCTATTTAAATTGAAATTTAACCTTGAGTATTAAATGCTTTGTGGAGTCTGGGTTTGAATGGGATGAAGTGGTTGCAATAGGAAATGGATCCTTCTTGGCACTTTCCCAGGCTTCCAGTCTTGTAGAGGTGTTGCTAATGTTGTGTGTGGTTAGTCTTTGAGGATTTTGAAAAAAAGAGGGAGTGAAATTACTTCACAAGATAAAATGCTTCTTTTTTTTTCCATTTTCTCCTCACTGAGGAAGACCAGATAGTTAAGTCTCCAGCTCTTCTTAGCTCTATCTTATGGAAACTTTGGATTGCCAGGAAGTTATGGTATTACCAAGTCAAAATAATAATTTGACCAAGCACTTGTTATATATTGTTGCTTAATTTTAATTGGGGGGGTAAATAAAAGAAAGATGTAATTCTTTTCCATCATCCTGTTTTGACCTTTGTGTTACTGATATTTTTCATATATCTATTTGACTATTTTGCATTGCAAATGTCTTAATTCTGCTTCCTTTTAATGAAACTTGATGGAAAAGAAATTATAATTTCCTTATTCCTTATCTTTAAATATGTTTTATGGTTTTTTTAATTGTTAATTTTGCCATATATTTGAACTGTTTCCTTTTTTGGTTTTTGTAATAACAAGGATTTCCTTACAATTTCAAGAACATCTTTAACTGAGCTAAACAAATGTGTACAGTGAAACCTCTTTTGTGTAATTGTGTTCCTACGTATGTTGCACAGTTTCCCCTTGATCTTTAAGAGATAATAGTGTCTGTATGACATGTACATATATAATTAGTACAGATATATACTCACACCCCTGTATGTTCTAACTTAGGCTATTGTCTCTTAATTTCTTACATGAACTGTTGGCTGACTTGTTCCCTGGAAGCTGATTTTCTTTTAAAGTTGAAGCTTTTCTAGGAGATACAGTAAAATGAGATTATGGTTAGATTTCCACTAAGTAATCTATATGGATTGACTATTGCTGAAGGCACTTTTATTTCCTGAACAAAAGAAAAGTGACTTTGTCTGCTTGGGTTTATTACTTTTAAATTAATGTGACTAGTGTAAGTCAGATAGGCTTAGTATGCCAAGTATAGTGCAGCTATTTAATACTTTGATGAAATGTGCTGGAGCAAGTGGCAGCAAGGCATTTTACAGAAGTAATCATACTGCTGAAACCAGCAAAAGTCTGTGTTTTCTTTTGGTTAGGCTTTGATTTTTATGAACAGAAGAGATGTTCTGGTCTTCAGAGTTCAGAGTTGGTTACCACTTATTTAGGAAAATTTGTGTGTGATCTGACAGGGGGTTTCTATTTCAGTTGGGATTTTTTAAAATTTTTTTTTTCAATTTTTTTTTATTTTTTAATTTTTTTTTTTTTCTGTCTCCTTCAGAGATTCTCTGCAACTTGCTATCAGTCCTTCTGGTAACTTTGCAAGTTCAAGGAATTAAACTGCAATAAGCTCTTTAATCTTACAGGACTTAAAAAAAAAAGTAACATCCACATAATTACATATAAGGATAAAAAATTATGGTTTTCACAATAAAAATGCTTTTGGGAGTTGTTCTCATTAAATTAGGCTTAAACATTTGGAGTTTGAGTTTCTGTGTAACAGCCTACCAAAGGGGGTTGGAGGAGGTCAGGTCTGTTGTGCAGATGTTTATTTCAGCTGGAGGCAGCCTGGCCAGTTTTAGCTGTGCAGGGCATGAGCTGGGGACAGTGGGCACTAGAGGGGCTGGTGGGAGCTGAATTACACAGATTCACTTATCTCTACTGAGCTGCTTTACAACAACAGATAGCCTGGAACAAGGGTGGGAAGGAAGGTGCTGCCTGTCTGGGTGTGCGTTTAACTAGTGGAGGAAACCAGGTAAGGAAAGAAGAAAAAAGACTTGAGGGGAAGAGAGCAGTGGAAATAAAAGGTAATAAAAAGTTAAAAGAAGTTAATGTTGTCTTTCTCACAGAACTGTGAGAAAAAGCAGCAATGATTTCACAAAAACCTTTGTTACTCAGAAGTGTTATTTTTTTCTCCTCCCTGTTCTCATTTAGGGTAATAACCTTATTCAAAGTAGCAGATTTTGATGAAAATGATAATTTAATAAGCTTTGGCTCACCTCTTAATTTTCCTGTAATGGAAAACAATCAGATTCCTACTACTGCAGAGCTTTTAAGCCCTCTACAACCAAAAAAAAAAAGGTAAACTATTTTCCTGTCTAAACAAATTTTGTGGGGGTGGCCCTTAGGCAAGGAATGGATGAAAGAAGCAATGACGTACTAAGAATTGTTTTTACTAGTAATCCTTATACAGGTACATTTTTTGACAGAGGTCTAATTGAACAGAATTATGGAGTTGAATAAAAGTATTTCAGACACA
This sequence comes from Serinus canaria, assembly GCF_022539315.1. Taxonomy (NCBI): domain Eukaryota; kingdom Metazoa; phylum Chordata; class Aves; order Passeriformes; family Fringillidae; genus Serinus; species Serinus canaria. The sequence goes on from NC_066315.1 coordinate 13,718,740, forward strand.
GACTCCTTGGTCTGGGAAGGCTTGGTATTCAGGAGGAATCCACACCTCCTCACTTTTGAACTGCGATTTGTTTGTGTTGTGATCTTATTTTTGAGCTGTGACGTGTAAGGCTGGCACTTGACAAGGGTAAAATACATGTTTCTTTCCATGGTTAGTAGAGGTCTAACTTATTTTGAAAAGAATCTTGTAGCCAAACAGTAGCACTTACTTGGTTAAAATGTAAGTCCCAACTGATTAAAGCATTTCACCCATATCTGTCTTCAGATTAGAAAATGCAAGGAAATGAAAATTTAACTTTTTTTACCAGCTTGTAGTGGTAATTAATCAAACTTTCTGTAATGACCACAGTCAAAATTTATTGTTACCATTTCCAATAAGCTTTCTTAAATAGTTCTTTGGAGAAGGAGTTTTAGAAGTAGCAAGATCAGCTTGGCTGTAATGTTGTGTTAAAGGGAAGATGTTTTCCATGATTATTCCCTCTTCTTATTGTTTTTTTTTGGTTTTGGTTTTTTTCCTAACAGTGTCTTTTGAATTATATGGTTGAGAACAATTTGCTTTTTGCTTTAGAGAAGTGACAAGATTTAATCTCCAGTTCCATTGAGGGGAGAAAGAATTAATAGAAATTTTACTGAGAACACGGAACAACTAAAAATATGCCAGTTTCAGGCAAACACAAAACAAAGACCATTCTGTTCTTTCATGTAGAGAAGTTCTTCTGTTGGGAGAGAAAATGAATGTTAAAATTTACCGCTGATTTTTAAGATATGTTTATACATCAGTAATATAGGCACAAGTTGCTCATATGTGAGAAATTGATAAAGGTCTCCTAGATGTGACTCTGTTTCTTTTTCTTCAGGAACAATAGTGACAGATAATTTTGGAATAATACATAATAAATCATTACAGAAAATTTTGTTTTGTTTTTGATGCAGAAAGGGAAGAAATTATTGTTAATTTAAACAAAATTAACTTTTTAAATTCTTACTAATATTATCCGTCAGTGGCTTTGCCGGAACACCATGTTTGTCTCTTTACATGCACTATGTATATACATTTGTCTGTATTGTCTGTAAATGATCTAAGCAGACCCCCAGTTAGTTGTAAAGAATCCTTCAGAGTATTCTAAAGGTTGTAAAAGAACCATGGCTAGCATCATTATTGGATGCTTTACTGAGGCTTGAAATAAATGTTACTTAGCTCTTTGGAGATGTCTTGTTCTTCTTCAGGTGGCTTACTTCAGAGTTTATAGACTTCAATTTATTTTTAATGCTGTGATATAGGGTTACTGATCTTCTTATTTTCACATATCTAGGTTTTGCCTCTTCTTTCCAAGTATACTCCACTGCTTGTGACATCTGACTGTTTTTCATTCTCTCTTTATGTTGATCACATTGCCATTCATTGTGCAGGTTGGCTGCTCTATTTAAATACAACTTCTAGGAAAGATCCATTGTAGATACTCGAGATCAGAAGGTGTGGATACTATTCTGATCTTTGTTTTACTGCATTGTTAAATCATTTTCAATAAACGTTGTCCATGAGCCTGGGCTACTGATACCTCACTTTTTCTGTATTAAAATACTGCTTCTTTACCTTCTTGTAGCAGGTGCTTGGGCAGAAAAGTCTGATATTTTCTTCTGTGCAGCTGTCCTCTTGGGTAGGGTAATCTAACAGGAATAGTTGCACAATGTGATTTAACAGTTTTTATTCTTACTTGGGGAGTGTGAGGACATGAGCAGACAGTGAATGGAGAGCAGTGCTGAGGTGGGCTCTGAGCTTCTGTTCCCAAAAGTTCATCTGACAGCAGAGGGAGCCTTGATTCACACACCTGAATTACATGCATGCATTTTAATTATGTGATACCAATTACAAGGGAATTTTTCCCTGGCACAAGTGTATTGGGACTGTTACGGAGTTGTGGCTGGCGGTACCTCACGTCAGCCACCAAATATTGAGCCTTCTAGCTTGCAGACTTAATTACAAATCCATGGTTTACTTCTGCAATCTGTTGTGCTCAGCAGTGCTGGGACTGGTGATAAGTCTATCAGTTTTTACTAGGTCACTAACACATCACCAGCATTAAATTCTAAATGGCAGCTTCTCTGTACACTGCCTGGGCTATCTCTGATAAAACATTAATCATTTCAAGGTTCCATTCAAACCCATTGATAGAAATTGCAAAATGTAATTTAGCTTTGAGAATAGAATTAATGTTTTCTAATAGCTCTAACCTGTTCTATGATTTATTGGTTCCACTGCTTGAGGGTTTTCATAATCTAAATTGGTGATTACAGATGATACACAACATTGTGTACCATAAATAGGAATTATGTGTCTGGTGAAAATGATAATGGGTTTTTGTACCTTGTATGTTTATTAGTACATTCAGTAGTATATTAAAGCCTATTTTAGAATTGGAAGATGATTTTGCCCACATATAGTTCTTTCCATCTCATTCAGTCAGTGAATCTGCTGCTGTTTACTCATCCTCCTCTAATTTGATAAATATGTGCTGCATCAGAACATCATTAAATTAAAGGTGTTCCTGTGGAACCTTCTTTTCTATGATATGCTCTTCTTCTTATTTTTTGCTTGTTTTTGAGAAGACAATTAAGATTATAATAGTGTTTATGATTCCTGAGGGAATTTTAACCCAGTGCTTGATTGGTGATGAATGAATTGACTGGTTATGTCTGGGAGGATTATTTTTGCATAGCCAAGTCCACAATGGATGATCTTAGTAAACATGGAGAAGATGGCATCAACATCTTTGTGGACAATGGAAGTTTTATATATTTTCATTAAAGATTTAACATGTGCTGTTATTTTTCTTTGCTGACCCAAATTTCTACCCTGCAGTGCTGATGGCCAGTATTGGGCTGCTCTTTCTCTCATTGTGGGATTAGTGGGCTCTACAGTCTTTGTCAACAAACAGCGGTTTTGAAAGGCTCTTCCTGTTGTAGGGATTGAAAATATCTTGTTATAAAACAAAGTCATAGAATGATTTGGGCTGGAAAGAAATTTCCAAGGTCATCTAATCCAGCTCCCAGCCATGGACAGGGACATCTTTCATGAGACCAGGTTGCTCAGAGCCCCATTAAACCTGACCTAGAACACTTTCAGGAATGGAGCATCCACAACTTCTCTATTGCCCCAAAGATGACTTGGGGCATTCATTACTTGTCTGAAAATTAGTATGATATCTATAGGAAGTTACCTGGAACAACTGGCTTATAGTAGTGATCTGTAAATTCTTCCCTTAAACTTTGCTTGAATTTAAATCTTATCAAGAATAGATGTTAGTGTACCCCAAATATTGCTTGCTTTTCCTTTTGTTCTTTAACATGTGAAGATATGCAGTAAAAGTTAATGTCAGATTGAAGTAAAATTAAGTAAATGGTATAGTGATTTTTTGATAGAAATAAACTGTACTTTAAAACAATCTATTTCTTATCAAACAGTGTATACCCATGTGTATTTCTTATTTATTGTCTATACATCTAATTATAGAGAAACTTGCTTTAGACAAGACTTTCAATGAAACAAGGAAGTCATTTATTACATACCTCTTAGAATTTGTAAAGCACTCAGCTTTCATGGTGATGACCATTTATTATTATTTTTATTACATAAATACTTAGATAAAGAGAAATGGGTGCCAGCAGTGAATTAAATAAAACCCTGAATTGATCAATAACTCAATTTAGTTGAGAATTTCTTTAGAAAATACAGTGGTATTAATCAGGAGAGAACACTTCAAGTATAAAATTTGATTTTCTTAGTGGAAAATCAGTTTGCTTTATCAAAATCCTGGGGTCTCTTTCCCCCTTTCTCTCCCCCTCATACAATTTTTCTTCTTCAGTAAAGCTAAATCAGATTTGTCTGAAGCAGTAATTGGTGATTATCTCCTAACTGCAAGACACAGTTGAGCCTCTTTGGTTAATCCTATCTCGCTTGCCATCTCTAGTGAGTCCCAGCAGGCAGGGAGAGAGGACTGCCATGTGGTTTGTTTTTCCTCTGAGGTGTAATTATGGCCAAGAGCTCTGCAGATTGAGGGGAGAGGGACAGCTGTACCTCACCAAAGAGATGTGAAATGGTTGGGGTGGAGAATTGGGCAGAATGACTTCCTGCCTCAGTGTAAGGTTCTGTGGCATCCAGGAGGGATCCCAGGTTGTGCTCACAGAGTCACAGAAGATGCTGAGTGGGAAGGGACCCTCAAGGATCATAGAGTCTAAGTCCTGGCCCTGCAGAGCCCCATCCCCATGTGCCCAAGAGTATTGTCCAAATGCTTCTTGAACTCAGTGTGGGAAAGTAAAAAACCCTTGTGGAAAAGTTTCTATAGTTTTTTAAGCTTTCTTGTGTACTCTTGCATGATCTGTTCATTATTTGGACTAATGAAGTGTTACAAAATGAAATTCACCTAATGGAAAAAAATCCCTACTTTATTCTACACAGAAATTAAAAATGAGAAGTGAGGATTATTTGTACTTATGCAATTTTCTATATTCTATTAAAAGCTGGGTTTTGCTTCACACTTGAGGAAGGATTTATCTGCACTAAAGTGTCATTATTATTATTGTTGTTATTATTAACAACGGGGTTGTTTAATAAAAGTTATCTATCACTTCAAAACCTGACTAGCTTGTTTTATTGATGCATCTAACAGCACTTTGTCAAAGATAACAGTTTCTGTAGAAGTAAGTCTCTTCTGAGAGATGTGGAGAACCTTTCAAGTGACCCCTGTTGGAGCCAAAAGGGTGATTTATAATTTTATTAGCAAAGTTTTCTCTTCTAGACAGCTTCATTAGATGTTTTATGGGAAAAGAGTGTTTTAAAAGTCAGCCACTAGTTTGTTCTTTCATTTATATCCCAGAAAACCTGACTGCACCCTTAGTGCTAGGTTTGTAGCTCCTTGGCTGGCGTCCCTGTTGCTATCAGAACAATCCTATGTAGTATGGGAAAAGCAAAATGGTAATGAGATTGCAATTTCATAGTTTATGAATTCATTTTGCATCCTCTCTCTCGCTAGTCTGTGTTGCTTTCAATTTTGGAGAGCAGATCAATATGATAAGTTACATATCAATCTCTAGGTAATGTTGCATAAAACTAATAACTGTAAAGGAACTTTTTCATAAATTGCTGATATTTATGCCTTGTGCTCTTTTAAAGCATTTTTACAGTATTTTGATATGCACTTTAGTGATACTGTGGTGGAAGGAAGATTTTTTATGTGAGTCAGTCTTTGATATGTAATTTTGTTAGTGCAAGTGAATATATATATATATATTTCTTCCAGAGCTTCCCATTTTCAATTTACTGTACATTTGAAATTATGTTGCTTCAGCAGAATGCTTTGTTGTCTTACATATTGCTGTAGAAAACATACTGAAAATCTCTCCTACCTGACAAAAATCTATTAGTTGTTCCAAAAAAGCATCTTGACAGTATTAGGACTGTACCTTGTATGTTTGTATAGTACAGTAGAATTTTCAGGCCATGGACAAATCTTGTGTATGCAAAATCCATTTTTAGCTACTTTGTGACTGTCCTTAAATTCTGTCTCTTAAAATGTCAGTTGAGCAGAAGCAAAGCCTCTAAAAAAGCTGTAGCAAAACATCTGTGATTTCAGCAAATCTCCTGCTTCTTGTGTTTGGTGCATTGCCTGAGTGCCTGAGATGCAGCCAGGCTCAAAGGCTCAGTCTGCAAGGTTAACATGGAGACATTCACATCATCAAGGACATGTTAAACAGAAAACAGTTGAGGGAGGTTGTGGGGAAAAAAAGTATTTAATTTGTTAATAATTGTTATTAGCATTTTGTAACTATTAAGTACCTTCCTATAGATCTCCCCTTCTCCCCTCTGCTTGAGATCAGGCAGTGTAAATAGTTAAATGTATGTTATGCTTGACATTCCTTGTGAGTCCCAACTCAGAGTATTTTGTGAAAAACTTAAGAACTGCAAGCAGCTGTCCAGTCCTTTGTAGGGAAGGTATAGCACTAACACCTCCTCAGCTCTGGTCAACCCTGTGGACCCTTGTCAGAGAGTTCAAGATCACAATTGCCTCCAACACTGTAAAGGCCTCAAGAAGGAGCTTGCTGTGAGATGAGCCACCACATCAGGAGTGTGAGATAAGTTCAGAAGAGAGGAATTTGCAACAGAAGGGCACTAATTTCAAGCCTGACAAGAGGTGAGGTTTGGTTTGCACATCCTGGTTAATGCATCTGGACAAAAATTCCCCACTGTGACAAACTGGGAAAGGAAGCAGCTGCTTTTACACCCATCACTCCAAGTAATGGGAGTGGCATCAATGCTCTGTGGGTACCTGGAACCTGGGCTGTGTAAAGGTGGTACCCCTGGAAGAACACCTCGAGGATCACCACCAGCAAGAGGCCCAGGGTGAAAGAAGGAGCAGCTGGATGCTGCTGGATCCATGATGGGTGGTGGTATCTTACTACTTAATCTGTTTCTCTTGCTCTCTTTTTTTGTCCCCTTCTGGCAACCCCTGTGCTCCCTTCCCCTCACTTTGCTATTCCTTTCTGTCTCTCTGCCTCACATTTACTGTTAAATAGAAGCTATACTGTTGACTGTGCCTTTTGGTCTTGTTTGCACTATAACTTGGGCAGAGGCATCTCTCAATAATTGAATTGCAGCAGCACCACGGTGTTCTGCCATAGGAATGAAAATTAACCTACATGTCCTTAATTGCTATATTTTCCTCTTGTTCTTCTTGCTTTCTGTATTTGGCAGTAAGATTTCAAGTTCCTTTTCAGAAAGTGCTGAAACTACTGATGGTGTGTAGTTTGTTTTCATTTTGTGCTGGACAAATTGCAGTAGTAGAACGGAGCCTGTAACTTAAGTAGTCAAACACAGAGATTTTGTCCTTTAAAGATAAAGTATTAGTAATTGATACATCTTTTTTAGGTCAAGGGGGTATGACAGTAGTCAGATTTTTCTTCTGATTTCTAGTAAGCAGGAAACTGTCAAAGCTTGCTTTATTTTCTGGAAAAATGTTCATTTTCTTGTGAGACATTTTTAGTGCCTTAAGCAGTATAATTACTGCTCTTCTAAAGAATAGGGTTTTGTTTTGTTGAATTGCTAATTGCATAATTTTACTGAGAATTGGTATGTGCATTTTCCTCTCATCCCCCCAATGACTGTAAAAAGACCCATGGGGTTTTCCTCCCCCCTTACATAATTCTTATGTATTAGACAAAATTCAGAGTGGGTGAACGAGGAAGAGTAGGCAAATTTCTGACCTTTTACTCCATCTTATAGTTCCCGCAAGTCTGTCAGAATGCAGTTTCTGTAAAGGAGTAACAATTACGTAACTTGAAGCTACTTTTTGGGGCACAATAGCAGTATGCTACTTTCAGCATTTCCATTTTCAATACTACTGGGTGATGGTGCATGATGAACCTGGCTGGTGGGGTCAGAGCAACTAATTTCCTGCTGATATGGGTTGGCTTTTCAGAAGTGCTAACAGGATTAAAATAAATTCTGTGGCCAGGAAATGTTGCCATCTCAAGTTGTGTGCTTGCAGATTATGAGAATGTGTATGTTCATGGATATTATGTGCTGCATATGAAAGAAATAATTACCTGATTTGGTTGTTTGAAATCTGAATTCTCATTTCTTAGATAATTACTGAAGACACAATTATATTTAATTGTTTGAATTTTCAGTTTAATAAGTATTTTTGTAATTGTGGCTTCTTTTTGTTCCATTCAGAATTCAATAGGAGATGAGATTTTTCTTTTTTTGGTTAGTCATTAGTATTCACAGCTCTATCAGACTGCAGTTCAAACTCTTCACTTGTTTTTGTCACAGAAGATGATGGAGCAAGGTTGCTTAGAAACACTGAGCCACACTCGCAATGGGAGATATCAATCTGTTCTGTGTATTCACCTGCACATGCAGGGCAGAAAATTGAGTTTTTCTGCAGATTATGTTAATTCATTGCAAGTTTGTTTCATCTGTAGTATGCTTAAATATAGATAAACAGACATTTTGTTTTATTAGATATAGTGAGAAAAACGATTGACTTTTTTTAAAACAGTCATTTCAAAGTATGACAGTTCTAATTTGCTTGCATGACTTCCAAAAAGAAAGTGTTACTATTCTTGGCTGAGTTAATCAACTTGTCTTTTATTGACAAGTTGCATAAATTGGAGATTATTTCATGATCTATTTATAACAATTTTTTGTAAGTTCCCATCTTTAGTTTTCAGTTGAAAAAAGTATGTCTGCTTGACTACGACCAGCAATTACATTTTTCCCTAATCTAGTGAAACTCTTGATCTTTTTAAGACTGGACTAAAAATAAACCAAGTCACTCAAGTTATACAATTTTTGATCTTTTCAGCTATGAGTAACTTTGCCTATTTTTAGACCAGCTGTAATTGTACACTAATGTGCTGGAAAAGATAAATGTAGCTTTTAATCACTCTAGCTTCTAAGCATTTCAATTATTACACTTATTAAATATGCTGGAAATGCATATATTTCCTTCTGTGAGTCTGGAATAGACTTTAATGTATTTTCAAGGGACTTGAAATTTTTGTATCACTGAGCTCCTACCTCTCTAACACACGAGCTGTTGTGTGGGGAGGTTGTTGACATGGGACCCTGCTTTATTTTCCTTACTTTGTGCTGAACTGATCTCTTTGCTCAAGAACAAGAAATCAGGTTAAGACTTGCACAACAGTGCTTCTGTAAGGCTATAAAATTCTTCTGGGTAGTTCATACAGTAACACAACAGAAAATGAATAGTATGACTATAGTGGTGCCAGTGTAGTAACAAACCAATAAAATGGCAAGTGTGAATAAGCAGGAAATAATTTAATTCTCAGTTCAGTTTTCACTAAGATTTTAATAATAATCAGAGTGAAATTATGTTATTTATTAAAGCATGTTATGTGTTGCTAATAATTGAATTATTCTGATGCCCACAGACTTAGATATTTTTAAGCTGCATCCTTGTCGGAATTTTTTGCATACTTAAAGTCTAAGGTAATTGAGTCTGACTTTTCCTATAAAAGATAGACTCTAGTAATAAACCCAATACAACCCCCAAAACAAACCAGCAATTTATTATGACATACATCTTTTGGAGTTACAGGAAAATATTTGGCAAACTTTCTTTAATTTATTATGAACATAGTATAGTGTTAAGGAGGAAATATCTCCAGTACTTTATGGTGCCACCATTGTCTCCTGTAGCTTGTCTTTAGATCAGGTGGGGGTCACAAGAAAACAAGAACCCAGAACTATGGTCTTTGTCTTTTTACACATCTGTTTTTTCCCCACATTGTACTGTCACAATCCCTTTTGTATTTTTGTGTTGAGCACTACTTTGCAATGTATAACTTTGTTATATTCTTTTTAATTTGACTCTGCATTGATTTCCTAGTCTGTGCTGTTGATTTCCTGGTTTCCTGCCTTTCTGTTGATGCAGCAGGTGGTTGTAGGTTTGAGCACAGCTACAGATGAGGTGTGGAGATATCTGGGCAATTTTCAATCCTGTTGTTTCATATTAGGAAATATTATTTTGAAAATACATGCTTATAATGCTGCAAAGTCAAAACACTATCAAGTCAGCCAGGGTAACTTGGCCATGGTGAGGGGCCAGATCTTTCCTGAAAGTAACACCATGGAGATGAGGTTTCAGGAGAGCAGGTAAGGTGCACTCATGTGTTAGAATGGATGAATCTATTACTGTGGCAAAGTAAAATGTGCATTCTTCATTACACTTTTCAGATTGTTTAGACTGTGTATGAAAACAATCCAGAATTAAAACCATCCGTGTCAGTTGTTGCTAATGCAGATTCACTATACAGCTGTGCTCTGAATGAGATTCCCAGCAGAAAATACAAAACCTCCAACAGGTATTAATAAGAGGAATTCTCAGGGGAGAGAGTCTGTAGATCAGGTAAGGCAAAGGTGTGAGGAAGCAGAGACAAAAATATTCTCAAGAGTAAAACTGAGAGGGAAGGAAGTTGAGTATACTCTCATTTTCCTCTGAGTCCTGCCATTTCCCTACTGCAGGAACCACCAGCATTTTGTAAGGGCAGGTGTGCCCAAGCCTCTGCCTGCTGCCTTCAGGCTGCAGTGAGAGTGTGTCTTTTTGCAGTGTTTGCTGTGAGCTGTTAGCATCATTTTAGAGCATTTGACACCCGATTATGAAGTCCAATATTGCAGGTTGATTGTTTGGGTGATAGGGGAAGGATGGGATTGACTTGCTGTATTGATGAAAATGGACTTGGCTATTACTACAGACTCTTGTTGGTTTGTTAGTGAAGATGGAGGTAAAGCTGCAGAAGGAATGATGACTGCTGTTCTCACTTCCCTTTACTTACCCTAATGATTATTTGAATTAATATTTCATAGCTCTAGGGTAGGTATCTTTTTCACCTCTTTCGAGCTCCCCTACTGCTGACTCTCAAAAACCCCAGAAACACCCCAGCAAAAAAGCAACAGCAACTAAAAATCCCAAGCAAAACCAAATAAACAAACAATCCCTCTAAGATGCTGAATACCAGGCACAGAATTCAGGTTTTGGTATGACAGTGGGTGATAACAAAGTTGCAGGAGTATTTTTAATATACTTGAACAAGATTTTGTTATCCATTTGGTTCTTCTTGGTCTTAGTTTCAAAAAGTTAATACTTGGTTGTGGATGTGTATTTGTAGCTTCTCATGACTAGAATGCTCACATATAGCAAAGGCAAAATTTAATTCTAATGCTGCCTTCTCAATGTTCAGTAAAGATAATTTGGGGGCTTTTCTGTGTACTAAAATGAGAGGGTAGGAATTGTTAGAGTCATCATTTCTGTGAGTTCCTCTGGAAGGTGGGTAGTAGATGGTACTTGGAGGGGAGTTCTGTGTCTGTGTTTCAGGCATGAGGAGAAGGATCAATTGGTGAGAGCTCAAACACACTGCAGTAGGAAACGGGTGTACAGAAACTCTTTCTCTCTCTTGCTAAAGGGTAGAAGTCAAGGGAATCCATATGTAAGGTGGAAAGATTTTAAGGGCTTAAATAAATTTTAAAACTGGAAGGCAGCATTATAATGTTTAAATTGAAGTGGCTGTACTTGGTTAGGCAGAGATAGTCATTGTCTTGAGCCCCCAAGTCTTGAATTTGTGCTAGAGAATCTCCCATTATCACATGTGCAGTAAGGCTATTTTTTTTTTCTCATTTTCTCTAATGCCCAAGTTAGTTCACAAATTGAGCTTGTTTAACTGAGCTAATTTTCTGTCATTATCAGTCAATATATCAGTTGAATGTGGCTTGTGTTTTGCTGATATTTGGGAGCTTTTATTTTAATAAAGATCTCTGCCTCTGTGCAAAATACATACATTGTTTATTGCCAAAGAGTTATTGAATTCACTTTGTGTTTTGTGATATTTTACTCTTTTTTTTTTGGGTTTGTTTTTTTTTTTTGAGGAAATGAATTGTTTTTCTCAAACAATGCATTGTTTGAGAAAGGTTGAGTGATTTTTTTTTTTTTTTTTATCCTACTTGTTTAGGACAGGGCTAAACCTATAAAATTGGCTGAAAATTTCCTTGGCATACAGAAAGGAATAGTAACTTGCACATTCTTCTCCGGTATGCATTTTTCATTATAAGAAAGATTTATGGTTGTAATATGACCCTGTGAATTGAGCCACTTTCTGCAGAGCGTTGTTTTAGCACCTAAAGCACCAGGAATTATTGGAATTCACGTTTTGCATTTTGATTTCCATTCTATAAGGTTGACCTTTAGTTTCACTTCATTTTTGTCATGTTTGCCTTTCTTTGTGCTTAATGGGGATCAGTGTTGCTTTTTCTTCATATTGATAACAGCTTTCAGTAACTTCTGTCTTTTTTCACTGGGAGAGATAAATAGTTTAAATCTTGATTAAATGCCATGTTAGATGTTGAATTATTCTTAATAAACCCCCTGCTCTAAAATCATGCATAAATCTGAGTGTATTCTTAATGTTCCTCTAGAACTGCTGACTGTGTTCAGTATGCATTTCTGGTGCAGCTTTGATTTCAGAGTGAAATGGAAAACATTGTGAGAAAAGAGAGTATTGATTTTTCTTCTAGTTAAGCAATGGTTTTCCATGTGACAGAGCTCAATTTTATTATACTGGTTATTGGACTATTCAACATATGCCTTTTTAGTGAAGTGATTCTGAACAGTAATGTCCTATATCTTAATTAAACCAATATTTTGAGGGTAGTTGGATTGAACATACATTTGAAAATGTAAATGTCAAGTGTATTGTACCAAGGCTTATCTGTTAAATACTGTGAAGTTACTGCCCAGATGAGGCTGCTGGGAATAATAACAATTGTTCAGGATTTTCTTTTTCTGTTGCTGCGTAATTGGATCATGGTGTTTGTCCATTTGATAACTACCTTAAAGTGTAAATTAGACCAAGTTGGAAGTGGATGTAAAAACATGTTATTTAAATTTTTAATTACTGAGTTGGAGTAGGTGCTCTGTGGGAGGTCAGTCCGCAGGCTTCTCCCAGAAGCCTTGTCAGAAAATTCCACTTAATGGTAGAGAAAAATGCTGAAAAAGTGTCTTGAGTGGCAAAGACAGCTTAGTCACTTAAAGGGATTAAATGCAGTCTTTAAAGTAGGTGAGAAGCTGGCAGCGTGTACTGCAGGCATGGTTTGTGTTCTGTATTTATGTACTTCATATTCTGAGGTATCCTGACTTTGTTCTGTGTAGGCATGTGTGTGTGTAGGGAATCAGTTTCAGTGAGTAGGGATACATTCATGGCCTGCTTGGGAAGCACTGTATAGATTTAGTTAGGTGGGTTGCAGTTTCTATATTGATCTAAAGCCATTGCAAATAAAATGAAATGAATGGTAATAGGATCTCATTAACCTCCTTGATTTATACATGTTAAAAGCTCTGAGATGCTGTCTGCAAGATCTTTAGCTTCCAGCTTTTTCTCCCTTCCCTCATCCCCAAGTTGGCATCAGTGCTACCAGTGCCATGCACAGAGAAGTTAACTGTATCCATGCAATGCAGACATGTTTCTCTATAGCTGGAAATATTTTAATAATTCAGGAAGAATAATATATTTTTAGGTTGAATGTTTCTGCTTCTGTTAAATAGCAAGGACAGTTCTGAGTTTTTAAAATGGATCAGGACAGTGATTCATGCTAAAAGTACTGTAAGGAACAATTTTACAGCTAGTTTCAGAAGTGTTTTCAGATTGGATAAGAATATGGTTATATGTATATACACACATACATACGTACATATATATATACACACACACTGCTGCTATCCCAGTATAGTGTGTCAGTATGACAGAAATAAATAGCCTTCTTCTGACACACTAGCAGTTTTGTTTTCCACTTGGTTTTTCCTACCTTAGTGTAGGTTCTCTGAATTATTCTTAAATGAAAGATATGAAAAATTTAAATCTCTTTGAAGTTAGCAGAATAAAGTGACTTCTCAGCTGTAGATGAGCAATCAAGATAAAAATATGCCACTCTTTGTTTGAGAGATACGTGTCCTGGTATCTCAGAGCTTCTGTGTTGCTTTGGAGGAAGTGACCTTCCAGGTCAGTGAGCACACAGTGAGGGTATCTGTAGCTTTCTTTCTTAAAATAATGCAGAGAAACTGGGGACAAGATCAAAAACCAAAGTCTTCTCCTTGTAAAGTTTGGTGCTATTTACCTTTGTTCTAGCAGTACTTGATGGATAGCATTTGTGTGCATGCCGTGGCTGCCAAGTGCTGATGCATTTCTCTTTGGGCTTTGGTGCACATCTGACACAGTTCAGACTTGGAAGGGTTTTGTTCATCTGGATTAGTGAAAGCTGCTGGCTGAGGGAAGCTTGATGAGTGATCAGGCAGTCTGACTGTAGACCTTTTGTATTGGAAAAAGATTAAAAAACCAAACACAAGCCACCACGCCTTACTCCATGAAGTAATTTGAAATCTTTTGAGGAGTTATGTTCTATTCTATGTGGAAACAAATTAGCATTTCTAAGCAGGTTAAAAAGAGGAACCAGCAGGACTATCATCTCAGAAAGATTAACTAAGGCCTTGAAATTTTTGAACATTTTGTGATACTTCTTCAGTTTTCTTTTTTTTCCCCCTAACTTAAGGGACCCAGAAATGAATGCAATATATACTTCCACATGGTTGCTTTTGTATGATCATTCTAAAAAATTGCACCTAAATTTTTGCCCCTTGCTTAACCTATGCTTTAAAGATATGCCCTTTCTGTCTTAAAAAGGAGATGAAGATCTATTTTAAGTATTTTGCATAATAACTGTAACCTCTTGTCCTTTAAGCACATACAGTTCCTATATTCACTAAAAGAAAGGAGAAATAAGCCAATTTAATTTATAACCAAGAGATTTTTTTTCTTTTGACCATCAGTATCTTTTGACCATCAGTTTCTTTTGACCAGTGCCATCAATATTGGTAATATAAGAGCCTATGCTTTCCATATAGGTACATGAGCCACTGTGAATGGAATAGGTTTGCTTATGCTCTGACAGCTTTGTGATTTGTAATCTGCTTTGCTGTCTTCTGGTGAACAGAACATCCCTTCCTAAGCAGGATTCCCATTGATGTCTTGCTCCTCCTGCACATGCACCTTGCAGTGCTAATGTAGCTCTGTTTCATTTCCACACAGATGTTACATGAAAGATGTGTAGGAAAAGTAACCTTTTAATCTGATTGGTGTGTTGCTGTCCCACATGAAGCACAGGCCCCAGCTCTGCTGACCTTTTTTGCATGCCAGGAGCTACTCTGCCAGGTGTCCTGTTGAACTTAGGTGAATTTTCTGGGCACGTAAAATTCTACTTCCATAGACTAGAAGTTTGTGCTTACTCTCTTGTGTGAATCACAATTTGTATGGGTGAATCTTTTCAAGAGGAAGTTATTACAGGTTTTGAGCTGAACTTTGGGTTCTGAAATTTTAACATTCCCACCGGAATTAAAATATGAAAGCCATGTCTTGTGTAGCTTGCTGCTGCTTGCAGCTGTGGTGGGCTTTGTTATCTAGAAGCTCTTTTAACCCTTAGCCTTGATAACTCAAGGCAAGAAATAATATTGCAGCATTTTCCCAATAAAAACTCTCTGGTTTTTTTGTAGTTACCTTTACAGACCCCTATTGCCCATATCTCTGAGAAGCTAATGCCATGAGGAGTCCAGCTATTGCAGTCTTTGGGGTAGAAGGGTGCTGCCTGGCCTGCAAGGTTACAGAGAGCAAGGCAAGTGCAGTCTGTGGAGGCTGTGGGTTCATATTTGTCTCTGTTGGTGTGAAAGGGGAGAGGTTTTGAGCTGCAGATGGAGAGCTGGAATGAGTCAGGAGAAACAGCAAGGAATTCTGCTCGGTGTGTTTTTCTTGGATTTCTTTTTTCTCACCTGCAGTTTTTATTTCTCCTAAACATTATAAACATTATTAATTTTATTTCTCCTAAACATAATACTGGACTTGTATTTCTCGAAATACTAAGAAGTTTGTTGCCTCTTTAAATTACAGTAGTTTACTTCTAGTTTTAATGAAATTTTCTCTCTATGGAGATTCTGAGAGTAAGGAACTAGTAATGCTGAAACTCAAACATCTGTTGGTATATGGGGTTAATATCCTGTCTCAAAATTTATAAAACCGTAATTTGTTATAAGGAGTTTGAGGGACCTTATTCAGACTTGGCTATTGAAGAAAATTCAGACTTAAAGCAGAAAGAATGTTCAGCCAGCCCTTCTGCATTCTCTGCGGACTGTGGCAATGTAAAGGCTGAGTCCTGCACTTGGTCACAGCAGCCCTCCCCATGCATCACTACAGGCTTGGGGAAGAGTGGCTGGAAAGCTGCCTGGGGGAGAAAGGGCCTGGGGTGCTTGCCAGCAGTTGGCTGAACACGAGCCAGCAGTGTGCCCAGGTGGCCCAAAAGGCTAATGGCATTCTGGCTTGTATAAAAATGGTGTGATCAGCAGTAGAAGGGCAGTGATTGTCCCTCTGTACCCAGCACTGGTGAGGTCACACCTCGGGTCCTGTGTCCAGCTTTGGGCCCTGCACTGCAAGAAGGACATTGAGGTGCTGGGGCTTGTCTGGAAAAGGGCAACCAAGCTGGTGAAGGTTTTAGAGAGTGTCATATAGAAACAGTGAGGGAGCTGGAGGTGTTTAGCCTGGAGAAAAGGAAGCTCAGTGGTGACCTTATCACTCTGTAATTCCCTGAAAGGAGGTTACAGCCAGGTGGGGCTTGGGCTCTTCTCCCAGGAAACCAGTGACAGGAAAAGAGGAAATGGCTTCAAGCTGTGATAGGAAATGTTCAGGTTGGACCTTCAGGTGAATTTTTTTTCACTGAAAAAATTGGAATGGGCTGCCCGGGCGGATGGTGGAATGTCTCTGGAAATGTTCAAGAAATGACTGCATGTGACATTTAGAGCTAGTTTAGTTGATAAGATGGTGTTCAGACAAAGTTTGGACTCATTGGTCTTGCAAGTCTTTTCCAATCTTTATGATTCCATGAAGTAAAATAAAAAACTGGCTCAATCCATGAGCTGTTGGGCCCTGATGTTGGCATTAGCTGCTATCTATAAATATTCTTGTCTCAGCTTTACATGGGATTTAACTGGGAGATGTTTGGTCATTGTTTTCTTGGAATTCAAATGTGGAACCCAGCCAGCTCAAGTAAAACATGTGATGCTTGTTAGGGCAAACTAGAAATGAGCCAAGTCTTGTGTCTGACGGCAACAGGAAGGCAGTTGTTTTAGCTGCCATTCACTGGTGATTTTGCTGAAAAATGATGTATAGTGTTTCCAAATCAGTTATGGTCCTTGGGAGATGCCAGTCTTTGGCAAGCTTGTCCCCTTGCTTTTTGTGTGGTATTCATTTTGGAGTTAAGTGAGGGCATGTTACTAGAAAAAGTGGTTTTATTTTTCAGGCAAAGTGCTACGATTTGGGATAACTCTGTCCTTCAGTCAGTCTTCATGTCCGTGGTACAGCTCTTGTTGAGACAAATGCCTCACTTATTTGTGTCTTACTGCTTTGAACAGAAACCAGAGCAATACATTCCAGCTCACATGAACTACCACCATTCTGAATCAATCTGTCTCCAAAGTGCTGTTCAGACTCTTACTGAGAGTGTCCCAGGAGGTCAACGTGTGCAGACTGGGGCTGGTGCTGGTGGCTCTTTGCTATCTAGAGCACATATTAACTGTATTTTATGTATAAAAACCATCTTTGCATACATATGGCAAACAGAACAGTTTATTTCTGAAAAACAGCTTAGCTGTTAATGCTGCTTGCTGATTCTGACCTAGGAAGTCTTCTTGATACCCAAATTAGAGTTTCTTTGGGCTTGTTTGTGCCTATGACATCATTTATGCAGACTGTGGGCTTCACTATAATGCCAAGTATGAAACAGCATCTTGTGAAGAATTATTTTTGATCAGCTAATTATAACATTATAAGTAAAAAACATTCTGTATTCATTTTCAGCAGACTCTTCTTTAAAGTTTCTCATCAGTTAAATTTATTTTTTATCAGCTCTGGTGGTAAATACTTTTTTCAACTATATTACTGCAATTTATGAAAAAAATCTTGGGTTTTTGGTTCCCCTGTTCATATTATGTTCATATTGTGATGATGATGTTAGGAAATGTTTCATCTCTCTACACAGTCCTCCTTCTGGATGTGGACTCTGAAGAACTGTCTTGGAGACGTGTTTTGCTTTCTTCTAGTTAATATGTCCTAAATTTTCCTCACAGGTCTTAATACAGGCCTTACAGTTTTTTTATCAAATACCTTTTAGTTAACATTCTTAGAGGGTTCATTGCTTGAAATCAGCAGGGAATGAAATATATTGATTTGGAGATAATGACTAAAGTTCTTCTGTACTTTTTTTGGGATGCATTTTGAATGTATCTTATAAAATTTGATTTCTGCAAGCATTGTAAGCAGCTTGAAGATAGAAATGATTGCACAGGATAAGGAATGCAGGGACCAAATTTCTGATGTACTGGGGCAGGTGGTGTTTTTCAAATTGTGGTTTTAGGAATGTGAAAGATGATGTCCCTGCTGAAAAAAATGTAGGACTGCAATTGAAGAATGTGGGTTTCTGTTCTATGTTTTACAGATTTCTGAAGTCACTTGCATGGGCTTTTAGTCTCTTAATAACCTGTTACAGGCACTATGAAACGTTGGCTTGCCTTGGAATGCTAAGTAATATAATTTGGACATTTATGTGGAGATGATACTATGAAATAATTTTATAATTAAGCTTACCTGTCCAAGAGAGTAGATGGAACAGGTACCTTGGTAGTTTCAGTCTCTCCCCTAGGGTTCTGTCCATAGCAGTCCATGTCTGTGTCCCATTAGTACTGAGGTGAAGTTGTGGAATTTCCTCAGCAGTTCCAGTTATTGAGGAGCAAATAGACCTGTGTTTGTGGTGTCCTGATTTCTAAACTGAGCTGCAGTGGGTTCTTCCAGGATTTGCCAGGTTAGGTTATTCACTGGAAAGTAGAAAAGTAGGCATTTTTTTTTTTTTTTTAAACATGGTGATGCAAACACCAAGTTGCAAGGCTTTTTTATACAAGCATTTTGTCATAGCCTTTTAGAATGCTTTTTCACCTCCTTTGATTGCAGAGACCTTGGGAGTGTGCTAGTGAAAATACAGACTTTCTGGCAGTGAACACTTCCTGGCACATGAATGCTTTTTGATTTCCAGAATTTGTTTTTGCAGGCTAAGGAGTGCTTCACAGACCACTGGTGCTCCAGACCTGGAGGTGAAATCCTGTTGTTTTAACTTTTTTTTTCCTTGAGTACTTCAGTGTTTCTATGGTTTTGCTAAAGCCAAAAATGTCTGTAATTTTGCTGTAGGGAGACTGGAGTATATAAAAGGAGAAGAATAAAGTTCCATCTTAGTATGTTTTCATGAAGTGATCAGTACACACATGTATGTCAAGTCTCCAAGGGTTTTAAAAAGTATTTGATAACTGTAGTATTGAAAAGGTCATAATGCAGCAGTGTGCAAACATGTAGCTAATCATGTTCTCATGCCAAAATGTATTGCTGCAGATTTCCAAGTACTGGATTTATTATTAGAAAAGGTGGACTTAAAATGAACTCTGCAAGATTCCTTATGGGAGGAAGCCAAATGCATGAGGACTTTCAGAAGTACAGGAGGAAGCTAGTCTAATGCCACACACACAAAGTCCTGTTCTCAAAGATGTTGTATTCTTTTGGCTTTTATTTTGTACATTATTGACAGAGAACATAGAATAGAATTTATTGGTGGAAAAACCAAAGCCAAAAATTCACTCTTAACATTTTTCATTAATGTATGCCAGTGTTTGATGTTTGTTTTCCTTCAGCTTTTGTCTAAAAGAAAATAAGTGTGGCATTAGGATTGAATTTGCCTAGTAAAATGTTGGAAGTATGTAATCCAAGTCCTATTTTTTTCTTCTTGGCATCTTAAAAAAACCCAATGAAAATGATATCAGAAATGGAGTAACTAGAGGCTTTTTATTTCAACATTTATTCCAGGAAAATGATCAGGGTCTAATAAATAGCCAGTAGGGAGAATGATAATGGAAGAGCAAGTCAAAGTATCATATATAATGCTTTATATGTAACATATTTTGAACTATTTATTTTCTTGAATGCCCCTTGAGTCAATGTTTGCCAGCTTTAACTGGCTAGTAGGCAAACCCTGTGAGTGGTTAGCAGGCTGTGTGGATCTCATCATGTTTGGTTCTCCTTGTAGGTTTCAGTTTTAACCTAAGCTCTAAAGACCTTTTGAAGGTCTCCTGAGCAGTGGGTTGATAGAGCCTGTGTCTGGGGAATCATTATGTGAATTCCATTCCATCATCTTGCATAGGCTAAGGATAATTGCTTGCTGCTTTTCTATGGATGTGAAGGTTCTGGATGCTTTCTATCACCCTTGCAGCTGATGGTATATTTTTTGTTTAGTAACTGTGGATTTCAGCCTCTGTTTTACAGCCCTCAGCATATTTTTTTTTTCTTTGTAGAGAAACCAAAACTACCATTGGTTTAATAAAACTATTTTCAATAATTATGCACACTAATACATGTCCTTTAATTGTGATATTAATGATAGATAACCCCCACTGAATTTGTCATCCCCAGTCAACCATAAAGGTAAACTAAGGAGCTGTGATTTTTGCAGAACATTTTGAAATATGAGCAAACTGAAAAAAAAAATACCACTATTACAAACCATACCTCTCTGCAGAATTGGTATAAAACTGTACTTTAATATAGAAAATCACATTGTGGATCATATGGAACGTTTCTAAATGGTATCTGCATCTGTTGTGTTTTTCTGCTAGCAACACTTACTTCAGAAGTGCTTTTTTGTTGTTCATGTGTGTACTTTTATTTTCAGTAAGTGAGCAAGGTCAAATCTTATTGCTGTTCTGCGAGCAATTTAAAAAAAAACAAGTTTATTTTCCTATTTTAGCAGATGGGTAAGAAAGTCTATTGAAATATAGAAAAATAATTTACATTATAGTACAGTTCTTCTGTTTGGTGCTGTAGGAAGCACATCCTTATGGTAAAAGGTACCCTTTAAGTATTTTGGGAGACTGAATCATTGCTTTGTTTGGCTCTTTTCTTTCATAGCAATGGTTGGTACTATATAGTTGGTACAATAGTATGAGCAGCAATCCTGTGCTTCTCTTCCTCGTGCTAACCTGAAATAAAACATTAACCTGTGGGGTTTTTATTGCTGCATTATTCCTGTTACTGCTCACTCCATTAGAAGTGTCAAGCAATAACCAGGCAATGGTACATACAAAGACAGTTGGCTTCTGCCAAAGATTGGAACACTAAAAATCTTGCTTTGAAATTGCCATAGTTACATATTTTCCATAAATGTAGACCAACAGACTTACAAACTTGAGAGAAAACTTTTTCTGTGGGTGGCTGAAGCTATTGCTCACATAAGGCCTCCAGGCATTACTGAATTCTGGGGGCCATGATTTTGCACCACCATTGGAAGGTGTCTGTACCATTTTCCCACCCGCCCATGTATTGCAGCCTGTCCCTGCTGCTGAGTGCCTTGAAGTTTGAGTTTGAAGACAACTGCACTTCTCTGACTTGTCTCTCCCCATTGTTCTTCACAGCATGAACAGGACTCGTTTGAGATCATGGCAATTGTGTGGATGTGGAGCCTGTTTGCTGCTTCAGGTGTCATCCCTGTAGGACCCTGAGATGAGGGAGCACTGGCTAATCCAGTAGCTGCAGGAGACATTGTGATTGTTTTGTTGAGCAGAGTGAACAGATAGATAAGACCCTGTTGCTAATGCATCACTTCCAGAGGTCTGATATTTTTACAACTCATTTAAATTAAAATACACATTTGTGTTAGTGGAAGACTGATGAGGGAAGGATTGATGTGTCCAGAAGTCTGTCTTTTCTAAGAATGTTTGTTTTAAATTATTAAGTAGTTTGCTTTTCTCTATAAATGCTGTTTCTATAAATATACATGAATTGAATACCTTCATGCTGTGGAGTGGCTTTTCCTGGTTTCTTTGGTTTTTCAGCAAGCCTTTGTATCAACTCTTATGTTTGTCAGTGCAAAACTGATTTACTTTTAGGGGAAATTGGCTGGGCCAGAGGTAAGCAAGTGGGAGAAAAGTTTAATCTGGTGAGCTTTGATGAATATTGTATTGCTGTTTATGGCCTCAAGCAAACATCATTCAACTTAATAAGACTCACTCAAGTGTATCGAGTGGGATGTGGTTGTTTCCTGTTTTGTTCTTTTAGAGACACACAGAGTTCAATGTGTCAAATTATATCTAAATTAAGGGCAACAGTCCTTGGGAAAAAAAAAGGCTTTTTTTCTTTGGTCTTTCAGACATTTCATGGTTATCTTGCATTCATCTTCTTCTCATTTGCCTTTTGTATAAAATACTGCTTTCACCCTTGATTTCTTGGCAATTTTCTGTTTTGAAATCACTACACTGAGATTAAAATCTATTCTTTAACTGAAAGATATATTTAGGTGACACTTGTTATGTATTTTAATGCAGCCCATATTTTAAGAGAGAAAAATGCTGTATGCTATATTAAAAATGCCTGGTAATACCAGAGTCAGTGATGGGCAGGGGTGTTAGTAATTGGCAAATAACATTTCAGCAGATACAGGAGTAGCTGTGAATTATGACATGAAATACTTTCTTTTTAGCAAAATGACTGGACTTATTATTTCTGGGAAGAGGGAGTAATAAAAACGAGAGGCAAAATGTATTAATAATTTATGAAAGTTGTCTTTCATAAAAACATTGCTATCTTTGATTGTGTATCACAATCAATACATCAGATTTCTGTTTCAGACTGTTTATTCATGCCATTGTATCTGACAGTTGAAATAATTCAACTAGGAAGGATGAGTATATACAGATGGACTATTTGACTACTCTGCATCAATGGGATTTCAATTTGGCTTGCTTAAAATACTTTTCAACTTTTATTTTTGAGATTCCTGCCTCTGCTTGTCTGTGACAACAGGATAGTATACCTAGAACAACAGGAGATTTGAAAAAATTCCTTGTTTTTTAGTAATCTTACCCTTTTTAAAAACCAAAAAACCCTAAACAAAAAACCTGTGAAAAGAAGTGGACTGTGTTAAAATGGCCAGTTCAGTGAAAGATAGTGTAACAACTGAAGAAAACCCATATTCTTTTAGAAATAGCTGAATTTTTTAGACATTTTCCTTGTAAAAATGCAGGGGGCTTCTACACACATGCAGGTATTCCTGCTTATTTCTTACCTTTAAATAAGTTTGTTCTGTGACAGGATGGCTGCTTAGATTCTTGCTAACTTCACCCATGAAGTGGAAACAGTAGAATAAAACCAATAGCAAGTGATTTTTCTAGAGCTGGAGCGTCACACAAAGAGCCATTCACAAACTCCTGTTGAGCTTTAAGTAGACTCCTGTGTCAAATCTGAGCACTAAAGAGCTTGACTACAGATGAAGGCTCATCAGTTTTCTCCAAGCAAATGAAGCTGTTTATATGTATTATCACTTTACGACTGAAATATCAAATTGTTCTGTTGGGGAGAGGGAGGGCAGAAATTGCATGCTCCAAACCAAGAGATTCTAGGGTGTGAAATACCCGGTGGATTTGTTCTCAGGATAATTTTGCTTTTCTGAAGAATTATTTGCTACAAATTGAGCAGACTTTGTTGCAATTTACAACCATATTTTTACATTTTATTATTTCTATTTTGCCCTTTTCTATCCTTTCTCTCTCATTTGAGAATGTTTCCTGTAATAAAGAAGCAACCTCACACACTGCCTTATGCATGTGATAGAAACTAATGATAAAATGATATATGCAAGAAGTATTTTTCCAGTGTCACAGAAATGTGGAAAAAAAATAGAATGACTGTTTTTTTTGCTTTGATTGTCATTCCTGCTCAGTGTCACAGCTTTTACTAGCATTGGCAAAATCTGCAGCATGGTATGAGTTGCTGCTTGTGGGGTTGGAAATAAGTAGATTGTAGGGACTAAGCCTACTTGTATCTCAGCTCAGAGAAAAAAATAGCAAGGAAATTTTGGGGAATGGTGAAATTGAACACCTGTTGAGCACAGTTGACCTGTGCACATTCCCCATACCTGGAAGATAAGCAGTGACAAGGAAAGTATTGAAATCCTTGAAGGTCGCTGTTTACCACATCTATGTCTCTTGTGCCAGTAGAGAAAGACAGGAACCAAAAAAAGAGAACACAGTGTTTTTTTTCCAGGCTACTACCTTAATGAAATTATTTTGGGGAGTTGCAGGGTAGAAATAGATTACTAAGATTTACCCTCATGTTACCCACCTGTGTTTGAAATCCCATCCTGTAAATGTAAGGAATTTATTTAGGCCTTTCTGTTCAGACCTGTAGTAGTGTTTGCCCTAAACAGACATAGATTTCCACTTGCTACATGGCTTTCAGTGTGACTGTTGTTTTTATGGAGACCTTTACAGCAAAGCTAGCCAGGATTATTTTACTACTGAATCTTCATTTTTGAAGATTTCAAGGGTTCTTTTCAGTTCAAGTTTTCAAAACTGCTTATTATGTGGACTTTCACAGTCTGGTTTTCTATCTGTTTCCTCTACACAAGTTTGGTATAGTACATAGTATTTAGCTATCTGGCTTTAATTCTCTGTCTGTCTGAGGAATGTTTTCCTTAGCATTTCAGAAAGGAAAGACTACATTAGAGGCACGTTACTCTGAAAATCAAACTTTCAGCTCAGGCTGAACCTTTGCTTCCTCGCAGAGGAATCATACATGTTTGTGTCCTGCAGGTGGCTGGTGAAGAAGAGCCTTGCCCTGGGGTCTCCCATGCCAGGTGCTTTTTGAGTCCCCTCCTCCTCCAGGGAGCTGTTGCTGCAAGGAGTGTGCAGTGCTGTCAGTTCCTCCCCTGCAAGTCTCGGTTGTGTTGTCAGTGCGATGCTGATCTTGCTCTGAAGTAGCTCCCAGTCTCTCTGGTGTTCTCTGCTGGGTGACCACCGCTCCCAGTGCTCCTGCAGCCTCCCTGCACCCATGGCAGCTGTGTAGGCTGGATCAGTGTCTCCACATCGATGCAGGCTGGCATTCCAGACCCCTCTAGGCAGGGTCTGCACACTGTTCTGGCAAGCAGAGCCTGGAAGGGCACGCAGGGCGCGCTTCCCGCTGGGCTGCCCGAGGGCTGAGGGCGTGTGACCAATGCTGTTGGCATCGCTCCTTGCATCGTTCCTTGCACAGCTTTCTGAAGCCTGGATGCCTCTTTGAAACCAAACTTTGTGATGTTTCAGATGAGGAGCTTAGTGGTGCTGATTCATTTACTTTGCCATTAGGCAGAGTCCATTAATCACCTCCCTGTCCTGAGGGCAGGAGTGGGAAGCTGCCAGGCATGGGGACCTCTTCTCAGCTGTAGGTGCAGTCTGGTGTTGTGTGGGGGTCACCATCTGCACTGAGGCTAGTCTTTGATACAAACCTCATCCCCTGCTATTTTTAATTAGATCTACTTTAAAGTATAATATTCTTCTAGTAGGAGAGACAAAAGAGGATATGTTATTAGGTTACAGCATAAAAGTGCTATCTATCATGCTGCTCTGCTAAAATAGAATTATCAAATTTTTCATGTTCCTGAGTCTGGCCTGTCTTGTGAAACATGGTATAATTTTATAGACCCTGTTCTTGGTCATGTGGAGACTGCTTGGGTGGAATGAGCATTCTTTACAAATATGAGATAAAATAAATATGAGATTTAAAACAATTCAGTTTTTAAATTGTGTATGTGAGGTCACCCTGATTATAGACTGGACTAGTGATGCCTTACTCATCTTGCTTTTTTATTTATCATGTGTAAGGTTTTGTAATTGTAGCTGGTTGTGAAAACTGTTTATGGTGTCTTTGGACTCAGTTCTCCCTTTTACTCCAATTTCCTTCAGATTGCTTTTGTGCAGAGGCACTGTTTGTAATGGCAGCTGGTTTTTTTGGGCTAGGTGTGGCTTTGCTAGGCTCTCAAGCTGTCCCTCTTTGCTGTTCCAAGAAGGCTGCAGTGAGGGAGGCTGGTGTAGCCATGGGTGTGCTGCCTCCATGTGAGAAGTGTTTGACTTCATCTGGGGAGCCAAGGAGGTCTGGAAACAAGTGTCCTCCTTTCCCCTTGGAGAACTTTAGGATCCAACACTGAGTGCTGATTCCTGAACAGTAGGACAGGTGGGTGTGTAGTGTAGAAGCAAACCCATCGTGTCTAATTGTCCTAGAACCCTGACTTGGACTAAATATTTCTAAGACTTCTTGAGTAACATCTATGTTTCTAATTGCATTTTAAACATTATTATTAATATGCTATTTCTAGGTAGTGTTGGAGAAATATTTTTAACATCATTGCTTATGAGCTTCTGAGGTCTAGTGTACATTTCTTTAATTTAATTTGGATAATTTAATTTGAATTTTCCTGACTTGGCTCATTAAAGCCCCTGAGAGAGATTTACATCAAAATTAATTATATCAATGCTTGAATTGCTTAAGTAACTCAGAGAACTCAGTTTTGAATAGGTTTGTAAGATGCTGGTTAAATAGTATGCTTGGGTTTCCTAGAATGAGATTAGATGAACCCTATGGATTCTCATCCAAGATGGCTTTAATAGAAGCAATGACCTCTGACAAGGACCATAGAAATAACTACTGCACATATATTTTATAATTTGGGTTTTTTTTGTCTTAAAATTTAGTTTTAGAGTGTTGGAAATTGTAAAAAGAAAATAAATGTAGGTGTTGCAATACAAATATAGACACAAGTAGGCTTCTGTGGAAAGTGTTAATTTTTGTGAAAGGAAAACAAACTTAATGGACCAAGTAGTGATATTTTGCTTCACTATGAAAAAACTTTATAAAAGCTAACTCAAGTTCTGTACCTGATTTTTTTTTGTTTTGCTGCTCCTTCAGCTTCTTCAGTTACTTTTTGAGCAGGGTCCTTGTACATTTTTCACTTAAAATAGCCATAAATTTGGAGTTTGTGTTTCTTATTTGATTCCTATCCCTCCCACCTCTTTTGTGGCAATGTAGACCTATAAAAATATGAATTCTAATATGTAAGATGAAGTACCTGGTTTGAAAGGCATGATATAATTACACTTCCAGAACTTCTGACTTTTATAGAATGATTCCTAACCGTGTCATAGAAAGTGAACATGTAAACCTTATTTGCAAAGTACTTTAATATGTTTAAATTGTTTTGAAATCTTATTTAGTTATCTTTTTTTTTCCAGAAAGGGGCATAAAGTACAATATAATATGATTTAGAATAATGAAATCCAGAATTACTTAGAAAACAGAACATAATAGTGTTGTGCTCCTGTTGTTTTATTTTACTCTGAACAGTTAAGGGCTAAAAAACTATTTCTCCTTTGCAGAGGAGGAGAAAATACTTGATGATCCTACCATTTTGTGAGTGCAAAACTTATTTTCACAGAGGGAATTGTGTCCCTTCTGCTGAATGTGCCTTGAAGTGCAGGGAAGCCCATGAAAGTTCAGAGCAGCTCTTTATTGCTTTTGTCAGTGTTTGCATTGCACACTGGGACTTTGCAGAAAGGCCAAAAGAGTTTTCCAGGAGGAGTGAGATGAGCACATTGTAGAGATCTGTGGGCTGGAGGTAACTTGAGCTCTGAAGGAAACTTCTGTGGCTGGGCTGCAGTGGGAGAGAATGAGAGTGAATGTTGAGTCTGGCACTCCTACAGAACCAGAACCGACTATTAAAATGTGACTATCAGGAACTTTGAAGCTGATCTTTTGGGTGACAGTGGCTGATGGGTGACACACACTGTGAGATGCTGTTATCCAGGGCTCTTTCAGAGTTTCTGTAACTCAGAACAGGACTTTGTTGGTATAAGTAAATAGTCTTTAAATTTGAAAATACAGTAAGTCTTTAGAGCTAAATAGGGCTCTGAGAGTTATTCCCAAGGATATCACACATGCTGGATATTCAGGGTCCTTTGAAACATTTTCAAGTTTGTGTAGATCAATTTGTACAAATTGTAGCATGAAAAAATAATGAAAAACTTCTTAGTTTTATAATGTGGCAGTTTTGGGTTGAAATGCACTGCTTGAAAAAAACAGATCTGTTCAGGTCTGAACAAGTGGCATAAATAGCACTAAATCCCAGGGCCTGGATTTAGATAATTTTCAAAATATTTGTATAAAATACTTGTATTATAAATCTATATTTAATTTTGGCTTAAAGAGCCTAGGCAGAAAGACTGTATGTGTGATTTAGGATGTCCTTGAGCTGCAGCTCGTGAGAGCAGAGACAGGAAATATTTTTTGCCCTGTTCTTATGGCATCTGCTGTTGAAGGTTCTTAGAAGCAGAATACTGGGATGGATGGGTCCAGGACATCTGTGTGTTTGGTGGGTGTTTGGTTTTTTGTGTGTGTGTTGTGGGGTTTTAAAAACTTATTTTCATGTGGAAAACTTACTTTTCCACATGGACCTGACTTTAATATACATAGAAGGTATCTAGTGGACTTGACTGCTCAAGTGTCAAAATGGCCTGCTGATGAATGCTAGTGCAGAGTTAATTTGCTTAAATGCTTTAATGCCATTTTTATGTGCAAGCTATCAAGGGATGTGATTTTATGATCAAACAGTATGGATCCCTCTGGATGGCTCTAGGAAGTAAGGATGCTCAGAGGAACCTGTTGGAGACAAGCGTCCCTTTGGCAGCTGCTGACTGCAGCTCGAGTGGTGGGGGCTGCCTGGCTCCTCCCTGGGAGCCAGTTTGGCTTGACCTCAAACCAGACTGGATGTGTCTTTGAAATTGTAATAAGTACAATTTTCAGCTCAATTCTTCTGTCACTAGTGTACTGGGAGAGATGACATCTCACTGATTTTTCACTTTGTGGTTTCTACCACCACTCGAGTATGCAGGATAAATAATCTCCTTTTTCTTCACTGTTGCTCCATTGTTCTATATTTCTCAATTATTATGCAGAGTAGGTTGTGCTATCTAATTATAGCCTAGTTAAAAGTAGGCAATCTCTGTATAGGGAACATTTGAGCCGTGGTGTTTGTTGTTGGTTTGTTTTTGAAGTGCAGCAGGAAAGAGGTTTGAAAGGTGAATGCTCTTATTTAGTGCTTCTGGGTTTATCTGTTATGTCACAAATCTTACTTGCTGTGAATTTACTGTGCGCTGAAATGATGATACCTGGTTGATTTAGTGTGTATAATTTAAGATGTTAAAGTAATATTAATGTTTTTCAATAATTGCTCACTCATTTATCAGTATTTTGATTAATAAAATTAATAGCCTGCATCTTTCTAATGGAATAATTAGGATATTTCAACACAGAAAAACCAAAATCCGACTCAAACCTATTTCAACAAGAAGATAGCCTAATTTTCCCACAAAAGCCTACAAAAATAGGGGAAATATTTTTCCTTCCCAT
The DNA here is from genome assembly GCF_022539315.1 of Serinus canaria. Classification (NCBI taxonomy): domain Eukaryota; kingdom Metazoa; phylum Chordata; class Aves; order Passeriformes; family Fringillidae; genus Serinus; species Serinus canaria. The sequence goes on from NC_066315.1 coordinate 13,747,647, forward strand.
TTCCATTTCTAGCTTGTCTTCTGAACATCAGGCTAATAACTTCTTGCCATGTTCAGAATATTTCATTTGAGTTCTGACAGTAATAACCATGTTTTATTTGGCTGTCAGGGGCCCTGTAAGATGGAAAGATAATGTGTTCATTCTCTGTCCAGTGGGAGGAAAATACATTGACTGTCTAAAATAATATGGGAAGAATGAGAGCTAGTTAAGTTGATTTTAGGGAAAATAAAAGCAATATATATATTTTCAGTGGTACATTGCAAGCTGTTGGTTAGATGGACATGGGTAATTTCTTGGGGTTTCTATAAAACTATCCAAAACAATCACAGCCACTTTTCTTTGTGAACACAGGCACCCACTTGTTCTGGAGGTGCCATCACTTTGAGATGCTGCCCTGTTTCCTGTGCTTTGAGGTTTGAACCTTTTCTTATCCATGTCATAGGAGATTCAAACTATTGAAAAGTCTGCAGTGAAATATAGCTTTTAGTAGGGAAATACACTTCTGGGAGATCTGGTGTACCAAAACTGGCTTAAGGAGTTGTGTTTCAAGGGATGTGGCTACATCTCCATGGTCACAGCACTCTAGCAGTGAGGCAGATGTGTTCTTCTCAGCACTTGCTGGGTTGTGGCACATGACAACACCTTGCTGGGTTGTTGCTTACTTTAATTTTGATTTTGTTTGCTTGTTGTCCAGTTGCTGAAAGTCAGAATGTGTTTGTGATTTCTTGCCTGGTGGCAGTGGTGTGAGGAAAGGATCTGCTGCCCATATATATATATTGCTTTTCTTCTTTGCCACTCCCAGCTGCCTGAATCAGTTCTCCAGCTCAGTCATGTAATTAGTTTAATACTGCAGAGTGTAAGTCTTTAATGTAAAATAGCCCATGCATGTGATTTTAAAGCACGTGAAAAGATTCATATTTCACAAGAACACAGTAGGTGGATCATTAATAATGGACAGAAAAATCTGGAATCCCAAATCTAAAGAGACACCTGCTTTTGCAGTCCCTTATGTCTCCGAAAGCTGCTGTGGTGGCAGCTTTGCCCTAGTTAAGATAAGAAATTCTTTCCTGGTTGATTGTCAGAGTATAAGTGGGTGGGGTATTCCACTAAGGAAAGCAGAGATATACTTGGTTGCATTACTGGGTCATGTCTACAATGACCTGCAAACAAAAACTGGGCTGTGTTCCTTGTAAGTGCCTGTGAGGGGCAGTTTCAGCCAAGAGTTGCACGGGGCTCAGTGGCTAAAATCAAATCATCACTTTATTTTCTGCTTGCGGACAATTTCAGGGAAACTGGGGCAGGCAGCCCCTTATTATTTTCAGCTCTTGTCTAGACTGTGTCATTCCTGACACACTGCCTAGTGGGCCACACTAGGACCTGCAGGCATTCAGTGATTATGGTTACATATGTCACCTAGATGGTTTTGGGGATTATGAGTGCCTTTAACAGGACTTCTTTCTAACTTGCTTTCAGTATGTTAATTAAAATGATGCTGTAGCTTTCCACAGTTCTCTGTGTGACACCAATAGACACTTGACTGATTGCATGTCTGACTAATTCAGCTGGACACTTCTCTGAATAATCTAAGATCTTTCCATATATACAAGAGTAAAGACGTCTCACCATCCAAGTTTTTGTCTCTAACCGATGCATTTTTTTACTTGAGCACAGTCAACTCTTATTAGCTTGCTCAGTCAAAGATGTGAAAATGACCTATCACATCATTTTGATGCATTTTGAATTACTCCTTCAAAATAAAAATCTGATCATGAAATGGATGGTCTATGAGCACTCTGTAACCTTTTGTTTCTTGCTTTTAAATTCAGCTTAAAACATCATCCTTGGTCTGGAAAGCAGCTGGTGAGCACTGTATTAACAGTCATGTCAGTCTCATAAACTACATTTTTGTAGCCTTTTAGTCAATTGTTCCTTGATTTAAGCCACGTGATTAAGATGGTGCACAGCATGCAATACTACTATAGTTGCTCCTCTTTGAACATAGGTTCTGTAGAATTGTCCATAAATGTTATAAATTATATTTGGTGGCAGTTTTTGTATTTGTTAATATCCCATAGTTTGATAATTAGAAGTGGAATTATACAATGTTCTTTTTAAAAAATTATTTTTAAAGTGGAATTATACAATATTTTTTTTTAGTTTTTTTTTTCTTCCCTCTCATATAACTTTGCAGTTGAGTAACACAGATGGCTACTTATGTTTCTTAATTTTAGGCATCAGAATTGTGCTAAAGTTAAACTGGTATCCTCGTGTCTATACTGCTAGTGGAAGACAGCTATACCCTCAGAGAGCCATTCAGCATCAGGCACACTCAATTCTTGCTGGTATACAGAAACTGGTTTCTCAAAACAAGAATCTGAGGTTGATGTCTGAAATTATGTAATGCTTCTCCAGGAAAAAATGTTACCAAAGTAAATTTTTTTATGGTTTAATGTTAAGGTCAATTTGCAAAATTAAATCTGCTGCATGGCAGGGTCTAAATAGAATGGGCTGATTGTGTAGGAGACTCTTTGGTGCCCAGGTTGTAGGTTGTGTGTTTGGCTGCTCAATAGGTGCCAAGCAATACTTGGTGCTCCTTGCTCGTAGCTGTTCTGCTAACAGCCTTGCAAAATCCCAGGCTTTGGGGTATCAGAAAAACATCTCCCAGGATATATGTGCTGAGTCAGTACTAGGGGTTTAGCTGGCATTGGTGACTGAGGTACCTCAGTGAGGAAGTAGAGCCTCAATATAGTTACAAGTTATATCTTTAAAGCATCTTTTAGTTTCTAACCACCAGTATTGGTGCCTACTGCAGGTAAATTACTTAACACACAGTGTAAAATTTATGCATAGTCTCCATATTCTTATTTGATGAATTAGACTTTGACAAATTGGTGAGGAGGAGCATACAAAGGATCTCTATAACCAACAGCAGTCTGTGGTTGTATCAGGTAGCTCTCCTCTTTCTCCATCTGTGGTGCCTCTGCAGGTGCTGATGTTGGCCAGCTATCCTTACCCTGGTTTGGAAGGGTGAACTTGCTTCTGGAACCAGTGCACAAATCACTACACAGTGGAATTGTTTGAGTATCCTGCCCTTCCCTAGGCAGTCAGGAAGCTCCTGTCTGGCTAAGACCAAGCCAACAGCTGTGGCCTGTTTGCATGCATATTTTCTCACAGCAAAAGTTACCTGGAAGGCACTATACTGTCCACTGGTTCCATGTTGCATGGCCCTTCTCCAGGAGAGTTGCCCCATCCTCAGCTTCACGGGTTATGGTGGAAGGAGTTGCACTTCTGGATTTTTAACCAACCAATTTGCAGGTTTTGGGGAGCAAAGTAGAGAGATATGTTGGTCTGAAATTTTTCATTCCAAATTTGGTCACTGATCTTAAATTAATTTTTCTACCAAGGTGTCAGAAAATGACAGATGTCCCAAGGTTTCCAAAGAGTTATTTAGGGATTAGAGGAAGGAGGAAGTAGGAGCATTCCTTCAGGTTTCACCACCAAATGCCTTTTGCCAACACTGAAACTTGTGCTGTTTCCTTGTCTGACTGTGCTCTGAAAGGGAAACCTTGCAGGAGGAATTTAGGAAGCTGGTCTCTGTCAGCTCAGTTTGAACTGTTTCTACCTGACAGGCTTGCATGCAAGATATACTGGACTTTTAAGTGAACCTCTTAGAAAAACAAAGCCCATTCCTAGGTTGATGTTATAAAGTAAAAAAATTGGGTCGAATGTGTGTTTCTGATAATTAATCACAGCTTGAGTGCCTTAGCTGAGTGATTTTTTAAAGTTATGTAGGCACGGGATTTTTTGTTGGTTTTTCGTTTTGGATTTTTTTTTCATTCTTCTGTATTACTGGATTTCTAGGATCAAAGTGGACATGGTGAAAAGGCAAGCATGCTGTTAAATCAGCATAGTTTTATTTTACGGGATTTAAAAACCATTCTAACAGTTCCAATTCAGGGCTTTCTCATAGAAAGTGTTTGCTGGAAGGTGAATTGAAAAGTACATTGGATCAGCAAAGTGTAAATTAAATTCCAATGTACTTCCAATGCAATATTCAGAGTAGCCTATATTGAACTGTTTATTGCTTTTGCTCACAATTCTGAAAAGTTTTTTGGGGTTTTTTGGAGGGGCTGAGTGATCCAAGCTGTTCTGTGCTTTTGAAAGCTGAGCGTGCTTTGCATTTCTTCCCCCACCTTTCCCTGTGGTTTTCCACGTCTGTGCAGTCAGCTGAGGGGGGCAACCTCCCCTTTATACAAAGCTTATCCATGCCCTTCTGGGCTGGCCAGGTACCATGGTCCCTGTTTTGGGAAGCGTGAAGGAGTGTCAAGGTTCATTGTGTGAATCCAGAATGCAGGACATGCATCCAGCAGACACGACGTGCACGGTATTCCTGCTTGAAAGAGCAGTGCAGAACACTGAATTGAGTTCCTAGAAACACTTGTCCTCTTGAACACCTGGTGCTTCAGCACTGCAGTGATTCACACCAGGGTCACAGTTTCTTCTTCAAGTTATGAGCAGGTTCACCTGCTGGTCCATGACTGTAGGTATTTAGATACTTAAGAAAATTCCTTTACTCATAAGTTTTAGGGTTGGGAGTAGAGGGAAATAAGCATGTAAATATCTCCAAGTGGAGCTAAAGTTTACTTGTGGGAAGGATTGTTGGAAAACCAAAATGATGATGCTCAGTTGTTCTCTCAAAGGATACTTCACATACCAAAGCTTTGATTGGATCCTTCAGGATACAATTTGCTAAATTAGAACTGGAGGAATATAGCTGGTAGCAAGCCCAAAATAAACTCATAAACTAAACTTTATTCATTCAAGGCAACAGATAAAGAATGAAAAGAAATATGTATAAAGATTGCAGCTTTCTGGCAGTGATGGGAGAGTGAGGGGAGATTAGGCACAGTTCTGCTACTGGGGGTAGAATTAAGTGGCCTCAGAGGAAGCGACTGTCGTGTCTGCTCCTTGGCACAATTTACTTCCTGAATTTCTGCTGTGAATTGATGACTGCTGAATCCCACCATGAAGGGGTGGGGGAGGCTGTTTTGTATGTGCTGGCTCTGAGATACCTCCCTGTTATCTATTCTCTGCTGGTAGCATATGTGAATGTGAATCATGTACTTTAATTCCAGCACGGATTCTGCTGTGCATTCCTTCTGAGCAGGTCCTGCAACCTCCACTCCTGCATCCCACGCTGTGAGTCTTCCCTTTGCCTTGGCATCACTGCCTGGGCTGCTGCCTCCTGCTCCCACCCTGCAGGCCCTTGTTACTTTTTAATGCTGTCAGTACACATGCTTCCAGAGAAAAAAGTGCATGCCTGTCCACTGGCTGGTGCAGGGAGCCATGATACAGCTGTGGTTTTTTATGAATGCTTCCACTATTCTTCCCTTATGTAAATGCACATATCTTTGTATTCCACTCACCTTTGAGAAGTGTCAAGGCATTTGGGATCATAAAATGCCTGTATTGGACAATGCTAAACTGCCAGTGAGAAAAGAAAAAAAGACATGTTCCAGTACAGTGTTACTTGTCTTTCCTTTCTAGTTTGTTTTTTGCTGTTTTTCCTTTTCTTTTCCTCCTCTCTCTCCATGATGTCTGAATGTGAAAGGATGGTGGAGACAGTCCAGGTGGTGTTTGCCTTTCCCATCTCAGAAACGTCTGTACCAGAACATCCAAAGTAGATGCTTAGTGGGCATTAGAAGTGAGTCCATCTTTAAAGCTTAATGTGATAATGCCATCCTGAGATTTTTGGTGATGTTGTTATTGAGGTTAGTTTTGAAATACATTTGTACTTGGTGGTGCGTGTGGGTGAACTGGGCTGGGGGATGTACAGCCCCTCTGCTCTTTGCCTTTTGATTTTGCTTTGCTCACTGCCAGGTTGAGGGAGCATTTCTGGGAATTGGCATGTAGTGGGAGCTGCATTTTCTTTCTTTGTGATTTCTAAGGGAATTTAAAATTTCAGTTTGGATTGAGCTTCTTACACGTTAGCTGGGGAGAATGCCTCTGCATGTCCTGGTACCAGCACAGTGGTCTGACAGATTTAAATTTGTTTGCTTTTTTAGGCAGCTGCACTAGTCCACCTCTGAAGACTAATCTCCTTTTCTTCTGCATTAGTTATTTTGGAATTAAATGTAATATGGAAATATTACATATTTGGAACTTGAGGATTTATCGCTTGGAGTTTTAAGGGACTTAGCACAGCTCAAGTACTCTTGGTAAACTAACATAATTTAAAATTTTAATTTAGATCAGCTTAAGGACAAAATGCCATATCAGTGATCTGTAAATTGTATTGGCTACAACTAAAAATGCTAAAAAAAAAAATTTTCCAGACATTTGCCACTTCTCATAAGGAATATGTTAATGATAATGATTATGGATATGATAAGGAGATGCATTGCCTCTGTTCATTGTACAGTCTCAAGCCAGTGCTTTCAAATATGTGTGCCTAAAATTAGGTCTAACCAAAATGTATTTCAGTAGCCCATGGTGGTCTCTGAGGAAGATGTTACAGCCATTCTTTGTGTCTGGAAGTTGGATCACTTTTAAGTGCCTTGCCTGATCTTTACACCAGTCAGGTCAAGAGTTGTTGGCATTGTGGAAAAGAAGAACATAGAAGGAAATGAGGGTTCCTTTCCTCAAATTATTTGAACTTACACACTCATGTCCACACAGAGCGGGATACCTGCAGTAGTTAGCTCCTTTTCCAGAGGCTGGTCCATGAGCTGCCAGTTTGTACACGGGTAGTGCTGGAGCATCATGACTAGGAGGCTTCCCTCCTCCTCCCCCCACTTCTGGCAGCTGACCATTCTGCTGTTTTTCTTGCTCATCTGCTCCATCAAATGTGCATAGCCTGCATGCTGCCTCTCTCACACTCTGCATTTTTGCATTATATCCCATTTTGCTCTGCGTTTTCCCCAAGACGTTTGAGGTTCCCATCTCAGGAATTGCCGCCAAGTTCTGATCTCAGCATCTGTTCCTGACATTATCCAGATGCTCTAATTTTGGGGCCTTTAAAAACATGACTTTTCTGATTCTGTTTTTCTCTGAAACCCAGTAACCTGAAGCACAGATACGATCGTGAAAGTGTTAATCTAATTGTTAAACAATACAGTCGTTTTGGAAAGGACACTTTTGACCACAAGAGTTTGTGCAATTGCTGGTATGTGCTGAATGTAAATTAATCCATTGTGCCTGGGATAAGGTTACTTTTGTGTAGCTGTGGCTAGATGGAGCTGTCAGAATGCGTAACACAGTTTGATTTATGTGCAAAGGCTACACGTGTTAGACTTTCCTGGTATGTGCTGTTCATTTCACCTACTGTGGGGTTCATTGGTGATACCCTTTTAATGTTTTTAGCATAGGTGATATAATGTTTGGTAATTATTTTGGAAAGTAGAGAAATCATCTGGGATACAACAATTAGGCACAGAGACTTAAATACGGTTTGCTTTCAGTGAGGGGCAACATTATCCTAAAGCAAGGACATCTGAAACAGCAATGAATGCATAAATGTTTCTGATTAAATGTGTATTTTTTTTTTGTTGTTTTAGTGTGGGCAAAGTTCTATTAATAAGTGAATGGTCTCCAGTGAGGCAGGTAATGTAGAAGTAGTCTTGCACATGAGAAAAGGTGACCCCTAATGAAAAGTACAAAAACTATTCTCTTTAGAAGCTATGCTGTCTCTCATTTTCAGTCTTTGCCTTTTAATAATAATTGCTAAGATGTTTTAATTAAAAGCAGATCTGGGAGGTATTATCTGCTTCCTCTGTTTAGGCCTTTTAAATGTTAATCACTTTTGACAGCATAATTTACCCAGCTACCTGTGTTACCCTTATGCAATGTATCTGCTTTGTGTGGCACCAAAATACAAACTGCACCCCAAAAAGGCTTTCTAAAAAATTCATACAATTGCAAAGATTAAATGTGGCAGGAGAAATACAAAGAAAGAAGAATTAAATGAAGATTTAATGAGACATTCAGAAAAGCTATTTCAAGATGGCTGGAGCTTCCCAAGAAATTATTCTTTTGCAGGAGGTAACCAGATTGCATTCACTTCTGTTTCTGCTGAAGGACATTTAGAGAGCAGTGCAAGGTAGGAGGCAGGATTGGAGGCAACCTTGGAGCTTATGGACAATTTCTATCAAGCAGGATTGTTAGGTGCATGCAGAAGAACATGAAAAAAGGTGAGAAAAGGAGAAAAGAAAAAAAGGTCTTGCCTCCTCCCCCCCCCCCCTCCCCAAATGGGAACATTTAACTTATAATTGTAAAAATTAAAGGACAGTATAAATTAATCAGAAGAATTTATTTGTCTGTAGGCTATAAGTAAATAATCTTTTGCTACATGAGTCAAACAGCTTGTTTTGTGTGATGTTTTTGAATGGAGACTTTGGCAATCAGATTCCACACACTCTTTAACCTTGTGCAAAATTTAATGAAAAACGGAGTTAATACTGAATATACTGTTTTGCCAGCTCGACAAAAGATGTTAAATTCTGCATATTTTTGCATAATAAAGATGAGTGTTGACAGTGTAATGATCCATTTGGCACAGATAAAATCATGAATGATTTTAATAACCTTACAGCAATATTTGAAGTCACTATGAAATATAGATGCTTCAACCAGGGATGGGCCTGCTGGCCTGGTATGAGGTGTCAGCTACTTTTATAACCCTAATTTTTCCAGGAGAGAAAAGAGGAGAAATATAGGCTAGATGAGCCCTGAGGAGATGGGGAAACATTAGGGGACCTACAGTATGGAAGCGATCTGTTTTGAGTTTTTCAGAGCAGTCTTTGTCCACAAGTTGAAGCTGATGGGTTTTGGCAATGCTTGTGTCTCCTTCCCTAGGCTGCACTACACTTTTATTATGTGTTGAAAAAGACATTTTATGGATATGGGGTGAGTCAAGGTAAAATGTAAGAATGATAGCCTGGTCCCAATTTTGGTAGCTTGAAATGATTGTGCATGCAACTGTAATTTCTCTCTCTCTCTCTCTTTCTCTCTTTTTTTTTTTTTTAACAAGTTTTTTATATTCATTCCTGCATTTCAAAGAGGGAAAAGCACTTGATTACCAGTGAATATGTTTTCATGATGGATATGATGATATTAACCTGCTAGTTTCCTTCTGAGGATCTCCCTTACTCTCTTGTTTCTTCCTGGGTATTTTTTTCCCCCTGTTTGTGTTCATAAGGACTTATGAGGACATAAGGACTTATGAGATTTGAAAAGTTAGCAGGTGGCTTTTAAAAGCAGAGCTTCAGAAATACCTGGGCATCTGATTTCTAGCATTTTTATGGGGAGAAAACACATGGGATGCCCTTCTACAACTTTATCTATCTGCCAGAATATTGTTGAAAAAGTGGCTACAGGTAATTTTGAAAATGGTTTTGGCATTGGGAGCCCAGATTTTAGTGGATGTCCCTGAGGCTGTGCTACTAATTCATTAAACCTGGTATTTTGTGGGAAGTAAATTAGTGTGTGGTAGATGGAAATCCACCTGGATATGGATGAACCAGGCTTTTTGAAATCCATACAGAGCTGACTGTAATCTTAGCAGTGGAAAACCTAAAGGTGTTCAGGAAGAATCTCTCCTTTTCTGGACTACCAAATGTTATCTAAGGAGTGTTTGGTTAAGAGCAGAGATCTGTATTTGGCATAGGTTCACATAATAACTGTGGTGAGTCAAGATCCAGTGTCTGGGGATTGCTGCAGGATGGGACAACCTCCATGGATCTCCTGGCATGTGTCACTTATTATCAGCCCAGTGCTGTTGGACAACTACCTTTTATTCTTAATTTTGTAAGGATAGCCCTAATGTAAGTTAAGTTGCAGTGTTTTCACTATTGTTACATGTTAAAATAATAAAAATTGTTAGTCAAGAAGGGAGTAAGCAGTCATTTGCATTTAGGATGTTTTAGAACCTTATTTAAAGAAGGGAGGCAAGAATTAGTGTCTAATGTGCTGGTTATTTTTGTCATTATACACAAAATGAAGAATACCTTTATTGTTGTCTTAAATGTCAGAGTTAAATGATTCTCTCTGATTTTTTTTTTAATCTACATAATGAAGTTAGTTTAAAAAAGCACCATATCCCATTGTTTTTCAGACCTCTGAAAAGTTTGGGGGGTGGGGAGGTGATGTGTTATACAAAAGGCAAAAGGCACACAGTTTTACCTTTTGAACAGACCTTGACGTTTATTTAAAATAAGCCTAATTTAATCGGTATTGTATTGCACGCTGAAGATAATTTAGGCTAGTGTCAAGGACAAGTGTTATCTATTCCTTTGTTGTAGTGAGGTATTGAAATAATGAGTGGAACAGAAGGGAATCAAAAAATGTTTGAAGTTTTTCATCTGTGTCTCTAGATGGGTATTTTTAATCACATTCTCCTGGCTTTTGCATGCAAATTACACTGAACAGCACACACTATATGAAATGAAGAGCTGTATTTTGCAAAATCTATTTTCTTGAAGTTTAATAAGCTTGCAAAGATTGTCCTATGTTTTAACTAACTAGTTACCTTTTTGTACCTCAGCTGAAATTAAAATCTTAGAATTTAATGCTCCTGTTTTGATCCTGTGGCAGAGGAATTGAAAGCCTGGTCCTTTTATTTGGAGGTTTTTGAAACCATTTCTTTCTTGGTACTCAATGACTGCAGCTTCCAATGACAGATGAGACAACTGTTAAGATTTAATACATTTTTATTTCAGCAATATATCTTGCTGTGTGACACCAGCCCCTCTAATAACCCAGTGTCTGGATTACTTACTGCATAGCGTCACTGCTTAACTGCTGACCTCTGTGGCAGGAGTAAAATACTGAACTCCTGTACGGTCTGAGCTTTTGGCTTGGAAATCTGCAGACCTGCAGAGTCATCCCACACCACAAGCTCAGCTGCATGAAGTACAGTCAGGGTATCCTTTAGAGCCTTATGTAAAAAGGCAGACTTTCATAGTGTGCTCTAGAAGTGTAAAATTGTCTTGAAAGTAATACTAACATCATTGTCCTCAGTGTGGTTCACATGTGCTCATTTGTGCTGAGGAGTCAAAAATGAAGGAGATGAAATTGGTTTATTCACATGCTCAGATGTGCCCCAGCTACTTCCCAAGCACAGCACTCTTCTGAAACCATGTTTTCTTCATGCACCACTTTAAAGCCAGGATGGATATAATTTTTTTTCGGTTTCTTTTCAAAATGAGCTAAGGAGATACCGTGGTAAATCACATATTGTGATAATTTTGCAGAGTATGTCCTTAGCCGTGAACAAGAGGACTGTTGGTACAAAAGGATTTTGGAATAAATCTTTTCTGTATAAATTGAGGATTTAAGAAAATAACAGGGCAGCATATACAGAAAAGTATTATGTATGCTTTCAAAGGAGGAGTTTGTGAAGAAACAACCCATTTAAAAAACATTGATAAAAACCTTGTGATAAAAAACTGTCCTATTTGGGACAGAAATATTTTCTCCAGCTGTTTTCATAGCCCAAACAAGCATGGATTTAAACATTTTTGTACCTGTGATATGGAGGGCTTGTAACAATTGTGGGGAGCAAACTTCTCTCTAAGCGTAGTATCTTGATTTTTGCTGAGAAGCATAAAAGACAACCAAAATTGTTTAAAAGAAGTTGGGATGATGTTCTCTCTTCTTGCACTCTTAACCATAGTTCTGTTTTTAGTTGGAAGCTGGGAAGAGTCTTTTCCCCATAATCTTACCCAGTTCTCCAGTCAGATGTGTCTGCAGCATTTCTTGTGTTTGGGCTCCCATGGCTGACCTCATCCTTGGCTGGATCAGGGTGCAGCCATGCACTGCAGCCCTTTCAGCAGGGCTTAGCCTGGCAGCTGTGGGGACCAGTGCTGATGAATGTGTTCACTGGAAGGCTGAGGTCAGTAGCTGATTGCAAGAGCTTGTGCAGCGTTCCTTAGCATGGTTCCAGTTAACAGCAGAAATGCAGCATTCAAAGCATGATTTAAAGTAGCAAACTGTGCCTTCTAGACCTGTTCCTGGCCAGGTGAGCATGCCCTGCTGAAGAGAAGCTCACCTCCTGGCTCCATTGTCCAGCCTCATGAAATGTGGGGTGTTTCTGCATTTCTGGGTTGTCTGTCTGTAAGAGCTGGCCAGTGCAGATGTCTTCGGATGTTAGCTGCACATGAAGGCCAAGATCCAGCCTGGTGCTGGACTTGCTGTGTCCATGCAGTAGGTTTAGCCAGGTGAGCATGTCAGAAGGGCTTTGCAGGATAGTCTGTGTGTGCTCTGTCTGTCCTTGTGTCTGTCTGTCAGTGTGTGTGTGTGGGCTCGTGGTTCAGCTCTCAGACAGTGTGTTGTATGTAGAAGTGGTGTCTGGTACAGTCAGAGGGTGAGGTCGTAGAGAACCAAATGCAGCCAAGCAAGAAGGCAGCTCAGTGTCAGCTACTGCTAATAGTCCTTGTAATAATTCTATCTCTGTTCAGTTATTGTCTTATTTCTTTGTCTAAGCCTCAGCCTGATTTACACCATGGAGGTCAGGTCAAGAGCAAGTCAGACAGAATATACACAAATGACTTTTCCAGGGTGCCAAAATCACACTTGCTTTTAGACTGTTGCTCAGCAGGAAGGGGGAGAAGAGAAAAAAAAATCTTTTAAATATGCATAATATGAAATTAGTATTTTAAATATTTTAACATTTTAAATATATTTGAAATATTTTTAATAGCATGGGAACTTACAGGATAGTACCTAAAACTGCATTTAATTCCTACTGAGAAGGATTAGATTGCAATTTAATATTGATTCTAGAATTTCTCAGATCAAAGTGCCATGGGAAATGAATAATCTAAAGCGATGTTTTAATAAAAAGCTTGTATATTTACTTCAGAATCATTTCTTGGATGTAAAGAATCATAAAAGTAGAAGATTTTAAAGCTACCTGTAAAATTAAAGTGTCCTTCAAATCAATAGATGGGTTTTGACTTTGCAGATATGACTTAACTTGGTGTGTTATGTTGAGCTTTGAAAGTGAGGGTGCTTACTTAGTCAGCAGATTTGGGAATGACTTTCACTGAGATCTATGTTGTATTTTCCAGCACTGGTTATTTTATCTCATGGGGTTTTAAGGGGGTATATTATGTTCAGGATAGGTAAATGCAGAGTCCTGCATGTGGGCTGCAATAACCCCTCCAGCAGTATGAGCTGGGAGGCTGCTTCCTGTAGGGACAGACCTGGTGGAGAACCCAATGGATGTGGGTCACTTTACCACAGTGACCTTGTGGTAAAGATGACCAGCTCCACCCTGGGCTATATGAGCAAGCCTGTAGCCAGCAGGTTCAGGGAAGGGATTAGGCTGGGCCTGAGCTGGCAGTGGGCACTCACAGCCCAGAAAGCCAACTGTATCCTCGGCTGCATCCAAAGCCCTTTAAACAGCATGGGGGGGAAAATGGGATTCTGCCCCTCTGCTCTGTTCTGGTGAGACTGGTCTGCAGTGCTGCAACCAGCTCTGGGGGCAATGACCTGTTGGAGTGGCACCACCAGGATGATTAGAGGGATGATGGAGCACCTCTTCTATGAGCAAAGGCTGTGAGAGCATTGGGATTGTTCAGCCTGGAGAAGAGAAGGCTTCAGGGTGACCCAGCTGCAGCCTCCCAGTACCTGAAGGGAGCCCACAAGAAAGAGGGAGAAGAATTTTTTACAAGGACACGCAGATGTAGGGCCAGGGGGAGTGGATTCAAACCAAGAGTAGGTTTAGATTACATAATAGGAAGAGAATTCCTTACTTTGAGGGTGGTCAGGCACTGGAGGAGGTTGTCCAGAAAGCTGTGAATGCCCCATCCCTGGGAGTGTTCAAGGCCAGGTTGGGTGGAGCTCTAGTGAAGGATGCCCCTGCCCATGGCAGGGGGCTTGGAACTGGATGATCTCTAAGGTCCCTTTTAACCCAAATCATCCTGTGGTTATTTCTCTCTGCTTCTGGAATATTTTGGGCTTCTGAATACAAGGAAGGCATTGAAGTGATGGCCCAGCCAGAGGCTGTCAGGATGAATTAGTGGGCTGGAAGCTGTCACAAGGCAAAGCACCATGTGGCTCCCTAAGGCAGAATAGCCTGGATGTAACTGCTCTCTGTCAGGGATGGTGGAGGTGGAGCTGGACTTTTCTCTGAGGTGCACAGGAGTAGTGTGAGGGACAAGAGACCCATTGTAACAAGGAAAGTTTAAGCTCCATATGGGGAAAAGGACTAAGAAGGCCAAATGCTGGGATAGAGCCTAGAGAGGTTGTGCACTGTCCATGCTTCAGATCATTAAAAAATGCAACTGGATGTGGCTCTGAGCAGCTTCCTCTCACTGACCCTGGTTTGAACAAGGGCTTGGACCAGTTGATCTCCAGAGGTCTTTTCCAGTTCAGGTTTTTCTATGATTCTGTACAAGCTTACACTTCTGTATAATTCACTGAAAATGGAATACAAAATATTAATAGAATGGTGGAATGTGACTCTTTAAATATCATTATTTTTCCAAAAGCTATAATGCAGTAAAGTTATTGTGAAAAGTTCTTTGTTTGGCTCCCTTCCAGATACTTTACTTTGAAAACTTTTATGAAAAGCTAGTTCTGGTTTCATGGCTGAAGTGATTAATTAGAACAGGTAATGATTTTCTTGAAATTATAGAGGTTTGTTGTTTGTGCTACAGCTTATCCTAAATTGCAACAGTGCTTTCCCTTTTTCTCCTTTTAGAATGCTGGGTGTTGTCTCAGTCTGTGGAGGGGACGCTCAGGTTGCACATCACATCCAGCACAGAATAGCTCTTAGATGCTGCTATTTTGCTAATTGATTTTTTAAATATATCTGTGGGCAGTAGGGTATTACTGTGGAAGTATCTATTCTGTATTTTCTCTTACCAGCTCATTGAAACAGTTGTTATATTTAAATGGGTTTTCAATGAGCCATGTAGAAAAGTGAAGCTCAAGGAATAATAAGAATTTGGGTCTGCCATGGGGCTATTAAAGTCAGTTCAGTCATCAGAAAACCTATGAATTGATTTTGTATTTAGTTTCTTTCATTTCTAAATAATAATTGGCTACTCCCTTGCTAGTGATTTTCCTGAATTTATGTTTTTTTTTTTCCTTACACTCATCTGTTCATTCACAAGCAACTTGTGTTTTGGGATGTAATGGAGTCTGAGGTGCCATTAGCTGAAATTTGATTTACTGCTGGGCCTTATTAAACAGCAACTCCTTAGTTCTGCCTTGTAACGTGGACTGAGTAATACATAGACTGCTTTGGGTAAAAGTGGTTTTTGCCAACCCTCAGGAGCTGCTAGAGAGCTGTGCCTGTATTCTCTTGCCATCTCCCTCAGCTCTGCTGGTTGCATAGGATGTGTGTAGTCAGTTCTGTTGGTGCCTTGCTGGTTCACTCTACAGTCTTGCTTGAGACTGGAAATGCTTTTTGCTGAGGAAAGGATGCCAGTGATGTGCATGTTTAAATGTTTTGCCAGCCTTCTTCACGTCCTCTTCCCAGGCACTTGCTGCACATGTCTGAAAGCTTGTGGCCATTCTGTGAGAGGGGTTAAATCTCCCTTATCAGCAGCCCATGGCTGTCACAGTGAGCACAGACAGAGACCTACACAGGACAGGGCTGGGCTTAACCCTCTGGCTTTGGAGGTTAAAGGAAATGCTTGAAGCAGCTACTTTAAGGGAAAGGTATTTCCACAAGGCTAATTTAGATTTTAGAGTCTTATTTGAACCATCAAAATGTATTTTCAAGGACCATAAGTCCCCTGAGAAAAGGTTCAGTTATTAAGCACAAACTGAGAACCAGAATCCTTGACAGCATTGGTGCCTCACCAGAGGTATGTGGTTGAGCTGCTCCATCACTTGGAGCTGTCTCACAGGGTCTGTGCTCTTTGTTTTCCTGGAGCCAGAAAAATGATATCTCATGTGAAAGGCAGTTTTGTCCATGGATGACCATCCTGCAGGAGATGCTGTGCAGCATAAATGCCAGAAGACCATAGCAGCTGTGAAAGGGAACATCACATCTGGAAGTTGTAGAGACCAGGAAGGGAAGTGCAGGGTTCAGCCAGGGGAATCCAGACGCTTTGGGTTGCTCAGCAGAATAACTACTGAACAATTGGCCAGAGTACAGCCAGAACAAATTAGGGATGTATCTCCAAAGTGTCCTGGTGAGAAGAAACCAGATATTTAAAATGGCTCCTAATAATCTAAAAAGGTGAGTGATTTCAGTTTCACTCAGTGTTAAAAAGAGTGGATAAGAAGTGTGGAGTCTCTGTGAAAACCAGAGCATCAGTTGCTGTCTCTCTAGCAGGAGAATGGAGCTGTAATCCTCACTGATACTAAAATAAATCTGAAATCATTGCTGATGCCTACATGTGAGCCAGTATCACGTTCATCAATATATCACTGAAGAATTAGCAAATTTTGGACAGGTACCTAGGAAATACAAAATTCAATTGATTTTTTGGACAATCTTGTCATAGTGGTGGAAGAATACAGCAGAAGCTTCTATCTTTATGAATTTCTTTGGAGTGGAGGATTTCTGTTTTTGTGGTTTGGTGCTGAAGAGAGATGATCTGATCAGACCATTTGATAATGATGAATTGGTTTATATGATAGTAATACTTAATGAAAATGTAAACAGCCATTGCTGGTGGAAATAGTTTTTTAATCCAGTTAATTAACATTCAAGTGCTTAATCTAGTCTATTAATTAAGACTGCATATGTGTTTACTAATTTTTAATTACTTTAGAATAGGCGGAAATTGTAATAATTAATGTTGGAATGCAGACTGCTGCTGCTGTGTCAATATTAAAATAAATCAATCTTCTTGCCTTTTATTTAAGTAAATATAACCTGGTTAGCATTGTGTGTTGAGTCCCAGACTCAACAATAGAGCAATAGAGAAACTCATCCTCTCTTCTAGAAGGAACAAGATTGTAATTTATTCAGTAAAACCTGGTATTATAGAGGGCTGGATGCAGTAATAGGCTGGAATGCCTTCCTTCTACCCCAGATCCAAAGGTGCCTCAGTAGAACTTTGTTTTGATATCTCAGGCTGTGAAATAATTTTTTATAAGGCATTTGCTTGACAAATCTAAGATATTTAACCAAAAAAAAAAAAATTATGTTACTCTCCCTTCATTGTCTGTCTGCTATGGGAAGACTCTTTTATCAGTAAAAAGAGAAGAACATCAAGTCACTGGTTTTAAACTGTACTCCTATATTTTTTTTGCCTTCAAAGGGTAAGGATGGCAAAAAAAAATCCCTTACACCTCTTGAAATATACTAATGATCATAAGTGTGCTTTTTACAGCTGGAGTAATTGTTTAGTTTTACTGTAGTTTCGTATTTCTGAATAGACAAAACCTGTTGGTCAAACACTGAATGCTATTTCTTTTTTAAATAATTGTATTTTTGTTGATAATTTATTTGTTGATAAACTCAAAATCGCTTGTATTTCTTGCTGTGGAGTTTAAAAAGTATTTTAGTTTATGCAGTTGACCATTTGAAGACTTATACTAATTCCATTGCTGCAGTGGGATTAGCTTTCCATAAGTTATGATCTGAACAAAACTGCTGGCTTAATATCTGAATGTGTTAATGAATATTTGAAACTTATTTTTTCTTGAAAAAGTTGTATACACATACACTGGGGACCAAAATCTTACATTGTTCAAACTGGTGACTCTTCCTCTGCCCTCTTACCGTGATAATAAAGCCTCTCACCTTTCTGTTGCCCTTGCCATATTATAATAAGAAATGTAAGCATGCCAATCTAAATTAAGCCTATCATTTAATAAATTTGTTTCAAGATGACAAGGTGGTTTGTTTTTACTTGATTTTATTTCCTATTTGCAGATTTTTAGTTCATTGATTGAGAAATGCAGAGAGTCTTATTGCCTCAGGTGATTAAAACTACTGTAACCTATTAACCATAATCTCATGTCTTTGATGCATTCAAGTTGAGGTCCCATGGAATATGGGATGGATAAAATATATTACAATTATTTATTAGCTGTTGATATGATATTTGGTTTTGGTGTGGGTTTGTCTTTCACAAAGAAAAAGGAAATTAAACTAAATGGCAGCAGTACTGACTGAAGGTTGGTGGAAGTTCTTTCAAAGAGCTGATAGTGGTCTAATATTAACCAGCTAAGCTTTTTTCTTTATTAATGCATTACTATGGTTTGTTCAGTCCTTCTGCTGTTCATTTCTGCATAAGAGTGGATGTTATGATGAGTTTCTCAGGTCACTGCAGGTGGTGAGATCTAAAACTGAAGGACAGAGAACAGGTGGAACAGCTTATCTCAGGTATTGGAAATAATAGAGTGATTCAAAAGATTCAAAAGATCAGAGTAACTTTATTTCTTATTAAAGAAGAAAAAGATCCACATGGAAGCAGTCTCCTGACAGTAAAGATGATGTTTCCAGAAAAGATAGTCATCTTCATTTTCTGCTCTCGTAAATCTGAAGTCTAAAGCCCGGCAGAATACCATAGACTTACTGTTGGCTTTAAGGCTGATTAAAGCTGGTCTAGTAATGGTGTGCCCCATTCTTTGCCGAATTAAAAACATCTCTGTGGTCTTTAAACATGACTCATCAAGAGACCTTTTCCCTGGCGCAGAGCAGTGTTTGTGGCTGTGGATTCCTGCAGCAAAGGATTCTTCATAGCTCTAGTGACCTACTGCTGTGGTTCCTTCCATGTTGCATAAGGTGTCTCTGGAAATTTTTTGTTTTGTTTCTCGTTCTTGCAAGGACAGTAGTCAAGATGTGATCTCTGGGCCTCCAGCAGTACAATTCCTCTCCTTGAATAATCTCTTTTGATTTAAATAAAAGGTGTTTGAAGGGTCATGTAAAATAAAGGGTCTCTGAGGAAATCTGAGATAAATGCTCGATATCATAATACAGCGCAAGATGTTTTGGCTGTCCTTGTTTCCCACGAACTCATAATCTTGCAGGATGGCATAGCAGGGTCTGGAAATCAAGATTCAAGAGTGTTTATTTGCATTAAATCTTCCAGTCCTGAAGACTTTCTGGCTTATTATGAGGACTGAGCTATTGTAGTCCAGATGGCTACTGTACCATTGTAGTGCTGTTCACAATGAACTTCCTAACCTGTGTTCCTAATGCTAATTAGATTTGGATAAGACTAACATGGCTTGTGTTTCTTCACACTGAAAAAATGTTACAACTTGGTATGCCTTTTAATGGAACTGAAGCCTTTTGAAGGTTTGATGCTGTCAAAACTGTGAATACCTGAAAAAAACTCGGTAAGATCAAAAGCTAAGCTTGAAATAAGAAACATTCATTTTTAGATGTTCTGAACTTATAGGTTGTAGACTGTCTGGAATAGGCAAAAAGCTGGAGGCAACTTAGAGTAGGAGATAACATATACAGAGATTTATATGCACATACCTTTTTGAATATATATAATATCTATAAAATACTTGCAGCTGCATGCATCGAATAATATTTTTCAATCAGTCTCAAAGGAACAGAATGTAATTGGGGGATTTTTCTTGATACATGACATGCAAAGGACAAAAAGATTTGATGTTTCATGATAGGATTCCTAAATGCTTTGTTTGTCTTTTTTTGGAATATCTTACAGGCCTTCACTTGTGGATTAATTTATTTTCAGTTGCTGGAGATCGCTAATTAGCTTGCTATAAAACAGTAAGAGAGTTATGAGTAAAGTTTTAGAAGCATATTTTTGTAAGCATTGATATTTCATATTGTGTTAGAAAATTAAATTTCCAATACTCTTGAGCTACTGACATTTTGGTGTTGTCACGTCTCTTTTGTCTGTAGATTTCTCAAGCATAAAATAATGACTTTTATGGTAAAAACATGTTCCAGCTGTCTGCATCTGCAGTCTGGTTTTCCTGTTGCTACCTGCCTTTCAACTAGCACTAGGGAGAGCATGGATCCTTTATCCATTACCAATTTCTTCTTTCTGTTTTTGCATGCCTGAGCCCAAAATTTTGCATTAGATATGGAATTATTGGCAGAAGTTTGCCACTCTCTGTAGTTTCAAAATGACTGGTGAAAAAGAGTGAATGCCTGAGAGTATTTTCAAAAGCTGAATTCCCAAATGTTTTCCACTTGGGCTTAGAGTTGTTTTAAAATTATTTTACTGATGCTTATGTAAGTTAAATTTGAGTAAAGGGACTATTATTAAAATCTTTTGGCTAAGCTGATGTTGAAATAGCTTAAAAAAAAAAAAAAAAAAGACCTCTGATGCCTTTAAGTTACGTAAAGTTTTAGCTGTTTTGCTAACAGAATAAACAATTTGCAGAGACCAGCATAGGTTTAAGTTGATTTGCTCCATTTACCCTACCAATTTGGACAGAAGAATGTAATGCTTTCTTGGAAATGTCTTTCAAATATTATATTATAGATTAATTTGCAGACTGCAGAATGCTGCTATCCGTAACACTTTTTTCTCTGTCTTGAAAATTAAGTTCTAAAATGAAATGTGTATAAGAGCTGGCATTATCTTTTTCAGTATGTTACAAAAGATAAATTGGGATAAATTATTTGTTTCAAATAAGTGCAAAAAATCATTTCAAAAGAAAATCACAGTAGAAAAAATATCTCAGGTTTATCAAAAATCACTGTCATGTTTTCCTATTTTCTTGCAGTGGTGAACACAGATTTAGTAAATATTTATTAAAAGAATGACTTGGCAAAGATCTAAATAGGACTTGAGATTTCAAACTTGTCTTGGAGAAGTTGATGGCTAACAGATACAGAGTATTTCCGTAAATCTGACTAAAGAAATTTTGGAAGAGAAGCCCCCAACTTAAGTCATAATGATAGATGGCAGCTTAAGAAATGATGACTGGTTGTGATTATAACACTTCCTTGGTTTTGCATTTTGTCTGTAGCTTTCAGTGTGTGTAAACATGACTTCTTCTTGAATGTTTTTATTCTGTAGAACTGTGGTTTTGCTCATGACTTGACTCTGTAGTAATGGTCTGTATAGAGGTATCTAAACACAGATACTGAATTCCAATGCACAGGCATCAATCCACACTCAGTTTTCTGCATTTCTGGGTAAGATGAAGTAGTTTCCTTGGGAAGGTGCAACCCTTGCTTTCCTGCCTTGGTGCCATTATTTCTGTGGCTCAGTGTTGAGTTTTGTGTCCCATCCAGAGCTGTTGACCCTTTGTAGGATCCAATTAATGGCTGACTTTCTTGGGCTGATGCTGTTGTGATCTCGGCGTTGATCGGAGTCTCTGCTGATAGACACTTCTTGCTCTTCAGTGGGAAGAAATGCTGAAATGCTGATCTGCAATGGCACTTTGATGGTGTTGAGGTCTTTTTTTAACAGTAGATTAAATTGTCATTTGCAGCTCGTGGCTGTGTTTGATGAGCAAGATCCACACCATGGGGGTGATGGCACCAGCGCCAGCTCGACAGGCACGCAGAGCCCAGAGATTTTTGGCAGTGAGCTTGGCTCCAACACGGCGTCGGCCTTTCAGCCTTACCAAGCAACAAGTGAAATTGAGGTCACGCCGTCAGTCCTTCGTGCAAGTGAGTAAATGCTCTCGGTATCTCAGTGTGTTTTGTCTAAATTTACAAAGATGCCAAGTGCTGTTACCCATCGATGCTGCTGGGAAAAATGATTCATTAGCTGTCCTTATCGAAAGCTGATCAGAACTGAGAAACTGCGTAAATGCTTCTTGCATGGCAGTAAACAAACCTGTTCTGTTTTAATAAATTATTTATAAATTGCTTTTAGGAGCCTTAAGCTCCTTCTATGCTGCCAGTTTAAAATTGTCCTCACACTGAAAATCACAGCAATATCTCCAAATGTGGTTGCTGCACGGTGTAATTTTCGGTTTGCCAGTTTTGTTTTAATGAACAAAATGGTAAAAGGAAACTAAAGATAGGAGCACTTTCTACTTAACCTGTCAGTGTTGCTAGGTTATGCTGTCACCTTTCCATAAAAACATCAGCTAAAATATGCATTTAACTGTGTTGCAAAAAGACACTTTAAAAAGCAGAAACTGCATCCAGAAACATCCCTTTATTTTGTTTATTTCAATGTGATGAACATTTGTTGGAAAACCACCTAGCAGGAATTACCTTTTTGCATTTCTTGCTCAGGAAGGTTCTTTGACTATTTGAACTGATTAAGAAGAAAAATTATGTAATGTAATTTACTTTGTAATTTTCATTGTTGTTAAAACTAGCATGCAAAGAAGGCAATGGGGATCAGGCATTGTGATATGTGTAATGTCTATAATTTGAACTTTTGAAATAGGGACTCCACTCCAGAAAATTCTTAGCAGAAGTTAGTATTATCAGTCCTTTGATATTTTACAGATACATTGTTTAAAACAACCATGTGTAATTTCCAAGAGACTGATTTTGTGTAGGTGTTTTATTAATGGATAAAATCTGTGTTTAAGCAGTCAGGTTAAATGCAAATGGAAAAGTTACCACTCTCTAAAGTTTGAGGGTTTTTGTACCAGAATGTTTTCTGTAAAATTGAGGGAATAGCATTTAACAATTAGCTTACATAGAGCTGTATGTGTGTCTTTTAAAGCTGTAACTGTGCTTCATTGCAACACAGAATTAAATTAGGGAAGGATTAATGGCAGAATAAAGTATCCTGGAAATTCAGGACCCTTCCATTTTGCTGTCACTAGAGTATGTCACTGCTAAATGCACATTTCATTTCCATGCATAAGCAAAAAAATCTGTCCTCCTTGGTTCTCAACTTAGCAGGGGTTAGAGCAGGCAAATGCATACACATTTACTCCTTAGTGTGATTATCTGGGATATTATACAATATATGGATTTTAGTGCATCAAAATCATATAGTACAGATAAAACTCAGTGATGTATTGGACAGCTCACTTATCTTTGGTGTCATTCTGGAAAATACATGGAGCACTTGGCTAGTTCACTGATTGCTAAAATGACCAAAGAGGGATCTGAGACCCTTCAATACAAAGATCTTTAGAAATACAGAAGACTTCTAAAACTGTTGGTAAGGATTATAGCTCTCTGGCACTTTTTGTAGAAGCATGCACAAATAAAGTGTGTAAAACAATTTGTAATAAATATGTTACCAGAATGTTCTCCTGTCTATCTAATTCCTTTTTTAAAATGTTGACAGATATGTTTTGGTTTAAATGTTCCAAACCATAGGCTTGGAATCCCAGTGCAGTAATATTATCCCATATTAAACATACCTATTTGAGGAATTTCATTTAAATATACATTGAAAATGGAAATACTATCCTTATTGTTGTTCCTTTATAACTTGTGAAGTGAAGCATAGCATACAAATGGTATTCTCAGTATTTCAAATAATTATCTTCTTACTGTGTAAGTTCTATTCAGCAAATAAAACCCATCCAGTTTTGCGGTAGATGCAGATCCTGATTATTACATGTTGACAAGGTCATATATCTATTAATTGGATTGGAGATGGGATACAAAATTGCTGTAATTATTGTAATTTTCCAGCTAATTGCAGGGTTGGCGGTGAATATTTTACTTCTAACAAATGAAAAACAGTATTCCATCTGAAATTGGTTTATAGCATTTGAGACGTTTTGTTTTACATCTCTGGTGCTTTTTGCTGGTGCGTGGGCTCTGCTCCGTGGCTGTTCCGCGCGGTTCTGTGCCCTGTGCTGCTGCTGCTGCTCACCTGCACCCTCTGCTCCCAGGCAGCAGCTCCCTGCATTGGGCTGGGGCTCAAAGCCTGCTGAGATTCTCCTCTCTTTGTTCTGGTTGCCATGCTACCCCTTCTGTTTGTTTATAGATCACACCATCGCTCCTCTCCCAGCAAGGGAAAGGTTAGCTAGATCAGGTCCAGCTGGAAAAGTAATATTCATCTGGAGTCCCTCTTTTCCCATGCACAAACACAGCCTCTGCTTTGCATGTTGGGGAGGGGGTGTGTGTGTGTCAAATTCCATCTTCCCATATAAACGGGGAAACAAAAATGTGGCTGGCTCATACCCCCTGTGTTGTTTTGCACTATGAAAACATAATTCACTGATACAAGCAGTTGATTTATTTATGATTCTTATCTAGCTCTTTCTTTTTTACTGCTTTTCTGTTACCCAAGTTAAACTTCTTATTGTATTTCATCACTTCAGCTGCATTTTTTTTCTAAGCATACAGTACACAAGGCGTTTTTTGTGTTGTGCCTGCGTGTTTTCTGGGAAGAGGTTGGAAGCTCACTGCAGAAGATTGTTAAAGCAGACTGATGTTTATTCCCTGCTGAAATATAAACTGGAGGCGCAGGTGAAAATTGCCAAACCTAATGAGCAATTTGGCAGATAAGACAGGATGTCAGGCAGTGACAGTTCAGCAGCGGGTGCACTGCCTGTGAACCAAGTTGTTTGTTTCACAGTACTGCATTTAAATATTGTAAATAAAATCCCTTTCAGCTTCATGAGATACTGTGAAAAGGGTCATCTCTTTGTCTTGTTTTCCTTTAAAATTATTTAGCTTGTTCAAGAACTAAGACCACCCTTGGTTATTTGTCTTGGTGTGATTATGTGTAACAAGTCTCTGAATATTTCAGCAGTTACAGTGAAAAAACAGTTTTCATGCATAACGTTATTTGGAAGACATTATAAGAGAGATAGAGAGGTCTGGAGAGATGATGTTTTTCCCTTAAGGGGAATAAGGGGGCTTGGAGAGTCTCTTTTTTCTTCAGCTGTTAATGGAAGGTATTGAGAAAATGAAGCCAGATTCTTCTCACGGACACATTATTGCTGGAGACAACAAGCACAAGTTTTGCCAAGGAAAATGCCAGTTAGAAATAAGGAAAACCATTCACACCTGGAGAGCCAAACAAGCTTCTCAGAGAAATTGTGGCATCTCATGTGCTTGGAGATGGACAGAACTTGACTGAACGTGGCCCTGAACAGCCTGGTCCACCTGGTCCTTCCTTTGTGTGGACTGATTAAACCAAATATCCCTCAGAGATCTCACCCAACCTTTGTAACTCCATAATTACAAATATAATAAGAGTAAACAATTTGCTTCTCAAAACTATTGCTTGTAAAAATGAAAGGTGTCCACAGTGACACATTTAGCAGGCAGGTGTACTAGCATATTGTGCATGTACAGCTTCCCACCTGGGTTTGTATGGCACTGCTTTGTGCCAGTGTGACACAAAGCAGCTGCCTGTGCATTTTAGAAGACTGCTGCTTTTGTTTTTAGGATGTCTTGTAGGTGTTTCAGTTCCTTAAAAGGAGATATGAGATAATTGTAAGGTTCTCCTAAAGGCTGGAGGGTCAATATCTCCCAGAACACTGGCCAGAGAGCCTAAGAAATTGCTAAGAGCTAGCTGGAATTGGTGCACTCCAGTGAATTATATGCTCAGGTGGTCTGTATCATATATTTTAGCAGGACTCTCAGCATCAATTTTGTATTCTGGTCACAGAACCAGACCATGAAAAAAAAGTCTAGATGAGAATATTTTGAAGTGAGTGCACAGCTGGCTCTGAAGATGTGCTAGAAGTGCAGAGAAGCAAAGAAATTGCTGCAGCTTCACATCATTGTTTACCAGCACTGTGGCTGTTGCTTTAAGGTTCCCTGTGTGCAAGTGTGCTCTTACCCTGCAATCAGCACAAGTTTATTCCTCACAGGTAAGAGCATGCCTGCAGACTTTTACTGGGAATTCATTTCTATTATAAAGTTCCTGACCTTGCTTGCCTTTGAATTTGTCTCTTTCTCTGCTCTCTGAGTAGTTTTCAGTTGTTCACTGATAAATTAGTATCAAGTATAGCCCCTGAGGGCCCTCTTAGTTTAAGGACTGTTTAGTATTTTAATAAATCTGAACTGGAATATAAAGTACTGCATAAAAAGCTAAGATGGAGTTTCAGGCACAATGTTTCAGTTCAGCATTGACTTTTGATACATTTGTTAACTCGTTTGAAATCAGTGAGATGGGCACAGCCAATGCATCTAAGAAGGAAAAGATAATTTGCAAGGCAGTACTAATGAACAGCAAAGTCCACAATGCTGTTAGAAGGATCCTGGCAATATGGTGCACTATTACCCTGCAATCAGGCTTTATGCTCTTCCATCAAAAGACCAAAAGCAAATGCTGCTGTGGGCTCACTGTTGTGAGCAGGAAGGCTTCAGCTGGAGTGACCAGTTGTGGTGCCAGCCATGGAGAAATTGTTAACAAGTTGGAGAGAGTCACAAGAGAGCAACAAGAATAAGTTGCTTTGGAGACTATGATGAATTGGTAGGACTGGTTTATTTAGTTAAGGAAAGACAAAAACTGGTAGGATCCAAGACTTCTCATTCTTCATGTCTGATAAGAGAAGGAGAGTTGGCATTTCCTGTGCAAAAGCCATTTTTTTTTAACCCATAGGGATAGAAAACATGTTTACACCTCATTTAGCAAGGCAGTATTTGTGGCAATGGTTCAGAGACAGGTTCTGCATGCTGCTGGGCACTGTCCTCACTGTGCTCTGAGGCAGAAGGGCTGCTGGGGACAATCTGTCTTGTTCCTTGCTAAGCCATTGGGTTACCTGGTGACCCCAGGTGAGCCATTTCTTGTGCCCATTGTAACATCGTGTGTGTCTTTGCATCTCAGATTTGAGTGCTCAAAAAATCCAGTGCTAAGCAAACCATTTAAAGATGGGAGTGCATAAATGTGTGAATTTCAAGTACTTTAAAATTGCTTTAAATATGTCACTTCACTGATTTGATACAAGTATTTATCTAGAGTCCCAAAATGTACATTCTGAGAATTAATATGTTAATATTTATAAGGTAAGGGCTTTGGTTTAATGATTTGGAGCACTCCATGTTGGTATGTTGGCGAAGAACTGCAGAGGTGTGTTCATATTTGTTCTGGTGTCAGAAGTGTTGATAGTTTCACCACTCTTTCCTACATATGGCCACTAGAAATGTCTTCATTCTTGTTTATGTCTCCTTGGCTCCTAATTCAACTCTGAGTCATCTTTATGTATGGAAATAAAGATAATTTCAAATGTTGAAGAACTAAGGAATCGAGAGATTAGAAATGGAGGAAGAGAAAGATGAGTTCATCAAACCCCAGGTGTTAGGAACTTTATCAGATTGAGTTATCTCTAGGATTAAATAGCTGAATACAAAATATAGAGAAAATCATCCGCGTTTATTATGAAAGATTAGGCCTTTACAGACAGTGCTTGCTGAAGTCAGGGGGAGGTTTTCTACTCTCTGTGTCGAGTTTTGGATCAGCTCAGCTTTCCACGGTCTACCTCCTTGGTCAGATGCCTGTCGTTCCAGTGAAGTTCCAGGAATGAAATAAAAAGGATTTCCAAACCATCATTCACACTGTTACTCCCTTGTCAGGTTCTCTTAGGTTTCTTTTACTGTCTGGATAATACAAAAAGAACCTTGAACTGAGGCTTCCACTTCAGTTGTTAGTATCTGAATAAGGAAGGTTTCTCATGCATTGGAGTTTGGGAAGATTTAGCAGAGTCTGTTTCCTCACCTTCTGCTGCTCTCGCCGTTCAGGAATTCTTATCACATTTTATCCCTAAAGCTCTGTGAGAGATATGATTGTTTAAAAGCCAGAGTTATTGAATCAAAAAATCAGTACCAGGTGCTGCTTTCTTCCATGAGGCTAAATTTGATCTTTGTACAGCACAGTTCTGACTTGAGTGATCTCCAGTTGGTGTTTTCTCCAAGCATAGTGCTCTGCTGTTAATTTGGGATTGTTGAGCGGTTTAAAAACCATGTGTTTTTGATGAGATTGTGACACGTTTGTAAAAACAAATGGATTTTAAACTGCTTAAGTTTCTAAATTAACCTTTAATATCTTCAATCTTCTTGGTATATCAGCAAGCAAAATACTGTTGCTCCTAGTAGGATTAAAAAAATCCCTGAAACCAATAAAGTAAAAAAAAAATTAGAACTTACTGATTCTCTGGAGGAAACCTGAGTAATTGTGGTGCATGTCAAGATGTTATTCTGTATGGTGAGGACTTCTATCTGTAAGTACTAATAACAAGAAGTAGTAAAAATACAGTATTGTATCTGATACCTGGTTAGAGCTATCAGGTGGATAGAGAATATAGTACAAGAGGGATAATAAGGAAGGGTTATGAAGATGTAAATATTGAATTTGAACAGTTTGAGAAGTCAGGTTTGGATATTAATCTAAATATGACATCTTAAATGGATTTAATGATCACGTGAACAACAAGCTATTATGGAAATCAGAGCTGTATTCTCAGACTATTTCAACACTCGTGTGGTGGTTGTTGGGTTTTATTTTCCCTTTCTTTAAATGAAAGGCAAGTTTTTCCTTAATGGAACTCTGTTTTTATGTATGCAAAAATATGATACCATTTTATCCAATCAAATGTTGCAGTGTAGCTAGTCATGTCTGTCATATTGTGGTATCATGGGTTTAATACCATTGAAATACAACTATGTGTTTATTTAAGGAGTTTGTCATCACACATATCAATAAGTATTCTATCAGTAAGTGTAATAACTCTTAAAATATATACTTGCTTGATTGCTACTCTGTTTCTTGTAATTTCATTATAAGCAAATGAGAAGTACAGTGAAGGCAAAGGAGCATGAATCTGAAATGAGCAGGGAATGCTTTCTCACAATACAAGCAACCATCCTGTGAAATGTTTTACTCTATGAAGGCATATGTACATATTACATTTTTTACCCAACAGTTTCTAAAAACCTTATGCAGTATTTATAGGTACTTGTTCTGAAATGTGATAAAACAGTATGCTTCAAGGCATCCTTGAGATCCAGAGCCACTAGTCTGCAACAGTAAGTGGCATCCCAGTTGTATTTTGCTTTGCTTTGAGGCAACAGGAATGCGCCTTTGAAAGGAATGGGGGGGTGGGCAACTGACATTAATTACTGACCAAAAATCTTTCAACAGCAGAGAGGATGCAAAGTTTATCAAATGTACTTCATTAGTCACTTGGTGCTAAGCAGGCTGATTTTGTGGGATTGGTGTTTTAGGGCTAATGAAGAGAGGTGTGTGGCTCTGTGCCGCACTGTCGGTGGTGCTGCCCTGTGTTCAATGCATCAGCTGGTGCATGTCCCCCTCCCGAGAAAAACATGTGGGTATTTTTGATCACAAGCCCAGTGTAGTAAGATACTACATTTAAAGTATGTCCTTTATTATGCTAAACTTTTATTTATTTTACTTCAGTGTTGCTTGCTTTTGTTCATAATTCACAAGGGATCTTCTTGCTCCCTTCCTTATTACATTTGCAGCATATTGACACACTCTTTTAGATGGGGATGTGTTTTGGAGATAGTCCATGTCTTTGGGTGATTACTGGGAAAAAGTTGCTTTAAATTCTGTGTCTTTTGACATGTTCCTTTGAGGAGGATGAGGGAGAGACAGATGGCTACTAGTTGAATAGGGTTGTTTTTTATTTACTCTCATGCCCTGAAAAGGACTGAAACATGATATTGAAATAAAGGAGTGGGTGAGACATAACTTTCCATTAATTTATTGCTTTCTTTCATACTTGAAACAAAGATAAAATTTGTTGTCTTTCCTACCCATCTCTTGCTATAAAACTTACGTGAATTATGTAATTAGGATGAGTGCCAGAACGTTGTGGGTTCATGTTAGGGGCAGATGAAGCATTCAGGGTAAGAATAAAGAGTATGTATTTAGAAGAACTTTTCTCTTTTTGACCCCTGGCACTGGATGCTGAGGAGGTGACTGGCTTGGCTTCAGCCCATGGAGCTGTTCTGAGCTGGGAATGAGGCACGAGCCCAGCACCTGCTCTCCTGCTGTCACAGCTTGGCCTGGCTCCCTGTAGCCCAGTGTCCCCAGTACTCTGCAGCCAGGGACCCTCAGCTCAGATCCCCTTCTGTGACACTACAAGGACAGACAGGATCCCCCTGTGTGACACAGTTGTCACCTTGCTTTTATGCCTGGGCTGATGCCAGGGCTGGGCTGTTTGGGGTTGGAGTGAATGTGAACTCGGGCTCTGTTCCAGGTCTGTGTTTCTGGCCTCTGTTACGGATTTAGGCAACTAACTCTATCAATAGTTTTGGATTGACAGAAAGTAGAAATGATTGTATCTGTAGACAGGGAGCTGGGGACCATGTGGGTTTACAAACAAAAGCAAACAGTGGCACTTCAGGTTAAGTTAAAATGTTACTACTGCTTGCATGCATACAGTGAAGGGGTGTACAAAGACTGCAAGAGCAAGCTTGCGTTAGCTTCCAAATATTGTGCATGTGAGTCAGAAACGAGGCTTCTCAAAGCAAACTGTGATCAGCCATTAAAACCTTATCCTGAGGCATTGGATTTGATTCAGCTCTCTGTACAGCGCTGCTCATATTCACAACTTCAAGTAAAATTGGACTCTTTTGGCAATTGCTGGGCAACAGCTGATTCAAAGCAGACGTGATGGATGAGGTTGATACCAACAGACTTCAGGTTCTGCATCTGAGCTAAATGCTCAAGGCAGCCCGGTTTGTCATTCTTGGATACCTTTAGAGTGTGTTCATCTGACCTGTTTTGCTGCTTTATTTCAGAGTGAAAGGGACCATTGGCTACACTAGGTGCACTGGCTAATCTCTCCTGTTGTAGAGAAGTGGAGTTGGCCAGTTCCAAAATACATGTGTGTGAATCCTGTTCTGCCTGTGATTTAACTCACACCGTGAAAATAAATTCTTACATGAAAGATTAAAAAAAAAAATCTTTAAATAGGAAGTTTCTTTTTTTTTTTTCCTTAAAAAACTTAATTTGCAAATTTGGGAGAGAAAGGGTAAGTGACACTTTACAAAGCAAACAGCTTCTCAGTTTTACTTACTGAGCAATTTTTCATGGCCTTTGGAAGTTCCTATACAGCCCTGCTTATGCTTGGGAGGTATATTTGCGTTGTGGACAGTATGTCATGATTGCAGAAAGTCCCATCTTCACGTTTTTTTCAGAGTAAAAAATTTACTGGGTTTGAGACACTTTGATGTAATTTCATGGTTAAACCAACATTGCCATCTGCCTTGGGTCTGAAATTGGTATCTGGTCACTTTGTGGTGCTGCTCCCAAATAGGTAAACTTCTGCAAAGGGAGTGGCTGTGCTTTTCCCTACCATGTGTTGTCAGATGATGAAGCATCAGAGGTGCCATGTGACACTGAAAGCCAGCCTAAATCTGGAGGAATAAACATGATGTGGAGTTAATGAGGTCTGAAGCATGTGAGTTGCTTTCACTGCCCTGTGCAGTGTGGTGGCTCTGTACCCTGTTCTCTTACACACTGTGCAGGGTGTTACAGCCATCCTGCCTCTCCTGCTGCTCAGGGTATCCTGGCTCCCCTTGGGCTTGAGAAAGTTCTCTCTATACACACTCAGCCCCTGGAATGGGTGGCTGTGTAAAGGAGCATCCCTCAAATATAGGCTATTAAAGTAAATGCATTTCCAAGTTTACAGACAGAATAATGATGGGCAACAACTGCTGAAACTGTTTCAAATGAAATAACATTGGAAGCAGTGCTAGCAGTTCTTTTTAGTAGATTATAAAAGAACAAAATTATGTTCACCAGTTTCTAACAAGTTGGAAAATGGACACATGTGCCTTGTTAACCAGCCTTATATAATACACAAATAGGTCTTTCAGTGTTTTTGGTAAGTCCTGACTTGATCTCTCTGCTTTTGGAGGTTTTTGGAGGTTTTCTGCCTATGAAAGCTTTCTCCACCAAATATAAAAATGGTGTTAGCTTCTTCTATTCCAATCCATTTTGAGCTCTGATGTTTAAGACTTTCATTAGATGACAGAGAGATTGTAGGTCAAACACTGCCTGACTTTTCACAATGATTTCCATCTGAAGGGTCTTACATAGTGTAGTCTCTTCATGTTTTATTTAAAATTTTAGTTGGGTTCTTGACTCATGGAGAAATAAATAAAAATGAAGGTCTTACTGCAGTGAAAAAAAACATGAAACTGCTCTGTCAAATGAACTGCATGACATTTATCCATGGGAAATATCCATTAAGCGAGTGAATAAAGTTACTGCTCTAGTTTGACGTAGTAGGCAATATTTCTGTGAGTATTGTACATGTAGATGATTTACCTCTACCTCTGTTTTAAGTTCACCTTTAAAGTAATAAAACACAAGTGTGCAAAGTCTTCCCGTAATCCTGCTTTCTCATAGCTCTTTGTTATGTTGCTTAAAACAAAACATTACAGTGTAATAAGTATTTTCAGTTCTTCCACCCATAAAGGGTAGGGGGAAAATCTGTTTGCATTTAGTGCTGGTACAGAGATATTATTTCTGGTTTGTGCTTCAGCAGTGGCTGGGGGAGCAGGACGTGCAGCTGAAGGCTTGGGGAGAGGTCACTGCTAGGGTGCTGCTCCAGGAGCTCAAGGAGGAGAAGCCATGGGTAAGCAGCAGTGGGGGAAAGGAGGACAAAACTGAACTGTTGAAAAACCTATAGCTCAAAAAGTGAAGGGTGAAAATCTTCTGTGAAACTGCAGCTGGGAATACTCACAGACATTTGTTTACTACAGCTTGGTCTGTGGATTTTTTCTTAGCTGAAGAGTTTATCCGGAACTGTGTGTCTTGGCAGCTGCTGTGCAGTAGCGTGTCGTGGTGGTAGCACATCCAGAGAATGCACAGAAAATGGGGGACCCCAGCAGTGCATGCTTGAGCCATGTCCTCAGTGGTGCTGGGAGTGAGCAGCTGCCCTCCAAGGGTGCAGCCTCTGGCTTTGCTGTGGGTCATCTGTGCCCAGAGCATGCCCCAGGCAGGGAAGCAGTGCCTGTGGCAGTGCCTGCTTTGCTGGGCTCAGAGCATTTTGCTGGGCTCACACCCTTTCCTGGGCTCACACCCTTTACTGGGCTCAGAGCATTTTGTGTGGCTCACACCCTTTACTGGGCTCACACCCCACAGTGTCCCTGCTGCAGCTCCTGGTGCTGGGTACATGCTGAGCAGAACGAGCTCTGGGAGCAGAGCTGTGCCTGTGTGTGTGATTTCACTGCTATGTGGAAGTTCCATCTAGTTCCCAATGGCTGTCACTTCAGGGTGGATTGGAATGCAGCTATTTATGTGCTATTTGCCTGGGTGGCTGCTGGTGTACAAGCCAGCTTCTAGGAGTCTTCATTCTGTGTTTTACCAGAATGATTTCGTGTATGTGAATTTTTTTGTGCATGGGATTCCTATTATGGGATGAATTGAATATTAAATTACTCCTCAAACCCTGAAGGCAGTACATCAGCTTCACTCATCCTGAGCAATTTCTGCTATGCTGTATGAACCATATCCCAGGTTCAGTTTCTCAGTTTTCCCAGGGCTGGGATTTTGGTCCATTTGTTTCTATTTTTCTTTTTCAAAGTTGGAATGTTTTACTAAGGGTGAAAAATATTTTTAATGAAGTATTTTAATTTGCTCTTGTGTTATGGGCTTGTGTTCCACCCTTCCCTCATCCAGGTTTTGTCAGATGTTTTAAATATCATCTCAGTACATATGCTTTCAAGGTTTTTCTGCAAATCCAATTGTGTTTAACAGGCACTGAGTCCTTGTGAATCAATGTTGTATTTTTCTCTACTTTATGCCTCCCAGATCTGGCAGATGTCTTGAGTTTTAGGATAGCAGGTTTTCAGTGTTTTCTGTATGAAAGCAGATAAGACTGATACATAGTTAGAATTTCCTCAGAAAGGATCAGAGTTTCAGACGTCTGTGGGAGGAAGGCATTTCATTGACCACATGTTTTTACAGCATTTAGTGAGTTTAGTAAGTAATTAAATCCAATAATTCATCTTATGCTGTATCAAAAGGGATGGCTTTTGTAAGGAAAGCTGTAATTTTGAGATATTTTTTGCATTTTTTCTCTTCCTTTTTTCTTTCCTTTTTTTTTTTTTTTGTGAGTCCTTGTACATGTAACATTTAAACCAAATACAGTGTTTAATTTATCTTTCCTTGGAAAAATTTCTTGAAGTCATAGTTTTAGCTAGAGGGGTGATAATTTTCTCCCATTGATACATGTTGTAATTCAGTTTTATTTTCCTTTTGACCAGCCAAATTAAATACATTTGTTTGATTTTAGTCATAACTATTTTATTACTATCACTGCAAGATAAACTGTTTGCTCTGTGTTTCCTTCCTTGATTTTTTCCCTCGCTATTTTTTCCTGTCATTTGCTTGTAACATACCTGAAGGGTCATTTTTAACAATGAAAAGTGAGGAAATGTCAAAGGTAGGGCTGCTGCTGAAGGCTCTTTGTGTGCTCAGTGCTTTCTGTCTGCAGTCATCAAGCTGTGGAATGTGAGATGCTCAGCACGTGTGATGGGATGAGGCTTTAACCCAGAGAAGGTTAGCTGGTGACTTGGTGCTCCTTCCTTCTGCTTCCATTTGTTGACTTCCAGATTGAGAACCTGGTGCATCTGGGTTAACTTGATGCCTCGTGGAAATTTGAGAAAGGAGACAACCACTTTGTATCAGCTTGTGATCAGAAACAGAAGGAGAATGAGAAAGAGAAGGCATGAAGAATTAAAGAACCAAGATGCATGGATCAGAAAAGGGGAGGGGGGAGGGCAGGAAGAGGAGCTAGTGGCAGGGA
Source organism: Serinus canaria (assembly GCF_022539315.1). Lineage (NCBI taxonomy): Eukaryota > Metazoa > Chordata > Aves > Passeriformes > Fringillidae > Serinus > Serinus canaria. The sequence continues at coordinate 13,782,168 of NC_066315.1, forward strand.
ATGTTTACCTCCCTGGGGACAAATAAAAATACATAACTGTTTCCTTGATGTTACTTTGCTGTATAAACAGTTACCCTAGGACCCATGTAAATGATGTATGACTAGGAGAGAGAAAGTGAGTAGGTTGCTGCTGCCCTCCTGCTCACCCTTTCTCTTTGCAAAGCTCTCTGTAGAACCTGAGACCTGGTCCATGCCAGAAACTGAAGAAAAGAAAAAACTAAAAAAGTTAGACACGAAAAGGAGGGATAATCCCACACGAATACACTTTTGTTATTTCTCAAGTGTTAATCACAAAATGAGAAATGGTAGTGTGTAATGTTAGATTTGTGTAAGTGCATGATGACATTTTGAATTACCTTCCCTGAAACACAAACTGTGGATTGTCTGACACAGAAGACATTCACTGAATTGCAGAGCTTTAAAAATGACAGTCCTGGGGCTTTGATGGATTCTCTGTCTCCTGAAGTCTTGAAATTAAAGTCAATATTTTTCTGTATTTCCAACAGAAGTTAAAAGACTAAATGCAGACATTATTGCATGGTGTACCTGGGCTTATATAGGTGTTTGACAGGATGATCACAGGGTGTCTTCAGGATTTGAGTTATGAGTCTTGTTTGGAGTCTCACAGTAGTGCTGCAATGCATGTAGTGAATGATTCTTTGCCTACTTGGACCTATGCTTTTCTCATTTTAGGATTCTTCTGTGTTTGTTTTCATAACATTTTATTTTTGTGGAACAGTTTTTCCACCTTTCTTGTTGTTTGCAAAGTCCATTCCAGCCAATTCTTTAGTCTTCCCATCCTGTCTGCCACAGAAATCAGAAATCTGTATATACTGCAGGAGCAATACCCTTTCCTCCTGCAGACCTTCCAGCAGCCAGGTTTTCCATTCATCTGTACCCTACATTTTGTTTGTAGGTGGGGTGTGTTGGTTAGGTTTGTTTTGTCTTGCTTTGCTTTAAAATTAATTTTAAAGGGTTTTTTGTATTTGTTTTTTGATTCAGCTCTTCCTTAGTGCAGAGGAAGTGCAGAGTAAGGAGGATGGACAGCATCTGGTTGAGTCACCATGGCTTGGGCTGCTTGTGCTCTCCTGGGGGACTGGCTGGTCCCCAGGAAACTGAGGCTGACAAAAATTCTGGATTAACTTTTAATGCTTCTTTGGCCCTTCAGCAGAAACTGATCTGTTTTGGCTCAGCTAAAAAAAAAAAAATAGATGTTTTCAGGCCTTTTCTTCCCAGAGTATTTATTCTCTTCACTGTACTTCATGGCCAACTGCTGGCATAGCTGTATTACAAAAAATTCCAAGGACTGTATTTTGCAACAATGGCTTCAAGTGTGCTCTGACTTAATTAGTAGGAAAAACCAGCTTATATCTCTGGCTGTATTAGGGGCTTCATGCTGTTGTGTGTGACTGCTTATTGTGGAACATTTAATGCAGAAGACAGTTTACCTGACAGATGGGGGGATGGGGATTGAGAGAAAAATAGGCTAAATATGTAAGTCACCACATAAATGCTAAGTATGATTATAAAATGCAAAAATGATGATACAGAAATCTGTGAGGAGAGCCATGCAAGACTGCCTGTGGGCCTAGGATTTTAGTCCTTTGCTTTTACAGCAAGAGACTAGATATGCTTATGCAATATTAATTCAGGATGTACTGCAAATTGGCATTTGGAAGCATTCAATTTTCCTCATAATTGTTCTCCATTCACTTGGCCGATTATCAGTAATTTCAGGGAATTAAAGATGCTCTTTTTAGAAGTTTCTAGTGAACTCTTTAGAATTGTCAAACAATAACAAACCTGCCACTTAGGCAGCAATTTTCCCTCTTGCTGTCCTCACACTGATGTTAGATTGCTGTTTGGAAAGGCTAGACAAGCAAACTGCCGAGCAGTAAATCAGCAGGAAATTTTTTTCAGCCTCATGCTGCTGAGTGAATTTTGATCCAAGAATTTCTGTGTTTGTTTTGTTCATGTAAAGACTTTCATCCTTCAGTTTGGGAACAGAGAGGTTAGTTTTCTTTGATAGCAAATCTGCTAAAGTGTATTTTGTTAAAGAACTTAGTATTATATTTTTGTGGATTAAGCTTGTTATCCTTCAGTCATCTCTAGGTGAGTCCCACCGGAACGCGGTTCAAAGCGTGTGATGTCCACTTCTTTCCTGTTCCTCTCCTGTAGTGTGAAAAGGGAAACAAAATAGTTAAAAACCCCTTAGGAAGGGGGTTGGGAAGTGCCATTTACTGAAAAGGTGTCACTCTGTCCTCTCAGTCTGTGTCCCAGGACTTCCTAAAGCACAAAGTGTGCACAGGGACAAGAGCTGCAGAATGTCAGTGGTCAGAAAGGGGACTGTTTCATGGTGATCTGTGACAGTGTGATCCAGCGACCCAGTACAGATATTATGTACCTGGATGTGCTGAGCATAATCATTTCTCAGTCTCATGATCTCTGCCTCTTCCTTTCTCCTGGAGTTAGCAGGCCAAGGGGCCAGCATCCCAGTGCTGTCCCTGTGCCATCCAGGAGTGAGGAATGTGGACATCTGAATGTGTGCGGACTGGGGTAGTTTTGGCTCCCAGTTCCAGCCCTGCTGAGGTGTTGCTGCTGAAGAGGAGCAATAGAGCTCTCCAAGATGTTTAACTGCTGTTCTCCTCAGCAGCTGTGTGGAAACAGCAAAAAACTCTTTACATTTGATAGGTGGTTTTAGTCCAGCGCTTGTATTTGAGATAACCCAGCTGTTTCTGAGGAGCATGGCAGCAGCCTTCCTTTGCACAAATGGTTTTGGTCATCTCAGAAAAAGCACATGTGCCTGTTTGGTTTGTTTTGTTTTAATCTTCCCTAGATTAGAATTGCCATAGGAGTCACACAAAAAGGCAAGATGATGGCTGTATTCCAAGAGGGGATAAAAACTGAGGGAGGTTAGTGAAGCCTGCTTGATGCTGGGCATGGAACAAGATGCAGCCCAGTTTGTCCCCCTCTTGTGGTTCTGTAATTCCTGCAGCCAGGAGTTGTTCCTCCATGGTCTTTTGTCCTGTTGGCTTTTGCATGATAAAAGCCCCCACTTTCATTGGAAATGTTCTGTTGTGGAGGGGATGGAACACCCTCCATTATTAAGATTCAGGCTTCATTTCCCACTGTGCAACTTTTGGCTTCCTTTTTAAAATAGTTGAGAAGGTTTGTATTTTGGATATGTTGCATGATCAATGGGTAAGTTTTCTCTCCTAAGTTTGAGCTTGAGAATGAAAATGTTAAACATCCTTTGGAAGTATTTTCAAAAGCTTGAAAAATACATAAATCAAAATCTCATCTGACAAAAAGAAAAGTGAACTCTGTCTTGAATTAATAACTTTTAAAATAGTTCTAAGAAATCCAGAGAAGAACACAAAGTAATGAACTTGTCCTCAGAAAACTATTTCGTTTCAGAAACATTTAAGGAGTATTTTTCATGTTGATGTGAATGGTATGAAAGATAATGTTTCAGTTTTTCTAGAGACAAAATCCCAACTAAAGGTAATATGTATCTGTAGGAATGCAAGTGTACTTTTCTGTAATGACTTCAAAAACATCTGTGAAAGGTAACTCTGTTTTAGGTAGCCTTTGTATTTGTAGTGATGAGTAAGTATCTTAGATGTTATTTAGTGCAGTTGATTTTTGATGTGTCATGTGAAATATTAAATGCACTAGAATACACTAGCTCTCATATAGTTATAAAATACTCCACCTTCAGAGATTGTATAAACATAGGCAGCTAAATAATAATAACCTATTTTTCTTACTTCTTATTTTATGTAAAACACAAGATAGCTACTTTTATTGACAAGTAAAGTGGTTTTAGTCAGAAGCACCATATTTAATGTAAAAATGGTGTAGAATGAGAACATTTTGAGTTAATTTTCAGATTTTTAACTAGGCACTTGAAAAAAACAGAGGTGGTTCCTGCTGGGAGCACATTGACTGTGTGGTGTATGCTGCAGAGAAATTGATGGTCTGTGAGAGCCTATGGGTGTTGTCCCACTCACAGTCATTTGTGCATCTTCCTTGTGTTTATTCCGTGAATAGAAAGGTGTTTTGCACAAACCATGTAAGGATGCATGGATTGAAAATCCATATGATAGGAAGGTCTTACCACTAGCAAGTGTTCTAAATTCTAGTATAATATAAAATGATGATAATAAGGCTTGTTCCCTAAAACCATTTGCTCTCAGGTAGGTTAAAGAAATAGCTTCATCAGTACAGGAGATGGCTCTCTTTTCTCTGTGGCTTTCTCTTAGTGTTATGCAAGGTAACTTCCTTTTGAGGAGTGGAAAATTTTGAGGAATTGCAATTCCACAGAACCTTTGTGAAGAATTGACTTAAGCTGAAAGTATTATTACACTGAATTTTATTTTTGGTATAACAGGAGGATGTTATGGATTTACAGGTACAGGGTGGGTAGGGGAAGCCCGTGGATGCTGAGGGCAGGATGCCATAGTGCTCTTACAGCTCCCCTTTACATCCTACCTGGTATCCCAGTGCAGCTGAGGCACTTAGCTAGAAAAGCAGCTCTTCCTTTGCATCTTCACCTTGGCAGTTGAATGGAGAGTGACCCTTCCATATTCCTGCTTTGCTCCTGGATCCATTTTGCCATGGACTGAGGTCATTAGCATTAACACTGTGAGGCTGTGTCTGGCTGTGTGGCATTCAGGGAAGTGAGCACTCTGTCCATGTGAAAAGCAACCCTGGCCTTGGGCTCATGGGACTTAACTGTAGTTCCTTTGCTTTCCTGGTTTTCCTTCTGTCCATCCTCAGCAGAGATTTTACCTTACAATCTTTCTGCAGGGAGGTCGTGGGAGAGCGCAAAGTGCCCAAGTGCACAAGGTGCTTGTCTGGGTTCAGGTGCAGAAGAAGCCATTCAGTTGCAGACCAGTTGGAACAACGTGTTTTCTTCTGCTTAATGTCCAGTGCAGAGTGTAAGGGGTTTTGCAGAGTACTCTTGTCCAGCTGACTACTTGCAGGGCATTTCCAGGATAACCTGTCCTGGCCTATTGATTTTCTTTGGAATCTGTTGACATTCCTCGTGTTTAAGCAACAACCTCCAATTACTCATGCTAATGGAAGAAGACCAAGTAAAATATACTGGTAGTCTGCTCTTTTTCTCATTTCAGTGTATCAGTATATTTTGGGCTGCAGAAAAATAACTGCTTTATTAATCTCCTTTGAAAAATAAAACAAAGTGAGATTTCCTTAACAGCATACAATGAATAATAATAATAAATAATACAAATAAATATTTACAGTTTTTGTAAAATAAAATTTTTCCACCTCATGTGCCCTCTCTGCATGCAGATACTTGAAATTATTGAAGCACATTCTAGGATGAGACAAGGAGGGAGCCTTGTGGTCTGGAAACAGCATGGAAAAGTTAACTGCTGGGAATCTGACAAATTCTGGCACGAAGTATATACCATAGTATTTCAGTAAATATCTTCTGTTAGTTCTGGCTAAAGCTGTTTCTCCACTAAGAAAGATGATCTTAATCTCTGGGCTAGAACCAATCACAAATTCTAATGAAATTTGGCAACTGCAAGCATGAAAAGTCATTGATCCAAAAATTCATGAACTGTCTTTCATGTAGCAAGATTTCCTTTTGAAGCTCAGTTGAAGCTCTTTCTACTGGCTTATTCTTGGTTTTAAACTTACAGGAATAATTTTTTTACTCTCTTCAGATTTGGTAATGTGAAATTAAAAAATGGAGTGAGAGGCACATAATTAAGCAAGCAGTGTAACTGCATGTTTCCAGGGCTGTAGAAGGAGAGGAATGGGGCAGAAAAAAACCAGAGGGGAAATAAAAATTAAAAAAAAAGGAATAGAAAAAGGAAAGACAATGCCAAAGTTTTTCTAAGGTATAGAAAATGTTCATTTCCAAAACAGAACAATCTATGCTCCCTGTTGTTTTAGGGGGCTTTGAAAAGTACATGTAAACATGCTCAACTTTGCACAAACTTCAAGCGTCACTAGTTTCCTGCTGTTCACTAGACATGGTTTTAAACAGTAAAGGGATATCTAGAAAAGAATTGAGGATGTCTGCTGGTCTGTCACCCCGTGGAGAACAGCAGGCATTTTGTGTTATTGTCCCATTGTGGGCATATTTGAACAATCTAATAACAGCTTCCAGTGTAGGCTGGATTGCCTTACTGTTTGGCTACTGGGAACACCAGAGTTTTTTGCAGAAGGTGATCTTTAATGTTAAAAATTAAAAAATATTTTAGCATGTTGTTTTGAAGCTGGAGCTTCTTATTCCCCTCTCTGTGGTTGGAAAGACCTTGTTTGGTCACCAGTAGTTTTGTGTAGTCACCAAACTTTGCAGCTTCCAGACTGTTCTCTGACCTACCCCAATGAAAGGTCAGGCACAACATCCCATATACTGGCAGGGAGCAGCACTATCTGCCCTCCCATGTCATGGCCATGGCAGCTCTGCTGCTGTGTGTCCCCTGTGGATCAGGAGGGGATGGTAGCATTTCATCTCATTACTTAAACACGCAACTGTTTCATTTGTCTGTGGGGATTCAGCTTGATACTTGCAACTGAATGACAGAAAATAATATTCTTGAGATCTTTATGCTCTGTGCTTTGCCTTTGAGCTGTATTAGTCCCTGCGTGCAGAAGAGCCTTCTGCTAAACGTTGTTTATCTGGGCACATGGGGTGGCATGACGTGGCCTTTTCCTACTTCTGCTCGAGATCTTTTGCTCTTCTTGGTCATCAGCAGCAGATAGGAGTTCAGTGCAACATTAACTCACAGATATTTGATAATGAGAGCATGTTTCATGAATGTACCAACATGCTTCTAATAATCCTAGTAAATGTTTCTGTCATGGAAACAAGGGCAAGTGCCATTAAAATTGCAGAAGCTGTTGGTAATTTTTAATAGAAGTTCAGGACTCTGTTCACTCTGTCTTATTAAAGACATTAGTTGTTAATGTTGTTTGCTGTGTTGGAGACTCTGTAGTGTGCATAGAGGCAATTCCTTCCCACATGTTCTGGGTTTTTTTGTATTTTGTGCATGTAGCTATGCACATATAATTTCTGTCCAAAAACGCTAACCTTTTAAATGATTGTGGTCGAGTTTACTTGGTTGTCATAATTATTATACTTCAGTTAAAAATCTGTCTAAATAATTTCTGTAATGAAGCTGTCTGGATTTTGTGTAACTCAGGTTCAAATCTACCTCCAGGCACTGATATCCCCAAATTGTTGACTTCTCCATCTTGACAGTGGCCTGTGATATACAGGATTGCTTTTATATCTCAGAAAACCCCCCAGCTCAATTCTTGATGACTCCTGAACTTCTCTCCAGTGCAGCTAGGCTGGAGCCAGCCATGCTCACCCCAGCCTGAAAAGGAGGGTTGCCAAGTGTCTGCTCAGTGGCAAGGAACTGCTCCACACAAACATGGAGAAGTAGCAGATTAACAGCCAGACACCTCCAAAGACTGAGCATTCATCTGATTGGCAAAGAAATACCTCTTCTCTACTGCTTCAAAAATAACTGAGTAAACAACCATCAGAGGTAACTTGTTCATAGTTCCTGTAATTAGGACACCAGTAGGATCCCAGCTTCCACCCTTAATTTACCATACTCTGTACCAGACTGTTTAGTGATGGTGCCATTGTGATGTCTTACTAATTCAGAAGTTTTGGGGTTTTTTTCCATTCTGACCATTGGTAGAAGTGCTGCAGGTTTTCATTTCCTTCCCAGGGAGTGGCTGGTGTGTAGGATTTCGTCCTCTGGGCAGTTCCCACAGAGGGATGCTGATGGACAGCCTGCAGCCCTCTGGGCAGTGCAGGCCTTTACTTCTCTGTCAGTTTGTGATGTCATTCATGAGCCAATGGATGGGGCATTAAGTTTTTTTGATGGAGAGTAGGAAAGGAGGGAGATTTCAGGGCTTTGTAAGGGCTTGTGTTAGTGACAAATCTCTCACTAATTACACACATAGCTGCTGAATTGCCATTAAGCATGTTTAACTCTGGTGTCTGCAAATGATCCACTTGGGAATTCTCACTTCACACCTGAGGTCCTGCAGTGATGTATGAGGCTGTGCTGGCAACTGATGTTGAAAGAAACTTTATTCTCTGATAAGTCAGAAATGGACGTAGACTCACAAGTAGAACTGAACTCCTGATAGCTGGTGCTGCAGGGTACTGCTCTTCTCCCCAGCCCTTCTCCTCCTCACATAAAAGCACAGTGGTGGCCTGGGGACCAGAAGGGGGTCATGGCATTGGCAACCACAGCAGGTTTTCTCTGACTGAAACCCACTGATGAAAGAACTGTACTGTTTATTATACACATTTAAACATCCCTTGTTCTTCCCAACTGAGCTCTTCAAGTTACAATGTAAATCCTATTGTTGCATCTGTATTTTTTCTTTTAGATCCAGGAAAACATTGCAAACATCTTCCTTCTTTTCTTAGCCTAACCAAAGCATTTGGACCATAAACAATCAACAGTTTCCATAGCACTGCATTATGTTTAGTAACAGGAGGAATTTTTCCATTAAGTTTTAGGGGATGTTTCAAAGTTGTGGTAAGAAAAATATCTGCCAGCTTCCTTCCTGTGTCTCAACTTCTTTGAGAAGTTTAATCATCTCAAAGCAGCCAAGAATTTGTTCCTGTCACTGTAAACTCTGGCTTGCCCTGTAGAATGAATGAAGATGTGTACTACAGTGTCTTCATTATAATGTAACTAAATATCAATCATGGTATTATTAGCAAGGTGTAATCTCTAATGAAAGCCAAATAACTTCAACAGCAGCAAATTTGAGGATGTTTCCTACTGTCACACAAACTGTTTAAAAAAGTAAGACGTAAATTTTTTGCAAAAATTTTGGCACCTGGGGGACCAGAAGTGCATTTTTCTTACATATGTACTCGTAGCATGAAAATAGGTAAAGAGGTGATCCAGCATGTTTTAAAGAAATCATGAAGAATGTTCCCAAAACCCTGAGACTGGAGCTCATTAAAATATACTGAAACACAATTTTTTGACAGGGATGAGTAGAACATTTGTAAAATCTGACATTTTTGTCTTTTCTTTTGGCATATAAAGATATTTGCATTTTAGAAAAGAGCCCAGAGAAAAGAGACGGAGAGGGTGAAGGTAATTAAATTTTAATTTCAGTTTTAAAGATCTTTCTCTAATTAGCTTTAAAAGTCAGTGTCTAAGTAAATTGAGTTTCAGGGTGCAATCATAATTTTCTTCCTGGATCCCAGTGTTCAAAAGTAAGAAGAAAGAGTATTAGAGAAAGAGAAGGAAGATTGTTATTTTAAAGGCCTTTCAAGATAAGGATTTAACATTACCTCATTATTAAAATATAACTGTGGCAGGTTGTTTTTTTATTTCTGAATTTCAAAGTCATTGAGCAGTCATGGTTGGGGAAATGAGAAACTTAGGTTCTATTAAAAGAAACTGAAAATTATGCCAGCAAAGTAAAGACTTGTCTTCTTTCTTCTGCTTTGTAACAAGATTTATTTCGGTGGCTTGCTTGTGTTCTTTTCTCTGTTATCCATTCTTCCAGTTTTGATCATAGGCATGCTAACATAATGTCCTATGTTTCTTAAAGGTGTGCTAGCATGCAGTGGGCTTCTGTTGGTGTGTTTTACACAGCCAAGTGTCTTTTCTCTGCATGTATGTGATGGCTGGGTACAGAACTTGCTGCATTCTTCTGCCATCTGCCAGACCACGCTGTGTGTTTTTAGTGCTGTGGCCCAGCCTCTGGTGTGGCTGCCTGCCAGAGCTCCAACTGTGTGGGGCACTGGTGGGAGGAAAACAGGCTAATGGTGACTTGTCATGGTTTAATGTGCAAATGATTATAAATGTGCCATTTTATAACTAAAGAGAGAAGAAAACAGAATATTTGGTAACATTGAAAATATGTCTGTGAGAAGTGCATAAGCTGTTGTTTGACGATGAATTGCTAGAAAAACAACTAAAAACAGTTGGTTCCTACATGAAATAGTTATAAATATCTGGAACAATGATTTTTTTTTTCTCTGTAAGAGCTGTAGAAGTCTTGTTATTTAACCAAGAATTCTTAATGTAGAAAATTTAATTTTAGAAGTTGATCTTTTTATGCATAAACATATTTTCAAGTAGAGAAATGCTAATTATCTAAACTATGTCACCTTTCTAGTAATTCTGAAAGGGAAAGCCATGAATACAAAATACTTGGCATTTGCAGGTGAATGCTGTGTAATTCATGTAGTATTTGCAAATGTTGAAGCATTTGATAGAAATTTAAGTGTCTTGAAATGTGACCATAAACACTTCATGGATTAAAAATCAGCATAGAAATCTTAAAAGTTGGAGGCAGTCTTAGTCTAGAGATTGTTGTTCAGTAGGGTTTTGTGAGGCTTCCTGTCACTTTTGGTTTTATTTAACATCTTTAAATCTGAAAGAATCAGTACTGTAAAGAGTATGTTAATTAAATTTCTAGATGTTTATAGACTGGGAAAATAGAATAGCATGAATGAAGGAAAGATATATATATATATATACTAACAGATATGTACTACACAACTGAATACAGTTTGATTCAGTCTGAATAAATAGAAGATAATGTATAAGAACATTGATCTCAACTGAACTTATACTTTAATTATCAAGACAGATGCTGAAGCAAGACTACAGAAGACCTTTCAGGATTTCTTTGAATGTTCTGGGTTGATACCATGACAATAAAATACCCAAATATGATTACTGCTGACTGTGTATTAGCATCAAAGTTCAAAAGATGACAGGGAGGATTTAAACAGCACTGAGGGTATTTCCTGAAAGAAATAGACTGTTCAGGGTGCCTTCTAAACAAATTGGGACTGGAATAATATTTACAAAAATCAACAGCAATAGTGACTTTAAAGAGGCAAAGATTATGTGCTGTGTAGCACTGTTAAGGGGAGATTTGAGAGGTCTGTACATATGAAAAGAGTTTTTTAAGGGAAGGTAACTAATGACAGGAGGATAAACTAAACAAATAAATTCTGGAGATTATGACGTTCGAAAATGCTGAATTTTTTTTTTTTTAATGAATTCCAGGAGGCAGAAAAATACTGCTCTGGGCCATGAGGAGAAAGTTGGTGGTGTGTGTATCAATGAATAAGTATATGTATATCCTCCTCCTTTGCTGTGACGTTCAAAAGTATGTTTCTGAAAGCACTTACAACTGGTGGTAGCTTTGCAGTGCCCCTGTTTCTTATCCCTCCCAGCTGCCATCTCCCTGTAGTGTGTCTGTTTTCTTCTGCAGGACAGATGGTGTTGTCTTCCCAGCAGTGGTTCTTCACCTCTTGGAATGGCTTAAGGGTTTTTGTGTTGTTTTTTTTTTTTCCTTTCATTTCTAATTCAAGATATCTACATTTGATTTGCACTGTTTTGTTAATCTTGTAGAGAAATGCTTGCTTATGTTAGCTGCTGCTAGGGTTTAATGTAGTTAGTAGATAAGTTCACAGTCAGAGGGTTTTTGCCTCCAGTTATTTTTCTTCTATCCATAGTCAAGTCTACAACAGCCTTGGTGGTCTTTGGAAGTTACCATCACCTTGTTTTTAGAGGTTTGCAAATATGAAAGTTGAACTGATATGGGGATTTGAGCTTTTGAATGTCATAGGGGGTGTTTAGCTCTTGGTGTGTCCAACTGAGTGGAACAAGGAGATGAACTCAACCTACTGAAATTGGAACCAGAACTCCAGGAGCTGTGCTAGAGTGTGAAACTCAAGGCTAATCTAAATATTTTTAAAGAGATATTTCAATTAAATATAGACAAAGCCTTAACTTGTAGTTCCAAGTACTTCAAGCTGCAAGAAGCAGTCCTGCTTTCCTCAGCCCCAGGATGACCCTGATTCATCCTTTCTCTCTGGGGTCCAGATGAGGATTTGAGCAGAGTGATGAGCTGGATGGGTGGTAGAGACAGCAAAGCTTTCAGTTTCTGTCTCCCATCCCCAGAGTGTTCTTTTGATGCTGATGTAGGGTCTGTGTGTGTCTTATCTATACAGTGCACCCAGATGTACATACATATTTCTGGGATTGCTTTCAGGAACTCTGTCTAACCTGAGCAGCTTTTTGGTTAAAAGCTACTCTTTCCCACAGATTTTTTTGGTTTCACTGATTTATCATTTTCCCAGAGATGTCTCCTAGAGTGTGGAGAGAAAAAAATCCTCTTCTACTCTACTTATCTGTCATGAGCCTGATGGTCTGTGTGAGATGGCCAGAAATGACCCTGAGATCATTTTTTCATTTCTGTGCCTTAAATCCACTGCACACCAAATTGCACAAACTGCAGTGGCGCTGGGCAGCTGAAGGTATTCTGTGTTCCTTCACAGAGTAAAATTATCTTGGCCATGCTATATAAATATAACTATGTATTTTTCTAGTCATGCCCTCCAAGCTGACATCCAGGAGGAAATTGGGATGGGAAGGTATCTATTAGCTCTGCTCTGGGAGACCACCATCCATTGTGCTGAGTGCCTGTGTGCAGGGTGACGCACTCAGCTTTATGGATGAAATTTGCCAGATCCTCAAATACTTTTGCTCGTGAGCATATCTGAAAATCAGAGAAGGTGATGACCCTTTTAAAATAAAAATGGAATTGCTGGCAGGAAGGGAAGGTACAACTCTGTGTTCTTTACATTTAAAGATGGTTAGAAAATGTGTATTGGCTTTTTTTATAATTTATAGTGAAACTGCTGTTGCTTTTAATAAAATGAGACTTCCAGTCAGAATTTCATTATTATGAATGTGAGCATTTTGTTACACAGCTTGGATCTATCCTACAAATAACCATCTTCTAGCAGAATTCTGGCTATATACATAACTTAATGGGATTCTCTGTCAGCATAATTCTTTCTGAAGTTGACTCTTGTTTGAATACTTCAAGTCCTTGAATGTGACTCAAGAGCTGTGTTAGTGGTAACTTTCAGGATTTTTAATTTAATTTTTCTTTATTCCTTAGACTTTTAAAACTTCCTGTAATTCATTATTAGATTTACCATTTCAAGTGCTTATTTAAAAGGCACCTTAGCTGCAGAAGCAAATCAATATTTACAGTGCATTAGTGCCACAGAGAATTTGAAGCCTTGTGATTAGAGTTCATTGCTGTTTTATCCACTCTTCAAAGAAACCACAGACTTCAAACAGTATCAGCCATCATCCTGGAATCAGTGACATTGCATCGGTCCCATGCGTACTTTATCTTGTGGTTTAATTATTAAGTTCCTTTCCTTTGATTTTCCTTTTAATATTTCAAAGTATATCCTCTTCAAATCTATAAATTCTAGTCAAATTCTGTAAACTAGAGGATTTTATCCAACAATATATTGGTTAAAAAAAAAAATCTGTTCAATATATTCTTTTATGTTGATGTTTTAATGGAGAGGAAACAGAATTGAGGAGAATGCAGGAGATGATGCTTCCAGCTTGTGGTTAACATAGTGTGAACAAGATTTACTTCTTAGATTAAGACCTATTGACCATTGCCAAGCAGCATGTGTTAAGAGCCAGCTCTGTGTGCCTGTCTCCTTCCAGTAATAAAAAAAAGTAATGCCATGTGGTTGAATTTCTCATTAACTTGGGAAATACATAGATGCAATAAACACAAATTTTTTGCATTCTATAATTCACTTTATTGCAAAGTTTGCTTTGCAAAACAAATGACTTCTTATGCATGGAACCATTTCCATAAGAAAAGACTAGAAGAGATCATTTGTATCTTGATATTGACAGAATACCCTTTTTTAAAAAGATTTGATTACATGTTCAGTAAACATCTGAAAATATCTCAATAGCTAAACTTTATGAAATGAAACTAGTCATACTAGAGGTGGCTCATCTATAAGTAGATTTTGTAGAGAAGATTCTCATGTTATTGCTCTCTCCTGAGCATATTAAGATTTGGGAATTCCATTGTATAATTGACTACCTGTATTTTGAAGAGTCTGTACTCATCTTGGTGCAAACTGTCAGGTTTTCACTACAAAGCAAAAGCCAAGGCAGAGATAATGGCTTACTCCTCTCCAGAAATGCTGGTTTGATTTCCTGTGCTGGTTTGATTTCCTTTCTTTCTTTGTTGGCAGTTTGGCTTCTCTTCTTACAGAAGTTCACCCAACTGAACTTTTGTTTTGTCAAGCAATTTGAAGAAGAAGTGTAAAAATACAAGAACATTTTGCTATCACTGTGCTTATATATAGACGTACAAGCATAAGGAGCAAGTGAACTCATGTTTGAAAATTGTAATTCTCTGGGGTGGGTAGTGAAGGCAAACATGATAATATGCATGGGCTGCTGCTTGGAACAAATATAGATTGGTATTTTTCTTAAGTGGCACTACATACTAGAGAGCCCCTTTTGGCTCAGGCTGATCTAATAAAGGAGAAAGTGTGTTGGGGGCTGTGCCAGCAGCATGGCACTGCTGGGAAGGGGTCACTTCATCCAGTGCTGGGGCTGCAGCTGAGCCACCTCTGCTCAGAGATCTCCTGGGGTTTCATAGGGCACTGTTTGTGTGTTTGTCATTGAGGGGAAAAGGAGATGCTTTGCCTTCAGCTGCTTCATGAAAGCTGAAGTAGTTGAAAACAAGGCAATCAAAGAAAGACCCTCTATTAGAGTCTGTGAGTATATACTGAGAAATCCAATTCTTAGTAGATTTAGCTCTGCCCATTAATACTTTCCTTTATAATTAGTAATCTTTCATGAAATATTCCTTTAATTAATTCTGGTTCCATTATGCACTTACATGTATATTTATAAGTAAGTGTATACATATTTAGAAAAGAAAGTGTTTTATTTGCTGGAAATTACCTTTTGTTATGAAAATTAAAAATTAAAAAAATTGAAAACAAAGAGAAATAGTACAACAGTTGTGGGGGAAAAGAATTTAATCCTTTGTTATTCTTGTTTACCAGAATGAACATGAAATAGATTGACTCTTTTGGTGTTCGGTCATGTAGCACTTGTTTATATCTCAGCAGCAGGAGTCCTTGTGGATTAAAAAAAACTTACATGTTTTCATTGTGTGGCATGACTTACTGTATCTTTCAGTGCATTCGTAATGCCCCTCAAAATAAGATTCTTTAATAATATTAAATGTAACATTAGCGAGAAGCTATTGTCGAGATTGAGACAAGTCATTTAACAAACAATTCCTGTCACTGTGTTTTCCTGTTAGTATTGCCAGACATGCACCCTCAGTTTCCTTGGGAACTGTTTCATTGAAGCATTAAAACCTAGTCCTGGCTTTTATTCTCAGCTGTTGCCCATTGTGCCTTTCCCACTGACTCAACTGCTAAGGTGCCATCGCTTTCACCTTTTTCCTTTGCACTTTGCATTCAAGTTCTTAGTGCTGCAATAAAGAGAAATAAAACTGATAAATCACAGCCTCTCTATTCTGATGCTGAGTGGGAGAGTACTAAGAGGTCACAAATTCAGGCAGTGAAACTTCTGTTTGGGCAAGGAGAGGATAGATGTGTGGGTATTTGCTGTAGGATAATAAATGAAATTGGAAAAAATTAAGTTCTACTTCAAAAGAAACTAACTTTAATGTGCCATTAAACTTTCCAGAATTGATGTGACCTCTACATATATTAAGAAAACCTTATCTCTTTCCAATCAGTCCACCTTCCTGCTGCATCATTTTTTACTAATGAAATATTTTCCTCCTGTCAGTCACGCCAGCTGGAAGGCTGAGGGAATCAGGGTTAATCAGCACAGATCTTGCTGGAGCTGTCAGGAAGAGGCAAAGGAAGAATGCAGAGGAGAAAATAGTCTCTTCCATAAGTTTTGAGAGGGAAATGCAGAGTATATTTTAGAAGGTCAGGAGGCTGCCTTGGCTGGCCTGCAGCTTCCTGGCAGCACGTTGTGCTAGCAGTGCCCAGGCTGCAGCCCTGGCCGCAGGGTGGGGGACACGTCGTCCAAGTCCACCCCTTGCCTTGTCACTGGGCTTTGCCTGCCTGCTCTTCCAAATACCTATATGTCACCTTAACCTCCTGGTTATTCAAATTCATGTTTTTATTTTGCATGCCACCCAACAGATAGCTTTGTACTTGGAAAGCCACTGAGCTATGCTTGGTTTAAAGGGGTTGGTTTTCCCTTCCATTTCTCCTTGTGCAGCCAAGCAGCAAGGCTGTGCTTTGGAGGGAACAGACCTTGTCCTTGAGGAGCTATGCTGAGGTCAATAACTCCTTACTCTGTGAAACCACATTTGGTCGCAGCCACCCTTCCAGAGCTTGAAAAAATGTTTTTCCTTTGTCAGAAACATTTTAAATCTAGTCAATGTTTACTTACTGTCTGTTTCATTCTTCAGATATGCCTCTCCATGTCCGACGCAGTAGTGACCCTGCACTGATTGGCCTCTCAACCTCTGTGAGTGACACAAATTTTCCTTCAGAGGAGCCTTCTCGGAAGAACCCTACCAGGTGGTCCACAACAGCAGGCTTCCTCAAGCAGAACACCCCTGGGGTGCCCAGTGCTCATGAGAGAAAGGTACATTTCTTTCTCCCACTTTAGTAAATAAATTACAAATGTGCATGAATCTTGAATTGTTTTCTGCTTCTCTCATCTGCTCCTGGTTTAAACTTGTGTTTTCTGACCTTGTCCACCCAACCCCATCAGCAGCAGTGAAGTGTTTGAGTCACGTGTCCTGCCCTGCCCTTCCCAGACTCTCAGTGATAACCACAGCAGCAACTCTAAAAACTTGATTTTTGCCCTTAGCTGTAGTTGAATCTATGATAACTCACTATTCTGCAAAGTTTTTATTTTTCAACTTTTTCCTAATGCTGGTAGGCCATGTCTGTAATAATTTTTACTGATCTCTGTAGAAGGCCTAATGTCAGTGAATAATCTGCATGCCCACAGCTGGTCTGGTTTGTCTTGCTCACCCAGCATTGCTAATTTATACTTTCTGAGGCTCTAGTGAAGTAATGCAAAACACAAATTGCAAATTATTTCTTTCCTTGATAGCAGTCTTAAAAATAAAGCAGTGAAATGTAGTGTGAGTATTTTTCCCTTCATTTCTTCAATATGATTTCAGTGTCTCTCCATGAATTGCATTATTTGCTAGAGAAGTCAGCAAGAAGCACTCTTCTCAGTGCAATATTAAAAAATTGGAAGAATCATGCCCTTTTGTACAGATCCCACATTGCCCATAATTCTGATAGTAACTTGCAGACAAGCTCAAAAGCAAAAAATGTATATTTTCTGATAGAAATTAGTAATTTTAAAAGAATGTTGCATTTTTGCTTGCCCTTCTGACTACACAGGACAAAGTCCTCTTGGAAAATATGCAGCTTAATATAGCTTTTATTTTTTCCTCTCATTCCTGTTAACTCTGTGTAGTATAAATGCAAACCAAGTCTCAGCAGTCAGGATTCACACACCCCAAATAAAGAAGTCTTTATACACTGCTAATGAACCAAGCTATTTTCAGTGGGCCTTTGGTCATTTCTAAAGAATCTGTAAAAGCTCAGTGCTCATAGGCATTGAGTTCCTGTTCATGCAGAGGTGTCTGTTGAACTTGGTACCATTAGGGTTCTGCTTGATCAGGATTTCAGGCAGGTTATAGTATGTTTTCTATCACTTGTACTGGTATGGCACAAAAATGTGTGCCCTTTTGTAAATATGTGTTTTGTACTACTCTGATTCAGAGAAGAAAAATGATAATCTAATCCATTTTAAGTATTAAAATTTTCATTTAATTTTTGTGAAATAATAATGAGATGACACTTTGTTACTCCACAAGCACAGATATGAAGGGCTATACACAGCATAATCAGATTTCTTTGAGTGTCTGAAGTTAGCAGAAATTGGAGAGAATTGAACAGCAGCTAATCTTTCACATTAGTCTCATCATTAGTTGTTCAGCATGTACTTGTTCTTGGTTTTTATGAAAATATTTAATGTCTCTTGGAGCATGGTGACCAAACTGGAAAGGAATGCATATGATCTCATGTAGGGATGGGAAGCAAGGCACCAGAGAACATTAAATCAAGAAGATTGGAAAGAACTGAAGTTATATTAGTTAGTAAAATAGATGCTGATAACTTCTTTCATCATTTTTGAACATTCTATAGGCTGATCATTTGAATAGAGCAGATCACTATTTTTAATAGGTAAATTGCAGTAAACACATGAAATTAAATAATTGCTTATGCAATGTGTATTATGAATTAATCCTAAATTCATTTATGCTAGACTGAGTTTTTTCTTTTTTCAGTGTCTTGATTTCTTCGTGTGAGTCAAGATTTTGTAGCCAATCCTGTTTCTCTTAGGAATGGACATTAAGAATTCTCAGTTCCTTCCACAGTATTAGCAACAATTTCATTTGTATTAATATTCTAAATGGTGGCATTTTTGAAGTCCCTGTCACCAGTCTCTTACCAAAGTACTAACAATGAATTTTTACAAATGTATTTGTGTTTTCTGAGCTATAACAAGTCCTCTTTTCTTATGTTAGGTTGTTTTCTTCAGCTACTCGGATAACAAAGAGATGGCTGTGCTTTGTTCCAGACTGTTTCATTGATTATAGATGACACAGACATTTTGAGAAAAGCAATGAGAACAGTCTTAATTTTCTGCTCAGCGCATTGGGCCTGAGCACCCATATATCTTCTGTGAGTGGTTGGCACTATGTAATGTTTTCACTGCAGTTCTCTTTCTTGACAGCACAAGAACATATGTTCTTGGGCTGAGATTTGCAGCACAGTTGTAGATTAGCAACTTTGCCCCAGCAGTATCTTGCAGAAACATGAAAAAGGTTTCTGGGAGAGTTGCCAAAAGCTTCATCCACCTACTGACTCCAAGAAGTGACATTACTTTCAGCCCGTCACCTCTAAAGAGAAATAATTGACAGGTAGAAACCCTGTCCAATTTTTGGAGGAATTAGCACAGGGGAAGCTGCATGTGTCTGGCAGAAGGGATTTATTTCTCAGGGACAAGTGAGAGAGGACGTCTTACTGGTGTTTGTTTCGTTTTGGGTATGAGGAATTTGGAATGGCAGGAGAACGGGCAGATGCCCAAGCTGAGATGAAATGAAGGGGTGAGAGTGCTGCCATGCACAGAAGGCTGTGAGGAGCCAGGACATATGCCAGTAGTTCTGGGCAAACAGAAAGGGAAAAGGGTGCTGGGCAAGAGTGAAAATACGGGCTGGTGGAAGGATCCTACTGTAACTGTAGTGCTGCCTGTACTTACTGGGATAAATGGAATGAGACACCAGATCTCCCATGTCCCTAAGGAGAGAATGGCCAGAGAGAGACAAGAGTATGCTTTGGAGGGGCCTGAGTTGGTCTTGCAAAGATCTGGATGTGTGTTGAACTTGAGATGCATTTCTGTTATAATAAGTAGCATCTTGTGATATGAAATTCTTGCCCTTAACTGAGCATGCATTTTCATCCATTTTTCAAATCATCTTGTAAAGAAACATATTTTTATTATCAGGATATCATAATACATTCTCCATCCTTAGAATTGGAATCTCACATAATTTCTGCTTTCTATGTTTTTCACTTGTAAGAGCAACTGGCAACCAAGTGTTTTTTGTTCCAAGGTATTCATTTATTTGCAGAATTATTGATTATTTACAAGTTATTGTAGTGCTGTATTTAGCTTGGTAATTCCTGACCTAATCCTCCCCATGAATGGTTTCAACCAAATGAATAGATCTTCCCATCTGTGAAATATTCACAAAATTGGCTCCTGATCACCTCTAGTTGGTAAATTTGCTTCTTGGGATTAATTTTTTTGAAATTGAGTATTAAAACTGTTTTCTGATACTTCTGTGTGTATGAGAGACGTGTCTGCATTACCTAGCGACTCACAGCTTGACTTAATCCTGTCTCTTGCTTTCTTGAGCCATTTTAATGAAAAAAAGAAGAAATCTCCAAGTAGAAATCTCTTTTCAGAGGCCTGGAGTAATACATGATTTGTAAGGTATAATTTTGTTTGAATTGTATTGAACTGTACAGGTGAACAGGTTGTACACAGCTGAAGCATATCATACATGCTTTTTCCCACTGCAGTAAAATCTTTTTTGATATTGTTGTTTTCTGAATAACTGATGATTTGAATCACATTCTTAATAACTCAGTACCAAAGCCTATTGGGTCAACTAGCTGTCCTTAATTAATGTGAGCTGGATTTATGAAAATCATGTTTCTTTCCCCTTAGATGTTGTGTTACAGTATTGGAAGAGTGTAAAAGCAGCAACCGGTTACGTTGCATCTTACAACGACTGTGAATTAATTATCCCATATATTTTCAGTATGGTATTTTAAATTTACAATTCCATTTGTGGTGAGGAATGACTTATTACAAATTAGTTACCTGCCTTGATCCTGCTTCTCTGAAAGACTGAAGGCTTATCTAGTTAACCTGCCTTGCTTAATGCAGGGATACACTGTGGATAACAGGCTTATGACAAACTTCCCACTGTGACTTTTCTGATTTTGATTCATATGTTGCCCTGTCAGAGATAACAACATTGGTACAGCAGAAAGAATTGAAAATGTAGGTTAAAAAGGAGAGCTCAAGAGAGAGAAAAATGTTTGTGCACGTGCTTCTGTGCCTCTGGCTGCTGGGTTCACCCACCTGCAGCAAAGCAAATGGCACACAATGTGCTCTGTGGGGTGGATCAGCAACAGCAAGCACATAACTCAGTGTACTTGGCACATTATTTTGTAATTGCTTTTTTCCTTTGCTTTTTGTCTTTGCTGTTTAGTCAACAGCCAAATTTTTTCCTTATTTGTTGTTAAATGGGTTTGTCCATATATGTATTCTGAGGTGGAATATCACCGTGCCTTGTAGGAATAATAATTCTTTCTAGGATATGCTTTCTTCCTACTTGGAAAGCTAAATTTTTGGGCTCTGTAAACCACAGAGAAATAATTTGAAACTTCACGTGAGTGCTCTAAGTCTCATCTAGCATGAATGACCTTACCTGCAAAACAGATTGTGTTTCCCACATCTCCTATTGCAGGTAGTTTTGCTGTTCCTGTGGATTGACACTGATGAGTACAATTTTTCAGATTGCCGGGTTGCAGGGTTTTATATTTATGTGAAAGATGCAATCCTTTCTAATCCTCTTTGTAAACAGAATGGAAAAAATACTTCTCTAATGAAATGTCTTTAGATAGGAGAAAAGCATGCATGCATATTTTGAAAAGCTTCAACAACAATGATATTTCATTTTCAACATCAAATTTAAAGTGAAAATTAGTTTAATTTACCTTGAAGTCCTGTTAAACACAGCTTAGTGACAATTGTTTTGTCACTGTCACCAAAGACATGGTATATCACTAGAATTTAAGTATAATTCAGATGATTGAAGGGCTCAGTATCAAAATTGTGTGTTGGTGTCATTTTGTAGCCAGGAAATCTAAATGGCAGAGTGTAAATCTATTAAATTAACTGGGGAAGGTTGTGGACTAAAAGATGGGGAGCCTGCTGATGTTTCTTGGGAGCCTTAGTCACTGGTTGTGACTCCTTCAGAAGGGAGGTACTGTGTACCTGGTGAGCAGTATTGGTAAAGTGCTCTAATACAGATGAATCCACTAAGGAGAAGTTCAGGATATCTTCCAAGAGCCTGACATCTCTGTCATGAGAGGCTTTAAAGCCCCACATGATGAATACAGCTTTCTGCTTTTAACCTAAAAATGCAATGTTTTAAACAGAAGTTTTGAGGGATTTAGTAGCCATGAATATTTCTTCATCCAGGTATATTTTAGCAGGGTTTTTTTTTCTTTTCAATTAGGTGGTCATGAGCTTTGTAATTTCAGGTGTGGTTTTGCATAGACTGAGAGGAAGGGAGAATGAGCATGGGTTATCCACAGGTGGTGAAATAAAATGTTTTAATATGTAAAATATTATAGGAGGGAGATTATTGGAAAGTCAAGAAAACAGAAGTTACATGCATCAGTTTTCTTCCTTTGTGATGGTAGCTTTTGCTGGCAGCTTGTTGCTGGGTGATTAAATAGTGAAGAGGAACTGTACCCAAAGAGAGTGCAACATGAAATCACCACGGTGTGTGCTGGTTTTGTCCTGGGCAGTGTGTAAAATTAATGACTTTCACAGAATCACAGTTCAGCTGAGGTTGGAAGGTACCTCTGGAGATTGGTGGGTTCAGCCTGCCTGGTCAAAGCAGGGGCAGCTAGGGCAGGTTACTCAGGTCTGGGTCCAGCCAGGTTTTGAGAATATACATCTCCAAGGATGGAGCCTGCACCACCTTTCTGGGCAACCTTTTCCAGTGTTCGATCTTTCTCAGAATAAGAAAGTTGTTCTCTTATGTTTTGATGGAATAATTTGTGTTTCTTCATGTGCCCTCTGCCTCAGGTGCTTTTATGAATGCCATGAAGAATTGTCTGTCTTTAGTACAGTAGCTGGTGATATTGTAATGCAATGAAAACTCTATGAAAGAGCTCAAAATTCCTGACTTTCAAAATGTGAAAACAAATATAATGTTTCTTATCATCACCAGCAGGTTGGGAATAATAGACACAAAGTGAAAAATCCTTTCCCTAGTGCACAGAGGTAACAGCCAGTGTGCATCATTTGGTGCTATGCTGTTCCATTAGCTGAGGGCTGTGTACATGGACAGCATTCAGCTGTTGGCATTCAAAAGTCAGTCATGACCACATGTTAAGCAGGCAAAAAGCCAACAACAAAACAAATAAAACCAAAGTGAAGGTATAATTTTCTCCATCTCCTTTGTTGTTTTACCTCCTTTTGCTCCAAGTCATCCATTTGTGGATGCCCATCTGTCAAATCTCCTCTCTGCCCCTCTAAAGATATTGGTGCAAGATCTGAGAGCTGATGAGTTTTTTTCAGTTCTGCTCTCAGGCTGAGCAAGTCTGTTGAACACATTGCCTTTGTTTTGCAGTAATGTAGGAAGGATGTGTGTTTGTGTCCCAGTGCTGTGCTCTCCCATGTCTCCCTGCAGGTGATGGGTGAGCAGTGTCTGGGTGAGCAATGCCTGCTCCACAGCTGAGGGGACTCGGTGCTGCATCATGAGCTGGGAGTGCCAAGGAGGGTCGGGGTGAGCGAGTCTCCTACTCGTGATAAAGGAGTGGTGGAATGTGCACAGGTTGTTTGTCTTTCCACTTCAGTAAATGCAGTGTACAGCACCTCTCTGAGAGCCACTGAAAGCTATACTGAAATCAGAAAGCTCTCAAGTACATGGTATAGGATAATTGAAGACTTTTCCTCTGCCATTTTTCCAAGTGAGGATGTACTTTGTAATTTCCCATGTTGAAGTGTTTGTCTCTATTGGTTTAATTTTTCATGTTTTTGCAGCTCTCCCTTGGTTTGAGGGTGAAATGCTGGTCCTGAAAGAGTAGGTTGATAAAAGATTGAGTAAGTTTAAAAAAACCCCAACAGTTAGATGTTCAGGTTTAGTGGATTTTTTTATTTCCAAAGGTTAGAAGCACATATATTTTTTCCTGGTAATAGATATGGATCTGTGTTTTGACTTGATTTCATCCTATTTAGTTGTAACCTACAACCATGCAGCCATATACACTTGTTATTCAAGAGCTTTTGCAGATTAAAATATTTGTCTGTCTTGCCTTCTGTTTATTAAGGTTATGTATTGGTGCAAAACACATTTGGATTTTGGCTGAATGTGTAGCTAGCAAGAAAAAGAAGTTTAAAGTACAATTCTGGTTGCAGGCTATTCTTCCCAACATTGTTCAGACATGAACCTGCAAGTTTTAAATGGGGAATATTTCATCATGCTTTGCTAAACTTGTTGCATTTTTAAATTCACTTAGCTCATCTAGCAATGAGTGAAGACAAGACAACCAAGCAGTATCAGAATAAAATTCACTTATATGTAGAACTAATTAGTAGAAAGGAGTAGTAAGGCTGGGAAGGAGATGTTAAGCTTTAGTTAGTGGGGAAAATCAGCTCCAGTAAATACAGGAACTCCTAGTCACCTTTTGCACTTCTTTTATGACTGATTTTGAGGCAGAAACAGAGGTCACTTAGCCTGGTTTTGTTTCACAGCCTGATGGGATGATCATTATGTGCTACCATCCAGCTCTGTATAAACGAGCTCTTCAGCTCTTGTGTACAGATGTCCAGCTAAAGAGCACTGCCTGCTGAGCCTGTGAAGTAAATGAAACATGGACAAAAACTAAAACAATAAAGTGAAGGAAGGTGGGAAACTCTTCAGTGTGAGGAAGACCAGTGGGACTGCAAGGAGCCGAGCGTGTGTGTGCTGCTGTAAGCTCAGATAAAAGAGAAACTCTGCTACAAGCCCCTGGCCTGGTTCCTCTCTGGGCCTTCCTCCACAGACCCTGGGAGGAATTCTGACTGAGGTCTGAAGTGAATTGGCAAGTTGGGTGAGGTGATGGATGCTTTGCTGAGAGCCCAGTGGAGCTCCTGGACCATATCATTCCATATGGAGGAGGCAGTGGTGTGTGGGTGCCACTGGGGAAGAGGTACCATGGGTTTGGGACATTGCCTTGTGCTTCTGACCTTAAAAACCTGCTCTTCTCTATGCTGGCCAATGTCATGAAGAAAGGGGAAAATCAGTTCCATTAATTGGAGAAGACAGACTGGACACCTCATATCCCTGCCTCCTTTCTTCATTCTAAACATACAGACCACCAGTTGCTGTGGAATGGCCAACTAAAAGCCTCTACTCGGCATTTAAAAGGCTGCTGCTGGTGGTTTATAAGATATTCTTCATTTCAATATCTAAATGTAAGGTCTTTGTGAAGTTTACCATATCCCCTTGTTTCCTGTTTCTCTTAGCTTCTCAAATATATTTAATATTGGCATTCTATTTGTTAAATCCTATTTTCAGAGGCTGCTTTGAAATTAATTAACTAGCAGCTTTTTTTTTCCTTCTTGAATTTCTTGGCTCTCCCAAGGAATCAAGTGTATCATATCAATGCTTAATATAAACAAACAACTTTACAAATTATATTTTCTCTAAATCCAATTGGCATAAAACATATAAATCTGGGTGAAAAAAGCAAATATCTGGTGAAAATGGCAGGACTGTTAATAATTATATTATTGCATTTAAACAGATATAGATTCATGTACAGGAGGATATACATGAAAACTCTTTAGATGCCTTTGAAGTGGCACAGGAAAAGAGAATATTCACTTGAATGAAAAGTAGTAGAAAAAGAAATGGTTTTCTAAATATAATGTGTAGAGGAATCAGAATTGCATCTTCATGACACTTTAACTTAACCAATTGATTTATTTTTCTCTAAAATGGAATAGTGGAAAGCCATGTCTTTTTAGTTACAGTTTCTGAATTATAATTACTGAATATAAACTGCTGTATGTTGTTTGAGTCGTTTTGCATTATCCCTTGTGGGGGCTTATTAGGAGATTAATAAGTAAAGAGTAAAAGGAGAAGCAGCTTCTTTCCTGTCCCTCCATCTGAGAAATAACAGTGCACACTGTTTGAAAACTTCTGGCTTTGCATGTGAATGTGCAAAGATCATGACATTGCTCCTTTTTGTGTCATAAATAAGAGAGATCAACAGAATGTTTTGGATGGGCAGTATTGTGTTTTTAAATTCATTCTTAATTGAGCCCACATTCTTTGACACTGAATGTTTCCATATAACACCTCTTGCACAGAGAACTGTCTGATTATCATGGCCCATGGTTACTGATTTTTTTTTAAGGTCAAGCCCTGCTTAACAGTCAAAGGGTAATGTGGAATATATAAATTGGGGTAGCACAACTCTGGAAATTTCTGAATGTAAGGTGATAGAACTTAAACAGAACACTGGCTTTTCGATTGTTTTTTCTCCTTTTTGACATCTAATGAGCTCTTCTAGAAGCATAATACATTAATTCCTTTCATGGAGCTATAAAGAGGGTCATTTCTGAGAAAGGTCTTTCTGAAAATATCCAAATAAATATGGAGTGGTCATTCTTCTCATCTATTTTCACCATAAATAGGGCATGCAAGTTCTTTATTAGACTATTACATTTGTATCTTCTGCAAATCACTTTTTACCAGTTGGAAATGACCCATGTTCCGGGTCAGTGGTGATAGAAGGGATGAAGCTGTGCTAATTCTTTAATGTGGGAGTCCTCTTTTACTTCCCTCCTTGGAGAGTGGCCTCAGATCAAAGGTTTCTGA
Organism: Serinus canaria; assembly: GCF_022539315.1. Taxonomy (NCBI): domain Eukaryota; kingdom Metazoa; phylum Chordata; class Aves; order Passeriformes; family Fringillidae; genus Serinus; species Serinus canaria. The sequence continues at coordinate 13,808,277 of NC_066315.1, forward strand.
TACTGGGTGACTGTAACTCATTCCTTCTTCTATAAATGGCTGGGCTGTATCTGCATTATTGCAGCTTCTGGGGTCATGTTCTTCAGTACACATCAGGAAAAGAGCAACCTTGGAAAACTGAACCTACTGGGAATAAAAAGAGGCTCACCCAAACAGTAGTGTCAGTTTCCTGAGATACATGGATAGTTATAGGAAGTGATTGGCACAATTAGTTTGGAGGTAAATTACTGACATTTGGGAGAAATTGTTGTTACAAGATGCTATGTTAATAAGGAGAACAGTTCCAAATCTGACATCTGTGTAAGTAGGGTTTTTTTAAAATGGAATTTCTCTTCATGCAATGCATCTTTTGGGTTAATTAATTATATATATGTAATGTATTTTCCATGTACAATAGACATTATTTGTGCAGCCTTCTTTGTTCTTTGGTTTTGTTTTTTTTTTTTTTAGAAATGAGGATCAATTTGGTCTTATTCCATCTTTGTCTAAAATCCAGTTAAAAAGCAGCCGTGAAACCTCATCCAAATAAAAAACTCCAGAAATCTCTTTACTAGACCATCAGACAACATGGAAAATGGATCTGTGTGTATATTATTTCATTTATAAACAGATGTTTTCATCAGACAGAGTTACTTACATAAACTGTGGGAATGTTTTGGTAATTAATTACAGCTTTTAGCATCCTGTCTGAGAGTGACACCAAATAGTTCAGGGTCTGTCATGGTCATAGTGGAGCATTAAATGAACGAAGAACAACCTTTATAATCTATATAGGGATTCAACAATAATAATTACCCTTATAGATGTGAACTTGCCCAAAGTCTTTTGGGTAGAATTACAGTCTCAAAAGACTAAACAAATTCTTTTTCTTCATCTCTCATCACAAATCCTGTCTCAGTCTGAGGCCATCACAAGGAACTAGAGCCAAACAAATGAGCAACCTCTTCCAAAGAGCATAAGATACAAGGAAAAAGACTGGATAGCAAAAAATGATCAGTGACCAAAATGATCTCTCTTACTGACTGTCCTAAAGGATATATGGGACACATTTCTGTTGCTGTAGAAATAATTAAGTGAAAACTTGGTTTGCATTTTTAAATTGTCTTTCAGAAAATGACTTTGAAGATGTCTTCAGTGTATTTTGCCCCTGTTGTAATGCTGTCTAGTGTAGTTTTGTTTTAAATAAGCAACCAAAATTTGTCACACTTTAGCCATTCAGGAGGTGAAACAAAGGGAGAACCCAGTTTCTTCACTATTTGGAAAGTAGCAAATGATTTAGCAGACGTGAAACTATAACCACACCAGGTGGAGAATGTTCTGGTTGGATTGTGATGCTGGGAGTTTGCAGGGGTACAACTGTAAGTTAAAATCACAAGTGAGTTCATGCAATGGCAGCTAGTAATTGAATTACACAGACCATTCTAATGCATAATTTCATCTACCAGCTACAGAGTCTTTGATGAGACTCTTTTTACATATTGCAAATCATCTGAAATTAAAAGTATAGCAAAATTGCTTCATTTTTCCTGTCCCCTTTCATCAAATCCTCCAGCAAAACCCCATGGGTACACCATGCTGAACTAAATCTTAAAGTGTTAGCTTATGTGTCCTCATTAAAATTACTCCAAAATGCTGCAGTTAAGTGTAGTGGTGGTATTATGACTTGGCAGTTTTAGTATTATATTGATCAATTTCCATTTCAAACATGATAAAGCTGACATGGCCCGTGGTCCCCAAAGATGTTTGGGAAAGAAATTTCTTTTTACAAAATTAGGGCATTTAATTGTAACTGATGCATGTCTGCCCTGGTCCCAGGAGGGCTTACAGGTGCATTTCCAGAAGAAATGGGAATTCCCTGAGTGATCCTGATGGCTTCTGTACCATGAAATCTTCTCCTTTATGGTATTGCAGCTAAAAGTGACACACACCTTTTTCAGCTGGATGTTGAGAGCATGTGTGCTAAAGGTGGAAGATGCTGAAGATAAGTGCAGCTTTCTGGATTAGCAATTGAATATTTTACACAAAAGAATCCCAAACAATATATATTTTAAATAGCAGCATCACAGCTGGCTCAGTAAATCCCAATGTCCAAGCTGCAGCGATGTTTCTCACCTGTGCCTCTGTGGTTTGTTAGCACAGCTATCTCTGAATTAGCTCTGGCAGTAATGGAAACCCCTGCCAATGTGGGGTTACAGGTAGCCAGGAGCACCTTAAGGCTGTGTGGTGTAGGTGTCTGTGAGAAGGATGGTGTGTGGCAGTGCTGGGTGCTGATCCCTCTGCTCCTCCTCTAGCTTGGTGCTTGTCCCAATGCTGCCACTCGTGGGTGCAGGGAGAGCTGTTTGCCAGAAAGCAGGGAGAAAGAAAGGAGTGGAGGGCTTGTCTGGGGCTGGTGGATCTTCTAATATTTCACTATTTGGCTAACACCAGCATGACTGTGTCTGTGATTGCAGCACTGGTATTTTGTTCCAATCTGATAATAGCACTATTTGGAGCCTCTGAAGAAAGGTGAGAGGTGAAAGTGCTGAGAAACAAAAAGACTTACAGAAACCACATCTCTGTGCCATTCTGGCTTTTACTTCTGCTGTCACAAAAAATTGCTGAGTGACTTGGATGTCTTCTGTGTAAAATAAGCTGATTTAAGTCTTAGCAGGAGAGAGGCAATCTTCTACAGAAGTGGGTTACAAGCAGAAATATTTTGGTAGGTGGGATGAATGTACTCTTCTGTCAGCACAGATAACATTACGTGTAAACTTTTAGCAAAATTCTTGACATTAGTATAGATACACAAGACAGAGGCCTAATTTAACTCTCTTAGCTTAGGTAATTTCATTTACATTGAGTGTTGTGATGCTTGAGATTTTTTACAGCACAAATTTCCAATATAAGCTTTGTGTAATGTGACTGTTCATTGTGATTCTGAGACCTGGTGATTGAATAATTGAAGAACAACACTTCCCTAGATGAGCATCTTTCCTTCTCTCTTACTCTTGTGAAATGGTCCTGTGCAGGCATAATGGATGCTGTGTGGAGAGAGGTCTTTGTGTTCTATAAATAAAAATGTCTTCTTAAGAAGTTTGTGTTGAACACTGTAAGCAGGAATCAATAAAAAATGGAATTCTCTATAAAGTACAGAAATACAGAAAACATCTTGTTTCATAGGAAGAAATTTCTGTTCATTCAGACTAGGTGATGTCTGCCAGGTAGTGGGTTATTGTTAGGTGACAATAATGCATGCACCAACTGTATGGGTGGTTTAGTGCATTAAATGATTTGTTGTTATTTCTTTGTCAGATTCTGATTCTGTTGTTATACCTGCCCACTACTTTGAACAAGAGAAATTGTTGTTTTGGCTTATATAGGAGCTGTGCTGCCCCTGTCACCTGAAGAGAAGCATTGAATAAGAGAAGCAACAGGAAAAAATCAATTTGTATACACCATTCCTTGGCTTTTATGGCATTTGCTGTACAAAGCTGACTTCCCCTTTCTAAGAAGACACAGAGCAAGTTTCTAGTTTGCTGTGTGGTTAACCAGAACTGCAATACTGGGTTGTTTTCAGTTACTGAAAGGCACAAAGCTTTTGCTCATTTGTGGCAGGGTAAAATAATTTATGATGGTTATTTGTTAAGCTGGTTACCTGTGCAAACATATTTTTACAAGGTTATCTTGTGTTGGATGAATTGAAGCTTCAATGTCTCGAAATGGAAGACTTTATCTTATACTACAACATCTTTCAAGAAAAGAAGTTCTCATCAATTAAGAAAGCTTTGGTTTAGTATGCCTGGGAAAAGATTGGTCTTGCACAGGAAGCTTTTGAAAACTGCTCTATTTCACAGTTATAACAAGACCTGAATTTCTTAGCAAAGTTTGTCAAATATATACAAGAAATAATGTTGTGAAGGACAATTGTAAGGGAATTGTAAAGTTGTGAAGGACAGCTGTAGGGTGCTGCATCTAGAATATTGGACTAGTATTGTTCCAAGCCAAAAAAATATCAGTATGGCAAATAGGGAAAGGAAATACTCATACTGATGAAATGAAGTATTGATTTAAGAGGGGGTCAAAAATCTGCTCTCTGCTATAAATAAAATAATAACTTTTGGCTGCAAATGTGCATTGCTGTTTGTTTATTATTTTAGAGGGTTTTGAGATTCCAAAAAGTAATATTGCAAAATATGTAGGACTACAGTCCTGTTTTAAAAATAGATACTCTCTCTGAATTATCTGATTTGGCATGAAGATAGACAAACATTGACTGGAAAAAATACTCAGCTTCTGAAGGAAGTATACTTATATGTACTATAGTATATTTATAATTTTCTTTTGAAAAGCTAAGCAGAATTTTAGCTCCATGTATTATTTCAGTTGGAAGGAACTAAGCTATGTAAGCAATCAGTAACACTGACTTCAGGCTAAAGGTAACTCCCCATCATTAAGAATCTGCCTCTGTGCTTTTGTTGGCTTTTAGTGATCAGACTGGGTAAGGACTAATAACCTTTAGAAGCTGAAGAATTTGTACAGCTTGTAGGAAAGATGTGCAGACAAATTCATCAATTAAAAAGAAAGAGAAAAATTATCAGTCTCAGTAGGATCAGTGTGTATCTCTGTCAGCACAATCTCCATCTGCTGCTGTTCTACAAATGTGACTGTACTTGTACCTTCAGGCAAACCAGGCAAAGCATTATTATGTGAAATAATAAATTCAAGTTTTGAACTCTACAGCATGCTGTTCGGGTTTTAAGGACAGTACCTGGAGCAGTGAGACTGCTTTGATTGTAAAATTGATTACATACAGAGACTTGGGGAAATTATCTAGTGCCATAGTGGTCACTGAGTGCACTCATTTGGTGCATTTGCTCTCATTGAGAATGAACTGAGGAGAGTGATGCTCTGAAAGCCTTGCTGAGTATGTGCTTGGGAATCTGTGCACTAGAGGTTTGAAGTTGGAAAAAGAGGAAGGGAAGCATGAGTGGGTGGAAGATCTCCAACTCCACCTAGGCTTTATTTGGGTGTCCCTGGCATTAAGGAACAGGAGCTCTTGCCCTTGAGTGGCCGAGCCATTGCGCTGTCCTTGGGTCTAGTCTTCCTTTTGTATTCATTTTATAACCAGCTGCATTGTTAATGTGCAAGGACTGGTTGTTTTTTATAAGACCCTTTTTTGTTTCTTTTAAACTAGAAAGATGAAAACTACAGAAGCCTACCACGAGATACTAGTAGCTGGTCTAACCAGTTTCAGAGAGACAATGCTCGTTCATCGTTAAGTGCCAGTCATCCCATGGTGGACAAGTGGCTGGAGAGGCAAGAACAGGTAATATATATGTGTATATATATATATTACTTTATCAATCTAATCTTTGTGCTACTCCAAGCTATTACAAAGAAGTGTATTCTTACCTGACTGAGGCTCTTTAAGCATGATAGAAGCTCCAGCAGTATGCTGACTACATTTGTATGGGATACCTTCTGCTTCAAAAAAAGCTGCATTAAGACTGAAATGGACACCTGAAAATAATTTCATTTTTGAGTTTATAAATACATTCTTGTAGTATATGGAGTGCTACTGTTCTTCCCAACTGATACCAACAGGTTATTTTAATTAGTATTATTTTGATAAGCACTCTAAGCCATTGAAATCCAACAATGATACTACGTAATGTGGGTCAGTTTTGGTACTGCACCTTTAAATGCTTGTTATTTTTAACACCATAAAACTTATTAATTATAAATTTTAAGACAGTATTATATTTGTTTAGTCTATATTTATATTGGTTTTTTTCTTAGTCTTTTTTGAGACACTTAGTAGTTCCAATTTGTGGTTGTTTTTAATCAATTTTTTTATTTCTTAATTTGTTAATAAGCTGGTAGTCACAGAGGTTTAAAGGTCTGAAATTCAAATTACCAAACAGTCACTACATGTCTTTGTATACGTCTGAAATTTTCAAAGAGGTGTCTTCAGATGTATACAGAAAATGCATCTTTAATATGGAAATTGGAAATACTGCAGCAAGCTCACATGTAGGGTAATGCATATGTAGCATTATTGCCTCGTTTTTTTTCTTTATGCAATGTGCCATGAAAATACTGAATTTTTGCATTGAACAACAATGTATAAATTTTCTATTTTATAGCAATAGGACATAAACCCAAAATTTGCTTTAATTCAGAAGAGCTTCAAAATGAAAATTGCTATTTGACACAGCCCAGGCTTTGTTACACTGTACCATGTGAATGGAGGGGAAGGTTTATAATCCAATCCCTGGTGTCCTAGGCCTGATCTGCACCCACATATCCCTTACTGATATTTGAAGTTTGCCATTGCCAAATCATAGCATACTCCAAACATTCTTTGTTCAAACCCATTCTTAGTTTAAACTGAGCGTAAATAATATCACAGAGTATTAAAAAATCCTCTCAACCTCCTCCCAAATGTGAGTTATTAACTATTTTTGTGCCTTGTAATTACCTGCAAAGTTATTATATATTCCATGAGAAAAATTCTGTCTTTGGTCTTTCTATTCTTTCCTCTGCACATTTGATGCCAGCGTTCCTTCCATTGCTGTTTTCCTCCAAGAAGATACAGTGTTAGGTTGGATGAAGTGAGCTGCTGTCTCTGAATCAGCCTGTCTTGAAAGGGAAAGTCAGTGCCCAGATTTGAAGGCATCTCCTGTGTCAGTTCTGCTTGTTTGATGTTGTCAAGGCGTGTTTCCATGCATTGTTAGATTCGCACTGTGGCACTTAATGAAACTGTTGTCTCAGCAAAAGAAGTTGGATTAGAAACCTTAATGGTGATCATCTTGTAAAATGTTTGCTACGTGAAATTTTAATATATGATGTTTCATATTAAGCTTTGTGTTGATTTTAGTCTCTGAACAGCTTAACTAGTGCAATTTGTTCACCAATTAGGTAAATAATTTGCCAGTAATGGTAGACTGGAAGCATATTTGTTAGCAGAGTTAACTGTTTGCAGTTTGAAATTGTAAATATGATGTTTCTTTAGAGCAAGTTTTCTGCTTTTTGTTTTTGTTTGTTTGTACTGATGTTTTTATCAAGAGAGATGGTTTATTCTTTGAATATGTTAATGATTCTGCATGTACCTGGAAGATCACCATCCTTTTGCAGTTTCATAGAGCAGGACAATTGGTTAGACTGAAATCTTTTTAGCAGGATACATACAGGAGGATAAAGTCTATTGGGAAAGTGGGATGCACTATAGGGAAGAAGGGAGGAGCCTGGTAGGGGATGGAGTAGCTGCAGACAGAGATATTCTTCCACACATTTTGGCATTTTTAATATCTTCTTCAGTATCCACTGTGGGATGTTATTTCCCACTGGTTAAACCTTCACTTCTGATAAGGGGAAGCTCAAGCAACAACGTTGCAATCTGGCATGATCAATTAATTTAGCAACTTCAGTTGTGTTCCTGTGTGCTTGGCAGAGCTGTCGAGGGGCTGGAGTGCTCTGTGCACCCTGCCAGGACGTGCATAAAGAGTAGCAGACAGCAGGTCTGGCATCAAGGGTAAGGCAGCAACAGTGCCAAGAAACCTGTAGGGCAGAACCCATTACCCCCAGATACCAGGGGTATTCATAGTCCTGCCCTAACATGCCTTTATGGCTCTTCAGAGAAGGTAGTGGAAAACATTCAGTTCATCTTGCAGACCCCAGAGACTTTTTGTTGTATGAAGGCTCTTCTGTATGGGCTCAAATTACTTCTCTCAAAGCTGGCCTCATCTCTTTCTTTTGAATATGAGGCAAGAAAGAATTCCAGGATGATCTTTGTCACCATCTAGCATAAATGAATATTCACTGGAATTACTTTTTGAAAGTGTGATGTGCCAAAGAAGTACAATTATTTTTGTGTGGACAGTACCTCATTTCCTATAAACTGCACTAGGGAGCAAACTGTAATTCTGTAGCATCACAGCTCATTCTGAAGATGGAACAAGAGACATTGTTTCTGGGAAACCATTATAAACCACTGTAGCAGGCATTAATAAGGGCATAGAATTGGATATTTTCAAGTAGGTGTTAGAGAAGTAGTTCTGTAAACTTTTCTGGGTGTTTGTGCCTAAAAATGGAGGAATGTATGAGACCCGTTAAAATTTCTGGCAGTAATTGCTGTTGCTCGTGTTTGTGGAGTTTTACTTGGGCTCTAGTAAATTAGAGTGATACATCAAATTAATGGAAAAGATTGTCTGGTTTACAAGTCCTTTAAGGTCTTCTGCTTGTATGTGCTGGTTAGCTATGTCTGCCTAGCAATTGTTCCCAGTTAGTTCCAGAGCTCTCTGGTTGTCCACGGGGCAAATGACCCATGTGTTTCTCAGTAACTTCTGATATTTCTCAAGCCCAGGAGATAAATTATGTGAAACTCTGTACCAAAGAATAATTTCACCACTATGGAGCCAAAAATGCAAATTCAGTTTCAGAATACTGTTAGAAAGGTAGGGGTTTTTAAGGGACTTTTTACAAGAGCATGTAGTGATAGGACAAAGGGGTATGGTTTTCAACTGACAGAGAAGAGATTTAGATTAGATATAAGAAAGCAATTTTTCATTAGGAGGGTGGTGAGGCACTGAAACTAGTTGCTCTAAGAAGTTGTGGATGCCCCATCCCATCAAGGCCAGGTTGAGTGGGGCTCTGAGCAACCTGGTCCAGTGAAAGGTGTACCTGTCCATGGAGGGGGGGTGGGGGAGTGGAGCTATAGGTGATCTTTAAGGTCCCTTCCAGCTCAAACCATTCTGTGACTCTATCATTGTGTTTTTTACTCTTTCACTCAATTAATTATTTTTTACAGATTGTCAAGTACTAGGGAAAAAAAAAGAGTGCAATCTTTAATTTGATTCAGAAATATAATAGAAAAAGCTGGTTTTTACTCTTTGTCTCCGCAACACCTCCCTTTTCCCCACAGCTACCAAACTTTAAAGAATAGTTGAAAAATCTTATTTTCTCTGAAATTTATTCATGTATGTGGTAATGTCACTTTTATTTGAGAACTCTTTCTTCCCTCAGTTCACCTCCAGACTTGCTTGGGCCCTGATCAAATCTGGCCTCATGCTGTTTCATACCAAGGAGACATGAAAGGGAATGCGTGAAAGAGTTAAAGTTTTCACCAGTTCCTTAAGTTTAGGTACACAGAAACTTTCTCTCACATGCTCATTTTTGTTTCATTAGTCAAATATTGGAAGTGACAGCAAACAAGAGACCATGAATTCCGTGCTCAGCTGGTTGGGAATGGGTGCAGGGTCAGCAGGAGAGGAAATCATAAAAAAGCCTCACTTAAGTATGAAGCAGTTGATCAGATTTGCAAATGCAACAAGTTTAGTGTGGGTAAAACTTTATGTAATTATAGTTTAGTGCAGTTAAAACTATATGTCAGTCTATATACATACAGATACATATATATTTTTATACATTCATGTATTTGGTGTTTGTCTATATTTATTGGTGCATGAAAACAAAGTAGGAGATGGAGTTAAATTTTATAGTTATTACTGAAGAACATGTCTGATTCCTGAGTAGCTTTCTGGTATCCAGCAAAAGCCAGACTAAAGCAACTCAAATACATTCTGAAATGGCAAGAGAAGCTGGTTACTACTGCTGTCTTCTTGAGCAGAAATGTGCTATGTGAAACACTTGCCTAAATTATTTTTGTTCATGACATCTGTCCATAGTAATCTGGTTCAGTTTCTCTGGTTCCTGTGCAGCAGGGTAACGTGGCAGTAGCATATGGGTCTTGTATCTCCAGCTGTAAAGTACCTGCCTTCAGCTTGTATTTTCAGCAAAATAAGGCCTGCTTTTAATATGATTGAATATGCTCTCTTCAGATATTTGGATACTATAAATTAATACATTTTAGCACTGTCAGTTGAAAAAAATAATGAAAGCTTCAGAGGATAGGTTGGTGAATTTAAACCACTAATTTAATGTGGCTTTGTCAAATTTTCATGTAACAATGGAAAACCTATTTCTATTTCATGCTTTAAGAAAGAAGGCAACAATGCCGCTCATTTGTTTTGTTTATTTCTAAATGTTTCATAGTGCTATGGCTAATCTATATGGTTTTGTTTTCACTAGTGTACCTTTTTTGTGCTTCTCCTTGTCTGACAGGTGTATTTTGGCTTTTTTTCCCCTAGGTTTTATCTTTTATTGTGACTCTAATGGAAGGGTCTGTGAATTCTGTTTCATGGCCTGAAGATGGGGGAGGCTTGGGGGTGGAGGCTCTTACCTCGAACTCATCACATGTAGAGGTTGAAACTGCAGTAAAAATTATTGTCATGATAATGAGTCGGGCTTTAAGATTTGGAAAAAGGAATAGCTAGGCTTCAGTTATAGGAATCATTTTTAACTGGCTATCCATTACTATGTAAAGGGCCAGGATAGAGTCTATTGCTTTCTTGTCTCTCCAAGGACCATGCACTTCATAATTAGTCTCTCATGATAACAACCCTAATGAACATGGAACCATGGCAGCATATACATTGTAAAATACAAAGATAGTTTAAAGCTTATCATACTCCATATAAAGGATATCTGTCACAAAAATAGAGAAATGCAAATGTTCAGAGCTCTGGGCATAGTGCAGAGAGGTGTCTCTTTGGGGGGGTCATCAGTGGAGGTCCCATATGAAATGCAGGCAATGTGTGTGTGTGTGTAAGCATGAGTCTGCCCAGCATTTGTGAAACTAGGCAAGAACACTGAGGCTGATCATGGGAGGACTCAATGTAACCAAATGGCATGGGCTGGTTTCTGGCTTGGCACATGATTTAATATTGAGTACTTGGGCATAGTTGTAACCAGGGGCAGGTTGAAGTGATCAGTGCACTGGTGGAGGATTTACTTAAGGTTTGTGTTAATTAAAGAGTTGGTTGGCAGACCTCAAGGTGCCCCTGCAGGAGTTCAAGGTATCCCAGTCCCATATCCACTTGTATGTAAAGGATTTTTACTACTTGAGATGGGTTCTTGGCCCTGTGATCACACTGGCTTCACTCTGATAGGGCTGTCAACACCCAGACAGCTGCAGCAGTTGTTTCTTCTGGATTTTGTACTGTGAAGATGATGGAAATCTTGTTTTGGCCAAAGAGTGTTTTCTCTTCGCTGGTGCTGCACAGGTAATTAGGTATTGAGTGCTCCTTTATTTCTTTATATTGGCAAGATGTGAACTATTTCAGCACAGGAGCTCAAATGCTTGGATGAAATGTAAGCTATCAAGTGCTGGCTTCTCAGCCTCCACTCAGCATAAAGAGGGACAATTACAACTCAGTAAGGGCAGTGGTCTGAGGCAGCCAAATGCCCTATCTGGCTGCCAGAATAGCACCCTGACATCTTGGAGCTGTTACTAAATAAATGTTTAATAATGTTTTCCTTATATTTTTCTCATTTTTTCTTTGACTAATCACCCCTTGGAATATTTTGTATATATAATATGGTCAAAATTTGTATGCAATTTCTAATAGTATTTGACTTCCCATAAGACTGTTGTGATATTGGGGTATCACTGATCTGTATGGGACCACAATTAAGTAATTATTCTCTAGATTTGTTTCAGTGTTCTCCTTCTGTTGTTTTTATTAGATAGGAAAAAATGCTATGCGTAGTGCACTCCAAAATGTGAAACCTGTATTTCAGTGATTATAATGTAGGTATTTAAAAAAACTGTCCAAACTCCTGTTGTTTGCCACTGGAGTGTGGATCTGCCCCAGGCTGAGGTGTGCATGAGCTCAGCTGTCACTCCCAGGCTGGACATGCTGAGCTGCTTCCAGCAGCTGAGGCTCTGCTGGTGAAGGGCCCAGGTCCCACAGACATGTCCCAAACTGGGAACTGCTGGAGCTGGTTCTGTTACATGTCAGAATGCTTAAAAAGAGGCAGGGAAGGGGAAACAAGCCCTTAATGATGGTCATGTATGTTCTCCAATCCTGTATTTATGGTTTCTGCTTTGAAGGTTAAAATTTTTAGCATGTTTTTCTGTGCTGAGAATCAGAATCACAGGTCTGTTCCAGGTATAAATCTGACTTTGGATCTGACTTGATTGAGATCCAGATTTCTAAATCTAATAATAATTCCATATTTTAAATGAATTTGATTTTTAAGTCCTATCTTGATCTTTTTTCTGATTTTTTTGTATTCCTACACCCATTGAAGAGGTTTTATGTCTCCTGAACTCAAAAGAATATCTGTGATTTCCTGTATAAACCTTAGATGTGAATATGTTAATTCAGATAAATGTTGAATATTCTCTGAATGCTTGTGTATAACCACAGAAACAAAGAAGCCTTTAAGAAAAGACTTATATTTTTGCTGAATGCACCAGTATGTACAGAGATAGAATCAAATTTCAAGATACAACCAATGCAGTATGCATTAGTGTCAAGAAAATATTAATGTGGAGTTTATAAGTCCGTGCACTTTCATAGAAAATGGCCATTTCTGGACATGACCATAATTGTATACTTTGGAGAGAAAAGACTTTTCTTATTTGTCTTGGAGTCATGAACAGATTTGAAGTTGTTTTTCAGTGCTGAGCATTTCAGTTTATATGAGGTAGGAGGTTGGAATAAACAGCTTTATTGCTTGGGGACAGCTGTAGTGGTGATGCTTTTATAAACACTGTTTCATGCTGGCATCTATCTTGTTCTCCTTTCAAAAATAATATGTCATTTCATACTGTGTATTAAATAGGTGAGGCAGTTGGGGGCTACAGTCTACTTTCAGTTATATGCTGCTGTGTAGATATGAATTCAGTGGCAGAATGTAACTCCATATGTGTCCACATTTAAAAAAAAAAAAGTCAAACCAAAGGCAGAAATGGCAATTTAACAAAAATACTCGTGGTTTTTAATTATCATAGAAAAAGAAGTGTCATATTCAGGTGTGTATATCCTCACACTCAAACAGTTTCACTCTCAAAGATGTTTAAGTATGAGCAGGCAGATGATAGATGGTCTGAAATGTAAAGAATCAGCAGCCTATATTGGAAGATACCTGGTCACCTGGTCCTACCTTTTGTGGGAAGGAGAGCCTAGGTGAGATTACCTGGTACCTGTCCAGTCCTGTCTGACCACCTCCAGTGATGGGGGATGTATCATGATGTTCTTAGGGAGGTTCTTCTGGTAATTCTATAATTATAATCTTCTGATTATTAAAATACCCCCAAAAATCTTGAACTAAACCAAACCAAAAAAACACCACCACCAAATCTTTCTGGATTAAGATGAAATCTTGCCTGAAGCAACTTGTACCTGTAGCCCCTTGTCTTCTCATTGTCTGTTCTGTTTGTGAACAGAAAGCCTCTGTCCTCTCTGTAGCCACCATTTAAGTACTGAAATAATGTGGTGAGGTCCCCCTGAGCCTTCTCCAGGCAGAAAAGACTTAACTTCTTCAGTGCTTCTTCACAGTGTGTGCTTTCTAGCCCTTTAATCATCTTCATGGGCCTCCTCTGAACCTTCTCCAGTGCACCCTTGTCTTTGATGGGCTGTGGCAGCCAGAACTCAGCACAGTTCTGCAGGTGCAGCCTGACAAGCACTGAGTGGAGTGAGATAGCACAACTCTGTCTCTGCTACTGTCTGCTATAATACCCACTCTGTTTTGCAGAAACTTTTTGGAAAGTGTTGTCACATATGAAAAGTGTTTTCTGACTTGCTAGTAACCATAGACTGCTATTTTTTTGCCCTTTTGGACCAAGCTGTTGTTATGATAATTTATGGTAATGAATGTACCAGCAGTATAAAAAATGCTCTATAAAATTGCAGAGAGATCCTGTAGGAAGCTTTAGATTAATTATTGCTGTTAGTTTTTTGACTCTTTCCTAAATATTTTGTGGAACAATACTATCTCATTCTTTTTTGACTTCTGTCTGTCTCAGGCAGCAGGTCAAATAATGACATCTGAAAATCCATTAATGACCCTGGAAAAGCTTTTTGTCAAAGGATGTGTCCAGTGTTTTTTTTCTTCTTTTTTTTCTTTCTTCATGCTGTGAAAAAGGTCTGTCTTCTCATATGTTTACTTTCTACTCCAGGTGTATATAATATATCCCCATGACTTGTTTGTAACAAAAATGCTTTCTGTTTTCACAATGTGCTTGTTGGTGCTACTGTGCTGTGTCTGCAGCAGTCCTGATGGGAATGTGGCAGGAGTTAGTCCCATTCAGGCCAGCTTGGGGTGGTGATGGTCACAGCTTCCCTGCTGCACAGCCCTCCCTGCCTGGGAAACAGGGGAGAGGTGGCCCTGAGATGGTCCAGTGAGCAGCACTGAGCAGGAGCCTCAATTACAGAGTGCCACAGTAGTGCACAACTGAAATACATTAGTAAAATTAAAATTTGTCCTCATTCCCTCAGTGGGTAATACAGTTAATGAAAATAGATCTAACCAAATTAAGATAATTTATTTCATTAGTTTACAGCACCGTAAAACTTTTCAGGGCAGTACAGCCCTTCGGTGCAAACCTGAAATAGATGCAGTTCCACTGTTCACTTCAAAGACCACAAAGGTTAAAACTTTTAAGTGTATTAAAGCAATTCTGTTAATTGTGTCTATAGAGGATTCTCCCTTGCCCTTCCTGGTAAAGTATTCTTAATTTAAAATTCACATTATGCTCGTTCTGCATTCTAGCCTTTTAACCAAAGTGTAAATATCTGATTGCTTGTGTCTTCGAGGCTTAAAAAGAAATTTTGCATTTTTATTTCAGAAGGTGGTACTGGTAGTACATGGTACTGGTATTTTACCTTTTTTCCCCTTTCAGTTTGTATTCTTATTTTCTCTGCTCTACCTTTCTCTTCTTCCTCTGTATGTGCTATTAATGATTTGTAATACAGTTTGCTATGGGGCAGGAGCCAATTCCTTGGAAGGAAAGAGGTGCCATCTCTACACTCCATTCCCTAAATCCCTTTCCTGTTTTATTTTGTGCAGTCTTGCTGCTGTTTTTTTCTATGATCTATCAGAAAGACACCATTCAAAATCAGAAGGCTATCCCAGGTGCTGTAGGTTTGGGTATTTTTCACCTAACCATGGGGCTTGGAAGGGACCTCTGTGGACCATGTAGTCCAAGCACCTGCTAAAGCAAGTTCACCTTGAGCAGGCTGCACACAATCATATCCAGTCAGGTTTTGAATATCTCTGGGGAAAGAAACTCCACAAACCCTCTGGGCAGCCTTTTCCAGTGCTCTGTCACCTTCAGTGAATTATTTTCTTGTTCCTTTCAATTTATAAGAAAACCCAAGGTCCACAATTTGCTTGGTTTTGTTGTCAAATCAAGCTTTTGTAAGTCTGCATTAGAAGCCAGACTGGTCTTAGCTTAAACTTCACATTAGCCTAATTTTTAGTTAACCTAATTCATGCTGTAGAATTTTCTTGACCTTAAATAGGAAAATAATTGCCTTTATTTATTATTTTTAATGCTCTGATTTTCTTGCTGGTACAATTTTTCTTCTAAATGGCTTATGTTACTTATTTTAAAGTAATATTTATATTAATAATTTGTAATGTAAGTTTTAGTCCTTCCTTCACTAAAATAAAAGCACTTCCTACACTAAAATAGACTTTTCTGGATTGGAAACATGGGTATGAGAGCTCTTGGCTTCTCCTTAGAGTTTTTTGAGGAGGTTCAGGTAAATCACTGCTGACACCCGCCAGTCAGTTAACTCCAAGCAGAACAGAAATAAAGACAAAGTGGTTATTTTGGGCAAGGGAAAAAGAAAGATTTTATATGAATGGGAAACATATCTTTATCTAATTTATTGAATAATAGCAGGATGATTTTTATATTTTTTGTTTCTATGATTTTTTTCATCACTTATTGTGAGGAGGGTGCTTTCAGAAAAGGGCCAAGTTTATCCTTTCTGTTGTGGAAGTCATAGTTATTTTACCTTCCATTAATGGAAATAGGAATGGTGCTTACTCCTTAAAATCCTGTGTGGACAGGTCATTTTAATGACATGGTTGCACTTTGCTGTAAATGGGAATGATACTGTGTAACTTAGAGTTAATAATTGAGTTATGTGGAAGTAATTTGTCTGGGTTTTTGTTTTATTTTGGGTTTTAAATTTAATCTTGATTTTATTGCTTAAGTATGAGCATTTCATTATTGAATGTAGTACTCTCTGGCTGTATTAAGTGGTTACTGTAATTTATAGGATACTTTGAGAAATGTCATGATTCTCATGAAGCGACACAGCATGATTTAGAGAGTGCAGCAGCTGAGTGAGTGGAATTACGTAATATGACCTGGTTGATGTGAGATACCATAAGATCTTAATTTATTTCCTCAGTATAACTGGGTGAGAAAAGAAGATAATAGGCCATCCCCACCAGTTCATTCAGTGGCTGATTTAAAGATAAGTCCATTCTAAATTGATCTTGAAGCTACTTGAAGTTGCATATAAAATGGTCAACTTCCTGGCCAGGGCCAGGGAAGGGGCGAGCAGGGACAAAAGAAAATAAGTTGGTTAGAAAATGGGGCTGTATGAAGAAGTTATTTACTTCTATATATGTCAGAGAAAGAAAAAAAAACTCTCTTTTTTTGTAAATAGTTTAATTTGATCTGATTTAATAAATAATTAAAAATAATTTCAGAAGACCCAAGAACTAAATGCCAGCTGCCTTGTGGCACCGGTGAGTTTTTTGCTGAATCCCTGTGCCAAGGAAAGAACACCAATGTGAAACTGATGCAGTTACTCTGGATGAGGGAGGTTCCATATTCAGAATACACAGAATTAAAGCAAATACAGCACAACTAGTGTTTCCTTGAAGAAGCAATTGACTGGATTAACAAAAGAGTTTCTGTAATAAACTGTTGTAAAGATTTTACTTTTCAAAAACATACTACTTGTCATTTTGATCTCTTGAATGTGATATTTTAAGAATAAGAATTGTTGCCCAGATTCCATATTAAGGTATTACTTTCATGCCATCTGCATGTGGTTACTTCAACTTCATTTGGATTGAAATTTTTTATGCTGCTTTTTCCAGCCAAGAGTTGACTATTCATGAATTTGAGAAAAATCAGTTGGCTATTATTTTAATTTGCCATTGAAAATATTACTTGTTTTCACAGTTTAAAAATGAGGGCAGTATACATATAAAATAATTGCTGAAATGAGAGAAAAAAAAATTTATCCTTTGGTTTGTGTACTGCAGGCATTTTTACAGACTATGAAATAAACACGTGAGGAGTGAGACACCCAGTATGATCAAAACCTCTGGTTCTCTTACTGTTCCTTCAAAATACTAGGCAGGAAGCCAGTGTTCAGTCACTTTGTTTCAAATCCTCATTTCCTCTTCCTTTTGTGGTACCCTCATTTGTCTTCAAAAATCTTTACTTTCCCAATGTGTTGGAACTCATGATTGCTTATAATTTCCACTCATTTATCCAAAGCACAGACTAAATTAAATGTTCCAAAAGAAAGCGGCCATATCTGTGAGCATCTCTGTTTAAAATTATTGCAAGTTGCATTGAGTATTCTGTCATGACATTTATATTTATCTCAGTTTTCTAGTCAATAATTGTTAAAACAAAGCACAGACTTCATAAAGCAAGCCCATCAGTAGTTCTTCCTTGTAGTTACACTTTAGCACTATAAATAGCTTTCTCATCATGAAAAAACTCTTTTAACTCATCCTCTCATCAGAACTGATGGATTTTTCTGGTGACTTGAAGGTCTTTAAAACTGTTTTCCACACAAGAGACATAATATTATATTTCAGTAGGATAGTGGGTATTGTAGCATTATGGAAATTAATCTAGCTCAAGAACTCTGACAGTTTTTTTCTCTAAATTAACAAACGTCAGTCTTACTGAAAAACTGAAATTGGGTAGGAGGCACTTCAGCTCCATACTGGTGTGTCAGAGGACAGCAGAAAATACTGGGATGTAGGCTGGGAAATACGTAGGGGAAAAAAAAGTTGATATATTATAGTCAGTGTGAACCCACATATCTACCTACACCATTGCAACACAGCTCCTCAATGACTGTTTAATTTTATGGCTCTTCGTGTTTGAGGCACTTTGTGCACGTCAGATAAAAGGAGGCGCAGTTCAAGAGTTGTGCCCTCCCTGGGGCTTTGAGAACCTTGATGTCAGGCATGCTTTGACTTGTCTGACTCCAAAGCCAAATCTCAGAAGGCTTGGGTGAAACCAGAGCCGTGCTTGCCTCTGCTGAGTGCAGCTGAGACTGTTCTGGGTGGTGGGAGTCACTTCGAAACTGCCCCTGGGGCTGTTTCAGCAATGCAGCTGCTGTAGCTGGGTGTTCTGGTGGGAAGTGGGACCTCTCTGGGTCATCTCGGCCAGGAGACTCTACAGAGATAAAGTTCATTTGATTTGTGATGTTTTCCTTGTTTGCCAGTTAGAGCACAGCAAACCTTCACGCTCATTTTTATAGTTCAGCTTTGTTACAGCTCATCAATATAAACATTAGAGTTAAATGAAGTACAGGTCCATACTTGTTTGCATACTGCAAATACAGAGCAATTCATTAACTGCTCATTTTTAGGAACACTATTTTAAAGTGTTGTCACTGATGACATGCATTTATGTACATATATATGAGCATCTCTATGTTTACATGTGTCTGTATATAGCTTCTAAAACTTTCAGACAAAGCTTTTTCATGTCTTTTTTTTTTTTTAAGCATTCATGTTGCTGAGTTTTCAGTAGTTTTCCTTATATTTTGTGCTTATCTTGATAGCATCAGTAATTGTTTAAGATAAGAAAAAGCCCAGTGTAAACTTCTCCATACTGGAAGAGGTAGAAAATAAATGTTTTTTTGTTTAATTTGATTCTGTTATTTAGCCTTGCAAAAAACAGTGGTCTTTAAGGTTATGTCTACAGCTAGCCTGAAATGACAATGATGGCATAAGATGCTGGGTTTGTTCAGTCACTCAGGCCAGCATCAACTGAATTCATTTTACAATCTGGAAAACTGGTATTTTTGGAAAGTTGGTGATCTGGAAAAGATCATGTGTTTTTAAAGTAATAATAATAATTATTCAATTTTAGATTCTAAGAAGATCTTTCAGGAAAGGCTGAACTTCAAACATATAGCTCTTACACATCAATTTCTTGATTTTCAAATCCTGGATTATTTTTGTTTCCCTCTTTTAATGCCAGTAGTCTGAACTAGGATAGCTTTTAGGTAATTGTGGTGATTAAAATCTAGGGGACCCTTAATAAGATTGTGGGTCAGCAAAGCTGTTAGTGTGTCAGTGTTTAACATCTGGAATCTGGGAAAGAATCTGGGAAGCACAGTCCTGCTTGCATCTGGAGCAAGAAGCTTGAATATCATTTCAAGAAGGAATGTTTCAGAAATGCTCAAATAACCAGTTCATGCTCAGTTCTACAGCATTATAAATCTGTAAATGGATTCTGCAAGTCACCTCTCTAATCTCAGTGACAAAGTTAATTTTTTTTCCCCCCTGAAGACATTAATTTCACAGTGTGGGATAGTTTAACTTGCCTCCCTTCTGTTTTAGTAGACTGGCAGAGCAGATATCACGGTCCCTGACACATCATTTTTTCTCCATACAGTACAGTGTACTTTGGGACTGGAGCGCAGCAGTAGACTGGCCCAGGAATCACAATCTGGGCTTATTGTCTTTGTGTATCCTCAAGGAGTAATATTTTAAAGTCACTGCATCTGTTGGTACTTAAGAGCATGATTTTTACGTTTAATTTTTGCCAGTTTTTACCATCTGTGTGTCTGTTTTTTGGCTCCTCGCTTTAATTTTCAGTTTAATTTCTCAGTTGCACTGGGATTGCTTTCTCTTTCTCACACATGCTCTTTTTGAGTCATCCATGAACTTATATTAAAAAAAAAAAGAAATTATTTACAGCAGTTGCATAATAAAATTCTTGGCCTTGACATTTTGACTTTTTTTAATGATCTCTTTATATTGAGTCTCTTAGTAAATGCATGTCATTTTTGGAAGTGAAATAACTTGTTAGACTTTGTTTAAGTTTTAAAAAATTACTTTTGGATTAAATTGAAGCATTTTGGCGGGAAAAGCTAGCTTGATCACATTCAACACATTCTAGTCTTTCATACTCATTTAGTTTTTAATGCCCAGGAGGGAACAATTTTCTTGAGAAATCTGTGTTATAATCATAAACAGACATAATTCAGTAATTTTCTCATGAAACATTGGCTGAAGTTCTCGCACTAATGACTTGAAGCTCACACGAGCGCGAAGGTTTTTGTTTAAATTCCAAGAAAAATACTAATGAAATTTATGAAAATAGAAACAAAATATACATGCAGTGTGTCATGGGCTGTTTTCAATAAAAATGATGTATCTTCATCAATTGAATAAATGTCTCACAAATTCAGGCATGTTCTAGCATTTCAAAAATGTTCTGATAGTACTTGAGTAATTTTCTCTGATTATCTCTGATAATTTTTTTACAAAAGATTACATTGTGTAAATAAATGTTTAATGTACAAGGGTAACTGTATAGCACATTTATCAAATGTTTTGCTTCTGTATGTGTTTGTGAGTATTGAAAACTCCACTGCTGCTCTGATCTTTTTCTTGACTTGTGTATTTTGCCTTTCATTTAAAATATAATACATTCATGAGGGTCAAATTTAGTGGCTTTTTAAAAGCATGGTAGTTTCTTTTTAGCCTCTTTCAAATATTTGTAATTGAAAATTTTTGAGTTTGTATTTACCTCTTGGTATATCTGCTTGCTCTTAGTTGATTTTCAGACCAGAATATGGACTTGCTTCTCTTTTGATCTTTCCCCCCTCTTGGTTTCTAATGAATATTTTGTGTAGTGTTGCACAAAACACTGAGTAAGGATTACATTAAATACCAGCATTAGCAGGTAAAAACATGTTCCTTTTTGAATACGTGGCTCTTATAATCTGTAGTGCCCCCTCTCTTTGTGTGGGCTGCTTTGCATTATTAACAATACTGTAAATTATCACAAGACCAAAAAAACTAATACTTTGTTTACCTGAGAAACTTTTTTTTGAAAGGAAGTGTTGCTGAGAGTTTCCAAGGAGCAGAATTAGATGTCTTCTCTTCTGTCTGCATACGCCTCTAGCTTTTCCTAAAATCACTGTAACCACCTTTTACTGTGTTCCAGAACTGGAAGGGCATGGTGGTTTTCCCTCTAGCTATTTGAGCTTTCATTCCTACTCAATTCTTGTTGTGTCTTGCTGTAAACTTTTTCTTGTATTAGAGGAAGAGGACTGTTAGTGCTTATTTTTAATTATCAGTTGTCATTAAAAAACATTGTGGTATTTCCATATTTACTAGTAGAGATTCAAACTGTATTTGAGTGGTACTAGAAATTACTTAAATTGCATATTTACAAATTTGAATACCAAAATTTTCCCCAGCTCTAAGGATTTTATTACTGTCAAGTTTAAATTCCCGATTTCCTGACAAATATTCTGTTACTGTAAGTAAAGAGAAAAGCTGAGTGAGCAAAACTGGGATCTGTGTCCCAGTGTACTGAGAGATGTGCATGTTTTTACTACTCTGTAAAAACATGGAGTTGATTTAGAGTTGATAATATGTAATCAAGAGACTGCTGATTATTTGCTATCCTGTGGCTTGACTCTTAAAAATTTGTGTGTTTTCAGTTGTGAGTATAAAGCAAGAAGAAGAAGCAGGCTGCTTTCAGTACTATGGTCTGTTAGAAAGTGCCAGTCACCTCTGGTGGTTTTTTTCTTGCCTTACATGGAAAGCAAGTTGTCTCATATTCTC
Source organism: Serinus canaria (assembly GCF_022539315.1). Taxonomy (NCBI): domain Eukaryota; kingdom Metazoa; phylum Chordata; class Aves; order Passeriformes; family Fringillidae; genus Serinus; species Serinus canaria. Next base: position 13,829,970 of record NC_066315.1, read on the forward strand.
ATGAGATGGAGCTGTAATACCATGAGAACAAAACCATGCATGCATTGGTCTTTCCATAATGCCAGTTTACTTTGGGCTGAGAGAATTCAAGTAGTATTAAGCATTCCAAATGCAATGATGAGAGCAATCCATCAGTTTCCAGAAGCATCCCCTCTGAACTGGAGCCTTGCTCTTCCCTTGAATTTTAACTGACTGTGTAAATCTAAGGATAACCTACATTTGAATGCCAGACGCTCAGCTCTACTTTACTGTATATTTTAAAAGGCTTGTGGGAAGCTCGATGTAAACTTTAGTCTTAGGTGGTTTCCCAGCTGACTGGTGTGTTGAATTAATTGAGAATGGGAAGGGCTGGTTCAATTCATTTCCATCCCTTGTATCTCAGTCATTTTCTGCAACGATGCATAAGGATTGATTGCCATAGCAACAGTGTTTTAGCTTGTACTACTGTGAATGTGGTTAATGATAATAGAATTATCTACTCATTTTAAATCCTGTTATATTATTAGGTCATCTGAGCCATCCTCTTGCTATGTATTGAGTTATTCCCTGTAGCCTATCTTGTAGTTCTTTGTCCATGCTGCTTTTACATGTGTTGAGCAGTGGGGATTCTGCTTCTTCCCTTGGGAGACTTTCGAAATCTGATATATCACTCCATTAAGGATTTTTTCCTGATATTTAGCCTCATTTTACCTTTTTTCTTCCAGCTACAAATCCAGCTATGGATTTGTACCACATGGAAGTTCTGTTCTTATCTTTTTCCCTATCCAGCATTTAATCCTTCTTTTTTACCTGTGTAGAATATAGCAGCTCAATATTTGTGTATTTCCTATAGGATTTTCTTATAGAGAAAGGCAGGTTTATAAATACATCCTTTGTTCTTCTTTACTACCTCATTTTGGCAGGAAGCTCCCTTATACTCAGCTACTATTTAGATTACCTGAACTGCACAGACAAAAAGCTTCCAACTTTCCCATGTTTAACTCTGTTAGCTGCAGCATATGCACAACTGGATGGGTGGTTCTTGTGTGTGCACCTGTGCTTTGCTCTGCCTGATGTTCACAGTGGTCTCTGGTGGGTGGGAAGATGCAGTTGGTTTTTTGTTTTGTTTTGTTTTGGTTTTTCATAAAGGTGGAGGGGTGTTCCTTCATCCTTGCTACAAATCAGCAGAAGTCCCCTCTCTGTCTGTCCTTCTTGTGTGTCCAGGCTAACAGTGGATGAGCATTGGTATCTCTGTTCCCCTCCACATCCACAGGTTGCACACTTTGCTCTCTGGAAATTTGCTGGGTTTCTAAATCCTTTTTTCCTACATGATTTTTCCACCATAAAGAGAACTATTTTCTAGTCATGTCCAAAAAGACATACAAGTGGAAATGCAGTTGTCTTCTCCACTTCAGGCATTTCAGACTCTATGCTATGTGTAGGTCAGGCAGACCAGAAATTAGTTTAAAACAAATAAAATATAGTACTTTTCCATACAATTGGACTGTGGGTTAGTTGCCTATATTTTGCATCATTGGCCCACTCCATATCTGCTTTCTCCAGTGTTGTTGTGGAACTGGTAAATAAGACAGAGAAGTAATGTAATCTTTCCAGTAATCTGTTGTTTTCACTGCTACTTATGCTTTTTGACTCATTTTCTTCATTAATATTTGATGTCATACTGTTGCCCATTTTCTTTTGTTTTATTAATCTACAGTATAAAGAAGTACTTATTACATTAATATTCATCCATACTAGCCCAAGAGGGCAAAAGACTAAAGGGAATTGCTGTTTGAAAATACTTTTGGAGCTAAATTTGATGCAAAATTATTTCATGCTGCAGTTAAAACCAGATATATTAAATATACCTCAGTATTATCATCACAGACTAGTTATTTAATGTATGGTTTTTTTTGCTGATTTTTTGGTGGCTTATTGTTTTTTGTTTTTGAGAGGTGCTACTTTTTTCAAGATTCTTCCCTTTGAAGCTTAAGCTAGATTGCATTTCTCAGAATTCTTTATCTTGCTTTTATTCATGTTTCAATTTCCTCAGTCACCAGGATTCTCAGACCATCAGTGTAATGTAGTGAAGCCTCAAAAAACTCACTGATCATGTTTTAAAAGATTGTTTTAAACATAAGTTTTATTTTACTGGCAAATTTCATCACTTTGTGTTTAACTTATTCTTCTACTGTTAGGAATACACGTGTGCCAGATATTTAAATTTTTTGTTTGTTTTTATTTTAATTAAACTGCAAAAAGACTCTAAGCAGTAATACTAAGGAATCATTGTGAGCCTGTAAATAGATGAGGATAGACCACAAAAAAGAAGAGTCAGTAACCTGCTGATTATAGTAAATGAAAATTCATCAGTTTAGAACTAATCTGTTTTGTTTCTCCCTGTTTTTTCTTCAAATAATATAATCTTATGAGAACACCATGAGCTTTATTAATTTCAGTGAGGAGCCTTTGAGCCTTTGTCACAGAATTTTCTAATTTTTTTTCTAAATTGGTTTTGCCTTTATAGTAAATCAGTTTTAATATAAGATATCATGGCCTTTACCTTGTCTCAGAGGTCCACTCTCTGGTTCACTCTTCTAGTCCTGTAAAGATAAAGCAGATAATTTTCTGTTTCCCATCTAGTCAGTACTGGTAGATCAGTATTGTCCTTGCACTGCCCTCTGCACGAGCCAGAGCTGGCCACAGCAAGGTGCTGGGCTAGCCCAGCTGGATTGTCTGAAATTCTGTGTTCTGTGACACTGGAAAGTGGAAATGGCCAAAGATCTTGCCCAGGGATGTAGAGAGAGAAGCTCTCAGTGCAGCTTGATTTCTAAAGTGACTTTGTACTGAAATCCCAGCTTTTGCTTGTTCTTCAGGTTTCTTCAAGCTTTCCTTTCATAGTTTGAAGAAAAAAGCTTCAGGAAGGTAATAGGACTTGATTCCATCTGGTTTCATAAAACTATTTTGTTTTCCAGGCACAGAAAATAGCTGTGAAGAGTTAAAGTAAAATAAACATTTTTTTTCAGGAGGTCTTAGACTGGACTACCTTCATTGATCAGCTCATCTGGGATTCAAATGTGATTTTATGGGAAATTGGCAAGTTCCTGTACATTTTGAAACCTTCAACCTGGCTTTAGCTAGTTTGTGACTGATTGAGTGAAAACTAAGAAAACCTTGTGTCAAAATCAGAATGTTTAAATGTGGGGTTTAACAGTGTTTATACTTTTGGCATTTAGCAGTGTCTATGCTTTTTTAATCCTAATCAACAAATGTTTTTCTGGTTCCTTACTGAATTTTGCTTGCCCAAACGCTACTGTTTATTTAAAAAGTGTTTATGTAGACATCTCTGCATAAAGTGCTATGACTGATGAGAAGCTCTCAGGTACATGCTTCTCTAATGTGTCTATGACTTCTTTATTTTCACCTTTTTTGGGGTAGGATGGATGGAGAGGAATTTGACCACAAGATGTGTTTTTTTTCCCTTTCTGTTCATGCATCTTAACTTTTAATACATTCAAGAAATAGAATTTAAAAGCACAGTTGTGCCTCTGTCTTCATTTGGTCTCCTCTAAGGAAGATGGTAGAATTTTAGTTCAGTAACTGCTTATATGGTGATAAAGTTCTGCTGCAGATTAGAAACTTGCAGGGAAAAAAACAAATGATGGAAAACAGGTCAGCAGTGTGCAAGGGCAAGAGGGATTTATTCCTGGAAAGCCTGCTCATTTTGAAAGAGGGGGAGTTGCTGATGTAGTGAGTTCAGTGAACAAGACACAATTATTTAGATTAGTTGAAAATAGGTAGTGTTTTGAAGAAGGTAATAAAAGAGGGATGATATTAAAAGAGAGATGGACATAGTGCAAGTTACTGAATGCTGAGATGAGTGCCTTGAGCAGGTTTTGGGACTGCAGATGAGCAGTATCCTTTCAAACAGTCTGAGGCCACAGCAGCAGAGACATTTTCAGTCATCTCTGCTGCTGAAAGAAGCAGTCTTGGCCATGCTTTGCTTCCTCCCTTGTGCCTGCCTAAGCTTTTATGAGGCTGTTAATTAGACTGAACTGGACCAGCCTGGGAAATGTAACCAATTAAAATTGTTTTTATTAAACATTAATTTTAATTTAGATCTTTTGTGTAATGATACAAATGCTTGAATAAACTGAAAGGAGAAGGTGGACAGAGGAATCCAGTGCCAGACATGACCATCTGGGGAGGGGAGAAGAGGAGACTGCTGCTTTCAACAGCCCACATCTGTGGTTTGTGCTAGCCTTGCAGGATAATGAACTGCCAGGCTGAGGTGTTATTATGGGCTGCAGGAAGGAAATACAATTGCTTGGAAATACTGTACCACCATCACACATGCTCAATTCAGTCCTAACTGCTCTGACTTGGTGTGAAATAGGAAGGGAAAGAATTGCAAATGGAAAGAAGATCTCTAGGAAGAAGTTGAAAAAGAACTAATTTTATTGAGGAGCTGGGATCTCTTCTGCTGCCACAAATGGTAATAAATGAGTTATTTCTTGAAATGGCCTCTGTTTTGTGACAGATAGTCTGCAAAGAGCCTCTGGAGCTGTGGTTGTAGCAGTTGTGTGATGTCCTACACTTTGTTCTTTGGTACATTTTACCAGAAGCTGTCTTTGGTGGTCCCTGGATAGCTCAGTGAGGTGGTGATGATGAAGTTTGGCTGTTGATGATGATGAAGTTTTGTGTTTTCATCATGTGATGTGTAAGGGTTTTGCATGGCAGTGAGCAATCTACATGTGCTGGTGCAGGCCCAGGACCAAAGTGCTCCAAGGGAGCTGTTCCCAGCCTTGCCCCCCCCATCCTCCAAGAGGTGATGGAGTCTGTGGTGCTGCCTTCTTGGTTAAGTTCAGGAGTACATGTAAATACATTTAATTTTTTCTTAAACTAAGGCTCTGTCTATCCCCGAGACATCACCCCAAACTGAAAGCATTTAAAGCTGGAGATGAACCTCAAAAATAGGGAAAAAAAAAATCTTTTTTTGCCTCAGTTTCCTTGAATAAATAATTTGGAGAATAACCCCTAATCTTCTTCCTGTGGGTGCAGTGAAGCTGAAGTCATTATTGTCCATGAACTGCTTTTGCCATACTGTGCTGGAAGGCACTACAGAAGTACTGAGTAGTATTTATTGTAAATTTGATTTAATGCTTTTGATTAAAAAATGAATAAAATTGTCATAGACCAGATTGTAACCCTGTAGGCACTTGGAATGGAGCATTTGTAAATGAAGCATTTCCTGAGAAGTTTGAAATTGTTTTTCATGTTGATTTCAACAAAACAAATTGAGCAAAGGACAATGAAAAATGCTATAGCATTTTCTGTTATTAAAATGGTGAATTTGTTTGGTGCCTAAGGTAAAATTCATGTTGTGCAAAAGACCAAAAAAGAAAATTTTACAGCATAACAGGGAAATTCAATTGAAGCAATTTTAATGGAGTTTCTCAGTGGAATGAGCTGGAAAAAAAATGTGGAATGCAACTGTGAATTCAGCAAAAGAGAAGTAAGAGATGAAACTGCAAAATGGTAAAATCTCGTCACTCAAAATTTCATAGGAGCTGAGAGCAGGGTTGGGTGCCTTGTCCTCTGCATCAAGGCCAGGTGTCCTGCATCACCATCACAGTGCTGGTGCTCCCTTCTGGGTCTTCCTTCTCTGGGACTTGGGGCCAGAACCTTGCCTGGTTTTGTTCTTTCAGGGAAGGAAGAGCTGGAACAGTAAGACCTCACATTAAGATATGTGCATGTTAGGGCTCCTTCACCTCAGGTATGTTTGTCCATCTACCTGATGTGTTATACAAAAGATCTTTTGAAACAGATGCATAGGTTTTTTTACTTTTAATCAGTATGAATATAAATCTAAAAAGTCATACACCAAAGCTATATGTTGCCAAATCCTAGCAAATGAGAAGTTGAGATAAGTCACTGTCTAAACAGAAATAGTGCCACTGTAAATTTAGGCAGTGATAAGTCCACTGTCTGAATGTGGATTTTTCTTTAAACAAGATGATAAGATATTTTAATATCAGTGGAATTGAGGGCATCCTCATTAAGTTTGCTGATGACACCAGGCCTTGTGGTGGGGTTGACACTCTGGAGGGAAGGGATGCCATCAGGAGGGAACTGGTAAGGCTTGAAAGGTGCCAGGCACATGCAAACCTCATGAAGTTCAGCAAGGGCAAGTGCAGGCTGGGTGAAGAGTGACTTGAGAGCAGCCCTGAGGAGAAGGACTTGGGGTGTTGGTTAAGGAGGAGGTGGCCATGACCTGGAAATGTGCATTTGCAGCCCAGAAGGCCTGAGCTGCATCCAAAGCACCGTGGGCAGCAGTGAGAGGGAAGTGATATTTCCCCTCTGCTCTGCTGAGATCCCATCTGGAGACTGCATCAGCTCTGGGGCCTCACATCATAAGAAGGATCCAGAGCTGATGGGACAAGTCCAGAGGAGGCTGTGAAGATGACCAGAGAGCTGGAGCACCTCTGCTGTGAAGACAGGCCCAGAGGGCTGGGGCTGTTTAGCCTGGAGAAGAGAAGGCTCTGGGGAAACCTTCAAGCACCCCCTTACCACTTAAAGGGGGCTCACAGTAAAGCTGGAGAGGGACTTTTTACAAAGGCATGAAGTGTAGGAGAAGGGGAAATTGCTTCCAACTGAAAGGTGTTAGGTCAGATATTAGAAGGAAATTCTTTACTGCCAGAGTGGTGAGGCACTGGAACATCCAGAGAAGTGGATGCCACATACCTGGAAGTGCCTAAGGCCAGGCTGGATGGGACTCTGAGCAGCCTGGTCTAGTGAAAGGTGTTCCTGCCCATGGCAGAGGATTTTAACTTGATTAACTTAAAGGACCATTTCAAACAAAGCCATTCCATGATTTTTATGGTTTTTTTGGCAAAACTAACAGGGGGATTGTTAGTAACACAAAACCAAAAGCTTTCGAAGTTGCATTTTCTAAAGGAGACAGAACTCAAAGAGTATGTCCTAAGTTTAAACTCCCACCAATGTAATAGACTTTTGCCTTATTGCAAAACAGATATTTTAATAAAATTTATAAAAAGCTAAGTCTTCAGTGTGCTTTCTGATGTAATTTCTGAATGGTCCTGAACCATGCTGAGAAAAATATCCAGAATTGAATTTTGTTATTAAGATGCCTGTGTGAGTAAAATGATGTTTTGTGTGACAGGGAAGAGAGTGCTATACTTTTACCTTGCTTCTAAATTGACTCTTACGTTCAGTGCTTCAGGGGATTGAACTGTTCTGTACTTGGCTGAAGCTTGCAAAATCCTTGCATGCTGATACAGATCAGCAAATCAAGCAGCAAGGGACCATTTCAGATTAAAAAAAAAAGAAAAGAAATGAATAAGGATAAAAGAGCTATGAGACCTGTTTGAAAATTGCCTAATGACAAATTCAAGTTGCTAAATAAGAAATGCTTTTTGTATCTTTGAAAAAAAATCCTCAGAAGAAAATCACGGCCTTTGAAAATGTGAGGTGAATAATAATATATTCAGGAGTGGTACAGGGAAAATGTGGAGTGATTAATACAGAGTTGTCTCCTTTCCTTTGTCTCAATATCAAGGGGAAACGGTGTGACTTATCTATAATACATCTCTGCAGAAGTCTTTTAGATCTCTAAACTTATAGGTGGAGGCAGGTACACTTGGTTTTCTGCAGGGAAAGCGTGTCCCAATTTCATGTTTCCACTGTCATTTTTTTTGGAGTTTTAAAATCACACAGGACTTATGACTTTTTTTTTTTTCTGGTGTCTGTATACAGAATGAACTAACTTGTCAGATTAAAGGGAAAAGTATTTAAAATTCTGTTGCTCTACATTAGTTACAAGCAGGTGAATTCAGTGTGGATCTATTTATAGGAGAGCTAATGGATGTGCCTAACGTGACCTACTTTAGACTACTCCACAGAAAAAAACAAACACAATGTAGTTGTAGCACTGCCATGTAATCTGTTTTTTTTCCTAGCTTAAGAACAAAATGTTTTTGTTGCTCTGTCCTTCTAAATATATATGTATATTTAGAAGCTTCTATATGTATATAGAAGATATCTATATCTAATCTATATCATCTATATGTGTATATATTATATATGTTTTTATATTTATTTTTGTATCTTATATATGTGTTTATGTTTATTTCCTGGATGCCATAGTAACAATCCATGTTAGGAGTGTATTGTGGAGTTTTTTTAGTTCCATAAACATCAACTTCTCCACATCAAATGAATGTTTCTGGTTCTGAAATCCCAGAACTGTATTACCTGGTGTTGTGGAGTAGGAAGAACTCAAGTTCTAAAAGAAAATTAGACTTCCTTTAGTTAAAGTCACCCCTGTTGTGCAAAAATTCAAGTGAAGCACCTTCTACCAAAGCAGGGGCAGTTTCCCCTCTGAGTGCAGGTATCACATGAGTTAGCAAGGGGTCATCTGTAGGAGCAGTGTAGGTATCAGGTACCACACTGGAAGGGAAAATAAATTGTCTATGAAGACATCAACCAGAGTGTGTTTGTTACATGCCAAGTGCTACACTTATGTTGGTTCACCATGTGGGGATGTCTCTGTAATTGAGGTAATTCCTGCATTATGCAAGGTAGATGATAACCAGGCCTGGCCTTTGGGCTGAACTTTGCAGGGGAATTTGATTATACGTTGGCCTATAATTGTAGCCTTGTTTCAAGTAAAGCTGATAACTATTTCCTTTAAAGATACTTCCCATTATTCTGACATCTAAGTAAGACTTTGAATCTGCATTTAATACGAACCCTAGTATTTGTTTTACACTGGCAGTTCATGGTGGTCTGTTTGTCAATCTGTGAATAATATGAGAAGAGTATAAAATTTCAGAGATTTGAACATGGAAATATTTTGTAGATAAGCCTCATTTAAAACAAACAAAGAGCAGACTTGCACCTGTGAAACAGATATGTTTTGAACTCTGAGGAAAACCAGAAAATGGAATAAAGACTGTAACTAGGCAGTTACACAAAATGAACCCATTTTTAAGACAACAATCAATTTGAGGTAATTTGTAATGGTTGTACATGGGTCTGGTAGAGAGTTACTTCTCTTTGTAATACGATGGACACATCTGTAATTTACTATTGATCAGATCTTCAGAAAGCTCTTTGGATGCTTCACTTAATATTAAAAGTGTGACAATCCCTGCTTTATATATTTCAGATATGTAGCACATGAGAGGTTAGTGCTTTATTGTTGCACCCAGTCTTTTGGTTGATTTTATCACTCTGTTTGGTTTTAAAGATTAATTTTAGCGGGCTCCCCAACAGGCAGCACTTATAAGTGCTGGGAAGCCTTGTCTGGTCCTGCCAAATCTTTTCTGGCTATCCTTGTTAGCTGTGGTTGGTTTTATTTACAAGCTGCTCTGTAAGTGAACTTTGTCACAAATTCATTATGTGATGAAATGCCTTGAGTTTTGTAGTTCTTCATATACTTGGCATCTAATAAAATGCTTAAAAAACAGGTTATGCTGGGCAGGTGTTACTAGGTGCTAAGAAAAGGAAGAGATGAAGCACATCTGTTAGCTTTAAGCAGGAAGCGTTTTGTGGCTTAGCATCCTAAGCTGCTGCTGAGACATTTGAGATCCATTTTAATATTTCTGCTTTTCAGTGTCACAGCCAAGAGTCTTATATTTGTCTTTGCAAGCATGTAATATTATCCCCAACATGTTAATAAGAAATGCAGTTTTGAGTGATTTTTGCCACTATCACAGAGCAAGTCAGTGTAGGAAATTAGAAAGGACCCAATATTGTCTTCATTTTAAGTTTCTCTTTAATATAATTATTATATATCACCAAGGTATTTTTTAAATTTCAGTTTGGCAACACTTTACCCATTTGTCAGTGAACAGAAACTTAGGGCACTATTTTGTTATCATTCTATTATTTTCTAATATGCTATGAGTGTTTTAGTGGTGCACATTATATGTGAACTTGGAGCTGTTGCAAAATGAACACAAAAATAGTTTTGTGCTCCAGTAATACTTGAGTCTTCTCTAAAATGTCTTTTAAATATGATCTGGTGGGAACAGCTACATATTTTTGTTATCCACTTGATACTTGCCATCTGTAGAGGAACCTAGATGTATGGATTTGTTCTGGTAGCTATTGCATTGCAACACATCTCGTCCCTCTGCCTCCCACCCCAGACTGTCAGTGGTCCTGGAGAAGTCATTGAAACAATCCAGAGTGGGATGACATCAGTCTGAAAAACAAACCCTGTAGTTTTTAGGCAAACAGCAAATATAGTCTGTGAAATATGATTGCAGTGCACATTGTGAAATGCTGTAGAATCAGTGGTGCTTTAGACATTACTGATGAGATTTTTTCTGTCAGATCCCATTTGGTGCTGTTTTCCTTGTATGGGGTTGCCAATGTGCATGAGTGTTTGCAATTTTTGGCTAATAATTTTTTCCCTTATCATCAATATTATTTTCTCTGCTGCTAGGCAGAGATTATTCAGATGCATGAATTAAGAAGCATGTTCGATCAGCAACAAAAAAGCCTTTTGACTTTTAATGCATTTCTTGCTATTTGTTGGTAAGCTATCACTGTAAGGAAAGACCCAGGATTTTCCTGAAGAAGCAGAAGCAGCAAAACGTCTCAAGTTAAATTCACTAGCAGGAAAACCTTTTGCTTGACATACTAAAGCTCTTAAAAGGCTCTCATACTTTTCAGTGCTGTCTGCAATGCCTTCTGTAAAAGGAATTGACTGCAGCATAATCTAGTAAAAATCTTTTTTACTGGAAGCTCTGCTACATGGCCAAGCAGTATTTGTGTTGTGCTCCTGCAACCAGCCTGTCTTGCTGTCTGATAGAAGTGTGTGCCACCAAATCATTACAGAACATATGTGTGTCATTTCAGTGATGCATCACAGGTTGTTGAGCCTCTAAAGACCACTGACTTCAGTGAAGCTCTAAATTAATACACACTACAAAATAACTGGGATATCACAGGACTTGTTCAGCTGTTATTAGGATTGCCAGGTTTTTAATAGGTGTTTTAAAAAGTCATTATGAATGAAAAAAATGCTAGTTTTTCAAAATTGAATGAATTGTCACATATGTTTGCCAAAGGAAGGTTGTATCAAATTATATTCATTGGCTCTCTGGTGTTCTGCTTTTTGGACAATAGGAAATCAAATTAATCTCTCTTTAAATCTGTAAAAACATTTCCTTTTAAGGCACTTCAAAACAGAAATAGTGCCATTGTAAAGCCAACCAGGCTTAAGGCTCAGCTTGATCAGTTTAATAAATGGGAAATATGAGATGATTGCCTGTGATAGCAGGGAATGAATTTGATACTCATCAGAGACCTGAGAAATCCCTTCCATTCTGCACTCCTCTATGTCTATATCATATCTATTCACTGATTTGACTGAGCAAGGAAAATTTCATTTTAGAGTAGTGAGGCATATAAAAACTATGTGAATATTGTCATTTCCAATTGCAGGGTGACCATCCTGCAGAAGGACGTGAGTAACATAGGGATTATTGAGATGTAAAGAGAATATTAACTTGTGTATGTGTGTGTGTGTGTGTGTGTGTGTGTGTGTGTATATACACATACATATATGTGTGTGTGTCTATATATATATATATATATATGCATAAGATGAAATTATTTTTGCATACTTTTTTTTTTGTGTTTAGGTGGATGATGATTTAATGTAAGGTTTCTCTCCCCCTGTATTACTGATAATGGCAGTGCACCAAGTACAGGGCTATTGTGAATTACACAAACCTCTCACCTAATTATTTGTGCATATCTATATGTATGCTCAAGAGAGAGCAATGCCTGTTTTTCTATTCAATATTTTTTTGGGTTTCCCCCATGTTGTCTTTGTAACTGCTCTTCAGACTTGATTGAAAATTGCCATTCTCTGGAGATTTGGCCAGTTAATCAAAAAGTGAGAACATTAGCACAAAAGCCTGATGCTGGTGGATTTGTGCTAGTTAAGACACAGGAAAAGAGGTCTCTTAGGAGCTGTTTCCCATCAAGTGTGATCATACACAGAGAGAGAGAACCTACTTTATGTTGCAAGAGCCAAACAAACATTTATGAAGCACAGCTGCCAGGAGACTAATAGCGAGTATGTCTCTTCTTCCATCATCATTACAGAGAAGTGCAGGAGACTAAAAGGGGAAATATGAAGGGAAGGGCATATTTTAATAGCAAAAGCTTTATTTTATTTGTGCCTTGGCTGAGGAAAAAAAAATATTGTCAGGAGCTTGTCATTATGGATAACTTGTCCTTCTCTGCAGTAAAATCTAAAGCACCTGTTGGTTGTTGGATCCTTTCAGTTTGGGATTTACAGGACTTACACTCACTGTGCTAAAATTTAAAAAAACTAAATGGTAGAAAACAAACAAGCCAGTGTCTGATGCTCCCTGGGAAGGTGAATCTCCCTGTGATGCTCACTGAGTCAGTGCTGTCTCCAGCCAGGTCTCAGGCCCCACAGCCACTGCTGAGGGACTGAGCTGGCTGAATACCATACTCAGAGATGGTATTACTAAAGATAATTAAATTAAATTATTACAGCTTATCAGTATTATATCAGCTCAATAATATCTGAAGTTTATATTGGTCATATTCTTGAAGGAGGAATGTATTGAACAGAAATGAAATTGGAATTTCAGCTTCACTTTGAAAATGAAGTTGTGGATTTACTGGAGGCAGGAGCTGATATTTTGGTAATGGATATTAAAATTTCCAGTAAGGCAGGGATAACTGTGCTGGTTTTGGGCTTTGGAAATTACGCTAGGCAGATTTAATTCAGAAATTTTCTGAGAAAATGTAATTAAAATAACTGTTTGGGTTCATATATATTGGTTATGGTTCTGTTAACAAGAATACTGCTGCCATTCCTTAACTCTGCAGATTTTGTAATCCTAAGTGGTGATAGAGAGACTGTCTTCAAAAATAAAAACCCAATTTGCAATTTTTCATATGTATTTCATTAACATTGTGCAGGTGAACTGTGAAATAGACCATTTTATAGGTAGAACTTTTAGCACTAATAGTCCATTTTGAGCAGTTAAGATAATTTTTCAGTTTTTGAGTCATTAATTTTATTACAAACTTAGAAAAATAATGATTTCTTTTTATTTTTCAAGCAGTGGGAAATTTTACTCTGAGCACATCAAGATGTGGAGAAACACATTGGAAGAGATGCTTTAAATTTTCCTCTGTGCTATAAAGATGAAAAGATCTTTTAATTACTCTTATTTCAGTTTTGGAAGAAAAACACATTCTGTCTTTAGTAGCTGTACATTAAAAATTATATTTTTTGTTTCAGCAGATAGCAGTGGTTTTATGTAGAGAAAAGAAACCTTCCACTTTTGGGAACTTGCTCAAGTTAGTTTTTTCTGAGAAATATCTGCAGTAATATCCAAGTGGGTTCACAGAAACTTTCTCTGTTAAATGTCCTTTTCCTTGTTTACCTCATCCAGGTCAAATTTGCCTTTCAGAAGAAAACTGCTTTCCAAATAAAGAAATAATTGCTTGATGCAAAGATTTTCACAGCTAGTTAGTTACTTTTTGTAGTAAATCAGAATTTTAAGTCAAACCCCTCTGCAGGTGTCCAATTTTTCTCTCTGTTCACTTCAGTGTAAATCAAAATCTGTGTTATTTTGAGAAGAAAAGAGAGTCTGATTACTGTAATATTAAAGATTTTTAAAAGGGTACATCATACATCTGTTGATCATGGCAGTGATGCTTTCATTAGGATTATGATTGCTCCTCTAAGCACCTATTTATGGGCACATGCATGTTTCTGATACAGATCTGTCTGCTGCCCAGGAAAAGCCAGACAGAGGCGTGTGGGAGCTGCTGTTTCTTAATTGCTTGGATAACTGACAGTCAGTGTGGTTCCAAAACTTGCTGTGCTTATGATTCTCAAAACAAAAGGCACAAAATGTGGATGTGGTGGTGCCAGATAGCATCTGTTATACATAGCTTTTGATTTGCAGTTTCTGATTTGTTATACCCCAAGACTGGAAGGTGCACAGGAGGCAGCTAAGTTGGCTCTTTGCTTCGACCTGGCTGCACTTGGGGTCAGGCAGAGGGATGCTCCTCTCTCTGGCAGGAAAAGCCTCCAGACCACCAGGTGGGACAGAAAGAAAGGAAACAGAATGTCCAACAAATGGAGAGGCCTAGGTCTGGTGGGAACAAGAGCCAAAATACTCTCAGGTTTGGGAAGAAGGGTTTGTACAAAGATCTAGCTCAAGTGTTGCACAGGGCTGTGTCCCAGGAGGACACTGAAGGCAGGTCTGTCAAGAGCAAGCCCAAAGGACTGCTGCAAACACTGAGTGGGGCAAGGGGAGTTCTGTTTACAAAATTGAAATAGTCAAGAGAAAAGCTTTTGGGACTAAAAAGTGATGAAGTGTAGGACCCAAGCGTTACTAAATGAGTGATGCTTGCATTGCAGATATATAGATGACTGCTGAAATGACACAGCATAAAGCCAGATATTTATTTTTTGGCAGAGGCATATCTACAAATAGATAGGATGTTATTTCAATCTCTTCTTCTGTGTGTCTGTGTGTATATATGTGTGTGTATATATATGTATGTATGTATGTATGTATGTATATACTTAAATGTTTGCTTGGAAAAACCACACGTGCAAATTTGTCAAAAACCATATTATTAGCAAAGTCATGTTCATCTGTGGTGACCTTTTGTCAAAAGTGAGATTCAAACTTGGGTTTCATCAGCAACTCTGATGAAAATAGTTCTCTTTAGGCTAGTAATAGCTTCATTGCAATAAAAATACACAGTTTTCTTCAACCAGCAATGTCCCTAACTTCAAACCAAGAAACCCATTGTGACAGTGATTTGCAAGATGCTGTATGAAACAAGGTGTGGAATACCTTTTTTTGGTATGAAACAACATCAAATGTTCTGATTTTCCTTTATAAACCTTTTTGCATGTGACTTTAGAATTGGCATGGATATTTGAGTATTTATTTAATTTTAAACTTTATGCAGCAGTGCATATAAAACTTCAACTGAAATTAGTAAATATACATTTCTAGGCAGGTTCAAGATGCTGGTTAACCTTTGAAATGTGTTACTTACCTTGTGCTTAACAGAGGGAGATGACAAGGAGGTGCATATTAATGCTTCTTGAGACACAGGATCATCAATCTTCCAAGATTTGCCCCACAAAGCATGCTGCTTTCCAGGGTGCAGAGGGCATGTCCATAGCCCATGGAAGCCTGGTGCATCCAGCCTCCTGCTTTTGCAGATTCCCTGTGGAAATCTCAATTAGACATTACCAACTGTCTTTGCCTGCCTTTAACATCTCTTCAATACTTTAATAAGTTGTCTGATTCTGTGTGCTAAACTCATAGCCTATCATGTCTTCTTTCACTGACCTGATTGCTCTGGCTCTGTCTGTGTTTGAAGCCTACTGTTCACACTCTGTAATATTTTCTTTTTGATTACATGGGTATTTGAAAGTGTAAGCTTCCAATAATTAACATACACATAAGAATGGGTTTAGAGCTTCTTACTGGAAATCCTTGAATTACCCTGATCTAAATTTGAAAGTACAGCATTCACAACTTTGACATTAAAGTTATACATTTGGTGAATAACATATGTACTTTTTGGAAAGTGAAATTAAAAATAAAATAAATTGGTTAGCGTTAGAGCCTCACGTTGCTCTTTGATGTCAGCCTTCTCTGGCAAGCTATTAATAAAGGCTGTGATAAAATGTTTAAAAAGCTCTTGGTACTTCATGGATTTACAGAAGCTGCATTTTCTTATACTGTTTTTAAGTCTTTGCAAATGAGTCTCAGTGATCTGCCTTGTGTGCTCAGTCAAGCCCCCTGCCCAGGGAGAGCCTGGGAGGAGTTTCCCCAAACACTGCTGACCATCAGCTGATTTTGTGCTTTGCTTGTCAACCTTCTAAAAAAATGCTGACTGTGATAGCTTCTGTAGCATGGGTTTTATAACTGTAGGAGAATTATGATATAACACTGGTCAAACTATAAATATCATTGCAAAAATGTTTAAAATGAACAAAACCAATGTAGAACTGTTTCAGACAGTTGTGGAAGCATTTCCACTGCACATGTGGTAACTCCAATAATCATTACTAAAATGAGTTATTAAAATTAAATGTAGGTTTAAATTTTTTTTTTTTTTTTTTTGGTTTTTTTAATTATCTAGGATGAAGATCGAACAGAGGAGGACAACAGCAGAGTTGAGCCTGTTGGACATGCAGACACTGGTTTGGAGAATGCTACCAATTTTTCCCTGGAGTAAGTTACTGGCAGAACATATTGTTTTAATGAGTCTTAAGATTGAGCACAAGCTAGTGAAGTACTAAGAATAATATGAGTGATACTACTCTAAAGAAAGTGGGGCAATCTTTTTTAGGTCATGTGTCATTTTGGTTTTAAAAATGGATCTTTTAAAAGCAGATTTTAAACAGTTTAAAAAGCTTGTATTAAAGATGAGCATTGGAAACTTGACATTTATAAGTGCTGATGCTACAGTAGATTTTCTGCCTCAGAGAATATGCTTATTTGATGGAACTTTGAAAAGTTGACAGAAGGAATAGGGGTCAGTGCTAGTACAAATAGATCAACAGGCAAGAATTTCAAAGGGGAAAATCTTAATTCCAATTACTGGTTCACAGTCTCTAGGAAGATGTGTCACAGTCACAAGTTGTGTGGTCAAAAACCTCGTAGTTTCAAATGGATCAAAACTGGTGTTTTGTTAGCTCCACCTAATTAAAAAATACAATCACTGAATGATATTTTATGTAGTCAAAAGATACTGCAAACTTGACCTTTTGCATTTCATTGGAAAGAACTGATCCATACCTTGTTATGGAGTTAATGAGAAAATATCCCTTCTAGCCTTAAATTAAATCTTTTAAATTTATTAACTTAAATTTTAAATAAAATTAAATCTTCTGCTCCTGCTATTTTTGAATTAAATTATGAATTAGGTACAGAGGTTTTAAATGTTAGATAAAGATCATGGTGACATCTATTAGGCTGTAGAACATGCATTTTACTTGGTTCCATTTACAAAATCTGTTACATTGTAAATTCCAAATGCTGTTTCCTAAATAGAATTTGCAGAACTTCTGTCAAATGTAATGCTTCCTGGTGTTGCTTTTAAGGAACTTATTGACTTCTTATCATAAGCTACTTCATTTATGTTTTGTTTTGATCTCATACTTCTTTGCATGTTTGTTTGAAGCAGTTGGCCCAAACTTCTGAGAAAATCAGAAAGCCAGATTGAAAGAATCTCTCTTAGGAAGCTGTAATTTCTTTCTTTTTTCTGTTTTAAAAATTTAACATTTGAATTTGGGATAGAATTTTTTTTTTAAAGAAAAAGTGTAAGAAAAATTAGTGCAAAGATGTTAAATGTGCATTTTGAACAAATGAAAAATTACTGACTCAAGCACTAGAACAAGCTAAATGGTGTATGCTGGACATGGAAAATAAGTGGGGTTTTAAAAAAATTTAAACAGTGTTTCCACTTATTATGTGGTTCCAGATGCATCACACAGGTTCTCACTTGTTCTCTTTTTTAACCCTTAATTTTCTTCTAAGGTAATAGCAAAGTCAGAAGAAAGTTGATCATAGAGAATCACAGGCCTACCAATAGCAAACCATGTCTTTTAGAGTTCCCTTTGGAGGTCTGAGGAGTTGCTTGAATCCTGTGAGCTGCTCTGCACACTAATTAATGACAGTTTAGCCTTAACATACAGTGAGAAGGAATTAAGTCAGCCTGTACAGAAACTGCACATGGAGCAGTATGGAATGCTGTATTGATCTCAGTGTTAAAACATTGCTCCATGTCTGAAGAATCACACCTTTTTGGCTGAAGTCTGTCAGCTCTCCTGTTGTTGCACTACTTTCTTGAGCTAACACTGACAATAAGGATAGAGACTTTCCATTCATGTTGTTTAAAAATCAAGGTAAAAATTCAGACACCAATTGAGGCATTCAGCAAATGTAAAAGCTACCTTAAAATACATTTAGAAAATTTTATGTAGGACAAAAGTAAAACAAACTGTATCCCAGGACTTGTGTTGACTTCCCAACCATATGTGGTCTGGTAATTCTCAAATTACAGATTAAGAGCTGCAAGCTTTCATGATGGGCCACCATATGATCAAGAGCTTATTGAAGGAAGTAGAAAATCTTTTACTACTATCACAGGGAATTTGTCTTGCTCTTTGCTCCATTTTGAGATTAAATTTTATTTGTATTCTTATGAGGAACAAGCTTTTCAATGATCTGTTTGTATATATATCTAGTGCCAGGAAATAAGGAAAAAGTATGTAATGCTAGAGAGAAGCATAAGCTGCAAATTTAGATTGTGGCTTCTGTTCAGATCTCTCACTTCCAGTTTGACTGAGAGGTTTGGCTTTTGCATATTTTCTCATTTGTGTATTTATAGCTCTTTATGGTTCATGGGCCATATTCCACCTTTCCAGATGTGGGCATGTTTCAAACACATTAATAGATTTGGTCTAAATCTCTTGCTACAATTTTTACATGTCTCTTTCTGAACCTGTATTTTCTTCTGCTGCTTTTTTCCTCACTACAGCAAAATTTATAATTGAAAAGTAGATACATGGTTGCTTCAGGGGAGGTCTGGTTGGTTTTGAATGTTACAGTTAAAACTTACTTTAGAAGCTTAGTAAGGAGATGCAGGAATCTTCCAGTAAAAGAAATGGAATTACAGTAATACAGATCAATGTGTTTTTAAACTGGAGGATTTAGCCAATTAAAAATTTAATAATTCTCATTTGATTATGAGGTAGTTATGGGAAAGCTAATGTAAAAAATTTAGCGTTGGCTCTAAGATAAAAAAGTAAAGCATGCTAGTGCTATGATGAGCTTTCAGGTTTCTGAGGAAAAATTGTGTGTGGCATTTAAGGTAATTCTACTCAATGGGCAGTTTAACTTTAGAATAAGAAAGAAATAAAGCACTATGCATGCAGTGATGATAATGGGACCTATTTTTATGTATTCAGCTAAATTTAAAAAAAATTATATTTTTCTTGGTTCTATTAATTGAAGTATTTTTGATGATTGATCTCCTTTCATGCCATCAGATTAATCTTCAGGTACGTAGTGTTCAACAATGCTTTCATCACCATGACTTGGCTTCTGGAATGGTTTTGTTTTTGTGTGTATGTTTGTGTGGGGTTTTTTGGTTCCTTCACAGTCCATGTTCACATTCCCTCATTGGTCATTGTCTCACAGTGATATGGTAAAGCTCGTCGAGGTCTCCAATGACGGCGGGCCTTTGGGAATCCATGTAGTGCCTTTCAGTGCCCGAGGCGGAAGGTAACGTATCGTGTGGGATTTTCTTTGCCTTCTGATTTGCTGTGCTTTCTCTTGGTTGTGTTAATTTCTGTCTTGTGTGCCTTTGCCCTCTGTAGAATATTGTCTGTTTTTCAAGAGGCAGTCTCACTGTTCAGGAAAGGAAGAAATGCAAGTTTACTGGCTCTGTGCTTAGAATGGATTCCATAGTTCAAAGGCTCTGCTTAGAAGGAGTTAGAATTGGGTGTTGTAATCTTGGGGTAAATTGAAGGATAAAAACATTTCCTTTTGAACTCCTAAAATTATTAACTTCTGACCTAATTCAGGTGGATATTTGTGCAACATTTCCCTGTGTACTGTTTAAACCACAAGTTTTCAAATAACAGCAGGAGTCTAAACCAGAGGTGTCGTACGCTTTTGCTTGTAAGAGTAGGAGAGAAAACAATTGCCACACTTTCAACATTTCCTGTTGCCCCATCTGTTGGGGTTAAAATGAAATAGCAAAACCAGTTGAAACATTCTGGTTTGGGAAAAGTGAACCTGCCTTACAGGCTGAAACTCCTGAAGTTCGATTACATACTCACAAAAAAAAAAAGAAAGGAGTTTGCATTAAAAAATACAATGTGGGGGATGTTATTAATTAACAGAATACATAATCCTTAATGCTTAATTTGCTAATGCAGAGGTTTAGTGTTTAGTGTCATGAAAATCTCAGAAAAAAAAAGCTAAACTTTTGTATAATTAGTGATGGATTTGAAAATTTAAGTACCTTGAGAAATGATAATTTTTCAGCAATATATGCAAATTTTACACTGTGGTTGCATATTTTAAGTACACATTGTATTTTCTCTCTTAAAGGGGAACAAATATATGTATCTTAAAAGTAATCTTTGCACATGAAAAGGGATGTTATAGTCTCGTGTCTGTTGTCCCAGTAGCAATTTCAATTTTATAATTAAAAACTAACAAATTAACAAAATTAATTTGCTATACAAGTGTATCTCTCAAATATTAATATGCTATTTTCAGAAATACCTAGAGTGTTTTAGGTATTTTTCCTTCTATAGCGAATATCTTCATGGGATTTTAAACACAGTCTAAGAGCTTTATTTGCACTTGTTACTTGAAACCCAATGCTTTCATAGCCTGAAGAGTATGAACTGTTCATACACTGACATGCATTATGAGAAAATGTACTTTGTCTTACTTTAAAGCTACTTTTTCTAAGGACAAAAAGTATTAAGAGCAAACTTCTGTTAAGTGGTGAATTCTTCTCTTCATAATCTGAAATTCAGTATATTCAGAGTGGGGATGGAAAGGCCATGAGTGAACTGTACTTCAAACATAAGTCAGAAGTAAATCTGATCGAGTTAGAAATGGTTGAAATGTTCACACAGTTATCTGGGATTTCAGCAGTGTGAAGGCCAAGGAAAAGACTGGTTTAAGAATGTCAGCTGCCTACTAAGTACTTGTTTAATAATGCTGATGTTAAAATATGTATTTGGACATTTTGAATAAGAATTTTAACTTGAGTAAAATTTGCTTCCAGCCTGTGAATGTGGTTGTCAAGTCTGAGGCAAAGCTTAAACTGTTCATACATAATGAGACCATGTTAAGGAAAAAAGCCATAAACACAGAAATAAAATATGTAATTAAAAAAAAAAAGAAATATAACTATGTCATGCAAAATTATATGATAAAGTTTTACTGCAGGAAAGCCAGTTTTAAATATAAATGTTTCAAATCAGGACATACTGGGAAAGCAAACTCTATTATAAAGGAAATAATTTTTATACTAAAATGAATCCTCCTTTTTTTCATACTGCTAGAACTCACTTCATTGAAAAATGGACCATATGTGTAATTGCTGAGTTTTTTGACCCCCTACAAAATAATCTGCTGAAGAGGGGAGACACTTGGTCCCATGTCTTAAAAGTGCAGAGGAGCAGAGTTGGGGAGGATCTAGAATATTTCCAAAAGTTTTCTGCCATGCCCTGTGTGTTCTAATGAAGGAAAAGCAGAGTTCATTGCTTGGGATTGGTTCTAGTGTGCTGTGCTGCTGCTTTACTGTCTGCATACCCACATCTCTGCATGCTTTCAGGTAGGATAAACAAATTTTTCTCCAGCTGCCTCCAGTGTGGACAGGGAGGGAACACGCTCAGGTTCAGGTTTGAAGCAATTGGTTGGGATTTGATTAATTTTTTTTCCCCTCCTGGTTGAGACACTCTTGTTTCTCCTTTTGCTAGATTCAGAGGGAGAGCAGATGCATGGCAGGGATCTTCTGCTTCCTACTTATTTCTCACTGTAGCACATGGCTGCTCTTTGTTCCTCCCCTGGCTGCAAAAAATAATTCTCCCTGCTACAATCAACCTACAACTCCCTGCTTATAATAACTTGATCAGGGGATGTGCTTAGTACAAACCTAATTATAGAAAACCAAACACAGGACTGAGTAAAGATTTAGGGGGATGTCCAAAAAGACGTCATTTGTCATATAGATTAGTCCACTGTCCCACTGTTGTTTTATATTTGCTTGCTCTTCAATTCCAGTTATGCTGTGTTTTCAGTTACTTTTCTTATAGTTCCTTTCTCCTGCTTTTGAAAATGTTACTCAACAGGCAATGGTTATTAAATCAATAGCTTGAAAAAGTATTATGCAATTCACCTTTTTTTCTCTATACAATAAGGAGCCTTCTCCCACCAACAAATTTATACCAGAAAATCTCTCCTTAAGGAAACACTTCAAAACTATAAAAAATATGTGCCATAACAATGTTCTTTACTTCTGTTGAGAAAATATTTGACTTTTTCATGGTCTTTTGGGGATTTGGAATAAGAATATTCTTAGTACTGACTTTTGATCTTGAACAAAATCTGTAAAGGTCTCTGCCTCGTCTATATAGATGCTGCAAATTATTTCTGTTTCCAGTAAAACTGAGACTTTTTCAAAATGAAAACCCTGGTATTTCTCTGGGAAAAGTACTATTGATTTGTAAAGACATGGTAAAACTTAATTCTATGTATGTTTCTTTGTTATCCTTCTGGTTTTGCCTCTAGAAATGTGTCTGTCTTTTATTGGCCTATTTGATCATATGATTTTGTTAGCAGATTTTATTCACCTTATCAAAAGGGAGGAGGGTATACATATTCATCACCTTATGGTTATGCATTTTTTAAGGATAAAAGTTTTGTTTGCAAACCTGCTGGCACATTTTTGCAATGGCATAGATGCAGTGCTGAGCAGAAAAGGAGGCATGAAAATGAAAGTAGAATAAAGGAAGAAGAGAAGGCAAGTAGGAACGTGTTCAGATAAGAGTAGAAAAAAGAGGGAATGAATGAGAGAAATTTATGAAAGGAAAGAAAATTCTAACTCTGTGCAAATTACCATACCACCAATCCTTCCTTCTTATTAGGTGCTCAGAGACAGGAGCAAACAGTCCCTTAAGAATCTCATTTGAGCAGCCTGGATGATGTGGGATGTTCTGTTGATGTTTAAGTGAGGATGCACCAAGTTCTCTGAAAGCTCAACAGTAATTATAGCCTAATTTACCAATTTATGGCCTCTTCTGCTTTTGAAATCTCAAGCTCTATACCTTAGCTGCTCTTCTGAAATCCTGCCATGTCTGTCTTTGGAAAGAGATGCAATTGACACAAGGAATATATGAGAGAACATCAGAAATCTCTGTGAATAATGATATGGAAATCAGAGTCCCATAGTCCCAAGTCTACTCTGAAGTCTACTTAGGAAAGCAGAACTGAAAAGGATTTGGATATTCATCTGAAAACCCCACAATGAACATCCACTAATAAGTATCAGACAAGTTACTTTGATACAGACAGGTATGCACAGCTCTGCCAGTTTTTGTTCTGTTGAAATATGCCACAAAATCCACGATTAACTGTACATCTAAAACCTGCAGCTAAAAATGTTTTTTGTTATATATCTAAATGTCTTAAAATATTAGGAAATCTCAAAAGAAAGGAAAAAAGGAGAATTTTTGTCAGTTTAAATGACAAATTTAGCAGGTTTGGTTAAAAAGCAAGAAAAGCCTCAAATGAAGGTGTGTGTTTAAACATACACAAACCCTAACTACTCTTACTAGAAATCTAGAAATTTGAAGGTTTTTTTATACTCTTTCTTTTTTAATTGGAAATAGCCGTAATTTTCAAGGGTTTATAAATTCACCTCATGTGTCACTGTAAAAATTTTAGTCTTGTACTCAAGGTACAAAGAAAACGAAAGTAATATCTAATGGCCATTGTTTATAGTGAGAGTCCACAATATTGCCTTCAAGGTGCCTGTCTAGTGATCATATTCTCTTTGATCAAGTAGGAGGTCTTTGCTGTCTGCCTCTCCATTTATTCTTCTGCATTTTCAGCCTTTTAAGTCTCAAAGGTAGCCATGGCTTTCAAAAACATATGTATGGGGAAAAATTCTCTGTGGAGTGAATGTATCATTCCCTCACTCTTGTATCTGAATTCAAACTGTCTGATCTCAGCCTTTAAGAAGTTTTATAAGCATAATTTGAAGTATTAGTCAAGCTAAAAAGCTGAGGAGTGATTACCAAAGATTGGGAATTGGTTCTGTACTTCAGGCATGAAATTTATATGCCTCCACAGTAGTGCTGTGATGTCAATATTGGGTAAAGGACTTGATGTTCAATTTAGCATTGAGTAGCCACAATAATTTAACTTGAACAAATAAGCCAATTTGCCTACTCTGACCTCTGAATCTAGGAATTTTATACTATGTGTATGGTCTTGTAGAACTTTTCAGAGATCTTTGTAAGCATGAAACTGCTGCACATCAGCTTTTCAATCAATCCTTATTTTTGTACCTTAATCTAGTTTTTGCCTTTTCATGTTAGCGACTTAACGTAAACATTTAAATTGGCTATTTTCTATTCTGTCTGATTTGATTACACTACATTTAACTTGCAGGTAAATAGATAAAATAACTTCAGTTTGTACATACAATGGGCCATGATGGCCAAATCATATTCTAGATGCTCAGTGTCAGTTTTTATTTTTCTTCCACTGTCAGTTTTTATTAAGGTAAATTATCATCATTTCCATACATCTGGATGGCATGTGGAGAGTTCTCGTTTCACAAACTACCCCAACTAAGTCAGGCAATTTAGATGTCAATAAAAAAAATCACTGCTTATTTCTAGTTTTATCATTGGTTGTAATTTATACTGAGAACTGAAATGTTAACACATGTAGCTGAGTTTATTTTAATAGTATAATTAGAGTAATGAACCTCATGGAAATACAGTGGTGCAAATGCTAATATAATCTCAGCTGCTTACATTCCCAATTAGGTATTTAAAATAAATACAAAGATTGAGCTCTGTGCTTTGGCAGTTTCCCTTCTGTTTCTGTGTCAGCTAATGTTAGTCTAAAACAGCACAGGTAGAAATTTTTTATTTATTATTGTTTCAACAGGATTGTAAGCTTGCAGAGTGTTTTGCAAAGGTTCATGTGACATTTAATCTCATTCTTGAAAAGGTTGGAATTGAAAAGTTTTGTAATGGAAGAATTTGTATTTGAAACTCTGTTGACTTACTTTAACTGGACAAAATTAAGCAAATTTAAATATACTCATGCATTGGTATGCTACATGGTTGTGTTTAAAAAAATGTATATACTGATTTTGGTACTTTATACCAGATGAGTTTAGTTGCTTTCAAAATTTATGTCTTCCTAATGTAGGAAACATAATATTGAAGCTGTAGTATAACTCCACTTTTCAGGATTAATGATGGTGGCATATGGCACGGGAAAAAATCCAGTTTGTTTTTAGGTTACTGTATATTTGCAATATTAGGTCTACTCTGTTTATCTCCAGTTGCTGCAACAACACGAATTCCCAGAAAGTCTTTTTTAGAGTCACATTCTTCTATTTAGCCATAATATGCTGAGGAAATACTGTAGGAAGTTGGAAGGCTTTTGTTAATTTTTGAAGAACACACATTTTCCACAGTTCTAGTTTTCTCTGCTATGCAAACCCTCATTTGAGAAATTGTTTCTGGAAATGTGTCTAAAGGGATCTTTTGTGCCATGTGTTTTGTAAAAAATTATAAATGAAAAGGCACTGTGAGAAGCCTGGTTTCAGGTTTGACTCAGTCTGTTCATCCAGCCTTGAATTTGCTCTCAGTGACTTCAGCTTTATATGCCTTGCTTAACCTAGCTCTAACATTTGTTAAAATGCAAAATCCTCACGAGCAGCATATGCCATGTTAGAAATGAGCAGTCTTTCATTAGCAGAACTTGTAGCCTTTGTTTAATGAGATTATTTACAATTTTGACTGGTAGTTTATTTGTCTGTTCCCTTACTCTACTATTGGTTACGATTAGTAATATTTTTACCGATTTGAAAGCCTAAGTGGAATAAATTTAGGAAATGTCAAGCCATGCATAAAGGTGCATCTTGCATTAATAATTTGATATAAATTCAGAATGTGAGACAGTAGAAAGCAACATTTAAAAAAATGCTATGTCAAAACTATTGATTGATCGATTATTTTGTAATCATAAGTACATGGAGAAATTGGGATGAAATAACCACGTTATTTTGTGTTGTGTATTGTCATTATATTAACATAGATTGTTGTACTTTGTGTAGATATTGTTTTGATATTTTGGTATTTTTTATAGTTAACCATATAAACCAAACACCTCTGGTTGTTTCTTTGTATGCTCTAGTGCAAGCATTGCATGCACATGCACATTCTGAATTGTCTTTGGGCATTGCAGAGGAGTGCACCTGCATCAAAGAGCTCTTGGGCATCAAGTGAAAGAAAAGAAGAGTAGATACAACTCCTTTCTTTCTTGCTCAAATATTTTGTTGGTTTTCTCTTAAATGTAGCATTCCCTATTTTATAATTTCCTTTGCCTATCTCTTCCCCATTTAGAGTTACAGTAGCTTCACTTTGTGGCTCAAAGACAGTCTCCCCAAAAGAAATTCATCAGCTCACAAAGTGAAGAAGTCGCAAACTTGTTTTCTAACACATCAGTTTTCTATGTGTCAAAACTATAATTCTGATAAAAATAGCACAGTGAAGCCATACAAGTAGTTTTCATTTTTACTATTAATATAACTGTTAGTTTGGTTCTTCATGGAACTATCAAACCATCCATAATTTCTTTAAAATTACTTATCAGTTTTAAAAATCTGAGACTGCCTTCAGCACGTTTTTTTGGTGAACAGAAGGAAAAAAGGGATTGAATCAATATTTTAAAGTTGGTTTTGTTTTACTTCCTGTGACTACATAATGTAATAATGAGTAATTGTAGTACAACATGGTCATTAGGTTAATGTGCCACTGTTGTGGACTTGTAGAGTTTCTTGTCATGCAAATGTCTGACTCAAGCTTCATATGATGATTTGTGTTGTCAGAATTTATGGGTTTTTTTCTCCTCATGGTCTGTTTACATTTACAGATCCTTGCAACATCATATCTTAATGTCTCTAGGTGGTTCCAAAATGGAAATACTACTAGGACCATTTCTCCTACTCCTTCATCTGCTTTGTGGGAGAAAATGTATGACTATTCTGTAAAAAAAACTGTATTATTTGCTTATGCTGGTGATAAATTGGTAAATGAAGAATTGAAAGTGGAAGAAATAAATTAATTTTGCTTTTTGGACCTGTTTGATGAAGTGCTCAAGTGAGTACATAAGCTTTGAGCACTTAAGGAGTCCTTTTAAGCACCACTGACTGCTCGTTTACTCTGAGGTATTGTGTGTGAATGGAAGTGCTGTGATCACTGAAAGGTTTCTGCTTAAAAGTCATCTGTGGTCTTCCAATTCCTGCTGATTTGGACCAAGTATTTTTCTCGCCATGCCTTGAAATGAATTCTGAAAACAGTAATGCTGTTGACTTGGCTGATGTGAGTTTGACCCACTGATCCCACATCCTGTGGGTTTTCACTGTGAAGCTGATCTTCTTTAAAAAAAAAAAAAAAAATCAAGTGCAGTGTCGATGCAAGAATAATTCTGAAGATTGAGTTCTCCTTCAGGTAGAGAGTTCAGGTATAGAAACATCACTGACTTTGCAAACTATCCTGCCAGTACCTCAGAAGTTCTTTCTTCAGGATCCTTTTTCATAATTTCAGGTTGAATATTTGTTTACCTTTTCTCTGTAAATATGTCGTTAAGATGATAACTGTGAGTAAGCGTGATACAGAGGGGACAAACTCATTGGGCAAAGACTATCAAATGGAAATTTTCTATAGTCAATTAATTTAAGATAAGATTCTGAATTTAGAAAGAGCATTTAAATTATTAATTTCATCTTTTTTGTTTTATTAAAAATGTTAAGATTTAAAAATAAAAGCAGTTGGTCTTCATGAAATTATTGAATTCTCTATCCATCCCCTCATTACAGGCTGCTTATTACATGAGGTGACCCCATGTTTCACTTGGATAGAATGAGTAGTGAAAGCTGTGGCATTCTCTTCTAGTTCAGAAATTCAAATTTTAAGTTAAACCTAATCAGCTTCAGTTAACTAGCAGAAAAGATATCTTTTCTCAGATGTATGGTGGTTCTTGGAGCTTTTACTACACAGAAATCTTGGCCCTTTTCAAGAATGGATGTGCTCTCATCCCACAGCCTGTTCATTCTTACTTTTGACATGTTTGATACACCTAGGCTTTTTGTTTTATGGAAAAGGGATAATAAATCAGATAATTCTTGAAGTTATTTGAAACTGTGCTATCCTACTTCGAGGTAAAGATGGTTTAAAATATAGTTTCTGTAGTGATCATGGTAAAATAATAAATCAGTAGGATTTTCTATGTTGCAAATTATTCAGATAGTAATAATTAATAATGTTAATGTTCCAGAACCCTGGGGCTGCTGGTGAAGCGACTGGAGAAGGGTGGAAAAGCTGAGCAGGAAAACCTTTTCCATGAGAACGATTGTATTGTCAGGATTAATGACGGAGACCTGCGGAACAGGAGATTTGAGCAGTGAGTGTTCTTACCGCATGTTACATTGCATTATTTGATTTTTAGCACCTTGGAATAATTTGAGGAAGGTAAGGAAGAAACCTCTAAGCTTGCCTTTCTAATAAAGAAAACATACACTTTGGGACATCAGTGGCTTTTATATAGACAGACTAAAAAAACCCCAGGATAATTATTATCATTAGAGTATGTGCAGTTCTCTTTTGATTGTTTTTGTACATAGTAGACTTTTTCTTCTTATATTGGTAATCTGTTTTTCTTGAAATTTTGATATGACTTTTGCTCTTATATTTGCACTATCAAT
Organism: Serinus canaria; assembly: GCF_022539315.1. Classification (NCBI taxonomy): domain Eukaryota; kingdom Metazoa; phylum Chordata; class Aves; order Passeriformes; family Fringillidae; genus Serinus; species Serinus canaria. The sequence goes on from NC_066315.1 coordinate 13,858,557, forward strand.
ATAAATGGACAACATGAGGACTTTATTTTTAACATTTTAAAAATATGTGATTTCTTGATTGTGTGAGAACTAAAGGTGCTGTATATGTAGAAACACCCTGGAGAAATTTGAGATAGAAATATTTGCTTAGTGGTTGTCTGGACTTGGTACAATCTCAAAATGAATCAGAAAGACTTTTAAGCGGGGATTGTAGTTCACACTCAGGTAAGAGAAAGAGAAAAATAGAAAAGAGGTATGCAGGTAATGAGTGATTTCATGGATGATCATATTGTTCTGAAATTCGTAACACACTGAGGGCCAAATATAATTTGTTCTGATCATCTTTTATTTAATATATATTTGGATTGTGGCTTTAATTTCTTTGACTCAAACCTGAATTGAAACATCATCCTGTACCATATGGTTGAAAGCAGCTTGTCTCTGCTTGTTCTAAGGTTCTGGATCTCAGTTTGTAAAGACTGTGAAGAGACCTTGTTGTCTTTGTATACTTTGGATTGTGACCTTGAAGACCAGTGTCTGTCTGTACAGGACTGAGCATTTTTTCCCCATCTCTTAATGCTGTATTCTGACACACTACCAGCTGAAAAAAATTGAATTGTAAGCTAGACTGGTTGCAAGACTCCATATAATTATAAAATTGTGGAATACCTAGTCTTTTATAATTAGTCATTTTCTTTCTAATAATTCTGTTGTCACTGTGGTAACAGTTATTGCAATTATTACAATTATCAGGGTTCAAAACAAAAGGGCACTGCAGTCCTGCTATAGAACTGTCTGCATTTCACGGCTGTGGTTAAAATTGTTGCTTTTCTGAATCCAGTATTTGCTGCATTAGTCATGAAGCATATTTAACCATAGTGTTGCCCTAAAGCAGTAAACCTTAGCGGAAAGCAGACCAAATAGGCGAGCGAACAGATTCAAGTTTTATGGTTTATGCTTGAGTGCAATGTGTCTGTCAGCTCGTGTTGCTTAATTAACATCAGTAATTATGCTTATAATATCTCGTAGTCTGCCAGTCCTAATTTGCTGATTTTCTGTTCACTTGAAAACCTAGAGCACAGCATATGTTCCGCCAAGCCATGCGTACGCCGTTCATTTGGTTCCACGTGGTCCCCGCGGCGAACAAGGAGCAGTACGAGCAGCTGTCCCAGAGCGAGAGCGTCTTCTACTCCAGCCGCTTCAGCCCCGACTCCCAGTATGCCGAGGGGAAAAGCATCAACAATTCTGGACTTCACACCTTACAGAGAATGTCTAGAGTGGGAAACCACTCTGACCAGACAGACTCCTACTCACAGCTACCTCATAGCGTCAACTCATCAGGGAAACCACCCTCCGGCCTGGTACCGTCACCTCAGAAAGTTCTCACCTCCACTGCCAACAGTGGCTATAACACCAAAAAGATAGGGAAGAGGCTCAGTATACAGCTAAGGAAAGGTAAGGCACCAGTGTGCTCCTCGTGCAGCAGGAGATGTGTGTGTAGGGTATGTGTGTGTGCCCAGTGCTGCTGTCCTGGGCAGGAAGGCTGGCAGGAGCACCGGGAGTGCTATGGGATAATTTTTGCAGCCAAGGCACTGAGTTGTCCCTGAGAGCAGGCCCAGGACACCCACCCTGCCTTCAGCATGTGCAGCATGCCTGCAAAAGGCCATTTTGAGGAGTGCTTTAGCATTTTTTTCTGTTTCTCAGCTAATAAAGTAGTGCAGTAAATGCCTCCAATTCTGTTGGCTAAGACCCAGGGAGTGGTGAACTATTTAATGTAAACAACTAAGCAAAAATGGCCCATGTTCTGCACTTCACAGTTAAGACTTTTGAAATTGAGTTTTGCCTTTAGATTTTAAGAGTGTTTTGGATTCACTTGGTAAATTGGACATTCTAATTTCCAGCTAAAGCTTTAATTTTTTTCCACTGAGATGTTGAAACCTTTGGTCGAGATGTAATGTGATATTTCCTGTCTTGGCCCTTATGCTAATATAATTTGAATGGGGGTGTGAGACACTATTTTAAGTAGTGTGTGCTTATCTCAACATCTGTGTTATATGTGCACATGTAGATGCTTTGGTACATCCATGAAATTTTTATGATGTGAGAAAATTTGGTATTTTTTTGTAGTTAATGTGTAGATGCTTTTAAGATAGTTGGAAGTATAATAAAATGACATTTAGATGGCAGTATTCTTAGCTCTTGGGAAATGATTTTTTTAAAGGATTATACATGCTGTAAACTTTATGGTATTCAAATGAACATGTTTAAGATTAGCTGTAATTTGGTCTCTAGCAACAAGAACAGTAATTTCATTACACAGCAGAAAGTTTACCCATATGACAGTATTCTCCATGAACTTGGGGTGCATTCTCCGTAAGATACTCTGAAGTGCTTAATGATGTTATTTATTAATAACCTTTTTATTGAAAGACATTGAAGACAGTGCATTGACTGGTAGAGATTTTACAGTTTCACAGGTACCAGGCTACTTGTCACATTATCATTATGCTTTCCTTTCTATGAACTTCGTATGAACTACCAGATTGCTTCTTTCTGGTTGCTGAATTTTAAGCTCTACAAACTTGCATGACATAAGGTTGAGTTGACAGTTTGCTTCTGTTGTTGATGCTCCTTCAAGAATTTCTCTAGGCCATCAGCTCAGATCAGCCTACTTGGAAAAACTTGCAGTTATTGGTTGAGTAAGGAATCGGTGTGCTTATAAATATGCTCTCAGTCACTACAGTGATTTTTACCTGGGTTTTTTGTGTCTGTGGAAGTCTTTAGAAGTATTACTTGGACAGTACATAAAAGAATTCTCAAACAGAAGTGGAACTAAATATTTCATATTATTTAAAAGCCAACAAATAAATATATAATTTGGGACCACAATATTTTTGTGTGAAACAAGTATAGTGTTACAGCTCCTCATTAGATGCAAGAACATAATTTGGCATTTTATGGATTTCTGACTGTGATACGATGTTATATTTGGTCATCTTGCCCTGGATGCTCTTTCAGAAATACTCCCCCCAAGGCTATAGTGTAATTTATCCCTGCTGGCACTAATATCTTAGGTAGGTTTGGAGTAAAGAAGATGCATGCTACCTGTTGCTGAAAAGTGATCTCCAAGATGCTTTAACATCTAGTTCATACCAGAGGAGCTTGATGGCTCTTACAAAGTTCTCACTTTCAAAGTAAGAACTTTGAAATGTATTTAGAATTTATTTCAGAAGTTTAAAGGGGATATTTGTTTCTAACAGTTGACTTATTTGAGAATACTACTTATGGTGGGATGGCACCTAGCTCAGGCTATAGATAAAGGTAGAAACTGTGTTTTATGCATGGTAAAAATAAAGAAAATCTGCATAAGGAAAGATGTCTTTTTATCATTGCTGTCTTTCATTTGTTGATATCCACTGTAGAAAGAAGCATGCCCCCTCCCATTTTGACTTACATTTGATCACTCTGAGAACACACATATGGAGTGACGAATACAACAATGTGCTTGAGGATGCCCCAAGTATTTTGTTGTAAATATGAGTTCAGTAGGGATGTTGATTGTTTTTGTTGATTATTTCCAAGGAGGGATGTTGTAATAATACAGGCTTTAAAGATATTTAACAAATTTAACAAATGCTGACAGGCAGCAGTTGTTTCACCAGTTAGTTAGCATCATTACTTTAAAAACTCATTGTGGGGTGCCTTAAGGCATGCAAGGTGTCATCTTAGAATTCAGTTTTCATTTAACCTATACATACTGATAATGGATGTAGTATATGAGAATTGACTCTATTTCAATATAGACATACCTTCTTTATTACAGCTGTGTTTTTATATATTGCATAAGCTTTATGATATAGGGTGACAATCATAGAATAACCCTACAATATGTGCTTCTGTAATTATGATTTCTTAATATTTATTGCTGATTTGGCATTTTAAAATAACCTGAACTTTCATAGGATTTAGCAGTTTAATAAAGTCAGAAGAGAAGGTCAGTCATATGTTTCAGTCAATGTGGAATGTTTGTTGGCTTTTCTAAATGAAAATGGATATCTGTTTATCTTGCCTTAAAGGTCAAGGCCTGAACTTTTAGCATATAGATGTAGGGGTTATTGCTGATATTCTTCTGTCATTTAAGGCTGTATAGCAGTCTAGCTTAATAGCTCACACAAATTAAGATAATGCAAGACATGACAGTGAGCCTATGTTTGTATACATTTTGGTGTAAACTGATACACAGTAAGTATAAATAAAAAAAATTAGTTCCTTGCAGCTAACGAATAAAGAAAATAAGACCACTGATAGAACACCCAGAGTGTTAGGTGAACCTTGAGCTCACCAGGACACTCCCAGAGTGTTCCTTCTTTGGCTGCAAGTGTTTGAACCAATGCAACTGAGAGGAATTTAGTCCAACACTTCTAAATAATAAATAACCAATTAAATAGCAAATGGCTCTAAGGCTCAGTCTTTGAGCACTTAGTAACTCACAGCATTTAGCCTGATACTCACTAAAGCATTCAAAAGACTGCTTTTCCACTGAACATTGTGCTACTCACATTTCATATCTGCTGCTTTTTATGCTGCTGTACTAAGACAAGCTTGAAGTACTCAGTCTGGAAATTAGCTTAATCTTATTTGTTTGCCCTTGAATATAATGCTCATTGCATCATATGATTTCTATCTATAACTACATGTTTGTATAGCTAAATTAAATATAAAATTCAGGAAGTAAAATGTCATCACTGAGCTCATGTTTCTTAAGTTGGTTTTAGTTCCACCCAATATTTTGCTGATTTTTTGTCTGAAGTGTTCAGTGCATCAGGACTTCAGTCCACTTCCAGAGGGTGACTTAGCCACTGACCATGGGAGTTGTGATTATCTCTTCCTTTTTGGCCTCTCTCTTGCAAAACAAGAAAAAGAAAGGGGAAGAAATGAGTGACAGAACTGTCAGGAAAGCTGTAGCAGTTACCACAGCCCCCATCACAAAGAGGACATAGCAGCCCTGTTCTAGAAGATGAGTCCTGAAACCAAGGAGGCCCCTCTGCCCAGTGCAGGAGAGAAAAATGGTTAAATTGTAGATGTGAGCAGGATTGTGAGACTTTGCTCTTCAGAGTTCCTTGTGGTCCTGTTTGGGGTGTTGGCCTCACTGAGGTTAATAATGCTACAACTTGTATACAGAGCTGACCTGAAACTCTGCAAGTGCCACCCGGGGACTGGGCATTCAGTGCCATGGGACAGTGAGACTCAGCCCTGCTGCACCCAAGCTCCTTTCTGCAAGAAGCTGTTAGAGACACAAATAAGTTGGCATAGATAGTTTGGGAGTATGCTAATTTGAAATGGCATCATATTTGCTGTGGAGTGGAGCTCATCTATGGGCAGTTACTTGCTTTGCTTGGATTCATATATGAGTGTAAAAGACAGGACCCTGAACTTGTCTGTAAGATATCCTGCATCATGGATCTGAAGTGTACAGATTTATATGCATTTTTCATTATACTCTCCTGTTTTCCCCACACAGAATCAAAGCCAGACTTTGAACTGACATTTTAAATTTTTGTTTAAAATTTCTTTTGAAGTGATATGTTCTCTTGAAATTCCTGTTCAGATGCAGAGTGTTTGTCAGTTTTGAAATGAAGTGTGTAGATGCCTAAATTACTTCACTGACCTTGAGAAATGAGATTCAAAAGTGAAGCGAATAATTTTGAGCATTATTAGTCACTGAAGAAGCATAAACTGCATCAGTTTCATCTTTCCATTTTTTAAAACCACTTGTGATCACCATTAGCAGGCTGTAGCATAAGGGGAAAAGAACATTTCTATTAGGTTGATCAAAGATCTTCTTGAGTGGTCTGAGCTGTACTTTGAGAAAAAAACCCTCACTTGTTCCAAATCACTCAACTACATAAAAATGGGCATGCAATTAGTCTTGATTGTGTATGTGGCTGCAGAAATTTTGTAGACAGCTGAGCAGTCAGCCTTCTAAGCAGTCATTTGCATGTACAGTAAGTCTGACTACATGTGCACAAATTCTGAAAATATGGGGCTAAAACCAGGAGCAGTAAAATGATCTTGGTTAGTTTAGTGATGCCCCTTACAGTAAGAACATATTTGCTGTTCAAGTCTTACATGAGGTTCAGTCCTTAAAAAAACAACCTGGTTTCCAGTGTGGAACACTGAGACAATTAGTTCAGCAGTCATCCTTCTGTATCTGGATCTTCAGAAAGAGTCTCCTGTGAAAAAAACCAGGGGGTTGAAGTGCTTGGAAGGACAGTGTCTGTTCTGAATATTATTAGAGAACATTTTGCTCTTCTGCTTGTAGTTTTATTATAATGTTATCTCTCTCCCTATTCTCCATCCCAGTATAATCTACTACTTTCATTAATTGACAGTGCTTTATTTTGTTATTTTTGTGATTTTGTGTCACACATTTTTCTGTCTGCAACCAACCTTGCTTATTGTTTCTGGAAAGGGAGAGTGTGTTCTTTGTCTTGCGTGAAGAATCTATACTTTACTTTCCCCTAACAGTTCACCCACGTGACTTTTCTTTGTTAAGATTGCTCTGAAATGTTCTTTACCTTTCTTGAATAAGTACTAAAAAAAGTGGTGCCCAACTGTCAGTGTTTAGATGTTTTCTGTTGTTTTAGAAGTGAAGTTTTCTGCATTTCTTGTTCTTGTTGCCTGCTTGTTTGTAGTTGTTTTTAAATTTAGAGAGATCTGTATTGAACTCCCTGAGAACTCATATGCATTTTCTTAAATTAGACTTGAAGGAAGAGCATGATTTACTTTCAGCTCTGCTAACAGTGCTGAAAGGCAAGACAGCTGTAAGAGAAGTATCACAAAATGTTGACAGTGTAGGTCCTTCAGTTGTTCTTTACTGGTCTCTGGACCAGAGTCCTTTTGAGAGGTTGAAAATACTGCAGAGGTGATCCTGGCTTTTTGTTTCATATCATGTCTGTATTTCTACCCAGGAGCACATTTTGCTGCTGAGAATTTAGACCTGCAGTTGGTGCTGAATGAGGAACCCACAACTTTTTGCAAAGGATAGCCTTAGAAAGACAGAAATGTTATGCCAGACACATTCTTTCCACAATCAAGAAAGTAAATCCAGCACTAGTGAGAAATGAACACTTCTACTCTGGGAGATAAGAGTCTAGTCACCTATACTAAAATTTAATAACATTTTTAACATTCTGACAGTTTAAGATCAGACTGCTTCCAAATGAAATTATGATGTTCATTTTGAAAATATGTTTAATTAAATTACAAGAATGTATTTTCTCTCCCCCTTACCTTAAAGCTACCAGAACTGTTTGTTTCTGAAACAGCAACTGACAGATCAAATCTGTCACTTTCCAGTTTGTACAAAATAGATATTTTACCACTGTAACTGCCCTTTTTATTCATTTAAAGCTACTTTGTCTTCAGCTCAGAGCTGGCTGAGCTCTTGAGGGTAATGAGACTTTAGAAGGTGTGTTCAGCATCACATTCAAGAAAAAAGGAGAACTCTAACCTGTTGAGAGAGATGCTGATTTATCAAAGAAGCCTAAGAATTTGAATTACACAAATTAGTGGGTAATTTTTAAATGTTATTATCACTTGGTGTAATTTGATCATTGTCAAAGATGACAACTATAGAAGGAAGAAAATGTTTTCTACCCTTTCAAAAATTTATCCTTTTTAAAATGTAGAAGAGGTTAAGGTGAACATAGCTCAAAAAAATCTAAACATTGCAAAGTAAATCTCCTAGCTTTGTGTAGGATGACTCCTCTGTTTTCTAAAATATGAAATTTTCTTCTGTTTTCTATTCATTGTAGTTCTACCTGTATTGTGTGTCCAGTCTCTCCTGTATTACTAGCATAAATCAGAAGAGCCTACAATATGTTTGCACAGTTCACTCATTATTATAATGCAGATTTACTCCCTAAGTACTGAAAACATTTTAGCAGCAGGGGGATATTAAGATCTTATATGTATTTCTATCAACAGGAGAATGGAAATGAATGGAGTGGAGAGAATTAAATCAGTTATGTGTATAAAAAAGAAAAAAAAAATTAAAATAAATTCAGTCACAGGAGTCATATTTATTTTTGTCCATGGCTGGATGTATCCATTTATTTCCCAGTGTTGTGAACATCTAATTTATCTATAATAAGCACAGTAGTTTATGCAGCCATATCATCCAGGGAGGAGCAGCTATGGGGCGTGAACGGCCAACTGGAGCAGAGAAATGGTAGAAGGAAAATTGCACCCAAAAGCTGCCTCATGCAGAGCTGCACAGAGCAGCACAGTAAAACACAGCCCAGTTGAGGCCCCTTCTTTCTACAGAAATAAGTAATTAGAATTTTCTTCCTCTAATATCTGGGCTCAGTGTGGATTTGTGACAATCTGCAGGATTTGGTAAAGACTTTCTGGAGGTTTGACAGCAGAAAATGTCACAGTCCAAATTTATATCCTGTGTGCATTTGTAGTGTGAAAATTTCAACTTCTGTTTTTTCCATGGGGGTTTGAAGTGCTGTGTGTGAACCAGACATCTGTAATGATGCTGTAATCAGGCAATGGGGATTAAGCTTATTAATAATGAAATATTGTCCTGGGAGTGCACTCGTGTTCTGATATTACTTTAGAAATTTTAGCAGACAAAACCTGTACTCAAAGAGAAGTATTCAGTGCTGATCTTTATAATAAGAAAAAGATAAATTCCATAAAAAGCAGAGATGTGACTTAAAAAAACCTTATTCAGATCATCTTCACATATTGCAGGGAATTAAAGAGCTCTATGAATGTTTGAAGCATCATTAAAATTGGGAGGTCTCCTAAGTAAAATATGGATGTTATGAGATCTAGTAGTCTTTTTATCTCTATGTTACAGCTCAGATAAATTTTATATTTCCCTGAAAGTGGATGAAGACTTTCAAATTTAAATGTCAACTGTCTTGAATGCTGCAGAAGGAAGGGAAGTTGCTCAAAATAATTAGCCCAGAGGAACTGATCCATATTTCCTGAACAATAAGATCTACATGCCCTTACTGTGTATACAGGAGCACTTAGTTCAAGATGAGGATTTTAAAAGCTTGTGTCACACCCAGTCATGTCACCTGTGTCAGTTTACTTAGCATGATTTCTGTCTTGATAATAAAATATATTGTACTAAATTTTTATCAAATGCAGTTGTGCAGATTTCAGAAATCTGTATGTTGAGTAGTGGTTACTATATTTGACTCCTGCTTTCTTTACATGTGTGGATATTAATCTGCTCTCTAGGAAAGTAGGTTTAGGTTTAGCAATTAAACATTGGCAACAGAAATTAATTAATTTACAGAAATTAAATAACATTGTGGTGAGCTGACCTTGGACAAGGTGCTCACCAAGCAGCTCTATGACTCACCCTCCTCAGCTGGACAAGGGAAGCAAACCACAGCAAAAAGCTTGTGGGTTGAGATAAGACCAGGGAGAGATCACTCACCAATTACTGTCACAGGTGAAACCAGCTTGACTTGGGGAAATTAATTTAATTTTTGTCAATCAAATCAGAGTAGGGCAATGAGAAATAAACCCAAATCTTAAAACTTAATTCCCTGACCCCTCCCTTCTTCCTGGGCTCATCTTCACTTCATGAATTCTCTATCTCCTCCTCCCAGCAGTGCACAGGGATGGAGAATGGGAGCTGCAGTCAGTTCATTGCAGGTTGTCTCTGCCACTCCTTTCTCCTCAGAGGGAGGTCTCCTCACAATCTTGTGTTGCTCCAGTGTGGGGTCCTTCCTATGGGAGACCGTTCTTCCAAGGTGAACCTTACCCACAGGCTGCAGGTCTCCAGGAGATGTTTCAGTGTCAGTCCCTTCCATGGGGTCAGTCCTTCAGGAATGGGCTGCTCCACTGTCAGTCCCCCACAGGGTCACAGCGCCCACCAGCAGACCTGCTCCAGCATGGGCTCCTCTCCGTGGGGCCACAGATCCCTGCCAGGAGCCTTCTCCAGTGCAGGCTTCCCATAGGGAACAGCCTCCTTTGGGCATCTCCCTGCTCTGGTGTGGAGACCTCCACAGGCTGCAGGTGGATCTCTGCTCCACCATGGACCTACATGGACTCCAGAGGGACACGCCTCTCCATCTTCTTCTCTATGGGCTGCAGGGAAATCTCTGCTCCACCATGGACCTACATGGACTGCAGAGGGACACGCCTCTCCATCTTCTTCTCTATGGGCTGCAGGGAAATCTCTGCTCCAGCAGCTGGAGCACCTCTTCCCTTTTCTTCTGCACTGACCTTGGGATTTGTAGAGCTCTTTTGCTCACTCATCTCTCTGGCTGCTGTTGCAGAGTTGGTTTTTTTCCTTCTTAAATACATTAACACCTCAAATGGTTCAGCAGTTGTGTGTCTTTAACACAGTTTGTGTTAAGCTTCCCAGGGCTCGTAGCTGGTGACTTGTTTCATAAAAGTTTGGTTTCTGTCCCCGTGGCATTTTACAAAGGTGCATGCTGTGTTAGCTTTTAGGGACCTACCTGATACTGCTGAGTCCTAACTGCAGGTTGCCATTGTAGGTCAGCTTAAATGTAGGTTGGGCCTGTGTGTGCCCAGCAAGGTGCCTTGACAGCCTCTGAGAAGTTTCAAATGCAAGCTGTGGGTGCTGACACTGTGTTGGGGGGCTCTCCACTGGATGGCCAGCTATTTTCATGCTGCATTAAGTGTCCTAATAGACTTGATGTGTAATATTTAGGGGGGCAGTGGCAGGTTTTTGTAGAGTTTCAGGGGTTGTTGGTAACATTACATCCATTGTATCTAAGAGAGGATCACAAAAGAGCTTTCTGTGTGGTGGGAATGGCTTCTGTTTGTCCTCAGATTGTGAGTCCCAGAACTGATTGCATACCTAATTTCTCTGAAATACAGACAGGTCCCATTTGCTGTATTGACTGGACTCCCACTCTGGATTTCTCCAGGTCATTTTAAGTGCCTCTGTTTTGCTTCAGTCTGTCTTGGCCAAGTGTAGTCAGTCACCTGGATGTAGTGCAGAACCTCAGAAGTGGCAGCCTGGGTTTGCTCCCTGCCTGCATGACAGACAATGGGGTAGAACCCAACAAGAGCTGAGGTTAAGCCTGGGGCCAGAGAAGGTGTTGACTGAAAACAGCCTGAGGTCCCCAGAACAGGAGAAATGAGGCCACTGAGCTCCAGTACTGTCACCTGCCAGTGTCCACAAGTGAGACACGCTGCCAGTGTCCACAAGTGAGCTGACAGAGCCCCATGCCCAGCAGCATTGGCTGACTGTCACCGTTGAAAGAGCTGCAAAGGAGAAAGGAAGGATCATTGATGAGATCCAGATTGACAAGGGGGAAGACAGTGATAGGATATCAGATATGCTTTGTTCTGATTCCTTGTCATTCAGCTCATCAGAAATAGAAATTCAGAAATATGGCAATGACTTGGAAGTCATCAGAATAGCAAGTTGCAGGGAGTGCCTGCTGAGCCACCTGTGCCCAGACTCAGTGTTTCAGCTACAGCTTTCTTGTAGATATTTTGTTTTCTTTTTTTGTCATGAAGTAGTTCTTGCATCTTATATGTATTTTCGTGGATTGTATCAGTGAGGTATACATACATTCTGCTTGGTAAAAATAATATGTAATATAAAATGTGCATTTTAACTGGTCATGTACATTCTTTATGCAGGTACAGAAGGCTTAGGATTTAGCATTACTTCAAGAGATGTCCCAATTGGTGGCTCTGCTCCAATTTATGTGAAAAACATCCTTCCGAGAGGTGCAGCTATTCAAGATGGGAGATTAAAAGCTGGAGACAGATTAATTGAGGTGAGGAAATATTACATGTTCCTTGTCTGTGTTTTGGCATGAGTCTACACACTATATCACTTCCAGAGGCTTTTATAGTATTTTATGTTACAGGAGATTTTTTTCCCCTCTTTTTCCTGTTTTTGGCTTTATTTTTTTAGGTAAGAGGTCAAGTTGCTGGGCATTTTCAGTACATAACTGTTTGAAGAGCTGGACCCAGACATACTACAAAAACATAAGTTTACATGTCCTTATGTGAATATGGTGTCATAGTCTTGTGTTGCTGTTTAGGAATATATTGAAGCAAAGGGATTGTTACTTAGTAAGTAGAATTAAATCAGCATGGAGTGACAGACCAGAAATTATTGAAGATGTTGCCAAGGATGGGAGGCAATACCCTGAAAAGGTTTAGTGGATTAACTGAAAAAGACATAAAAGGAGGGGAGTCCTAGAGAGAATCAAGGCCACTTCCCTCCTGAAGTAAGGATGTCCTCGAGGGAACTAAATTTCTCTTAGATAGGTGCCCCACAGAGAGCTTTCAGCAAATCTAGCTGGAGTGATATGTTACCACCCACAGCTCTTCATTACTGTCCCTAAGCCAAATGACACCAGAGGTACAGCTGAGTCTGTAACTGCCTCTCAGAGCTCCAACTTCACTTTACTGCAAAATTGGCCAAGTCAGCTTGAATTGTTGCTGGAGGATAGCCCCCTGTAATTACTGTAATTCAAGGTAACCCAGATGACTTGGGTAGAAGGGGACTGAGATGCATTTAAGATGACAGCTGTGGCATCTCAGCTCTGTGAGCTGTGCTCTCTTATGAGGGGAAGGAAAAAGATGGTTTGCATACTTCTGAGCACCATGCTCCCTTGCTTAACACTGTTAGTTGTTTTGCCTTCATTTCCAAAATGTTTCTGAGCAGGCAAGCCTGAGATTATTTGATCTTTCTCTGGCTTCTCCCTTACTGAAGTTAGTTTGTACAGTGGGAAATCTTGCATGTATTCCATACCTGTCTGTCCTGATCAGTGGCATGTGGAGGCCAAGGGATTGGACTACTGAACAGGGGCAAGAGTAGCAACCCCAAGGTCATAAAGGGAAAGAATTACTTTCTACTTTTGTCACAATTTGTTGGGCTAAATATATTTGGAAGGTATGTATAATACCAAGACATGTGGAAACAGGACCAGTTTGGGATCATATCTTGATTTTGCCAAAAGATATTTATGCAGAGGTTCTCGTAAGAAATACCAGTAAATGAGATTACTTTGCTTTAGTGTGTACTGGACTAAACTGTAGCTGCTGAAAAGGAGAGAACTGTTAATGTCTGCTTGTTAATTGTATTTGTATGGTAAGGATGACCATTTAATTAGTTCTATTAAATGAAAGCTGGAATGTGAGCTAAGAAGCAGATTGCTCCTGTGAGAGTTTTTTAATACTGTCCCATATGATTCACATGACTTTTTGCTGTAGTCTTTGCTGGTTTCCCTGTTTTGCAGTCTTACTGATGTCTAACATTTCCTTTGTTGCAGGTAAATGGAGTTGATTTGACAGGCAAAACTCAAGAAGAAGTTGTGTCCTTGCTGCGAAGTACCAAGATGGGAGGAACCGTTGCCCTTTTGATTTTTCGACAGGAAGAAACATTCCATCCAAGGGAACTGGTGCGTAAAATAGAGAGCAGCTAAGAGATTTAGATGAGTGTGAGCAAGTGATTTCATCTTGTCTCCTCTAAGTAAACATGCATGGCCAGCACTGAATATAAGGAAAAGGAAAAAAAAGCTATTTTGCTTTATTTAGAGCATTTTACATGCATGTTTTTTTATTTTCTTCAAGATCTGCTGTTGGAATTAGGTATTTGTTGATAATGTATAAGTGAGAGCTTTATTTGGAGTGAAAATGTTTATTATAGGAGAAGCTATTGAATAGACTTTATTTGGATGCATGCAGACAAGTAGATTATTTCATATCTTTCATAAGGACAAATCTGTGTTTGAAAGCCTGCCATTTGTCCCACTACCTGCTCACTAATATGTTCTCAAACATGCAGTATTATGCCAAAATAGGATATGTAAATACTTTTCTATCGAAAAGTGGAAAATATAGGAAGTAGTACCCTTTTTTGAATATAAATGCAATCTCTGTGGAATGGAAACCCTGCAGTTATTAATTTAGCAGGGCAATTCAGAAGATATTTCTAAGGAATTTACATTAAATAGGAATAAAATGATGTTTCATACTGTACCTGCTCCACTTGCATAGTGTATATTGATATTTCTCTGATAATTACTCAAGATAGCTTCTGTTATGAAAAGGTAGACCCTGAATTGTAGCAGTCTCACTTTGTTCTGTACTCAATTAAACTGCTGAATTTATTTATTATTTGTATTATTGTAACCATATACAACTCTAAAATAACTTACTTGGCTGCATTATCGTGAGAAGATAGACAAGTATAAGTAGGATGAATTAATAACTTCATTTTTCTATTGGATTTCTGTTATTTTGAATGCAAAGAAAATGAATTTTTGTTTGGCCATTTCAAGACACTAAACATTAGCCTTTTACTTTTCAAAAATGCCATTAAACCTAGGAAGTCCAAGTGGCAGGGAAGGTTGCCAATGAACCAACTTTTACCTTAAAATTCTTGGAACATGCCTTCAAGTGCTGAAGTGAAAGCTGTCATAAAGTGAAGAGAAATAAAAATTTGAAATACTATTACACCCTACCTTATCACTGTTACAGTGAAAGCAATCTGTTTAGAAGTTCCTGTGGCACAATTTTCATGGCACTGCTATCTTTCATAAAGGTGAATGAAAATGCTTTTTGAGATTTCTAAATAAACTTAGAAGTAAGAAAATATCTTAATTTTGTGTATATTATTTCTGTGGTAAAATGAGGAAGCTTTGATGCATAATTTGACATGAGATTTTGTTCAAATAATTGTAAACAAATATATGGTGTAAGTAATGCAGAGATTTAATAGCAATGCATTATCTAGTTTTAAAATAACAGCAAGTCAGCCCCTTTGAAGGAGTCCAAGCTCAGCAGCCTCCCTGCTGGCTCAGGGAACACTCTCAAGTACTTTGGCAAAGTCCAGTGTAGGGAAGCCAGACCTTGCTGTGGCTATTCAGGTAGCAGGTGGGCTTTGCACTGTGTAATGAGATCAGATCTGAGCTGGTGTGTTTTTCTGCAGCTCCAGTTGAACAAATGCTATTGTGAGGATCTGACAGTACATGTGTGTGATGATCCTCTGTTGCATAAGGATTTGTTGGTTTGCATTCTGACATGAGGAACTCTTAGGTATGCACTGCTGACTGCTGTCAAAGAGCAGGAGCAGAATTGCTGGGGAAGGTGGTGAACTAAAAGTCATCATAAAGGATGTTCTTTCTGCTCTGGTAAGAAATAATCCTTAAAAAAATAAAATAAGCCTTTTCATCCAGCTCCTCTCACTGACTTTTATTTGTTACAAAACAAATAAAAAATAAACCAACAAAAAAGCCAAGAAAAAAAGAAATAACATTAATTTTCAAGTAGGAAGGAGAATGAGCTGAAATCATGTCTATTCATCTTTTTCACATGCAGACCTTCTCTGGCCACTTAGGAACAATTTGTCTTTGCATGCTTTCCCTATTTCTTTCATATTTTCTACATTTGTGTGCATTAAAATATTAACTGAATGAGATGTGTCTCAGAAACCATATGTAGAAATCATGTTATTTGATGTTATCCATCTTATTAAGGGCAGGACTTGCTGTTGCTTACTGAGAACACTCAATATTAAAAACATTTTATATTTGCCAACATTTCTATAGATAGTATCCCCAATAAAAGAGGTGTTTAGATTTTATGTTTTATGTTTTGGGTTATGGCTTGAAGGACTTTTGAAAAAAATTAAACAACTTAGGGTTTCATTTTAAGTAAAATGAAGATAAACTCCTTAAATGTCCTAAAGTTTATTAACATTGCTGTTATTATGAAAATGTGTAATTTTAGCTAAAACTTAGGGGATTGTTAAGGTGAGCCAGCTTAGGTTGGTATGGGATCTCTGAAACTTGTGTGGATCAGGTCAGGTATGTGTGTGTGATGATCCAGTGCAGCAGAGCATGATAAAAATGAGGAAAATGTGGAAGCAGGGAAAAAAATCAAGTTGGCAGAAGTCAGCTTTTGTAATTAGTGAGATCTGGAAGAATGACCATGTTTCTCCAGAATACTGGGCATTTTACTCCTTCCACAGTTACCTTATGCCAGATAGATACTAGGGCTTGTCCACACTGACACAAGCAAGAGACACATCATCTCTTAACAGCCTTCCCTCCCTGCCCCCTCTTGTTACAAAAGGGCTGAGGATTATTCTGGTTAAGTAGAGCTCCTGGAGCTCTGTGGTTACCTCACATAACTTGTGAAGAATTTGCTTAGAGCTGCTACTGACTGTGTGAATCCTCTGAAGGACTGACTTAGTTATTTAGCTTTGGAGCTATGTTCTCAGTGCCAGAAGATACTGGCTGGCAGCATCAGTCTCCAGTACCCTAAGGACTGGGATGCCCATTGGTACACGTGGGGCCTTTACATTTTCCTTGCTGCTGTCTTCATTTTTTTCTTACTGGTTGTTGGCTTCAGGTTGAAGCTTACTGGATGTTTGAGTTACTGCTTTGCCACTACATTTTTGTGCTTTATCATTTGATTCTCCTGCAAAACAGCCTAAAACAAAAATGTCCAGTAAACCCTACCTGGCATTTCATTAGGGCCCAGCAGAATGGAAAGAAATAGCTGGTTAGCCCAAAAGCGATCAGCCAGCCAGCACTAAGGTGTGTCCTGAGTTCTCAAATGGGTTTTAATATAGGTGGGTGTGGGCTTAGAAGAGCCATAGTTCCTTATATGTGTTTCCAGAATTGTTGTGGGATGCAATTTATGATGATGTGTCTTTGCCTTAAGTGCCCTGAGACACAGGTGAGGAATGGAAAGTACAGGAGGGTCCCTTCTCTGGTGAACTGAATGCATCCTCCTGGCCTGGGATATGCAGATTGGCAGTCTTAGCTCATCCAAGTGTGCTCAAAAGGGGAATTCCTTGCTAATGAGAGTGTATTTTTTAAAAAATAGGTGGAAGGGTTCATCTAGACTGCTGAGGTCATTCTCTGAAAACTTCAGAGTAGAAGGGAAAAGCCAGGGGGGAGCTTCCCTGAATGAGATCATTCCACCAACCAGTAAATGGTGAAGGCAGTTGTGTTCTTCCTTGGCCAGACAGTCACCCACTCTCACAGCCAGGGAGAGTCAGGTGCATGTACCATAAGGACTCTGGAATTGTTTCTGTTCACTTCTCATGCAGTGGTCGTTTAGATAAATTTCAGTCAGGGGTGTGATGAGCACCCTTCATTTTTTGTTACCACTTCACTTCAGAATTAGAGCTCTTTGTTTATCCCCTTGCTGATAGATAGTATGTATCATATGTAGTTGTGTTCTTATTTATTTTTTTTACTTCCTTTAGAATGCAGAACAAAGCCAGTCACAAATTCCAAAGGAAACGGTAAGAGCTTTGTCTTTTCCATACTGGAAGACTCCCAAATGTTTTAAAATTGATATGGCACTTCTCCATCAAAGTTTTACAGATCCTTCTTTCACCTTGTATGCTGTAGATGGCTCTCTGTAGCTTTACATTTTAAATGCATTTTTAATGTAATTTCAAATACTGTTTGAAAATTGTACACAATTCTCTTAATGCATATGTTCAAGTGCTATTTGAAATTACATCTCTTATATACAGCCAAAGGCTGAAAGTTAAATGATAAAAGTAGACTTTAGCTTGGGTTACATATCGAAGCTAATTGTTTAAATCATGATTATATGACAGAAATTTGAGATACAAACACAGAAATTAGTCAACTAGGAATTAAGTCTTAATTGTATCCTCATAGCAAGCCATTGTTAGTTATTTTTAACAAACTATATGGAAGTAGTATTAAGTTTAACCTTTGAAGGCTGCACCAGTTTTGTGTGTGGTATTCCAGTGAGGCTCTAGATTGAGGTTGTGTAATGTGAATATATCTCATTTTAGTCAAGGGAAAAGAATCAGTCCAATGTACAGTATACTAATACATCGAACAAGTTTGTCTAAAATAAAAGGTGTATTTTATGAAATACCAACATAACAATAATATATTACCTTAAGATATGCTGGATCTTAGTTCAAAACATACTTCAAGAAACTCCATTCAGTTAGGTGCCTATTTTAAAATTAGATAATAAATTAGGTTATGGAGAAATTGAGAAGATTCATGATGGGATTTGAAATGAGTTAGGCTGCTGAAAAAGAGCTTGTCTAGATAATTCAGAATGTCTCACCATCAATGGCAAGATGGTATCTGGAATAAAAAGAAAGTCAGGACTAGGTAAAGACATGTAAGAGCCAACTCAGTGAGATAATCAAGGGTATGTTGGTTGATATTAATTTTTCAGGCCAATAGAATGTAACTGCAAAAATGGAAATTTGAGTTAAAAGTTGGCAATATTCACTTCTGGCTTTTAGTGTCCTTCTCTCTGAAAATCATCTGCTTAAGGGCTCTGCAAAACTGGGGGTGTATCACTGTTTCAGACATGCCTTGCAGTATCTCTTTACTGCATCTCATTAGAGGATGTGTTTTTATTTTGATAGTTTCTTACCATGTACTGCTGATATGGAAGAAGATCAAAGATCAAAGCCCAGGATAGAATTTCTATCTGTAATTGAATACCATTGAGAATTGAATACCATAATTTGTGGGTGCAGCCTTATTAAAGTATCCTGGTTTTAGGAGTTGAAATTCCACCCCGAAAGCTCATTAAGATAAAGCAGATTGCCTGCAAGGTGTTTATAGAAATCAGTTGCTCATCTGTTGTAAAGTTAATGTTTTGTAGCAAATTCCATGGTGAAACCCCTTCTTTGGGATTCTTGGAACCAACACATTAACTTCATCTAAGGAAAGAGCAAAATAAAATAGGTATCTCCCATTTTGTTCTCTTTAGATGTGGGGTAAAAAATGCTTGTTAATCAGGAGATTATGCAGGAGGAACAGGGAGGTATGAGTAGCTAGGAATTTCTGGGAAAAAAGAAAAACAGCTAGAAAGCTCTAGCAAGCCTTGAAAATATTGAAGTGAATTGGAAAACATATGAAGACTGAGTAACATATGGTTAGTGAAGGAATGAAGCTAGAAACCTGATCAATACAAAAAAATTTGCCTAATGTCTTGAGTTTTTCATTCTTTATGCATTGGGATTTTCTGTTATTTATTTAAAGGCTCAGGACAACTCTGATACTAGGAACATCAGGTCCCTTTATGATTACTAAACCCAGTATGTGAATAAAAAAATGGACTAATTGTGAAAGGTTTTGGTGGGTATTTGTAATGCACAATGCTTTTTCACTTATGTCCCTTGTTCCAATCTGCTTAGCTTTGGATAAGTGTGATACTTCAATTTTACAGACCTAATTTTCCTGAGCTGCAGTTTAATGATACAGTCACACATTCTTTATTATTATTTCTGAAAGTATTTCTCTTTGCTTTCCTTTATTCTCCTTGGTTCTGCTTCAATGCCTATTTATTTCTCCTCTGTCTACTTTTCAGGTCTTTGAGATTTCTAATCTTGCAATTTCTATTTCTGTGCCTTCTCTGATCTTTGTGCTGTTAGTAGTGAGGTTTTAGTCTCCAAGTGTCAAGGACTTGATAGTCAAAAGCAAAGCAAAAAAAACCAAAACCAACAAAAGAGCATGATGAAGGCAGTGAAGCTACAGAAATGAGAGAGGTGGAATGCAAGTCTGTTTTTCATTTAAAGGCAAAATGGTTGTGGGGGTTTTTGTTGTTGTTGTTATGTCTTTGTGGAGAAATAGAAGGAAAATGTGCCTTTGAAATTAAAAAAAAAAAAAAAAAGAAAAGAAACTTCCTTGAAAGTAGAAGGCCTGAAATAAAATCACAGAATATCAAGTCTAACTTAGCATTCTTTACTCAGGGGTTACCTTCATGTAACTGTTCCTTTGAAATGGTTTGCATGAATATTGTGGCACTTGGATGCAGTAGTTAGTCCTCAGAGAGGAAATGAAAGAAAATCTTGAAGGTAATTGTTTTCCTAATTTGTGGCCTGAAATCCTTGACAGAGTTATTCCTTACAACCCATATAAGAACACATATGAATACAGTTTTTTTTATGCACCATCACAGAATACAGATTCTCAGTCTTCAACTTCCATATAAGAAGATTTTGTAATTTGGGAGGCTCACACAATTTAAGCTCTGCTTTCCAGTTTTACATTAGAAATGCAAACTGTTTATGCAGCTCCAGCATCTATCCAGTCAGTAACTGTGCCCTGGTGAAAACAGGACTGGGGTTTTCACCTTCTGCTTTGCTTATGAACAGAGCCATCACTCTGCTTCCTCATGGAACAAGGAAATCTCCTGTATCTTGGTTGAAAGGTTGTTTCACCCAGCCACAAGTTTGTGCCATTTGTATGGCTGATGACAGCATAGAACAGATGCACCTATTGCTAAACAGGGTGGTTATTTGGAATGTAGGAGATTGCCTGTAATATGAAAAAATTAGTAATTTATCATTATTACATTTCTGTTTCTAAGCATAATTATCTTAATCCTGTTACAGTGCATTGAAATGAACTGTTAATTATGCTATGTAAAACATCTGCCAATTAATTTTTCCTCATACTCTTTGAAGGTTGATAGTGTTTCAGTAATGTTTTGCTTTTACAATTGTCATTCACTGTTAGTTTTCTGAATTCAGAACCAGCAAGTTAACTTTCCTGTAAGCATAATGCTAGAAAAATAATAATTATCATATGAGTAAGTATTTTCTAAGGAGTGTTGTCTATTGATAAGAAGAGTTAGAATTCAGGATTTCATTTCATGACTGTTGCACTCAGAAACATGGAAAAGCTTCAGTTTTCTGTTCTCATTTATTTTTCTGTCAAATTGCTGTAAGTGAGCAGAATGTTATGAATTTAAGTGAGTGCAGGATTCGTAACAGTGACATAACAGGAGTGGTTGGTGTGTTGGAACAATATATAAATGATTAGCAGCACTGATAGAAATTGCACATGGGATTGCTTTTTATTTTCTTCTGAACTCAAACATTTGATATTCCAGTTATTACCTAAATTTCATTTTGATCACTGTGTTTTTTCAGATCCAATTGCTGTTCTTGCCATGTTCTTCTGTGTGTGATTCTGAGTAAATTACCCTTTTTATGCAAGAGTTCATTGTCCGTAGGAAAGGGATGATACTGTTCAGAAGCATTTTGTAAGAATTATGAATAGTTACTTCTGTATGCTTTTTGCTCATAAGTTTTCATATTGTGAGTATGAGAGGTAATACTAGCAAATGCCTAGAAATACATGATTTGTATTGATTATTAGGTAGAAAATTATAGTGGAAAAAGAGCAGTCAGTGTTGAGCTTTAAGAGGATGTATTCTAAGTGCATGTGTGTTTGTCTTTTGCTTAGAAGCTGCTTGTATTACTTCAAGATACCTAGTCACTGGGGATGCATCCAGAGATACTTTTAAAAAGCTGTAATAAATTCTCACCACTTCCTATTTAGCACCCATATAGACCTTCAGCTTGGTGATCCAAATGTCTGAACATTGATCATAGATTCATAGATGGACTAATGTCAGACTATACCACCAGCAGTGCTGTTATCAATAGGTACAGAATGATTTTATTGAAAGAGGATGTGTCTGACTGATGATTAAGCTGATGCTGTTATTTCCTCCATGGTTCTTAGGAATGCTGCAGATATATTTTTGTACCTTTTTATCTTCTAATGGTGTGAGGCACAAGGGTGATTACAATGTTTTAAAAGCATTTTTACTGCAATTTTGAGTGGTTTCAGCTAATAATTTTAATCAAGTTTTAGATCACTGCCCATATGAAAGAAATAGGTAGTGAATGTGTGATTTATGAAAGGTACTGTTGTGGTTTCAATCTTTTACCATAGGAGATACTCCAGTATTAAATAGCATGTTCTGGCACATTTATGACTCAAGATAAGACATTAATTCCTGGTGAATAATTAATATAACAGTTAAGTGGCTGTGATCATGAATGCTTTCTGACCAGTCTGAATTTCCTGGAACGTTCAGTGATAAGCCACATAAACTTCTGCATAATGCAGTACTTAGAACTGACCCTCAGGCTCAGTTTTGACTGTAAGCAGCTGGTGATTTACCTGGGATGTGGTGTGGCACATTTAAACTGGCTTTGTGCAGCACCATAGGGAGCTGTGGCTGCCTTTGGAACACTGGCATTGAAGACACTTGCTGGAAAATTCCCAGCTTCATCTAAGACAGCATACGTGTCCCTCCACTGTGCCAGGGTTGTCTTAGTGCCACCATTGCAGAATCATCCAGAAGCCACGCCCATGTGTACAAACTTGTTCATTTGGAGCAAATCTCGTTTTACTGCATCATTGCCTTTAGACTCTTGGTGTTGATTCTCCCTTGTTATTAAATGCAGGGAGAATAGTGAGGTGAAATGGTTTGCCATGGTTGCCTGAAAGTTTGCAGCAGAAATAGGAGTGAGACACAGATCCCTCTGAGGTGCTCCATACTGGTATTACTTCACAAGGAATGTGTTTCCTGGCATGGATTTATACATGGGCATTATTTCTTTTTCAACTTATTTTTCCTGTCTGTCTTTTCCAGACACTATTTCTTTCTTTAGTCTTTCAGGTCTTGTAAATCCAATAGGCCAGTGAGAGAAGTACAAGGATTTTTAGGGAGCTCTGTCATTAGTGAGTTGGGCATTGAAGTTTTTCTTGAAGAAGGGATAGTGCAGAGAGCTGTAGCTTTATAGGCTTCTTTGGCAGAACAGACACCTACTGTGTACCTAATCCCTTGGTTTTTCACTTCTCTAGGATAAGCAAAGTGTAAAGAAACGGGGTTGGCATTACAATCACATGTTTTTGTTTCAGGGTATACTGTAGGAACACAAAGTTTGAATAGAGCAGCAGTTTTGAGCAGAGTATGTCGGCCTGAATAAACTACACTGATTATGGTACCTGCAACAGACTGGTCCCTGTGAGAAGTTCTGAGATTAAGAACCAACAGAATGTAATTTTAATGGTGTGATCAATTTTTGAAATGTAGAATCTCATTTGATTAAACCAGTTTCTATGACAGCCCAGATCAGGGTGTTGGCATTAGGGAGAGTAATGTAAGTAAAGTCAAGCAATGGACTTATTATAGGGAGTAGTAACAAACATGTGGATGTACTTAAACATGGGCTTTTGCAGAGCTTTGATTTCTATTCTAAATGAAAATCACATGCTAGAATTTTTGCGCTTTGGAAAAGCATTTAATTTTTTTTCTAAATCATATCTTAATCCATCCAAACCTTTAAACTGAAATTATTTTTGCATGTGGAACATCTTTTTTGATATTAAATTAAATCCTTAAAATGGACATAACAGGAAATGCAGAGGGGCTGTTTTACAGTACTTTCATGAGCTAGCATTTTTGCCTATAAATACTTACTCAAGGTAATCCACATCTAATACACAAAAAACTCTTCCTTGATGGGATTAAGAATAAAGCAGAGCACATTTCCCATAAAATCTCAGAAATCAGATCTAGTTTTTGATATTTAGCAGCTGCCGTTTGATTTGAATGAATGCAATCTTTGCCAGATGTGACATATTAACTTTACTAATATGAATAATAAGTCTCTGTATATGAGCAAATAAGATTAATTAGTGTTTATCTAGCATATGACAGATATTAAAATTCTTCGTCTAGGAAGAGATAGAAAAAGAAAGCAAGCATAAGAATTCTGGTTGTTTAGTTGGCTTAAGCCCTGTATAATTTTATAACCAGGTAAGTAGACTCTTTAGGTCCTCAAAACCTATAATGCAACACCACTGTTTGATATTAAAAAAAAAAAAAAAAAAAAAAGATAAATGGCCTTGTATTTCAGGTGAAAACTGGATTGGAGTGTGCATGCCACTACTGGATCAGTAGGCAGGATTTTCTCTGCTGATGGAGTTGCTCTAGTTATATTCTGCTTTAAAGGCTACCCATGGTGGGATGAACCAGCTCTCAGTTACACCTCCCAAGGAGGTCCCTCAACTGCTGTTGGGGAGGTGTGTTTGAGGCCACCTACATTGCTGTTTTCAGTACCTCCAGCAGTAACACATTACGTTTTTATAAGTACTAAACGTCACCCCCCACCAAACAGTTGTTGACCAAAGAAGCTTTTTTGTTTCCTTAATGCTGTTTGTTTCATGTGTTCGACATTTGTATGGCATAGGATGAGAGTGAGTCATCATTTTTTGTGTACCTCAGTTTAGAAGGTGGCCTGATAAGGCAGCAGTGTCACCCACTTAACTTGAAGGACAAAACAGTTTGGGTCACCCCTGAAGTTAAGAATGTCTTTGCACAACAGCTAA
Source organism: Serinus canaria (assembly GCF_022539315.1). Lineage (NCBI taxonomy): Eukaryota > Metazoa > Chordata > Aves > Passeriformes > Fringillidae > Serinus > Serinus canaria. The sequence continues at coordinate 13,882,727 of NC_066315.1, forward strand.
GTGGAATCTCCTCTCTTGCATATATCCTGCTGCATTCTATTTTCTTACAATAACAGAGAGACAAGTTTTATTGGTTTCCTAAACTATAGGGCTGATGATTCCTTAGTATTGTGGGTATCTTATCAGAAATAATTAAATAATGAATGCTCTATTAAAATCTTCTAAAGACTGAAAATATCTTGGAAAAAGCTATTATGTTAGGTCAGAATTCCCCATTATTGGAACCCAATAACTAAACTTGGGATTTTGAAATTTCCAGTAGTTTTACAACCTACACTTCCTAGAGATCTCTCACATCCACCAAACTCATCTTTTGAGAACTTCAGGTTTTCCATCTGGGTAAATTGTAAGAGAGAAGACACATTTGTGACACAAAAGGTTGATAGATGAACAAAATATTTAAACAGTGGCTAACAGGGCTGTAATGTTAGAAGGCTGGACACAACAGAACTTGAGACAGGTAAATTGAATAGTGAATGGGGTCACTCAAGCTGTTAGGTAGTGTTTGTGCTATAGTTAATTAATCATATGAATGTCATTGGTGTATAGGTATACACATATAAGGATGTGTTGTATGTGTACGTGCATTCAAGAGCTTTGTGAAAGTTTTCAGGCACATGTGTTTATATAACTGGAGATGCAGAGCTTTATTGATTGCTCTGTAAAAGGGAACAGAAGCACATTTTTGTCACAAAGTAATGTGCAGACAAGTTTCAGTGACTGAATAACTGCTGAGAAGGCAGCAGGTCTAAGCTTGCAAGAGAATGAACTTCACTGCAGAGAATGCTGCCAGTCTTGTAGCAGCAGTGAGTCACTTAGGAAACCTGTCCTAACTTGACTGAAAATTGCTTCCCCCGTTAGGTGGGAGGAAGGTTTTCTTTGCTGTTCAGTTTCTGTTTTCACCCATCTCGTGCTGCTTATTCACCAGCTGAACCCTGCTGAGGTCCTGCAGAGAGAGAAGTCCCAAACAATAGTGTGTGAAACACGAACCCCCAGCTGCTCCAGAGAGGCAATTGTCCCACTCTGCTCCTCACTGGTGTGGCCTCACCTTGGAAATTGTGTCAAGTTTTGGGCACTGCAGGATCAGAAGGTTCTGAAGCAATTGGAGGATGGTGAAGGGCCTTGAGGGGAAGCTGTGTGAGGAGCAGCTGAGGTCACTTGGTCTGTTCGGCCTGGAGAAGAGGAGACCTCATTGGGATCTTCAGCATCCTCCTGAGGGGAAGGGCAGGGGCAGGCACTGATCTCTTCTCTCTAGTGATCTGTGACAGGACCCAAGGGACTGGCCTTAAGTTGTGTCTGGGGAGGTTTAGGCTAGATATTAGGAAAAGGTTCTTCACTCAGAGGGTGATTGAGCACTGGACAGGCTCTGCAGGGCAGTGGTCTCAGCACTGAGCCTGACAGAGCTCCAGAAGCGTTTGGACAATGCTCTTGGGCACAGGCTGTCACTCTTGGGGTGTCCTGTACAGGGCCAGCACTTCAATGTAACAATCTTTCAGGGTTCTTTCCAACTCAACATATTCTGTAATTCTGTGATAAAAGGATAAAGAGGACTAGAGGCTGTTACTAGTATGATGAGAAAACTAATGGCACTCTAACTATTGAAGTCTATTTTAATGTTGTTTATAAAATTAAATCTGATTTTATGATCAGATCAGAACTGAGGTAGAGAATAATGTTATGTGGAAGAGAAAAACAGTTCCCCCCCCCAACCCTGTTTATCTTATGGCTTGTTAAAATCTCTGTATATATCAAAACACTGCCATAAGTTTGCTCTAGTCAGGAAGTTTATCTTTGAATTTACAATATATTTATGTTGTATATAAAAAGTGAAAATCTTATCTCAAATGTCATTTAGCATAAATTGATGCTAAATATGATTTTGAAGCCAAAAAAGTCACCTACATATTTTATCACCAATCAAATTTTTATTATAAATTACATACTTGAGCAGCTTCATTCATCCAGTTGAAGTCATTTCAGATGACCTTTTCCTCAGCAGCCTCTGTCTGAACAGAATATTGTTCTGCTGTTAATTGTTTTGGACATAGTGTGTGAAAAATCTTAAGGGAGTTGAATTTTGTTGTTCAGGTTCACAGTACATAATTTTGCTTGCATGTTTACTGCTGGCCTGTCAAAATATATGACAGAATAAATTTCTCCTACAGATCAACTAATCATGAAAATAGTGTTGAGGTATTTGATTGACATAGTGAAGCTGTTAATTTAGAGAGTATCAAGATCAAATGGAAGCTACTGCAATTAAGAAGTGACTGTGTTCTCAGCTAAAAATGTTTAATGCTGCATTTTAGATTTTTTTGTGCATTTTTATGCTGTCTCATGGATGTATTAGGGAATTTCTGTGATTCATTAGATTTAAATACTTAATGTTCCACACAAATTCTGTGCAAATTTTACTCTTTTATAATAGCTGCTTTTATATTGATTGGGGAGAGTTGTTGTACATGTAATGTTTCTGTACTCAAAAGGGCTTTGTAGAACAAAGGATTCAGCCATTATGAGATTTTGCTGGGGCTTATTTGTTTTGTTTTTGTCTTTACAACTTTGGTTCAAAATATTATAGTAGCAGGCTAAAAATCTTCCTGCCCTTTTCTCTGTGACTGGCTCCTTTATGACATGCTTAGAGGTTCCTTGTCACTATGTGGTACTGCTCCAAGGTTTAAATTATGAAGTTATATTCAATATATCATATGGAGTAAGACCTTCTATGATACCATGGTGTGGCACAAATGTTAAATTTGCTACTTTCATATCCATAGCACTTGAAAGTTAATAGTTCAGTTTTTATTGAAAGCAACATTTTTCATGTTTGTTCTAATTTTTTTTTTTTTTTTACTTTACATTCAAGCATATGATACAGATGTCACACAGAGTCTGGAGGGAAAAAGGCTTCTTATGTCCCTAAAATTCCAGACACAGATATGATGGTAAAGCAAGTGTGCTTAGGTGGGAAAAACTGTAGGTACTCTATGAAGTCCCTAAAGAAATTTCACTGTAGCCTAGTAGTGGTAATTTTCTTCCTTGGGTGAGTTGAGCAATTTTCTCATGCTTTCAGTACTTCTGATCCAGTGCTGAGGCTGCTGTTTCTCATTTTTTCATGAGCATGATCTGCTCACTCATGTACAGCTGCTTCAGAGTAGTTTGTTTCAGGTTTTGGCCTCACATTTCAGCTGCACACTCAGGTGTCTGTAGCCTTATATTGCCTTATTTCCTTATTCAAGATTGCAGGAAACAAGCAAGCATAAGCCTCACATTAAAGCAGTGCTGAACTGATAATGCAGCTCTTTGGTCTCACTGAGGAGAAGTAGGGTAGAGGCCATTAGCCAGGTCTTTGGGGGTGCTTGTGAGATGCTCACTCCAATTGACCCTTTGTCATATAGAAATGCACCTGACAGGCCTGGGAGACTGCTTTGCCTGAAGTTTTGGTGGATTGTTTAAAGATTAGAAAATACTGGAGGAAGAGGGAAATTGATTCTAAATTTATTTTAACAGTAGTAAACAAAATTTCAGTAAGCTTATCTGCTTTCTTGGATAAGCCACACATCCTACCTTGGCTTTATTTCTCTTTGGCTCACAAGCTTTATTCCTACTACTATTTATTAAGGAATATGGAAGTGAACAATGCTACAGAAACTATAAGGTAACATGCATCTGTCTCAGATTGTTTCATTCTGCAGCCATTTGACAAAATCTGCATTCAAATGTATGCTGGAGCTAGTGCTTCTGTGAGCCAAACAGGAAAATTAGGGTGGTAATTTCCCCATGATTTGGGAAACATGTTGTAGATAGAGTGTTTTTCAATGGTCACAATTCACCTTTCCATTCCTCACAGCTAGCACTGGTCATGCTGTTTTGTGTGGCCAAGAGATGTGTTTGAATAGTGGGATTCACAAGCAAGCCAGCCTAGCTATGGCACGTTGATAGGGGTATTTTAATTTTTCATTGTTTTGGGGAGTTTTTTTGGGGTTTTTGATGAACCATTGTGCTTAGTTATAAGCAAAAGGAATCTAGTGCAAAGAGAAGGGCTGGTGAACACATGAAGGTTCACGCTTTTAACAAGTGGGAAAAGATAAAACTCCTGTTTTTCTTCCCTCAGCTGTCGCGGCTCTCTCAGCAGTCTGACTGCCTTCCCATGTGACATTTTTGCACTGCATTTCTAGGTCAATGGTGACACAACTAGCATGCTTGTGCCCAAATTGATCATCTCAGTCTGCTGTACTCCACATGGCTTTCACATCTATCTTTGCCATAGGCTGTGTTTGCATTTCCTCAAGTCTTAAGAACCAGGGACAGCTCAGCAGGCGCACGTTAACTTCTCATACGTGTTCTCACACACTCACTCACTCACGGGAGCTTTGCAAATAGATCAGTGATGTGGGAAAAACTGGTATAAAATCAGTGTCAGAAACAGAGGTGACACGTTGCTAAGATTATGAAAATTTGGCCACATTAATTCTTCCAAAGAAGAACTGCTGATGCTGGGCATTAGTGTGCACCTTCTGCTCTGTGTTCTCTTTCTCCTTCATGTGGGTGAAAAAAACCCCAGCACAGTTGGGTTCACAAGCAGACAACCATGCTTTTAAGGGCATGACTTTTTTTTTGTTCATTGATAAAGTTATAACCAAAAGTGGTTATAACCACTTTGTTAGGTTTGAAAGAGGATCAGAAACAAGCTAACAGCATCTACTGTAAGAGATAGGGCTGGTGAACAGCCCGTCCCTCCCATTCCTCCCTTTGGCAGAAGTCTCTTGGACATTCTCCTCAGGGCTTGGCCACTTTCATTTCTGGGTGTTGTGCTCATGCTGCTGCCCCAAGAGTGTCACTGCTCTGGGGGAACACTGCAAGGTCTCTGGTCCCAGCCTGGTGCCACCCTGCATTTGGCAGGAGGTGAAGCGTGAGGCCAGTCAGCTGTGCTTGTATGGCTTTAGGATGCATGGAAAGGTGTCACTGAGCAGCTCCTTGCTGGCAGCTGTGGCAGGCCTGTGACTGTAATTCAGGGTGCTTAAAACCTGGGATTTTCCCAGCCAGGCTACAAGTGGGTGTTGAGGACAACAAAGATCCAGAGAGGTGGGTAAGAGGACAGAGGTGAGGGGCAGAGCTGGGAAAACCAGGAAAATTGGCAGTCAGAGCTGGATTTGATGATAAGCCTGGCAACACCAGAGAGATGTGCTTTTGCAGATCTCAGCTGTGTAGTTTTCTGTTTTTTCCTAACACAGATAGTTTCAAATAAAATGAGGTGAACAAGTAATTTTTGAATTTAATTTTCTTGCACTTTGTTTCTCCCTAAGTCTGCAAAGCTCCATAGATGATGATGGTACTTTAAAATTCTGTAGGTATGCAAGTAGGAAAATATTTCTGATAAAGCTTTCTTTTGGCTAATGAAATAGCAGCTTACATGTGAGTAGTATTGATGGCAGATTCAGTAATGACATGTGATGCAATTACTTTACTAGAGAGAGGAGCACTTATTTAAGATATTTCTGAACCTAGGCGTCAGCTGGAGGTGATTGAAAATACACTATTTCTGCACATTTCTTCACATAATTACTGTGGAAAATATTGTGGCATTGTAGTAAAAAGCAGAGAGTTTTGAATACTAATATCTGTAGGGGGAAGAGAATTCCCAGAGAAATGCTGTTCTATAATCCCATGCTAATCTCTCCAACAGAAAGCAGAAGAAGAGGAGCTTGTCCTCACACCTGATGGCACCAGGGAATTCCTCACTTTTGAAGTTCCACTGAATGACTCTGGGTCAGCTGGGCTTGGCGTGAGTGTCAAAGGTAACCGGTCAAAAGAAAACCACGCCGACTTAGGAATCTTCGTCAAGTCCATTATTAACGGTGGAGCAGCATCCAAGGTAAGAGGGAATATCTGTGTACTTTGGTCTTCCTTGGTTTTCCATAAGAAGTTTTTTTGAAAATATCCATAGATTGTAGAAGAATGAGCTCTCTAGTGTTCACCAGTTGTACCCTCAGAGGTAACATTTCGATTTCTACTTGCGTGTTTGCACGTCCCAGGATTTAAACAGCCTTAACAGATTCGGGAAGGAATGAGCCACCTCTGGTACAGTTCCATTAGTATGCTCTTTGAGCAGACAGATTATGATAATAGCTTTCAGTGCAAATCTGTAATTGGAATAGACATTTCCTATAGTGCCTGCAATGGAAGCTATTATTGCAGTGTTCATTTCGCCATAAACCCTTAGGACTAAGTATAGTTGGTTGAATATTTTTCTTTTGATTTGTTTTTTTTATTCTCTCCAGTAGACAAAGCTTCCTTTGTGTGTGCTTTATGTAACTATCTATAATTTTTACTTTTCCAGGATGGCAGGCTTCGAGTGAATGATCAACTAATAGCAGTTAATGGAGAATCATTATTGGGCAAAACAAATCAAGATGCTATGGAAACCTTAAGGAGGTCCATGTCCACTGAAGGGAACAAACGAGGAATGATTCAGCTTATTGTGGCAAGGCGAATAAGTAAATGCAATGAGGTAATAAGCTTTTGATATCGGGATTGGCAGTTTTCACTTCTGAGGTATTTGTGTTTACAGGAGATGTCATGTTTCCTCTGGGACTTGAGAAATAATATCTGAGAAGCTAAAGAAAGAGAGAACTACAGAATTATCTGAATTTCAGTGTTAGACATGCTAACGTTATTACTGATCAATAAAGTTTTTCTTTCGAGAATTTTTGTCAATGAAAAACAGGAAACACTGAATAAAACTATATTGATTTTGTAATTGGATCTCACTGTTTACGTGATTTTTTTTCAGCAGAGTTTTTTATGGAGGTCTGTTAGATCTTTCATTTATAGACTTTGTGTTAACTGACTTGTTTCTTTGTCACTTCCAGTTTTTTTAATTAAGAGTAGAGCTCCTATATTTCATTATTATATTTTATCTAAACAAGAGTTTCATGTATAGATTCTACAAAACTTTGTCTTGGCCTTAGTTGTGGAGGTGGTTGAGCTAATGAATTCAGGGTGAAGTGGTGATTCTGATGATTTGTGACTTTTGTCTTCTCTAGTGCAATATTAATGTGTTGATGTTTTGAAATATATTAATGTTTTCTAATAGTTTATCTTCTATTTAATGTGAGTAATGCTTTATACTAGGAATATATGGACATATGATGAGAAGGACTGTAGATGTTTGGGAGGGCTGAAGTAGACTTCAGAACAAATTGAGGAAAGGACTGAGTTAAATAGGATACAGCTGAATGGCATGTCAGAAAAGCATCTCGTCTTTAGAAATCTAAAAGTCAAGTCTTTCATTCTTGCTAAAATAGTAAGGTCTTATCAGGAGTGTTATTTCTTGATCATCATGCTTCAAAAATGATGTGCACAAATTGGTTTAGTATCACTGCTCCTGCCTAGGGGAAAGAAGAATGGTTTACTTTTTAATGCATAAATCTAACCTTCAGAAAAAATCAGTCCATAGTGTATTATAAAATCATGTCTGAAAAAGACACTAGGCTTTTTGAAAGTGTAAAGCTCCTCTTGATTAACTGCTGATATGAAGTTTTTGTACACATGCATGTTTATATGTGTACACTGCTAGAAAGCCAGCTTGGATTGCTGCAAGCTTGTCTTGCTTAGTGTTGAAGGCATTCTGACCTTTTTATATGTGGTGATGTCCTTATCTAGGCCTAATTCAGACTGCCCTTTGGAAACTGTTCCTTATTTTTACCCAATTTCCAATTTGTAGATGCTACTACATGTTACTGCATAAAAAGGGTGAAATATTTTAGACTATTTCTGTGGTTTGTTTTTTTTTTCTAAAAGGATGTAGAAGATGATCCCTTTTCTCCTAGTGAAAATCTTCTCAATTGAATTAATCCAGACTGTGTTTGTAAACAAAAGGGAGGTAATCCAGCAGTGATGAAACAAAGATATTTCTCCTTGAGTGTCCAGCACAATTTTTACTCATTCAAGAGTCCCCTATGGTCCCCTATATCTGCTTGATATTTAGTACAATTTATTTTGCAGAAATCAGGTGCCAAAAGCTGATATAAAAGCAAAAGACTGCAATATATGTGCTTCAAGATAAAAGAACTGATTGTGGAAACAGATTTAGATACACTGAAATGTACCTGCACAAGGGTAGGATAGGCCCTGTCTTTCTGGGCCTCTTTTACATTTTTTTCTGCATTTTCCCAACTCTTCAAGAAGCTGGCAAGATCAGCTATAATGATTAGGAAAACATTGATATGTCACTATTGCTGTAGTAATCATCTCTACAAAGTAATTTTTGTAAGTAATTTTTCCTAGGAATTATTGCTTTTATCACACTTATCCAAAGGAAATACGATGTCAATACTGTTTGCATATTTTAATATGATGAAAGGATGACTTGCATGGATATAAAGCTGTTTACCTGCTGAGCTGGCAATATGCAAGAAAAGTCACTTTTCTGGAAGTCTTGCAATGCCCAGACTTCAATTAAATAAAAAGCAAAGAGCTTTTCTTCTTGGTATTTTGCAATTAAACCCTATATCCTCTTTCAAGAATGTGACCAATTTAAGCTTTAGATATTATTAAGCTGATGTAGCACTGATAAGCTGTGATAATGTTATTTCTGAATGTTGCAGGAATACCATCTATGAGAATGGTATTCAGTCAGCTCAGTCCCTCAGTAGTGGCTGAGAACTGGCTGGAGACAGCACTGCCTCAGTTGCTGGCCTTGTCTTGGCTATATTATGCTTCATTTAGCAACACAGATTGCTTAGACATGCTGGTATACAAATTTTCCCCTTGGAACATTCCAGTAACAACCACCAGGAAAGATTTTTAGTATTGGAACACACAATGAAATGACATTTGACTGGTGGCAAATTCAGGAGCTTGCAGATTAGAAGCAAAAAAAGGGCACACCCTTATTTTAATAACTCCCACCTTTTATCACCATAGAAACACAGAGTCGTTTTAGATTAAAGACTATTGACTCCAGCCATTAACTCAGCACTGCCAAATTCACCCCTAAACCATATTGCCAAGTGCCACATCTACACATGTTTTAAAGACCTGCAGGGATGGTGACTCAGCCACTTCCCTGAGCATCCTGTTCCAAAGCTTGACTCTATTTTTCATGAAATATTTTCGTTAATATCCAGTCTAAACCTTCCCTGGCACAACTGGTGACTGTTTCCTCTTGTCCTATCACTTTTTACCTGGGAGAAAGCATCAACCCCCACCTGTCTAAATCCTCCTTTTAGGCAGTTGTAGAGACCAAAAGGTCTCTCCTTTGCCTTCCCTTTACTCCAGGCTAAATGCCCTCAGCTCCTCAGCAAGGGGGGTTTACTGGTTTAACTAAATATAAAAAGAAATGTTCAACTTTTGAGAAAGTATTTCCCAGTGTTTTCTATGCTCTTCTCCCTCTTTTTGTTCTTCAAAGAAGTCACCATAAAAAAACAGCAGATAAAAATATCCTGTTCAACTGATTTCTTTCCTTTGTTGATTCGGCATTCTATGTGCCCACTTTGTAGACAAAAACATAGCTTTGTTTCTTGTTGGTCTGAACTACAGTTAAGTGGAGCTGGTGTGGTGTCATTCCCTCTTGTGTGTCACCAAGAACCGTGTTCACTGTGCTCTGTTCCAGTGTCCTGTGAGGTCAGGTCTTGGCTGATTCCCTGCCACACCATGGAGCACCCACAGGTGTCTCAAAAGGGAAATCCATGCGAGGGATGATAATGCCAGTGCAGAAATAATTGTGCTAAACATCTGGATGATAAAAGGAGTTGCTCTCTGGATGATAAAACAACCCACAACAAAATAACAGCAAAAAGAAAAAAAAAAAAACCAAAAACCCAAGCCTTTTTTTCTCATGCCTTCATGTCCAGCAGTTGTTTTGCATTTGCAAAGTCAAATGGACTTCCTTTGAGATAGACTACACAGTCTGCTTCTTTCTTTGGTAAAACTGAGTTTGAATTGGATTTCTAAGGCAGTTAGTGGTATGAAACTGTTCTTTTGGTTTTAATGTCAATTTTCATAATCAGCCCTCAGAATAGCTGAGAAGGGAGAATTTATTTTGCAGCACGATTCTGCAGATTGTTGTTTCTGCATGTTTCAATTTACACTAGATTTTTGTGTACTTTTTGTATTTTGTTTGCTGTCTAGAAGTGAGTGGCAGAACCTCTGTTGTCCTGGGTTGAGAGAGGCAGAACAATTGCTCCTGATCTGCTGCAGAGGCACTGTCTTTGTCAGAGAGTTTTCTTTGGCTTCTTGAACATGAAGCTGTTTAAAAAGTTTGTGAAGTGACCTCGGATACTCCTTTCCCATGCCATCATTATTCTCAAACAGCTTCACAAGTTCTCATGTTGTAAACTAAGCCTTCAGAGCAACTGTAGTAACAATGTAAATGTACATAAACACCATAAGAGTATTGACTTCAGAGAGGCAGGGAGGAGATCATTTATATCATCAGCCCTTCCATAACTGTAGAGTCAAAAGAGACCACAGACTTCCCAGAAGGTAAAAAGAGATTTTGTGCTGCTGTGGTTTTGCTGAAGATTTGCCTGTAGGAAGAATTTTCATTGACTCACCAAAAGATAGTGTGTAATCCATCTAGGTTTTCAAGGGAATTGTCTTGTAGTAAATATTGATATAAGCATGGAGTGTTAGCTATGAATGAACTCTAAGCCAAAGCTGTGCATCTGAGTTTTTCTACTGTTTGCATTATGTCTATACAGAGTACAGCAATGTAGAATTCTGCAAGCTGCACTACTACAAACCTTGCAAAACTGCATTTAATATCTCAGCCACTCCAGACAAAATCACACACTGAATATTCGATGGACATGGTTAGATTAGTGTAACAAAAATATTTAATTTGGGATTTGGCTATATCTGATGTTCCCTTGCCCCCCATTTAAAAAAAGTTAAACATTCTGTTCTGCTCTGTGTTTTCAGCTTCCAGCCTTGCTTTTTAACTCATCAAGTTTCCTACATAAGCATGGAGAGAGTCTTTAAGACACACTTCCAAAGCTGTAAAAACAGTGGGGAAAAATGGAGAGAATAACAATAATATTGACTCGATATTCTTATATGGCCAGTATTTAACACCTCATTTTTCAAAAGAGGCCGCCATCAGCTTTTTAGATCTTTAACTCAGGCTTGAAATTTTTTAAATTGCTCAGATTTTAGGAGAAACAGTGGAGTTCCTTGTGCTGTGTTCTGTTAATTAGTGATGCTGTTGTGATTAGCCTTTATGGGCAAACAGCTGGCGGCTGCATCGCCAGAACGTGCTCAGCACTCAGGCACAACTGCCAGGCACAGCCCTGCAGCTGGTGCCTCCATGTGCTGATTCAAGAAAATAAAGGTAATTGTTACTTTTGGAATCCTGTGCTTTTTAGTCCTGCAACCTGGACAGCTTAGAGACACAGATTGCTTGTCTGCACTCTGTTCATGTCACAGGCAGGCAGCACTTGTCTGCCGTTAAGTGAGAGAGTGTCACCATTTTACTCAAAATGAGAAATTTCAAGGGTTTTTAAGGGTTTTTCTTGTTTAGACCTCCCCCTTTCTTTTTTTTTCTTTTTTTTTTTTGACAGAATGACTATTTTGCCAAACCTGCTTGAAATGAAGCTTTGCAAATGATTTGCAGATCCCTAGATTTCTTCATGCATGTCTGTTCATTTTTTTCTCCCTTTAAAAATGAGCAAACTGTGAAGCAGAGTCCTGATTCCAGACCGTATAAGGACCTCATAATTCATTATATAAATCGACTGATAGATCAGTGAGGCTTTGCAAATGAGTGGTTTCATTATAAAAGAAACAAGCAAGCATCTTTTCTTTTCCAGTGTGTGTGAAAACTAAAATATTCAGCATCATTTTCCCCTGCATGCACTGCCAAGTTAGCTACATTGAAATGTAGGTGACAGGTTTGTTTTTTCTTTCTCACTAGATTAGTCTTGTGATGACCTTTTGGAATTTAACTGTCAAAAAGTCTTTAGCATCTCCTCCAAACCCAGTGATTTCCCTGTTCATTCCCATCTCCAACTCATTGATAAAGCTGTTTATCAACTTAAGCTATTCCCAGCTCTAATTCCTAGGGGAATCTACAACTCTTCTCCATCCTGAAGATCAATCTTTGTGTCCAATTCTTTAGCCAGTTTTCAACCCAGAAAATGAAAATTTAGTCAAGTCCTATGAAAACTTAGTTTCTTTAATGCCTTTGATATTGATGCCTTGATATAGTCTAGTAGTATTTTAAAAGTGTCTGTGTTGGAAAATGAAGCTGTAGTATTTTGGACATCTTAAACACAGTGCATAGATAAGAAGGAAAAAAAAAGCCTGGAGAATAATTCTGTATGACAGAGCTTCAGCATTCTGGATGCAGTGTCATATACAGCAAATTTGTGTACCGAGTTCTTTAACATCCATAATGCTTGCATTCCTATATTTGGGCAATTTATTTTCTGAAGGAAAAAGGGAGTCTGATTCTTGTTTCATTAAAAAAAAAGTTTGTTTATGCTTTGAATATTTTGGCACTCTTCTTGTGCAGAAGACTTTTTCATATTTATGTACATAACTTCAAATAGGATGGATGGTGGTGTTTAAGTTAAAGGGACTGCATTATTTGTCCTTTTATCATCTAGATAAGCAGCAGCTGGGCTAGCTGGTAGAAGCAGTACTTTAGCAAACAGCTGTTTTTTATCTGAATGACAAAGGGTCAGGGTAGAGCCTTTTTTTTATTTTAAAAAAAATGTAATCTGGTTTATTTAATTTAAGAGAATGGATAGAAAATGAGCTACAGGCAATCTGTAGCATGGGAGGTTTTATTGCATTTTTACAAATATCATCATTTAGTACAGATCAGTGCTAGGATCCAGAGAGGGAGCTCTCTCTTTTCAGTCTAGAGAGAAGAAAAATCAGGAGATCTTTACCAGTCAGTGTCTATAAATACCTGATGAAAGTAATAAAGTAATAAAGAATACTGATCCAGACTCTTCTCAGGGCTGCCCAGTGCCAGGACAAGAAGCAACAGGCACAAACCAAAATACAAGAAACTTCTTTACACATAAGAAAAAAAAATCCTTCTTAGAGGTCAGCACTGGCGCAATGTGCCCTAGAGGTTGAGGAGTCTCTGATCTTGGAGATATTCAAAACCCAACTGGGCAGGGCACTGTGCAACCTACTCTTGCAGACCTTGCTTTGAGCAGGAGGTTGGATTGGATAATCTCCTGTGGTTTCATCCACCCTCAGTTGGTCTGTGGCTCTGGACACACCAAGGGGTATTCCAGCAGCTGTTCATAGGGGGCCAGTTGCCACATGGATTTCTCTCCTTGCCAGCCCTTTAATGAAGCTAGGAATTTGTACAGCTTTGTTTATGTTGCCCACTCTTTATCAGTTGATCAAATTGAATTATATCAGATAGCACTGAGGGTGGCTAAGAGAAGGAACTAGAATGTGTAATTCCAGCTCTTCATTAGAAATGCAGCACGAAGAACAAGTCAATTTGAACTGCAGTCTTGCTTTGTACTGTTGGAATGTTTGTCTTGCCCACAACAACAGTTTGCAAATTCTATGTTTCTTTTCTTGCACAGACTTTGTGTTAACAATGTAAGGAAAAGGCATTTTGGGTTTTTTTGTGACAGCCAGTTGTCTAATTTTTGGTGTTTTATAAAAGGCATTGTATCTTCTGTAAAATATTTGTGTAGCTGCCTGTCAATGCCTTTGTTTAAACTCATCTTTTGAGATGCTAATTAAAAATTGATCAAGTTTTACTCATGGAAATTATAAAATATGTGATTCACTTTACAAAACATGGCCATATAAATGCAACACTCCTGCTATTTCTTTTATTTATTGTGGACTTCACAGTATTACCAGGAATGAATTTCTATATTTTTCTTTGCTTCTGAACCATCTTCTTGTCAGTGTCTTTCTGAAAATCTCTTGCGATCTTTCTACAACTGAATCTGAAAGTTGATGGCTTGTCACACGAAGGACTGTGTGATATTGCTCACTAAAAGCTGGACACTTGTTACATAAAGCCATCAATATAGCACTGGGAGAATAAGTCCCAAAGCACTTTGATATTTTCACACCTTATTTAAAGGCAGTGAAATAAAGGGTAGTTCATAATTTAGTACCTTTATCACGCAAGTTTCAGCTCTCAAGCAGTCTAGTGTTGCTATGCTCTTTTTTTTGTAAAGTGTTTCAGAAGTTAACATTTCTTTTCAAATGTGCCTTAGATTCCTTTATAACAGAGTCTACAAATATTGTTTAATTTACTTTTCAGTAAAGCTGTCAGTTGTAATCTGCAATTTAAAAAAACTAATAAAACAAATCCTCATTTCACAATTTAAACCTTATTGAGTCTAATTCACTTGCACTGCAAGTTTATTATTCTCCTGCAGCTTGACGTGCCTCCAATTGTAATTGTGTTGACCCTCCGATGCAGTAAATCTCCCCGGTGCTTATCAAACTGGGAGAGATAAGTCTACAGTTTGGAACTTCATTAAATATCTCATTTATATTAAACAGATGATGGCTTTGAAGAGAAATAATAATTTTTACAGAGTCTGCGACCTCCCGATCGCGGTCTCCTTGACCGTAACGCGGCGTTGCGCAACCCTCCGCCCGTGCCCCGGGCGTCGCGCCAGCACCGGCGTGTCAGGAGTCATCCGCCCATCGGGCTCACTTCAAAGCCTCTGCTGGGGACAAAGCCCAGGGCTCTGTAGCCCTTGAAGCAGATTTTTAAAACTTTTTCATAGCATGCATTTCTTAGTCGTCTGGGGAGTGCGGGTGGAGTGATTAATAATGGGCAGCTGTTTCAAAAACAAAAAACAACCAATATGTTGCTTGTTATTGTAATTGCTGAAACTATGAACTACTCCTCTCGTGCTTGTTTGGAGATCAGGCAGTATTTTGAATAAGCATTTCCAGTGGCTTCAAATAGTTTGCAGCATACTGTGAGTATATGGTCCCCCCTGCATTTCAATATGTATGAAACAAATGCTGTGGGGTTTGTGTAAGGACACTGCTTTTAAAGTTTAACTATTTGCTTCAATATGGAGAGGCGTGTTGGTGAGAAAAACTAATGCTTTGATACATGAGTTCATACTACTTTTCTGCAAAATACATTTACTTTGAATAGTTGTTTTCTTTGTAATAGAACCAAAGTCAGCTCAAAATGTTCAGGTGAATTGGTTTAATGGTCTTGGCAAAGTGCCTTGTAACATTACTGAGAGGACAATAGGGTGCTGGAGCCCAGGTGAACCAAGAGCTTTAGGGGCAGCAGGAAGGCTGGATGGCATGAGGATTGGGCCATGGTGTGGGGAGTCTCTTATCTCTGCAGGGAGCACCTGGGCCCTGCTACATTGGGCATCCACAGTGACCTGTGAATGCACAGGTACTTATTCTTCTCATTCCTGGGGGCTGTGCTGACAGCAGAGCTGTGGCTCATGGGCTTGCTAAAACCAGGTAGATGATACCAAGTTATTTTCTTTGCCTCTCTTGGGTGCTGCGTTCCCCTGAGCTCTGATTCTCTGGGGCTCACCAAGGAGAACTTGACTTTTTCCTATCCTCTTGAAAAATCCAAGAGACAGCTGTAGGAAAACAAGGGATGACCAGCTTCTGCAAGCAAAGGCTGGGCTGGGAAGATACTCAGGCAGTCTTCTGAAGGAGAGCAGCTGGGGTGGGCAGGAGGCTGTATATGCAGCCTTTCTCTTTAGTGTGCACGTGGCCAAGCAGCCTGTGTCCATCCCTTCCACCACATACTTCATGTCTCTTGTGATGTCCTGGAGAGTCTGGCCTCATTTGTGGTGGGCAGGGACCTGTCGGGTCCAGGGCTTTGAGGGCTGGGCTGGAGGGCACCCCGGGTCCTGCCAGTTCTGCTTTTGTGTCTCTGCCTGGATGCTGCAGCAAGACATTAGAGGAGCTTCCAGGCTGAATGAAGCATGTAAGATCTCTTTACTCTGCAGTCAGGAAAGACAGAACAAAGAACTCAATTTTTATTTTAAAAATAAAAATTGCATTGAAGTCTGACAACTTTTGTGGTTTTTTTCTTTTGTTCCTAATTACAAAACTTCAGAGTGTGATGATTTCATTTGAAAGCAAGTTGCACCACTGTGGCAGCAGCAGCGCAATTCCAAATGAGAGTTCCTGTTCCATGCTCCTGACAAGGGCCTTGTTGTGTTCAGCTGTCAGTGTGCAGAAGATGGCCCAGCTGTCTGCTGATGGCATTGGAAACAGCCCAACTGTCTGTTTAAGAAATTATCCAACAAAGAGGCACCAAAATGGAATAGTTTTTTTTCACCAATTTTCTGTTGAAGGATTTGAAATTTGACAGGGCACCATGGGGGGTGCAGTGTAAAGGGGTTAGAAAGTTGGTCATTAGGCAGAGCTGTCATTGCGAATTATCGCTGTCCAGGATGAGAAGTTCTAGCTCATTTGGTGCTCAGACAGGTCTAGGCCTTAGGCAATTTGTTACACTTCCCCCATGTGGTTAAGGGGACCCCAGGCACTAATTTTCCCCTCTCTTTGCAGTTGGAATCACCTGGGAGCCCCTCCGGGCCAGAGCTGCCCATAGAGACTATGCTGGATGACCGGGAGCGGAGGATTTCCCACTCCCTCTACGGCGGGATCGAGGGTCTCAGCGAGTCACCCACAAAGAACGTGGCATTGGGCAGGATAATGGGTGAGTCAAAGCTGCTCTGCTAAGCAGGGCATGTTTTATTTCCCTCTGTGATTCACTGAAGGGTGGGTAATGTGTTATGTGGGAATTGGGGACATGGAGGTTGCACTGACCAACTTAAAACGTGCCTTAAAATTCTTCTGTGCAAGCCTTCTGGATAGTTAATGTGAGGAAGATGGTAAAGTGGGATTCTAAAGTAAATTTTGCATCCTGTGACAGGTCATAGAATTAATAATAGTAGCATTTAACATGATCTTTCAGTGCCTGGTTTGGGACAATAAATTATTGGTTGGTCTAGGCTCCATGTTGCTTCAAAGTCAGTGACTCATGGGAATTCATGATTTTTTCCCAGTATTTCTTCTCTGTTTCAGTCCTTCTAAAATACAAAAATAAATAAGGCAAACTTGCATTCATTTATGCTTATTAGGGGACTTATTAATTTATTTGAATATTTGCTTTGTAGGACACCAATTTTAAAACCTCATAACTAATTATGAGCATCCCTTGTGTAGATTCTATGCCCTGCCATCTGCATGGTCCCAGTGGATAATGAGGTTATTAGTGCTTGCTTTGCTGCATTTCAACTTCTGATGTACAGAGCTAGGTAATAAAGACTTGCCTTGCCACAGGAGTGGTTGGATTTACTGACTAGGATGGGATTAGTTTGAAAGGATTTTCAAGTTTAAACACAAAAAGCAGCTTGATGCAAATAACACCTGACAGAAGACGTGACGAGTGCTCGCTTGAGTTACGAGTTTTAAAAAGAAGACATGACTATTAAATCTAGGACTTTTTTTAGCATATTAGATACACAGAATATATTAGAGGATGCTGCTATAAACTTCACATGAAATGAGGTATGACTTAGTTATCAATTGCTTTAGATTAGTTTTCAGCCTTAGAAAATTAGTCTACCACATAGGCTTTTCCAGTCAACAGTTTGTGTCTATTTTGCACCCTATAGTTTTTTATTTGGATTGGTTTAGGTTTTTTTCACCCACATTTTCTTTTTTAAATAATTGTTGTGTTTTGGATTTTGCATTTTCTTTGTGGTAGCAAAATAGGACTGCTATTAAACTCTCTGAAAATCCAAAATCTTGCTATTTAGGGTATTTCTTCTAGTAAGTCTTTTGCCCTTTTTTGTGCATTTGGGCAATAGTAATTAGAAACACATCGTATTCTGTGCTATTGCATTTCATTTTGTGCAGCTTGGAAGAAAAGATGCACACATGAAAATCAAGGCAGTGTGAAACCATGTCACCCAAAGTCATATGCTCTTAAAGAGAAAAATTTAGAAAAAATTGTATTTGTTTGTCAACAAATTTAAGGAGTGATAAAATAATTTGAAGTCTGTAGCACTACTCTCCCATAGAAAGAGATAGTTCTTCTTGTGTCAAGATAAAACTTGTGCTTTAGATAAAACATTTGCAAAGCACTGCCTTCTGCTTTTTCCATCAGTGCTGCAGAGGATTTACACACAGAGCTCATATAAGTGTTAACAAATTATCACTTAAACACGTTGTCCGTTTTTGTTGGGAGAGGGAGCCCTGAGAAAGTCTGGGAGCACTTGTGTCAGCAATCCAGTTTGCTTCAGCACAAGACTTGCCATGCCAAATTGAACTAGTGGTTCATCAGTCTGCTATTATTCCTTTAGCAGTAGTCAGTAATTGATGTTTAAACCACAAAAAACCAAAAAAGTGTTTCCAAAGCTGTTAAAATCTAATACTTTTCGATACCTTGGCATTGTATACATAGAAAAAAAACCCCTATACTTCATTGTCTAAGTTTCTCATAACCTGAAGTAAATGTTTTGATTTCCTGTGAATCATTGTTTTTCTGAATTGTTTTCAGGGACCAGGAACTATGTAAGAACTTGGTTGGTTGTGACTTTAATTCACTAAATCTTGAGTGGAAGCACATTAGTGGAAAATCAAGTTGTGCCTGAACCTCATAGTAAATGTGATCTAGTGACGTGTAACTAAAACTGGTCTTTCTAGGACTGGACTGTTCCTTCTGCAATCACAGCAGAAGCACAGACCTGTGATGCTTAAACCCAGTTTTTGGGGAATGGTCAGTTTTCTAATAAGACTATTTTTTTCAGAATTAATCAGCACTACTAAATTAAAATGGCAGTATTCATAACCTTTTACGTTCAAATTTTCTTGCAGTACCATACAACAGGGAGGTATTGCCTGTTGGGAGAGATAGGTGCAGTTACTTGTTTCAGAATAGCAAACATTTTAAAGACTCAGTCACTTTTTATGCAGTTGAATCCCTGTCTTTTTGGGGGTTGGTAGTGAGAAAAAAAGCAGGGCTTTTTTTATTTCCTGAGAATGTTTGTGGGTGTTACATGACTCTTCATCTCTTGAAAATTGGCCTAAAATTGAGGATTAGTCCTAAGAA
The DNA here is from genome assembly GCF_022539315.1 of Serinus canaria. Lineage (NCBI taxonomy): Eukaryota > Metazoa > Chordata > Aves > Passeriformes > Fringillidae > Serinus > Serinus canaria. Next base: position 13,901,784 of record NC_066315.1, read on the forward strand.
CAACCTGGCTGAAGAACACTGGAGGTCTATACCTTCCCACACCTGTCCTGCTCATGAAAACAAGCCCAAAGGAGTGCTTTATGCAGTGCTGCTTCCCTTGAGTGCTCTCCCCATATCAAGTACCCCTCTGATGCGCTCTCTGAATCATCTGATGTTTTTTGAATTACTCCTCAATGGATTTAACTTAGTAAACTTTTAGTACTCAGTACTTTTTAGCGAGGAGATGACAGTTTGTTTTCATGGAAGGAACAGGTCTCCCTGCTGCTTTTGCTCTTGGATGGGTTTGAGTTTTCTTCCTTCCTAATTTAAAGTATTCAAAAGTAACAATTTTATAGTCTGGAAAATGCCTTCTTGTTTTAGTCATTACTTAAAGTTGGAACAAATATTTCAGGAGTGTTTTGTTCTGTTAAATACCATTAATGTAATTTCAGAAAAGGTATTTAAGACAATTTCCTTACTCCTTCATAACTGACAAGCAAGAACTGGCTGTCAGAGCCTTGCTGTGAGAGTGGGAATAAAATACCAATTTTAGGATGTGATTTAAATTATGTAAAATAATGTTTGCTTACTGCAATAAGGCTGTGTGAATCTTTTCATGTTTCTGATGATTCTTATGTTGATCTACTTTTCTAGGTGGTTATTGCTGTTATAGATTTTCTTATGCTTTTTCATTTGGTAATATTTCACTGAAGATTTCTGATGGAGAAAAGATACAACTTTTTGTATTCAGGGAATACTTTTGGTTTGGAGGAGATGGGATATTTTATTTATATCATTTGGGTCTTGTAAGAATTAGATGGCTGTAAGAAACCCTTATATTTATTTGTTTTATTATTTCCAGGGTGCAGGCTATTCAATAAAACAACTATCTCATACTGGTTTGCTTGGCTCTCTAATTAAAAATTCAAGTCTTCTTCTGACATTCTTGTATATCATGCATTATGCTCCTGAGTTTTACAATACACAAATACATAGCTGCTGTCTATATAAATTATTCTTATTCAACAAACAGCTTAGTACAAAGTCCTCTTTCATCTCCTCCTTCTAGTTGCCGATTTTTTTTTATGAACGTGGCGGGTTTCGTTGCTAACGGTGACTAAACAGAAGATATTTTTCAGGGGGTACACAGAATAACAATCACTTGCACTGAATCTGCTTTTCATCCTGAAGGATCCCCCAGAACTTTGTGAAGTTTGATGGTTCCTACACAACAGGAAATACTCTGTTCTCTACATAAATAATTGCTGTCTTAAGGGTAGAATCAGGAGGAAGCACTACTGACAAAAATTTAGCTAGGGATGTAGAGTGTGTGTCTCAGTGAAATGAAAATAACCCTTTACAATCAGAATGTAGTTCCTTGGCCAGGAATCTCATCAAAATGTGATGCTCTTCTACAATAGCTGACAGATCTGAGCACTTTCTTGAAATCCAAGACCTGTATACAGCAGAGAAATCTTTGTTAGTCATTCTCTGGGCATTCGTTGTACTATTGGTCTGAGTCCCACAGTATCAACATGCTCATGAGTCATTCATAAGGTAATGCTGGGTTTTGAGCATACGGTGAGAGTGTTCAACAGATTTTGCAGACCTTTAAAGAGAAAGCAATAGCAAAAGCACAAAGGATCAAGCCAGAAACAGTTCATTGTCACATGACAATGCAGTGTCAGTATGGGAGCCAAGGTATCCCAGCAAACACATTAACTGAACTTCAGGGACTTTCAAGATTTGAAAGGACCTGGAGCAGTTTAGTTCTTCATGAATAAACCTGTTATTCACACTATGTACTGTGTGATCAGGATTTTTTTAAAGGGCTCCATGCTGGTGGTTTAATTCAGGTACAAATTATTTTCTGGTGTATAATAGGTTTGAAGGTGTATAATATTTTTTGAAATATGCTGCTTGGCTTATTTTTCCTTGTAGGATGAAAATCCTCATAGATCAGGAGACCAGCCATTTGGTACTGGAACTCTGAGGCTTCTTTTTCTGCACAAACAGATGGGAACCCTTCTTACCCAATAGTTTGGTGTAGTTCTCAGGCTGTGCCTTTTTAGATTGGTAACTTGTCCAAGAAATTCGAGCATCATTGTTCTGTGATGAAAAACTTTTGAAAGGAAGAATGTTTTACCTTGCTTAGTACAGTGTCCAAAATACTTTATGTTATTACAGATTACCTCACTGAAGCTGAATTAATACATGCAAAACTGGACTTGAAATTTAGTCAGAGTCTAAATTTCATAGAGTCTAAATAGCACTTTTCCAGCCCGAGGGAAAATTATTTTCTTGAAGAGGTTTGTAGACAGGTTGAGCAATGCCTTAGATTTGTAGATCAGTCAAATATACTGAAGATTACGGGGTTTGAAGTTACTTTGATGTTTCCTTGTAAGGTTTCTCACAACACTTGTGGAATTAATTCTCCAGGGGTATTTTCTATCCACTTCAGCTGAGTTCTCTACAAAGCATGTATTGAGTCCAGAGGTTTGTCCAGCCATCTGCTGGAGGTGAAGCCTTTCACCTGTTTTTAGCTTCATCTGCAATGAAAAGCATAGGCATGTCATATGGGTTTTCTCCTTAATTCCAAAGCAACTATAAAAATGTCAGTCTTCACCCTTGTCAGATATAAGGAAGGGTAGTGAAAAGTTAAAAGTGTTACTGAATTACTGTAGCCTCTCAGATGGGAAGTTCAATCTGCCAAGTGCCATAAGGTTATACCTTTTCACAATCAGTTCTTTGGAGACATTATTAACTACAGAGTTAACAGTCTTGTAGGCATTATGTTTGGAAAGAAGTACATTACCAGGCTAAACATTAACCTGTCCATCAAAGGAGCTATTGCTGGGCAGAATCAGCTGCTATGCAAACTGCATACATTCATTTCAGTTTGACAGTGATGAGATGTTCACCATGCAGTACCTTTTTCTTCCAGCCATTTTTTCAGCCTTCTTTAATGATCCCTTTGAAGCCAGTTTTTCCCTGTTTGGAAAGATTGCTATATGTATTATGTAGTGCAGTGAGGATTTTAACTACCTCTTTACACGTGGGGTTTTGTTTGTTTGTTTGTTTGTTTGTTTATTAATAATTGCATACAAAAGTAGTGATAGTAAGTGAAACCTTTACAGAAAAGAGGAAAACTTTATTTCCCCCTAATTATTCACATTTTTTTCCATATCTACAGTGAAAGTAAAGGGTGGAAATAATTGATGTGTTCATAGAAGCAGTTTAAAATATGGAAATAGAAGTTTTGTGCTACATTACACTGGTGCATCATAGTTTTAGAATAATTTTCTATTTGTTGTCAGATTAATGGTTGATGAAGCTAGTGTGTTTCTTCTCATGAGATGTGACAGTTTTAAAAATTGTTTTAGTAAGATCATACCATCTTTTAACTTGTACTCTCAGAAATTTACCTGATGAAGTCTGCCACTGAACAGACTCATGTTGAGTCTTGTTTTAGTCCCTAGCACGTATGTGATGGTTCTTGTTTAGGTGTTTTAACAAAAGTGTTAAAACTTACTTGAATTTGTTGATAATAGAATTTGGTAATTTTTTTTCTCCAGATTTTGCATGTGTCCACTTCCCAGCACCACTTGAATAATTTCTCATTTCATGAAGGCCAGACTGATCAGGAAAAGTGATGGCCTCTGTTAGTCCTTGTGGAACACATTCTTTGTTTCTACCAAACAAGGTGATAGCAGAGGAGATACTGTGCTCTGGGAGAGGTGCCTTTGGGCAGCTCCTCAGCCAGGACTTGAGGCTGTGGGCACAGACAGGAACATGGGTGGCTCCTCTGAACAACAGGAAACACTTTTCCAGTGTGAGGGTGACCATGCACTGGCACAGAGTGCTCGGGGAGGAGGTGCAGAAGCCATACTCAGAAGCAACTTGGTTGGGGTCCTGACTACGTGGCTGTAGGTGTCACTGCTTGAGTGGAAAGGGTTGGACCACAAGAGAAGTCTCTTTCAAACCCCAACCCTTCTGTTGAGGCTGAAGACCTTGTGGTCTTGCAGTAGGCCACAGAAAAAAACTGGTGTGCATCAATTTTCAGACCTCTGCACAGGAAGATGGGTAGAAAGTGAGACATAGTTAATTTTATTATCTGCATTGTGTCACTCTTATCAGTGGCACTGCAGTTTGACATAACCTTTTATCATCTGTGATGAAATATTTTTCAGGGCACTCTCTGCATGCTGCTGTTATTTAGTTTTGGGTTTTTTCTCCCTTTTGTCCAGGTAAATATCAGCTGTCTCCAACAGTGAACATGCCCCAGGACGACACTGTCATTATTGAGGATGACAGGCTGTCAGTCCTTCCTCCTCATCTCTCTGACCAGTCATCATCCAGCTCCCATGATGATGTCGGGTTTGGCACTGTTGATACTGGTGGATGGGCTAAAGCTGCAATTAATGAGTCAACAGACTGGTAAGAGCATGGTTTAGTGGAAGGAAGAAAGAGAGAGCTGTAGTTGCATCTTTTCCTTTAGTTACATTTTGGCTACTGCTAATTTTAATTCTTTTTTTTTTTTTTTTGTCACATTTGGATTTTACTATTTTCAAATTAGTAATTGTCCCTGTTTCAGGGAGGAAGTCTGTACAAATACCTCTGGTTTCAGTTTTGTGCTGTGTTAAAGCATATTTGTGGAAATGTTACTTAGACTGTACATAGCTGTGTTATTTTGATGATGATCTAACTTTAATTTAATTGCTACCTTACCTAGCTTTTGTAAAAAAAATAGCACAATTTAAACACTTGGGTTTATGAAAGCTGAAAGACTGATTGGAAATTGTAATTTATAAACCTCACTGTAAATATTTCAAAGTTTATAAAACAAAGGTTTTATTTTTATATTACATTGTATATCTAGGAGCAACTCAATACTTTTGTATACTTCCTTGCTTTTCCTAATAATGTACTAAGCTTTCAAATCTACTTAGAGGTCAAAGCTCTTTGATTTGCCTCTGTGTTAATGCTCATGCAAAAAGAGCTGGTTAAGATTGCTTCATTATTTGTGAAGAACTGCTATTCATGTTGTTAGATCATTTGCAAAGACAGTGTACTGTAATAGCTCTAAATTTAAATGTACAGAAAGTAACAGTTCCACATTTAAAGGTATGGAAAGTAGCTTTATATATTTAATTCATAGTAAAAATAACTTTTGTGAGTCTTAGGTTGACTCTACGATTACTTTAACACATTTTAACATTAGAGCCTTAATGAGAAATGCATTGAGCTCTATTATTGACTTGCTTAAGTTCCTGGCAAAGAAATACTGTTTATTGCTTAGTTAGTACAATTAATACAGATCTAAGATTTAATTTACAAGTCCTGTAATTATCTATAGTAATAGCAAAATAAAAGCCCACCTCTGTATGCTGCTACTTCTTGAAGCTGGATAATTACCACAAATGGTGTGAAGAATTTTCTTATTTTTCTTGTCTCTTGAGCCTGTTATGAATGTGTCAGCAATATCTTAATAGAACAGCAATAGCACCTGCTGGCTGATGTGCACCTGTCAGCTTCTTCTCTGCTTTAAACTAGTTTATTTCATCTTATATCCAGGAATTGAGTTCTGTTTTTTAAGCTCTGTTTTAATGATTGTATGAAAATGTAATTTTTTATTCTCATTCACTTTTTTTTTTTGATGTTGCAGTTCTTCTTATGGACAAGTCATACCTGTAATCTGGGTCCCTGAAAAGTCCATTTGTCTCTTGTAAAAGCTGAGAATCTGAGACATTTAAATAGAATAGTCCTCAAGCCTGCACATAATAATAGCTTATTTCCAAGGGAGTATTTTTAGCTGAATGTGAGCAAAATCCTATGAAATAAACATAAAACTCATATGAAAACTGCAGATGATTTTACATTGACTTCTGCAGTGTGTATTGCTGTTCATACAGTTTGTAAATGAAGTAACAGTAAAGAAAACAGGGCTTAGGTATTGTAGAATTGATCACACTCAAAAAAGTTTTAAGTGTGTGTTTCAGTGTTTCAGAAACTGTAAAGGTCTTCAGATACAATGGCACTTCAAAGAGTTAGATCAGTGTTGTGCTTTAGTATCTAATGTATTCTATCTGTAAAAAAAAAGTAAATGGCAATAGAATTAGATTGCTGCTATAATTTCCTGTTGCTAATGGATGAAGGAAGACTTGTAAAATGAAGGTGCATTGTATGATTTTGCTGGAAGGCACAAAGGGTAAAACTAAGAATATGGATGAAGGGTTATCCAAACAAGAATGGCAGCTGTTCTGAATCACAGAAGAAAATGTAAGCTTTTTCAGCTTCACAAGATCTCCCTAATCCTTGATGAAAATGTTATGAAAACAAAGGGCCAATAAGACAGGATTAATAAATGGAATTTTAATAACATTGAGGGTCAGAAGACGGTTACATTCTTTTAAGGATCAGCTGTCATTCCAGAAATCTTATTTGTTAAGTATTCTAGAATATAGTAAATTGCATTTGGCATTGCTTAATGACTTGCACGAAATTCACCTCTGTCTTTTATTGATGTAGTTTAAAAATATTAAAATGAGACATTTTTGGGGACATTAATTCCTCCTCTTTGCTTGTTGGCTTTTGCAGTTGTTGCATTCAGAGTCCTGTGATCCACTCCTTCCTTAATTACTGAAGCACTCATGGGTCATTAATAATAAAACAGGACATGAAAATTCAGAACTCTATGTAAGGCTCAAAAAAAGGTGCTAAGTAGCACCTTTAAGGAGCAGGATACTGTGCAAACATGTAATAATAATTCCCTTAATAAGTATGTGTGGAAGGGAGGTCTAACAAGGGCAGATCAGGGAAGCAGAAAGTCTCTAAAAGTGGTTTCAGTGGAAATGCTGGATTCCAACCTCCCAAATTCCCAGTTGCTGATGCCACGTCCAGACCCTGCTGCTCTCTCTGGGACCTGTGGTGTCCTTTTCAAGTTAAATTTGACCTGGAGTTTTAGTCTGTTCTTAGGACTTCAAATTCAATACATAAGTGTGTGCTGTGTTTACATGGAAATGATATTTTACTCTACTAGAAGTTTTATATAGGAGGATCAAAGCAAGCTTGTGTGACAAAAGAAGCATAGAGCCAAAACAAATAATTCTATAAGTTCACCTTTTCTGAAGAAAGTGTCACAAGATACATTTTGTTCAGCAAGATGAAACCAGTCATTGTAACAAAAGTGAGCCTGTGCTAACAGATACTGCTGGAAAAAAATTCTCACTTAGTAAAACCACATTTTTCTGGCCTTCAGAGAACAGGGCTGACTAGCAGGGAGCCAGAAACTTCTGTGTGGCCTTGATAAAGTCAATTATGATCTGATTATGAAAGGTGTTGAAACCCTGTAAGTTCAGTTGGAGTCACTTTGGAGGCCATTTTCAGATTTAGGGGGTTCTTACTCAGCTACATGTTGCACTGCTATAAATGCCAGAAGTGTATATTGGCCTTGTCTGATTTATCTTTCTATCATGAGAAGATAGATATTTTTTTCCCTATTTTGTGGGAGTCAGTGTTAGGACTAAATAGTTATTTTTGAGTATGGTCTCTGATTCATCAGAGCTTTTAAACATATGCTTGAGAACATTGCTAAATTGTGCAGACATCTCTGAAATAGTTGCAGTAATTAAATGTAAAACATAATGAACCTGAGCCAGAAACATTAAAGTCAAAAGGCACTTGACATTGGCTTTATTCACATAAGCCCTTATCCTGCTCACACTGAAGTATTATATGCCTGTCACAAGCACATATCTTATTATTTGTAAATCTGCCATTACTAGACTGAATTTCTTTTTGGCTGTCTGGTAATGAGGGCAGTGATTTTCATCCTTTATAGTACTTTATGCCTTTGGACACTTTTCCTTAGCTCTTTTTCTCTGTTTTGCCTAATACCCAGGTGTTTCTTGATCAAAGATACTTCTGTAAATTAGAGTCCATGGCATACATAAGCATGTGCATGTTACAGAATTTAAAATTATAAGTTGTTTTTTGCAGAAATTCACTATTTGCCTGTTTCTCACTAGGAAAGAGATGTGTATTATACTTAGCCCTTACAGTAAAAATAATTCTTTAGAAACGTGGTTCTAAATAGTAAGATGGTACTAAACACAATATCTAGAGTGGCATCTGGGGATCTGTTTAGAGATCTCAGTGACAAAATATTAACTTTTTTTGTCTTGAAGTACAACAATATTCAAAGAGGGGATTTTGAGGGATCATTTACCTATAGGATAGATAACAATGGTCCAAAATACTGGTTTTTTTCAGTATTTTATGCTTTTGGTTTCTTTTTGTGCTAGCTGAAGTAGAGATCTATATATTATTCCCTTTTCTAGGAGCCAGAAGATCTTTTTGTGAATTTCCTTTCATATTATTTATTAGCAGTATGCAATTTTGCTTTTTGAAAAAATGTTTAAATGTTTCTAGCTTGCACCCCACATTTTGCCTGCATTCTTGGGCTCATTATTCTGCCAGTGTTTGAGCACCATTAATAAATCTATCTTCAGCATGTTTCTGAGGCAGCTCACTGAAAACCTGACTGCCTGAGCTGAGGTCAGTTTAGAAACCTGCAGAAGAAACAAAAACCAAATGCAGTTCCCCCCATTTCTGATTAGGGGGTAGATCTGCTATGGCAAGCACTTGCACTGTGGAGAAGCAATGAAAATATATGGTTGTTTGTCATAGCTGGGCTAAAAGCAGGAGAAGGTATGAAAAATGTACAAGAAATTTCACATATGGAGAGAAATTTTAATACAAAGTTTTTAAATTAAGAAGCTTCAAGCTCTCTGGGCTTCAGGCAGGATAGTTTCTATTTATGTTTTACTAAAAATATTTTCTGATAAAGACAGACCAGATAAATTTCTATCAATAGAATAAATTTGTTTCTCAGAAAGAAAAAAGAACTGTTTTATTCTCCTGCAAATCATTCCTGTGTTGGATTTCTGTTCTGATAGAATTTTTATAGTGCACCAGATGTGTATATCTTTTGTTAAAGCTGTAAGTGAAATCCTTGATACTTTTTAACTAGAATTGCTTAATGCAGCAAAACAAATCCATTGTGTGTGTAACTGAATACTTGCAGTGGTGTATTTAAAACTGTGATTAATCGTTGCTAGAAGTCACGTGCTGAATAAATGATTTTCTCTGAAGAGTGAAAGGTTGCGTGATCTTGATAAATGTTCGCATGATTTTTTTCCCTTCCTACAGCACTCTTAGTCCAGATGTTGATCCAGTACTTGCCTTCCAGCGAGAGGGTTTTGGACGCCAGAGCATGTCAGAAAAGCGTACAAAGCAATTTTCAGATGCCAGTCAGTTGGAGTTTGTTAAAACACGAAAATCCAAAAGCATGGATCTAGGTAGTGAGTGATGTTTTTTCAATTATTTTTTTAATTTGAACCTGATTTTCATGTTGTAAGTATATAGATTTTATAATTCCAAACAGATTGTGTATGTGCAGTAGTACTGCACATAATGTCTACTTGTGGGTAGTAAAGTACTAACTTGAATGGCCAGGTGGCCTGGGTGTTGTTTGTTGTTTGTAAATGTCCATACATTCAAATATCATAGCCCTCTAGATTTATGGTTATGCCTAAACACAGTCAACAGTATTTATTAAAATGGAGGTGAAAAATGCATTTACCAATCCATACAGAATGATTGTGTAAAACTGTACCACGCTGTGGTTCTGGGTAGCCAGGTTTATTCTCAGTCTGTGATTATAATGCAGTTAGCCTTAAAGGTCTTTCATAGTCTTTCATTTTGTAGATGAATTCAGAATTAGAAAATGGGACTAGTCTGACATCTGTTTGAGACTCAAGTTTTAATATTTACATCAGAATCGCTATACAGTAGCAGTGGCTAAGACAGGCAATCACAGTGATCATTTAAACTGATAAACCAACTGAGAATAAGTAATTGCTAACAAGCCCATCAGTTTTTCTGCCGTTGAATTTAGATTCTGAAGTGCAGACTCTAGTAACCTCAAACAGTGAGTTTTGATGGCTTAAACACACTGAATTCCCTACTCAGAATAATAAAATATAATGCAATTCCCTTCTTTGCAATAGTTGTGTCTTGCCTACAATCCCTAATTCACAAACTTCCTCAGGCTACAGTCAGGTTGGAGGTGTTGACTTGTCTTGACTGGTGCCGCGTGCTAACGTGTCAATAACATATTGTACCTGCCCGTGATGTGAACCACTGACACTGCATGAAGGTTACTAGTTTGCTGCCACTTCTACCCAGAATGTTTGCTTACTCTTGCAGTTTATTTGCATGAACTAGGACATTTCTAAGGCCCCCTAACTTGAAAAGAAAATATGCAAACCAGGAGGAATGTTGAGTGCATGTGGGGCATGGGCACTAACTGGGCTAACCGTTTGCATTTACCTTTTAACAGTAGCTGACGAGACTAAGCTCAGTACAATGGATGACCAGAAAACAGGTAAGAATTGACAGTAAGGCTGTTGCTATAGAAACCTTGGTCAAAGCAGCTTACCACAATTACAGAACTGCCAGTCAAATTGCATGAAAACATGAATATTCCAGTACTTGCATGGCTGCTTTCTATTGTGAATAAGCAAGTCGTACAGAAAAAGAAAATTTTTCTATAGGATAAGTATCTAGGGTAGTATACTCAGCCAGGTCATGCATGTGATTGTAGGCAGACACCTGTTTCTGCACTTTAAACTCATAAATATTCAGAGTTGTTTGGGGTTTTTTGTCCTTTCAAAAAAAAAAAAAATCTTGGAAAATCTCCTCCTAGCTTCAAACTGCACTGCACAGAGAGATAATTTAGAAGAGTCAAGTGTTTGGCTATTACAGTGCTAACACAGTGCTTGAAAATAATTATTTTAATTAGAAAACTGCTGCCTTTGCCTTAAGTGGTCATCAGATACATGTTGTGCATTGAGTTGAAGATTATTTGTGCAAGTTGATTTGCTTTTGGAGCTGAAACCATGAGCATCGTAACAGAACAAAAGAATATGTAAATAGAATCTTTTCCACATACCATTCATTGTAATGTTTCACAAAATGATAATGAGAAATAGCTTTCAAGGCATATTTTTTTATTAGTAATTAAAATAATGCACCAACTGCAATTATGAACCTTTATGATTTATTAATATAAGTTAGCTTTTGACCTAGGGAATGCTATTTTAATTAGGCTAGATCCAGAGGACACCATAACATTACTTAGCTCTAATTAGGAACAATTCACCTTTTTAACCTGAAAATATTATTTATTTTATCATGATTTGAGGAGTAGTGCATTCAATACAGAATTTACATTTACTAATTCACAACTGCATCTCTGTTTAACTGGACTGTATAACATGAGTAGGAATACTGAAAAGCTGTAGGTAATCAAGTGATAAAATTATCATTTTTATTTGAACAGATAAGTCTTCTAGCTTTTAAAACATTGCAGAATATGGCCACAGACTTGCAGCTTTGCAAAAAAAGAATGGGTAAACAAACTCAAAATGTATGAATGTTTTGGAGGATTAAAGCCATCAGAGTGTGAATGTATGAGTTGTGTTAATGGTTATGGTAATAATTGGTGCTTAGGAACTGCCTTCACCACTGAGCATTATTCACATAAAAACAAGTTAAAGCCCAAACTCAAAATTATTGTAAATTATTTTTCATTTTCTTATTAAGCTGTGTAGTTGAATGGGATGTGATTAGAATGATGTAAAACCTGTGTGTTTTAGTAAAATACAATCCTCAGGTTTTAAAAGTGCATTGTTTTGGTGGTATCAGTAGAGGGTGGTATGAACTGAGTGTAGTTTTCCTTTATGTGTAACACCTGGATTAAATTCCATAAAAAGGGACAAGTTGAACAACTTGGGTGAAAGAGCGTGACCATGCTGTCTGGATAGGCAGTTACATATTTTGTGCACAGTAAATGTGCTGGAAAAAAAATTCAGTGGCTGGAAAAAAGGAAAACACCTTTTGCTGTACTTTTATTTATCTTGTGTGCTTTTAACCAGGTTTTGTATATAAACACTGGGTATCTCCCATTACTGAAGATGGATGTAGCCGTTAAACAAACCACTTACTGTAGTTTGGCTTAAAAATTATCTGGTTCTAAGAAAAAAAAAAAGCTTCAAATGTGTGGTGAACTATGCTTTAATGAACTCTAGAAGCCAGAAAACTTCAACATGTATTTAGTTTAGAAAAGATAAAAACAAACTCTGTTACTGTCACAGTTGGATTTAATAGCGTTGGCTGAAAAGAAGAGCGCAGAACTCTCCAGCTCTAGTTACTGTAATAGTTTTTTAATTATTTTTCTTTCTATAGTTCACTTGAAGTAGCTAATCCTTGCAGTGTTTACAGTTCATCCTAGAGGTTAGAAGTATATTCAGTAGCAATTGAGCATGGCTCATTTATATAGTACCAGGCATACTATAGCTCTAGGTGGTTATTTTCCATGTGCATGTTATGAAAATGAAAAAAATCAAATAACATTTATTTAAATTATTTATTGATTTATTTTTACACAATGCTTTTTAATTAAACTTTTATTAAACTGAATCAAAATTAAACTGGTTTTGATGCAGTTTCTTGCTTTATTCCTCCTCTGCCTTCCCCAGATGAAGTGTTGATTTCTTAGTGTCTGAACTGAACTAGAAATGGAGAAATATATCAAATGTAATGGAGCAGATATTACTAAGTAAATAGACTCACTGATAATGTCCTTCAAGAAGGTGTTTAGAAAGTAGACTTTATGCCTTTGCAAAACTGGTTTAATGAAATCTAGAGAAGTTTTTCACATCAGTTGCAGGTAGCATTTGACATGACAGCTCATAAAACTAATGTTTCAGAAAGAAAAAAAATTGTCATTTAAAATGATTTAAAAGAATGTGCTGATGAAAAATTTCCTTTATAGACTAAAATTAGCCACTCTGGACAAAACATCATATATCTCTTGACCCCATGGGGTTTGCCTTTGCAAATCGCCCAGCGGATTGGTGTCACTGTATAAATAATGACCTCAGGGTGAGATAAGGGGAGGCAGAGTGAGTTGTTAAACAGTGTCAGCACAAGGGAGAAACAAAGGATGGGGATAGGGAGCAGCATACAGGCTGGGTGTGATGTCTGTGTGTTCAGTGTCTCCTCGGTGTGTGTGCCATGGAGAGGCACCTGCGCAGTCACGCATAAACTGCATGGTGGCTGCATGGCTGGGAGGGCAAGGCTTGGCCCCTTTCCCTGAGGGCTGGCCAGCTGGGGACACAGGGAGTGGAGGGACATGTGTGGTGGGCAGGGGCTGTGCTTGGCAGGTCACAAAGCCCTCAGGAGATGGACAGGGTGTGGGCACTGCCGAGCTGTGAGGAGGATGCATGGTGGCAGTCACGGCAGGAGGACTGCTGGGATACCGAGGGATGAATGAACCTCAAAGGATATTTGTTAAGGAAATCATTGGAAAGGGAGATTTTGATAAACTTCAATTTTTAGAAATGATAAAAGAATCCCTTTCATCCTCAGTCATATAAATATGCTTTAGGTAGATGTGTCTTTTCCTCTCCTTTTTTCTACTTTAAATTCTGGTGTCAAAATAGAGGTAGGACTCATTCTGAGCAGATAACGCTTCTGATGATTACCACCAGGGCTGTAAAGGCTGGAAGAAAATGCTGACATTTTTGTACTTAGAAAACAGCATTTTGATGTGACTCATAAATTTTAAACAGAATCCTTTTTAAAGAAAGTTTGCTGGTTTTTACCAGATCATGGGTAAACGACTCACTTTCTGACTGGTGAATTCTAGGAATAAATTCTTAACACACTATTTACAGAGACACCTAACTGTGTATTTTTAGAATAGTAGATTTGCTATGAAGTAGCCATGGAAGATAGTGAAGGTATTAAAATATACATAGCTCAATGATCACACTGTGAAAATTGCTTGTGAAAGGAGATTTCCCCATTTCAGATTCTGTAACCTGTTCACATTTGTGTTCATGGCCACCCAAGTTCAATAAATATTCTTATCATTTATGTAATCCATTATTAGTTTTACAGTACTCAACATTAGGTCATATCCCAGATGGGATATCCTTTGGGAAAGCACAGCTTACATAAATACAGTTCTCACAAAGGTCTATATTGGGTGTCAGGAAATTGAACTTTTTTTAGTGTTCTTTATGAACACAAATGGGCACATAAATGCCTTCTTTATAATAACTGTTTACAAAAAGAGCCACTCAGTAATTAGGAAGAGATATATGAGCATTTAATTTGGAAGGTTACAAAGCAGAATGTGGAATAAGGAAGTTTACAGTAAGTTGCTATGTAAGAGGACACCCTTTCCTTTTGTATATGAAATTGGATCTGTCAAACAGCTGGTTTATATATGATTGTCCCATTTCCTCTTTTTTTGTTCCTCCAAGATGTTACATTCTTTCTTTTTTTTTTTCTGTCTCATAGCCAATTAAAAAAAAATACAATTAAATACTATGAAGAGTAAAAAGCAAAATAAAGTCCCATTTCTTGTGTACTGCAGGCATTAGTGGAGAAATAGTAGATTTGACCATGGACTAGAAAGTGGACAGTTTTATTGGGGACTGTCTAAATTGGAGTGCTTTTAGTTGGCAGAGAGAATATTCTGTCAAACACTCGCCTTAGACTTCAGGCCATTTTCAGAAGTTTGGCAATTCCAGACTGCAGCTTGTTTGCACAGCTGGGAAGCCACCAACTCTCCCTGGTCCCAGCTGGCCCTGTGCTCTGCTCCCAACCATCCTCACAACCCTCAGCCCTCTAATAAATACAGGCTGTGTGTGAGAGGGTGACTTCTTCTAGGATGTGGGAATTCATGAAGATGAAATTTCTTATTTGTTGGGGTGCATTTATTTCTGGCCAAGGGTCCAAGCAGCAGAACTACAGACTGGGGGAACCAAAATGCAGGAGGTGTGTAGACCTGGGAGGGTAGATTTTGGGTTTGTTTCTGTTTACAAGTTAATCTTAACAGTAGGGCAGCTGAAGGGAAATACTTTGACAGCTGCTGTTTGAATTTATTTGATCTGAGGGATTTCAGTTTAATGTAATTGCTCAGACTTTTAATAGCTGAATAGAAAATGACAGCATTCACTGCCTTGCTTCATCTCATAGCAAGGTAACAAATGATGTGGAGAAAATTTGCCATGCTGCTGTTCAGCATCTCTTCTGTGGGGGCAAACAACCCCCTTTCCTCCCCAAAGAATACTGAATAGTTTTAGTAGTGCAGTAGCAGTTTTCCCCAGTTTAAGGTAACTTCACATACCTTGAAGAGCGGTGACAGATGCAGTCTCCCTTCTGTCTCCTCATTTCTACCAGAATAGGGATCATCTTCAGAACTTTGTATTATTCTGAGATAAATGCTTGAAAGAGGTAGTTTTCCTTTTTTACACCTTTATTCACACCTATGCTTACTAATGTACTGTTAATAGTTTTGGTATTCCTGGGGCTTCAAGGCTTGACTCTGTCTCTCAGTGGAGGCTGGCTGTGAAATTTATTTTTTCCAGATAAGGATGCTGATCTCAACTAGGTAACAGCCTACCAGCTGGGACTGTTGTGGTGCCACAACAGTTCTCTTTTGTGCTCCCTTTGGGTAGAGAAAAAGTGCAAATTTCATATTACAGGTGATGGCTCTGGTCTGATTATTTCAGGAAATGTAGCCATGATGATGTTGTCCCACCTCACCTTGCTTTCCACTCCCAAATCCTATAGAAAATCTAGCCAAGACTGTACTTGCAATTCTGAATAAATATCAATAAAATTGGGTGGGTTTTGGTTTTTTTTTTCTCCCTGAAAGATTCTTCCTAGTTTTAACTTGATTATGAGGTTTAATTATTCAGTTGTGAGGTGATCTGTAGTGCAAGTGGCTGTCTAAGAACAAAGGCTATATACATTTAACCCACAAACCTGAGAAGTGAAGTCTGGATGGAGAAAGGCTGTTGCAGAACGCTGCCTGAGGCTTCCTTGGCACATCTCTGGACTTGCTGCCCTCTTTTTAGTGATAAGAGCTGCCCTCAACCCCAGCTGTAGTGGTGTTGCCCTAACAGTCTCTCCTTGTGACTGCCAGGGGTGTGTTTATTTTCCAGCTGAGTAACTGGTATTGTCCTTTTACTGGGTCCTTTCCACAGATTATTGTTAAGCAATTTCACATAATCTGAGCAAGTCAGCTGATACTTCTCAGAAGCATTTAATCATGAAATTGTTAGCAATTTGCTGCAAGTCTTTAAAACTCAGACGAACATGTTCCTTTAAGCCAGAGGTCAGGCTACTTTGCAAGACTGTTACACTAAACATGGTAGGATTCATGCCCATAATCTGCTGCTCTCTGTTCATCAGTTGCTAGTACAGAGGAAATTTTCTGCTCAAACCAAAAATAGTTAATTGTTTTGTTAGATGCTGTTAGATATGCATCTGTGCTGGTTGTATGAGCTAAGTTTTTAAAGCCCCGTGATTTCTTTATCATTTAAATTGTGTAAAATAATAGTAATGGATGTTGGTCTCTCTTCACTGATTTGAAAAGCCAGACATTGCTAACATTGTCAGTTCCACTGACTGTGACTTGACATACTCATTTGCTTCTGAGACCAACAAATCTGTGGAGAATTCCCTACAGATTATTGAGAGATGATGTGAATAATGTTAAGTGTGTCCCCAAAGACTTTCAGGATGGATATGCATAATCAAGCATGCTGTTCTCAATACTAATTCTAATTACTTTTTTTCCCCCCCTTTAAATCACTAAGGTTCCCCAACCAGAGATGTGGGGCCTTCATTAGGTCTGAAGAAATCCAGCTCGTTGGAAAGCCTGCAGACAGCCGTGGCTGAGGTGACTCTGAACGGTGACATTCCTTTCCACCGCCCTCGCCCGCGAATCATCCGGGGACGGGGCTGCAACGAGAGCTTCAGAGCTGCCATAGACAAATCCTATGATAAACCTGTGGCAGATGATGATGATGAAGGCATGGAGACTTGTAAGTAAACTGTTGTTTTGCATAAGGAGTGTTAATGGCGTAGGTTAATTCCTTTAGAAAGTGACTAAAGTAGTAGAGCCTAATTTTAGAATTTTAAAAGAACAGAACTAACTTCATCAATATTTAGGCTTTTCTCCTTCATTTGCTTTAACAGATTGCTGCACTCTGCAGCTTTCTTCCTTTCTGAAAGAAGAGAATAAGATTATTGGGAATGTGTTTACTTAAATTACTGTGAAAATATTCTGTAAGATGGCTAATGATTGTACTCATGTAAACTAGAAAAAAAGATTAGGTAGAAAGGCAACCCCACTAAATTTATGTTACAAAAAAAATAGGCATCTAACTTTGAAATAGTACATTTGCAGTGTTGGGGGGGGGGTGAAAAGAAATCACTGTCCTTTAATTAGAGTGAGTAAGGTTGGCAGATCTAATAAAGTTAATGATCAGCTATTACCCACCCTAATGGGCATTCATTTACATTTTCAGTTCTTTAACCCGAAGTATGACCCAACATGTGGAAAATGTCATTAACATAAAAGAATCACTTCAAAGCTAACCTTATCATTATTGAACTATGTAAGAATGGGCTGCTAAAATGACAACTCATATTGAATGAAAATAGTATGAATGGTAAATTACCTCAATCAGTGGTTGTATTAAAATCATTGAATTTTTAACCTTCATGTTGTACTACTTTCAACTTGTCACACAGCAGCAGAATTTTTTTAATCAACCTGGAGCTAGTTAGAAGTTTATGAATGAAGATGATGATGGGAAGGTTGAAGTAGTAAAGTATTTAGTCTGAATTTAATGAAGGCTTGAAAAGGAATTTTTCACTCTTTTTAAAGTCTTTTAGTTTCAGAAATTCTGTATTATAAGCATCATTCCCTAATACTCTTTTATAAGTTATTTGTGTAACCACTCTTTTTTAAAAAAACTCTTGGCCTCTTTTTATTTTTTTTTATCTGCCTTTTTTAAAGAGTGTTCTGAGGCCATAAGGGAGATAATTTTGCCAGTTACTTTTCTCAAAGGTTGCTACAGATGGAATTAATTCTGCTTTTCCAGCACCTAACAAAATCAGTGAGGCTAAATGCTGGTGTGGTGCTGCTGGCTGTCAATCTATTTCTGGCCAGTAGAAAAATAGGTGTGAGAAAATGTGTAATGATCCTGCTCATTCTTGCAAGCTGCATGCCTGTGTTCTTTTGGGACATCAGACCATATTTTTATAGAAGGCCTTGTTGGTGTGAGCCCATTGATAGCAATATCCTGGTTTGAGGCCTCAGATATCCAAGGTTTATCCAGAAGTTAGAGATGGTTAAACTTCAATTGATCAAAAATATAACAACTGTTGTGAAATGATTTCAAGGTGAGTATAGGTTTATGAGATTCTGGTAAGGGGTTTTAAGCTTGTTGATGCAATGCATAGAGGACGTATTTGGAGCCCTTTGGATCCTTCACATGGGAGCAGTGGTGTTGTGGCTTAACTCCTGCAGCAGCCAAGCCCCAGGCAGCTGTGTGCTCACTCCCCCACCAGTGGGACTGGGGAGAGATTTGGAAGGAAAACTTGAAAGCTGGAAAACTTGTGGAAAAAGTTTGGAAAACTTGTGGATTGAGATATAATTGGCTTCATAGGAAGGCAAAAGCCACACAGATAAGCAAAGCAAAACAATTAATTCACTGCTACCCACGGGCAGGCAAGTGCTCAGCCATCCCCAGGAGAACTGGGCCCTATCAAGTCTACGTTTACTTGGGAAGACAAACACCATCAAGACATCACTCCAAATGTCCCCGACTTCCTCCTTCTACCCACAACTTAATATACTGAGCATGATGCCATGTGCTCTGGAATATCCCTTTGGGCAGCTGGGGCCACCTGTCCTGGCTGTGTCTCCTCCCAGCCTCCTACACATCCTCAACTTCCTCACCAGTGTGGCTGTACAAAAAGCAGAAAAGGCCTTGGCTCCGTGTAAGCCCTGCTCAGCAATAACCAAAACATTTCTATATTATCAACCCTGTGTTCAGCACAAATCCAAAACACAGCCCCATAAAAGACACTGAAGAAAAATAACCCTACCAGCCAAAACCAGCAGAAGCAGGGCCCAGACAAAGTCTTCTAGCTGAAATCAACATGTCATGGGGTGAGTGCTCTCATCTCTGGGTGAAATTGTCTCCCACCAGTGGACCAAGAGCCATCTCATGTCATGAGAGAGCAAGAGCAAGGCTTATCAGATCCCACATGGTGAAGAGGAGCTTGAGCAAAGTGTGACCAAGCTATACGTGTACAACTATGCATTTTGTTGTTCCACATATGGTAATGAAACATCCAAGAAGTATTCCAGAAATTGGAAGTGCCAGATTCATAGAAGCAGATGAGTAGCAAAGCAAATGTAGTAAGTTGTATGGACAGAATTCAGTCCTTGAGGATTTCTGCTTCTCATGGTGACTGACCATGGAAGAAGCTTAAGAGCTGTCCAAGCCCTGTGTCACCTGCCTTCCTGAAAACATCTGTATCTGCATTAAACCTAAAAGCACTGCAGTCTGCTTCCCTTTGTGTAAATTCTAAATGGACTTAGGCTTCCAGAGAATTTACCAAATGGTGTCTTCAGCTGGACAAAGTTTGGGCACATATGAATATGTAGGAGTTTAACAATCTGGATCTAATGTAACTAATGCCTCACTGCTGCCATAACAACGTTGCTTAAGTTTTTTTTGAAATTGTATTTAATTATTCCATAATTGTTTGAAATTAGAATGTGACTTTCTCTCATTAAAAAACCCAGGCAAACATGCTGGTGGTCAGTTTGGTGATGCCCTTGAGGTTGGATCCATTTGTCTTGCTCGAATTTTTTTGCTTTTCTCCAAGTGTTTCAGTGCTGGAAGTGTTTCTTTGTCTTCCAGACAGTGACCCACTTTGGACTAGCAAATACTAGCACTGCAATGTATTGTATAGAGGAGTTCCTAACATGTCATCATTCCATACACAAAAGCCATAAAGAATACAGGTAGCAAATGTGACAAAGGGGCTGACTCTTCTAAATGTCCTTACAACAATGTGCTGTTAAATTACTAAATGTAGGATTAAAATCAGATGGCACTGACTGTTCTGAGGTAATACTTTAATTATTTGAGAAGATGTGTGTGAGTTTTAATGGCTGTGAAGAAGGAGTATTTGTGGAAAGAGGTTTGGGTGTTCAGCTTTTACTGATAATTTTTCCTAGTTTTAGTTTGGTGGTTTTTTTTTTTTTTATTTTTTTTGTTTGCTTTGGGTTTTTTGTTATTGTGGTTGTTGTTGTTGTTTTGGGGTTTTTTGTCGTTGTTTTTTTGTTTTTGGGTTTTTTGGGTTTTTTTTTTTGTTTTTTCCTAAATACTTGAAATAGCTGACTAGAAGCAAAATGTTTATCTTCAGTGGCATGAAGAAGAACAAGGAATTTTGATTGGGAGAGATCAACAAAGCTTTCTAATCTTTTGCTGAATCTTAATTGCTGGAATCTAGGGCTGTATTAAATATCACAATAAGAGGCCTAGAAGCTTAGTGGCAAAATAGTTTCACATTAAGTAGCTTTGATTCCTCATGTGCATCTTTTCCATTTTATGGGCTAATTAGGAGAATAGCTTCAAAATACCTGTTTGTGTAGTTCTCCGTAGTGCAGTGTGGTTCATGAAATGACACTAGTGTTCAGTTTAATTGATGTTTAAAGTATACTCCAATTTAATTTTTTGGCTTCAGCATCCTGAATGGGGAGGCAGGAGGTTGCAGGAAAAAAAGGAAATAACAGCACCAAAACAAATACATCCTGCGTTTTGCAGTAACCTAATGTCATTACTGCAACATAACAAAAATTAGAAGTTTGTAGCCTGGGTTTGAATTTTAATTGAGCAGCATTTGCATTTGTTCTAAACACTAGTAATTATGTGGATGTTAATTGCAGGATGACTGCACTGCATAAAAGTGAGACAAGCTTCTTCATGTCGGGTCCTTTTAAGAAAACTGGAAATCTATTTAGTTCAGTTGAGAGACCAGTGTTTACTGCAGGAGAACAGGCATCCCAGTTCACAGGTCTCAGTCTAAGCTACTGAGTTAATTGCAAGCAAACTGTGTCTGATGGACAAATATTAATTTCAACACTAATAGAGGAGACGATGTTCTTTGTGGAACATGAAAAATAAATAGCAGGTGGGAGCTTTGTGTCCTGGTTCTGGCCAGGACAAGGCTGACTTTTGCCATAGCCAGGAGGGGGCATGGCCAGGACCCAGAGGTTATTCCATACCACCTCACATAATTTTCCAGGGACGGGGGAAGGGGTCCCCACCTGGTCCTGTAGAGTGGTGGATAGGACAGCCAAGTTTTGTCAGGAGTGAGAACTTGTGTGCCAATCATTCTTTCCTTGTGCGCTCTTTCATTCGTGGTGTCGCTGTTACTGTTGGTTTTCTTATCTCATTGCTGTTTCCAGTAAATTGTTCTCATCTCAGCCTGTGATCTTTACCTTCTGTGCCTCCAGCTGTCCTCTCCATCCTGCTGCAGGGGCAAAGGGGAAGGGAAGGGGAATGAGTGGGTGGCACATGTTTTGGAGAATCTGAGTAAGAGCACCAAACTGAGGAGTACCCTTCCTAAACCACGACACACTGTTATGACAAGTTGTTCTGCAACTCAGCTTAGCACAGTAAACAATATATATATATATATTTATGATTTATTTAACGTATTGTTATGTGAGTATGAACAAACATAGGTCAAAACTGATTCATCTTTAAAATTCTAGCAGTGAAGTTCCAAGTAAACAGTTGATCTCAAAATTTGTCAGAAATTTCATACAGTTTTTTTTTGCTAATTATATTCGTTTGCAAGTACAGTCTTTTAAATGTCTAGTTAGAACAGATTGTAGCTATAAATTAACATGGAAAAAATTAACATTTCTATTCCAAAGTGTTTTTCCACAATTCTTTTAATAATAACTAAATATCATTCCAGACACTGATTAAGAAGCGCTGGGACCAAAAAAAGTACAAGAACAGCTAGTACAGAGGCATGTATAGGACCTATTAGTTTCCTAAAATACAATAACATGAATATTAAAACTGTATCTACAGTTGAGAAGCTGCTGTATTATCTGCTTTACTCGAAGCAGTACTGAATTAAATGGCGAGGCCTGGCCACTGTGCTGGTTTGTACTTCAGAGTGCTGGTTAAGATTCAAAAATAATGTTGAGATGTATCTGACATGGTATATTTTTCTTGAAATATGTCTGTGTGATCATCCAGGGCTGGAGAATATTTATAGAAAACTTGATACTTGGTGAATAAGTGCAAAGTCTATTGGACACGTCTACGGATTGTAATATTAACGAATAAAGAGTATTTTGCAAGCAGGTTTCTGAGAGAGAGAAGACATTATATTGAATGGCTTTCAGTCAGTGATTTGTAGCCTTTTCAGGTTCAATGATTTACTTGCAAGGTGAAGATGAATGATGACTAAGAAAAGCAAGTTTATATTCTACAGTAGTGTATAGATGGGAAATTTCAGAACAATTACACTCTTCTGTTGGCTGTGGAAGAGGTGCTGAGATCTTGAGCAATATTAGCAGAATAAGAAGTAGTAAACATAGGTGAAACTAAAAAACATTTTTTTTCCTTCTATAAGCCATGACTATTTCAAAATCTTATTGAGTACAAAATTTTTTTTTCTTTTCCATAGACTGTGTATATATAAAGCAAGACTGTGTTTTTTTCAAATTCTACTGCCAAAAGTTGTTTGGAGCCTTTGTATTCATTGGAGCTACAGGAGGCAATACTAAGTATGCATCTGTGATCCTAATTGCTGCTTTGTGCAGTCTGTTGGAAAGCTGGGAGATGGTTGGAGCCCTACTTAAATGTGATGATATAAAATGTTAGAGCTCATGGAGAGTCCCAGCTTCACGAGGCATGCAGTGCAGTATTCTGACCCACCAGCTTGAAGTGTTTTATTTCTTTCTTACTAAACTACTGAAGCAGTTTTCAGGTTTTCAGTGGATTCTTTTCTTTTAGAAATTTTTCTTTCAAACTTTCTGGAATACATGTGGGCTATTAAATCTAACCTTGGGTGTGCTTTAGGATTCCTGGTCTTGGATTAGAAACAGAGAAGGAACATTTTATCTGCCCTTAAAGTATTTTACTTGTTCCACTGCATGAAATCTCCCACCTCAGCCTCCCAGGCTGCCCCATCTCAACCAAGAATAACACCAAAAATAACAATCATAGTGCATGATGTGTTCTAAATGGCTCCAGGAAATGAAGAAGCATAACAAAACTATTATATTACTTGCAG
Source organism: Serinus canaria (assembly GCF_022539315.1). Lineage (NCBI taxonomy): Eukaryota > Metazoa > Chordata > Aves > Passeriformes > Fringillidae > Serinus > Serinus canaria. The sequence goes on from NC_066315.1 coordinate 13,925,034, forward strand.
AAGAAAAAAAGTCTATTATGGCTTGCATTGAGGTTTAACACTCCCTAATGACCCCATATTTATTTGAGAATGTTACTAAGAATTTATGGACAAGGCATGCTGCACTGGTGTTGTTACTTCTTGCACATATTTCTAAATCTCTCCTCAACTGATTTAGGTACTGAAACATAATGGGCTGATTAATATCACTTTGCTAATCCTCTTTATTAATCCATGCATTATCCAGAGTACCCATAAAGTGCAAATTGTGTTTTGCAGAATGGTCTGCAAAGGGGAATTCCTTGCTTTTATGAGTTTAATACTTCTAATGAACACTCTTGGAAAACCATATAAGCTGATACTGATTTTTTTAAAAAGAGTTTATTGTGGCTTTGCATATATCCTGCTTCAAAATACATTCTGGAATATACCAAAAAGTCTGCCCTTTTTGTTTGTTCTTATGTCACTGATGTTCCTTAATGTGTGCTTTCAGTGGAGGAAGACACAGAGGAGAGCTCAAGATCTGGTAGAGAATCTGTGTCCACAGCGAGTGACCAGCCATCCCACTCATTAGAGAGACACATGAATGGAAGCCAAGATAAAGGGGACAGAAAAAAAACTGGAAAGGAAAAGAAGAAAGATCGAGATAAAGAGAAGGATAAAATTAAGGCAAAGAAAGGAATGCTGAAAGGCTTAGGAGACATGTTCAGGTAGGTACTTTGCAATCAAATGTAGAATGAATTATAAAAAGAAGTTTTTTTTCTAATTAGTCATGATATTGTAAGTTCTTGCTGAGGCCATATTTTACTATGCAAATCCAAACTTGGTGTTTATCGGCTGATCTCTCAATTTTTGAGCCTATGGATGGTGTCATAAAAGGGAAGCAGCTCATAAATGAAAGAGGAGGAGATGGCTGGCAGGCCAAAGGAGAGGAAAGGCAAAGGAAAAATTAATTTTAAGCCACAGACTGCTTGGTTTTGAGAGAGTCCTTGGTGATGTCCAAGTAATGTGCATATCCTTTGACAACTCAAAACATTGGGGATTTGGTTTTATTTTTCTTCTTTAATACCGTACCCAAAACTTATGTGTTGCTAAATGAATGTTTTTCTTTGCTTTACTGTTAAGACTGTTGGTATCATGGAGGCATGATGTGAAAGAGATTAATCAGTTTGGGACTGAGAAACAGCATGCTTCTCTCAAGGAAGACAGGATCTAAGGTTGTGTGCTCTGAGAATCCATAGGGAACGGGTCAGTGAAAGACCTGATTTACCAAGCAGTGAGTTCTTTTTAAAGGAGTCATCTCTCCAGCAGACATAAGTGATCTGAAAGGAGCACACTGCTGAGGTACACCCTGCTGTTGTGGGTAAATGTTGTAACATGACAAACATCTTTGATCACTTGTGGAAAGGGGTTAGAGAGCAAGAAAACCAGTCCTTCTTTTAGTCAACTAAAGTAAATAAACACATTTCAAAGAAAAAGCAATATTAAAGCAGTGTTTGTTTTGTTATTTAATTTTAAAGTGAGGTACTGGTATTATTTTAGTTAATTATTAATGATTCTGCTCTGAAAGCATTTAAGGGGAGCTTCAGTTAACTTTCATCCCATTACTTTCTTTATTGTTTAAAATATTAGTTTAACATGTGTTGTAACTGCACAGGTTCTTGAGAATTGTTCTGTGACTCAGAATCATATTACGAGAGTAGTAAGTAGAAAAAGTGGTTAATTAGGAAAAAATAAAAGTAGTTAACTAGAAAATATTGTTTTGAAATCTGCTTTAGAAAGCACTAGATAATACCAGGCTCTTAGACAGTGTATGCTATAGAACAGAAGAAGAATTATAGGAGATAGTCCCACATGTCAGGTAGGAAGAGAGTTCTTCAGCCTGTGAAGCCCATGGGGATGCCCTCATCCTCTAGATATTTGCCTGCCTCAATTGAAGCCTGGAGCAGAGCATTGCACCTCACTCTGGGAGAGTGTGGAAGGCAGGAGATGTGAAATGCTGACTGGTTCTTATCTGCACTCTGCCATTTTTAAACAGGTAAATGAGGCACAATATGCATGATAAATTCTATAGGGTCTAAGTAGTAGCATCTTGGATACCTTGAGCTGTCTTGTGAGTTCAGTCAGAAAGTGTTTACAGCATCTAGAAAGCTTGGGCAGCTCCATGGGCCAGGCAAGGTAACCTTTTCTATGTGCTTGATATGACTTCTGAAATCTCTTATTTGGAAACAACACTAATTTGAGTGATAGGATGATCCATTTCTTTGTTGTTTGCTCTTCATAACAGTCAACATTTTCTTAAGGTTTTTCTCCTTCACTACCATTTCTGAGTGAACTTTACTTTTCAGTCTCCTCTTAATTAATGTGAGAGCAGTGCTATCTGGATATAGCTGACTCCTCCTGGATCTGTAAATTAGCTTGCACCTTGTCAGCCCACACAAGAGAGGTGTTCCTGGCAAGGAAGAAAATGCTGATTGAGAGAATTAAGCATTATGCCTCATTTCCACTTGGTGCTTGATTTGCTTTGTTGACAGGCTTCTCAATAACGTTTGAGAGATGGGCTTTGTTATGTCTGCAAAATTCTACCTATAACATGTTTTGTTTTTCTGTACATTTGACATATATCATAGATATCAAGTAATCACTGAAAGAAGTTGTGTGATAGAAAATAATGATGACAGTAACATTTAAAATTCAAACCAGGATCAAAGCATAATTGGATGTTTTAGTTCTGTACAACATTGTAATTTCTTTGTAGTTCTTTTCCTTTTCTCCTTTTTCACTTTTTTCTTCTTTTTCAGTGCTCTAATTTTTAAAAAAAATCTTTCTTCATTAGGTTGTATGGTCAAAAAAAACTTGTGGGATGAAGTTGCTATTAACTGACACTTTATTCCAATGTCTGTATTTAGCCAAAGGGCTTTTCATTACCTGTATGCAAACTGGCATCTCAGAAAGAAGAGTTTGTGTGATGTATAAAAATAAGTCTCCTTGTGTTCAGTAAAAGTCTTAGAATTTGCTGCTGAAATCTTCATTAAACTCTACTATGAGATGGAAAGTCTCACTAGAGAACCCTAAATTACCTTTATCCTTCAGCATCTAGTCATCATTTTCAAGAAATCCCTGCATGATTCAGATAAGAAGTCAAAATCATAAGTAAATCTTCTAAATACCTTCATTGTTTTACTGCTTGTATAAAATGTAGTAAAGAGGATTGACAGAACCTTGGTGGAGAGCTGCAAACTGCAAAACTGTGTGGCTGTGACACACAGCTCCTGGTATCCAGAGGACTTTTGCTGGCATTGGGCTGTGGACAGGCTGGAAGTTCACCCTTCTGACTGTGACATAAATCTATCTGAGCATATGTGTACTTCAGATTGACACCTCAGGACACAGTGGATTATTTAATTATGCCATTTGGCTGAGAAGTCTCCTCACAGATGAAAATGGGACAGAAGTTAGCCTAGAAAAGTGTTGAGCAGAAATATTGGTCTGTTGGAGGAGAGGCAGGTGCTGCAGTGCTTTGCTTAAACCTGAATCTATTTGTTTTATCTGAGTATTGGAATCATTCTTGTTTTAGCCTTTCAAGAGGATCATGTGCCAGACCCTGTGGCCTGTGCAATGCTGTGCAGTTCCTCCTTCTCCAGTCAGAGGCTGCCTGGATGGCACTTACAGCTGACCAAATAGCTTTTGGGAAGCTGATAAGAAGTTCTGCTAGTTTTTTTGTTTCACTGCTGAGAAGACTTCAATGGATATATGTTTTGACATCAGAAGATTATAAAAAATCTGTATGCTTCTTCAAATGCAATATGAAATATATTTACTCATTTTGAGTCTGATTTTATTTTTAAGTAGAGATTTGGTTTCTTGATAAAAATTAACCTGAAAAAAACAATCAGTAGTTGAAGAAGTTATTATAGTGCTGCCTTAAGAAAGAGTCTTCACAGTTTTGAAGAGTGTGCCTGTAATTAGTGCTGGTAGATGTACATTAATTTAATGGGTCTCTGTGTTGTGCAATGCTTTGACATTCCTCTCCTGAGAGAGAAAAGTGGTATATGGTACATTTTTCCTCTTCCTTTTGCCCCTATTGTGTACAGAGTATTTTTATGAAAGTAGATCCCCATAGGTTATGAGAGAGGAAGATTTGAGGGGTTATTTGAAGGTTTTGGATGATGATGAAATGACACATCTGCTGTGGTGCTGCTGATCACTTACAATCCCTTTACCTAATTCATGCTTCCCAGTGTGCAAGCTTGGATGCAGTTGTTAGATGGGTGACTGAACTGATGATGTAAAATATGTCTGACAAATGGTCAATCTCAGGACAGGATGTGTCTGAGGAATAACATCTTTAGGTGAAAATGAACCTCCAAGACATTGAGAATAATGAGGAGAAAGAAGCAGCTCCTGGTTTCCAAAGGCAGGAAAGGGAATAGTAGGGAGGCCAAGCTAGCTAGTCATGTCTTGCTGAAAATATCTAGGGATAGTCATTGCCTGATAAAAAAACCCAAACCTACTGAAACAATTAACTCTTGATATGACTGGAAAAAAATAGTTTTGAATATTCATAGGGTAAATTTAGATTTGTGTGGGGAGTAGATGATGAGAACAAAAGATGGGGAATATGACTTGTATCTTAAGCTGGGGAAAAAGCAAGAAATATTTGCATCAGTTTGGGGGATCATTTGTGGAAAAGATGTAATGTAATTTGAAGCATCTGTGGATAAATATGTTATATTAAGTAAATAAATTTTCTACCATAGGAACTAGTACCAGAGTCCCACATAAACTTGACTTTTCAATGGAGAATACAAGCACTGTGAATTGAGCTGCACAGAGCAAGACTATATGCTCAAAATTAATCATATGCATAGATATTTTTTGTATCAGAAGTTGCATATTTTAAGATCTGGCCTGTAATGTTGATGGAGATGTAAAGTTATAACATATGGTAGCTGATCCTTAATTCCCATTTTAAGTGTTGCAGCACATAGGTGGGTAAATCAATGCACTGAATAACCAATGCAAATGTAATATCCACAGATTGCCATTAAAATCTAATCCTAATTAGATTTAATTACATTTAAAATGATTACTGGGAGCCTTGCAGTGTTGCATCTTCCAGTTCTATGAGAGGAAATAGATAATTCAGTTTGCAACCTTGTTTAGCTGAAATCAGATATACTGCTGGCTGGTTTTTCCCCCCACACAGCTGTTTCCAAGGTGCACTGGACATGTCCAGATTTATAAACATACTATTTGTAGCTCTGAATTAGGCATTTCAACCACATGAGCTATCTGAGACCACTGACTAGGCATTTGGGAGAATGTTGCTTGTTACATGAATTCCTTGTATTGCCTATTCTGGTTTTCATTGAAGTTTTCTCATTGTAATGTCTGTGAGGAGATGAAAAGCAACTCACAAAGGTTATACCACTAATTTGGTAATAACCTTCTTTCTCTTTCATTTAATAGCAATCTTCAGACTTTTAACAGAGCACAATAACTAAAACATGTCAGAGTTGTGTAAAATACTGTTGAATTATATCCTAATCAGCAGGACTGGCAAATACTTCTAACTTGATAAAACAAAATCTGTGGTCTGATTTCTATCATTCAGTAGCTTAAGAAGCAGCAATAATGACATTTTCCTTGGAAGCATGACTAATAGGACTTTGTATTGGTGAGTGACACTTACTGATCTATGGACTTAATAGAAAACATGGGAATGAGCTCTGAAAGTTTGAGGGTTTTTTTCTTTAGTGCTCATAGAACAAAACACGATAAATCTTGAGCCTTGGAACACAGAGGATGAGGTTAGTGCTTAAACACCCATCAGCTGCATCATTTCAAACTTGGAAGCTCATTGTGTGCACACTGAGCTGTGCCTGGGTTTGCTAATGCTCATATGAGAGCGGTGCCGACAGCTTGTGCTGCTTGCGCTGAGACTTTCATCAGAAATGCTGAGCTGGGTCGTTGGTCAGGTAAATGGAATCTGGGACCATTTGTGCTCTGGTTTTTGCCTGCTGCTATTACAAGCCAGCTGGCACAAGTGTCATTAAGTCCACATCTGCTTCTCCCCTTCTGCCACCAGCTAGAAAATGCATGGCTTACTTTAATCCTGGATGCAGGGTCAAAGCAGGATATCCTTTCACTTTAGAGGAGGAGCACTGACCTCATCCTGTCTGCAAGCTGGATACTGTTGATGCACCTTTTCTGTGCTCTTCTGGGCTACTTTGTCCTGATCCATTTTCAAAGTTTCAGCTGGCCATTGGGACACACAGCATCAGAAGAGCCTTTCAAATGAAATCAGCCATGCAGCAAATTGTCATCTTTGATGCAGACGATTACCCAGGACTCTTACAAGGGTCTTTCAAAGCATTTTCGTATTCTTCGCTTCCTTCTTTCCAATTAAAACTAAGTAAGGGACTGAAAGAGATAAGCTTGCTTGGAAATGACTTTTCTTTTTTGGAAAGATAAGCAGTGCTCCTTCCTTTCCCTGTTCATTTCTGTGCTGTCCTGTTGCCTGCTGCTCAATGGAGGCAGTTCCTTTGAGGAGAGGTGTGTTTCATTGCCTGCAGCCCCGAGCACACCCACTTTAGACTAAGATGTCATTGGGGCAGGGGGTGGTGGAATGGCAAATTTATGTTTCTAAACCAAACATGTTCACATAATCTGTCAGGGATTTAAGGAATGCAGCTTCATTAAGTGGTTAGTAAACTCTATGACTTTTAAACGAACCGCAGAAAGCAGTGGTATGCAATTGTACAAGGGAGATTTGAAGTGGGAGATTACCATAATCATATGTGGCTTTCTGGTTTGTCACTCTGACAGAAAGCAGGGATTTTGCTCTATGTGTTCTTTACTCTGGATTTTCCCAGAGTAAATCTTGAACTCATAAATCTGATGGTGGTACAGTGTATGGGGGTTTGGTTGTTTGGGGTTTTTTTTTTAAATTTCAATAGAACCAGGGCTCTTGTTTCTAACATCCAGAAGTGAGTGTCAGGATGACTTGTTACTAGAGACGAGTTCATAGTGGCTGCTAACATATTCTCCCAGTGTTCTTCCTTTGCTTGTCAGTGACTTTAAATAGAGAACCTTTGACACCTTCAGCACTGTCTTTGCCTGCAAAGCAAGCGAGGGAGGCAGGCAGGGTGACAGCTGAGCCCTCCGCCATCCTGCCCAGCGTTCTGCACACTTCTTTTCCAGGCCTGCTGGATGAATATAGAACACAAGTGTCAAGGATGACACCTTCTTTATAATCTCTGCAAAGCCAGCCTTTTCAGGGAAGAATTTGTTGACAGTTCAGAGATTCAAAGTCAATTTCAGTTTAAGCTCATATAGAAATAGGATTTTTTTCTTCCACCTCATGTGATAATTGAAGACTAAACAGGCAGTGCCCTAGTCCATAACAAAGCATCATAAATAAATACTGTCTTGAGACATGAAGTATTTGTTAGGTGAAAAGCTCTGTTAATGATATTTGTTTTGTTATCTCTTGGAAAGCTTCTTTGGAGGTTTAATTCACTACTGATAGCACCTGTGCATTGGTATATATTGTGGATCCTGTAGATTATGTTTTTGAAGCAGACTCATCTTTGAAAATCCTTTTTAAAAACAGGAATAGGAATGTTGACTTAGAGGAAAATGAATGCAACTTAATATAGTTTTGTGTCTGGGATGACATAGGTGGTTAAGTCACATTTTTTTAAGGTACTGAAGTTGGCAGCTGCAGGACAGCTGATCCTTTTCTAAAAGGCAAAGCTCCAACTTAGTACTGCATTTCAGTTCCCAGGAGCAATGATCTGTGTTTGTGCTGTGTTGGCAGGCTGATGCCTCCTGTGACGATGTTAACTTGTCCTACTATTGTGCAAAGAAATAATCATTGAGGACATAATTATGCAACCCTTCAGTGAAAATGGCAAAATGGGACTAAAGCAGAGTATGATTTCTGGAGTAGAATACACTGGCACAGAAGTAGTTGGTGAGCACCTGTGTTTCCCTGAATGCAGTAGGAAAACAGTAGGTGTAAGGCTTTCAGAGCCTTATTTAGGCTTTTAAATGGTTGCTTCAGGAAAAACTAAGAGGAACACAAGTTTTGTAGAAGAGAGAAGGTAATATTAGAAACACAGTGACAATGGGGTATAGTATTTCCCCCACTTTGAATCTGTTGATGACTTCTAGAGGGGAAATAATAAAAAATAATTATAAGGAACTGAAGAGCTATTCAAAGTACTGCACTCTTAGTGATTTGAGCAAGAAAGGTTTTCTGCTTGATTCATCTCCTACTCACAGCAGCCCAGCTTCAACTTTTCATCAGCTGAGTGTCATGGCCAGTTTATTTTCAAATATCTCCAAGGATGGAGAGTCAGCAGCCTCTTTCAGCAGCCTGTTCCAATGCTTAACCACTCTCCTGGTGAAAAGTATTTGTCCTTGGTAAGATAGGAGTAAGAGACACTGAATAATTGCTGGTACAAAAATGTGAATCAATCAGCATGTACTTAAGCTTCTCATGAATCAAGAACATGTGGATGTACAATAAGATTTTCATGCAAAAAATTGTCATTTAAAGGACCTTTATGATACAGTGTTACCCTCAAGGATTGCTGCCCTCTCAGGACCCCAAGAGTAAAGGAAGTAACATAGCTGAGCCTGTATTTGAGACTCCTTACATTCATGGCATGCTAAATATTAAGGAATAATTTATTTATAAAGAGAGGGGTTGTTTTTTTTTTTTCATTGTAAGATGCTTCCAAGCATCTTACTCCAAATTGTCTTGGACTGGCCACTATTAGGATACTGAGCTGATTGTCTGATGGGGTAGTAGTGTCTTATATGATCCACTGAGCTAGGAAAGGTGATTATTTTCTGTGGAACTGAGGAAGAAACAGTTGACAGAAATCTTTCTACTATTTCATGCTGCACCAGGAAATGTCACCTGTTTTTTGTTAAATATCTAAAATTAGTGTTATATTAATGCTGATACTTTTCATTTTCATCCCAAAGTACATACATCAAGTTCAACCTCAGGCATTTGTAGTTCAGCCAGTCATAAAAGGAGGAAGTTTATTTTACTTTTGGAGGGGGAGAAAGAGTTCCTTTAATTCCACTCATGTTTGGCTGATTCCTTAGGATTTAATGTAAAAGCATAAGAATTTGGTCACGCAGGAGTTAAATGATACCCAGGAAGTCCCTGGATCCCAGTGCTTTGCCTCTGACACTGAGCAGTAGCAGCTCCCAAGGCTGGGATACCAGAACTGGGTGATCAGGTGTTCCCAGGTCTGTCTTCCAGACTTCAGGGATCTGTAGCTTGGGGGATTCTCAACACTGCCTTTGTGCTCAAGTACAAAATACAATGTGTACACATATTCTGTTCTGGGCAATTTTTCCTGTTACTGATAATTTGGGGGATATTTACCTAATTCCAAAATACTACAAAAATTGAAGTATGCCCTATACAAAAATGTCTTTTAGAGATTGTGTAAATGACTTTTGTATCAAGGAACTGCTTTTGAATTTCAAGTCCCCAGGCCTGATTGCAGTTCACTGCAGTAGATCTGGCTCATTATGTCAGCACTTTATGGCACTCAGGTAAGCATGTTTACAAAGTAGCAGTAAACCTTTTTGATGTGCAATAACATTTCAGTAGTTAATGTAGTGTTCCACCGTGCATTAAATTTTACCACTTCTGGGCAAACTTACAATAAGCAGAAGTGAAAGAAAGGGCTGTAGATGTTTATAAAATAGACCCTGCTGGAATGAATTCAAGAACTGGTTTTACAGTGTATGTTTGGTCTAGCTGATGATGTGGTTAACAGTAAATTTTGAAATGTTTGCTTTTGCAGAAGATAAATTCTTAGTTTCTACAAATGTTAACACTTTTTTCAGGACTTTGTTGCTATCAGTCTTGTAGCTCCAAGTCCAGAAAGAAAAAAGAACATAGTATAGTTTCATGAAACTGCTTGCTGAACTTGACTAATTTCAATAAATATAACAGTGTACTACTGATAGGCTGTTTTAAAGAGTTTGTATTTCATGTTGAGAGTATGTTGGAACTGCTGTATTGGTAGAGAAATTTTCTGTTATAAATAACTGCTTCAGCCAATGTTAACTGGTTATTAACTTCATAGATTTAGCTTTGTCAATGAAATCTGCGTAGTTAGTCCTAATGTTTTTTGGGCTTGCAGTACAAAAACTCTTGGAGTTTGGCAAGCTGCTTAAACTTTCAAGAGGAGCTATTTTCTAATTTTAAAACTAGGATAGTACCTTGTCCATGCTAGTGTCTCCAGAGATTTTGATGTCCTGTGATGTTTCCTGTATTGTATAAATATGAAGTGTATGTATGCTAAAAACATATGCTAGAGCTCCCAGGTACTGGTGTTGAGTGTAGTTTGAAGGTGGATGAATGCTGGATGGATGTTGGAGAGATGAATCACTAAAGATGTATGTGGTTTCCTTTTTCATGCTATGCTGTTATAAGTAGTGCTTGGTAAAAAAATGTTTAATCAGAGACAAAGTTTATGGATTAGCTTTAAAGGATCTGAAAAAAAGAAGATTAAATATCAAAAATACATCTAGAATCTTATCTTTATCAGCAATTTTCAGTACAACAATAATCCAAGTAGTATATTTTTATACCAGTTGCAAGAGTCTCTAGCGTATTCAAGACCAGGTGTGTTTAGCATGCAAGCTGAACTGCTATTACACATTTCAACAGCAGCATACCACAAATAAATCTCAAATATTTCACAATGTTGTTATAGAGGCTATCATTGTCTTTAGCACATAGTGCTAAAATCCTGAAATTCAGAGCACAACATGCTGGCACAAGCAGGAGTTTTAGATGTAGTGTGAAAATTAAACTATTTATTTTCTCTGATGTTGCTGAGCAGGTAATGATACCTACAATATTATAATCTGTAACCATTAGGATTCCTGGTATCATCTGTAGAGCTCCAAAGACTTTTCTAGTTCTATTTGCCTTTTATAATCCCAAAGGAAGAAAACTGCTTGTGTAAGTTAAAGGAAATGTGAAGAACCAGTGCCATTTTCATTGTTGGTTTTTTTTTTCAAGATTTATTTTAGGCTATCTATTCAGAAGAAATAGGGAAATGGCAGTGATAATTGCTGTATACTGTGTGCAGCACTGAGCCTGAGCAGAGCTGTGATCATTTCAAGAACATCTCAAGCGCCAGATATCTTTGAAGTCAAGTCTGGGTTTATTTTAAACATCATCTCTCTGGGTTTCTAAATAAATACAGGCCTAGTCATTTGCTTCCTATAGTGCCTGAGCATGTAGAAATGAGAGCAAAAATGTCAGTGTGTATGGGGCTGGTCCAGGTCTGAGATTTTCTGTGCTAGGAGCTTATTTATCTGGGTTGGAAAAAAAAAACCAAACCCAAAACCAAACGAAAAAACAAACCACCACAACTCATCCCCCCACATCTCTTGCCTGTCATTAGTCCTGAGCAAGTCCTGCTTTGTTCATCTTTTGAATCTGAAAAAATCTCAGCTCCCAGCTTGGCCCTAAAATAATCAGCAGTGTAAATCACTATTGATATAGTTATTTCAACTGCTTTCAAATTCTTACCATGAAGATAGCTCAAGCTCTGACTGCTGGCAGCTACAGGATGCCAGGCATCTCCAGGGCTCCAGGTAGCTCTGGGCAAGCCCTGGAAGCAGCTGCTGCAGGGACCTGCTGTCAGACTGCTGTCCCAGCAATGATCCACCTGAGTCTTATTGCATCTGCTCCAGAGATGCTTTGTTCTGGTGCTGCTGCTGCAGTGCAAAGCCTTGCTCTTCATTCTCCACCCAGAAGATACAGCATGTGGAAACTAAATTTTCCTGCTGCAGGGTATATCAGCTGATAGAAGAGACAGAGGTATGTGAAGCCAGCAGTGACATATTAATATTTATTACCCAGAGCCTTGGTTCTGGCTAAGTCCCTGTGCCATAGCCCTATCTTTGTGGCAAACTTTCAAAATAATGTGCCTGTTAATTTTTGCTCTCTGCTTTCTATGATAATGTGGATTCACAGAATCACAGAATGGTTTAAATTGGATCTTAAAGACCATCTAGTTCTAACAGAAGCCTTACTGAGTAGGAATACCTTCCACTAGGTCAGGTTGCTCAAAATCCCATCCACTCTGGTCTTGAAGACTTCAAGGGCACTTAAATTAATTGTATTCTAGGGTACCCTGTAAAGGTGTCCTGTTGGCATTATTAGTTTGGGTATAGAATTAAACTTTCTTTTTTAGCCACAAGGAGACTTGAGTGGCACTGTGAAACCCAGAATGAGACAGGAGACCCTAAACTGTAACCCACAGCCATCAGCACTAGGGTGCTATGGCTCAGTGAGGGGAATTGCTTTTTGGAATTGCAGAGAATGACAGCTGCACACTTGTCTGCTTTTAGGAATATTTTGTTTAGACTTACCCCTCAAATCCTACAGTGTTCACTGTGGTCTTCTGCTGGAAATTGCCTGTGACTTCTCTACCTTCTGTAAGTGTGGATAAGTGAATAAGACTAAAGATCCAGAGACATCACCTATTGCTTAATTTACCCTGCAGAGGTTATTTTCTAGGAGGTTGTATCAACAAAGATCTCTAGTAACTGACAGAAAAAGTGCTGATTCACCTATTAACATTTCTAGGTAATGAGATCTGTAGGGAAAATTTAATCTTTGGAAGGTTCTGGATGAACTGCAGCTAGTTTGATTAACTTTTTGTGTGTCTAAGTTAACTTTTGCTGATTTTATACAGTTTAATTGCATGACTGCAAGATCTAAGTTCTTGGAATAATATAACTGCAATTTCCTGGTCTAACTAGCTTGTTTATTACATCTTTGTCCTATTCTTGCTGTTGCATGTGCTTAGTGAGCATTTTTAGTGATTTTCATGTTGTAGCTCATGTTTACCTACGGCAGGCCTATTAAGCAAAGTGTTTTGGTTGTAAAGTGGAGCTGTGATGCCTCTTAGTATTACTGAGGGATTTTTTTCTTTCCTTTTCTGGCAGGAAAGTCTTGAAGCAAATTTCCCTTGCAACTTTTTCTTTTTATTCTCTTTTTCTTTGGCCATCTCTTGAGTGCCAGTAAAATGGGTGGGTTTTTATGTTTCATTAGCATTTCTTATAAGATTTGTCTTTAGACCAGTACCCATTTTCTAAATTGTACTTCTGTAGGGCTGCAAAAAATCATGGTAACCAGATGCAGTATTTTTCTCTGGCCTGGAAAAGTGTTAGATTTAACAAAAGAAGCTAATAAAAATGTTCAAATTGACCCTTCTCATCATTTGGACTTCTTGGAGCTCAATCAATCACTCATTATTATCAGAGTTATTCACACAGAGGCAGAAGTGCTAGTGTTTCTCATAATCAGCCCTTGAGCCAGACATAATTTGCAATTTGAAGCATTGTATTTGGAAACAATAATGCATTAAATGAACAGAGCAGGAATTAGAAGTATAGTTGTGGAGAGAACACGCTGCTGAGTAGCCATGGTTGAAATGCTGTCTCTAAGGATCCTGAGTGGACACCAGTAATTAGAGGCACACAATGTAGTATTGTTCCTACCTAAATGGGTCCACAGTTTTTAAACTGCTCTGTGGAACATGGCAAATGCAACAGCAGAGGTTGCCCACCTTGCTGTGTGGCTGCTGTGGGCAGGTGGGGAGCACTGGGGTAAGGTGGTGTCACCTGTTGGGCACAGTGTGAGCCAGAGATGGGGGGCTGAACCTGGCACCCAGTAGCACTGGGATAAGGGATTTTACTCCTTTATAGAAAAATTATTTATGTTATAGAAGAATGAGCACATTTTACTTTAGATTGTCAGGAACTTGTTTATAGTGGCAGCAGTTGCTGCTGAGCATTTGGGAATTTTTTGTTATCCCTCTGTATGCTATTATATATTGCATATTGTATGGGTGCTTTTATGTATGCAGTCTGTGAGTTAACATACTGCAGGCCTTCACTCAGGCTTTTTCAGGAGCCTGCTCTTGGCTCTGTATGTGAGGCTTTATTTTGTGTTTTGCAATTTGTATTTACAGTCTTTCAATTACTGTTTAGTATCTTACTGCCCAGAATTGCATTTTAGAACAGGGCACTGCAGGCTTGAAGGACACATCCTGTTTGAGAGGGGTGACAGGAAAATTTCTAAGTACATGAAATCACAGTATAAAAGGATATGTTGCTGATTGAGATTATATATTTATAAAATACCTGATATATAAAAATACTGAATTAGCTTAGTTGGGTCTCATGTATGAGCTACTTTCTTCAATGACAAATAGCAGTGTATCAATTATGCTTGGGGCAAGTAACTGTGGTCAATAACTACTCTCTTTTTGAATACATACATTACATTATAGAGCTTTGGTCACAAACTTTAAAATGCTTAGACTGTTCTGAAATGTCCATTAAAATGTCATATACTACTTCTGTGGTTGCTCCCATCACTGATGACTGTTAACAAAATTGTACCTAAGCAGAAGATTTTTTTTTTTTAATATTCCTGACTCCTTCAGGGATACCACAATCCCAGTTTTAACAGGTTTTGTCTGACCACCATGAATATGAATTATTTATGTGACTTTTACTATGTTGTGGTGCTGCTTACTGAGTAGATTTGGACATCTCTGCTGTGTTGCTGCCTTCTTTACAATAGTATCATTGTCAAATTTTTGATAGTTTCTTTGAACTTTTCAGCCTGCTTTTCAACTACAGTAATTTGAAGTACTTAGGACTTTTTTCTGATTGCTTGTGCTTTATTTATTTATTTATTTATTAGAGCTGTCCATGGCTCCAGCTAGCTTCAGGCAATCACGAGTACCAGTGCAAGAAGATTATCTTCTGTTTAGAAATTTGCAAACAGATGGCCTTTCCATAAAAGAAATCTGTTTTTAAAAGTTCCACCATTTTATGCTGGAAGTAAATATTACAAATGCTTAAGTTGTGAAAAGAGAGCGACTTGGTGTGAACAATATTCTGCCCGTTGTGTCATGCCTTTCAGGAAATGTTGTCAAAGCTGTTTAGGAAAATAATTGAATGAAACCTCCTGACATGTCTCTAGTTTGGCATCATATCCATTTTCTTCGAAGTTGGGGTAGTGGTTCCCAAGGCCAGGCAGATTACATTTCACTGGCTGGAAGCAGTTATGGATCACATCTTTGCACTTCTTTCCAGGAGGTTGGTGTGGGAATCACCGGGGCTGCTGCACGTGAAGCGTTGGGCTGTCCTGTTTGTTCTTTTTGAGTAAACTTAGATTGGGGAGATGGACTAGAACACCCCCTTGAATGGGACTGGAAAATGATTTTTTAATGTTTGGAAAGTGAAATGGAGGCTGCTGGCAGAAAATGTGTGAATAAACACAGAAGACCTTCACATGCTTTACAGTATTCAGGCCCAAGGTGGGCACTTCAAAGGGCTGATATTTTGCAGTAGTACCCACCTTGGTTCTTGTGCTTTAAATTTCTGTGTTTGTGGCTAAGCATGTGAGTTTCTTTATTGTTTGAAGACAAACATCACTGGCCTGAAGAAATACAGGTGTACCTTTTAGAGTGTTCTTAATTTTCATGAGTGACCTGTGACCTTTTGCAATGTGCTTTTCTTGGTTTGTGACACAGAGTTCTCCAGGAACCCTCCTGGCAGGGGTCCTCTGCTGGAGGTTGCACCAGAAGGATTTCTGCTATATCAGTTTTAACATTTGCAAGGAGATCCATGGAAAATGAAGTTATCAATGTCTGTTTTAATTATGCCCACAAGCTCCTGCATCAAGGTGCCTGCACATCAGTGCTTTTGTGTCATCTCAGGACATTGCTGCTGCTGAGTCACTCCAGCAGTCACTCCACTCCCTCCCAAGTGGATCTACTGATTTGATTCGTAACATGTGATAAGAGGCTATTTCTAGAAATCTATTGCCAATATATAAATGTTTACACTTAAAACCATGTTTTTAAAAACAACACTTGCACAATTTTGCTTGGAATGGAAAGCTTCTAAACCTTCAGATCATCACTAAAGAGGGTGGCTTTTGTTTGTTTGCTGTATTTTTGGTTTTGGTTTTTTTAGCAACAGAATGGTTTTGTGTGTCCCAATAATATGTTGCAATATAAATCTTATGATTTTGCTGATACAGCAGGATGAAAAAGAAATCATTACAAAATCATTCAAGCAGTGTTTACGTTATGTGTGTCTCTCTGTGTGTGAATATTGTTTGCTACTAAGGGGAAAAGAGCATGCCTTGAAGCTAGAAAACACTGACAAAATAGCTCAAGACACTTATCAATTGTTAATTTTTAATGATGGTCTTTTTTCTATTAAGGAACATAATGCTGCTGAACTTGTCTCAATCAATTTTTGTGTTTTTTTCATTAATCAGCTAATGCATGTTTCTTCTGTGGCTCTTTATTCTAATGAAATATCTGGATGATTTGGCAGACGACAATGATCTCATCAGTAACGCATCAGAGTAAAATCCTTTTAGCAGATTACATGTGTATTATTTTTGTTGTATCAAGGATGCTGACATATATTATTTTAAACTGAATCTACATTTGAGATAACTTTTAAATGTGGAATTTCTGTAGTTGTGTATCCTTCTTGCTTCACTTGTCCTATCTGTATTTATATCTACTTCTTTATGTCTGCATGTGTTCTTTATGTACATTTCACATATTTTATATATATATTGCATCATATTGTAGCTTGAGCCTGTTCTTTAAATGTTCTGCTAAGCTGTCTTCTCTGTCAAGCCTCATACTGTTCAGTTGCTCTGATGCACTGGCCCAAAGCCACTGAAGGCACTTGGTAGTCAGTGCCTCTCTGTTCAGCATGATAGACTTTGGATTAGGTCACCTCCTAGTTGGTGGCAGTCATTCAAGCAAGTAAGCTTGAAAGTGAGCCAGCTGACAGAGAGGTTTGGGCATTCATTTTAGTTTGATTAGATTATCCAAAGTTCGTGAGATTTCCTATTTGAGGGTCAAGCTTACGGCATACAGGTCTGTGTTCTCATCTTTTTATTAATAATAATGTGAAAAACCAGTATCATGGGGTCTGAGGATGGTCCTCTGATATGACTTGGCTGTTATGTACTGAGATCATATATTTAGAACATGGTCCTCTTACAATTTTTCATTTCTTCACTTACTGTGATTCCTGTTGTTGGCTGAATTTAAGAATTAAGTCTGTGGATCTGTGAATATGACTTTGAGCATTAACACTCATCTTGAAACTTTCTCCAACCCTTAATGTAAAAGGAGAATTAAGGAGATATAAATTAAGTAGAACTCTGGAGTATTTTGACAATTAGAGTGAACAAGATTTCAGCTGCTCTCTTTCATCAATTTCTCACACTCTTGGACAGACAGCGTATTTTTAATTTACAAGCTGTATTTCAGTTAGTCATAGAACTTTTTTCTTTACTCGTGCAACTACAAAATAAAATTAAACTACTTTTAGCTATATTTTTTCTAACAGGGTTTAAATGAGAGAGCTGCTGAATAAACAAGCTGTTACATGAAGTAAACATTGTTAGTATTATGGAGAGATTATTCTATAACCATACAGTTCATGTCCTCAAAAGTATTAAGCTATATCTGTGAAAGGATATTTATGAACAGAATGGTAATTTTTTTATTGCTTGGATTTTGGAGGAAAATGTGCACTTCTTTTTTTCTCTTTTATTTTCTACTCTGAGTAATAATAATCTGTGCTCTGCCTCTAAGAACTGAGATTGAAGCAAGTGGTGCCCACAGGTCAGTGTTGTGCTTTTGTTGCTGCAGGTGCTTCAGAGTAGCTGGTGTAGCTCAAGCTATATCCAAAGAGCAGGTATGTTTTCCTTGTGAATATGGTGACTTGGTGAGGCAGTTGTGTGTCATTTGGTTGCACATCATGTAGTGGCTTGTGTCTGTGCACTGGTGTCTTGTGCAGTGATTTAGGCTGGGCTTTTATAGCTCACAGTCAAATTGCTGGCACCAAACACAGCAAAAGAAAAGAGCTTGGGATTAGATTCTCAACACTGTCTGATCATCAGTGCCACAGATGCTCCTTTTCTGAATGGTTTTGGGTTTTAATTCCAAAATCAGTAGTTTCTACCTTTGTTTTTAAAGCACTGTCCTCCTTTTCAGTAATGCAAGGAGCGTTGCTGTGCAGATGCTGAGCGATGGAGTTCTCATGTCTGTATCTGAAGGAAAGTTGTCATTTCATTTGCATTTGTAAGAGCTGCAACAAGTATCCCAGCAGCCAGCCCCCAGCAGTGAGAATGAGACCATCTCAGGTTCAGACAAGCGCCTGAAAATCACCAAGTGCTTGAGGCACTCTGTGAGCAGCTGCACACAGCAGAGACCTGCTCCTGTGTCTGGGGAGGGAGCAGCCAGGGCCCGGATCACAGCACTTGGCTGTGTCCTCAAGGCCTTGCAAAAGTCTGGTGCCTGTCTGATACAGCACAAATGGATGGTGATTTCTGCTTTGCAAGGGAGATATCTTTGATTGCACTTCACAAGTTTCAGTCTTAGGCTGTTCCCAGTCACTTCAGTGGGAGAGCTTATTACGTGGGTGTACCAGGTCTTTCAGTGTATGGATTATGGAAAAAATGGTATTGGAAGCAGTAAGGTTCCAAATTTGCCTTGGGTCATGTATGGGACATACATCCTAATTCCATCTCCCCTTCCTTTTGAGTACCTGAGCAGTAAGGAGGGAAGATTCACAATGGTGCAAAGCTTGGTGGTTTTCAGGGAAGGTGTCATGCACATAATGTTCATGGGGCAAGTCAGGGACAGGAGGAGTTGCCCTTGTAAGGAGGTGGAACTTTCACATAGGTAAACCAGATCTTTGCATTGAGCCAATGCATTCAATTCAGGGTGCTGTACATACCAGGAGTGATTCTGAGGACCTGACCCAAACTTTTGACTCACACAACTAAACAAGGGCCCCCAAACAGCAGCAGAAGGGGCTTTACCTCTGGCTGTGGAGACAGTGCACAGTAACTGTGGGATGTGTTTTTGGTGGTTTGAAGGGAAATTGCATAGATTGCTTGAATTTCAGTGGTCTGAATAGTCTTATTTCTAAGTGTCCTGTCTAGATTAATGTTCATGAATATGAAGCATCATTTATATGAGTAGAAAACATCTACCTGAACAAATTAGGACAGGTGATTTTCAATGGCTTGACACCATTGTAGTCACTCCCAAGTACAGCTGAGAGAGTTTCATTGGAGTGCCTTAGCATTGCTGGATGTTGTATTTATGTGGTTAAACTTAGCTTGATTATGACTGTTAAATAAATAATTATAAATGTCTGCTATAAATTTGGTGGAGAAGATGCTGATTTAGGCTGTGGGTTTTTCATTATGACTATAAATCATACTTCATGAAGCAAACACTTTTAATAGAAGTAAATAACAAACACAGTTATTGCTAGCAAGAGTAATCTTACCAAAGACTTAGAATGATGTTTGTCATGGGGAGTGTTGACTGCCCCTATAGAAATAAAGGAAATGTGGGGGGGTGAACAAATCTATCTCCATCACAGTTCTTTTCAGCACCTTTCTCAATTGCTTGGTGGCTCTCTCAGCATCTTCTTGAGATGCTTTCTCAAAGTTTTGTGACTGTTAAGCCACAATGAACACAACTGTGCACTGTGCTAGAAACACGGAGCCCCAGTCAGGGAGGGGGGAGGATGGTGTTTGTCTTTCCAGGTTCCAGTGTAGGGACAGTGTGGTTAACGTTGCTGAACTTGTTCCAGGCAGTGGTGATTATGGCAGATAGATCACTCCTGCAGGTCACAAAGTCCAGAGAAGGCACCTGTGCAAGACCACCATGGTTCATACTCTGCCAGGCTGTCCACTGCTGGGATGAGCACTGAGCTTGCCAGAGATGGGCACTGGGAAGGCTCCGGTCAGAGTGGCAACAGTGTGGCCACCCCATGAAATGCCTGGGAAAGAAGGAGAGCTGTCTTCCAGAGATTTTTATCAGGATGGTCCTTGGGGGCAGAAGGAACATTAATTCCCAGAGGACTGGAAGAAAACCCTGAAGGAGAAGAAGGGTTGTTGCCACAACTTGCTCATGACTCAAAGCAAGCCCTGGTGCTGCTGCAGGTGCTCCCTGTGTGGTGCCACCTCTGTGGGAATGCACATGAGCTCTGTGTGCTCTGGACCTGCGTGGCTGGATCTGCAAATTCCAACCTTTGAATTCTGCTAGGTTTGCATTACATGTTAACATTAGAAATGCTCTCCTCACAGTCATGCAGCCTGAGCAGACATTTACTAGATTGCTTACAATGATTATTAGAAATTTCCTGTGTACTTTATTTTTTTAATAAGGTATTGATTTCACTATATATCTGTTCATACTTGCAATGAATTGATTTATGGTGGCAGAAATTCTGTTTTGCTGCCAAAACTTAATGGACAATAACTAATTCAATTTTTTTCTTCCCCCCCTCTTCCCCCCATTTTTTTTTAAACAACTTTTTTTTTTTTTTTTTTTTCAAAAATAAACAGGGTACTCTAGAGTTTGATTCCTTTGCTTTATCTGACATTTTAATTGGGTTGAGGAAGGACAGGAGACTGAAGCAAATGTGAGCATCCCAGAGATGCTGTGCTAGTGACACATGCTGCTTGTCTCCTCACAGCTCTGCATGTTCTGTAGGTCAGATCCATGCTGCCACCTCAGGCATTCTCTGTGTATCAGGGTAGAGTGGCTCAGTTCCACTGGTTTTCTGCCAAAACTCCTCTCTGGGCTAGAGGTTTTAGGGCTATTTTAAATTAAACCATCTCTTTTGTCTGGTGCACTACATCCATAACTTGATTTGAATCTCTCGTGTCATATATGTAAATGCTTTGTATGATGGTTTTGATTACCCTCTAATAAATAGGTGGATGTTTTGAAAGATACATGTTGGTGTTTTGCATTAAAGTTTCACATATAACATTGTGAAATCAGAGACTTTACACCCTATTTTGCATTTCTGAACCCCATCATGCCTATCCCCTTTTCAGGTGGTTATTAATAAACAGTTTTAGTTTTCAGATGCCTGAATTTCTGTGGAAGTGAGCAATCTGTGTGGAGAACGGGCAAACAATTTAAAGCTTTTGTACATGCTCCTATGCTGTATTTTTGTTTTTTGGTTTTAAAGAGCTGCCCTAAGAGCTGTAAACAGCATTACATAATATAAATAATGTCTCTTAATTGAATGGCCAGAAATTAATAATTCTTCAACCCACACAATGGCTTTGTCCTTGAATCAAAAGGAACTAATGGGAAAATATCATAAATACCTGGTGAACTCTAAATTTTAAAGATGTTACATTAACAGGTCAGAAGGAAGCTTTAAGAACTTTGTGGTTTATTTCACTGTCTGAGTATTTGTGGTGTCCTGTCTATTGCTAGACATGTTTGATTGTATGTCTCAGTGCTTTAATTTCACTTTTGATGTGAACCTGAATGTGAAGTGCCACAGTGTCAGTCAGCTCTCAGATCAGTGTTTGGTATAAAAAAAGTTAAATTCTTGCTGTTTTTGGTGTGATAAATGATGCCACATTTAATTGGTATATATAGTGTTTAACAGACACGTGTTAGCCCTTCTGCCTTAAATAGAAAATCTTCATCTAAAGTTTAGATCTATTTAAAGGTTATATGAAAGTGTTTGTTTGGTTCGCTCTGTATGAAAGTCATTCCTTCCAGAATAGGTCAGAAATATCTTAAGAAATAGGAATAATTTTGTCCTAATAATAACTGAGTATCTCAAATGCCAAATTCTTCACTCCCTGAAAGTTTAAAGAAAACAGTGGAATGTGCAAATATGGAAGAAACGTAATAAATTTGAAATGTGGCCTTTAGAGGGGAAGAGGAGATGTGAAGAGGGCAAACCCTGGGTTGGCAGCACCCGTCTGTCTCTGTCTGGGGCAGCCCAGACAGCTCCATCCCTCCATTCACCCTCCCACACTGGAACACCCTTGGGGAAAGAGTCATGAGAAATAAAGCTTAAATACGAAGCCCTGGTGCTGAAAAAGAATAAATTGACAGTTTTGAATGGTGTCCTCTGTGGGGTGAAATGGCCCTTGTGGGCTGTGGGGGCCAGTGCTGCCCTGGGAGCTGTCAGACCCACAGCTCCCTCTCTCCTCTCCAAAGTGGGGAAGCCTTTGCTTAATGCAAACCTGAGCTGTGTTCTTGGGCAGAGATGCTGTTCTAAAACATTGTTTGACTGTCTGTTTAAGAATAACAGGCCCAAAATTCTGGCATAAAAAGGAAATGTGGTCCAATTATTATTTTTTTTGTTTGTTGTGTTCTTCATTCTTGAGGAACAAGAATGTTTATAGAATTCTTGAGGAATTCTATAAACTTTTAAGAGGAGTGAAATGAAAATTAAAATTAAAAAAACTTATGTAAAAAAACCCAGCAACAACCTGGAAGCAGCCTGAAAATACTAAAAACTGAGATTCTGAGGTCTTTTCACTTTTCCTTCCTGGTTTCCCAGCAGTCCTTCGTGGAGAACTCTCTTTGTCATGGAAGAAGGAAAATACAGTTTTGTTCATGTCACAAGTTAGATTCTTTTTTTGTGTGTTATTAACAGGTTTGGCAAACATCGCAAAGATGACAAGAGTGAGAAAACTGGTAAAATAAAAGTGCAGGAAGCTCTTACTTCAGAAGAGGAGAGAATACGAATGAAGCAAGAACAGGAGAGGTAGACTTCAGTATTTGCTTAAACCTTGATAGAGAGAGTTTGTTTTTTAAATTAAATAACTGAAGTTCAATTTTCACTGATGAAATTTTCCACATGTTGATATGTTTATATACTTTAAATAACAGGACAAAGCTGGATTTATTTTGGACATTAGTATGAACAGCTCCTTTGGCTGTGTTAAGCATCTTTTATAGACGCAGAGCTCCCTTTTTTATTGAGGAGACTGAAGTAATAAAATGAAATGCTTTCTCTATATATTCTATAACTGATTTTATTGACATTTTCAGAAAACAAATATTTATAGAGAATGAAGTATGTTTTGTATTTTTCTTCAGAGTTTTGCATATTTAGATTTTTCATTGATGAATTTAGGAGAAACATAAAAATTATGCTTACCAGTATATTTGTCACTGGAGTTCAGCCTATTTATGTGCCATGCAGTCTGTTTATGGAATGATATATATAAATATATATATTAAACTGCTAATTGTAAAAATGAGTGGTGAGCCCCTCTATTTTTCCTTGTCAGCTTCCCTTAACATAAAAAACCCTACATAATATATATGTCATATGCTCTTCTCAATATTTCCAGTCTACTTTTCATCCTATCTCTTGTAGTCCTAGATATCTGGGGCCTAGACTCTGGTGTCTCTCAGATCAATTTAATCAAAATCTTGAAAAGTGTAGGTTACCAGTTAACTCAAACTGGGGGATGTGAGTTGAGAGACAGCCTCTTTGACAGCACTTCAGTAAGGAGACAAACTTTACAAAGTTTGATTGCTGAATGGTAAATAGATTCAGACACATTTAGCAGTGAAAGTGAACTATGCATTAGAATTATTTATCTAAAAATCATGCTATAGCTCACCATAAATTTAGGATTGATGCAGAAACTTTGGAGGGAAATTTTCTTGTCCTTGTAGAGGAGATATCACTAATTAGTCATAATGATCTCTTTAATTACCATCTCTATACACCTTGGTCTTCTGCAAATAAGAACAGAAGTTCATGAATGGTGGCTTCATCATTAACAGCTTAATGAGACTGTTAGAGCCACTGTATAATAGAGAGCCACTGTAATTCTTGTCTAGACCCCTCAGTTAAACCTAAAAGGGTTTGCTATCAGTTCTTTAAGGGTTGAGTGATTTACAGTAAAGACAGGGTAGGAGTGTCTGTTTATTGGTTTAACTTGTTAAACTCCAGAAACTTTATCATTTATGACCATTTGTTTAGATTACATCATGGGATTTTTTTTACTCTTTAGCAGATATACTGTCATAAATTGATGTAAAAAGTTATTGTCTTTGTCCATCCATTCTGATTGTAGAAGGTGGCTGGATTACAGTGCCTGGATGTTTTTTTCTAGTCTGATTGGTTTTTATTTTTTCTTTTTTAACAAAAGTGAGGCAGGCTCATTAAATTTGTTACCATTTTTTAAAGTGCTTGCAGACTAAATGGTAAAGAGGAAGGCTGGAATTGAAGGAAATAAGTGATGAGGGTGTTTGTGCAGCCAGCTTCCCTTCTCATGGATGGAGCAGCCACAGAGCTCATGCCAGGGGTGCAGAGCCATGGAAAGCTGTCTCAGTTGTTTTGCCCAGCTCAGGGCAGGGGATGGTTGGCCATAAAAGCACCACTCTGTGCCCTGGCTTCACACACTGCTGAGCCCCAGCTGGCCCTTAGGGTTTCTCAGTAACAGGAGGTCCCCAGAAAATCTGCCATATACATTTATAAAAAGAAGAAAGACTTGATGCCTGGGTTAGTAACGTTTTCTCTCTCTTCATTCTCTCTCTCTGTCTCTCTGTGTCTCTCTGTCTCTCTCAGTAAGAATGGTCAGAGTATAGACTGTCCATGTGATGATGTAAGAGAGGTTGCAATAGTCACGCTGGGTACCAAGGTAGAATTATGAAATTATTTGTATAGCCCCCAATGCATGGAGCAAATCCTAATCCCTGTCCATCAAGTTATGCTAACCAATTTGAATCTTTCCTGGAATCTCACTCCTCATGTGTCATAAAAACAATTTTATATGTTCACTGAGACTGCAGAAAATGCATGTGCCAGAACTTCATAACAGCTTGATGTTATAGTAACATGGGTCCTTATCCTCCCATTATTCTCTTTCCCTGTGTATTTGCTTTCCTTTGTGTTATGTCTATAAGAGAATGCAACTTCTTTGGGGTAGTCGCATGTACAACTAATAAAAGATAATAAAATAGCAACCCAACGTGTGAGGTGCTTCCTTATGTTTCTAAAAAATTCAGATGTTGATTTGGTCTACAGAGACTAAATGTTTTTGCAGTTAGATTGCAGAGTTTCCTTTTGATCCTGTAAAATAATGATGTTAGATACATGCTGTTAATGAAGAGTACTCTTGCAAATTAACTGAACAATCCCTCAAAATGTTTTCTTAGGAGATAGAGTAAAATATTACTGTCAATGTTGGCTCATAATGGCTGCTATTTTAACTTTGGTTTCTGTGAGGTTTTGTCTTCTCAATTTTTTTAGCAGTGCAATTCACTTGTTTTATTTTACTTGGTATTTGATACTATATACCTCTAAAATGATGCAATGCTTTGGGGAAATAGGTTGGATTTAATGAATTTACTATGTATGAGAGGCTAGGAGCAAAAATCCTTAGGGGGGTTAGAGAACAAGTGAACAGTCCATTAAAAAATCAATCATGCCCACAATTTTATGGAATTATTAATTTTAATAGTATTGTGCTTACAGTAGTATTTTCTTTAAAACCTAGCATCCATATGGATTATGAGACAAATAAGAAGAATGCTCTTTGGTTTACCATGATTAAATTAATAAAATGGCATTTCATAAATATATTATTAATAATAATTTGATTCTGTGATTTTTTTGATTAAGGAGTGTATTACTTAAACTGTGTATCTCTTAAGCTACATCCTATATATGTTAGATATATATGTACATGGTGTGTGTATACTGACAATCTTAAAGTAATTTTGAACAAGGAAAAAAGGAAGTTGTCTGGTTGAAAATACAGCCAGCTTTCAATGACAAGGAATACTGGAACAATTAGGGGTGTACTTGATGAGACCACCCACTAGTCTTACCAAAAATTCTGTAAAATACTTGCTATTTGTAAATCCTCCAAATGTTGGAACAACAGTTCATGCAAGGCCATAGCACATTGCCCCATGTCACTATGCTTTAACACTGGTTTATTGCACAAAAACAAGTCTGCTTGCATTATCCTTGAGCATCTGCCAAGCACTGATCTTAAAATCTGGCTGGGCTCTGCTGTGCTGTTAGAAAGGGTTCTCCCCAGCAGTGGTACCAGTCAAAAACTTAAGGCAAGACTGGGCAATGGGATTTCTGCCTGTGGCCTTGAGTGTCCTAAGAAAGAGTCTGGAGGAAGCTGAATAAGAACCAAGTTCAGTTAGCTCTGGTCCTGTGCCAGATCACAGCTGATTTACATATATGCTAATTTGGAGCCCCTTGTTGCTGTGTGGTCATCTTGTCTGTCTGTCACTGGACTGCTCAAACTGGGTACCACTGAGATACTGCATTCACATGGATGGGCTGAGAAAACAGCCCTGGGTCTTTGTGGTTTTGGTACAGAAGTTCTTTTATCAACTCCAGAGCCTCCTGATGTACCTATGATTTGCACATCTTCGTAAGATCTCTTGGATTTTGCAGACTGGAGATATGTGGATTATCCTGAGCTTTTAGAGATGCTTCTAAATTCTTATAGTTCTACACAGGCATTGCAATGTTGAATAGACTTAAAGGAGATTTTGAAACTTTTGTCAGTGACCAAGAGGAATCAGTTCATATGGGTGGTCACCTTGTGTTGTGCTGCTACATCTAAACTCTGGAAGCCCACAGACCTTTCCAGTCTAGAAACCCTCTACATCTGTTCTTTGGGGTCTCCCAGAGTAGGTTTGCTCAGTATTTAGTCAGTGTGTCCATTTATATCCTGCAACCTGATTGTCCTGAAATGTTTTCTGAATTCTTCAAGGCCCTTTAGTGTAATCTCTTTTTTAGGAGGTATGAAGACAGAATTGCTGAAAAAACCTACTGCTTTTGTCTTCTGGTTGTTATTGGCAGTCTTTGCTGGAGAAAGACATCTCTCCAAACAGAAGGTTCTGATATCTTTGTTTCTCCCTCTTCCATTCCCTTGCATTTTTCCTTCAATTTAATTTTTTGTTGTTTTGGGCTTCATCTTTTTTTTTTTTTTTTTAACCATTCTTTTTCTTTCCATTTCAACTTTGTGTTCATTATAAAACGTATTGTCAGCAAATCCAAAACCTTTGCCTGTGGTCTTCCCTTCTTTAGCACAGGCATGTGCAGTTCTTGGCACACATGGCAAGGCCGTATGTGCTGGCAATCTTCAGCCTTGGACCGAGTTCCTTTAGCAAAGAAAGTTCTCCCTGACCTGAACAACTTTACTCTTTGTAGCCGAGTAGTAGATAACAGAGGAATGAACTAAACGTAGCTCTTTGTGAAGTTTTTAAGAAATTCATCTGAATCCAGCATGCTTCACTGCTGGATAATGCTTAAAAGATGAAAGTTGCAATTCTCATGTAATCTCATGATTCAGAGTTCGTGATCCATCTATGGGCAAACAGCGCTTATGCTGTAATCCGCCTCTAGAGGCACTTCTTCTCTTGGTAGCAAAGTCTAGAGGATATTTTCTCTGTTTGGTTAATACACTGATTTAAGAGCTTTACTAATGTTCTGTAAATCTCTGTGTTACCATAAAAGTGTTTTAATCTTAGTATTGTATTCTTCCTCAACTTCCACTGAAACGGATGCAAAATCAAGTGCTTAAACACCTGTGTTTGGAGGATCAGTCTTGAGGAGATAAGGAGAAACCTTTTGGGAGAGAATTAAAGCGTTGTGCTGGTGGGAGTGCTGTGACAGAGGTTTCGGAGATGCTGGGAGGGCGATAGAGCGGTCAGATGGGGGCCTGCGGGGCCGGGGGCTCACTGTGCTCTGTCGCAGCAGCTGTAGAGTCGCAGCCCGTGCTGTGCTGGAGGACAGCTAACACAGCAGAGCGATGCCGCGCTGGGTACGTGCGTGAGAATAGCTCCCGTCTGCACCAGAAACATCCTGCTGTGCTGGATTCCCCCCTTGCTGATCCGGAAAACATGACCTTTTGTTCCTCTGGGTTACGGAGGGACCTACACTTACACGATTCTGCCGTCGCTGTGCCCCAAGTGCCGCCAATTCCCGGCCCGGGAGGTGCCTGGGGAGCGGCGGGGCCGGGAGGGGGAGCTGCGGGCTCGGCGCTGCCGGCCCGGCCCGGCCCGGCCCCGCCGGGATCGCTCCTGCGGCCGCGCCCGGCGCCGGTGTCAGCTGGGGACAGCCGTGCTGAGCCCCGGGGGTGGCCCTGGGCGGACGGGGATGGCCCTGGGCGGACGGGGATGCTCTGGGCGGCCGAGGATGGCTTTGGACGGCCGGGGATGGCTTTGGACGGCCGGGGATGCTCTGGGCGGCCGCGGAGGAGGCGATGCTGGCGGCGCAGGACGGGGAGTGCGGAGTCGCGGGGCGCTGCCCGGCGAGGCGGGTCAGGCGTCTGTCCTGCGCTGGCAGATGTGCTGTTACTTTTGGAGCTCAGTCAATAGGCTGACAGCACTTTTTTTTGGGGCGGATGTAAACAAGGTTGCGAGTAGAGTGGGTGTCGTTCACGCGTTATTTGTCCTAAGTTTAGAGGGAAACATTCTGCCTGTTCATTAATAGTTAAAATAGGACTGATTTTTTTTTTCCCCCAAAGGATTCGGTTATTCCATAAAATGCTTCCTGTATTATATTTTCCTAAGGGTATATGGGTCTTTATCTCTAACATGTAATAAACTTCTCTTCATCCTTCTCTAGTACCATTAAAGCCACAAGACCTTTGTTGTAAAAGTATACTAATGAATAGAAATGTTACAACAAGAACAGAAGTCTTGTGTTTTCCCTTCATCATGCATCATCCATTTTAATTAGACAAAAGGGTGGTGAGTACTGTGACAAGAGTCTGGAATTAAAATCATTAATTGATGTCAAGCTGACGAGAGACTGCTAACATGAATTTACTGACAGCAGGAAAGAAATTAACCTTATTACTTTATTTAGTACATTGGGACTATTTATTATTCTTTCCTGTGTAAGTTCAATGTGTTCTGTTAGCGATGATAGAGAAAGACAAATAATTAATAAAACCTACATTGAGTTTTATTACCTCCTATCAATGACATTGGGATGAAAACCACATCAGTAATTTACAAAAACAAACCCACCACATCCTTCTAATCAATGTAACTCATCAAAACTGATGCAGCAACATTTTTGATATTTTAGATGAGTATAACAGGCTATGCTCTCCAGCCAAGTAGAATTGCAAAAGTGATTTGATTTAAAACCATGCCTTAGTTTCTTAATGTCAGTGTTGCAAAAAATGAAACATATTTTCTGCAGCAATGACATTGATTGGAATAACTGTCTGGTTTGATCATCATTGGAAGGTCAGCCTAACAAAGATGAGTTTTAATGTTAAGCATCTTTATTCTTTAGATGAAAGAGTATAGCAGTGTCTTACAGAATGACAGCAGCATCCTATAGATAATTTGTGACCCAAAGGTCATAATAAAAGAATAGAGGGAAGGTCATCCTGTAGTAAAGGCCATCTGGAACTGTTAAAGTATCAGATGGAGTAGGGGGCTGAACAGCAGGACACTCTTGGTGTCTTTCCAGATTTCCCAGAGAGACCATAATATTTTTATTGGAAAACCCCAACTTTTTTCCCCCTTAAGCAAAATATTTTCATCGAGTAGTTTCATCTTACTTTAAGGAAAAAAGACAACATACTGTGATAAGGAAAGGATTTTTGTTGCTTACAGTGTCTAAGAGTTATCTATGTTTTTGAAATAACTCAAAGATTCAGCTTTACTTTTGCTGCTGCTGCATTTTGATGCCACTTAACAACTTTCAGAAAAACTGTTACCCCTAAAACCATTATTACTGCAAACATTCAGAATATAAGTAATTAGTGAAGTTTTCTGTTAAAACTTTCACCTTCTTCCCAGCCTGTAACAGAGGAGAGGAAAAATTCCTCAGTGATCAGAAAATCAGAGCAATATGTTTCTCATTCTCACTTATTTTGTGATGGGGTCTGCTTGTCTCAGTTTCATGGAGATTTGTAGCATTGTTTTTGGCAGTAGTTTTTTACATAATGGATAAGGGTGCAGGATATGAAAAAAAAATCAATGGCAATAATTTTTGGAAGAGAACACAGAAGTGAAGCATGTGAATATTGAACTTTGGAAAAATATTTCAGGCCAGTTCCACTTCATAAAAATACTGACTTTGGGAGCTATATAAAATGAAGCCTTTGTAGAATAATAGTTACTGGAGTAGTTTTTCAAACAAAACACCACTCTTCTCTAGCTACATATTGTAATTATAGAGATTTTAAGACATCATGCTAAAAGCATATTTTCTCTATTATTTTTCTATAGTGATTCAACACATTGCACTGGGCAAGGTCTAGCCAAGTCCCTTGCAATATATTGAAAAAACGTAATTTATGTGGTCTGTATAATATTCTGCGTTATAAATTAGTTTAAGGTGTCTTGTAGATCATATAAATTCAGTACTCTCTTAGACATATTAGTCAAAGTAAGAGCACTAAAATGTTTCACTTTAGAATGCCAGGAATTTCAGGCTAAGGCAGCAGCATGTCCTCTGATGTCATAAGAATTCTCCTTTAGTGGCAGAGTTTCTGTGGCAAAGACTTATTTGAGAATCAAAATATCTTTACCATAGCTACTAACTTACTGAACTTATTCTTGCTGAATTGAACAGAACTCAAAACCTGTCAGGTTTTCCACACTGCACTACAGGACTTTGTTTGACAGTAAAACAAGGCACTAATCCTGCTCCTTTTTCTACTTCTTAAATGTAGCAGCAAGTATTTGACTAGCCAGAAAGACACCTAATGATGCATCTGTAACAGGCAGATCCATCCTCCCTCCACACCACAGCTGCAAACTTTATTTTGTGACCAGTTACTAGAAGAAACCTTTTAGGAGTTATGAGAGAGCTGGCTCTGTTTCTGGCCACACTAGAGATTTGTGCTCTCAGTACTGTGACCCAGTGAGGTTTTAGAAGTGAATCCTCAGAGGTGTTGTAGATGTGAATTTGAGGGTCCTGAGCTAAGATATTGACTTATAGCCTATATTCTTTATTGTTTTGGGTTTTTTTTCCTTTATCTTTTCTTTCATCTTCAGTGTATGAGATTCACATAATCCTTGCTTTGTTGTGAGGTTTTTTTCCTTGGTATTTTTTTTGTCCCTTCATACTGTTTCATTTTCCATCTTCCAGATTAGACTATTTTATACATAGTACTCTAGAAACACAGAACAATGGACCTGAAATAGAGCTAGCAACAGAATTTTGTGCCCACTTTTGTTACTAGACTTCAGCTAGAGGAGCATGGCTGGTGGATAAGCTCACTCAACCAACTGGTAAGAGTATGGTAGCTCAGCCTCCAGTTGCTGCCTGCAGTATCTGGAAATGACTGGTTTGATTCATGGTATGATGTATGGTACCATTAGAAATGTGGTTTGCCTTGCACAAATGTTGCTTCTTGCACACATGGGAACATGTGCTCCTTACACATCTAGCTGCAGAATTCAGATGTTACCCACCAGTGCTGCTCTCTGGAATTATTCTCCAACTGAGGGAAAAAAAAGTACTGGAAGAAATGGTCCAGGCAAGTCTGCATGAAGGAGGAAAGCAGAGCCCTTAAAGCAAGGAGGGAGGAAAGCAGGAGCTTGTGTTTCAGCAATAGTTGAATATCATGATCTCTTCCTTTCTACTTCAGTGCAGCAGAAGAGCTAAATAGGAGATTAGAGATAATCTAATGATGAAGGACCTGTTGTCATAGGTGTAAATACCAGCCTTTCTGGCCAGTTTTGTTATGAAAAAGAAAAACTAATTTCCATTTTGCTTTCAGACAGCAATGATGTTCTTCGATGCAACATGGTTCCCAGCAGGGTAACAGTCTCATTTGCTCATTTGGGTGATCCTCCAGTTCTGGGGTCACAGATCCTTGGATCAGCCATGAAAATAAGGACAGAAAATTACAGTCAAGGTAGTGGTTTTTTTGGTGACAGGAGGACCTATGCTGCCTGTGTACCTGCAGCATTCTCCTTTGGTTGAAACATTTGTATTCTTTTTTAAAAAAGCACAGCAGGCAAACCCTCCACCCTAAAATGTGGCAGACTTTCTTTCTTACTGTAAAGTAGGTTGAAAGCTCCATTGAAGTGTAAGTAAGATAATTTGCAGATTTTTTTAACCTGAATTAGGCAAGTATTTTCACTTGTTTACTGCAACATCCAAGAAAGCAGGTTTGAGATTCTGACAAACCTGCTGACATGGACATGTCTTCACTTTGTAAAGACAAAGGGTGAATCAAGAAGGTCAGGTGATAAGGAAGGATGGGGGTGAAATATATGAGATTCCACAAGGTTAGAGGAAATAATTTTAATGTCTCCTTTAGTTTCATCAATGTCACTTGATTTCAAATTGGTGTTTGCACTTCACCTGCTCATATGCATAATATTTACTTTCTCTCCTGCATTTTTTCATTTCTTTACGTCTTCATTTGTATTTTGCTGCCTTCTGTAATAGCCTTCTTTAATATAACTCCTTATAAAAATGAGCATAATGTTCTCTCCTTAATATATTAGGGCACTTAAAGTAATCACCTTATCACCTTTATCCTTCACCTTTTTTTCTTTTTTAACTGCAGCCCTCCTGGGTTGTAGCTCATTAAACGTTTTTGAAATTCTCATGCATCTCTTCTGATTTGAGGAGGGGGGATCTTCAGAGAGACAGTAAGTACTATCACATATTCTAATTGGCAGATAGGCTGTGATTGTTGAAGGAGAAAGAAAATTAAGACTGTCTGATTATGTAGATACATTTCTTTAATTTAGAGATGATGGGCAGCCTTTTAAATGAAAAAAAAATGTAGTCCTTGTTATATTCTCAGCTGTTGTACAACCAATAGGTAGGAAATGTATGTATGTAAAATTTCTGTGTAGGTGCAGAATTATAGATCTTTAAGAGAGACCATGTCACTTTTTCAAGGTAGTATCTGCAGGGTATGCCATTCCTGCAAGATGTTTGTTTCATCCTGGTGCTTTTTTTTTTTTTTTTTTTTTTTTTCTTTTCCTTAGTTTACAATTAACTCTACAGCTTCCTATGGCAGTCATTTCCACTGCCTTTTGTTCTGGAAGTTGACCTGCTCACAGTATCTTAATTATTCTTGCTTCAGTTAAATACCTAACACATTATTCTTTTCCTCTGGTGTTTGCAGATGGCTGTTATGTCCCCACTCTATCTTTTCCTTTCCCAAACAGCTTGATGTTGCTGACTCATATATGTTACCCAGTAGAACTTCCAGATCCATTCTTAAAAAGCAACACACAGATTTTTTTCTATATTTTAATTGATTGTTTATTTATTTGAACTATGTAAATTACCTTCCAGTTGCTGTTATTTAAGTTAATTATATTTTTGTAGTCTACTCTGTATTTCAAGAACATTTGAAATCTTAATCCTTTCCTCCAAGGTTCCTTCATTTGGGTTTTCTGTAGATTCAACAGTGTCCTGATTAATAATGAAAAACCCTGAGTAAATTCAGAGTGATCCACATAGAAAATACCTCAATCTGTCCATTCTGGTGACAGTGAATCTATTCTCTAGATACTCTGTAGGAGCAGCCTTGTTCAACCTATTGCATCCATCCCAAAGCTGTTTTTCTTAGCCTGGGACTGTTTCTGATCTGTTCATGAGGCCATTTCCCGTGTTTTAGAAGGGAAATCGGACTGACTTTAACCACATCTGTTCTTGATATTTCTATGGTGGCTACTGCTTCTCCCATTATCTCCTCTGTGCTTACCAGTAGTTTACTTAGGAAGGGATTGAAGTTAAACTCATGAGTCTTTAATTCTCCTCCTTCTCTGAGGTATGTTTGACTTTTCCTAGTTTTTTAGTATTTTAGCTGTCCTCAACAAGTTCTCCTAGTTGCTGAAAAAGTCTGAGGCTGTCTCAGACAGTTGTGTGTGTCAGAACTTCAATCGCCTTAACCAGTTTCTAGCTACTTTTTTTGCTGGTATATTGAAGATATTTTTGTTATTGGTGGTAGTCAATTATGCTGGTCATCTGCTTGCAGTCAACCATTTCAGTGAAGACAGATGCAAAGGGAAAAACCATTAAGCCTTAGGTCTCCTCAACATCATCTGTCAATATCCTTCCCTCACTGCCACGCAGGGGAGCAACCTTTTCTTTGCTCTTCCTTTTACTGCTAATGCAATTACTCAATGATTTATTGTCATCTTTAAAGCTCCCTGCTACTTTTATTTCACATTATGCCTTGGCCTTTCTGATTTTGTCCCTGTATGCTTGTGCAAACTGACTACATTTTGCATGTGTTTCCTCACGTGTCGGAGGTCAGAGGATGGTCATATTTCAGTCAACTGGTCACACATGTATATCTATAGCAGATAAGGCAGAACTCTTTAATTTTTATTTTAATGACTTGAGAAAGTTGGATCTCTAGCCTTTCAATTTAAAAATTGTATTTACATAGCATTTTTTTCTGACTTTTTAAAAAATGTGTTTAAGTTTTGAATGAAATGGGGGGAAAAGAGGAAGAGGAGGTGTCTTTCTTATTTACGAGCTGTGGCCATTGGTGGCCAGGATTATCCATTGTGCACAGTGATCCTTGGGAATGATTTTCCCAGGAAAGCAGATGGCTCTGCTGAGGGTGGGTATAACTGTGATAACTGACTAGCTCTAATCATGGCAAGAAAAGCTAAGTGTCATATGCGGTTCAGAGTGAAATCACAGTAATGCCTATAATCAAGGTACCCTCATTAGAAGGCTAGTTGTCAGAAAAATAATGCTTGGCTCCAGACAAAGGTCAAAGAAAAACAGAGGAGAGGACAAACTCCCATATTGACTTGATTGCCAAAAATTAGAAAAAGGGCCATTAAAGCCCTGAAGGCAGTAGAGAAGGTTGGGGGAGGAACAGGGAGACCTGGTGTGCTGTGCCTGCAAGGTATTTTTCACTAGAAAAGAAGGAGGGGACAGATTTGACAAGATCTGGCTGCTGGCCAATGCACTTTCTGACCTCTTTATTAGAAACGATATCTGGCAAAAATTGGACTGAATGTGTTCATCCCGCTGGAGTAACTTGAACAAGCTGCCTGGCTTTATAAACGTGTTGTTGTTTTTCTCTGTTTCCAATCCATCATCCCAGCGCATGCCAGTCTGATGGTAGAAGAACTGAGAACTGGCAGCCGTGAATGGCTTGTCATTAAGCTTCTGTCCTTACACAATGCTGTTTCCATCCTTAATAAACATTGTCAGCCATCTCACATATGTGGAACTGCAAGCGTTCAATACTGATTTTGTAAATGAGTGAGTCTCGGTGGAAAAGACGAGGGTGGGGATTATCACTTGGGCAATAGCTGGATCCTGGCAGCAGCAGGAGGATTAATTGAATTGACCAAGCAATTGCACACCAGAAACAGCAGCCAACTTTTTTTCTGCTCTTAGGGGAGGACATTGCTGCCATTGCAGTGGCAAATGTAATGTACTAGCCATGAATATCCTTCCCGTGCTGTGTTCATCAATTAAGATAAGTAGTGATTTTTTTGCAAGGATCTAAATCACTAATATGAAAAAATCCAAACAAAGGAGACTGAATGTCCCAGGGGATTATATTTTACTCCCAGCTTTAGATGAAATAAGAGCTGATTTCTTTTGACAGCTTTGCCTAATCACTTTTACCTGCAATAGCTCATCCAGCTCCACGAATTTGACTTTTCTATTGCATGAAAAAGTTCAGAGAACTGCAGTAAACATTTAGCTCAGGTTGGAATTGAATCCCAAATTAATACGATTACTTAGTACCCACATATGAGTTGCGTGGCTAAACACCCTTTGTGCTCAAGGAAGAACTACTCAACACAGTTGGTAGAGCCTGGAGAAGGGTTTGGCTTCACCTTAAAATGTCCATGTTACAGATGTTCAGCTGAACTGTGTGCTGGACCATGCAGTGGCTGCCTGGTACGACTGAATCTTTTCCAGCTCTCCTGGGAGTTCAAAACATACCTTGATACCTAAATTTAGGTGTCTAAAATGGTAGTTGCCTTCTTCTGAAAGCTAAATATCACTCACAGTTTATAAGAAGGGAGCAAGGTAGCTGCTGCTTTCCTGGGGACAGCCATGCAAAAGCTTTTGCCTTCTTTTTGAGACCACCATTTCATGTGCATAGGAATTGCTGTACAATGGGTATGTCTATCATTACTGGATTAGCTTGCAATGAAAAGCTCTTCTAACAATTATAGGAAGTTCTGCAGCTAACAATATTGTCATTTGAAGCAGTTATCATTAGCTTTTGAATTGAATGGCACACAAATGTGTGAGGATAGTTTATACTGAACATTATAATTTGAGTCTCAAAAGTATGACAGTGTGTTGTTGACATTTTCAGTGTTAACACTTCAGCAGGAAGGGTTTAGAAACTTCTTGGGATAGCTTTTGTATTTTTAAAAGTTCAGTTTAAATACTGAAAAATTGATTAGTAGTTTCTTCAAAAACTCTTTGATGACAAAAAGAGTTATGTGAATGGTAAGCATTAGCATTATTATTATTGTTATCAAACCACCACAAAATCCTTAGGATGGCCATAAATCCTCAAAATTAGCTGATTTGAAATCTCAGGCATTTTTATTGTGCCATGTCATGAGGGAATACAATTCAGTGAAGACAGCTTAATACGCTTATCCATGTTATGAAACCAAAGCACTGTGGTCAAACACTTCTCCAGATACTGGCTTTCATTAGTGGGGGTGTTGCTGATTAGGGCTGAAGCACAGAGCAAGTTCTAGGTTCTCATCTGTGCTGCACAGTGTTTGCATAACCATTTTAATCTTCCCCACAACAGTCTGCACTGGCATTTCCCATATACATACTTGATGTGGTATGGGCTAACAAATGATTTAGGGTGCATCAAGCATATACACACATGAGCACACAGAGGGGCCAGCATAAAATACAGCATCACATTAAATTCAAGTCCTTGTATAAAAATATATTCAGAGTTAAAAGCTATTATAATTCAAAAGGGATAGTGCAGTATTCAGCTGAGAGCTCTTATTCTTTTCAAGTATATGCCTACATATTTTTCCCTAGTCATTTGGTTCCTTCAAGCTGAAAGACATAATGTTTGAATGTGGTATGTCCTTGAAAAGTCAAACCCAAACATATTTTAAATAATATTCAAAAATATGTTAAGCAATCGAAATACCTATACTTATTTCACATGAAAGTGCTAGCATTTTCACATTGGCTTAAATGTAAAGCACAAAAGAATAATTAAGAGAAAAAAACCAGAACATTTTGGGGTCCAGTGTAGCTGAACACCTTATATCTTTAATTTTAGTGTTCTCCTTTGTTAAATGTTTTTGCAAACAATTACTGGGTACTTTGTTTATAATTATCAGGAAGATTAATGTGTTTAGACTCTGATTTTTAGTACTATGTATGTGTATTAATACATTGTATTAGCAGTTGTAGAAAATACTCTAAAAATTTTCCTGGTAGATGTGGACATAATTACTTGCATAACACTTCAGCAATCAGTTCTTTCCCACTTGAATGGGAATAAGTATCCCTCATGGAGCCATGCATGGGAAAACCTGAATGCTCTGGCTGCAAATGGCTCAGTATCCAAACCATTAAAGAGCCAATAAGCAGATGCAGGAGAAAAGATGGTTCACATGAAACGGGGAACATTCATGTCTGCACCTGTGGGGAGTGATGTGATCTTCATGGTCTAAAGGCACAAAAGGTCACTGCCCTCTCCCACAGCAGTTTGTGTAACAAAAGCAGATATCACCTGTAACACCAGGTAATTCTGTTCTATAAGCACTTCAGGTTACAATGTTTTCTTCTGATTGAATTCCTCTATGCCACATTATTGTTACATTGTCTGATTTCATGCACTGAAATTTTGGTTATCTAAAATACATGGATTTTTTCCCTTCAAACTGGTGTCAGACAGTGTTCCCATATATGATAATAAATTATCTATTTAAAGGAAAATTAAAGCTACCACTGTCTAAGAAATTTCTGATTTCCTTTGCTTCTCCCATTCAGAGGACAAATATAAGTAGATAAATACATTTCTTCACAGAGTAAATAATACTGGACTGGGAGGTAAACTACAATGAGAGGAATCAACATGCACGGTGGTTTTCAGACCTGCTTTTCCTCCTACATAGATACCTTCCAAGTGATTAAAGCTGTAACACTTCAGAATTAACAGTTTTGGGGTATTGGAGAAGGTAAAATATATGTTTTTATTTTAAAATAGACCTGCAGAAACCCTGTTTAAGTTTGAAATGAGTTTTGCATTTAAATTTGTGTCCCTCTCCACTGTAAATTAAACAAAAACCAATTCCAGTCTGTTGTTGCTGAAACTATAGAGGAAAATTCTCTCAGCTGACTGGTGTAATAGTTTTCACTTCCATTTTTCCCTATTAAAATAAAACACAACCAAGAAAGAAAATATTTTTTTATTTGCAAAGTTTAAAAGTTAAGTTAGTTTAAATTGAACTTTTCAAAAATTTTTTTTTCTTTTCACTGTGACTGACCATGGGGCATGTAAATGGATCATTGAACCATCAGTGTAGGTGGCTCTGTCTGTTGAAGGTAATTCAATCAGTTGTATCCCAAATCACTATCTATGGTCAATAGATGCTCTCTATGCTCTCAGGATTTGTGGGGGAAAACATGTCTGTGTATCCATGGCATCCCTGTATTCCCTTATTTTTTATGGTGATCTTTGCAAAGGAGTGGTTTGCTTGGGACTCAGTGTGAGGAAGAGCCATTTCTGCTATTCACATACCAGCTCAGGGCTGGATTCACATGCATGAACACTGATGACTTGTGTCATTTGGGCTGTCACAGTGTCTGGGACTTCAGCATGACCTGGGGGAGTCCTTGCCCATCTGCAAGTCCATCAGGATTACCTGGGGATGTCAGGTGGCCAGAGCTGCTTATGTTTGAGCAGCTCAATCAAGGCTGAGTATCCAAGCTCCCAAGGAAGACCTAAGCAGCAGCATCAAGAGTGTCTCAAGAGTGACTTCTTTCATTCTCTGACACACGGATGGTTCCTGACTCTGGAGTCTGCTGCCAACAGCTCCTGGCCACTGTAAGGGGAGCCTGCACATGTGGCTGCTCTGAGCTCACCTAGTGTGAGCACTGGGATTTCATGTCTTTATCTGCAGTCTGAATCCCACCCTTTGTGTATCCCCTTTTGTTTTTGCAAATCTAGTCTTGAAGGGGCCATTTCAAAATTCCCAAGAATGTCAAAGTTACCTAACTTTAAGACTTTTCTATTTTCAGAAGAGTGGAGGCTTGATTTCAAAAGAGACAGAGGCTTTGAATAGGCTGTTCTTGTTGAAAGCTGGCAAACAAGATGTCCTTGGAAATGGCACACAGCAGAGATGCATAGAGCTGTAGGCTGCATGGATGGATGCTGTCACTCTGTAGCCATGGCTGTATTAGATGAAAAAGGAGCACATTTTGCTAATGGAAGGGAGGAGACAGCTTCATTTTGCGATGATGACAGAGCATTAAACTGGTCTGGGGCGACAGTGTCGAGGGGGTGTGGTCAGTTGGCTGTGCATATGTGTGTGCAAAACATCAAATGTTATAAAATACCAAAGAGACCTCGAAGCCCAGATCAAATTTTTGTAATATCTTTATGTACTTTTGAAAGTATGACCTCTGCTCGATTTGTGCTTGTCAGATTCCTAAATGTCATCTGTTTCTATCTGTCACTTTTTATCATACAGCTAAATTAGTGCACATAGATATAAACCCTGTCCAGCATCACCTTTCATTTGTAACTTTAACACAAGGCACTTTCTGAGAAGATGCAGCCTGCTTTTGAGAGATGCCAGATTCAGTTTGTTTATACTTTTTAAAAAGCATGCACATCTCAAAGGAATCATACAAGAATCTGCTTCTGCTCTTTACTGCATGCGTGCAAACATAAATATATCCATATACCCTATCCCTACACAGTTTTTAAATTCTGAAAAAAAAAAAATTTTTGTAGTATTAAACAAAGAAAGTACATTAAAATTCCTCTCTAAATACATGCATTATAACCATTCAATCTGGTAAGTTTTGATGGAGTACAATACAATATATATGGTGAAGGCCAGGTAATAGCACAGGCATCCTAAGAAGCATGAAACGATAGATTAACTCTGTTTACCAGCAGCCACGGCTAGTCATTATTTAGCTAATAATGAAACAAAAGACAGTGGATAATCAGATGTACTCCTTAAAGACCAATGTTGATTGTTAGCATTGTTTCAATCTAAGCTTCAATGTCCAAGGTAAACTTGAGACCTTAACTGAAGCAGGAAGCCTTCACTGGTTTCCATTAGGTCAGGCTCCCTAAAGTGTCTGCTGACTGCTGCTTTCAAATGCCTCGGGGGGGACATCCATCGGTTTCAGCCTTCTCTTAATTTTTCAGAATCCAAGCGAAAACTCGAGAATTTCGAGAGAGGCAGGCTCGGGAGCGAGACTATGCGGAGATCCAGGATTTTAACCGGGCGTTCGGCTGCGAGGCGGATCCGATGTACGCCGGGATCGCCGCCTACGACTCGGCCAACAGCGGCGCAGTGACGCTGAGCGCCCGGCCGCAGAGCCCCCGCGAGGGACAGACCGTGGAGGCCTTGTACGCCCAGGTGAAGAAACCACGGAACTCAAAGTCTTCACCTGTAGACAGGTAGGCGCCACACATCCATCAATGCACCCTCTCAAAATCTGCCCTTGTGTTGCTTTTGTCTTGGGAGATGGTTGTCCACGTCAGCTGGAAAGGCAGAGCTGCATTTTTGTGAATGGCTTTTGAAAGCCTTTATGTAGAGCAGTATTGAACTCACCCAAATTAACCTCTTGCAGAATGGGATAGGAAAGTTGTTTTCTGCAGAGCAACTACGTTAACTACATTTCTTCTCTTTCTTCAGGTGGTTTGGAATTTTGGAATCACTGTTGGGTATCATTAGAATTTAATTCAAATTTTTAATGTAATCAGGTTTATTTGTCAAAGCTCTAGCAGATATGTTTGTGGAACACAATATTTCCAATCTATTTACAGCTGTTACAAAATCTCTGAAAGGTTACTGTTGTTATAGCAAAAATGGGTTAAATCTTGTATGGATTCTAGTCCTACTGTAGTCCTGAACTTGAGTCTAACAGGCTGAGATTTTCGATTAGGTATAGACCAAGTGAGCAAATTCTAAGCTTCACTCTTGAGTTACTTGTTGGGTTGTAGCTTATGATTTGTACTCTTCCTGCAGTTACATTATCTGAACTGTGTCTTGCTTGTTTTTATGCTGAAACTGGGCAAAATTCTGGTTTCTGTTCTGAGTTCATTTGAAAACCTGAAGCTAAAAGAGTAATGTAAATTAACATAAAGTAAAAAACAGTGAGAGGCAGAATTCACAGGGGTTTTTTAATGCTTTAACAGTGAAAATACACCTGTTTACTTGGCTTACTCTTCTAAACTTGTAGTTCTGCATTTTCTCAGCGTTACAAAAATTAACACTAAAATCCTAGTGCAAGACGTATTGTTCACTCATTCGGAAGTTATTTGTTCATAGTAAAGCAATTCATTTTGTTTTCTATCTCATTCTTTCCAGCAGAAAAATATTGAATTTTCAGTAAAATCGGCAAAGCAATGTGTGAGATCTCTATAGCTTCTACATGAGCAGTGGCATTCACCTTGCATATTCTGTTCTAGGTGGTAATGGAGTAATGGAGTCATTTATATTTCAGCTAAATATCTAAAACTCTTTAAGGACTGAGAGTATTGTACTTGACACTCCACTTGATCTATTTTAGAAATTTTCTTTACATAATATTGATAAATATACATCCCCTAATGTGGCAAATAAGAAAATCTCAGCTGCACTGTGGAATGCGTAGGTTTTTACTAAAAATCAGTGTCACAGCTGCCTTTTTATTTTCTCAATCACACTGTTCTCTTGCATTGTGTAAAAGGTCTACTTTTCATAGTAAATGATTTATATGTTGTGGGTATATGTATGTTATTTCAGTGAATGAAGAAAAATAATGTTAAAAGATGACAGCATCTGTGTCCTTGGAATTTTGTATTCCTTCACCTTATATTGGCTGGCACTGGTATACCCAGGTGCCTGACATTTCAGCACTTTTGAGCCTTTGGAAATCAAGATAGCTTGGTTGGATATGTCTGCCACGTGGTGACTCTCATGGCTGTTTTTGTTAGACCAAAGGCAGTGTTTCATGCTGGAGTTGAATGGCATCAATGTCACATCAACAAAAAAAAAGTTCTTTGATACAAACCTGGCACAGCAAAATAGGAGACCTGTGTGACCCAGTTAACTCTGTGTGGTGGCTGATAAAAGAGCCAGGAGAGAGTGAGTAAAGTGGAAGATAATGGAGTACCAGGGGAATCTGATGTTAATCAGGTAGGTAGGACTAAAGAGCAGTGCAGTAGTTTTGTACATTCAGGCTGCTCCTGGAGCACGGAGGGTCCTGTCTCTCACAGCTGGATCATGCTGTGACAAAAGGAAAGACCCAGCACACACAATAGGCCTGAGCAAAGGGATAAAATGCAAGTAGGGTACCAGAAATGGGGCATGGAAAACCAACCCTCGTCCTGTGATAAAGGGGGCCACATTTGACAAGAAACACCCAGAAAGAAATATTTAATTCAGAGGTAAAATATTATTATTTGCTATAAGTGTACTCTGAAATACCTGGGGGTTTGAGGCATGAAGGTCTGGTGTTTAGGGTTTTCTTTCCTCTCTCTCCTCACATCTGTATCAACAAGAGAGCTGTGGAGATGCTGAATCCCCCCTGGTTCCAGGAGACCTTCTGGGAGTGTTGCAGTGATGTGCACATCTCAGGCTCAAAGTTACCTCTCCCAGAAGGTGGGTCTGCACTTTGGGCCTAGTGCTGAGGGTGTGTCACAGAATCATGTAACAAATAGTTTGGATTGGAAGAGGTTTTAAAGATCACCTGTTTGGGCATGGAGGAGGTGTTACAGCTGTGAGGGAGCAGCTTTCAGTCATCCTTGAGGTGTGTGAGGGTGTCTGGGAGCTTGACCTTTGTAATGTTCAGTGTGAGAGCCTGGATCATGGCTGATATACTGTCCCAAAAGCTGCTCTGCCTTTTGCAGGCTTTATCTTAGATATATATACTAGGAAAGCATAGTCTGAGCATTTTTCTCAGTTGTGACCATGTGGACCTGAGGCGCTTGTTAACTCTTTTGTCTCCTTGTCTGTAGAATACCCATCTCCTCACCCCATGTGCATTGCAACCT
Organism: Serinus canaria; assembly: GCF_022539315.1. Classification (NCBI taxonomy): domain Eukaryota; kingdom Metazoa; phylum Chordata; class Aves; order Passeriformes; family Fringillidae; genus Serinus; species Serinus canaria. The sequence continues at coordinate 13,968,112 of NC_066315.1, forward strand.
CTTTCTTGCTATCCCTTTCCAGCAGTGAGACCTTCCTCTTTCACTTGGCATTGCCTGAGATGCCCCTTTTGACACCAAGCATGCAACTGCCTCTGCTCAAGGCTCTTCTCCGTGGAGCTTTCTTCTCTGCAGTCTGATAAAGCTATAAGAAATTTGATGAGAAATAGTTGGTTGCAGTTCTGCATCCTTAAAATATTGTATACATGAGTGTTCATGTGGTGAGTGTTATTTTCAGTGTGTTTTATTTCTTCTCCCTCCCATCCTTTCCTTTCTTCTGGATGATTCAGAGGTTACCCGAGTAGAGACAGTTGCTTCCAACCTTTGTGGATGGAAAGGGAAATCACTCAGTGTGTGTTACCCTTGTGCTGAACTGCCAGAAGCTGGTAAGGGCCAGGCTGTCTCAAATCTTTAGCACATTCATATTAAAAGCAGCATTGTTTATATGGGAAATGTTATTTCTATTGAAGTTTGGTGCTTAGTGCCAAACAAAATTTGACATTTAAGTATGTCCAAAAGGTTATTTAAAAGTCTGTTACGAAGGAGCCTATAACAAAATGTCCCATAATAGTTTGCATACCATTGCTGAACACTTATGACATTTTTTTTTTTTGTGACTTGCAAGAGAATTACTGTGGCTGTGTGTGAGGCCTTGTCAGGGTTTGTTTTCCTTTAATATTCCCTCAACATCTCTATTACTTTCATCAACACATACCACCAACTGTTGTAAGTTTAACTGTATCATGGCAAATAGTGAACAGCAAAGTGGAGGACAAGTATGTCAACTGCTCATCAGTGTAGACAGATAGTACAAAATGGTAGGAAGCACATGGTGACTCCTTAAACATTGTGTGTTCATTTCTCTAAATAGAAAATAGATTGTATAATGTCAAAATACAGCAAAGGAGAAAAAGATATTAACTCACTCATTGGAGACATTCACAGCTAGATGTGTGTAAGTGACAATGACTTACCCAATTTTACTGACAATAGCTATTAAAAAAACCCAGCCTGTAAATAGTAAATGCTACTCAAATATATCCTTACACGACTTGGAACTGGTTTAGAACTACTTTAATGCAGATTTGTCTTGCATCAGAGTTCAATCATTAGTGGATATTGGTAGGGTTTAGAGGGGAAAGTGTTGCTTGGTTGGTTGGTTTTTCAGTGATTGTATCAGTTACGGATGTATTACTAAAAAAAAGTTGGTTTTTGCTCTTTATCCTAGAGAATCAAAGCAGATAGTCTTTCTTAACAGAGGAGTTTATTGCTCAGAAGAAAGGAAGCTCTAGCAATAAATAAATAAATAAATTGGAAGAGATTTCTGATCAGCCTTTCTGAGCTGCCCCTGTGACATCAGCTCCATCCAGTGCAGACAGTGAATAGAGACAGGCTGCTAAGAAGTTTTTCTCTTCTGTGTTAGGCATTGATGGAGTGAAGCAGAGGTGGAATGTATAATCTATGGGGTTTTCTTACCGTTTGGGAAAGAGGTGTCTCAAGAATATAGTGCTTGAGAATAAGGCTTTCAGCTTAGCTGAAAAATGTCTCTAGTATGTTTTGCATTACACAGAAGAGAAGCTGAACGACTGATCAATACTGCTTTTCATGTGGATGACAAGGATGCCATACAGTGGGGCTTTATGGCAATCACCTGACATCCATAGCACAATGTAGAAAGACAACTCCTAATGGCTGTCACTCTTTAATCATTTCCCACCAAGAGTGCATTGTCCTGAAATAAAATTGAAATAAAATAGGCACTGTGCTGCTGTAAATCTAAATAGCTTGAAAATAGTAGGTTAGACTCCTCCAGCTTGCTGAGGACATTTTAATGGAAACATAAATACCATAATCATATGCTTTTTGCATGCATTTTGCCATTAAAAGAAAAAAACCTTCATTTTAGAAGGGAGACCTTTATGAACTGGTTTATTTTCTATCAGAAGTGGAATCAAGTTATGTCAAAGGAATATCTGGGAACTGAAAATAACCCCACTTCCTTTAACTGTCATCTGCTCAGTGCAAAGAGGCAAGATTGGTTTTTTTTCAGGTCGGGTCACATACTTTCCTTGCTGCTTTTCCAAAAAGAATGGGAGAACATTTTATTAAGTTGTTAACTTTGATTCTCTCAGCAATATCTTTGTGCGTAAATTGGCATGAGAGTAATGAAACCTGGAAACTGCATAGAAACACTCTGATATAATAAAAGAATATGTAAAAAATGAAATAAGCAGACCCTGTCTTTCTAGTGTATATAAAATAACTCTTAGCAATAGCAGAATGGGTCATGAAAGCTATGAAATACTATATTGCTGTGCTTGGATAAATATTTGTTAAAAAAGCTGGCTCTTGTGCAGCTTTATTAAACTTCTTTATTAGTAGTGTCAGTCACAGGAGTGTTCTTAAGTCTGTGGGATCATTTATGCGTAGGAATTTGAGCTTACTGCCAGGCCTGCCAGAGATAGAGATAGGAGTTGTAACTTAGGGTGATGCATCCTGTAAATGTTAGGGTGTTTCTCAGAAGAAGAGATTTTTTGATGGTTCTGGAAGTTGACTTGAAGAGCACTTTCGTGAAGGGAAAGGCCACGGCCCTGCAAACCATCTATCCAGTGACATTTAAAACCTGCAGAGCTGTGCAGAGGGCTGACAGCCTATATTGAATAAGATTATGAGTAAGCTCTTCCCTCCTGCCTCTGTTTACTTCTCTTTGCTGATGGGGAAGTGTTTTCCTGTCTCCTAGATCCCTTGTTCTTCCCTGTTTATCACCCTCTGCCATCAGTGCCCTGCAGATACCATGCTACAGGGGAAGGAACCAGGTGAATATGTTGAGAATACTCAAGTTGCAAGCATTTTGGAGCAGGGACTTTCTTGTTTTGCAAACACCATAAGTAATTGGTAATGTTTCAGAAATTAATAGTCACAGGTTTTAAATCCTTACCTTCCAGTCAGTATCACTCTTTTGTGGCATTACAAAGCTTCATTCCTGTGAGAATCTGACTTCTGTAAAGACTTTCCTGGCCTAGGAAATGGCACATATGCCATTATGGAGTAATCAGACTCTCCAAGGCAACCTGCCTGGAGAGCAGTGGGTTAATGAACTGTTTGCCGTTCTCTAACGTGTAAAACTGAAAAAACTACTTGGAAGTCATTGTGGTATTTTTCTTCCTCTGTCTGTTATAACCCAGAGAAGGATTAGTTAGAGCCTCTGTGAGACTCTTCATGGGGTTTAATTTCACTTTAACGCTAACACATTGGGGTTTTTTGTTTCTCTACCCTTCATCCTATAAGCCAGTAATCCTTGCCCCCAGGACTGCCTAAAAATTAGCTTGGTCTCTCATAGACCCGTATATTTAGAACCCACTAGACACTATTAGCATTGGCATTTTATTATCTTAGGTTGGTTGTTTTCTTTTGTTCTTCCATCTTGATAGAATATAAGACAAGTTTTAATATAAATTCATGAGGATTTATGTAGGCTCCCTATTGTGAAAGTATGCAACTGCACTCCCCTGTTTGGGTCACCACTCTGGTGGAATAAATGGCAGACTTACAGTGAACTCTATTCAGGTCTCCCATTTTAATTATTTGGAAGTCCTGGTCTCTCTGTGAATAGATCCCAAGCCCTGATACTGTTGTGAGAACCACGTCTCTCTCCATTTACCACAGCCCCACTGAAACCCCGGTGGTTTCTCTTCCCCTCTGCTCCGACCGGCTTGCCGTGCAATCTGAAGTGTGACAGCTATTTGTTTGTTTTCACAGAAGCAGCTGGGGTTAGTACCTCTACAAATAGTTGCAGTGGGCAAATGCTCAGAGAGATAAGAGAGGTGAACTTCCCTCTCTGGGTTACAGGACCAGGAGGTGAAGAGGGGCCAGCCCAAACGTGCCCTTGGTGCCCCTGCTCTGGGAGACTGTGGATGGGCTCCTGGGCTGGAAGCTGGGGGTATCTGCATAGCTGGGGGATTCTCAATTCCTTTAAGTGCAGTTGAGAGACTGTTTTAAAGGGGGTCAAAACCTGTCACTTCAACACAGTATATTGGTAATTTAAATATGTTGTAACTGAATAATGCGTGGTATTTTTTGCGGGTATATTAGTACAATTTTCGCACATATATAGATCAGCTGGGTGTTTTGTTGCTTGGATTAAAAAGAGAAAAACCTTTACTTTTTTTTTTTCAGGTGGTAGAAGTTAATATTTAATTTAAAAAAAAGGAGGGAAAAGGAAACAGTAATTATATATGCCAGTAGGAAAAAAACATGATGGAAAAGCTAAAAAAGGCCTTGTCTTGGGCATCAAATGGTTATTGTATGGCTTGAGATTTCAGTCCAGAAACCCAGCTGTGTGCATAACATGCACATCTTTTTTTTCCACTAATGTCATCAATGCAACTTAAAGTTCTTCATTCTGAGAAAATTATGGGGAATATTTGAGTACACAAAGCTGAAAAAGCAAAGACTTTCCATTCATTAAATCAAGCGTTTTGATCCTACCGGTGTAAACTGCTAAAATCTGTTCTTTGCAAGTCCTACTAACCAAAATTTGGATTGCAAACTGATGTTGTGCCTCACTTGAACACCATAATTTAATCAGTTTAATTTGTTGTTGCTGTTGAATGTGGCCCTTTCTAAATAGAATACAAATTTATGATCTTTTTGTCTTTTATGTCCCTCCAGTCAACCCATCTGTTCCTCTTTGGTGAAGGATTTAGGCTTCTCCTTTCCAAGCATTTGAAGAACTAGGGAGTTTTCATTTTAGATTTGTCTGGTTATGGGAGAAGGGTGCAAAAGAAGAGCTTGGAAAGAGTCCTGTGTTTTCATAAAATCTTGGCTTTTTACTTTCTTAAATTAAATATACAATTTGAAGTTGGATCTTTAATGTTGTTTAATGGATGAACAGTAAAATGTTTTTCTAGTGTTGGAGGATTTGAAAGGGTTTTCCTTCTTTTCTATTTTTATGAATGATACCTCTTTCACAGATGAGACAAACTATATTTAACTACACTGTTTATCCTTATGGCTAGCCTTGTTTGTTTATGTGACCCACAAATCATCCTGCTTATGGTCAAAGTACTTTGTCACTGGAGGAAGTGGTGGAGTCTAATTGTGGGGAGGAATCCTCTGCAGTGAACTTCAGGAAGGAAAATAGCATCACTTCATATAGCTTGCAAGGGGAAGTGGTTAATTCTTTTTAACGTATTGTAAACTCATTGAATGAAACATACCACACTGGCAGCCCTGGAAACTGAGAAATTGCTGAAAGATCTCGTTTCAGTTTGTTCTTGGGTGGAAAGCTGAAAAACAGTGCTTTTCCACTCATCACTCATAAAACAGTGTGTATTCCTGCAGCCTTGTACTTCATGATATATTGTTAAAGAATTGGTTTATAAGGTGTTTGAAATCTTGTTCCTTAAGGCTCAAACACGGTGATGTGAAACATTGAAAGGTTTCTTGCATGACCTATTTTATATGATTAGGTATTTCTGAAAAACATCAGACTTATTTCTAAAATCAGACTTACTTGCCATGAAATTTTTTCATTCTTTACAATACTAGTGGCATTTAAATAGCTTTTCAATTTGTTGTATTCATAGCACTCTTTCTTACATGATGGATATATCAAATGTTATTATGGTAAATAGATGACATATTTGTAATGGATAGGTAATTTCACATACCCAGAGTTTAGACAGTGATATAACATATAAGACTTAATTTATGAAAGAAAAAGCGGAGGAGCAGATTTTGCTTCATTTTAATTTGTGTGTATAGTTTTGTAACAATGCGTGGCATGCCTGAGCTGCATTGCTTTCTGTAATGAACTGTTCTGTGTGCAACAATTCATAGTTTGATACAGCCTTCCTTCATTCCTAGCTTTCCATTTAAAAGGAAACACAGTACAAACTGGGATGAAAAAAGAACACATAATTTCTACTCCTAACATTAAAAAAAGACAATTAGAATTAGACTTCAAGGGATGTGAGAACTAATGTCCCTCAGACTTTTATTTCCACTTATCTTTGGGATAGGAAGAGCTCTGACCTGGCAAACAAAAAAGACAGAAAATATTAGCATGGGTCTTTATTTCCTAAGACATAGTTCATGGCTCATTAACAGTGGTAGTATCTGTTACTATGCTGCAGAGAAAACAAGCAGAAGTTGCCTGTCATTACTTTGTAATTGTGTTGGTAGATATAGTGTGAAAAAAAAAATAAAAGGAAAGAAAAAAGGAGAAAAAGAAGGTTTAGCTGTGTATTATTTTGTACATCATCTTAAACTGTGCTGTGTCTGCCAGCTTAAGATAAACTCTATGCATATTGGCTAAAATGTCAAATTAACCCACCCGTTTTTAGGCTTGCTAAATGCCCATCAAGGAATGGAGGGTTGTGATGAAGCTATTTTAATTAGCAAAGTGTGATTTAAAGGTTGCTAAAATCAAAAAGAGCTTATTCATTTTTCATCAATAATAATTTTTCTTAATATTTCATCAAAACCTGCTGATTCGGAGACCACCTTCTGGGCTTTGATTCATTAGGATTGCAGACGTAATTTAATTTTTTCCCCTTTCCTCAATCTGTGATATGCTCTTTCATCTTTGAGACATTGTTAAGATGTTTCTAACATTCACAGATTGCTAATTGATCAACTTTTTTTAAAACTGTACTTAAAACAGAGGCTTCATTTCTGTGGAAACAAATTTCCAAGCATTTGCTTTTGTTAGTGTTTTTTTCAATCACTACATCTGATAAAGGTTCTCAAACAAACATTGAAAATGGAGGACTTGTATGGTTTTATATATGGCAAGTAAGGCAAAAATATTAGGGACGTGATAGGGGGAAATTAAAAGAGTTGGTAGAGTTGTTACGATTATGCAGTTACTCCATTAGGCCTTTGTAGCTCATCTAGGACTAACTTGGTATTGAAACAGTGCTGTAAGTAATGGTTTTTTTGTCTAAATCTTTGGGGGATCATGGAGAAGAGCAATTAAGGGAATTTATGCAAAGGCATTTTATGAAAGGATGTACAATTAAAAGAAATTGCTCCTTTCACTTTAGTAGGGCTGTTCATCTCAGTTTTGTCTACATTATCATACTCTGGTAATTTCTAGTCCCCAAATGCACTTCTGTTACTATTTTAAGTTGAGCTTCATAACCTGTTTCTTCTTGTTAGATTTCCCTGCAGAGAAGTATCTGGAAAACTTTCCATTTGGGTGCCACAACAAGGGCTGGTTACTCAGCCCAGTGGGTTGGAGCAATCCAGGTGCCGTGGGCTGTACCCTGATCCTGTTCTGTGACTGGTTGGAAAACCATCACAGTCTTCATTTTCCTTTGCTCATCTCAGTTATGAAATGTTTCACACTGGGTGGGTGCACCTGATTCTGTGGGGGCACAGTGAATTAGAGAAGGGCCATCTTTTTCTTTTCTTCCATGAGGCCATTTTCCTCAATTCAGTCTAATTAAAATTTCAGGAACGTCCTCTATGTCTTGCTTAGATGGCCAGAGCTAAGTTGTTTGTCCTGTGAAGCCACACTGAACAGTTCATGCAGACTGAATTTCATTAGCTTTCATTAGTTGCACTATTCTGCTGTAGTTAAAATTGCTGCAGCTCAAGATGTCAGAATTTAGCAGGGAAATAGGCAAAGCCAATGTACCATTCAGTGTCAGAAACAATCCTACTATATTGGAGCTCACACTTACGTTTTTTGTTATTCCTTCTCATGGCTCAGATGCCCCCATCTTTTATGTAGCATGTCATTTGTGTGTGTCCACATTCATTAGAGCACATGCCCATGTGCAGAATGAAATGCAGATACAAAGATGTGTTTAGCTGTGACAGAATTTTTATGTGCGTGTGCTTATGTCTGTCTGTATGTTTTTGTATTTAGAAAATCTCTAAAAATTCCTCTGCTCCAGAGGAAGTGACCTCCAGAAGTCATCTAGTCCAACCCCCTGCTCAGAGTGGGTTTGCTCAGGTCAAGTTGCTCAGGGCTGCAGTTGTGTCCTGAATATCTCTGAGGATGGAGATTTCATTTAGCTCCCTGGGTGCCTGTTCTAGTATTTGATCAGCTTCATGCTAGCTAGAAAAACAAAGGCAAAGAGAAAAAGCTTTTTATATCAGAATTTCCTGTCCTACTGTTTGTGTCCATTTTCTCTTATTCTAATGCTGTGCAACTCAGAGAGGAGTCTGGTGTGTGTGTGTGTGTGTGTGTGTGTGTGTGTGTGTGTGTAAAAAGTAAACTAAATACCCAACCAAAATTAATTAATCACTTCATGTAATATTTGGAATATAAAACAAGAGATTCAAAATTTTCAGGCATCAAAAGAAATTTTAAAATAATGATTGCCTTACAAAATAATTGTTTATCGTTGAACTTCTCGTTGAATGATTGTCAATGTTGGCTTTTTTAGCTATTGTATTTTCATATTTCAGAATGCACTTACCTACGTCTTGTTTCTCCCAAATTATTTTGAAAACATGTATTTTTTTCTCTACTGCTCTCTCAAAACTTGGATAATGAGTCTTAGAAAACAGTATAACTCTTGACTCGTCTTTAAATAAAGGAAGCTGCTTAGGAAGTTGCCTTTTGTCCTTTAATTCACAGGTTTTGTATTATGCTTACAGCATTCATCTCCACCAAAAATGATGCATCTTAAGGTACACTTAAAAATGACTCAGAGCTGTGTGTGTTGTTGGATTGCTCCTTATACACACTGTGTTCTGCTAGGGCAGGATTGCTGCTGTGTGGGATGTGTGCCTCTGACAGCCCTTCTTTTGCTTAAGGATTTTCTGTGTTTCTCTTTTAACACTGAGGTTCTGCAGCTCATCTGCACAACTTCCTGAACAAACAGAGATCATAACTCCCAGAGAAATGATATTGTGTTGGCAGTGAATTCTGAAACAGAGGCTTCTGGCTTCTGAGCATTCCTCAAAGTCCTGCTTGCAGTGTTCATTCTGGGCTAGAATTTGCAGATGGTGAGTGCATTGCAGGAATGGAGGCTCAGGAGACACTGGATCTCCTGTGGAGCTGAAGGACCACACCAGAGGACAGGGGGAAATGAAGCAACTCTCCTGTGAGATCAGGAGCACTGCAGGATGGAGATCAGGGAAGGGAAGCTGCCTGCTGAGCTTCCTGGGACAGAGAGGAGCCAGTTATCCCCTCACCTGCAGGAAAAACAATAATAGAAAAATCAGCTGCCCTCCTTGTAAGCACAGGTGAGGAAGAGGATGGTCTGTGCAGGGTTATCTTTCATCCAGAGAGTATATTTGCAAGGACCCTGAGGAACTCCATAACCTTTAATGGGACTTGTAGTTAATATAAGTGCACCTTCACCCCTCAGCTGATCCTCTCCCCACTCCCTGCACTGACACCTGTGCAGTGACACACTGCTGCTCCTTAATTGCACATTAATCAGGGCCAGAGAGTGGAGACAAGCCAGGACAGTATGGAAGGAGAATTTAAGTGTAATTACCTGGGCTGGAATGTGGCCAGGGCACCAAGGTTAACACCTGTATGCTGGTGAGAACTGCCTGTTGATATTCTTCTAGAAACCATGTCCTACAGAGTTACAGAGAAGACCTTGTTAGTCACTTGGTCTGATCTCCTCTTTACACAAAATTGGTTCTTACTGTTGTGTATTGTCACTTGTGTAGTGCACATTGAAATGGGATGTATTCAACACCATTATGTGGGCTCTTTCTCTTAGAGCTCTTGTTTGAGAAGACAGTTGCCTGCTATTTAACCTATTTTTTTGTTGTTGTTGTTTTATTGCCTCCATGTTCTCTTGAATGTACTAAGGTCTACAACAGAAAGACAAAAACCACCTGAGATTCACAGTACCTGAGCATGTCCCTTGAGATACTAGGAAAGGAGGAAAAAAATATTTTGATAAATATTTGTCTTCCTCAGTCACAAAACAGCAAGTTAACTGCTGCTGAGAACTGAACAAAGCTCAGCTATCACCACATCTCACCAGGAAAGACACAAAGTGTTACCATCTTCCTTTCCTTCTTTGTTCGTAGACAAATGCAACATCACTCCTTTTGTGTGCTTAGTTTAGTCATATTTTTTGATTTTACCCTCTTATTTCATTATTCCGTCTTCAGTCAATTTTTATTCTCTGGGTAGAACACAGGAGTGCCATTTCCAGGAACTCAACAGTCACATCCTTCATAATTCTGCCTGAGCTACTCAAACCTTCTCTTCACTGAGGCAATACTGAGAGCAGAGCTGCCTCTAGTCATTCAAGAACTCTGAAAAGTGGTTTTAGATTTCTTTCTCAGTCAAGTATTAATCCTGTCTCAAAGTCCTCCATATTTTCATCTGAAGGTAGCTATCTCTTGAATACATATCTCTCTAATAGGAAGAGAAATAAATTTTGTTTTGCTCTTGACCTTGTTCGTGATGGGTGTTTTTCATTTGTAAGAAGCCTACAGCATTTCAGAGGGTCTGCACAGTCTGTCCTGATTTCATGTTATGCCTGTCAGTGTTACCTGAGCATCTTTTCAGAGGAGGTCTGCGGGACATTTTATCTATTTGTCATGTGAGGCTGAACGTGGAAATCCAGAAGGAAAACTGTCATTCCTACAGATTGAGCCAAGTCTTGCTAGCTGTGGCTGCAATATTTTATTCCTTACAGATGAGCACTGAAAAGGACTTCTGCACATTCAGCAGCTGGGTACACAATCTAGCATTTAAGCTAGGCAGTGTAAGATCAGATTTTTATTTTTTGTTGTTATTGGTTTTTATGCTTGATAGTATAATGATCATTAATATTTCACTGGAATTTATTATAAAAGAGAATTATATTGTAATGTTAGAGGGAAATGTTGAAACTTTTATGTGATTTTAAATTGCTGTGTATCTAGTCTGAAAAATTGTGCTAGTGTATAGGAAATAAAAGGAATTAAGAAGTTTAAACTCATGTGAGCAGAGGAAGGCAATTTTATACAGTAAATAAATACAATATTAGGAAGGATGACATGAGGGAACTGCTGATGTGAAAGGAACATGTCAAAACAGGAGGAAATGAAAGTTAGACGCATCATGCTGAGGACTAAGGATGAGAATGAGGTTGTGTGCCCAAGGCAAAAAGAGCTCCCAGGCTTTGGACTTGGAGATGACAAGAAGGTGGGATGAAGATGGCTGTAGGGGGTAAAGAAAGGTAATAATTAGATTCCAGCAATCTTTAATGTATGTCAGTAAGGGGCTTGGCTATGGTATAATTCACACACAATTCACCAGAATGCAATTAAATTCTGTTGTTGTAATTTTTCCTCCCATATGAACACTCTTCCAGGATTCACCTGAGATTATGAAAAAGTACCTGAGCTCATTTATTCCCACCCTGCAACTTCAGCAGTGCTGCAGATACAAAAATGAAGCCTTGACTGCTGCATCCCATTTGATACCACATCAGAACAATTTAAAGAGGCATAAAACAGCAGGAGCTGCAATGTAGGTGTTCAGGTTCTTGCTGCTTGGCCACATTACTATCTTGCTGTAACTGCAAGGGTGTTGCAAACTTGATTAAAAAAATTAATGATGAGAAACAAAGGGATGAGCAAAGAGACCCAAAGAAAAAAGTGAAGAAACCGTGCAAGAAGTTTATTGCATGCAAGTCATCCAATTATCCCTGAGAGCCCACATCCCTTGTCTAATTGCCTAAGTTGATCTTTCTTCAGGACTGAATGGATTAAATGAATAGCAGGGCTGGTGGAAAGCAGCCTTTGGGAGGCATTTGGTGAACAGGCTTGCATGAACAGCAGAATAGAGTTTTGTTTGCTTCTGTTTGTCTGGGCCTTCTGTTGTCAAAAGAGGAGGAAAGAATGAAAAATATGAGGGCTTTTGATTAGTAAATAGTCCCTTTGGCTCGGAGTTGAGGCACTGGGGGATGCTGCAAAGCCTATCCTAATACTTTTTATGCTGTGCTAGTCTCTCTGGTATATCTCTCTCTGGGATCATAAACTCTCACTTTACACTATATTAAGTTCATTTGAAAAACTGAAAGAAAACTTCTTCAGAATATCTCACTACAAACTCACTAGACACTGGAGAATGTCAGGGTTGTGCTGGCATTAAGAAGAGAGTCAATGGCAGCCTGGATCCTTGTCTCACAGCAGCCACACGTGCCAAACTCACAACGGAGGAAAGACAACTGTCAAGCCTAATGTACCTTAAAGGACTTCTGTTAAATACATTCCTCTGCAAACACACCAGGTAAGAAGAGTCCTGTCTAACAGTTTAGTGGCTCACCCTGTTCTGCAAAATATCTCCTGCAATTATCCCCTCTAGACAACACCCATCCCCTTTCCTCCTGCAACCCTAGGGGTGGAAATATTATTAAGGGAATGAAATAAAGAATATCCTGTAAAAGAATGAAAAGGAGAGGAAATCAGTCTTCTTCCAGATTTGTTTCCTGTTGGCCAAACCTTCAGTTTTGCCCAGTACATTGCCCTGTGAAAGGGTACATTTAGAGCACAGAAAAATCCTCAAGGGTGATGTTATCTTACTTTTATTTGTACAATTCCATAGAGTGTGGTGCAGTATTTTGTAGAGTTTATATTAAGATCAGGTTTTCTGTTTTACAGTTGTTATGTGAAATGTTAAGATGTAGCACAGCATTAGAAAGAAAGGAGGCTACAGAGACGGTAGGTGGTTCATTTGGATGTCCTCAGGTGACATCAAGCTAAGAAATTAATTTCCTGAGAGAAGCCTGCAGCAGAATGGAAACATTATCTGAGCTGGAAAGGGCTTAGCAGAGGGGGCAGAAAAAATTATGTTTTCTGAGCAGTCCTAGACTTATGTCTGCTTATGCCTTCCTTACTTATACCTCAAATTTTATTTAAAAGTATGAGTTTAAAAAATTCCTATGCAGTTATTTCATCAGGACCATTTTCCAACTTGCTCTGCAGTGAACACTGAAATGATTCATGCAGTCATACTGTTCTGACTGAATAATTAAAACATTTTGACAGCCTGAATGTACAATGGATTACATATGCTTCTCTCTCTAGATCTCTCTCTATATGTATATGATGATTAACAGGACTAGGTCTTATGTCATCTTATTTGATGGTTCAATGAACTGAGCTTTCATACTGCACTTTAGAGTATTGATAGAATTCAGATAGTCATGATGGTTTATGGATCTGGCTGTCAAATTAGAAAATTTCACAGAGTTAAAGAGAAAATGTTTGTGAAATGTAGAGAACTTAAAGAAGTGCCACTGGTATGTTAAGATCCAAAATTTTTCATTCTAAATTCTAGTCTTAGCTGCTGGAAGATGAATGGATACCTCTGAAATACTCTGATTTAATGTGGTTCCATCGGGCCTAAATCTGTCAGAATGTGTCTTAGCCAAAGCTACATAGGCTCCACAAAAGAAGAATTCCAGGTTTTGAAAAGGAGCTTGTTCTTGCCTAAATTAGAAAGCCAGGCTATCTGTATAGCCAAGGAGAGAGCTAGTATCCTCAGGAGGGCAATTCAGAGCATCCAAGTGAGATAGCTTTAGGCAGAGCTGCAAATGCTCCCTCCCATACATATTAATCCTGCCCTGAGGTCATTTAGTTACCAAGTTGATATGAACTCCTAAAATCCAGAGTCAACCAAGCTTCCTCTCTGGGCATGGTTCAAATGAAAGTCCATTCAGTGCAAGCTTGGCCATCCATAGCTCTCCAGGGCATTGTCTGCTTTGCTCTGATGATGTTTTATGATCCTGATGTTGTGGTGAATCAGCATCACTTTTGCATCTGCCTTCACAATCTTGACATTCTCCTTAAATGAAGACACTGAGGAGGATGTTCACACACAGTATGGGTGTTAAGAGAGAGGAATCCATATAGTGCAGAGATAGAGATACTTCCACAGGGAAAATCAAAGCACTCTAATGCCTGGGACATCTGATTTTCATAACACATGTACTGAAAATTAGAAGTGTGAATATCCCATGAAAGGCAGATGCAATGCCTGAATGTAAATATTTGGAGCAACTTTGGATGTTCTAAAGGTCATAAATCCGACCTATAGCTCCAGTCAAGAAGGATCTGCAGCTGCTGTAGGTCTGTTTCTTATTTAAATGGAAATAAGTCTTTGGGTCCCTAACGTGACACTTAGATTTCCATATTTAGGCATCTGAGTTGATGATACTCACCAAGTGACTTTTAGCTACAATTACAGTAGTCAGGGGGAAACTTAAACCTGATTCATACAGATGCAAGATCAAGCTTAAAACCTCTCTACCTTTCTGCCCTTTCCTGTTGGTTGGATCAGTGTCTGTCCTCGTTCCTGAGCATGAAAAGGCAAAGTATTATGTCTGATTTTGACAGTGTCTGGACAGCTATTGTGTACTTTCAAATACTCCAATGTTTTTAAATGTTACAAGATTTAAATACATGTAAATTCTAAATATTTGTATGCAAAACAAACACTATGTAAAGGAATTATTTTTTGGGTTATAATAATCAAGTACTTGCATCTCTTTCCTTTCATCATGAAGTGTTTTCTGAGGCAAGACTATATGCAAGATAAACAGCAGTGAAGATTTAGCTCACTGAATCTGGCCCATTTTAGAATGTTCCTGGGCTTGTATTCTTTTGGAGACTGAAATATTGTTAACTAAACACTGCCATTTTCCTATTTCAAAGCTTATTTTTTCTTGTAACATGACTTAAATGGATGGATGTTTGTTATCTCTAACTAGCTGTCTGTTTTTAATGGGTATTTAAATATCACAGAGCCATAGATATGATAACCAAATTGATAAATAACTGGGGTTTTGTTTTTAAGAAAGGTATTGTTTCCATATTGTACTATAAAATTTTATAGGCTTCAGTGAAAATAATGCCTGAATTGTTGGATAATGTCTGTTTGTAGCTTTTGAGTACACCCTCCTGTGCAATCTCTACACACATGAAGTTGAATTTAAAAACTAGATGTTGTTTACAGACATTTCCTCAGCAATTTCGGTTGCATGTGATAACTCTAATTTGGTTGCTAGAGAAGAATTTGCCTTTCAGGGACAAAAACCCAATTGTATACAGTCATCTACTTTTACATGTTCCATTAATACCATTTACTCAAGCAAGACAAGAACCAGTTTTGTAACATATTTTGAGAATCTGTCAGACTATGAAACGTTTTGCTTTATGTAGATAATATAGTATATGATAGATGGGGGGAGACATTGTTCAAATAATAATTTGAAAAAGCATATAAGAATTTTGATATCTCAGCAACTGCAATATTGCTTAAGAAGTCATGGCATTATGTAGTTGATCCCTTAAAATGCAATAATAGATTATTTTAATATATGTAAAAGAATTTTTCTCACTTGATTATTATAATTAGCTCAATAAGTAAAACATTTTAAAACTTTTATGTTGGCAGTGCCAGCATGACAAAGGACTTACTTAACATGAGAGTGTGCAAACAGATGTAGTTTAAATTCATGGGCAATAATTACTAATGGAAAGATGTTTCATAAATTATTTTCAAAAGGTTGCACATCTTTTCTATAGGTGATGTTTACTGCTGTCCACCTCTGAGAGGGCCCCCCATATGATGTAATAGGCTTCTCACAAAAAGGAAATAGTTCAGTCACCCTGTTTGCAGTGGACAGGACAAAAATACTGTATTTACAGGGGAAGTCAAAAAGATATTTTTGTCTAGTGAGCAAGAGGATGAAGCACAGGAAGTAGATTACTTGTCAAGACTATGGATTTCTCCAATATGAGAAGTCTTTATGGTCACGTGAGATTGGCATAACCAGGTAAAGCTCATTTTTATGAGAGCAGGACTTTCAGGTCCCTTTCAGACAGGGAAAACCATTTGAATTCACTGAGCATTTTTTTGCTGTATATTATAAGGTATTTTATAGAGGCCCCAATGTACCCTTACTGATTTGACTTTTTTGGGGGGTAAGGACATTATTATTTTCCTGTTAGTCATGTAAGATTTTGTCATGTCATTTTTTTAGGAATATTTGTCCAGTGGCATGTTGTTAGGTTTTATTATTAATAATGTTATGATATTATTGTTATTTACTAGTAGTATATACATAGAAGTTTGAGAGAATGTTTTGCTAGGACTAAGAGGACCAGAAAAGAAAAGGAGAACTGTTAGATGTGATAGCATGATCCTTTGTGCTAAATAGTTCAAAATATAGAAAATTACCTTGCCTTAACATAAGCCAGTATGTTATGGGAAGTTGGAAGTTCAAAGCTAATGCTTTGAAAATTTGTACCAAAGTATCTTTGCCAGAGAGGCAAATGTTTACTTTTTGTGTGTCTAGAAAAGAAAACTCTAACTACTATGTTTAAACTGCTGTTATAATAAATATTTTTAAATAAGTATATTGCTTTGGCTTCTTTAAGAAACACCTCATTATTACTGCAGTGATCTTCAGGGTGCTTTTAATCAGAAAATCATGTAAATTGGTATACTAGTTGGCAGCTAATAGGCTTCAGGCTTTGGATGAATTATTTTGTGCTCATACAAGCAATAGGCATATTAAATCTGAGCATTTCATCATCAAATCTCTAATAAAAGTGAACACATTGAATAGTCATACTTAGCACTTGGAACATGCTTTGCTGCTCTGAAGCATTGCACAGACAATTGGAACCCTGTGTGTTGTTACCACTGACTCAAAAAAACCAAAACCAACCCAGCTAAAGCAGTCAGTAATGTACATTGCATTGATGGGAGGTGTGTATCAGAGAGGTTGTTTTATACATTTGTTCTCCTCTCTGGATATTTGGTGTTACAAGACATGGAGCAGATGGACCTTCTCTGTGATCTAGTCCAACTGTTTTTGTTTCTTTAAGGTGGAAAATAATTAGGTAAACAAAAACCCAACACCAACCAAACAACAAAAAAAAGCAGCAAAAAAGGGGGCATAAATAAGAAATCTATGGTTTTGTGAACCCATTTGCATATGCAGTTCACTGACTCACTGACTTCTTGAATTCACATGCAGGCACTTTGTGAAGCAAATAGGAATCATCAAGTCCAGCTGTTAACCTAAAAGTCCTATGTATCTTAATTGACTGAGTGACACAGATATAGATGTCTCCATTTTATCAGGTGAATCTTGCTCTGTCTGACTCCAGATATTTATGAAGTTGCCATTTCAATCTGAGACAATATGCTCTTGACTGACAGTGATGAGAAAACAGATGGGACTTGATGGTAACTTCATGCCCTAGAACTGCATGTAGTTACCATGCAAGTGCCCAAGTTTTATTCTTGGGGATTTTGAGTGGGGTGTTTTTTATTAAATCACAAATGAAGATGAGTGGTAGAAGATGAAGATGGACTTTGGGGTTGGCTGTGGGGGCTACCAATTTCAGCAGCTGTGGTAAAAATTACCACCACTTGCAAGATGTCTGCAATTTTTTAGCACTTCACTTACTGCTTTGTGTAGCACTGTTTAGGGCTGTGGAGGGGAATTTGAATTATGCAGCTTGTATACTAAATTTTTGTGACCAAATATTGTTCACTTCAGTTTTCTGACTGCTTCATATTAAACTTCTCTAGCCTCACTTTCAACTGCTTGCACCACTTGTGTGTGTCACGAGAAATATTCTCAAGTCAAACACAAGAAAAGCAGAGCATTCAAAGGCATCAACCACATCTGAATCTTTTTCCCTGAATTTTCTGTCAGATTGCTGTGTGAAGGCTGCCTTGGAATCCCAGTGCTGAGCACATCCCATGTGCAAAGTGTAGCTTTGAGCTGGGTGTGTTGCTGCTCCTGCTTCCAGATTGCACTGTGGGATCAGCCCTGTGTCACACACATAAGTGGTTTGTGCTGCTTTAGATTAAATTACATTCCATCAGTGCTCTAGATTTTATTATCATCAAAAGAAACATTCAATTCACCTGCCATTTAATCTCCCCTCTTCCTTCTCTCCTACTCAAGACTGAGAACAAATGTTGAATGAAATTATTTTAAACCCACACATTTGAGACATATTAAACTGTCGTGGTTTAAGAGGAAATGAAGTTTTTTGTGATGGTGTGGGCAAGCCAATCGGTGTTCAGATTTAATATTGGCACCTGGTTTGTCCACTGAGGGCATGGATACGCCTCTGAGAACACAGGGGGTTAAAAGCTGTGACCTCCCAGGGGAGCTTCCTCTTTGAGTTCGGCTTGGGACTGAGCAGACCCTCAAACCCTCCCTGCCCGGCCTGAGCTGGGCGGGGGGGGAGGGGAGCCATGCGGCCGGAGGGAGGTAGGCCTGGCCTGGGCCCAAGGGTGGAGGAGAACATTGCAAGGGCTTCGGGCAGCCATCCTCCATTCCCCCCCCCCCGGAGAGAGGGAGAGAGAGACAGGGCCGGTGCCTGTGATAGTGGCCCGGAGTGAAGGAGAAGGGGGGGGTGCCCAGCAGGGCAGCCAGGCGTGGGAGTTGATGAAGTAAACCGGCAGAGCCTGGGACTTTGAACCCCTCTGAGGAAGATGGAAACCTTGCTAATGCTGATTCCTCCTGAAGTTGATGAGACTGAGAAGATGTTGAGATCGAGAAGATGTTGAGAAGAATTCTAGGTGGGAGGAGATGATGGAGTGGCTTTGGGCTGGACTTTTCTTGTATAGCCACAGCAGAACCACGGGTGTTTCTGTGACACAGAGACTGCTTTCTAGGGGGAGGTGATGGCTCAGAGCCAAGAGAGTGCAGTGATGTGGAGGAGTGTGAACAGAGACGATGGTTGAGGAGGGTGGTGGTGGTGCCCTCCGCTTCGAAGAAGAGAGAAGAAGAAGATGATCTCTGTTCAAGAGACCCCTCGGCCCCAGGGGGTGAAATTTGGGGGGGACAAGTGTCCCAAAAGGAGAAGGACTGTGCTCCCTTTGGAACTGGTCAAAGTATCCTTAAAATGAAAAACCCTAGAAGCAGCTCTGATCCATGTGCAGTGGTGAGAGCACTGGACATGGAAAGAATGTGGTGCAAGAGGGACTCCTCTCTCCTCGAGGAACTGAGAATCGATTATCTGAAGGGTGGCAATGGAATTGGAAATTTGGTGGGGGGAGGAGGAAGAATTTGGAAGGTTTTCATCTTGTGTTCTATGTGTTTTGTGTGTCTTCCTTTGTAGTTTTAGGTTAATAAAAGTTTTTTTCCCTTTTAACCTTAAGTTGGAGCCTGCTTTACTCTGTCTCTGATCACATCTCACAGTGGGTGCCAGGGAAGGAGGTGATCTCGTGGGGGCACTGGCATTGCACCAGGCTCAAACGATGACATAAACTTAATCTTTCTTGTCCTAAGATGTCTGAAGTTGTCTGCTTTGTCAATTATCAACATGTTGGCTTCTGCTGGACTATATTCAACACTCTTCTCTTTCATTATAGAAAAGTAAATTAGAATTGTGGCTTTAGCATACATTTTCTCTCTTTTTATGCAGTCTTTCTAATAAATATAAGTTTTATGTTTTTAAATATTCCAAATTTTAGTCTTCAACCTACAATTTGTCTTTCAGCAGTGGCAAGACACATTTGTGTATGGAACTCTGCAATGTCTCTTCAAGACAATACATCCTCTACCCTAATATATTGTATCTATCCATTAGATTTCTCATATTAAATGAATAGGAATAATTTTAGCATTCACTTTATTTTTTTTTTAATCATGTATCTAACAGCAGGCAATATTATTTGTCTTCCATGGGCTTTGCTTATCCACCCACTTCCTTTTTTGTCATGATGAATTTCCTTTGTAGTTGATTATAGTGATTTTCTGGTTTGACATCCCTCAGGCTGTGCCTTCTAAATCAATATCTTTCAGTGAATGTTGTTGTAATGAGCTCCCCCCCTCTCCAATTTAAAGAATACTTAAGAATAACCCACGTGAAGATTTTTTATGATATGTCAATTTACTTTCTCTTCTTATATCTGTTTCTCAGTCAAATCTAAATAAATTATTGTCTAAAGGTTTCTCATTTTCTACTCTTTTAAATTGCTACAGTCCAGATTTTTGTTTGCCAGGCTGGCATTTATCTTTGTCTTGTAGCTGTCCACATTTTGAAGTATACAAATATCACAGACCCCTGATGTTCCTTCATTAAATGTATTTGAGGTGTTGACCAGATTATGGAAGTCATCAATTCCCTCTTAAGACAGAAAATGCATCTCAAGTTCTGTGGAAGAGGGGGAAAAATAAACTCTTTGTTTGCTTACTCATCTGGGAAACTACAGTCTGTTGCCTAAGTCAGTTATCATGAGCTTTGATTAGAAACCAGCAAAGACAGCTGCTGAAAACCATAGTGAGAAAGATTTTATCCGCTTAGAGAAGAGTTCCTTTGACTTTGGAAGAGCAGAGGGACATTGCTTAGGGAATATGAATATGCATTCCTTTTAATATGTAGATGGCTATGGATGTGGATATTCTAGCTTGCAGTGGTTGTTGTTGTTATTACAGTGTCACTCTGTTTCTCTCTCTCAAGAATTTTATGACCCGAGGGTGCTTTTTTCTTTAGTTTTAATTATTTGAGTTGCATCCATATGTGCAGACTTCTAGTGTATCTGATTTTGCAAAATGTGCCCATGAATTCCTTTGACTTTAGCTGAGTGATCACGAGTTTACTTGTTTAAAGGCTTCCAAACAGACAGAAGGGGCAATTCTGTACTGATTTAGAGATACATGGTTAGTTGCTACATTTCTGAGTGGTTTTGTTCATGTCATTCCATTTATGTGGTGATTTTCTCTTCTCAACACAAAATTTCAACAATAAATTTTTAGTTCAGAATCTTAGATAACAAACCTCTGGAAAGGTTTGTTAACCTATGAAGCTCTTTGACTGCTGCAATTTTGGAGGTTCTCTTGATTTTGTAGTTTTTCCAAGTTGCTAAAGGATTTTGTATACAGAAGTATTGTGTTGTTGACAAAGTGATCCTGAGAACATCACCACTGATGTTAGTATTTCCATACAGAGCCACTTCCCTTTCCCAGAGCTCTGGTGCTCTGCTACTGTAAACAACTGGGCTGCTATGGTGTCTCACCAAAAAGAGGAATGTTTTGTTGCCTTTCCAGTTTCCTCCATTTCAGATGGTCTGACCTCCTCCCAGTGGCAGGTCAGCAATCACAGAACCATTTGCAGAGCCAGATCTGCTCACTGGCTGCACAGAAAACTCTCTTTTCTACCCAGGATAATTTTCTGCTGAGCCTGATTTGTCTTGTCACAAAGTGCCTGGTGATCACCAGAGCTGGACTTAGGTGAAAATGGTGTTAGTTTATGAGCATGGGTGTGGGAGAGGGAAGAAAAGCTCAAGGAAAGGGCACAAACAGGTAATTCTGTGTATTTGGATGGCATCACCTTTCTGTCAACTGGCAGTTTAAGGTGGATGTGTGTCATTCTGTGCCTTTCCCCCTTCCAACCTAGAATGATATAAAGAGCTTCAGAGTCAGGAGTCAGACCAGGCTTCTTTCTGTCATGGTTCCATGGTATTTGTACTTTATGTTCACAGCTGACCCTGAAGTAAAGTACAAAGTAATATGTTTGTTTGTTTCTAATCCTGTAGAGTTTTGCAGGTTTTTAGTAGGATTTTAGTAGGGATGATTAGTTCAGTTGGTTAGAGCAGGATGCCAGTAACACCAAGGTTGTGGGTTTGATCCTTGTGCAGGCCATTCACTTAAGAGTTGGACTCAGTGATCCTTGTGGGTCCTTTGCAATTCAGAATATTCAGTGAGTCTGTGATTCATTCTTTCCCATTACTGTAATTGACAAAATAGCCATCTTATAAGGTGTGTTTCACCATTTCAATTTAAGAACTCCATGTTTAGAACAACATTTTTCAGTTTAGGTACTTAAATTTGGACTGACATCCATTTTCTATAATCCACTATGTCTTATTTTCAGTCATTATCTATGATTTTGAAACAGGTACCTGAGGTTTTCTGCATTTTAAATTTGGGTTTTAAGAGGAGGTCTCATCCATGGAAAATTTTGACTGCACAGTGTGCAAATATTGCTAGACCAATATTAATAGCATGTTTGTCCAAGAAGAGCAAAAGGTGTTCATAGCATTTCTGAAAGTAGATGATATGAAAAGAAAAAATGAAATTACATGGGGAGAAATAGTGTAGTAACTAATCATGAATCTTCTGAAATTTGAAGTTACTGATACAGCACAACAGGAGTAAAATTAAAATATGAGGATCAGCTTTGACAGCATGACTAGAAGAAAGCTCTGAGAAGGGTGAAGAGGTTATTGATACTCCAGCAGATGAAGGGAAGCCTGAGCAATGTCAGTGACCCCATGGGAGGAGATACTAAAGGAAGATTTTGGACACCTGAGCCTGGGTTGCTCAGGCAGAGCAGATGTTTTTAGTTTCACACCTGGCTTCTGCTCAGCAATGGCAATGTCCATGGTGTAAATGCACAAAACTAATGTGAATGCAGCTGACATGTTTTTACTCTTTTATTGTAATTGCTTGGTTTCCTTTACTCCTCTGTTTGAAGCAACATTGTTTAGAGCAGAGCAGCAGTAGTTCAAATTCCATTTTTAATTTGAAAGCAATGGGATTAAGTTACCTGGCAAGAATTCAGTGGTCAGAGTCTTGACATTTAAAACCATTTATTTTACAGGATTAGACAGATTTCTTTTTCATCTCTAGTCATTGAAAAAAATAAGCACATTCCTTGCATTAACATAAAAACCACTGCCTATAGAAGTGTTTAAATAACTCTTAGTCTCTTGCATGGCATCCTTAAATTTTGAAGTTAGAAGGTTATGATCCACTTTATAAAAACACAAGTTTTTCAAAAATTAAATTTTCTTGTAAAATTGTATTTCTGTTTCAGTTAATTAGCACTCTGCCTTGGAGTATCATTGGCAAAAGCATTGTATTTCTGGTATGGTAGTGAACAGAGTCTTATGTGGGGTGCTGCAAAACAGCAATGTAATGTCAGTGTATTTTAAAGGTCAGACATGGTGTGTCAGGTGTGAGGGTACCTACTCCAGGTAAGAAGAGCTTCTGGAGAGGAAAAGATGCTGAGAAATTGAGCAGTAAATTTACCACATTGTGTCTTCACATCCTGGTACAGATTTCCCTGTGTTCAAGGGATCCTCAGGGAGACCTGAATGACCCTTTTTTGGAATGCCTTTGCCTAGACCTTGCTACTGTTTAATTTAACATGGGTATTGGAGAAGCTCCATGTACTTCAAGCTCCAGTGTGTTGGGTGTAACTGCATAACAAATAGCTAATTTTGAGCCCTTGCTGCTTATAGTTAGGGTGAGACAGAAGCAAGAGTAAAGCCAAAATGAGAGAGAAGGAAAAATATCAGATAGTTACAAGTTTTAGCAGAGTTCACTTAGTGGAAGATTATAATAGCATATTTTATACTGAAGAATGTGAGTATATAAATAGGGATTATATGTATTTTGTAATTATGGGGTGTGATTATGTGATGCATTTTGTTCATTCAAGGACATATTAGGCATTAGATAATTATACAGCAGTGATGCCAAATCTGACATTAAAATTAGTGCTTTGTGATTTATGCCTTTTTTTTTAAAGAAAGACCTTAAACAGTAAGGCCTTCAGGTGTGTGCAGTGTTTACTGACTTGTTAGGGGTTAAGATGTTACTGTGCCCTTTCCTGAATCTGCTCATTTCCAAAGCTTAACCCTTTCAAATATTCTATTCAGCTCATTACTGTAGCAAGCTGTGACACTTAAATAAAACAAAGATTACATTCTCAAATCAATGACAGATCACACAAAAATGCTTTCTTCCATCCTCTGACCATATGTTTAGAAAGTCACAGGAAGCCAGCCTGTAATCTGTGGTTAAGAGTTTAAAATCACATGCATTTTTTGTGACACATACATGTGGAGTGCTATAATAGTTTGTATTAGCTCTAAAGGCTCTGTGCTTTGACCTTGACATCTGTCAGATATCCTCTCTCACACACACCCCTACCAAAAAAAAAAAAAAACCCAAACAAACCCCCCCCCCAAAAAATGGGGAGAGGGGCATTTTGGAGTTCACATATGTGTATGTGAGTTTACTTCCCTTAAAACTATTCCCCCTGGTTACTTTGTATTTTAACTGCTGTTTTTTAAAGCCACTCACATATATTTTAGTGTTATTTTCCTGTGTGCTAAAATTTTACATCTGATGTATATGAATATTCTTTTCTTTTTGAATAATTTTGGTCTGAGAAGTCATATTTTCACACTGATTCCTCGATGCCTTCACCAGATAGTCTTCAAACCTAGAGTAGCTTTTACAGGGAGGTTGAACAGACCTCACACAAAAATTTGCCATGAAATCCTGAAACATGCAACAAGGAGGGGAGAAAATTGTACAAAATGAGACAGCAATACCTATAAGGAAATTTGAGGGGATTGTATTAGTTTCTGTGACAGATGAATGTTGTCTCTACAGCATTGTTCTGCATACCAATATTACCAGGGTAACTTTAACCAATTTAAAATTTAATGCCTCAAATAATGGAGTATCCATTCTCATCCTAAAAAATCTTTTTGCATAATAAAATGCATGTGAACCACCTGATTTTTTGAGGATGAATGTTTCTGGCTTATTTTATAAGGCAGCACAATTCCTGCAAAGCTGCACCAATCCCATTGAAATTATTTGTGGCTTCAGTGGATAGACTTGTACACTCTGTTCAGAGTAGCCTGATAGTGTTTAGAGAGAATTGTTTTGCAGTCATTTTATAAAGACAGAAGAGAGAGAAAGATGTCTGTAAATATTCTAGGCATAGTCCAGTCTTAAGACAGTGCCTTGACCCTTGAGAATATTCACTTAAAATCTCAAATTTTTAACTGTTCCTTTAGTTGCTTGTATTTCAAGGATATTGGTTTCTTTGACTTAGCTCTTTGTGTAAATTTTATGGATGGACTGCAGTGACATGTAAATTGTCAGGAGTTTTTGGCCCTTTGATAGATAAAAACAGATAAATTAAGAACATTCTATCTTACAAAAAAATCTAAGAAATTTCAGGAAGTAAGTTTGCTCAAAGAAAGAAGCTGATTTAACAGTGCTGTGATTTATGTATCACCAGTGGGAGGTGGCATGTTTAATATTGTGTAGAAGCATAAGGCTCTTATTGTCTGTGATAGTATTTGGAGTGTATTTTTCCTTTCTAAATTTGCAATCCATAGCTATAGCAACAAATAAATATAGCACTCACATTTACAACACAGTTATTATGTTTTACATTTGCTATAAAGGGTATATTTTAAAATAATTCTCAGAAGATAGATTATAGCAGTTTTATATCAGGGTTAGCTTCCTAATGGGTCCTCAGAGTGAGAATGTGCAGCATTTGCTGTTTATTAAAATGAACCACTAAGTTTTCTAGACCTGGTGTTAATGTTATGAATTGCATTAGGAATTAGCTTTTCAAACTGTGCACATGATACTATTTCAGAATACTCTGTTCTTTTTTTATATCAATTATCTCAGGAATTTCGTGGTTAACTACAGTTTGCCACAGTTATAAAGCAGGAACTCTTATTTATTGGTCAAGTACTATATTTATGTTTGAACAAAACACCTTTTGTTTTACTTTGCTTATCAACAACCACTACTGTTTTCAGCTAAGGTTACATTTAATAATTAGGTTTTCTAGGGGCAAGAAGTCAACTATATCTTTAATGAGTTCCGTGACATCACTGGTGCTGCTTATGCTCCTTGGCAATAGTCTGCTTTGTGTGAGCAGATCACATTAGCTTTAAGAGAGTAGCACAGATGCCAAGGTCAGGGCATTGGTAAGTAAGAGATCTTTGAGTAAAATAAAGGCCTAAAACTATCCAAGGCAAGGGAACAATGAACTGCTGTTCAGCAATATGGTAGCAGCTCTCTAAAGTTATTTTGTTCCATTTTTGAGTGTTTCCTATGTATCCTTTGCCTGTGACAGTTGGGTGAGGAGCAAGGAGGATCCTGAAGGTTTGGCCTAAAAATGGTAAGAAAAAAAAATATGCTGGTGCCATGATAGTGCTGCCCTTTCTGCTGTTTTTCATGTCTGAGCACTCCAAACAGGGTGGCACCTTTAAGCTATGATGCAACCCTCATAATCAATTGGAAATTTGCAAAAGGGAGAATTTGTGGTAGAACTCTTTTTTTAATACCTGGTTGAGAAGTTCTGCTTTTGTAGTTGGTCTGTGGGTTAGCATCAACAAACATAAGTATAGTGCAAAAGGCTTCAGCTCTGTTCAAAAGGTGAAATTGGCAAAATCTCATACATTTACTGCATATTCCTATCAATTGTGTATAGAGGAAGAACTGGACCTGCCTTTTGCCTGAAGTCAGAGAGAAGACCAGGGGACAGAATTAGTACAAAGAAAATGGAAAGGAAAGCAGTGAAACAAATCCCTGTAGAGAGTGAGAGCCAGTAATGGGTGTTATAGCAGGTAGGAAAGGCACGAGAAAGTGCCGAAGAAAAAGAGTCTGAACTGGAAATAGCCTTCAACCAAAACCAGAGTGTTCACAGAGAGAACTGGTGGAATAATACACAGATATCTCTATGAGATTTAAAAATTGCGCATCCCATCAGGCTGAGTAACATTCATCCATGTGTTGCATACTTTGGAAATGTTAATTTTTTTCCATGGCACTTGCCAGCTTGCTCTCATAGATTCAAAATGCAGCCTCTACTGGTTGAGTTAGAACTAGCTGAGGAATAAACATGCCCAATTACTGAAATATGTCAGACAAAAAAGATGCCATACATAGAA
This sequence comes from Serinus canaria, assembly GCF_022539315.1. Taxonomy (NCBI): domain Eukaryota; kingdom Metazoa; phylum Chordata; class Aves; order Passeriformes; family Fringillidae; genus Serinus; species Serinus canaria. The sequence goes on from NC_066315.1 coordinate 13,994,792, forward strand.
TCAGGGGAATAGGAAGATTGCTTTTCCCTCAAGGGGATTGGCAACAATAACAGTAAAAGTTAACAACACTCATGTATTCCAAGTGATTTAAAAACTTAAAACGTCATAGCACATTTTGTATGTGATGGCTTTATCTCACTGCCAGGGCAAGGTCCCATTTCTGCCAGGAGGTAGAGCTATGAAGGCAAGCACTCAAAGCCACAGCAAAACCTACCAGCTTGGGAGTTCCTTACTGACTAATGCCTGAAAAACGAGGTGCCTGGACTGGGGAGGAGGCTTCATGTTTAATTTGGGATTGTTGGGTGCCCTGAGCTCCGCTTCTGTGCGTGACCACAGCCGAGCTAATCCAAGCAGCCTGACATTTCCCTGCCCACTCCCATCTGTGTGCGCGGAGCGCAGCGGGCGAGCACTGACTCAGCTGGAGGCCTCGCACAACGTGTGGCTGTGCCTGCTGAAACAAAGGGGAGCCAAGCTCAGCATCTGACACCAGAGTGGGTACAGCAGCATTTAGCAAATGAAAGATGAGAAATTGTTTTTTACCTTTTTGTGCCTCGTTTCTTCCTTTGTCACAACTGTGCCATTGTTGAACAAAAAAGTTCCCTGGGACAGAAGGCTCTGCTCTCCCTGAAGTGTATGAGGTCTTGCTGAGGATTCCCAGCTGTTTATGCCCTTGCCTTTTTTTTTATTCTGGCTGGTGACTCTTTTAATGTATACTGTATAAATGGATCTCCAAATTGTTTGAACTATATATTTTATTACATGAATCCCAGTTCTACGAAGCCATGGGATGGCAGAGCTGAAATGATTTCTCTTGTCATGTAATGTCATACTCAGTTTTTCAGGTGCTGTTGCCTTGTATATTTAGAGAAACAGCTGGTTTCTAGGGAATGGTTGGAGGCCTGAGGAAGAAATTGTTTTCCTCTAAGCAGGTTTATGGGAGCTAGTTTGCTGTGATTGATTGTGAGAGTCTAGGTGTCTGAACACCAAAACAAAGGCAGGAAGAAAAAGGTGGGGGAAAGGAAGAAAAACTGACATCTGAGAAAACAAGTTGTTCGATAAATACAAGCCCTAAGAGCTCCTTCATTCTGTATGCAGCTTGCTCAGGTTTCCATGAGAAAATCTTGCCAGTAGGAAATGGCAATAGAGATTTTATTCTGTAGGGAAAAGCGAGAGTGCCAGATCGAATATGGCACAAATGCCCACACGTTGCTGTCTTCTGGCTCTGAGACCCGGTCACTGTCTCCAGCCTCTGCTCCCAGGTGAGTCCTTTCTGCCCATTTCAGCACCCTTTGTTTTCCCATGCAAAGTTTGCCATCAGTGCTTTCCACTCCTGCTGAGATAATGCTTTTTTCTGTATGAAACAGTAAATGGAACTGGTACCTTGCATCCTAAACAAAGGACAACCAACATCTTTGAGATCCTCTCCTCATGAAGAAATCTCTGTTGATTAGCATTATTCACCCAAATATGCTATCTCAGATAGTCATTTTAATGATTCTCCTGGAGCTCTTGGGATACTTTCCTGAAGCTTGCCACACATTAAGGTTTTCCTGCTCAGCATCCTTTCCTGACAGAGCTCTCAATGTCCTGTCACTGACCTTGTTCCTGCACACATAACATGCCTTGGGATTAGGAAGATGCATTTCTGTGATTTTGACTTTTAATATAGTGCACCAAATACTCTTTTTTTTTCCCTGCAACAGTTAGCTTACAGGACACCTTGTTCATGCAGTAACATTTAAATAGTGTGCCCATGAAATAAATGCAGAGCTGGCCCAGCAGACAGTGCTACTATTTATTGAGAGCTCAGTACCTCCCTGAAAATTCGTATCTCCATAATGATTGTGTTATCAGACATTGATATCAGATATCATTCATATCAGATATTAAATAGTGTATTGTTAGCACCACAGGCTTTCTTCAAAGCCTGTTCATGGTTCAGGCTGATGTTTTAACTCCAGTGCAGGGATTCCACTGCTGGACAAACAGACCTCTTACTGCTGTGGCATATGTGCAGTAGCTGCATGCCAGCCTAGCAGACCATAAATGTGTAGCAGCTACGAAATCCAATGAAAACTGAAATGAAGTAATTTGTTTGGTTTATTCTCTTTTGGAGTATCAGGAGCTCAGATCTTGAAAACTTGGTGATGCATCATCCTATACTCTGCTGCTGAAAAGCAGCATTAAGAAAGTTGTTGTTTGCCAACTTTTCAGAAGTGTGCTGTCAAATAAATCCGTATCTTATCTAAGACAGGAATTGCATTAGAAACCTCACTAAAATGTAAATTAGATTTTACTTCCTTTTAGATAGAGTTCATTCCTTAAAGGTATGTCTTTTCCCTCAGAAGTATTCACTGTAGGTTTTTATTAGACCCTTAATCATAGTTTATCATGTCTCCCTTTATGTTTCCAGCTGCCCACAGAGTGTGGGCTCTCTGTGAAGGATCTGGTGCTGAGTTTGATGGGTAGTCTCAGTAGCCCTGTGAACTGTACAGGTTAGAGCTGGGAGAAGTTCAGAAGTGACCAAACTAGCCATGTGTCACGGCACTTTATGCCTGCATATACTGCACCAAATGCAGTTATGCAATGGAGAAGAATATCAAAGATGTTTTGAAGGTTGCAAATGGGTTTATGAGTGAGAATCATCCTTTTTGTTGCTTAAAAAGATGAAAGCACTCAATTTTCACACACATAAAAAAAAAAAAAAGACTGTCAGATGTTTTAAATGTAAAAACTGCATAATGTGGCGTCTTGTCATATCTGTGGTTCCCTTGTGGATGAAAATTTTAATCAGATGGTTTTGTACTTTAAAGGCTTTTCATTTGATTTACAACTTGTAGGAGTGGAGTAGCAGTAAGCAATCAGGGAAAATGCCATGAAGAGGACAAAAGGAAGGTGAAACAGAGTGTTAATAATTTAGTTTCAATAACCTTAAAAGGTTTACCAGTCACTTTTAACCTTGTATCAGAAGAGAGAAGAGCACAGAAAGCAAGCTACTGCAGTGAATCATAAAAACATTTCTTTTAATTTGTTACTCATTTATCTAAGTCTGGATAGAAAACAACCAATACATTTGTTAAACCCAAGGGCCAGAAAGACACCTATGCATCAATTTCACTGAGTCCTTTTGGAAGGACTGCCTGCCATTTCACCAGAGCCAGTAAAGTCATGAACTGATGGTGACTGTGGCTGAGGAAATTGAGCAGTCTTATGAGTATTTCAGACAAGCCAAAGAAAGATTCTAAGCAGGCAGTAGGGTTTACAGAAGTGCTTAAGCAGGTTAGGCACCTAAAAGTTATTGATCTCAGAGGAATTAGATACCAATTCAAAGCTTCACATACTTTCAAAAAACAGGTAAGCACCCATGTTTGGGTTTCTTGCCTACTGACCTGCAGGATCTGAATCTCTATCTGGTCTCATATAAGCCAGGGTAACATTAAAAGTGACATCTCCATGTTGCTTATGTAAGAGTTTTAAAAAATGAGTGTAGTTTTGGTTTCTGTTACAAAGGATCAGGACATCATAAAAATTCATGTGGCGTTTGTATACATAACTTCTCAGCTGAACAGTTGTGCCTCCATCTCCTGAACATGTACATTTCAAATTTTGCCGCAAATGTGCCTCATGTATTTCAATTTTTGGCACAATACTTTAAAACCATTTTTTGTAACTCTCTGTCTTCATGGTAGTAGGCAGTTTGCACCACACTCTTCAAAATGTTTCTAAGTAAAAAACTGAATTCTTGAGATTTGGGGAGGGGAACCCAAACTTTGAGATCTACTATGATCTAGTCTAATTTTAATAAAAATGGTCCAACACTTAAATGTCCAGATAGCTGGACTGTATCATGAATTATAGAGTATTTTTTGTATACACTTACAAATATGGCACCACAATAATAATATTTTAATTATTTATTTATAAGGTTCTCCATAATTTTTTATACAGAAAGCTTAAATACCCATTTATCTATTTTCTGTGTGCTTTTCTCTCATAAAGCCAAGCCTTTAGAACCCTTTAACATTAATTATTCCACTCAAAACTGCGAGATGTGATCTCCTTTTTTGTCAAGTAGACTTGTTGCCATTTAACAGCAAGATTCTGTACATGCTTTTGTTTTGCAATTTTATGTTAGAGTTGGAAAGATTTTGTACAGTCCCTGTACACTTTTTTCTTACAGATCAGAAGGAATAATCATTTCTTTGCATTGCAGAAATAATCAGTGACTTCACTTGTAGATATGAAAGTAATGCATGTGAAAACACAGTCCCCTCTCCACAGAGATAAATTTTCACTGCTACTGAAACTGATGATTGAAAAGAATCAGGTTACTTGTTTTAAAATATATGAGCTGGTAAAATGGATTATTTCCATCTTGTGGCATTGTTAATTGGCTAATTACTGTTTACTACTACAGTGGCATTCTTTTTATGAGAAGTTGAGTGAACAGTGAGGGATGAAAATCCACAGTTTAATCTAGAGAAGGAGAAGATGTCATTAGAACATGAAATGACAAACAGTGTCATTAGAAGCTGAAATGACAAACACTGAGAAATCCTCAAATGGAAATCTCCATGAGTGGGTCACTAGGATAAGAAACATGCTCCTGTTCTTAGCTGCTCTTGGGTATGATGGTCTCTGCTGAGACAGGTAATGGTGTATTAGGGATTAAAGTAAGGTCTTTTCTGAATTGTTTGCATTTTAATGAGAATGTAATTTCTTAGTCTTACCTCCATGTAAAACCTCCACACTGTCAGATTTGTAGGGGTATTCATGAGTTTAAAAGGAATGGTAGTTAATTATCATTTGGAACATACTATAGCTTTGAAAATGTGGACTGGGGGTGGGATAAGTCTGAAACCAAAATAGACTAGCACACCATAAGTTTCTATTTGAAGTGAACTAATTGAACTAAATTACTGGGTTTTACATTAATGTATAGTCTGTCTCCTCATTTTTATTATTTTTCCTAAATTGCTCCTTATTAGAAATGGCTGTTGTTGAGTCCATGAATTGTTGACAAAAGAATTTCTTCAGCTTCGCCTTTGATTTTTCACGGTATGCTGTTGATCCTTGGAATAATATTCTATAGTTTAGGCTTTTAGAGAACAAGAGCAAAACTTTTATAAAGTGAAAGAAGGCAGGTTTGAAGAGATTTCAGGCCACGTATGCAAACTCTTTCCATTTAAGTCTTTGTTCAAGAGAGTTTTGTTCACAAATAATCCTACAGATATTGAGTTGATTTTTTAAAATTTTACTCAAAAAAACCTTCATTTCCTCATCTGAGGTATGCAGTGTGTTGTAAGACTTCTAGTTGTAAACAACTTATTTGTGAAGTAATGCACAAATATCTAAATAATAATTATTTCTTTGCTATTTCCTAATCTTCTCCCCAGCTGTATTGTTCCTGGAATCTTTGCTAAATTTATTTCCAAGGCACTAACTCATGGGAGCAGTCCCATGATTTCAAGCTGAAAGACTCGAGCAGGCTTTTGTAACATTTTATTTATGGAGTTCATTTATTGACTTTTCTGTAATGCTCAGCACTGTGGTGTCTGAACACCTCACGGACACTAATGCTTTGAGTATCTCAGCACTCCAGTTCAGCTGGGAAACTTTTATTTTATGGATGGGGAGTTGAAGCACTTAAAAACTGGCTGGCACAATCATACTGGCACTTTGTAGCAGAGTTGAGGAAAGAACCTGTATTGTCTAATTCCCTCTCCAGCACCTTGAGCAAAACACCATCTTTCCTCTCTAAACAAGTTTGCACTTGTTTCGCAATGACAGATAGACAGTCAATGTGGTTTAAAGGTCTGTCATGGTTGGAAAACATCAGCTGTGATTCCAAAGTTAACTAGGAGCTTAAATTTCCCCTCTGCTGGCAGTGGCCGTGGCCTCTTCAGTTGTGGGCACCACAAAACCCCTGGGGATGCACCATGACTTTGTCATAGTTCAGCTGAAATTGAAAACTCTGAGCGTTTTGGGACGTGGAACAGACACCAGTGAACTGTGAATTCTATCTATATGTATGTCTGTATTTTTGCAGGGAAGTCATTGAAAATTCTGTGACGGAGGAGGGAGCAACATAATTGCTAAAAGAGAAGTGTTTCCATGTGGGAGCATCATCAGAGTGAAGGAGGAGTTGTTGGGAAAATTATTCTGCTCACCAAAGTTTATTTGAGCTTGGTACATCTGTACAAATGCAATTTACCTTTAAGTGTAATTGGCTGTAGTGTTGAGCTCCCTGTCCACTGTGAGGAAATCACGGTTATGGCTTTCATATGGGAAGGAATTCAGGAGTGCCTTGTTTACACTGCTACCATTTATAAAACATTTAAAGCAGCTATTCTGCTGAATAAACATTCAAGAGCCTGAAGGATAAGCATATCGCTTAAACTTCTTAAGACTAAACTTTCCAAACCATTTCCTGCCAGAGGGACCTAGCAGTAAAATTGCAAACTCTGTGCTCCAAGATGAGATAGGCAGAATTAGATTAAGCAGCTTACTGTTGACATGTCTATTGATCTGGGTTCAGCGCCGTTTCCTGTCTCTGCTAGCAGTTAGATTGCTGTGTACAATAACACATTGGCCTGGTTTATGTGAAATTGGGGGACTCCGAGCATCAATTACTCCAGGAAGGCAGTGGCACTGGGAGATAAGGTTAAGCCGCTCACAGTGTTTAAGACTGCTGAAACCCAAGCAACATATTTGCTGTCTAAATTGCTGCTTATAAATTTGACAGCGTTCCCTTTATGTTGTTGGTTTTTTTCCCCCTCTCCAAAGAGAGATCATCCTGTATTGTTCTCTGCAGGTAGCAGTTTGGTTTCAGTATAAACACGCATTGTTCATTAGCCTTCACTTCCTATCAGCCCTTTGTTAAAAGTTCCAAAGCATCACCTGGATATTTGAATAGAAAATACTTAGACATGAGGGAGAAAGGCATGAAATGTTATAGAAAATACCCATAATAAACTAGCAAAATTTTCATGGTCATACTGATTCTGGTATTGCATTAAAGGTATTCTTTCTTTTTATTTTTTTTCCTTGCTATTTAGGAACACAGCATTGAATAATAGCAGCAAAAAGGAAAAAAAATATGGTACCCTTGAATTTCTTATTTAGTGTTCTGTTTTCTTCATAAGCAGCTCTCTCTTATGCTCTGTGACTTTTTTCTCTTTCTCAGAGACTGTTAACAGAATCAGTTAGAAGCAAAATGATGTTTTTCACATATAAAGAAGCCTGTAGAGAATTGTTTCAGGGGTCTGCTTGAGATTAACTCAACCTGGATTTTTTTTCCTCTGGAAGAGGGTCATACAGAAGAGGTTTTCTCCAGGGGGCACCTTTTAAGTCACTTTACAGGTGGCTATTTCAGTTTTATGCCACACACATTTCCATTGTCTTAAAATCAACCTTCAAAAAGAAATTCAGTATTCCCATAGAAGTATGAGCAAAGTTGTGTCAGTTCTGGCATTGTGATGGGAGATCTGTGCTGTGAAACTGATGAAAGGAAATATTTTAATAGTGACATTTGAGTTCATTTATCATGACATTTTAGGGACTTGGTGGTACATATTTTTATCTTTGAACAATCTCCCAGCAGTCTAGTGCCATTAAAGTGGGGGAGGGCACGCCTTCCACACAGAGCACAATGCTATAAAAGTCCAAAAAGATACAGCAGTCAGCTGTGATGAACTGAAGTAGTTCTAACTGGTATGTGACAAAAAATGGAATTGTCTCCTTTTATTAATTTTTAAATATCTTGACACACTATAATTAACATTGCCCTATGCTAAAATTACAACAACATCTGAGCTTCTGTATATTGGCTCATACCTTGATGCTATAAATGAATATAGGAATATGGGAAAGCTAACAGAACATATTTCAAGTATGTTTTAGCATTTCACTGGCATATTTTTGAGTTTTATTTTAATGAGTTGCTGATTGATGTTCTTGTTGGCAATGCATAAGGGGCACTAAAGTACTACCAGCAGGTGGGCACTACTAAATACTTTATATTGCTGAAGATTATAACTATCAATACAAAACCTACTCCAATTATTGCAAGGAGGCTGAACCCAGAAAGTCCAATGTCACTGAGGTTTATAATTCTGTCCTCATCTAATGCTATTGTGCAGGTACATGTGTGATCTTTATGGGGAGTATCCACTTTCAGACACTGCACTGCCTCATCACAATAGGTTTCTGTCATTTAGTGATTTAAATTACATCCTTTTATTTTGTTAACTCCTTTAATAAGTGTTTTAAACTGCCACCTTTCTGCTCTTTCTTTCTTGCACCTTCTCCCTCCTGCAGAGTTTCCTTGCAGGCTTGCTAATTCTTCAGGGGTTTTCCTGACACCTTCCTGTCCGTCAGTCCTGTGCAGTTAATCAAGGGAACCAGTGAGCATGCAGGGGTTAGCCTGGAGCAGAGTTAATCGGGTTGGCTTTGACTTAATTGTGCCCATTGTTACAGGGGAAATCAGCACCTGGTGCAGGGGGCCAGTGCTGCTGATTGCTTGAGAGGCTCAGCTTGCAGTACTGTGTACAACATGATGGCTTGCCCCAGCGTTGCTTCTAGTTGTAAAGAAAGAATTTAACATTTTTAGCCTAGAAAAACATGAAAGTAATAGCTTCAAAGTAGATAAGCTCATACCCTGGGAATTAAAACAAAGAACAAATGAATATTCCCATTGCAGCTACTCTTTTTGGCTGCTAAAATTGTATTGGAAGTGAATTGGTTGTAGCACATATGTATTTAACTATGAGACTCTTTAGCATATCTGTACATTGTCTAGCATAGCCATATAGTAACAAGGAACTATGGGAAAGTGGTGTGGAGTGACACAAATCAGTGTCTGGAGACATCAAAAAACCATAATTTTTTAAGGTCCAACACAGCCACTGATTGTGGTTTAGTTCATTTTCCACCAAAAAAAATTAGAAAAACAAGTGTTGGATTCCCACTGAAAGTGAGTTCATGTTACGTGAAGAACAGTTGCATTTGCTTCTTGTTTTGATTGAAAAGCAAGCTAAGAATAAGGAGATTTGGACAAAGTAAACCTTTTCATTGTTGACTTGAAGATACCTAGATGACAGCAGACCTTGTTATAGCTTTGCAGTTGTGCCTCTTTGATGGTATTGATATTACAAAATGAACTCTTCCAGAGTAAAGACATATCAAGCCACTAAAAGCCAGCAGAAATCAGTGTAAAATCCAGGCAAATTAGAAAAGGAAGCAATGGTTCTGCAGATGCTGTCAGATGAGCTGTCACCCAGTAGCAGAATATTTCTAGTTCAGCCTTACGGACCATACTTTTATGTCACAGATTTTTCATAGTTTCTAAGTTCTCCTGTGTTGGGGTAGGATCCAGAAGCCACAGTGTCTTCAGCTATATGTGAGGTACCTGTAGTAGTGTGATAAATAGCTCACATATGTCACAGGGTGGATGCACTTTCTCTTTTCATGTTACAAGTGATACATTGGTATCATTCCAATATAATAGTAAGGAAAAAAACCACATATAATTATTATTTTCCAATATTTAACATTGTTTTCCTAGATAAGTATGAAGGGAATTAAATCCTTTTGAGGTTTTCCAGATGACAAACTGCCAAATGGTATCAGGGCTCTCAGCATCACAAAGGAATGCATTGTAAAGAGTTAAATAGTGTTTTAGTAAAGCACTGAATTTTATGAAATTATTTGAAGATGAACTTATAATTCACTAAATAATTACAATAAACACTCCTGAAATTATTTACATTTTCTTCTCATTGGTTTCATGTGACCAGAGCTTTAAACTGAAATAAAATCCTTTTATTTCTCCTTAGATCTCTGTTTCATTATATGTAAGACTTGAAATCCAGCACCATTTTCACAGTATAAAAAAGTTATTTTATTCAATCAATTTGATTTTCAACCTCCATTTAGGAAATCCTACAACTTTTAAGTTCTATCAAAATGATTTTTAGTGATTTTTTTCTTTCATTTGAAGCCAAATTGTTTCTTAAGAGGAAAGTTTGTGCTGTTCTAAAGACATGGAAGAATTGCACATATGACAGTGCTGTTCGTGCTAGCTTTTTGCCTGAAGCTGTCATGATGGAGTCATTTACAATTTTCCTTCTTCATTGATAAGCCATTATCTCTAGACTGTTTTTATAACTGCAGGGTTTTGCACTTTGCCACAGAAGAGTAGGACTAAGTTCACAGCAATCTATTTCCCTAATTTCTCCATAATGCACCGTGACCTTTCCCAGGATGGTGTTTCTTTGTGGCAAGATGAAGAGGAAGGAAAATAAGAGTTTGCCCTTTCCAACTAATTGACCAATGTTTTGCTTTAAAGGTAGTGTTACCTTTTTAATGCAGTTGTTAAAGATATAATTTCTTTATTCCTTTGTTCTATTAACTCCTCCAATACTCTGGAACATACCATAACTGCAGTCTAAAGCTTTTTATGTAGAAATTACAAGTAGAGTTCTATTCAGTCTATTATACTGTCACAGTGCTTGCAAGTAATACCCTTGGTAATGTTTGTTACAATATGGTGATAACAATTGAAGTAATTGTTTACTAATTTGTTCTCTTAATTGTGTTTTAACATTCTGATCTTTAAAGGATGTCCTATGGGAGGAGGAGTAGTTTTTCGAGCTATGTATTATGAAAGATTGTAAAAATATTTTATTTGTAGGTAATTCATTTTAGGAATAAAAGTTAAATAATATTCTATGAATAAAAATGTAATAGGCTATAAGAATACTTCGGGGTTCTTGTGTTTTAGTGAGGAAAACTTATTTTCGTAAAATGTTGTCAGGAAGATGTGTGATCTGGATTGCACAAGCAGCTATCAAGTGAGACTCAAGGAGGAAATAAAGGCACTTTGCATTTCCTGATTCCGCTCCCAAGCCATATGTTTTAACATGCATGGGGCTTGTTTTGCTGTTTCAGGGCGGAGAAGCAATAAAAGCAAATATTCACATATACACGGGCAGAAGACTCTAAATTCAGCTCTTTCTGAGCATAAATTTGCTATCTTCCAAGGAGGAATGGAAGGTTCCCTGTGAGGTGGCAGAAGCTGCAGTGCATAAGGAACAGTCGTACCCCAGATAGACAGACATTCTCAATACGTCAGACTTCTCTGTGCTCCATTGGAAAAGCTATTAAGCAGTGACTGCAGGGCAGTGTTTTTACTTTTTCCATGTCTTGGCTTGTTTATGTTAAATCAGACCACAGGAGGTCTGTTGCGTTTCTCTGGCAGTTATTGCAAGGCTTGCTGTGGCAAATTCTATTTATGACACTTGCTGTGTCCTAGGTGCAGTGAATCTTGGCAGACAATCTGGAAAATTTCCCATCTTTGTACTTGCAGAATATTATATCTCAGTAATGGTGTGACTGTGGTGACTTGCTGTGAAGGTCCTAAGTTCAACTACCACAGTAGCCAAAAAATCTAGACACATTTTAATTGCTGGCATAACATCTGAAGTATTTGCTTCATCAGTGGATGAAAAATATTAAACTGAAACTCCTCCTGTTTTGGCTAGAGTGTATTCAAATTGAAGAGAAGATCCAAGAGCAGCATTTCAGAGGTGTAGGTTAATGGCTTCTGGCCAGCTTTTTTCTACCAGTGTGATGTCTGTTAAGAGCAAATAATCTTACATGTGTGTGTTTTAGAGCTGCAGCTATTCTCACTGGTGTGTGCACTGTCAATCACGTGATTATCCAACATAAATAACATATTGATGATTAAATAGATCTGGGATTCTGTTATGATTCGCAGGAGTGTAAACAAGTTGTCAAAAATCATTTATCTATCCACTAAATGCCATTGATTATTCCATTTTAAAGACTCACTTTAAAACTCTGCCAACCAACTTTTTCTTAAGGCAAAAGTGAACCTTGTAAAATCAGAAACCTTTGCAACCTTTTGGTATTATATTATATATTAACTCAGGGAATGTAAAAACACATGTAGTTTATTTACAGGAGAATAAAACAATGTGACAGAGAACAGTTGAGCTGTGCTCAATAACTTTCTTCTGGGGCTTTTAGAGTCTTCTGCTGCTTTTAAAACCTGCATCTCATGGAAGCAGGGGGAAATTAATCTTCTGTTTATGAAACAAAGCAAGTTATGGCTTCAGGACCCCATTCTCTAGAGCGAGAATAATGAGTGTATAGATGGCCATCAAAGGGCCAGTGCTCATACGACCGCTGGGTGAATAATAAGGTTTCTCTGGGGTTTTTGGTGTCTTGTCTTTGTGTTGGGCTGCTGATGCAGATTGATAAATGTGTAGAGCTGGAGGATCCATGGGATAATTGGCACAACTGCCACAGATCTCTGGGAGGTTGCCTGGAGCATCTGCCCTGAAGCTGAGAACCAGCTCTGGCAATGCCACAGACCTATTTGCCATGTTGCCATTGTTTCCATGTAGTGACAGAGCACATGGGTCCACTCAGTTGCTTGTGGAGGCTGCATCAGCATGGAAGCACAGACTGACCTTTTCCTGGCATCTCTTTTTTTTGATGCCATATCGGATTTCCAAATTCTCATGCAGTTTCACGTCTGTCATTGGCATGGAAGTGTTGACAGCTGCTACATGATGGCAAAGCAAATGCATCCTTGCCTCCTTGCAGTCCTCCCACTTGTGACTCACACGGGTTTCTTTTAAGGGAGAGTATAAAGACTTTAAGGACAAAGGATTTCTTTCAACATTTTGGGGGGCTTTTTTTTCTTGTGCTAAGAACCATCAGAATAACAAATTTTGTAGCAGGGGACGTACCTGCTTTGTAAGACCAACACCTGTGGACTGCCATAATTAATGTGTGAATCTAAAAGTGGTAAGAGAAGACAAAAGAAGTGAAAGAGAGCTCAGCCTTGTGCTTCCCAGCTGCTGATGCTGGTGACTTCAGGAGCGAATGCCGATCATGCCAGAAATGCAAACAGCATGAGGATGGTTTGTTTCTGTTGTAAAGAGAGAGGATATTTAATTAATTTCATGAGGCCTCTGGGCTGCTGTTGACAAAAAGTGCTTACACCACAAAGTTAGGTTGTGGGTTAAGGATAGGGTTAGGGAAGGTTTGAAGTGCTGATCCCTAGACTCAAATTACCTTTAACATTTTCTTTAATGATACAGATACCCTAGTTTGGCTTAATTACACTTTGCTGTCTCAAGCAATCTTTTCCCTTGAGTCACTGAAGGTTTTATTACAACACTTTAATCTGATTATGAAAATTAATATACTTGTACCATCTTTTAATTTGCATGAGTAAAATCTCCTTTTTTTCACATTTCAACCAGATTAGAAGTATATAGTAGAGACTTGTGAGTTTCAAAGTCTTAAAATCTTCCAGTGCAATGTGTTAAAAAGGCAGTATAATAAAAAGCAGTATATTACTGACCTGATGGAAATCAGTACAAAATTATTTTAAAAATATTTAGGAGTTGAAATCATGTATGTCAAATTTAAGAAATGCATATCTTGAATCACCCAGGAACTTGGATGAAATATGGAAAAGCACATATATAAGAAGAAATAGTGGGAGGAATCCTGAGCAATGATCATGAGAGCCTGAAAACACACATTTTGTTTCCTAGCACTTGTGTGTTTGGGTTTAGTTGAAGCAGAATGTATAAAGTATATTCCCTTTTACTGTTAGCTTGAGGCAGCCCTGCTTCTAGGATATTGGTGTCCACAGTAACCCTGGTTTTTGCCTCCAGTGCCTATGCCCTGCAGAGCTGGAGTGCCCCAAGGCCTCCTGCAGGGGTTTGAGCTCTGCCTCAGGGGTGTCACCCTCACCTGGCCACCCCAGGAATGGAGTCACTGCAGGGTGTGCCAAGCACACTCTCCTGCTGCCTTCACTTGAGCTGAGTTGTAGCCCTTGAGGGGTGAGTTATCCCTGATACTGTGCTGTGAGTTACTGACACCAGGGACATGGTGAAAGCTGATAAAAGTGTCACTGTGGCTGACAGTAGGATGTTTAGCAAATCCGACCCCTGATTATTTCCAGAGACCACTTTTGCACTGCAGAATTTCCTAATGTGCTGCCTTGGAAAGCTCAGCTGTAGGACAGCATCTGCTCCATGGTTTTATCTTTCTTTGCCTTTTCCACAGTTCCTGACTTTCCTTGCATGTTGCAGAGGGGTGGTGGTGTAATAGGACACAGGTTGAATGTGATGAAGAAATAAACTAAAAGTGTAAAACTGTGTGTAATCTCTAAGGAATGAGAGGCCATTGGCCATCTTAATGCTGAGAACAGATATGGTTTAGTACCAGCTGATTAGGAGTACAGCTGGCAGCCAGAAAGGCTGTGGCTGCATAGCAAAATGGTATCTTTGCAAGGCTAAGAAAATATGCTGTATGTAAGTGTGAAATTACCCAGAATTTATTTGAACACATTTTAACATCATCTAAGAGATAATCCACAGACAGCACAGGACTTAAAATCACTTAAATTTGTACATGGATGTTACACCATTTTTTCATTAGGGAATCTGTACTTTTCCCCTCCTGAACCTGGCAAAGACTAAGGCTTAGAAAATTAGGAGAATAAAAATTCAGAGAACACCCAGAATTCCTCAGAATAGTGATTTACCTTGCTAAGAAATTAAATTCTCTTGGGGGGGAAAAAAGGTTGCATTTTTTATCTCTTTACATCAAAAATGTTCTGGATTATTTTCTTAAACCTACTAGGTGAAAAGAGTCACCATTTCTGAGAGGTGCCATTTGATATTTATGAAGATATGAAAAGCGATGTTGTAAGTAAAATAAAATAGGCATTCAACATGTTTTTTACAGAAATAATATTTTCATTTAAAGTCAAAATGATGGATTTCCTTACTGCCCTTTTTCAGCTTTTTGTGCAAATTGTATGTTAATGAATGCAAATGAGCAGTCCTCACTACTAAGTTGCTTAGAAGTATAAAAATGCATAAAATTAAGTTGTTCAGACAGAGCAGTGCATCTCATTTATGTAAAGAATGTTTAAACTTAAATATTTCAGCTTAAAGTGTTATTGTTTCAGGTAATACAATGTTTTTTTGTGCATTACAGAGAAAATGCATGGAAATTTTGTTACCTTCTGAAGACCTGTTAGTGTATATGGGAGTTAGTCAGCCAACCTAAGAAAACAAACAAACAAACAAACAAATCAACAAGAATCTAGGAAATAACTAAGAGGCCAGCACTGCAATTTTCAATGTTTCCCATCCACTAGCTTTCATGACCTGTTTTTGTCTGCCTTTCTAATTAATGCTTCTGCAGTGGATAAACCTGAAACCTAGTGGAAAACAAACCTTGAAAACCAGAACCACAGAAAACTTTCTTTTTTATTCAAGCCTGCTTAAAACCTGGTGCTACAGCCAGCAGACTCCCCACCCAACTCTAATGGGCTATGCAGCATGAGAAAGGAAAATTCTGCTTGATTTTCAGTAAGATACCAGGCTTGAGTAATGCCTGTGGTGCTGTATGGGATTAACGATCTCTGTGCTATTTATAACGAGGCAAACTAAAATGCAATTTTTAGAGAATTATTGGAGTTTTATTGTGCTGCCCGGCCAAATTCAGTGAGTAGGACTCATTAGTGTGTAAAACAGAGTTAATTTATACTGAATATTCCCCGTCTTCGGATGGGAGCTCTATGTAAATCATCTTTTCTGGTCATTAATTTAGACTGTTTGCATTTCCTTTTGCTGTGGGAGCATAAGTATGAAATATTAACTAAACTTCCCTGGTGAAAGGGCCCCCTCATGCCTCATACTTGATGTGGAAAATGTTTGCTCTTCTTGCACAACTCCCCTGTAAATGAAGGGTGAGAGCTGTAATATGCAGTTGAAACACCTAGTGATAATTGGCATTTAAAACAAATTTCCGTAGCTCTAGAAACAGGAAACCAAGGAATCTCTAGAAAGGAATTCGATGAGCACTTCCGAAATATTGGGCAAAGTGTAGGGAATCTTTGAATGATTGATTCCATCATGATTGATCTTAGAGTTTTTTGAAGTAATTGATGGTATTTTTTTTAGTTCAGTCCGTTAGTGCAAATAATTATTAATCAATATGCACTCAGCTCTTACTTTAGAAGATAATTTTAACACATGATTTATTCTGAACATTTCAATTGAACTACCTTTACAAGGAGAAAATCAATTGGCTAGTGGTCTAAAGCACTTTAATTATCTGAAGAGCTGTATTCCGTTTTAGGGGAGTTTTTTAGGTTTTTTTTCTTTTTTTTTTAATACACTGTCCCATTATGATATAATTCTTCTGCTGGGCTGTATTTTGCTATCCTCAGAAATATACTAATTCTCTATTTCAGGTTATTTAGTCTTAGAAATTTTCAGTTCAATACTGAAAACACTACGATTAAACTCTAAGATTGGAAATTAAATAATGTGCAAAATGAAATAAAAATATAGCTTTTTCCAGATGAGAAAACAGTTGGTTGGGTTTGTTGGTTTGGTTGGGTTTTTTTTTTTTTTTGTGAATGTGTCAGCACATTTGTAATTTCTTTAGATGTTTTCTCATTCATAGCAAGCATAGCAGTGGAAAATTACAGTTAATTTGAAATGATAACGTGATGCCAGAACTTAGACAGAGGTTTGAAACATTATAGGACAAAAGGTGAAATCATTAATTCATTTGCTGCAAATATTAAATTCCTGAAATATGCATTACTCTCTCATTATATTTATATTTATGTGCTTTAATATGCCTGTAAATATTATTGTGAGTCTGAAGGAGCATTTGTGCCGTGTCCATGAGCATGTCAATGCAGCCTTTCAAAGTAATTTGCACTTGGGCTGAGGCATAAGGTTATGGATCCATCTGTCGCCATGAAAAATCATTAGAATAAAGAGTGAGGTACAATTCCACTCATGTCCATGATATGTTGCATTTCATCACCACCAGTAAAAACATTTCTTCTCAAATGCCCTTCATGGGCCTAACAGGGAAACTTGAAAAGAGTCTTGGGAACGAATGGATCAAGTGCCAGTGGATTCACACAGAGCTAAGACTTCAGCCTGAAGACAGTCCTGTGGTGGCTCTTTGGGATCTGGGGTGGGTTGCCCTGCAAGGTCCAGGGGAAGAATTTCTGCCTCTGACAATAAGAGGAGTTGATGTTCTTGAAATGGCCTGAAGTTAATGTTTGATTATATATCCATTTCTCCCAAACTGGACAATGAACATATAATCATAAACATTCAGTTTGCTATTATAGTAATTGTTTCTCAGTTCTCATGGCTTTCTATAAAGCTGCAAGAGATAAATTGTTTGCTCCTTTGGAATAGTACAGGATTTTTTTTTTTTTTTGCTTGGTATACCAGAAAAGCTGTATATCTTCAAAGTAGGAAAGTTTAGATCTTAGGGTTGTATTTTGCTGGAAACATTCCTTAAGAAGATTCCTTGGAGGATGTTAGTAATGTACTTGTAAGATTTTAAAGAAGCCAATAATAAAGAGACAGCACTACAGTCTGAGGACCCAATTACTGAAGCACTTGTACATATGTTTACTTTTAAGTCATTAAGTACTGTGCATATGGAAAACATCATGTCCTTCATTTCTGAGCCTTGATCTTCAAATGTAAGTGTTGTAGAAGCAGGGTTTTTGGATTTTATCCTGTTAGATGCTGAGTACCCTATTTACTGTCTGATCTACTGGGAGATCTGCCTGCTCGATAGCTTGTAGCAGGTAACTTTGTTATCCAGGCAATCAGAAAGGAAGGAGTGAGTTTGCTTTAGGGTGTAAAAACATATTTTACTTGATGTAAATTCCTACATCTGACAGCATGACTGGCTCTGAATGACCTCCCAGAGGAAGTCCTAGAAGGAATTCTATGGTAGTGTGTATTTTCCTGCTAAGAGCCTGTGACAGATGATCATACTTTAAATTATGTTTCGGATGAGACAGACAGAAGCAATAACAATGTGAATATTAGAATAAACCTTTGTGAATTTCAAGTGGATAATTAATGTTGTCAGTGGCTTGATCTGAGATCAAGATTTCTATAGGAGTAAGAGAAGGGTCAGACTTTAGACATGTTTGCTGCTCTTGTTTGGTGTGTGAGAGTCTGTGTGCAATCTCCCCTTCTGCAGAAGTAGCAGCTCTTTTGTTTTCCTCTGTAACAATGCCTGTAATCTGAACTTTTGCATTAGTACATATAGCTAAAGTTATTAATGAGAATTCTGACCTGGTTCAAATCAACCAGATTTTTTTCCTTTCAGTTCAGTTAATGGCCTTTCTATTTTTTGCTCAATAGCCTGTTTGAAGAACAGCTTTTAAAAACCTGGGATTGGAAGCAGTGCTATATCCTATGCCTTATGAGAAAACAGATGAAGAAGATGTGATCATGTAGCCAAATCAATAGTTTTTTAACCTGGCTGTTTTAACTATATATTTTTTGAAGGTGATTATCTCCAACACCAGATAGTCTGTCTACTGAGTGTAGTAAAGGTGATCTCTTTTAGGTTATTTAGTTCAATTTCCAACAGAAGTGAACTATTCAGGAAGTGTATTTAGAAAAGTCTATTTTTCCAGAGTTCTAAGGCTAGAACAAAGGACAGGAGATCATGATGGTGTGCTGCTAGGGCTGCCACACACAGGAGTACAATAGTGAGGCAGAGGAACTGTCGAAGCACTGTAAAATCAAGTTGCTGTGAGTGAAAGATCAAGCAGGTTAACTCCTGGGATTTTTTTCTATCAAGATGCTTTCTTCCTTCCATTCTGTTGCCTGCTGTCTTCAGAGCACAGTGATATTGAGGCTCTGCAGATTTAAAACATCTGTCTTTCCATCTCCAGTGTACTACAGAAGGATAGCTCTCAATTTAATCCTAAAAAATTTAACTGCATGTTAGGGTGCCTTTGCTTTTTAGGAATTTTTATCTTTCTTGAGGCTAGAGGCTAGGCAGCTATTTTCTATAGTGTTTTCTAGATCATGACCCTATTGTTATTTTTTTTAAAGAGTATTTTTAGGCATTATTACAGAATTCAGATCTATTTAATTAAGTCTGGATTAGGAACATAAATTATTTTGTATTGCCCAACTGAGTGTTTTCTTATGTGTCTGAATTCTGGTTTTGAGATGCATGAAAACAATAGCAGGCTCGGTGTTGTTGTAAGGAAAGAGTCCATAGTGTTTTTTTAAAACATATTTGAACATAGATACATTTGATCAATTTTAAATCATGGATTATACACTCATATGAAACACTGAAATTTTATATTGCAGTGAATTTGATTAATTTGGCTCATTGGGTACAAATAAGTCTGAACTAAAACTGCAAATGCATTTAACATCATATGTAGAAGTGGGCATTAAAACTAGGTCTCGAGAAAAATGATTAAGTTTATGTTTTTAGGTTATATGATGCAAATACAATTATAATGTCTTTATAGGTAGTCACTACAGGTTTAAGCTTTCAGGTTGGAGCTCACATAAAACTGTCTTAATTTAAGAGCTATGTCATGTTAGTGTTGGATAACTAGCTAGAGGATAAATCTGTACTTAGTACAAATCTGTCTGAGTTGGTGATGTTGAATATAATTTATATAGAAAGTATAGATTTTTTTGTGAGAAACAGAGCAGTTTTATTTGACAGCTTTAGTTGTAGGCATGGTTATTATCCTCTATTGTTGCATATATTCTCAGGAACATTTTTTTCCTTTTGCACCTTACTTAGCATTTGAGGATTTTTTTTTTAATATTTGTTTTCTGCTTACTCACAGTGTGTTGTGCTACAGTTTGGAGGGTTCTATTGTATACAGCCATTTTTGTAATGATATAATCATAGAATTGTTTGTGTGGGGAGGGATATTGTAAAGGTTATCTAACCCACTCCCCTTGCAGTGAGCAGTGGAATCTTCAAGTAGATCATGCTGAGATCTTTGTTTACATTTCTGATGTCTGCTGGTGTTTTAAAAGGAGGAAGGAGCCCTCTTTGTGTGGTGATCATGTAGTATAAGGGCAGCCAGAGATGGCTCCTTCATGTTGCTTTTTGGGAGGGCAGGACCAGAGGCTCATGGCTTATCTCAGAAGTCCTTCATTAACTGGATGTAGGATGAACCACTCTCATAACTGATGAGCATGGTGTGCTGTTCATAAAAAACGTGCAATCAGCATAGGTTAATAATAAGGAATATTCAGCTGAAATGTCAGCATCCAAGCAGCTTAGACAACATCTGTTTGAGCAAAACATGCAATGCACATTCTACCCCTGTTTTACAGAACATCACTTAACCAAAATTCTTGGTCAACCAAAGTTTGCTTATCTCTCCCAGAGTTGTACTGCATACAGACATTAGTCAGCTTTGCTGAGCATAACCCCTGTAAATCTGGCATTTAAGCCAGCTGGCATATTTCTGCTGTATTCTGGGACTGAGAACATGAAACACTGTTTGGAAGGAAAGGAATCCAGTGAGCCTTGGAAAAGCTGAGCAAATCTCTTCCTAACTGATAAAATAAATGAAACTTTAGCTGAATGTTTTGATGGTCCCTCAAGACATTTGACTAGGCACAAAGATGGAGGGGTTAGAAATGTGCACTGCAGCATATCTGCAACTCTCTCTGTATGATGCATGTGCATACTCCCATATAAATGATGATATGTGGGTGAAAATCACAGCAGAAATTATGAATGCATTTCTAAATATAATATTCTGCCAGGATATTAAGTCCCTTTTGCAAGAAAACCATAAGCTGCTTTGCACTAATAATTTATTTGAGATATTTAGTAACTCTGCTCCATGTTTGTGGTCATGTGCAAACCACTTATTTTTTGTAGGGCTTCTTTTCAAAGTTAACCTTTGTTTCTGATTTAAGACCTTCTTCATCTGTACTGGTCAGTGTCCAGAGTTTTATTTGTTTGTTCTTATTGCTCAGGCCATGGTTCCATGGACTAGTAGCTCTTCTGCAGTCAGTAAAACAATTCCTTTTGTTACAAAGTCTATTTTTCCCACTGTTACCTTGACTTGAAGAATGGATTTGCTTCATTGTATTAGAGAGAAAATTTTCTGACAGCTTTTGAGTACAGATCATTAAAAAATTACCAGTTTGAAATGTTGACTTTTGTCTCTCTCTCTTTTTTTTTGTCTCAAAAATAGCTTATCACATCTTTCAACTTTCTAAATAATTAAATCTCCTTGAAAACTCATGGGAATTCTATGTTGGATAGTACAGGTTGCAATTAAGCAGAGTTATTAACAATTTTGGTTTTGATACATTTGGGCACAATTCTGCTTTTGCAAATGCCAGTTGTCTTTATAGGTCTGATCTTTCTGCACAAAGACTGATGTACTCTGTGTACTGTTGACAGCTTTACACTGTTGTAAAACCAGAGTAACTGACTACAAAACTGTGCCAAAATCATGTGATAGCTGTAGGAATAGTAGAAGATTTATGGTATCTTTAACTGTCCTTTTTTTTACATTTAATGGCTCCTGTTCTGGAAATGATGAGCTAGACAAGTGTTTTGTTGACACTTGACAATTGACACCTGATTTGGGAAATTGATTATATTTACTCTTTTCAAATAAAACAGAAACTTTGTATACTCTGGAGTTTGTCCAAGTCCAAGCCATGCTAAAAGCAAAGTTCTGTTTAGGAACTGTCTCTGTTGAGCAAAGGATGTCTTAGGATGTTTTATCATAACCATCAGTATCAGAAAAAAAACGTCACCATTTCCCAGCCATGTTCTTAATAGTAAGCTCTTAATAATGGATTTCCAGGACAACCCAGTGCATGTTTTTGTTTTGAAGTTTGTTCATCAGCTACCTTAGAGCCCCAGATATTTGCATTTTGAGTTATTTATTTTTGTTCTCCTTCTCCCATACCTGTCTTTTGTTCACTTGATTTGTCTGTATAAAGATCTTCTTGGTCCATAGTTGAAATTACTGAGTAGTGTTTTCCTGTGACTGTTCAAGTGATAATATTTTGAAAAGAGCAGAGCTGCTAGTTTTAGTGCAGGGATGTCCCTCAGTAACATCTCAGTTTTAAGAGGAAGTAACTGAACCCGAATCACTTCACCAGAGCTTTGCATGTTACTTTATTCAAGCCTAAAAATCATGCTCCTGTAAAAGAAGATCTAAGAAACTGCAAAGGTTGCAGCCCTTCATATTTATATTTTTACACCTTGTATTTCTGACAGAGTCAAACCAGGCTACAAAACAGGACATTTTATGTTCTTGAAAGGAGAGTTTTTATGCAGCTGAAATGTGAGCTGTGCACAGAAGTGCGTGCTTCCCATGCTGATTGGAAAGGTAACCAGAGCTTCATTGTAGCACGTGGGGCAATTCTTCATCCTTAACTTGCAGTATTGAATACTACACAGAGGTTAGTCTTCCTCAGCTGTTTATTCAGTGGAGAAAGAATTTTGCTTCCCTAAAAGCCTTTTTCCTCCTCCATTGAGACCAGCCTGCTAAGGAGCAGGAATGTGTTCGTGCTTCTGCATCATGGCCTCCCTCCTTATCCCGAGGCAGTAAGAAAAGGGTTCAGGACAGGAGTGTAAATACTCTGAATGTGTCACTGTGGGGGCAGAAAGGGGCTGCCAAAGTATGCCTGGTACTTCAGCACATTGAGCAGACTGACTTCTTGCCATTTTAGAGGGATCTCATTGGTCATGAAATGCTACTAAGTAGGTAACAGCTAGATTGCAGGTTAATGCAGGGGGCAGGTTATTTTTCCATTGGATTAAAGCTTGCAGAAAATAGATGAACAGAAGAGGAAAGATTAGTGGAGGAGAAGTGACTTTGGGAGCTTTTAATAATTTTTCCTGAATTAAAAACCATCTGGTATTTTTAATTTTTTTAGAATACATAAGACAAAAAAAAAAAGAGTCGGTTTCTATCATGGATTTATTTTTCTGCTTCAGCAACCAATATTCAGTTTTTTATAATGATGTATCAGTAGCTGTGGAGGGCTCAGATTTAATATGGTAATGGCAGTATTATATTGGCATGCAAACTTTAAAATGAGGTGGAATTAAATATCTTAAAGTGACATTTTAGTCTCTTCTTTCTGTTAACCTCTCAATAGCTTCAGCTCTTCTGTGCAGATGTGAATTTTTGTAAAGAACAGTCTATGGAGGTTCATTCTTTCTGTAGATGCCCTATAAGGTCCTCAGCCACAGACTCATGAAAATTACAAAATAATTCTATCAAAAGGTTGTGTGTATGCAATGCTTACTGTGTCCCATCTGTTCTGAGCAGTAAAGCAGGTATCTTTCTGATTCCCAATGTGTTTCACACATGTGAAATCAAGGCATAGTAAATGGGGGCAATTCAGACCCCATTTCCAATTCCTTATTTATAGTCTCTATGGAGAAATTCCCCTTCTGTATTTCTCTGAGCATTGCATCTCAGATGTGTTCCACTTTTAAACAAGGATTTGGCACTGTCATGTTTTTGATGTTACTTCTTACATCATGTTATCGATGCTTGCCATTCCAAGATCATGAAGGTGCTTAAAGAAGTCTTGAGATTAAAATTTGTCTTTTCTTTAGATGCAAGTTATTGATTTTTGAGCCTTTGGAGATTTAGCGGCTCATGTTTGCAGGCTTTTCTGCATCAGTCATGTGAGCAGGTCTTACTTTAAAGGAGGAAAAAAAAATTCTGTAGCAGAACTGAAAGTCTTATGTCCTACAGATTTTCTAAAGTCTTTGTTTCTAGAAAGATACCAGCTCCTATCCTATTACACTCCCACCTGAAATGTAGGCACCAGTTGTACAAAGTTCAGCAAGTCTAAAGCTACACATGTGCTGAGTAGCCAGGATAAGAATGTTGGTCAACCAGCTGGCAGCTCTACAGCACTGTCTGAGGGCTGAGTTATGACCACAGTCCCAACGTAGGGGCCAGAAATTTCAGTTTCTGTCCTTGACCCAGGCAGTGATTTGTATAAAACTTTAGGGAACTTAATTATTTTTGATACTTTTATCTCTAATTGTATCTTAAATCAGGCTGTAGTTGGAAAGATATTCATAGTTGGAAATACAGACCAGCATTATCATAAAAACTTCCTTTTCTTAGGCAACTAGATTAAAAATGCAAGGGATGTGTAACTTCCATCACTTGGCACTTTGGGAAAATACATAAATGTCATAAGAGTAAGGATTAAATTGTGAGACTTGGATAACAGAACTGTTCTGCTCATAAACTGATCTAATTTCTCAGATATAAAATGTGTGATCGGGCTGTGCAGTTTTGAGAACATTTTTCCTATTTACCATGGCAGACTATTGGCAGGAAGAAGCAAAACTGCCTATTACATAGGCATGATAAAGCTGCAGCATCTAAATGGAAGTTGAGGTGGAAACCCCAGACAAGGGACTTTCATTAGGAGAGTAACAGCCTCTGCTCTCTCCCAGCACTGCTACTCACTTCATATTGGTGATTTTATAACCACAGAGAGCTCTGTGAATTTAATTGCTGAAAGTTAGCTTTTATTTTTTTTTTACCAACATCTAAAATTCATGCTCAGGGGCACCAGTCAGTCAGGAAATAAATCTTTGCTCCAAGTTAGCCTTTACAGGTGGTTTAAGGAAAATTTAGTTCCTTCCCACTTGGCCATGCCAACACCTTTATCCTCTTGATGAGTTCAAAGTGAAAGTCTCCTCTGAGCTCACTGTTGGGGCTGATTGGCAAGCCTAGGGTGCTAAACAGCTGTGCAGGTGGCAAGCTTTGCCCCTGTGAGAAAGCACATCACCTCTGTGCCTTTTGTTATTTTCTGTGTTATTTTGCCTGAAAATACGTAACTGCACCTTTCCCAGAAGTGGCAGCAATGAAAAATTGTACCACTTTCTGCATCAGCAATTTTAAATGCTAATTGCACATGCTAGTGGATAAACATGGGGGCTTTTCTAACAAGAACATAATTTATCTTTTTATCCCTTCATCATCATGTCCACAGTGTTCTAATTAATAGGTTTACTGAAGTCTATTGTGTGGTAACTTTGTGGTATTTCTACTGTTGGGTGTATTTTCTACAGTAATGTGCAACTTTGTAGTGTCTTCCTAGGTTTTCTGCTTTTTTCCTCTGAACATATGTTATGCCATTTGTCAAGTGATTTAATAGCACCCCTTGACCTTAAAAATAAAATAAAGCTAGATCAGTGTATAAAACCATGAAAAACTTTAAAAGCAGCCTCTACTGCAGCTATTCTCACTCAATCCAAGAGCCATGAGACAGAATCATTCATTACTTGCTGTTCCTGCAGTAGGTGAAATGACAGGGTAGGTCTCCTTATTTATGATAATGTTTAGTTTGCATCATGGAAGGTTTAATTTTTGGTAAGGAGAAGTTATTAAAAGAAGGTAAAAAAAGAGTGAACTGTTACAGTAAAGAATTATTTATAATATAGTGAGTGTTAGCCAGAAACATTGATAACTTAGCCCATTGCAAGCACCTGTACCACTATATTATGGTGTTCTTTATCACTGAACTAACAGAGATCATATTTACATTAGTGCTTAAATTCAATGGGAAAAAACAATGTGGCATGAATTTGACAGATGTACCATAAGAACATAAACACCTGTTTTCTGTTTGGTAATTTAAGAGCTTTGGAAAGCACAAGCACAATGCAAACCTAGGGCATGTGTGACGAGCATAATATCTCTTTAAGATTCTCAGTCATCACAGAAAAGTGATTTTTTAAAAAATCATTAGGATTTGGGGGGGTTTTTTGCAATATTCCAACTTTAATTTTCTGCTATTGGGAAACTGATAGTAAGGTCTTAAAATCTGAGCAATTCCTCTATCACATAGCATGAAATACTGCAGTGCTTGAAGGCTCAACTTCCCTTGCTCAGTCATTTGCAGAGAGGGGCTGCTCAGTCTGCTCTTCAAAGGGGAAATTCTTTAGACATATTTGCAAGTGTGAATCCGGAGCAGTGTCTCAGAGGTCAGTGCACTGCCATATGGAAGCATATTTCAGTCTACCTTTCATCCTTTCTGCTCGTGCTGGCATGGTCTGTGTATGAGAAATGAGAGCAGAAAGAGGTGGGTGGAAAGGGGGAGAAAATATACTTGGTATATCACTGATATCACAAAAGAGGGAAATGTACAGTGCATCGTTTTAGGAAAGGATACTCTGCTCTCTGCTTTATTTGCTTAAGTAGCTTTTGCTTAGCATCTGAGGGACCTTTCTCTAATTCTTTACCCTTCTTTAATTCTTCGTGTTCCTCTATTACAATGCCACCTTCATGTGCAAGATACAATTTTTAGCAAAGTCATTGAGAACGTTCTGTAGTCAAGTTCAAGAAGTTGTGTCTATCTGTCTGTGGCTCATCTTTTTATTTTTCTAAGATAGCAGTTGGTAAAAAACATATAAGACTTTGTTGAGACCAGCTCTAATCCTGTGTCCCTCAGACAGCCTAGACCTAGGGATGCTTTCCTCCCTCCTTTCCTCTCCCCAGCATTCCCACCTGAAGAGAGAAGTTCAAGGGGAGTGACAGCCTAAGCAGTTTGGCTTGCTGTGGAATCTGCCACACTAGATATAATTTCAATTTACTGCTGTCCAGTAGAAAAAGGAATAGAGCTAGAGATCTGCCTCGTGTCATCTGGAGAGTTCTGATTCTAAAGGGAACTCTGCAGTCCTGCTGCAGTTACACAGACATACACAGCCAAACACATATATGCAGAGGGAAGCAACTACGAGGCATAGCAAACAAAAAAATTCTTTTTTTTTCTTTTAAAGTCTTCCTTTCTGGAGTTCATTTGTTCATCTAAAATAATACATGTATTACTTTTTGCAATGAGGGGGTATTATCATGCAAATTCCGTAACTATTAGCAAATCTTTCAGCAAGAAGAATTAACTCTTACCTTACTACTGCTCTTGGTTGATTCACAGGTGAATAAATAAAGTGGGTACTTGCATAGTCAAGTGTCTCTGGCTCCAAAAATTCTATGTTAGCATTTGTCTGTTGTAGCTGGGAACTCTGGGACTGGCCTGCACCAGGTGATTTCTTGAAGGTGAAAGTGTGAGGTACATATTGCTTTGCTCACTGATACACAGAACTGATCCAGGCTTGTACCTGTTGTTACAATCTTGTTTACAATTTGGGTTTCAGTCTCTCATTGAGCCTGCAGGCTGCTTTGATCCCTGGTAATGTCAGTGGTGGTTTGAACCATATTTTGAAATAGATTCATTTAGAACACAATAGAGCTAATTAAGAATATTGAAATTCAGGAGATAGAATCAGTAAACAAGGAGGAACATGTGTTTATTCTCTTTTTGCATTGAAATAATTTTACAAAAAAACATTAAAATTTATTTCAGCCCCACATCTCCTGTGAACTACAAAAGCATTATCAACACTGAAAGGATATTTTTCTTTATGCAAAAATATATTCCCTATGCAAAAAAATGTTTGCTGGTTTGAACTTTCTTAATCAGTTCCTCTTTTCCTTGTTCAGTGTGGTACTTCTAATCCATCTATTTTGAGTTTCAGATGAGAGAAAAAACAACTGCATATGCTGTAAATTATTTCAAAGGTTTGTCACTCCTACATTATATTCTGTTCTTCTAATAGACACTCAGTTCAAAGTGTGGTGACAGAAATTGCAAATTACTTTCTTTTAATGTTATCAATGTCACATGCAGATATATGGGACTTTTCTGCACCTGCATTGAACATCCAGGTGCAAGAATCCACTGAATACACAAGCTCAGAGCTGCCATGTAAGAATCCATTTTCTGTTGGTTGTTCATTAGGAGTGCTAAGATCTTTTTAGTTACACTTTTGCCCAGAATTTTGTTCTGAAGGTTTCCATACATATCTTGAGTTTGCTGTTCAGTCCTGTTGGTTCTTCATTATGCAAATCTTTACAATGTCACCAGAAATGTTCCCGTTAGCTGTTGGTTCCCTACCAACAAATTGTTTTTCAGATTCTCAGTGTTCTTTAACATGTTTAATAGATGAGCCATGTTGATTTTGTGCTGTGCTACTTTTTCATCAGAGAGATAATAGGGAGAGATATTTATACAGAAATTAGAGCAAGAATTTTCAAAAGTTATCTTTATCTACTGAATTTGTAATATCATCACAAAATGGTCTGAGATTTCCCAAGAAGACCTGTTTTCTATTAAACAGTGTTGATTGGTATTAATCATGCTACCACTCAATCCAACTGATTGCCTCTTTTAACACTATTTTCACAATTTTTCCTTACAATGAAGTCATGTTGAGATGATCCCATTTATTTTGTTGAAATGTTGACAGATTGTGTTTTTTATAGATTTTAGAATTTCTGCTGTATTACAGTAGATCTTACACTTCAAAGTACTTATCCAGAGAAAACCTTCAGACCATTCCTTAGAAATTGTAAACCACAAGTAATCTCTTGCAAATTTGAAAAGAAATCATGTATATGTTTGCTCTTCAATAATCTCCTTATTTGCTATTCAATTGACAGCATTCTTTCTCCCCTAATATAAAAAAAAAATTCCTTTGCATTATTGCTAATAATTTTTGTGTATTAAGGGACATGAAGGTAATTCTCATTTCTTCTTTTTTTCATTAAAAAGATGTCCCTTTTACTTCATTAAATACAAAAATGAAATGGAATGATGACAGAATTCTCTTTTCTGTGCTCCCATGAGTTTGGGATGTGAAGGATATTGCTGTGGAATACTTAGCCCACAGTAGAAAGTAATGTTTGTATATTGTGAAGTTTAAAATTAATGCTACTTCATCATGATTATCCTGTATTTCAATTAACCTTAATACAAAACTGATCCAAATAGTTGTAAATTCAAATGCTAAAGAAAACTATGAACATGAAAAAAGTGGTTGAAATGCATTTTGAAATTATGTTGCCCAACATTTGGTAGGAGTAGCATCTTATGTATTTCAAAGTGCATGTGTCTTGGGTACAGTTGGGTCTATTTTGTTTTAAAATCCATTTGAGTCTAAAGTTCTGCTTTTCTGGTTTCTTATATCTTCTTTAAAATTTTGTTTTGACATTGACAAACTGAAGGTACAAATGCCAAGAAAATTCTCACACTGTGTTCAGAAGATTTTTAGTAGCCCAGGCAACTGTTTGCCAAGAGTTTGAAATGCTGGAAACCTTTTTTCCATTGGACAGGACATTTTCACACTCTGAAATATTACAGCATAATATTTTTTTAGTTTCAAATAAAAATCCAACATATTTGAATTTTGCATCATGAATTCTCTTTCCTTTCTCTAGCAAAATGACCATGAAGCTTTGTTCTTGCCTAGGCTAGAAAAGAATAAGTTATGTTATTCTTGTTTGCTTTGGAGAATTGTCTGGATTTTGAAAAGGCAACACTTCCAGATTGCCTGGTTTGAAATAAAGGGTAATAATGCTCTTGTAGTATTGAAAAATAATCAAGGGACTACTAATATTTGTATTGTTCTTGAGCTTGTTCCTGAAAGGAGGATCATATCCATACTTTGCAACATTTTGCCAGTTTTCTAAAGGCTTTCTGCAGCTGCATTGATTGTTGCTGCTAATTGGGAAAGTAATTGGAACATGCCTTACTCTTGTGTTTTACAGCCATGCCCTGTCATTAGCAAAAGTGATGCCCTCTGACCCTGATGGCTCTCAGAGGTCAAAATATATCATTATATTGGAGTGCAGTATTTCATAACAAAGGCCATGGCAGTAGCATAGCTTAAATATTTGGGTGGTATTTTATTGAAAAGAAAAGCTTATCAAGGGAAAGAATGACCTGCTAACTATATTTATCTTACACTTTGAGTAACTGCTGGCAAAATACAGAGTCCTGAGACGTGCTGTGTAAATATTTTATAAAGGAAGCTTCTCCAGCAGAGATGTTAATAATTTAAAATATGATGTACTACATACTGAGTTTTAGGCATAGACATTTAGTAATAAATTTGTATTTTGTATGAAAGACTACTAAATTACTCCCTTGCCACATATTTTGTGTTACAATTGTGTTTGCATGTCTTCCTTCATAAATTATGCCCATGTATAGATATGTCACAAAAAACTTGGATTTTTGAACCAGACATGATTCCAAGGTCCATTTAGAAAGGATTAGGAGTCACTCCTAAAAATTATGTAGCCTCCAAGTTAAAAGTGTCTGCCTCCAAGAATATTTTGTTGGAGTTTTACATTTATTTTGGTTTTCCTTCTGAAACTTCTTATGCAATTCAAGGGAGAACAGTCCCCCAGAAATGCAACTATTGTTTTTAAGTCAGGTTTAATTCTGTTAATCATGGCTGCAGCAAGGGTAGCATTCCTCTCTGCCTTGGCAGTCAGTCAGTTGGAAAAGCTGGCCAGGAAACTGAGGACCTACTTTGTACATACTTTTCTGCCCTCATCCGATTTAGCCACATAACTCCTCTGGATTGAGTTTTAAATTCACTGTTTAGAAAACTAATTTATGGTATTTGCATACTACTTGAGTGCTTTGGGTTGTTTCAGAATAATGTTGTGGTGATAAATATTCACATTATATTTCCAATTTTCACAGTATTCATGCTGGGCAAACAAAGTAGATAGACCACACAACAATAAATCAGTGTAAGGGATGTGTCAGTCAAAATATCTTTTAATTCTTCAGGTTTAAAATTTTATTTTCTGGTTCTGCTGTCTGTATTGTACTCGTATCTTTTTGTCCTTAGTTGCACTCGCTATTTTATTATCTCATGTTTTTTTAATAGGAAATTAAGTCTCTGTTCTATGTAGAATTAACCAGAGAGAGCATCCAGAGCACGCAGTTACTTTCCAGTTTGTCAGAATAGGTTTGCCATTTCATACATGTATGGTATTTATGACTGCAATATAATAAAATATTTAAAGTTCAGATTATGACTCTTCTGTACTAGAATTCAGAACATCTTCTGTCAGGTAGAAGTATTACATCTCAGCATTAACTCTGTCTCTCTGCATCAGATAATGCTCTCTTATTTGTATTTGTTAATAAGTGCAGACATTCATACTTTAGTACCTGATGGGGATGTAAGAGACAGAATATAGATTTTTTTTTTCCCTAAATTAGAAAATTATCTGAACGGATGGTTGATTAATAATCATTCTAAATTGAAGTGCTTTCATAAGCTACCATACAGAACCTCATTTTTAAGAAATCAATCTTTCAAAGCTGTCACTTTTGTCATTTGTTAAGCATTTGTTGAGGAGGAAAGAGAATATTTGTCCTAATTCTGAGCTCCCTAAGCTGTGCCAAGAAAAAGAAAAAAAAAATTTTCCATCCCACTAATGCACTGTATTGCAACAGAGATTAAATTGATCAGTCTGCTTAGGCATTTCCAGGGTGTCCCTTGCTGTAATATCTGGGCTCTGTATTGATGTGCTCCACAGTGCACTAATAGGTAATAGAAAATACTTCAATAGCTAGCAATATATCTAATTCCACAAATGACTTTTACTGTGGTGGATTATTGAAATCATAAGCCTGGTGTTTGAAAGGGCTGAGACTTTGGTGAAATGCTAAGGAGAAAGGACGAGCACATTTCTCAGCTTGTGACAGCCAATTCTGAGTACGTGATGGCTGCGAGCCGGCCCAGGAAACTTTCCCACAGAGGTTTATTGCAGGGCTGGGACTGAGAGAGAGGGTGAGAGACAGTGATTTATAAGAACTGATCCTGGATCTGTCATCTACTCTTTGAGTGGTTTTAACACTGAATTCTGCCGCAATTTCCTCTTCTTAATGAGCCAGTGAGGATGAATCACTTAATGTTTGAACATATCTTTTAAAATGTTACAGGCTGTTCTTTGTCGACTTTCATTAAGCTTTTATTTTAATCTAAGACGACCAGTCAAACACAAAAGATATGCAAAGTACTTCATATTTGGCAAAGCCTGTTTAGAATACTGTACATGGATAAAAGGAAAGAGAGAGAAAGAGAAAACTGGATCAAAGAGCATTTAAGTGCATTCTCTGAGCTCATGTCTCCTGGTATGACTGACCTAAAATACCTAATGCTGGAGCTTCTTGTGGAGAATCTTATCCTGGGTCTTGAACAATGTGCAGCACAGACTGAGTAGGAATTTGTAGTTTTGCTGCAGGTGAACTTCCTGTCATAATGGATGTGTTCAATAAGCTCTAGTTATTGAATTTAAACAGAGTCTCGGTTCTTAGAGCAATTCAAGGAGTTTTGAACACTGAGACCCAGCAAATGCCATTTTTGACCTCTTAATAAATTATAAATACATGACTCAGGGGCTCAGAGCATGGATGCATTGCGTTCTCTCTCTCTTGAAAACAGGGAAGCAGAGTAGGGGAAGGGGCACTCAGCTGGGGAGAATTGTTCTTTGTTACTTTCTTCCTCTGTAAGTTCTTTTATTGCATTTAGACATGCTGTAAACAAACACCAATCTCTCTCATCTGTCACATTAACTCGCAGGCTGCTCAGCAGTCCTCAAAGTCTCACAAAGGTCGTAACATTTCTTTAATCATATCGAGTTTACTTTTCCTGTGACTGCCCATTTTCCAAGCTGTTGTCTTGAAAATAAAGTATGTGATATTAACCTTTGGGTATTTGATTTGTTGGTACTGCCAAGAGGAAGTTGAAAGCAGACAAGATCACAGTTTGTTGTTTGTATCTGTTGTTCAGAATTTATGGTGTATTTAATTAATCCCATGCTTCATGTCATCCATTAGTCACCTGAAAAGGCCAGAATTACTTTGACTTTTCAAGGCAGGTGGTTTGGGGACAGGGCTTTTTTCTCAAGTTTCAGAGCTTAATCACATCTTGGGAAATGCTGATGTTCCTGGTTGCACTGACAAACACTGCTTGGGTACTTCCCCCTAAAACTCAAGGATGGCCTGGACACTGCTTTTGAAGTCAAGACACATTTTCCTAATGTCTTCTTGTTGGAGACTGGAGACATCAATGTGAAAGGGAAAGGTTTGTTTTCATTGTAATGGGAAGTGTAGTTCTCAAAGCACCCACATAGACATTTTATAGCCTGTCTTGGTGATGCCTGTAGTCTCTGTCTGTGGCACAATGTGTTTCATGTACTTTCACTGTCTTTTGCATGGAGAGTATTATTTTTTTTTTCTGAGTATTTTGTAGCTTTACACTGTTCCTGGCTAGGAGGTGGAAAAGGAGGATTTTTCTGGAGTACAGTCTTGCTAAGCCTGAGGCTACAGGGTGCAGGGGTTGGTGGATTTTCCTGAGCTTCCAGTCCTATGCTGTTAGATGTTCATCTTCTGAAAAGGAAGACCTGCTTTTATGCACATACATTTTTCAGACTAAAACCAAAGGAACACTGTATTTCCAAGTTTAAAGGCTATGATCTCGGAGGTCAAACTTTCTTTATTTCACTGCACATTCAAAAATTGAATGAAACCAACTTTCTATGAGATCTCTTCTCCTCAAGTGTTTCTTTCCTCCATTAACTTTCCATCTCTGCACACTTGTGTGATTTGTCCAGCGGTTTGTCCCCTCTCTACTTCTGCCTTCACTTACCTTAGTCTGGTTCTCACTCAGTTAAAACATTTGTCTTCACCTTCTTAGTCTCATTCTCATGGACTTGTGAATCTTTTCTGAAGTTTGGCTTCTACCAAAGTCCTCTTATATCAAGTAGAAAGAAACCTCTCTAGGGGTCGTGTCCTCTGGAATCCTTAGGTATCTAAGGTAAATTTTGCACCCATCATTCATAGTCTCTGTGTACTGATTTTTCTCCCTAGAGTAAAAACTGACAAGCTTCCACTCAGAAATTTATCTTTAGCTGTCTGAAATTTAAGTGAGATGATTCTCACATTATTATTTATAGCTTCTTTATAGAATCCCTAAACCCTGTTCTTTTTTCCATATTTTCCCAGTACCTTCTCCAGTAATATTGTCACATTTTATTATGCTATTCTCTATCTCCCCTTAAGATTCATGCATAAGTACTTCATCAACCTTTAAATCTCCTGGTATCTCCATAAACATATGTTTGTTTCCCTTCTTCCCTCCCTGAAGTTCCCTAAAGTCTCCTCTATTTTAAATTTGCTTCTCAAAAAATTGGTTTCTCCCATATGAGTTCTCCACAATCTTTATCACTTCATTTTTGTAATAGGTGATCTGCAGAAGAAAATAAGAGCTGAGAGGCAGAGGAGTCTGGGATAATGTCTTCTTTCTGGCTTTTGTGCCAGCTAAAACAGGAATAAGGAATACTCAGCCAGTTTTCACTGCTGTGCTCTCCTCGCTTTTCCCCCTCCCCAGCATCCTCACAACCCAGTTCCATTGACTTTCTTCCTGCAGAAGGCAGGTGGTTGGATGCCCTGAAAGGAAAAACCATGGAGCTAAACTCTTGAAGAGCAGATGTGTGTACTGACCTGCAGTAATAGCCTAAAACCTCTAGAAATCCTTTCCCTTTACTCAGAAACAGCTCTTTCACACTATGGCCATTAACATTTGCTTCCTGCAGTGGCCTATTATTGTTTAAAGTCTCTGACAAATAAAACCAAAGTCTTTGGGACAGAGTAGGTGGGGGAAAAATATACATTCTATTCAGCAAATCTGGTCTACTGCCATATGTTTTTGCTCAGCAGCTTCTTTTCCTGACTTTAAATGCCATGGCTGCAGCAGCAGCACCTGCCTGTCCCAGACTTCCCATGAATGCTCCTAATCATCTCTGCCTCATTCCCCCTCCATCTCAGACAACCTCTGCTTGCTAGTGCAGAATGAAGCAGGAGTTGAAGTGTTTCTTTCTTGTATCTCATCTCCCTTACATGCATTATACTTGTACAAAACTCCACATTGTTTGAACAGAGGAGGGAAAGGTCCTTGTGAAGGGATCAGATCTTAAACAAGCTTCTTCTCTGAATTCCTCTGACCAGCCACCAGCTTCATGGTGCTCCACGTGCCATCTGAGATGAGGGTTGTAGTCCTTTAATCATAGCACACTTCTTTTATCAGTTTGATCAATCAATGAATGATATGAGGTGTCAAGGTTTACAAACCACTGAACTCTGTTCTTGTTCACCATTGTTCTCTTACTTGCTTTTCCATTGAATAGTAATTGCTTTGAGCACCAGAAGTGATTACAGAAGATGACACCTTTGTAACCAGCCTCAGGATCTCATTCTGAGGAAAAACTCAGCCTGTAAAATGCTGCATGCCTCACCCAGCAATTATGCTGCTGTAGCTAATTGCAGAAAGCATAAATTGCCTATTATTTCTGAAGAGGATTGGGGTTTTTTCACCAGTGGTACTGAGAGTGGATGCTTTTCCAGTGGATTTTTATATGGCTTCCACAGAGTTGTACAAATAAGAAATAAATTATTTCTTTTTATTTCTCACAATTTTTTTCTTTAATTTAAAATTTAATTATTTTATAACAAAATTTGTTGTTTAGCAAAGTTTTGGAACCTCCTAAAATATAGGCTTTAATTTTTCTGTATTAAAAATATTTCATTTAGAAGGTGTAATTATAATATATTATAATTACAGATCAGGCAATTCAATCCATGATAAAATATTTTAATGTGTTTAATAATTTTTTTCATGTTGATACCACCATGTAACATGGATATGGTCTTCTGTGGCAACTTATTACTGAGTGTTATCTCTCATAAGGCAGTATATTCTTCTGCTTGAATTTTTGTGGTGTACATCATGACATACCTAATTTTGCTGAAAAATCCAGTATTAGAGAATAACTGGATAAACTGCTTCACTTGCAGTCCATGAGAGCCTGTAGCAATTTGGGAGCAGCACAGGAGTTTCTTGAAGTGATCCCAAATGGAACATGTAAAGTTCAGGTGAATTAAAAAGAATGTTATGATTTAAGGAGCAATGAAGTATTTCATTCTGGTAGATGATTTTAGCATGTTTTCCACCATTTCTGCATCCTAGCTTTTTCCAAAGCTGCTTCTTTCATGGAAGAATTTAGTGTTTGACTTTTCACCCGAGTCTGAATTTTGTACTTCATAGAAATTCCAATTCCTAACTGGTCTTGGAAATCCGTAACCTCCAGTGCATATTTCTGAGGCAGGAAATACATTAAAAGCAGTGTCTTTAGGAAAATGGTATGTGTAGCCCCCAATATGATCTGTTATTAACACAATGTCATTTTAAAAAACTTGATTAGGTTATGCAAAAGAAGTTCCTTGAAATTATTAAATCCAACCTAACAGATGTTGGATGAAGAAACTGTGGGACAATACTGATTTACATAGTATTCTGCCCTCTTCCATGCCCATGTGAGGACATAAAGAAGAAAGAATTTCTCTGACTCTCTTCCACTTGCTGCTCCTGTTTGTACTGCTCCAGGGTGGCAGTGCCTGTCTCACAGAGCCTCACTGTGTTCCACAGGGAAACGGGCCAGATTCAGGGTGTCCTGGGGTGTCCTCCACCACAGGCACTAAGGAACCACAAAGCAGGCTGGTTCCATTCATCACTGTTTGCTTCTTGGACCCAGGCTGAGGAGGTCTGACCTCAGAGCTTGTGGCAAAGCAGGAATTTGAGAGTGTGGCAGATTATTTGCTAGATATGCTTATTTAGATAAGAGGCACCATTGAGTCGTTCTAGATGAAACTAGAATAGTTGTGATGACATTTGTTTTACTGTGCAAAGTGGTCTGTCTTTCATGGAATATTAAAGGGAGAAGACAATGTCAATTTTCAAAGCAGGTCTATTTGGACAGCAGTCAAATCCAAACTACTAGGGGAACAAGAAAATAAAATTGCAGCTAACTGTAAGGGACCATTGTGTTAATATTGGAAAAAAAGCAGTGTCTGAAATGAAATTGTGAATAGAAAATTCTTGGATGACTGAATATCTGAACAGTTGAGCACAATGTGAGCAAATAACTTTGTGTTCCACACACCAAAGCCTGATTTTATTTTAAAACAGAGTACAATAATTGTTCAAGACTTTCAGCTATCTTCATGTGACAGGCCAGGTGTGCATATGCTCATTCATGTATGGCATTGTGCATTTCCTACATAATTGTTGAGATCATGCCATTTGTAGGATCTGTAACCCCATACTCCAGCATAATAAAAGGGGAGTCTCTGGGGGGGTGGGGGAACTGAATTAAGTGTATTCCTCTCTTCATAAAAATAAACCTACCTAAGCTCAGTAGGGTTTCCTTAACAAGCATTTTTAGGAACTGACTGATCAGCAATACTACCCACCTACATCTGGCACTGAATTTCCCAAAGATACAGCTTTTTCATTATCTTAGGGGAAAAAAAAAAGTCCTGTATGCTTATAGGGTAAATCCTGCTCCTTTAGTGCACTGCTCAATTGTTCAGTATATAATCTTTTCTGTCAGCTCTCTACACTGCAGCATTGGATGCTATGGATCTAAAAAGTAAGGGCCTGAACCAGAATAACAGAGAAGTGTAACAGATACTTGCAAATGTAGCCAGTGCTTCACAGAGTAATTCAGTTTTCAATTAATACACAGCAGCAAAGTACAGTTGGTCAAAAAATTACTGGAATTGCATGCACTTCAATCACCATGAAATCCAGAAGAATGCTGGCTGACCACAGATGAAACCTGATTTCTGAAATAAGGTGTATTAAACAGCTGCTTTCAGAAGTTGGGGGGACAATGACTCCTGATTGTAGAAAGAAGCAGCCGAGCGCCTGCCGCTTTTCTCCCGGTCCCCTTATGGGGAAGGCACGAATCAGGCAGAACCCGTGAAAAGTGACAGCTCGTGTGAAGTCTAATCCTGCTGGTTTACCACTGAGGATAGTTTTAATTTCCAACTGCCTATGGCATTTACTGTTCTGTATATAAAATTGCCCTTAGCTGGTATTTTTTGACTGCTGATGAGCTTTATTCAATTACTTCCTGGATACTCCCAGCTCCTGTTGGCTGCTAGGGGCACTGGGGACAGTGCAGCTGTTAAAAAGGGCTCCTCGAAACATGTAAATGAAGGGATGTGAGTACTGGTTCCCCTGCACTGCTTGAAGTCAACTTCTAGCTAGGTTGGTTACCTGGGAAACAGCTGTCAGCACAGTGGAAAGGAATCTATTTAGTGTGGTGGATAGCTGGATGGTTTTCCAAAAAAAACCAGAAATGGCAAAAAACCCCACCACTGCTCCATAATTTAGGTTTTTAAGTGTATCATGAAAGAAATAGGAGATCGGGTGTTCTTTTAAATTTTGTTAAGAATAAATTATTCCCTGAACAAAATAGTCTGGAACTGCAGAAATGTTTAATTACTGGGAAGAGTCTTTTTGTAAGGGATTTAAATTTCAGTAGTAGCTCATATTTTGTTTGTAACAACAATACTAAAAATAACATTTTTTTACTTGCCAGTTACCTTCAATTAGTATGCTGCAAACATACCGAAATGGAGAATAGTTTGTTAGGTTGTTGACATTTTTTATCTTTAGGATTATTCCAGTAGCAACAGTCTTTAGATCAGTTCTCCACTGAAGTTAAATATTGTTGAATTTTTCAGATGGTGTTTCCTGCACCTGCAGCAGAGACAGGTTAAGAATAGCTTTTCCAAAGTGGTGAGAGTTAAGAATTCCTGGCTTATGCACTATGCTCAGATTCACTGACCCATGTCATTTCTCAAAGACAAAAGCAGAAAAGACAGTGAAATGAAAATGCTGGGTGTCTTGGCACCACTTATGCATTTCTGATGGCCTAATGATAGCAGCACCATCAAAGCTCAAGCTGTCACCTGTATTGTGCAGTTTCCCTCGTTTCAGAGGGGGTTTCATGCTGCTGTTTTGGCAGAGGATAACCACATCCCTTTGAGCTATCAAATGGGTACAAAGTACATGCCTGCCTGTCTTTTTAGGTCATAAATTTTTGCTTTAGCTCTTAATATTTTAATTTGAGAAGGACTCTGAGCATCTCACCACTGATTTGTCTTCCTCATGTGACCAAATGGATTTCCAGACTCTCATTGCAGAGGTGCTTTCTTAGGTTCCTCTTCTACCTTACCCTGCTTTCCTTAAGGCTGTCTGAGGATCTAAATATCTCTTGTGTTGCTACACAGTGAGTGCAGGACACCCTAGGGACAAATTTCCATTGAAAAAGCCATACTCCTGCCTTTTCCTCTGCCCCACTTCATGTGTCCCTGACTATGGTAGGGCTCACAGAGGGATCAGGGCACTGATCTTCCTGAAAGCAAGCCCATTTGAAGAAAAGAATAGAAAAGAAAAAAGAAATAACATGATTTTTCAGCTCTTTGATTTGGATAATGTAATTTCATGAGTGCTTTGGGGCGTGAAGGTTGGGACAGGAACATTCTGCTCAGAGAGCAGAACTTCAACATCAGTTCAAAGAAAGAGTGAAACACTCTGCTGTAGTCTTAGGCAGATTTGAGAATCTTAGCCTAAAAAAATTATGTGATTATTTTATAGTAATAATCTCCCTGTCACTTAATTTGATTCTGTAGAAATCAACATGTCTCTACTCCTTCACATGGTGAAATTCTGATTTTTTTTCAGGACTGTCTTTTGAAAAACTCCATTTAGTCTAACCACTTAGTCCATCAGCTGGAAGATTATCATCTCAATTACCCATGTGTCCTTATCCAAGATCTAATATTTCTCAAGCTTCCAATATGCTACAAAAATGTATCAAATACCATTAGTTGGGAACACAACTGCTCCATAGTGCTCAGTTTCCATTGCTAGTCTTGCTGATCAATATCCTTAAAACCACAATCCTTAGCTTAAGTTAAATATAATTGTCCTATTTGAAAGATAGGAAAGAAAAATATCCTGGATCTATTTGAAGGCAACTACAGCTAGCTGGGAGCAGATGATGAGAGGAAATGATGCTAGATGAGCACAGCTTGTTCCGTGAGTTCATGCTTTATGGTTCCAGAAATAAAAGTACTTATCCCAAACACCATGTATATGGCTTTACTTTTGGATCTTTTTTTAAGCAATCTCATGACAGCATTATTGCCTCAAAACAATTAAGCCCACCTAAAGGAACCAGGCCTAGGCTGTATCTGTTCCTGCAGAAGGGGAAGCCAAATTAAGCAGAAGAGGTGTCTAGGAGTAAAATGACACGGCATGAGAAGGTTCCTCCTCAGAAAAGGAAAATTTCACATGGTTATAAGCATACATTTATGTTAATTAAGGACATATCTAGGGTTTGAAGGCTTGAGAAATTGATATTACTCTACAGAATATATATGATCACTCTTAAGTATGTTGTGCCTGTAACTGCATATTACTATATGCTCCACACTATACTTAGCAAGTCTGTCTGTCAGAAAGCTCTAATTGCTTTATGTGTGGGAACATTAAGCTGCAATAAATTTATATACACAGCTGTTCCATTACTGTGGAATAAGTTTTATCTCCTAATAAATTGATGTTTCTTTTTAGTGTCAACTCAACCCAAAATTTACACCCAAGAAGGTGAACCTTAACCTCACGTAATTAGTTCAGCGACACCAGTGGTAATAGAGGGTATACACTGTACATCTCTTAAACATATTGATGGAAAAAAGTTTTGACTTCTGTTAATTGTTTCTAGAAAGCATAATTGTGATTAAGAGCAGCTTTAATTGGAAAAGGAAAAAGAATCACGACCTTTAAACATACATTGCAAATAGCATGTCTGCATTTACAAGGAGTCGCACCATAACTGGAAAAAAACTAAAAGCCTTCTTTAAAATAGAGCAGGGGGAAGAAAAGGCATTGTGGTTCTATGTCGAGTCACATTTAGGTTAATGGAACAGAAGCTTAGACTGCCCTGGACTTTTGATTAACATTTAATTAATCTTCTGTAGAAGACTCTGATTTGAATTAAACTGGGTACTAATAAAGGAACCAATTCACCAAGGAGTTCACATAAATTTGACCTGCCATTATGAGAATTTAAATTAAAATGGCCAAAGTTTTGTTTTCTGCTCATTTTATGCCTGGTCTATATCAAGTGCAAGTAATTTACTAGGAGTGATGTAACTGGAAAAGTGCAACAGGAATTGGTCACTAGTAATAGAGCCATAGCTACAACATGACATCCATTTGGTTTGTTTTAAGTACCATGAGCTAAAGAGTGTTGTTGTATTGTTCTCTCAGTACCAGCTTTTACAGCTGGGAAAGAAGCATTTAGCTATGAACAACAAAGGGAAATACCATTTGATTTTAAAAATGTTTCTGGGAGTTGCCTTTACTTCTACATTGTCTCTTAATCAGAGTGGCATTAAAAATGATGCAAATGAAGTCAATTCCCCAGGTGCTGTGACTTCCTTGACCTCCCTTCCCATGTGTGTAGGGGTGTAAGTATTGCCTTTCTACTGAAGTAAGAATTGCCTGCTGTGAAGACAGGGAGGGGTTGAACTGTCTCATGAAGGATTCTCCTTTTTATCAATCATGATGGATTATAAAATGTATCTATACAACTTCAACAGAGGAAAAATGAGTTTGTAGTTAGCTCACTGACAGTTTTTTCTGCCAGCTCTTTTCATAGTCAGGGTAGATGCCATCACCATCTTGTGTGCTAGTCAGCTCCTGACCTAGTGAGCAACTTTGACGTGACCCTCTCCATTAGTTTGGATGGCACCTAAATCCCACAGAATTTCTTCAAGTCTCATTACTAGCTTCTCATTCAGATACTCTGACTTCAGCAGCCTGCTCTAATATCTAATTCATCTGGTTTTAGGTGTCTCCAGGGTAGTCCTGTATAGCTTGGCTCCTTTTGCAGTCAGTCAGTCACTGAGCTGAGCCCTCACTGCATGCACTTGTTCTGGGAAAAGGAACATTCCACAAATGTGTGTGTGCCTCCATTGTGCAAGAGCAAATCTGTTCTTAAACTGTGAAATCTTTGGCTAAGGTCTGGTTGTAGGTAGTCTGTGCAGTGTCTGCTGCAGATAGGAGTCCTGCTATTTGAGTAATGCTTAATGATGCAGAAATCTGGCAAAAATAATAAAAAGTAAATAGCAAAAGTGCAGCAAAATCAGATCTTTGTGGGTGCTGCTTACTAAGGATATTTATCATTCTTTCCTTACATAGACTCTAATTCCTGGTTTGGTTTCCCTGGAAAGCAAATTACCATGTAGCTCAAATAGGAAAATTCGTGGGAACTGAATTTAATCTGAGGTAGCAGCATAGCAACATAAACTGCTCTCTGGAAGCTATGTCTTGCATTGATTCTTTTTGAAAATTCCAACAGATACTTGTGGAGTTTCTCTTACCATTTTTATGGGAGAAGTAATCTGTAAAGAAGGTTGGAGCTTACACAAATGATGTTCAACGTCTGGTACTGCTTCTCTTTGTACAGGATCATGGCAGTCACACATGAACAAAAATACTGTGACCTGTTACAATATAACCCTTGAATTACAAAGTCACTACTACATTATGAGCTTATTTTCAAGATTAATCTTAAATACCAGTGCATTTTTGTGCTGATGTTTCATTAGCCTGCCATTTAACAGCTCATTGCATTAATAAGCCTCATTGTATTGAAAAAAAATTTTAGGAAATTAATTGCAATTCTTATTTTTTGAGATAATTGAAGGAGCTGCACTGAGTTTTAAAAAGGAGATAGAAAAAAATGAGGTAGAAAAAATAGTCTTAATACCTTTTTAAAGTAAATGTATTTGTTAAAATTGACATAGTCTTGTATTTGTACCTCTCAGACATTTCAGCCTACTAGGATTTTGCCTTGTGAAGAATGGTCAAAGCCAGTAGAAACAAGTTTATAATTTGCATTAAATGGAACTGGCTGTGCAGTATTGCTTATGGTAATAGCTACAGTTACTTGCTTATAATATGTTATCTTGTCTTCTGAGAGCATGAAAGAGCATTTTGTAGGTATGTGTCAAATTCTTCAGGTCAGTTGAGTTCATAGTTATGTAGGCTCACAGTTCTGTAGTCTAATTTTCTTTTGCTGGCAGAAGTTCTCTTTTGCTGGAAATACCCAAAGGAAACTCTAAAAAATATGTGGAGAGTGTTGGAATGTCAGGGTACAACTTGGCCTTCTGTCACTTCTTTAATTATACATTTTCTGGTGTTGTAACAATTAATTCCTTCTATTGGAGAGTGGTTGTATATGAACTATAGGTGGCCTGATTAGCTATTTCCATGGAATATAAATTGTTGCCAGCAGTCATTTGAAAAACTCTGTTTTTATCTCACTGCGAGTGTGTCATCCCATCAATGCCTTCAGAGTCTTAATCCTGAAATATGGGAGGAAGGAAGGAAAATATCTTAAATAATGAGTTGCAATGGCAATTTTGGTTTTGTTTTGTTTTTTTGTTTTGGGGGGTTGCTTTTCATAGATATTTGTTTACTGTATAGATCAAATGCTTAGTGTGTCCTTTGACAAGTGCAGTCCATTAAGTGCTTTATTCATGAACTGGGATCAAGGGATTGTCTCAGTTCTAGCCTGCTCTCTGAAATAAGATAATACAAGCAATTTCTGTTAAGTATTATGGTTTAGGAGAGTGCAGGGAAAAGAAAAAGTTCTTTAATCTCTTTGATCAGATTTGCATGGCAGTAAAATCTTATGCATTAATGCTTAAAATTTGAGATTTTATCAGCAATCATTTTAGTAAGTAGAACTTGAGCTGCTGTGCTGAATAAATATACTTCTCAGTATATGTAATGTGTTGATTTCCCTGGAGTTGCTCCATAATTCATTGTAGAGAAAGAATGAAGAAATAGTAAATAACAAAAAGAAGAAACTGAGTGATATAGGTGTAAGTGGACATGTTCCAATTGGTCTGATGTGCATCTTTCTGGCAGCCAGGGATAGCTTAGCAGATAATTTCTGTAGCAAATTGTTTCAGAATTAATCCCTGAATTTCATATTGGTAACAAGAAGCCTAGAGCTGAAAATTATTCCTTATTTCTTCCCCCAAAACCTTGATCAGATCTTCACACGTCCATCAATTCTGAAAGCTCTGTTGGATTCAGTGGGTCTGGACAGGTTTGCACTAGCTAAAGCTCAAGCCCAGAGATGCATTAGAGAGCTCTGTACAGGAGCTGGCTTTGCTGTTCTTTACTTAGAATCACATATGTAGCAACTTCCATTTCAGCAAAGCTCAGGAATTAGAAATCTCACTTCTTTAATAGCGTTCAGGAAATAGCTCTGGTTTCTGTGCAGGGACCCATGAGCGAGTGCGCGTCAGACGCTCCGACGGCAGCAGAAGGTTCTGGTTTACAGCAGCGTTTGTGCTGCTGGCCCTCCTGCCTCCAGTGTCTGAAATAGAACCACAGTACCAGCTATTATATTTCTAATCTTGCTGTAGAAGAAAAGGCATTTTCACGTTTTATGATCTGAGGCCCTGTACTGTGTGACTAGTCTGCTACATTTTGGGGTATCTGGCCTGTGCAAGTTTGAGCAGCACAGTATGCAAGTATGTGCTGCACGGTCATGTTTGATACCTGCAAAACTTTTTTTTGGCACTTGCCACTTGGGCTGAAATCTTTCTGATTAAAGATGTCAGAAAAAAAGCAGTATCTTAGAAATGCAGCTAGGTAATGATGACAAAATAAAGTGCTATCAGTTTGGATATATTTTTAACAGGATGTCAAAACACATTGTCATCAAAATCCCCAGAGACACCATTATGGTGTCAAAATGAAACGTTATCAACCTAAAACTACTACAAGAATAACAACGAGAAATCATCCTATTGTAACTTTG
The DNA here is from genome assembly GCF_022539315.1 of Serinus canaria. Lineage (NCBI taxonomy): Eukaryota > Metazoa > Chordata > Aves > Passeriformes > Fringillidae > Serinus > Serinus canaria. Next base: position 14,039,322 of record NC_066315.1, read on the forward strand.
TAATGTACTGCCAATATCATGCAAAATAAATTTGATGTGCTAAGTAGAATTACTTACTATGTATGTTTCATTTCTTCCTGTTTACTAAAAAGCATGTGGCAATTATGTTACCCGAGGAAATCTTATAACATTTGCATAGAATTTACTGAAGTAATGTAAAAGTTGAGATACAAATTAGTCATACTGATGAGACCTTGACCACAAAAACTGTTGTATTGCAGTCCTTGGTTTATCTCAGGCATGCCTATACACTTCTATATGCTTCAGAAACTAAGAAATTTAAGGCTTTTTATTTTTTTCCATAAAAGAGAATTACAAATGGTAGCATAATGTATTATGTAAAGAACACTTAAAATTATACAGAAGTAAATGAGATCTGTTTATTGTATGAACTTTCTACAGGGCTTTAAAAAAGGCTTTTGCCCATATGTGGTTATGTGAATGCAAACACAGAGAGGCTGAGCAACTTGATTTTGTTCTAATGAGTTTTTCTACCAAAAGATTAAAGTGTTCCACTGCTGTGCCAGTTGACCATCACCTCCTACCAGGCATTCCTAGTACCAGATTTCTTAGGATGATTCATTTCCCACCTACCTTGTGCACAATTTAGCCATCTAGATTGGATTCATCTTCTCTAATATAATGGTCTAAAACTATCCTGAGCTTGTCCCTCTACTCTTCTTTGTCAATGAAAAAAGTAATGAGCTCTTGAGAGTAATAATTGCATCCAAAGTCAAGTACTGTGATTGCTGTCTGGAATAACTTATTTCTCTGTATTTCCCGTAGAAAGGGTCAGGGTCAGTAGTTTGAACTACATTCTTGCCTTTTAAATTATTACAGTTGGTTGCAAAAAATTGCATCTTACCTTCTCCTGGTAACTAAATTAGCTTTACTATAACCTTTATCAGGCTTATTGTCTTGGCAAAATATTGAAGTCAGAAGTAAATGTTATATTTTGTCTGCAGTATGAGAGATACATGCTTTAGGGTTTCTGAAGTCTGCACTTGGGTTAAGACTAAACAGCCCAATGGCAGGAAATAGTAGAATTCAGGATTTCTAATCCAGCGTTTCAAAGGATAGCAAGACCCTCCTGCACAAGTCATTTGAAAAAGAATTCCTGAGGAAAAGGCACATTTAGTATTTCCAAGAGGAAAAATAAGTGAATTTGAAAATATCTCAAGTACTAAAAGTTGAGTACAACCTAACTCACTAAATAACCAACTGAATTTCTGAATAAAAGGTAATTGCTGTTTTTCCTGTCCTTATCTGGAATTATTTTTTTAATACAACTGTAATTTCACAGCAATTTATAGTTTTAAAGTCAATCAAGACAGTGTGGTGATAAGCCATGATTAAAACATCTATTTACTAAAGTCTTCATTTTTAAAGCACAGTGCTGAAAAGATTTATCCTTAAATCATTTGTTTTGCAAAGTATAATACTGAGATTTGTTTCTACTCTCCATATGCATATAATATTTAATTTAAAAATCTTAATTACTTTTTATGCTAATCAGTGTAAATCTTAGTGATAAACTTCATAAGAAGGCAACAGTCCAGTGAATTTAGGCATCAATTCAAGTAATCAATCTTAGCTTTGATTTTATTTTTTCCTGGTTGATTCATATTGTGTGCACAGGCACTGAATGATGAAATAATTAAGAGTAACTTCTGATTTAAAGTTTAATTTACAGATTGCAACTTATCTAGTTTGTAAAATAAAACAATGATCCCACAATTGTCTGTGTTTTATATAGAGTTTCCAATCTACTCTTATCAAAGGAAGTCTCCTCAACTTTCACCTAGATTTGGTATCTTTAGGCCAAGTCATTTTTGTTTGTTCATTTTTAATGGAAAATTTCTCATTCTGCAGTTTGAAATTAGCCTATAGTTAAAGTAAGACATAATGTAAAATCAATCAAAATATTATTTGAAGATTTATAAGGCAATAGCCCCTCTGTCAAAGTACAGAAATAATTATAGTATAATTATGTTAGTAGCTAGTAAGGACAGGGGAAGACGTGAACTTGATGTAATGTATTATCTTTTTTAATGTTCAGACATTTTAAAGAGGTGTCTTAGTCCATAGGTCAGTGTTTGTCTAGCAATGTATTGCTTAATACTGTAGTTTAATGAATACTTTAAAACAAGATGTCATATTTATTAAGGGCAAGTGTTCACAAGAGTCAAAAACACTCTATTCTGTTTTGTTAGTTGCAACACCCTGGTACCTATTTATGAAGTGTTTTCTCTAATTAAAGAGAAATAAACAACATAAAATATTTTTTGGGTTTCCAGTATAATTTATGTCAATGCATTAAGCAAGATCTAAATACTTTTAAAGTGAGATTGTGCACTGAAACAGAGCTAAATTTCACCATTTACACTATATTTTTAATGATGCATTATTTACATAAACCTTTTTTTTTTCCAAATCTCTTTTCTAATTTGGAAATTCTGAATATTCTGAATAATTTGAATATCACTCCTGGTTTGTCCTTCAAATGGTGCAATCAGGGGGGGGGTTTTTGTATTTTTCAATGTTGCTAGACCCAGCGTTGTTGGCTAGAGCTGGGCTCTGAAGCAGATTTTAGAGCCCGGTGTCAGCACAGAGCAGAAGCTGAGTGGGGTGAGATGTGCTGGAGGGGGCTGGGCTCTCCCTACATCACAACATTCACACTCACAGGTGGTGCTGGCCACGGACAGATGTTCCTTTCTGCAAATCCTGCCGTGCTTTAAGAAGTGGCTGCTCCCTAGCTGCTCCTGTTGCCCCTCTGCTGAAGGCTTCTGCCCCGTGTCTCATCCTGAGATCAGAGGGAGCTCTCCCTAAACAGCTTCTAGCAAAGCAGCTGGATTAGCTTAAATGGAAACAAGGCTGACATGGCCTAAAGCCTGCTAGGGATCTTCTGGATGATCCCTTCTGCTGGCACAGGAATGGCCGGCTAGGTCCAGGAGGGGATTTCTTCTCTGTGGTCTTTGTTAAATGTCTTTGTGTTGCTGTGCCAGGCAGCTCTCACATTGGCACAGAATAGCCTGTGATGTCTAATTGTGGGTGTTCATCAGACCTAACAGCACTGGAGCCATCACTGTCTGTTCCAATTAGGACAGGAAGATTCTTAGGTGAGAGCCCATTTCTCACCACCTGACTTTGAAGTTATTTTGTATTTCATTTGGAATCAAAACTGCAAATTTCTCCCTTACTTGATCAGTAATATTTTTTTAGTTTTCTTTTTTTCATAATTTATTAAATCTTCCCCTGTTTATTTCTGCTATTACTTTAACATTGTCATAAGAAATTCACAATGAGATGTCTTGTGTTTTCTTTTAGGTTTTGTGGCATTCTCTTTTTTCTTTTCTTATTTTTTTTTTTTTTCCTAACTTGGAAAGTGCAATACCCTATGAGAACAGCTGTAACAAGTTGTGTGTGGCTGAAAATTGGCTTGGCTTATATCTGCAAAATCTAACAGCTCTAAAGTAAGGCTTAGACTGTGTGATAACCCAGTAGCTGAGTGTCTGTTTTCAGATGTTTACAGCAAGGTCCTAAAATCTCTGCTTTTCCTTTTAGTAGAAGAATTCCACTGAAAAGTAAGACTGGATTTCAGTCTCCGGTGTGCAGGCTCTGACAGGCTAATAAGGAAGAGTGATGGTGGCAATAAAAAGGGTCTTGGGTGCATTCTTCGTATTTCACTGGTTGTAAAATGATGGCCCTGCTACAGTAGGGCCACAGAGGGACTCAAAGTGAAATCTAGTCTGGAAAGTTTGAAGAGACTGCTGTGGTGAAGTGACCTCCCTATCAGCCCCACCTCTCCATGTTGTTTATGGCCATCACATCAGAAGCAAGTGCTGAATTTCGAGCATTTGAGGTTACCTTTTTAATGTGAAGAAGAGAGGTGTATCTTTTTAATTTTTAATTATTTTGTCTGTTGAAATTATGTAAAATGCTCATCTAAACACAATGTCAAAATCTGGAAATTAATTTTATTCACTAAAGAAGAAAGTGAGTGCATTTGGAGACTTATGTACTTCATGGTATTGCAGTTGATGAACTTCCACTGTGAAGGTAAACTGGAATGACACTAAAATTCCAAATGAGCTGATTTCACATGCATACATATTGACATAAATCCTAAAGTTTGAATCCTGTTTTGATAGAATTACTATGCTGAAGTGTGTAGGTATGTGTAAAGGTAACATGTTATATCTTGCCTGTCACATTAAGCCAATCCCTGAATTTAGCTGCCTTTAAAACCTCCTGACTTTAAAGCATATATAATGCTCGGTGTTCATTTAGCAAATATAAAATGGCAAAAGAGGGTGAGTTTTATAAGTGGGTGAACAGTAGAAATAAGCCAAAATTGAAAGAGATCTGGGGGAAAAATTTCTGGTAGAATGTATACCCTTCAGCATGCAAGAAGCTGCCCTTGTTAGAAACTAGCTTTGCATGCATAATTAATTTGAGCTGCACATTTTGTTTCTTACATCTAGAAGAGAAATTTAATTCAGGTGTTTGGTGAACATATGGGGGATTTACTGTGAATTTATGACCTGTGGTTTGAGTGTAAAAACCCAAGATACTAGCTGATAAAACATAATGAAGCTTGTGCAGAGAAACTATTTTTATTTGCAGTTTTGTAATTCATACATTTTTTGGTTTTTAACACCTCTCCTCTACCTTTTTATGCCTTATTCCCTATAAATTCTTTGACAGTTAAGAAAAACAAAATCAGTGCGGAATAGGGCTTTTTATGCCTCTTTCCAGGTTACAGTCATGGTACATTTGTAGTCTAGCAAATTTGATCTCTTGCCCAGCTAATTTTTTTTTCTCGGATGACTGTAGCAATTCTGTAATCACGTAACAGGTCTTTTATATGGCACTGCCCATGGTTGCTCCTGTTTGTGTACCATGTCTCTATGTGTTAATATCCATGTGTTCATGAAAAATCTGATGTCTCAGAAAAGGACCATATGTAGGGCACAATGGAAGGAGAGGACCAGCCAAATCAGTTACACTAACTTAAGCCTGAGGAGTGGCATTTAGATGTCAAAAAATGAACCACAGAACAAAACAGGAAAAGACCAACCTGCTCTGGCAAGCTGTGGCAGGAAGGAGAGAGTACAGACTGTGCTGCTGCTTGGCCCTCATCGCCCTGTGCTCTGTGGGCACAGTCATCTGTGTCACTGATGATTAACAAATCTGCTTAAAGTGAGCAAGCCAGCAGCCTGTGCATTGGGACGTGTTGGTAACTTCAAGGCTGGTAAAGGGCACACTTTCATTTTATTTTATGTCCATGACTTTTTGAAATAACCTGACAGTTTCTGCTTATTCACCCTCAAGGGCCATCTGAAACAGACAAATCCATCTGCTTGGGGTTTAGCACTGTGACAAGAGGGTGCTCGAGTTCCAGTAAATGTAGCAGAAGTTTTTCTATTAGATTATCACCACTCTACTTTCTGTTGGGCTCTCATCCTGCTCAAGTGATGAAGAAAGGGGCCAATTTTGAAGGCATTCAGTTAGTCCTGTACTTTGATGAGGATGTGTGCCACCAGCCATGGTGTGGCCACATTGTCAATCCTCAGTGTGATGGAAATAAATTTATTTCCTGCTCCGTTCTGTGTGTAAACAGAGGTAGATGCAAATTCAGACCTTAATTTTTAATATGACACAGGTAATCTGTTCAAATGAAAAGGAATTTATATCATACAAATGGGTGATAGTTATTTGCCAGCTTGAAGCAAATAAGAACCCATCTGTGTTTTATTACTGCTATCCAGAGATCTAAGCAGCCGGTCAGGCCGGCGAGGCCCCGGCACCTCAACTGTGTGATAGGAGATTTCAAGGTGTAAAGAGCACTGTTTGTTTACTAACCTTTTGGTTATTCTAGTCAAGTTGCAACTGCCTGGTGGTGTTGTTAAGACCCTTTTCCATGCTTTTTCAGGCCAATAAATTTTTTCCCAAAGCTTCAGTCGTCCCTGTTCAGTGGCATGTTTGTATCTACTTTATCACACCTAAAATCTGACTGTTTTGAAAGGAATACAGCTCTGCACATCAGTGCATGACATCACACTGAGACATTGCTTAATGATCTGAGACCCTGATGGCCATTGCTGCAACTGCTTGTTCCTGGAAATATATGACAGCCCTGGCCTATCTGAGTCTTGCTTACCATTGCATTTTTAGTCTGTGCTGCTGGTGGTGTGTTATGAAGCAGCACTCAAAAAACAACTGATTGTGAAATGTGCCATCTGCAGATGGAAGGCAATGGGGTGCCAAGTAGAGCTGTGATACAAGAAAGCACAGATGCTTTGCAACCCAAGTAAACTTTGGCCCTAAAAGCCTTTCCTTGAATTTTATTTATTTTAAGAACATTTAACATTGAGAGCACTTTGATAGAAGGACATCACTGGTATCTGATGCTAGGAGGTGCTAATTGTCTTCAGTAAATTCACAGCCATCCTGTGAATTTGCCTATTATACCTATTAAGTAGACATAAGGGAAGGCTGTTTGGGCAAGCTGTGGTTACTGTAGAGACTTGTAATTCCAGTTTTGCTAAAAATTTTGAGGCTAGCATGGGTTAAATCTTCAATAAACTTTGGATGTATTTCAAGGTAAACTTCCTTCCTGCTAGTAGTCCTGAATTCTTTGAGGTGGATCTGCCTTCAGATTTTCAGTGCATTTAAATGAAGGACTCAAACAAAACATGGCACATTTAACTGAACTTTTGAGGACTTTCCCCATACACCCACAATGGGAATTTAAGCAGCAAGAACACCTGCAGCCTGCATCCTAGTAGTCTGTTGATATGACCCTATCTTTCTTGGGTCAATTCATCCAATAAGTCAAAATTTAGTTTGCTTTAGACCAGCTAAGGACCCTTCACATGTTTAGCTCTGCCCCAAGGGATAATGATGTGACTTACATAAAGATTTTTAAATAAAGCAGAACATCTTGGGATCTGAAAAGGAATAAAGTTAGGTTTGCACTGTTGACTCCAAAATTTTATTGGTGACAGTTTTCCCTAATGATTATGATTTTTACATTTCCTCCTTCTAGAAGTACTAATTGGGATTTGAATGAGATATCAAGTGGGTGTACCAAGTGTTCCTTGAGTGCAGAGGGATTGCAGTGGGAGACATAAAAACAGCAAAAAAAGCACTGATGATAAGAGTAACTGGATGAAAAAAGGCATGAAAAAAAAGAGGTGACAGCATGGCAGGCCAGGACAGAGATGTGCAAGCCCTCAGTGGTGAGAAGATTAAGGCAGCTGTAATTTAACCTGGAGAATCAAAATAAGGTTGAAATGAAAATGGAAACAAAAGGAGGTGAATCTAAGATATAGTCTTAGCCGTCAAATAATCTTTTAAGAAAGGTATCTTAGTGCCTCCTTAGCTTTCTGCCTTTTCCTCTTCTAAATAAAAAAATATTTAATTTTTTTATTATTATTAACCCACTGACTTGATCTCACTTTCTGTTTCTTAGAGACTTTTTGAGCTTAAAGAAATTTGAGGAGATACTGAAATGCCTTTTTCTAATTTTGCACTTTTTTCTTCTGTGAAATAGTTCTTTTTATAATTCACTTCTTTTGCAGTTTTCTAAATCTGAGTCATGTCCCTTGCTTTTCAGATAAAATAGAAATATTGTTAAAAGATTTATCTTCTCTGCCATTATCAAACCTTTAATAATTTTGAATAACTTTTCTTAAATCAGCATGACTTCTTCTTTCTTTTCATTTTTTGTAAGGGTTTTTTTGGCATTAAAATAAGTCCTTAGGTCTGGAGACAAGTTGATCATAAATCCCAGGATCCTCCTTGTCCTTTGTTACTCCCCTCTGCAGTGTCTGCAGGGTGACAAGTTAATGCATTTGCTGTTTGGGAAAAGACACATTTTGGCTTCATTGCATGGACACCATGCATTTATTTTCTTGCTATTCCTCTGATAAGGTAATTGTTTTAATGAATAACTATCACAAAATGTGCAGAAGCCCTCAGGTCTGTAATAACCCTTCCAGTAGCCCATTTTGGGGCTGGTACAGTGTACCCTGCATAGTGCACAAGGTTTAGTGCAGTACTTTGGAGTTCACCTTCTGTTTGCCATTGGATAAACTGCTTCAGTGTCACTTCTGCACTGTGATCCCTAAAATCTGGAACAACCTTGATTACAGAACCCTGATTGTTTACTCACCGTCTTGAGTACTACAAGGTGTCTATGGATGGCACAGAATTTTTGCACAGAAATTCAATTACTTTTCTCTTTCAAACATATGCCTGAAATTTCAATATTTACTATATTTTTGCATTTTTAAGTGCAATTTATCATGTAGGAAACACCTGTCTGTGTAGAAAGCAGTGGACTACTTGTTTGTTGGATTAACAATAACAGTTTTAAAAATCAACAGACCATTTAAAAGTGTCTTGTCTTATATTGGATTGTGATGAATCCCTTTAAAATGTGAAGTGTATAGCAATGCATGGGAAAAAAACAAGTGGTTGTATAGTAAAGCTGGGCAGAATTTGACAATAAGGAATAAATTTACATAAAATAAAACTGTAAATGGAGATAAGCTGTTCCACAAAATGAAGTTGAATTAAAGAAATAAAATTAGCAACACACCTACAATGAAGTGGAAATCTTGAAAATACCAGTGTTTCATTTCCACCTGTTCTAAATTAAGCTTTCTTTTAATTGTACTTTTCAAAATGGCAATTAGCACATAGACACTGACTTACCCTACAAATAAAGCATTTCCTAAAGCTCCCATTTGGGTTTTTAAAAAGCATGAAAGAAAACACTTCTCTAAATTCCTTCCTTTTCTTTGCCTTTGGTTTCAAATAAATTTTAAAAATAAATCAACCCAAACCTCTTCAAAAATTAGCCTTTGCCAGAACCATATTAATTTTTCTGTCTAGCCAACCAAGCACTGATAAACTCCATTTATTGGCACTGAAAAGAGTGGGAGGTAATGTCTCAAACATCTATAACCTCCAATCCCCTGCACCTACCAGTCCCAAAAGACATGGAAAAGAGTCACAAATGGGCTCAAGAATTGTCTCTTTTCATACGAAAGAAGACACAGGATATAAATTCACTGTGTTTTATTGTACCCTGTGTCTAAGAAAGGAAATCTATGGAATTGCTTTCCATTGTCTCTCTGCAGATTTCTCTTTTGAAACAAAGTAATAGATGTTCATTCCTCATCAGCTCTTTTGAAATAAACAACGAAATGCAGGGCACAAGAAGCCCACAAGAACAAATTAAAATGTTTCTGGTTAGTCTTGATATAGCATATTTGTTTGTCAGGCTTTCTGTGTTCTCACATTACCATGTTTGAAAGAGGGGGGTTGTAGGGTCAGGTGGGAGCTGCACAGCTGGAAAAATGTCAACAAGATTAATAAATACCCACTTTTCCCCTTCTCTTTGAAATAAGCCATTCCTGTGCATATTTCATTACATGCACATGGTTTTGTGTACACCTGTGCCGTGGAGCGTGGATTACTGGGATTGTGGAAAAATTGATGGTTTTGGAGGAATTGAAGGTTCTGGGTGTGCTGGTTTGTGTCAGTACCTCTGGGACTGAGCTCTCCCCAGCCACCAGGGTCTGTGGGGCCAAGGGAAGCCAGCTCTCACCTGCTGCCCAGATCCATTCCTGCCTATGGCCCTGTCAAATGGATGGCTTTATACTGGCCCCCAAGCCTTTTAATGCTTTCAGACTGATCAATTTAAAAGACCTGTTAAAAACAGAACTAAGGGATGACAGGCTCTTATTGATTGGGGAAAATAACCAAATTTTATATAGGTAGAGCCTCCAGACATTGTAATTAATTTGATGTGAATAAAGATCGGATAGTACTACAGTTTATTGATCGGGGAAAAGTATCTTTCTTGTTTATTCAGTAGCAGAGATCATTAGGACTTTTAATTTCCCTTTATGTTAAGTCTGACACTACTATATCTATTCTTCTTCATTCTCTAGGAGTGACATATACTGAAAAGGTGCCAACAGCTTATGATAATTTTTAGAAATATTATTTGTCTTGTCCTTGCAACATCTGAAATTTCTTTATTAGACAAACAGCATTAATAATCTTAAAAAAAAAAACTAAAGGTCTTCGGACTAAATGCTTGTAAATTATTTTCATGTCTGCAGTCCTGCACTGCAGCAGCAGTCCCAGTCCCAGTCCCAGGTGGCAGTTCCCAAGTATATTGATCATTTCCATCCTTCCCCTTTCAGCAACAGATCAACCCCCAACAACCACGACCGGATACAGCGCCTGCGACAGGAGTTCCAGCAGGCAAAGCAGGACGAGGACGTGGAGGACAGGAGACGCACTTACAGCTTCGAGCAGCCCTGGGTGAGTGCGCAGGGCCTGCCACAGCTGGGACGCTTGGCTGACTCCTGCTCTTCCTGGCGGGGTTGGGAGCAGACCAGAAGGAGGCAGGGTGCTCTGCCTCCGTACTTCTGCCCTTGCTGTGATCCCCATTTTTGGTTCATTGATGTTTACTTCAGTTCTAAACTTCTTCAGCCATCTGTCATGGGTGCAGACAGCAGTATTTGCTCCGTGGTTAGACCCTTGACTCTGGGAGTTACTGCTTGGATTAGTATCAAAGGCAGTACCTATTGATCTGAAGTTTTCAAGGAAAACGAGAAAAAAATACATACTAGTAATAAATAATGGAAGATGTAACCTTGTAAATGATATTTTCTCTGAAGTAATATCACTGTGTTTAGTTATTTTCATAAAGGCAGAACTATGTCTTTTCACAGTAAAAGAGAGATGAGCTTCCTTTACAATAGTACCTCTCTGACACTTAAATTAGCTGATACAGTTCTGTACTGAGATATATGTCCTAATTGATCTTTTAAATCCTGTTCAAACTGATCCAGTAATGTGATACAATTATTTAAATACACATGCTTATCTTGATTAACATAATGGAATGAATTAGTGCTGCTTTTTAATCAATTACATATCCTGAATTAGGATCCTTTAAATGTGAGGCAAAAACTGTAATTTTATTGAAAATTCCATGATAAAGACAGTGAACAATTTGTTTGTGTTCCCAAAAAAGTGGGAACTGTGTGGTGACAACAGCATAATCTCTCAGCTTCCTCTGAAGCAGGTTAGGGTGGTGAGTTTGAGTTATTGCTGCTCAGCAGTGCCATATACATAAGGCCGAGGTGGAGAAAAGCCAGAGAGCCACCACGTCTGTGTCTGAAGTCACTGAGAACAACAATATCACGATATAGGCTTCTCTTTTCTTGTATTAGAAAACATCTAACTTCCTCTGAAATGGAATAAATAATATAAACTCCTTTTTATGTGCAGATGCTTTCAGTTTGAGGTGGGGAAGACAATATGCTAGCTCATCACAGGGATAGTTTAGCCATCTGGGGTAGACTGGGGCTGGGTGTAGTTGATACCTTCTGTTACCCATATCAGCTACTGTTTGGTTTCCAAATGAGAGATTTCAGCAACATTCTTGGGAAAACTGTGTATGAGAAAAGCTTGCACTCTTGAAGACTTGGGAACTTAACTACTGAAGGTCGTGGGCCAAATTGTTGTATATCTAAATGCCATAGCAACTTTAGACAGTCAACTTGGCTTTTATTATACTTTCTTGTAATGAACAAGAAGGGAGTTATTTGGATGACAGACTGATTACCTTAGGAATGGAATAATTTCCTAAATTCTGGGTCAGAACATTGACCTTTCTATTTTCTCTTATTCAAACAAATGTTATCTCTCTGTTTACTCCCCTTCTGCAGATCATGCAAATGAGCTCAAAGTGACTAATTCAGCTTAATGTATTAATATTAGTTCTGAAGCTTATTGTTGCTTTTGTAGGAGCTGCTCTGTTGTTAAATACAAAGGTGACCAAATGTTTTATTTTAGATAAGTACTTTAAAAAAAAGTTGCCCAGAGTCTATTTGACTTATAATTTTATTTTTCCATCGTCTACTCCAGCCTTTCAAGATCACAATGCTTGGAAAGGATAAAGCAATGATCTCATTCATTTCAGCACTTCACAGCCATTTCAGTTTTAAAGAGCCATAACCCTCTTTTTTAAGGAGTGTGTTGTACTACTTTAACATGTTGGTCTAAAATGATGGACTTTCTTCAGACAACCTCTCAAAACAGATCCAGATGTGTTATTAAATAACGATGACACCAAAAAAATGCAGAATTGGTTTATAATGCACGTGTAGGAAAATACTTAGATACATTCATCAGGGTCTTTTCAGTCTTCTCCATCTGTGAGCTGCTGGTTCCAAACCACAGCAGTGCAAAGTGCAACTGTACGTGGGCCATTGTTGAAAAGAGTGTTTTCACCTGAGGGAGATGGGTTGTGCAGCCTACATAAACAAAAGGCTTTGCATACAGAGAAGCCTCTGAGCCACAAGATGACAGCAGCCAACTCTGACCTGGTTTGGATAGAAAGAGAGGAAAAACCCATCCTTGGAGAAGTGTGTGCTATGAGGTGATAAGTAGTTTGCATTTCTCATTACCAAGCTGATGGGATGGTTGAGGATAGGGAATGAAGTGCTGACGTGATGGGGGACTGTTGGTTACTTTAAGGAAGTTTAAATGAACATGGAGTTTGCAGTGGAAGTAATGGATGCTGATGGAAATCTGGCAGCTCTGAGGATATTCAGAGGAGCTCAATGCCTCAGAAACCCACTAATATATTATAATAATGGTCCTGTAAACCTCACCAACTCCAATTCCTCCCAGATTATTAATGGACACAGGAGTCCATTTACCTGTGGCAGATACCTTCAATCTCCTCGCTGGGTGGGAGGCAGATCTCATTCCATGGAGCACAAGTGGTTCTGAGTGGTACCTGTGGGTGCCTGGCCCATCCCTTCCTGCTGAGGCCCATCAGGTGAAGGTCATTTCTCTTTACTTGAGCAATGCAACAGCACTGGACATTTTGCCCTTCTGTGTTTGTCCTGCCAGTAAACAAAGTACTTGACTGCCTGCGAGTGTTCAGCAGCATCAGGCAGCTGAACAGACACAAAAAGTGATAGTGCTGGAATGAGATGACACTGTCTATTAAGCAGCATAACATTTCTGCTCAAGGCCATTTGAATGACACACTGTTAGGGTTTAAATAACTGCCTAAATGTTGCAACATCGAGCCAGGTCTAAAATTCACTGGTTCTGTAAGCTGAGTCAAAGCTTTATGGAAGAGATTTTTGCATTTGTTTATTTTAGGATGACTTTCTCAGGCTTCATAGCTTTTCTGTTTTTTCTTTTATGTGGTGCTTTTTATGTGTTTGTATTTCAAAAAGTGAGGTGCAAGAGGCTTTCAAGGGCAATACTACAGGCCTGATGTTGCATGGAAAAAAAAAGATAAAAATAACATAAAATTTAATTAATCCATTTTAATCCTGCTGGTGTTAATTCCAGTCAAAGTGCAGAAAAGTGTATCTGGACATGCAGAATTGCATGGAATTACAGTGTGTCTGCTAATATTTAAGGCCCTTGATGTTGCTATGACACTTTTATACCAATGAGGATTCTTTTGGGGCTGATTTTTCTGTTTTGTACCAAAGCTGAGCCTCTGTTTTCTGTGCTTTTCTGGATTGTGTTAGGTCTGCTGAGGCTTACCTTGTACCAGTTCCAGACTTTAGGGGACTTGGATGTAATTTGTTCCACATCTTGTATTTTTGCCTAGTCATATCTTGATTAACAGACACACCCACCCCTTCAATAACAAAACCACAGCTCTGTAGCCCTAAATGCCATGGGAGTGAACAATCCAATTTAAAAAAAGAGCATTTTAAATCCATGGAAAACACTACAGCTGCTTGCCAGTCCTGCTTGTGGAAGCACACCAGTGATCCAAAAAAGCCCACAAAGATGCTTGAGGGACAAAAGTTGGTGCTTTATTTCATCATATTCAATACAATAATTGGTGCTGAAAACGGGAGGTGGCAGATTCCATTCACAAATACATTCATCTCCAGTCATGCTGGATGTATTTGAATGACAGGAAAAATCTGGTGTGGAGAGAGCAGCTGAGCAAAATGTACTTTAAATATTTAGGAGTCAAATAAAAATATGCTTGATTTTCTAAAGATAACAGCTAACTGGGTCATAATATATACACTACCTGACTTGGCTGAGTATAGCTTTAATTACACGCACAAATTTGTGAAAAGTAAATAATTACATGATTTTCATAGAGAAAAGACTCCAGGAGTCCTAATAATATATCTATACATGGCTTGATAGCTAAAGGCTCTGAAGGGCTGGGTTTTTTCTGCTTGGGTATTTTCTGCTGTTTGTTGGTGTGGAGGTCTTGTCTCTATAGGAAAAAAAAATCTTTTAATTCTGCTTAATATACTTATTTCTTATCCCTGTAGTCAAGTCCTTGACCTGCTCAAAGCCATACTAAATTTTAAATAGCCTAAAATTCTTTAGGAAACATTTTTATTGCTATAACCTTGACCACAGCATATGAATATTACCTGAAAAAATTAATAAAAGACTTCATTCAATACAAACATTGTAAAGTTTATATCAGTCTGTAAATTATGTAAAATTACTCAACATATTAATGAGAAAGAGAAGTATTGTAATAATTCTATTATTAATCCATTTCAAGAATCTATTTTAGGATATTTTATGCAAGATATTAGGCAATATCTAACAGAGTATTGCAGTAGACAAAAACCTTAGAAGCTAAATTGCAGTTTCTCCTATCTCACAATCTCTTTCAGAGAGGAAACCAAAATTATTATTATAATAGCTTTTAGAAAAGTGTATCCACAGGTAATTTCTCTTTACCTGTGTAGTTAATATCCATTTTATATATCAAATCTGCAAAGGATTTAATAAAATACTAGCAATTTTTGCTAAGGTTTAGGCTCTAACTTTACCTTTTTTTTATTTTTAACTTTTTTTTTTTACTCCCTAGCTTTAATCTACTGATATATTTGAAATTAAAAATTAAGATATAAGATTTTAAAATGAAATTAAGTCATTTTACTTAGTAAAAAACCATATTTATAGCTCACAGTGAGCATAAATACCTCAAGCAGAATTTCAGGGCTTAGTGGTTTGTTTCTGCCATACTGAAGATTTTCCTTCTGCTGCTCCTAATACAGAACAGAAATCATTGTTCCATTCTGCTCAGCTTCCTACATATACACCATAGAAAGGTACAGAAAGGGATGGGATTTTCTTACATGTTGCTTGAGTTAATGCATGCACCTGTTGGCAATTTTTAAAAGACATGCTGCTATATGTTCTGTTCACCATAGCAACATAAACACAAAGATGGAAACAAAAATAGTTTTCAAGGACATCTCCCTGAGACACTGAATGTTTTTTATCATTCTGAATTTTGATATACACAGTTGCTGGATTGTCTGTCATCTGTGTCAAGTACATTTACACATAAAGCAGGCAAGGTCATTTAATCTTATCTATTTCTAATTAGTGCTGCACCATGAGAACCACAGACTTTTGGGGGGCCTTGTGCCTGCCAAGTTCCCAGGTGAACTTTAAACTTCTTGGTTAAACACAAAGATTAATCTGGAAAAAAACAAATTAGCACATTTATTTTAATAAAGTAGTTGGGTTTCTTAATAACTGGGAAAGTACTAAGGGAATTGCTCCTTTAGTAATCTCCTTGTTAACTATTTCTTTATCAACCCAAAGAGTTCTGTGAGTCTGAGTAAGCACTTCTCCCAGCTTGTCCCTGTGGCTCTAGGCTGTCAGATAGGTATGTCACTGTCATTGGTAGATCTCCTGTCACCTGAACTGGTTGGGTCTCCTGGAAAAGCCAGTGCCCTGGATGACTCCATGATCTCCTCTCTGTAATTCAGTGGCAGCTTTGATCTGTGCCATTCCAGAGGGATCCCTGCTGCCACCACACAGAACTACCCGGTGTGGGTACAAATGCCACAGTGCAGGGACAGAAGCTGTGGAAGCAGCCCCTGGGATAGGTAGGAAAAGAGAGGAGATACCTTTGTCCCTAAAATATCTTGTCCTGGACTGCTGATAATGGTCACTGCAACTTGAGGCATGAGGGTTACATGTTCTGTTACAGAGCTACTCTCTGTAACCTGAAAAATGTTGTTTGCATAAAGTGAGAAGGTAGAAACTTTAAACTTTGCAGCCCTGGTTTTAAGTTAATGCATCTTTGGGAAGAGAGCTGTGTAATTTCATCTACCTTAAAGCACAGTTTTATATGCTGAATATTGTTTAACAATGCTGAATGCACTATCATTGCCACTTAAATCTATTGTGGAAGACATGAACATACATTTATTTGTATAACTCAGCCTTGATTGTTATTGTGGCCTTGACCACATCCTAATTTAAAAGGTCAGTGCTTGTCATACATCTCATTGCAAGCAAGGCCAGAGTTCTTATCAATCTGTTCTGTGAGGACTGAGCTGTTGCCAGCTCTGTTGGATGGTTTCAGGTTGTTATAATTGTACTTAGCCTTGTGCAGATATCAGTGTTAAAATTACTGTGTTATGTGTGTTCCTTGTACAGGTTTTTTTGCTCTGTTGTAAGATCAGAAAACAGTGCAACATTCTTTTTCTTAATTTTCTCCATTTTATGCTAACATAAATGGACTGGGTATTTCTATAGATGTGTGTTTAGGAATGGATTTTATTAAAATATATGTGTATAAAGGTATACTATGAAAACTGAGACAAAATTACCAATTCGTTTTTGAAGAGCAAAGTTATTTATTATATAAATATTTTTTTGTTTAGTTACTTTAATCAACAGCACATTGAAAAGTTATATCACTGTATGGAGATTTGCATTTTACTTAGTGAGTGAAGGGTCCAAAATAGAATATATTAAGTCTTTATATCATCATAACCATACATCAAGGGCATTCACAATGGTATCACTGAGGTTTTGAATGAAAAGTTTTGCAAGAACTGCCTTTTCATTAATAAGATGGTTGAATGTACCTGTCTATGTGTATATATGTTATGACATGGAATTTATGATTCCATACAAAGGGAGGATTTTTGTGTCTCATTGACATATTTTTGGATACTTGAAATGAGATAATAGTTTCAATTATATGAACAGCTTATTGTAGATGTGAACAACATTCAGACTAGATATATGTCCTTTCCAGATTAGCTAAGTATTGCAAATCCTCTTAGTTTAACAGGGCATACCTTCAGTAAATCAGATAATGGATTTGAGATGTTTGCCTTTAGACCCATCAAATTATAAATATCGTCCATTAGATGAAATTCTTCCTGAACTGCAAAGAATCCAGACCTGACTCCTCAGATCCTGTCATTCTGGCCATGCACTACAGCAGGCAGACAGGAGTGACAGCTCCTGCCTCTATGGAACCATTGGCTCCTCTGTGCATTAAAAAGAAATATCTCTGAAGTTGCATTTTGATCTTAGTCCATTCATACTCCATTAGGACTTCCAGAGCCTCTGTCACTTTACTGCAGGCTTTTGTGGTAACTTCATCTCTCCACATGTGTGTGTGTGTGTGTGTGTGTGTGTGTGTGTGTGTGTGTGTGGAGAGATGATGTATTTTATTGTCCTGTATATACCTAAACTGAGCAGCAGCTCAATCCTATCTCCACCTTTTTGGTGATTTAACCATTCTCTGTACTGTCAAGTTCTTTAATCCATTATATTTACAGCCAACTGAAAAAAGTGAAACTGTTTTCAAATAAAGAGAAGCAATTCTGATTTCATGTCTTATCTGTGATAACTACTTTCTCACATATGACATAATGTAGCTGCAAGCTTTCCAATGTTGTTGAAGTGAAACCCATGAAATGAGGAGATTGGCTGTAAAATCTTAGTTTAAATGTTTTTATTCTTTATGGGGAAGTTGATAGGGGAACTTTTGACTTTCCCTCTGGTTTGCTGTAAGCTGCTTATAACCACACAGGAGAGAATTCACAAATAAAACCTATGATTTTCAGGTAATCACTCCCTTCCATAAGCTGAGCCCTTCAATAAAATACCAAATGTCAGAAGACTCTCAATAAAGTCAAGAAAGTTAGAAATGTTGACATATGCAATAACTGAAATGCTGCCCTGTATGTGTAGCCCTTATTTAATATAGTGGGAAATCTCTGTGGGGGTTGTTGGTTTGGACATACATATGTACAGCTTATTCATCTCAAAAAAATTTCCCACAAGGCTGACACATGATTCTGTTTTCTCAATTTGTTGCTTCATCTCACCATTCCGAAAGCATTTTTTCATTAGAAACACTATTTTACTGTGGTTCTTACAGAGTAAAAAATAACCTATTCTGAAATAGACCTTACTGTTACATTCAGGATTCTCTTAAATGAGTTCTCTGTTATTCCTAGTCTGTGTTTTCACATTCTGATTCTTTCACCCAGTTATCTTCTTGTAATGGGAAAATTGTATGTGTTAAATTCTGAGCTGAGACTGATGCTCTGTCTGAAGTGCCTTCTCATTGACAACAAATTTCTAAAAGTTGTACACCTGTTTAAAACTTGTTGTTTTTGGCTACCTGCAGGTGCATGACTATAGTCAGACACTTGTCACAAATGACAACTCTAGTTTCTAAAACTTGTCTTCTATGTGCAAAGCTTTTGGAAATCTTTTTTCTCTTGCATATATTTGTGAGCCATCTCTTTCTGCTGCAGAAACTATAATGGAAAAAAACCAAGAGATGCTTGTTTTGAGGAAAAGCAGAGATAAAAAGGCAAAACATGCTTTTAAAAGTAAGTCTGAGACAAGCTGTTTCAGTCCCAGACTCAGACAAGTGGTTATGCTCCCTAACCTCCCCATATTTAAACTTACACTTTCTGAATAGTACTGGTAATTTTAAGGAGAAAAAAACTAATGCTTTGTTTCTTTGTAGGCAAAACCTCATTAGTAAAACAACAAGAAAAGCTCATAGCATTCTTTGATTTTTCTGACACTTTATTTTGCAAAATGAAATCACAAAATCTGAAGAAAGTGATAGGTATCTCTACAAAAGTAAACTTTTCCCTGTTCCAAAGTTTGAATCCAGCCATTCTGACAGATCTTGACCTGTAATACTCTCTATTCTCAGGAAGACCATCCATTTTTACTTGCTTTTAGTATTGGCTTCAACGTTTCAAATTGTCACCTCATCAAGGTCCTACGCAGAGATACAGGAGTCCTCATTGTCCACAAGAGATTTGCTGAATTTATCTATTTGATCATATTGAACCAGAAAATGTTTTCCCAGTCTTTGGCCCAACTGAAAAATAGGATGGTTCCACTAAGGCAGAGCATCACTTGAGTGTTTTGGTGAGGTTCAAAGGAGCTGCTGTGCTCCTTCTCCCCTCAAATCCTTAGGGGGGTGTAGAACTTAGCATTACCATGGCTAGGCCAACTCAGAGTCTTAAAATCTGTTCCGCTGACTTAATTTAAATTACAGTATTGCCATAAAAGCATAACACATTCTGGATGATTCTTTGCTCATACATCTCAGAAATAGTAGGTCAGAAACAGAATTTTTAGCACGAGCCACTGTTACGGGTCAGAATTTACCCTAATTATTGTGCAAGAGCTGCTTGAACTACATGTTAAAACAAGTATCGCTGTATTTGTACAATAGCAACTTAAATGTTAGCTCTTTTGTGGGTGTTTTTCTGCTTTGTTTAAGACACTTTCATTTTTGTTTTGTAGCCAAACACCAAGACATACTCACAGAGTGGCAGGCACTCTGTGTCAGTAGAGGTCCAAATGCAGCGGCAGCGGCAGGAGGAACGAGAGAGTTTCCAGCAAGCCCAGCGCCAGTACAGCTCCTTGCCCAGGTATGGGAACTTCCAAAGCTGTTTGTGCCTAGGAGCCTGCAGCTAATTTCATTTGTGGGGGAAAATGTCAGACTTTGTGCAGACACCTTTGTTCAGCATTGATATCAGGTGGAATGTATTCACTGTGGAAGAGGCACAGAATTTCTTAAGTGAGAGCATGTGGTAGCTGAGAATTGCTTCAGAGAATTTCTTCAGAGCTGATTTCAGGGGAATTTGATGACATTCAGCACCCAATAGAATTGAAATATTAAAACAAACCTATTCTTTGTGGGACACCATCCAGTTTAATTTTCTGCAATTACAAAAGTCTCCTGAGCATGACATGAGGTGTCCCATTTTGATATGTCAGATGATTTTCTTTTCTCTTGCCTAATTCCTTACTGGGTAGAAATTCTATCTTTGAGATGTTACTATGGAAAAACATTAAAAGAGAAAAAAATTTCAAGACCTCCAGCAAAAAAATATGGAACTGAGAAAATGATCCAAGAAACCAAAGGTCTTCAAGTTTGCATATATAAATTTTTAATAGATATAGAATGCTGAAAATTAATCCATTTTTTTGTGTAAACAAGCCTATGTTTTTTTTAAATAGTAGGTGCCTTAAAGGATTAGTAGTTTGGGCAAAATGGCTTTTACTTGATGTTTAGTTTTAAGAATTAATAGAAGTTTAGCCAGCTTGTATTACAAATTAACTATCATAGTTAAGCATTATGCAAATAGTCTTTGCATTTTGAAATATCAGCAATGGTTGAATGGAGAATAATTTACACCAGAGCTTGGTGTCAAATTGCTTTTCAATAAGGCTGTGTTATTTTTCATGACTTGTGTGGAAATGGTGTGGAAAAAAAATTTGTTGTGACAAGATTTGTTTTACCAGGTATATTATAACTATTTTTTTTGGAAACAAATAAAAGCTTTAGAGCAAAGTTATCTGGCCATCAACTCGTATCATAGCAGTATCTTTGAAAACAAAACAGTTTCAGATTTTCAAATGCTTTAACACCTTTCAGTGTAAAATTTTTCTGTTAAGTTTGGAAGATGGGAAAGAGAAAGGTAGTTCCTGTGTTTTCTGAGATCATTAGTTTTTCATCTTGAAAATCTTTATATCCCCTCTTCTTTTTATCTCTGCTTTCCTTTGGAAGTGACCACACCTATTAATGACATATTGTTTTTCCTGAGAAATTCTCTTTCAGTTCTGCTAGCCCCACTCAACCATGTTAATTTATAGTTTTAAAACTATGATTCTTGAAACTTGCTTCCCCTGTTCACAATGGCTGGTAGCATTTAAAAGTTGGAATCAGTTGCAGTGCTGTTCAGTGGCAGAAATTAAAAACTCTAAGGTGAAAATTAATCTACAAGAAAATTAATCAACAAGAAATATGAAAAATAGATCATAGAACAGCTCACAGAAATGCTTGTTTTGGGAAGAGTTACTGAGAACTTTACTCAAGGTGGTTTTCAACTTGAAAAATGGCAAGCAATCTAGCAATGCACGTTACTGTGTAATTAATGATAATTTAATGGATTAGTTTGAGCTCTCTGGGTGTTTCAGCTGTGCTGAGAGCAGAGGGAACTGCAGGGGTAATGTTCAGCACTGCAAATACCACAATACTCCTGTAACAACCTGGGGCATCGAGTTCTCCAGCTTTACAAACTGTTCCTAACACTGTGACTGATCTTTAAAGAAATCCTACTGTTACTCTGAAAACTAATGTTGCAACCATGACTTTGTAATGATTGAAGTTTGTACCCTGGCTTCATTCCTGAGCTTTGTTGCCTTTCATCCTGTGAATTCTCTAAGAGCCTCCTATTTTTTCCCCTTTGCACATTCAAGTCTTTAGTACTGAAGGCAAATAAACTCTTGAGTCAATTTTAAAGGAACTTCCCAGAAAGACAGGGAAACTGTGCCAGCTAATTTTGAACAAGTACCAGAAAACAGTCAGTAAATTAAATTGATTCAACTAGTCATCTTGTCCCATGTGAAACTGTAAGAGAAAGGTTTGACTCCATGTTAATTTTGTATTACTTAAAATTTATCTTGCTCTAGATCAGGAACCTGTCAGTTTCATAGCCTACAGAGGTTCGTTCAATTTGCTCTTGTTCCAGGGAGTGATAAAACATGACTCAGAAGCATTGTTGCTTTGGCAAAGTTGGATATGAGATTACCAATAACAGCTATAAAAATTTTGTAAGAATTTACATTATGTTGTAACTTTTTCTGCAATAATTCACATTTATCTTGCATAATATTTTTTGTCCAGAGGCCTCAGAATCAGTTATGAAATAAGGTAGATATGGTAATTTTCAAATTATACATGTAGAGGGAAATTTGCAAAAACATTAGGTGACTTTTTACTTTTAGTAGTGGTACGAAAATTTTTCCAGTTCTCCTGTCTCTCCCCTGCATATCCATTGGATGAGGCCACACTGTCATACGTGATGACATGAAAAACCAAGCCATATACAAACAACTAAATTATTTTCTTATTGATTTATGTCGCAATATATTTTATTTTATTGCTTGATTCTCATACTCTAATTTTAATCTCAAAGTGGGTATCTCTTTTGCTGCAGCACAAAATTGTTTCACTTTATCACCACCAATCTTATTTTAAATTCATACAAGCATCTAGCAGTTTGATAGTAAATTAAAGTTATTTCAAAACCATAATCTGTCTTCAAAATAATGTGGTGATTTATTGTGAAAAGAGATAAGAATTTGTAATTCCTATGTGTATTTGGCCTATTTATCTACTCCCTGGAGCCAAAAAATGAGCAAAAATTTTATCTCTGCCTCTTCTTTTATGAAAGCTATAGCAGACTGGGAAACACTCCTTATAGCACAAAATTCCTTAGTTCTGGACATGGCAGGAAGAAACTGGGCTTTATCTTCTGACTTGTGCAGTGTTAGGGGAAGTGTTTTGAGGACCTGCCTGTTGCATATTTAATCAAGTGTCAGTCTAGATTCAAATCTTTCATGAGTGACTTTACAATTGCTGGCTGCATTCTTAGGAAGCACAGAAACACCTATAGTCTTTCTTAGTCTGCAACTGAATGCAACACTTTCAATGAGAACATGAGGGTAATTGTAGCTGGATGGGTTTTCATGGCATATTCCTCCTGCAGACACCTAGAAATATCATTCAGCTTCTAGGGATTGTTCTCTCAACACAAGAGACAAGAAAACATTTTGGGGCAGAAGAGAACTGTGACTCTAGAAAGTGACTTCTAGAGAACGCCATCTCTGGGCAAAAGCTGATGGCATGGCAGAAGCTCTTTTCTTTCCAGTGATTGTTGTCAATAACAGTCAAAGATGAACCAGGACATTTGTCTTAAAAACCTTTTTCATTTTTCTTTTCAGGCAAAGCAGGAAAAATGCCAGTTCTGTATCTCAAGACTCCTGGGAGCAGAGTTATTCCCCTGGAGAAGGATTCCAGACTGCAAAGGAAAATCCCAGATATTCCAGCTACCAGGGATCAAGGAATGGCTATATGGGGGGACATGGCTTTAATGCCAGGGTGATGCTAGAAACACAAGAACTGCTTCGTCAAGAGCAGAGGCGGAAAGAACAACAACTGAAAAAAAAAACTTCTTCTGAAGGGCCTAGCAACTATGACTCATATAAGAAAATTCAGGACCCTAACTATGCCCCTCCTAAAGGTCCTTTCAGACAAGATGTACCGCCTTCACCATCTCAGGTAGCGAGGCTGAACAGATTGCAAACACCAGAAAAGGGAAGACCGTTTTATTCTTGAGGTGAAGAGAAGGAGGATCAACTTACCATGCAATAAGGAACATTTTCATATAAAGACTTCTATTTTGAAAACTTTTTACGCTGATGGTACTAAGGAATATATCCATTTTCTATTTCAGTGCCTTTGAAAATCTGGGCAAAGCATTGGTGGGCCTTATGTCTTTGCCGTTCTGTCCCAAGTGTTGAATCCGTGGAAGGGCATTCCGCCATCTGACAATCATAGTGGAAGTGAGCAGTGCTGTCCCTGCCTTCCCAGTTCTGTAGCCCAGTCCTGTAGCTGTCAATGGCTTTTTGCTAGGATTTGTTGTAATGTGTTTTACTTTGCAGTGACTTATTACACCGACATGCAGCTTTGTGGCATAAAATTAATGAATTTGAGGTTGAAGGAAGCATTGACATGTCCTGTATTATTTCTCTTGGGTCAGAAGGAGGTGTACATATCACTTTTGAGTGAATAAGGCTGAGCTCTACTCTGAATTGCAGTTGGAGTTCTGATATGTTTTATGGTGGAGTCATTACCAGTCTTTGTTGATCAATATTTAAGTGTCTATATGATGAAAAACTATCCCTCTTCTATTATGCACATATGCACTCTTTTTTTTCTCTCTCTCCCCACTCTGAGCTTATTAAAAAAGCCTTTATCCTGACTCATGAGGAAAACAATATTAAGCTTTCAGTTATCCTGAGAATCCTGTTCCAATTGCCTTACAATCTTAATGCACAGTCCATTACAAATGAAATAACTGGAGAGAGATTATTTATACAGACACAGGGAAATCTTTGATAAGTATATTTCACTATTTTATTAAAGATGGGAAATTCTGAACACACATGCAATTGAGTTCTGCTTTGCTTTGCTTCTAAATTAATTTGGTCATATGACACTTTAGGAAGAGAACTAGGGAGGGTGCCATGTCAGCTCATCTAGTACACAGTAGTCTTTGGACAAATTTTGGAGATAGCTCCACGCAAGAGCAGAGGAAATCAAAGTTTTTCTTTGGATCAAATACCTGTAAAGAGAACAATTCCCTCTTTTTAGACATTGTGAAGCTTTGTGGACAATTTCCTTTGTGCTTCCATATACCATATTGTTACATCGTGATGCTACATTAGAAAGAAACGTTTAAGTACATGAATGAGAGATAAAGGGAGACAAACTGTTACACATCATCCTGAAAACATGTCAGTATCCAAAACTTACTAAAGAAAACGATTGCTCTAGCAGAGAGTAATATTTGAATGTGCATATGGGATATGAGAATTTCTTTTGCAGCAGCTGTTTTTCTGTTTGTTGGTCTGAACTTCATGTATTGTAAAAAATATAGCTGGGTTGCTGAAGTGCCTGCAAATCCTGATGTGAAAAGGCTTGAGAATGGATCTCAGCATATTGTGTAAAAAAGGAGAGAAAGCAAGAAAAAAAAATCATGTATTGCGTGATTTAAAAAAAAAGCCTTTTTTTTTACTGGCACATTTTATTTTTGCGCCAACTCATTTCTAGAATGTATGTGAAATATCAGCACACATATCTGTGTCTTTTATGCCTGTTTGTTAACAGTTTTTGTTGTTAATAATGTACTCCATGTTTAAAAGTTCTTATTAGTGTAAGCACAGTGACATTGGATGACAATAGCTTTTTTACACAGAATTTACAAAACTGTGTAAAATGGCTTTCCTTGTACATATGAAATTTAGAATAAAAGGCTGTTTCCATTCTTGTCTTGGTACTGCCTGTAGACCCCTATGAAAACTGCTGCAGATATTGAGTTTAAAAAATTCCTAACAGATGTGTTTTTATACTGTTCCTAATAGTTTGTGTGTGTCATCCTGTGAATGAAGAGAAGAAAAGAGAAGAAAAGAGAAGAAAAGATAAGAGAAGAAAAGAAAAGAAAAGAAAAGAAAAGAAAAGAAAAGAAAAGAAAAGAAAAGAAAAGAAAAGAAAAGAAAAGAAAAGAAAAGAAAAGAAAAGAAAAGAAAAGAAAAGAAAAGAAAAGAAAAGAAAAGAAAAGAAAAGAAAAGAAAAGAAAAGAAAAGTTTACAGCCCATCTGAGCACCTGAAGGCTGTCCTCAGAGGCAAAACCCACATTGTTTAGTGTGTTGTGTTATTTTAGGCCATGCCTATGACATTTAAGAGGCACATTTTTAAGACTTACCTCTGTGGCAAAATCTTCTGTGCTGTAGCATGGAGTCCTTTGCCCAAGGACAGCACTGTCAGAAGGACGCCCACTGCAATCTGGCCAAATCCAGACATGTGTTAGGAACCCTCTCTGCATTTCTTGTGTGTTTTGAGGTCTGAGGGGAGCCCTTCACAGGAATGTTGGCATGGTGGAAAATGGCAGACAGCAGATTTATGAATAAAGCAATACTTACAGTGCCAATAATCCTCTGTTTCCCCCATTAGTATTGGAGCTGAGTCTGGTTTTCTCCTTCTTCCCCTCATTTCTCATTTTGTTGGTTACTGCAGGAATGTCAATCATGATTCTGTGTATGCATGACATCAAGGTGTTGCCATGGCAATAATAGTGTCAAATTATTCACTGTGACTTTAGTGTGGGATCTCAAGGGGAAGAGCAACAGGAGCTGTAGGGTGGACAGTCAGCTTTCAGTGCCCAAATAAAGTAAAGGCAGGATTTTCCAAAATACTTAAATTGTAGTGTCTTGCATTTGGGCGTGGGGAAATAATTGCATTTGCAGTTTTGCAGGCCGTGCTGTCTCATCTCCTGACTGCATTCCCAGATTACATAGCTTGTCATTTCTGCAGATTTATTTGCACTGGCAAATAATTGCAAGCGCTAAAAAAATGCATCCACAGAAATAGAAAACAGGTTGAAGCCCTTTTCAAAACAAGGCCTTTGATAAACTGTTGTAGGAAAAAGGGCATGTATTTGGAAAAGTATGAAGTACAGGATGTTTTATGTGTGAGGATGGCATATGTTAAAGTTTACTCTTCTATGAAACTCCTCTTCAAGGTGTTAACAATTTACCATAATTAGATGTGTTCATGAAAGAAGGCAGATGTTCTCTTTGGGCCGTGTCTGTGTTATGTTAGTAAAGAATAAGGTCTTTTTCTGGCTTTGTCACCCTGTCTTCTTCCTGACATAGTGTAGACAGGATTTCTAATATTAACTCCCATAAGTTGCAAAGGGCGATAAGAAAGTGGGAGGGAGATATTTTAATAGAAAATGACCTTTAGTTCTGCCTAGTGAATAGATGCAAAAGTTAATTGAGCTAACAACATTACTGCAGTAATTTGTTGGTGGATGCATTACCATTATGAGATTAAGTCTGTAACATTAGTATATTTGAGAATGGTCACAGGACAGACTGTAAGGGAGCTTACAACATCGAGGAGTGGGTGTACAGCTTGCACATTTTGCTCTGTTGAAACCCTGAGAAAACCATCTGCAAAGCCTCCTGCATTTTATCAAAATAGTTTGTTAATGCTATTGAAATTCCTTGGGAAAGTTTAATACTACTAATGCAGAATACTGCTGCTTTTCTCAAAAAACCTATTTCCCCTCTTCTTATGGGCCTCCTTGGAAGCATGAGTGCAACCCTAGTGAGTTATTGCATGGGCCAGATAGTTTAATGCATGCTTTGAGAACTCTGCCATCAAAAACAGTGAAAAATGGCATAGAGCCCAGCTGAACATGGCTGGAAAGTACAATTGCCATTTATTGCTGGCAAACAGCTGGAAGAACAACAAAACAAAATTTAAGCCCATCATGACTGCAGATATGTGGCCATGACTGTAGATGCAAGGCCTGCCTTTCAAAGCTGCACTGATGTTTCGGTCACGTTCTCTCTGTTAATGAGTATCTGTAACACTGCACTTATCTGTTCTGGGTATTTTGAGAAGGGAAGGGTTTGGCCAGACAAGGAATAGATGTGCCAGATTAGCAGTGTTGGCTAAACATAGGATATTCTTGAGTAATTCAAACCTTTGAACTTGGGTTGTTGAGACTTTAAGTGAATTTGGCTATTGCATGTCCTGGCTTGCAAGACTGTTTTCAAAATATTTCTTAATTCTATTTGCTGTGCCTGACTGTTTCTACATCTTTCTCTCCCAACTCCTCAGTCTAGTTAATAATAAGCATTGTAAGGAATCTGTCAGGAATGCAAATGCAGAAAAAGACCTCATCTATTTCTTATGCTGCTGTTGTGCCTTTCCATCCTAGCCTTCCAGACTCAATTTAAAATTTGACTTTAGCATGGCAGAGGAAGGGTGAGGGTCAGAAATCTACAATGGGGGCTGATTTTGTGAAAGTAGGGTTTGTGGTGTGCATGTGTGTACATGGGAGAGGCACAGACTGGGTTAATTTGCCTTTAATTCATGTCCCTCTTCAAAAAATAACTTGTAGCATTTCTTCACTGTTTTTCCTATCTGTGCAGAAAGCAGCTGTGATTTGATGCACATGGTCATTGTTTCATGCCTCCTTGTAATCTCTTCTATTTTGTATCAGCATCACACTCTTTTACATCTGCTGATTAATTCTCAGCATTTATTTGTTTCTCTAAATGACATGCAATTCATTCATATCCTAGGCTATTTCTTGCCAGTGATTGATTTTTCTCTTAGATTTGTAAACCTATTGTAATATTTTTCCCTCCTTAGGAGTAGTATAATCTTTTGTAATTTACACTTTAATCAATTTTTAAAATTGAGACTGGAAGCTTGAGTTGGGATTACACAAAAGCAGACTAAAGAATATGGCTTTGATTTCTATTCTGCATGCAGTGCACACGTCCTAGGCACTTACAGGGACTGGACAGAATACTCTCTGAATGAGATGAAGAAAAGCATCAAGCCTGGGATCTTTGGAGGAAAAAAAATTAGGGGAAGTTTGGAAGATATTTATGCCCACTGTGTTCTGTCTACTGCAAAAAAAACCAAAACTCCTTAAATGTGTCACTCTGCCTGACTGATGGTTTCAGAGCTCAAACTGACATGACTGTGGTTTCAAGGCAGATGGATGGAAGAGGAAGCCGCTTGCACCATTCCGCAGGATGCCAGGACCTGCTTCCCTTGCAAATAGGCTCCCAAAATTCTGTTGTCAGATGCACATCTTACAGAAGCCGACCTCTGGCATTAACAAATTGAGCTCTCAGTGTAGTGGCTGCAGTGACATCTGTCAGGGAGGGAGAGATGACAGCCACAGGTGATAATAGCTTCAGGTATTAGATTTTAATCTGCTTGTTTGTTGGGTTAATCCTTGTTTTAGAAAATTAGGGAAAAAAATGAAGAGGGTGGAAGGGGTGTAAAATGTGAGTAAAAAGGTTCTCCACTTCCCTTACACTCTTGTCACTGTTACAGCCACAGGGATTTGGAGGCGGCCTTTTTTCTCCTTTTTGCCCCAAAGACATAAAAACGAATAAACTAGATAGCAGTAACCTCAGCACAAAACTCACCACTCTCCTAGAGAGTCACTCTATTGTGTAGTGCATAAGATGTGAATTAACAAGGCAATAGGGAGAACAAAGTTACTGTCCCTCTGTTATTTCCTCTGTTGGTTTCCCTGGGGTGTGTTTAGATTGTCAGTCCTTGGGACAAGGAGCTGTGTTTATTTTTTATCTATAGAAAAGTGTTGTTGGCAATAAAAGCTGGTGACTATTTGGTGGCACAGGGGGAGTTGAGTTGATGTGAAAAGAGTTTTTTGAAGTTGATATATATGGACTTTTGCAGTGGGTGCACAATGTATTTGTAGTCGTAATTATATTCTCATTTATAAGTACAGACCATATTACAGGGCTCTTTGCTACAGTTAAATTGAGTTTCTCAGGTCTCTTCATTTATCTAAGGCACCACATCTTTAAAGCTTTTAGAGAGAGTGAAAGAAATTTCCCATGGAAATAAGAGACACATTCCTGAAGTCACTGTTTGAAGACTGCAAACTATCAAGAGGGATTTTAAGAGATTTTCAGGAGCTGCAGCCTTCTGCCAGTAGCCCAGAACCATTATCACCTGTGCTCAGAAAGCTGGAGAAGACATTAATTTTCACTGTTCCACCGACGTAATTCTTATTCCCACTTAGAATATGCTGAAGTCTGAGACCCCCTTCTGGGTACCCATCACATCTTATATCTTCCTTAGAAGTAAAGGCAAAGCCTTGTGATAGCTCAAATTTAGCCAGGCTATTAAAAGCCAGTAGGATCTTAGGAACAGGAATGTCTTTGCCTAAAACCTTGCATCTAATGGTGGTGATGTGTGTTTTGCTCATTCTACCAAACATCTGTTTTTTCCTGCTGGTGACACACATCTTCCTCAGCTTTCTCAGTGTGTGGTACATTCAGGCTCTGCTCTGTGGTCCAGCCTAAACTGCAAGAACCATTTTAATAAGTGTTTATAAATAATATTAATGATAATTTATTACTACATGATCAGTTGTTTTCTGTGCTATCAGCTACAAAGGAAGGCAGATTTACACGTGAGGAACCACTTTTGCATTTGCAAAGGAAGTTTAAGGCTGAGAACTCTTTTCTCACTTTGGCTTCTGAAACTCACTGAAGGTTAATATAATCCGCTGCAGCATAACAGGGACTGGAAATGGCAATGCCTTGCTTTAGTGCCTGGTTGATGATTTGCAAAAGTCTGGTTTATAATCTGCACTGAGTTAATTGCATTTTTCCACATATTGTTCCTCACTTTGAGAACTGAATAAAATAATATTAAAAATTGAAACCACTAAATTATGCAACCTGTTGCAAGTCAAAAGCTCAGTCAATGCTATAGCCAGCAAAGTAGAAATAATTTGTCTTTGCACATCTTGTTCTTTTTTTTTTTTTTTGCAAAATAAGGCACGGAATATTTTATGAATAGTAGCATACAGAATTTAACAATTGTTCTTTTTTTTAAAGTCAGTTTACATTAATAATTTTCTCATCTTTATGCAGAAATTTTCCGCATTTTTGTTGACTAAAATATTAGTAATCTCATTTCCTATTAAAAAACTCATTTCCAGCATTGCAGAGCTGAAAGGTGCTACCAAGCATTTAGTCTTCAATTTACATACCACAAACTCTGTAATCTGATGGGGGATTTCACACAAGGATGGCTGCATGCAATTATGTGGGCAAAGAAAAAATTCCATCCAAGGATCTACTCTACAACAATTTCATCTGTTGGTCTCCCATTAAGAGTTCTATTGTTAAATTGCTTATTGATGTGGACTTAAGAGTCCACACAGTGTTGTCATACCAGGTTTTCAATGCTGTTTGCATTTTCCTTTTCTTTTCCCTTTTTAATTATAATTTGCATTTGTTAGAAAGGGACAAAGTAAACAGATTGGAATAATTCATTTGAGTTAACACTCATTGACAAGAAAACATTAAGCATTCTCCAGATGAAGCATCAGTCATGAAAGACAGAAGGATAATCCTAACATTACAACTCAAGTAAATTAGTTTTTGGATATATATTCCAGCATTGCATGAAGCTGTACCAATTCTTAATACTGTCATAATAATATGCACTTTTAAATGCTGCCAGAAATCATGATTACAACAGAGAGAGGATTCACTGTTTGTGTTTATTAATGTGGGAACGTTGGAAGAGTATTTGATATTAAATGTCACAGTCTACAATGATTGGAGCTAAACTGTAAAACTGGTTGGGAAGGTTTGTGCAGATAGATAGAAATGGCAAACAGCGCTCCACACGCTGCCATGATGGAAGTACATTGAGTTATGCCTCTGGCTTCACAGAACAAGTGCAACCTTGTGAACTGGGTGCCACCCCTTTGGAAAAGAGGTGAGAGAAAGAGGAGAGTTCAGGACCAAGGTGAGCATGAGCCTGAAGGACATTTGCCCCTTCTGAGTACAAGGGAGACATCTGTAGCTTGGCTGGCCCACTTTATTTCCCAACTGAGCTGTGTTTGTCCATAGGTGGGCAATTGGATTGTTTTTTCTTAATTTTCTGAGAGTGGATACAAAATTCTGCCCCACCACTCTGTGTCAACAGCACCACCACAATTCCTTCTTAGAAGCTTTGACTCAGAAGCTGGCAACATTTCCTTCAAAAAGGATGGAGAAAAGCAGGGCAGGGAAATACCTTGCCCTCTCTGTGTGTTGCGGAGACATTACCACAGAAGAAACCTTTGCTGTAATGTTAGTTTACTTAGCTGTCACGTTTCTCTTGAATTAACTGGTGTGCTGTGAATTTCACAGTAGTGTCTTCTGCTGCACAAAGTTTTAGATGCAGGACTCAGACTGGGAAGGAGCATCTAGAAGCCTGACTTGTAGCTCTGAAGATATTAAAAAAAAAAAGTTATGGAGCAGCTGATCTATCTCCTAGTGTCACCATGAGTGTTGTCCCAGTTCACACTAAATTATAATTGAAATGTGATTAAAGGTTAATCTCCTCTAAAAACTATGTTTATTTAATAAATGGTGAGTAATTTGCAATATTATGACATTTGATAGGTGATATTAGGATCCAGCTGATACAGTTTCAGCAAAGAGTCGAGAGAACAGCAAGAGCCCTTGTATTGTTTTGAGCTGGCATTTTGAGGCAGCAATGAAAGCAGTAGAGCTGGCAATGCAGTAGCCTAATGCAGAACACAGGCTTCTTCTTTTGTTAAACATCTCCTCCTAAAAATGCTGGCAAGTACACATTGTTTCCTTATCATTTTTTCCTCTTGAGAGATTTCAATTCCATTTACCCCACGGGCCCAAATCCTTCCTGAACACACAAGTTAGACAGTAAGGAGGATTACCAGAAATAGCTCAGACAATGACCAAAAGCCATCTTCCGTGCCTTTTCTTTCCAGCCAGCCACCCAACTTTCATTATCAAGGGGATGAATACCATATCTGACTGCGTAATCAAAATCCAGTGACCTGTCAGAGCAGGCACTCTCTTGCTGTTTCCCTTTGACTAGGCTTCAGTTCTGGCACCCTTTTAACCCAGATTTCCTGACACATTTTAACTTGTAGACATTTAAGGCTACAACCACTGAGCTAATACGTTTTAAATTGTGCCCTTATAGTATATATGGCATATTTAGTGTCATGATTTCTAGTAAAATTGGAGCACCCTGATGCCAAAGAAATAGCATTTAATTTAAAGAGCACAGCAAAGAAGACTGAAAGCATACTGAATAATAGAAATCTCTGCCCAGTTTTTCCAGCAATTATTCTGCCTGTGATATTTGCCAGCACATTCCTGATGAATGTCTAAGGTAAAAATGACTGCTCATTTGGATCTTGAATGTCATTCAACATATGGAAAGAACCACTGACTTTTCTTTAAATATAATCCCACGCAGTCACCATTGAAAAATACTTTAATTTTTTTTTTTTCTTTTCCCCCTCCAA
The DNA here is from genome assembly GCF_022539315.1 of Serinus canaria. NCBI lineage: Eukaryota > Metazoa > Chordata > Aves > Passeriformes > Fringillidae > Serinus > Serinus canaria. Next base: position 14,072,162 of record NC_066315.1, read on the forward strand.
ATACATTACTATGCATTTAGTGGATTAACGCTCAGGAAAGTTCAGAGAAAGTCACATGAGGTGCCAAAAGGGCACATTCTCCTGTTGCAAAGTCTAAACCTAAACTCTGTTCCTTAGAGCCAACTTTGTAAAGAATGAGGGAGAGATTATTTTTAAATGCTTTTCCATACAGTATGTTTCCCTTTTTCCTTCTTAACTGAGTCAAAAAAGCAGCAGAGCTTAACACAGACATAATATGCTTTTTGTGGGTTGGTAAGGGAAAACAGAAGGGCTGATTTCACACCTCTAGGATAACTGTGCTACCAAAAGGGGTCCCAGAACAGGTGCCCCGACAGGCCCCACATATCTGTATGGTCAATTTGGCTCTGGACTCAGAAAACAAGAAAATTTCTATGAGGATTCCTCTCAAGGTTTTTTCAGAGGGTTACAGTAAAGAACTTCTCCATAGTCATCCCAGATTTCTAGGTGTTTTAATAAGGATTAAGTATTGAGCTGACTTATTTTAACAATAGATTTTCTGCTCTTTTAGAGAGCACATCAAGATTCTTCAATCAAGAAAAAAATCTGGGATTCCTTTTATATTTTTTGGCCTTTTCTCTTCTTTCACAGAGATGTGAAGTTGGTTACCTACCCAACCATTTTGCCCAAGGAGGATGAAAAGTGATACCTTTTGCAGCAGGCATTCTGAGGCTCCAGAAATGAGAAATGCTATTTGTCCCATTTACAAGCAAAATGTGGAAATTACAGAAGTCAGCCTATGAGCAAGGTACCAAACCCAGCAGCAAGCAGCAGGCTGCCCCATGTGTGGTGTTAGCACTAGACCTAGATCTGTCTAATAACTTAACCAGGGCTTGGCATCAGGCCCCGGAGACTTTACTTACTTTTTTTTAAATTTTTGAATGGAATGAAAGCTCAAATATTTAGTACTGATAGCTTTCTAATTGGCTGATTCTTTTAGTATTTTCAGATTAGGCTGTGCTTCTTGGCGAGCAGACTTTTATAGACAAGTTCTTCACAGCCAGAGCTGCATCCCTCTTTAGTGTGCAGAAGTAATAATTCTTAGACATCTAGTTTATGTGACAGAGAAGAAACATCATAAGCTAGTGGAAGTTATTAATTTTTAATATTTTATTTCAAATTTTAAGGTGTGCATTTGATGGATAATGAAAAATACTTGGAAGCAAGCATTTTGGGGGAAATGTACATGAATCAAAAGGATGCTTATTTTGTATTTTCACTTCCTATGATCTTCAGAAAATGCTGACTGCAGTCAGCAATGTTGGCAACAGTCCTTTTTCACAGAACCCCTGAAGTATTGCAATACTTCATTGCCTGCAACAGCCAGCCAGGCCTTTAATAAATTAGTCCTGAAGGTAGAGATAGATTCTGGAGAGATTCTGAGGTCAGAAGAGACTGCTATAATAATCTAGTTTATTACCTAACTTCCTTTTTCACACCAACTGTAGAATGTCGTTCAATACTTCCTGCATCAAACCCAGTTTGTGGCTGAAATCAAGAAAATCTTTCAGAAAGATATGCAGTTTATATTTAAGATGATAAGGTGCAGAGAATTTACCACATCCTTTGGCAGTGTCCTTAGTTTTTAATTGCTTGTACTGATAAAAATTTATGCTGTTGTCAGTCTGCAGTCTCCTAACTTCATCTTTACTGATCTTGCTGTGCCTTTTTGTTTGCTCAGTTAAATTCAAAATTACATAGACATAATTTTACACACTGACTCAGTAAGAGTTTTTAATTTTACTCAATGACTCAGTAAGACCTGGATTCTAAATGAGAAACATCAGCCTTGAGTCTCAGAAATTCTGATCATGGAGAAATGAGCACACAGGTGAGGGAGAGAGAGAGAGGAAAGGAATACCCCAGAATGATGTTGCCTGCTGAACTTCCAGCTGCAAACTGGACACGGTCAAAAATAGAGACCAGTTTTGAAAATCTGGCCTGTAAATATACAACTAAGAAATACACTTTCAAGATACTGGCTGCTGTCAGGTTAACATTCTCTTGATGCTTCAATATCTTATTTTTAATGGTTTTTTGGGTTTTTTTGATGTTCCTGCAACTAAAACCAGGCTTGTGTATCAAAGAGATGGTTTGCAGGCTGCTAGTCAATACTGTGACCTAGAGATAATGCTTTTTCTGTTTGGTATAAAATCATCATGCATTGTCATTGAAACTATCATCCTCTCGTAAAGGGCTTTAATCTTATTTTCCCTGTTGAACAGAGGCATTCTCATATCCTTTTGTAGTCAAATAATAGTATCTGACAAAAGCTGTTTTGAAAGAAAGCAATGTATCTGGTAACTGAAAATCTAAATTTGATTTGAAAACAAATATAAATATTTTGTATTCTAATAAATTATCTTTTTTTTTATCTTTTTTTTTTTCGAGGACAAAAAGGAGAACAGGAACTTCAGCTTGAAGATTAAAGTCAAGATAACTGCCTAAACCAGAGCCAGTACCACAAATCCATTTTTTCCTTTTCTTTCCTGCCAAGTTTTTTTCTCTAAACTAGGAATATTTGCCATTGCAGTGATAAAATTGTGAGCAGCAGAGTTCAGTCACGCCAGGGAGAGAATATGATACTTTACATGAGGATGTCAAGGTAATGTCAATTAAAAAAAAAAAAGAGAAAGGGGAAAAAAAGAGGCACGGAGTGACTTTTTAAATCTTTCACACAGATCTTATCTATTCATAACCAAAATCAAAGCAACTCTGATTGCTCTATCAAGTGTAATATATAATTAAGGCAATTCAGCCCTAAGGTTTGGGGTTATCGCAGCTCTTTTGACTTGAGTCGCTGATTGTCTTAGTGAAAGAACTGGTGGGGAGTTTTTTGACAGAGAGGTTTTCATCATAAAGAAAAAACCCATCTGTCAAAAGGAAAACTTTACAGTGAGGATAAAGCCTGCAGAATAATCAGTAGCCGAGGACTTAAAAGCACTTCCAAGAGCATGGTAGTGCAAGCCCCTGCTCTCAGCTGGAGCAGTGCCTGAACCCCGGAGCTGCTGTCCGGCCGAGACCGGGCTGGGCACTCTCTCCCCCGGCCTCCATTTAAATTGCATTGGAGCAAACACCCAGCTTCTGGGCTGCACACTCAGTCCCTCAGCCTCCCTGGCTGGTTTTGGTCTGGCCCTGGCACAGGGGTGAGAAAGGTTTGAAATGTTAAGAAAGCACTCTCTAACACAGCACATGTAAGCTCTGCGATCTCTGTGAACTCGCCTGCCCTGAAGCTTGACCTCTGCAAGCCTCTTTGAATGTTCATTTTCCGAGAGGCCCAGAGCACACATGAATTCCTGCCTTTCTGTGGCACCCCAGAGACTGGAGGAGCTGGGTATGTGCTCACTCCTTCTGTGCTCAATCCCGCCGTCCTGAGCCGCGGTGTGAGCCGCACGCAGATTTTCGTTCCCTTTATCGGTATGGGTTCAGACATTTTGAGGAAAAGATTGTGCTCGCCTGTTACACCTAAATTGTGCTCAAAGGTACGTGTTAGCACGGTACAGTTAGGCTGAAAGGTGTTAGTGGCTGCCAACAGGGATGTTCTGGCTCCAAAGAAAATAACAATCCTCGTTAAAAATAATGGGCGTGCCAAGCAATCGGCTGGGCTACGGGAACAAAGCAATCAAGGCCCTTTATGAGGTAAAAACAGCTGGTGGCTGAGGAAATACCAGCGGCACTTGCATGTGGCTTTACAACACAGGAGCTTTGCAGCAAGGAGCCGGTAGCGTTCGATCCTTCCTGCCCTGCTCCCTCCCCGCCGCCCCTTCCCAGGGCTCCTGCCCCTTCCCAAGGCTGCTGCCCCTTCCCAAGGCTGCCGCCCCTCAGCGCTGGCTCTGCCGGGAGCTCCGCCCGCCTCAGCCGGGTAAACAGAGCAGGGCGGACAGGCCTGGTGGCCTCCAGAGGTGTGGCTGCTACCAAGAACCCCTGACTGAAATAACATTCAAGCTGTGGTCTTGTATTACATTGATTTCTTTTTTTCCTTTATATTTCTGGTGGTTCGGTATGATTATTTTTTTTTTCATAGAGAATGGAAAGGAATGAAATAATGCAGTTTCTCTATTATCTTTAGTGTAAGAATTTAGTGCCTCCTAACACATTTTACTGAATGTAAAACTGAGAGAAAGGAAATCATAAATTCCTGTCCCAGCCATGCTGCTTGCTCAGAGGTGTGTCTATCATGTGCACTCCACTCAGGATGGGATTTACATTCTCTTAACTTGAATTAGTCAAAAGTGTGTAGGTTAAGTTACTCATATAAATGTATTTCTGAGTCAGCTGAGGAAGAACCACCTACACAAAGAACTTTTGCCTTCCCTAAAAAAGGGTTCAAAACTGGATGCTAAGATTGGCCTAGCCTTGAAGGAAGCCTATATGATTGACAGCTTTAGAGTATTGAAGATAGGTGTGATGAATTACACGCCTTGAATCTCGAAATCTTGTCCTACTTAAATTTAAACCAAGATTCCTTCATATTTTAGTGGGATGAGGGTGTGTCCTTTACATGAATTTTTAAGAGAATTTCTTTCTCATAGTTCAAGAGGAAAGCACGCTAAAGTCCCGGAGACCCCTGATCCAGATGAATACCCTTCTCTGTGTCCCATGTTACACTAGCAAGGGCTACACTGGTTAGTGATGGATGGGAGAAAAAAATAAGTCTTCTTGCTTTTTGGTAAATTCCTGATCTTTATCTACCTCACAACTCTGATACTTTGGAATTGTAATTAATGTTTGTTAAATGCTTCTGAGGTGGAAGATATTAAAATCTCCCTGTTTATTAATAACTAATGCTTAAAAAATCATTATTGAAAGCTTACTCCTAACTGTATTTGCTACTGATGTATTTTGGAAGAGATAGAAAACCAACATAAATAATTACCAGTCTGACAAACCATGAAGCCCCAGTCAGAGAAATTGCACAATTCCAGCAGGAAACCATGTTGAAAAAAGAAAAATAAAGTCTTTTGTTCCAAAAAGTTATATTGAAATGCCCACCATCTGCTTTAACCTCCTAACAGTGAGGAGATTTAATGTCTGCAAATCTCTCCTTATCTCATCTCATTGTGCCCTGTAAATGGAAAACGTATTTGCATCTAATAGAACAAGGCATGCCAATAGAAATCTCATATCTATTGGCAAGTTGTGTAATTCTTTATAGCTATATAGTAGATCCATATGCTTTGTAAAGGGATATCTTCCTTCAGGAGTACTGCTGGAGGGAGCCTGGATTGATTCTCTCTGCAATTATAGATCAGACCATGGTAATCACTAAAGACAGGGAACATTTTAATTCTGCATTGTGTAGGGTCATTCTTGCCTTTAAAAGCAAGCAAAAACAAAAATCTATTTTTCTTCTCTGTATAATTTTAGGTGTATCATTAAAAAAAGTATTCAATGGGCTATTAGGGAAGCTAGCAGTGTGTCCTGCAGACATTCCCAGTCTTCACACAAGACATTCAACTATTAAAATTATTCAAGGAAGATCCAGCTCAAAATTCCAATAAATAACTGCAGATCAAGACACTGATTGGCATTAGACTCTTCCCCCAGCCCTCACTAATAAAACTTTGGCTACCTAGGTTAATCAATAGGGTGGCTGCAGAGCAGACCAAGAAATCTGCCTGGTCACTGGTGGCTGTTGCTCCACTGCATACACAGTTGCCTTTGTGTTCAGAGCCTGTGACTAGACACAAGTCAGACTAATTTGTCTTAATTCAGTTCAGTTAGAGGGGGCAGGTTGTAGATGGGCTTATATTTAACATTTAGCAAATCAATTTATCATGAGCTTGTGGCTTTACAGGCACATCTTAAACTGACATAAGTAGATGGCCCATGCTGTGGCTTCTTCTGGCACATACAGATCCAATTCAGCATAATAGCATCAAGTCTCATTTGAAGATATTTTTCATAATGTCTAAAGTTTTAAATGGTAATTATGATATTTAGCAGTCTTTTAACCTAGATCTCTAGATTTCAGTAGACAAATTGAAGAGGGTGTGTCATCAAGATGCTTGGGGAGCTGGTATTTAATCTCATCTCAACAGAAATGCTTAAGGAAACCAGAAGGTCTGTGGACATTTCCTACCTGTTCCATCCTCATTTTATTCTGTTTCACTGATGACTTATTCCATTATTTGAATGCACTCATTGATGACAGTGAGTTTAGTGCACACAACTTCTTTAACTTTGCCCAATGCTTCTCCTTTTCAGTGGTATAATTAACACAGCATGTTTAAAAGCTATCAGCCTGACTCTTCCAAGGTATTTACCTTGGAGTATGCCCCTGGCACAGGGCAGTTTTGCTCTAAGTTGCAGCCTCTGTAGAAAGAGAGAGCCTCAGTTGAGGTTAGCATTCCCAGCCTCAAGAGAATGTAGCCATGGGAAAAATGATAGGAGGAAAAAACCCAGGGAGTGTTACCTTCTTTACTTAGACTGTCTGAGAAAATATGAGTATCACTGCTTTACGTCTTGCCTATGTAGCATGAAATATGAGGTCTTTCTCTTAGATAAGTTACATATACAAAAAGAAGTAACAGTGTTATAGAATTTTCTATGGGCAATTTTCTTATTTTGAGAAACCTTGAGTTCTGCTGTGTCTTTTGGAAAGTGACAGTTTGCTATAGGGAAAATACTAAATTCTACAAATAATCACAGAGTGTGCTAGATACAGTTTATTGGCTTGATCTTTCATTTTTAATTGATGTTTGCTATGAAAAAGTTCAGCCAAGCAGAAGAGGAAAAAAGTATGTTGTGCCACATTAATTTTAGTTGTACAAGCAAATAAATGGCCGTGTGATCATTCCATAGGTTAATTTCATACCCCTGAGAAAGGCTCAGTCTGTTTTTTTCTCCTTGTTAAAATTTCACATTAATAAATAAGATTGAATGTTCATGCTTTGCTGGACAGTCAAAACTCAGTGATAAGAAGCTACTACTGCTTGTCTTGATCACTCTGCCTTCATTTTCCCCTGGCCATCTTCTAGGTAAGGTGAAATACTGTGCCTCTATGACTTGAACCCCATGTTTTCTAAAATATGATAGAGAAGAATGCTTTTCAAATGGAAAAATGGTTTTGCTGCTGTGTTCCAGAAAAAAAAAATTGCAAACAGCAGCACAGAATCACAAAAGAACAGGGGCAACATCATTTGACATAAATGAAAATCTTTCAGTTCACATCAATAGGCTTTAATCAGACCAGTATTTCCTTATTGCCTAATTTTGTTTAGAAACATCCTTTAGACTTAGAGTGAGAACTAAACCCTTCTCTCCCACCCCTTCCATATTTATGATCCAGGCTTTTGTAATAGTAGCATTCTCCTGCAATGCCTGCAGAATACCAATGAAATATTTCTTCCCATAGTGACACATACAACCATCCTCGAGTGGGAGGCGCACTGTTTACAATATCCTACTAGGCTCCCTCTTTAGCTTCCTTCATCTGTGTCTCATGCCTTATTACCAAATGCTGTGAGAACACATGGAACACCTACACCTCACTAGAAAGACAAACTGAATGGCTTAAAACACACAGCCTTTCAATGACTGACTCACAAATTATCACTTGGTGAACAGGGACTTTATTGCACCTACACTCTTGTGCCAAATTCCGGCCAACAAAGTGACACGGTAGATAAGTTTAGATGAAGGTGTTTACTGGTGGATAAGACAATAAAAACCTCGTGGCTCAATCTTTTGAACTCCTGGACTTTTTCCCAGCTTCCTTTTCTCTTTAAAAACGCAGCATGGCAGAATTATCCAGCAGCCAACCCGGCTGTATATGGATACTCTGTATATGGGATTTTGTAATGTGTGTTTGTTTTTAACCATTTCTAAGGGTGTTACTCTGGTAGCAGTCAGGGTTTCTGGAAATAATCAGTGAATCCCAAGTCAGAACAAAGGTGCTAATGTGGTACCAAGTTCCTGAGTAAATAAACAATTGCTAAACAAAATCTTTTCAACAGCATTGCATGTCTGTGTCAACATTGTGTTTCCTCCTTGAGTCATCTGGTCAGCAGCACTCCAGCTACATGGGAGAAGTTACCCACTTCCTACAGCTGGAGTTTTGTGTCAGAATATACCACTCAGGATTTCCTGTGAGCCACAGGAGTTGCATTTTTTGGCAGGATTACAGAAAAAAGTCAGGTTAGAAAACCCTGATGGGCATATTTGAGGGGAAGAAAAGACATGAAACAAATGCTGTTTGTGCCAGCCTCAGTGTCCATTAGCTAGTCAGACATAGGAACATATTTGATCTTTATCACCCAAACATAGAGGTACAGAATTTTAATACATGGGAAGGATGCCTCAGATATGCCTAAGATATTTCTTATTCTGCAGATTTAGAAGAAATTACTAATAAATGGGGGGGGGGGGAAGACATCCACACAGGCATTGATCTGTTTATTTCTAATATCCAGCACTTCAGTAAAAACTACAGATCTTTTTTTCTGTTCATAACTGGATCCAAAAACTGAAGTTACCTGCTTTCTAGCTCAAATGTAGTAGAGTAGCCATTCTCTTGAGATGTTTTTTATTAAATGCAGGAAACCTTATAGAACTCCTTGATTTCATATGATTGCTGCTAATTAAGAGAGGTAGAAAGCATATGATCAGTTCATCTGATAGGATTTTTGCCAAGGCAGTTTGAAAGAGCTTGCAAAAATTTTGCAATTTGTATGTTGGTCCTGATTCAGCTTGAACCTGAATTCCAGGATCTGCTTTTGAATGTCCTCTCAACTCATTATCTCTTCCTATCTCTTGTTAAGATGCTTTCCCAAGTCCAAGCAGAGATGTTCAGCCTTTTTCTAATAGAAATACAGTAAATCTCCCCTCTGTCATCATAATGCAAGATTCTTGAAAGAATCACTTCACAAATTTCAAACTAATAACTTGTTATTTTTTACTGATATAACACATAGGTGGATAACATTTCATCACCAGTGACTATAATCACCTTCAGCCCCAATTCAGCATCCCAGCTTCTGGCTTGATTAAGTATTTGTCACTTCTATTTCATCCTCTCCTGACAGAGATAACTTTCTTTAAAGTCAAGCTGTCATACTCTGGGGTTCAGGAAGGACATGAAAATGTCAGGTAATAATCCCTCCTCAATCTTGTGAGTTGGTAACATTGCTAATATGCAGATCCATTAGAATGTTGGCATGAATTTAGCTTAATCATTTGCAGCAGTTCAAGCTTTAATAAGATACCTTAAGGCTGATCTGGATAAGCTTCTCCCATCTTTTCATGGTTTGCTCTGCTTTCGGTACTTAACAAAAGGCACATTTAATCTTGTAAATTCTCCTGAGCCTTTGTAACTTTATTTTAAATGAATTTCACCAGTCATTTGAGCACTTCAAAAAAGCAAATATAATTTTTTCCCAAGAAAATAACCTTTTTAAAAGCAACCTATCTCAAAACAGTGTATCTGTGTGGTTAATGCCATCTCTGGATATTGGAGACTGTCATGCTAACATCATCAGTCATGCAAATAATCAGAAAAACTGCCACATTAAACAGATATTCAAAAGTTAAATAATATTTGAACAAACTTATCAAGCATTAGTAATAAATACTTTTATGTTCTCTCATTTCCATCTCTCTTTGTCTTTAGAAGAATAATATCTGGTACCTCATTCTCTCTCTCCAAGTCAAGAAGAAGAACATTCACCTCAAGACTTAAAACTTCAGAGAAAAGGAAGAAGCATTATCTTTTCGACATGTTTATGGAACATGTTAAACATTCAGTGTGTTTAAAGAAAATTATCTTTGACATATTTATACTGTGAAAGGGCTAAATATAAGGTTTCCAAAGCCTCTGTCCTCTTGAAGATGAAACTGAGTTTCTACCTAGATCTTCTATTTAGACGATCCCATCTTTTTACTGTAGCAGGGTGGATTATTGGTGTACTGTACCCATCCACCCAATCTTCTCTGATTTCTTTTATCCTTTGAATCAATGTTTTTTGTTTTGTAGCATAACTCAGTAGCAATATTCAGCACTAGTTCTCTTTCTTGTTGCTTAAATGTGCTTGCTTGAAATGCGTGAGACCTGCCATGTCTGTACCTTCAATAATGATGACTAAACACAGCCAAAGGGCAGTTTTGTGGCTGATGAGTCAATTTATCTGCAGGAGTAAATGACATACCCTTGTTCATAAGTAAGTCTTTGTAAATAGTCAGTGAGCACTTCAGAGGTGAAGACATTTTTTGGTTTGAAGACTGCAGTTTTGTGTACAGCAGCCAGCTCCTCTATGATGTGGCTGAGAACACTGTGTAGTTTTTGTGCTTATTCACACAGAATCTGCTTGTATTCCTGAAACCTTTTATTCTGAATAAGATATTTCTTGAAAATCTTGAACTTCTCTCTTCACTTTCCCTCATTATGTTTGTAGCCTGTCTCCAACTGCAGCACATTAAAAGCAAGTATTTTACTTTCAAGCTCACCACCCAAGAGCAAACTAATGGTTTCTAAGTCAGACCTTGGTTGAATTCAAGTTGTTTTCATGAATTCAGGTTAACGCAGAATTGATAGGGTAATATTTTCTTTGTGGAAATTCAGACAAAGGTCATAATCACCTTTTTTCTCAACATTTTAGGGTGATATGAGGTTCTGCTCTGAGATTTATTTTCAGTTTGTCATTCCAAAGCTTTATGGCACTGTTAATTGGTTTTTCCACTTTCTTATTTATTCCAATGGCTTTTGCCACATCATTTGTACTTAGGTGGTATCTTGTATGGACCAGCAGTTACTGCTCACTTTTCATTTCTTTCATCGTTTCCCATGCCTTTTTTTTTTTCAGAGTTGTAGCAGCACCTACAAGATCCTCTTCAAAACCACCAGAGTTTGAATAAAATAGCTCAATAACACATTTACTTTATCTTTTACATTTCTCAGATGCCACAGTTTCCCTTTCTCCTGACTGCAAGTATTTCAATGTGAAGCACTGGAGCCTGCAACAGCTTGTTCTTGAGGTTCCATAGAAGTAGGACTTCATAGTCAAGAATTATTTTCACTCTGCCTTGCACACATCAAATTCCCTAAGCTAGAAGAAAAAAACCTTCTAAATATTCCAGAAGTAAGCTGAAGATTGCTGTGAGTGACTCACAGTGCCCAAAATGCCATTCTTTGCAAAGTATGCCATAACTGAAAAACCACTTTTGGGCTATCACTTTGAATAGCTCTGAAGTGCAGTAGAAGGTAGTTCTCTCTCTTCAGACTAAGCAGAAGGTATGTACCGATTTTAATTGTTAAAATTCAAAAGTTAGGAATCATTATAAGAGATTCATTTATTTGGTGTTTCAAGCACATCTTTCTCCTTGCAAGAACATTTTTTCTTTCATCTTCTTACTCTCTTCTCAAAGCCATTAGAATTTACTGATGAAAAACTATTTAGCAAAGATTAACTATCTGGAATTCATAAAGCATCTGGTTATAAGGAATCAAATTTAATATGACTGAGATTAAAAGTTTACCAGGAATTGATTCTAGATATTTCTGCTCTGACTTTGTAAAAGAAAGAATCTGAAAGGCCAATTTTTCAACTGATATACCTTTTTATTGCTTCATAGAAGGAAGTGGAGGTGAATTCCAATGAACACCAGCTGAATACCTGGCTTTGAGATCATCAAAACTAGTGTGTATCATCCCCATGTGTTTATTGGTCACACACTTCCCACTAGTATGTGCTGATGGGAATACATTAAATATTCTTTTGGGAAATTAACTATTCTTATTATTGGGAGACATTAATCTTTACAATATAAGCTATTTTCTTGATGGAAGTTGTCATGGTTTAATCACAGCCAGCAACTAAGTACCCTGTTCCCCTGCCCCCAAGGGATGGGGAGGAGAATTAGAAAAAAGGTAAAAGCCATGGGTTGAGATAAGAACAGTTTAATAATTGAAATGTAATATTAATGATGATAAAATCGTAATGTAATGAAAAGGGATTCAGTGAAGAAGAGGTGGAGGAAAAGAAAGAGAGAGAGGGCAAGGGAGATAAAACACAAGAAAGACAAGTGAGGCACAGTTTTTTACTGATGGCTGATTGATGCCCAGGTTCTTGAGCAGCAATCGGCATATCCTTACCAAATTTCCATAGTTTATATACAGAGTATGAGCTTTGGTGTTATGGAATGTCCTTTTGGATAGTTTGGGTCAGCTTTCCTGGCTATGGACTTCCAGCTTCTTGTGCACCTCTTTGCTGGCAGAGCATGAGACACTAAAAGTCCTTGATGTAGTGCAAGCACTGCTCGACAGTAACTAAACCATCAGTGGTTGTCAACATTATTCTCATTTTAAATAGAAAAAATGCAACACTATACCAGGAAGTTAACTCTATCCCAGGTAAATACAAGTCAGAGGTACTATTAAAAAAAAAAAAAAAATATATATATATAGGAAAAAAGAAAGCATTTGGGAAGTGAAAGGTGTAAGAATCTAATACAGTGTGATCCAGATTTTCTTCAGGTGGGAAGTAAACCTATTGGATTAATATACTTGTCCTAATGGAGGTGATGGGTGTTTTATGTATTAGTTTTCAGGTTTGTGTTTGAAAGGAAAGTTGCTTGAAATGACAGTACCAGAAATCTACATGTGCATTATCACACTCAATATGAGAATAGAAGTAGATGAATCCTCAATGGTTAATGACCTTGGAGGACTCTGAGACTGAAATACATTAAAAACCTTGGTGGCTTCTGTAAAGGGAAATAAATGACAAGTGAGAAGAGAAATGGAAAATAAAATGTGTGTGTTTGCTTTGGCTGGCCTCTCTTTTTTTTTTTAATTTAATTTTTTTTAAATTTTATTTTTTTATTTTTAATTGCATTTTTATTTCCTGCACAGATAACCAAAAGAAGCTTAGATCAGACTTGATGAGAAAAGTAACTTGGCTTGACGTGTCATTATTACCAACAACTTTTCAAAAATAGACTTCAATATCACAGACTGATATGGAGAGTGAATCTCAAATAGCACAAAGACATTTGCTTATTGCTCCCCATGGGGAACTGATTTGTTATTTGCTTTATTATTTTATTTGTTTTAATCTTCATGTTGTAATCTTATTGGTTCCTGGACATCATCTCAGAGGTGAGCTGTATTACAGTGAGAACCCAGGACAGTTTCAAGAGAGTGCTGGGTAAACTGATAATTCAACAATTCCCTGTTGTTTCTTCCTACAATTGACATATTTTAAGATAAGAGCAAGAAGAAAAAATGTCTTAAAACTATTTGTTGTGTCCTGGTAAGCAGTGTGAACCATTGTCACGTATGTGCAGTGCTTGGATGGTTCAGTCACCTTTATTCCTTTCTCTCACACTAGAAAAAATTGTTTACATATTTAACAGGTCAAGAATGATGAAATTCACATGGGAAACGTTTATACAGGAAATGCTCCCACTAAACTCAAGTTATACATTTTACCACTCTTTTTTGTGAATTTTGGGGTTTTCTCTCTGAAAGAGGAGTTTGCACAAAGTTACCAAAACCCATGAGTCAATGTATTGCCCAAAGTAAAACTTCCTGGACTATTCTGATGTTTTTCCTGCCCCTTTCTAAAATGTTGATGCGCAAGAACAGAACACTTTCTCACTCTGAACTGAGAGAGTTCAATCCAACATAAAAAGTCCTAGCTGTTTATAGGAGGTTTATCCTGCAGTAAATGTCCCTCTTCATGTAGCTCTATTAATTAATTTGGCAGACTTCAAAAGAATAAAAGACCTGTTAAATAATTGTGCTAAAGACTAAAACATTTAACTCAAAAGTCAAATGACAATTGCCAGGGACTGTGTTTGTAGACACAGTGAAGTAAGAATTCCTTTAGGAAAAAATGAGATTTTAATTATTGACTTCTAGCAAGACATGATTAACAAGGGATTCTCATCCTCACTTATCAAATCCCAAGTGTCTGCTCCTGCATCTACTGTTTCTTAAGTAAAATCCCCAAACTTCCTTCCAGTTCTCAGAGCAGCCTCATTAAATCAACTGTAGTTAAACCTCCAGTAGATTAGAACTGGTTAGGGGAATGTAGATGTAACAGTTGATTACCTTTACCTTGATTACCTAAAGCTGATGACATGAATTGATTTTTAGAGATTGGTCAGTGCTGCCACCACCAGCAAGCCACCTCCTCCCCACCCCCAGGTTTCCCAAGAATGGGAATTAACCCCTGCATTTAACAGGCTTGCAGTAAACATGTTTTTCTGCTCACAGGTGATAGCTGGAGATTTTCTCAGAATAAGAAAGTCCCACAAGTTCTGGGATCCGTTGATGCTGTATGGTTTGTATTATCTTTAGAAAAGACACACTACCAGGGAAAAATATTGTATATCATCTCAGCAGGGGACTTGGAGCTGTTTACCACTATGTAATTTGATCTAGGACTAATCCTTAACTTTGATGAGGCCAAGAAGAATTACACCACTGCTATTTCCAGCACATTAATGATAGAAAAAATGCTTAAACTCACTGTCTAACACTTGATTGTGAAGGATTAAATACATTTCAGAGTCAAGTTTGAGTTCTATAATATGTCTTTGGATAATTCTTGTTTTCTTTGGTCAATACACATATGATTTCTATCATTTGAAACATACAGTAATTTAGTAAGAGTAATAAAAAAATTATTCAAAAATACTCATTTTATTCAATTATTATGTGTCTTATATAAATTTTGTAATAGTCTGCCTTTATTATGTAACAGATAAATAAAAGGAATATTTAAATCAGGGAACTGTCTGCTGCTTTAATACAAGGTAAAACTTCATCCACTTTGAAGAATTCACTGTTGTTATTGCATTTCTTGGATTGGCTGTTTGTCTAGCCATTGTGGAATATTATTGTAAAGTAATTATTGTAAAGTATTATTTTAAAGTTAGAGGGAACAGAGCGTTATTCCTCTATACTTTATTCTCTGTGGGATTAATTATCAGGCTGATTTTAATATTTGGTCACTAACAAGGCCTTTCATAGTTTAATTTGTGTTTTCAACAAGTTTTTTTGATTGCTTATTCACAGGTTGGATTGGTTTTTTTTTTTTTTTTTTTATTTTGGTCATCTTCCAAGCTTTTTCATTTGTCTCATATGCAGGCTACAAATGTTTTATATGGCTCATATGCATTCACACAGTAGGTGCCCAAGGCAATGAAGTTTCACTACACATGTAATAATTTCTGAACCAACTATACAATTCCTTTGTTGAAGTTATATTTGCAAAATCTTTTGGGTAGTTTATTTCATTTTAAAAGCTTCATATGTTTACTTGAATTATTTGCTTAATAAAGGATGCCTTTAATGATTGTTTTTCTCTCCTAAGCACACTTCATGCTAAGGAAACTCTCAAATTACATTAAGACAGGAATTTGCTTCATCCAGTCTCAAAATTCAGTGTCAAAAGAGAACAATAATTTTTCAGCTTTGACCAAGAAAGTCGGGAAACATATGTTTCCCTAATAGAAAGTGTAATGGCCTTTGTTGTCTGTGAATTGCAAACACAATTCCATTTTACAGAAGATCTTGCCTATGAAACATCATGTACTAGGCTTCCTAAAGCACATTTTTTTCTCACTTGGAAGCATAAGAGTAGGGTTAGTAGTCTCTTGCCAGTTTTGAACCTATAGTTCAAGGCAGTCTAGGTTTTTCAAACTTAACTTGTAGTACTAGAACAGCTCCTCAACTTTTTGAAGTGCCAGCTTAATGAATCATTCCCCACAAAATAGTTGCTTCTGACATTTCAGCCAAAGCCCTGCTGCTCTTGCAGGAGCCTCTATGCTTTTATCTTGCACATTGGTCTGAGCTGCAAAAATGTTCCAGTTTGTCACATACTGTTCTGTACTGTCACTTAGAAATATGCTTGTGCTTGCTGACTGAATATTGATAAGATACCTTGAGACTGTGATAAAAATGGGGCAAAGAGAAGATATCTTTCAAATTTGATAAATAAAGTCTTTAAAATAGTGATAAAAGACTTCTGAGAGTCCATTATTGAGAATGAATTCTCAGAGGTATACATGAAGTTGGGGGCTTATTGTTTGGTCATGCTCTTTCAAAGGTTTAGAGCTTTTACTCTGTGTTCTAAGAAAAAGCTCTTTGAAGGTCATGTTTGAATTCAAAGCTGTACTTATTGTCTGTTTTTCCATGCTATCTACATTACTGTTGCATATCGCATTTGGGAGCCCAATAGCTCCTGAAGGTAATATTTTCTAATTCCACTTATCCTACCCTCTGGTGTAGCATTTGTCAGTGTAGGTTTGTGTCTGCAGGTGTTGATAAGGTAGAAAAAGCTACCTGACTAACATTATTATATTGCTTATTTTTCCTAGGTAGTTTGAAATGATTATCACTGCTGGACTATAGTCATGTGCTAAAAGATAGCCTGCCCTCCTTCTGCTATACCACCCTCAGTACTTGAAAGCAGAGGCAGCTGTGCAGATTACCTGGCTGTGAAAAATCTTACAGTAACAGAGAGTGGGAAGGAGGAAAGAGACTGGGAAGAACAGAGATGGGGGAGGATCTGCTTTTCACTGCAGGTGTTATTCTTGTACTGAAGGCTGTGGCTCCTTGTTCAGGTGTCTTAGTGGGCAATTAATCTCTTGCTGTTAGAGAGTAGCACTGAACATAACCACTAAACTACTGCTGGTAATGGAGGTCATAGAAAAAGAAAGGAGCACTAAAAGTCAGCCATAAATCCCTCTGCAGCTGATTTTACTGTGAGATGTTGAATTCTGCACCTGCCATCCTCAGCAAGAGATACCTGTGGGTCCCCTAGCCCTGAGATGTGCCCTGAGAGTGGCACATCTGGGCTTGACAGGGCGTCAATTCTGGATGAAAGGGGTACCTCGCCTCATGCCTCTGCAACACATGAGCCTGGAAATTAATCTTGTTCCATTAATATTTTTCTTTGCCTGTGGGAGAAAAAAAGTGCCCCACTGACTAGAAACAACCACACTTTGATTGACACATGATCTTAAACCCAGTACTTCTATGAGAGGGTAAAATCTTACCTGTGTGCTTGAATCATAATAAAACAGGAGACATGCTCAGGAGCCTTTCTGAGCTGTACAGACAGCTCAGCTCCACTGCCTCTGCTGCAGCTCCCTGTGCCTTCCTCAGCAGAGCATCAGACCAGCTGTAGGCATAAATACAACTTGGCATGTTCGACCAGACCTGCCTTTCAACACCTCCCATGTGACAAAACAATCCCTCTTTTTGTTTCTGTAATAGGAACAAGCACCCTAAAACATGTTGAGCTCTATTGGAGATAGTTACCTGAGTCTCTCAAATCCCCTTTTTCCCCAGGCTCAGTAATAACAGCACTGGGATCAAAACATAGGTAATAAGCTCCTTGGAGAAAGGGCACGTTCCTACATCATAGAAGAAAAGTTTGTGTAACTTCAGCATCTTTTGCCCCCCTATTTGTGTGTTGTCTTTTCATCTTTCTACTGTCTTAGCTTCAGGAGCTGCTTATGCATTTATTCCATATACCATCATGATGACCAGTGTAGAAGTGCACAAGTTGGTGATTAGCCCAGCCACATGAGTTGTCAGCATATTCCATGAGAACCCAGTATTTCAGTCAGCCATGTGATTGTGAACAGGTTTCTTACCCTGAACATTCCTAACAAAGATATCTAAAATGTTATCATTAGACACATGAAAAATATTGTTTCCAAGGACAAATAAATGGCTGACATTTTTAGCAACCAATTTATATACGTTGAGCTGATCTCTTTTGCCTTAGTAACCGTAAGAGGATAAAAATAGATTAATCATAATTCTGGTTTCACCAGGATCCTATGAAGATTCATTAGATAATGTGTGAAAGTAATAGGGAACTGTTTTCTGTGACTGTCTCACTCTAGTTTTGGAGGATGAACTAGTGAGGTTATTCTCAAATCCTCCTTACAGTTTGGGAATTATTATTCTCATTCACATGTCTAAATTCCAATTAAATTGTGATTTAATCACACTTCATTGGCTCAGTGCTAAGCAAAGGAATCCAGTATGTTATCAGAAAGTGCTATAGATGTGGCACCTGTGAGAGATCTGATAACCTTTCAGAGCAGCATCTGAGAGCAGGCACCCACCGAAGGTGCTAGACAGATCTGTGAGAGCAGTTTAGCTGAAATACTAAGGGAAAATTCAAACTGCTCTCTAACATTCTGCATAAAGCCTGAAAGTGCCCAGCCTACTAAAACTACATACTTTGGAGCCAGAAAAGATTCCTCAGGCACCATGGCAGAGGCTTCTGCACCTGGTCAGAAACCCTGACAGGAGAGGTGAGACACTGTGCCTAAGCAACCATGCAATGTGATAAGAATGACCTTAAAAACCAGTCATGCTGGGTTTGTATTGCACTCCTTTAAATAATTATGTGGTTTCTCAGAACAGTTTGAGTGGTTTGCTCTCCCAAGCATGACAGTTTGTTTCCACAATGTCCAAGGTGCAAAATAAAATCGAGCCATGGGCCATAGGCTAGACACTCTTGGCACATAGAAGAGAAGCTGACACCTTGCTTTCTTGCAACTTAAAAAAAATCTAAGCGCAATACAAGCACAGTGGTTTTAATCTCTTAAGGATATGGATATGCCTTGGAATTCTTCTTTACTTTAGGTTTCTTACTTGACACCCCTCTATAGCCAGGACAAGTCTCCCTAGTTGCTTGTGGGGACAGATGGTTCTTTGAATATTCATCTGATTTCTGGAGAGGTCACATGAGAAAATTAGTCTTATTGTAACTTGTGGAATTTATCTCACCATTTTTATATTCCTTGTGAAACAAGATCATTTCACTACCCTACCTGTCCTGGGATTCAGTGCTTGGAGAGGGAGTTATGCATATGGGTCTAAGCCTCTCAAGGTCATATCAGAAGTACATGGCAGGAACTGAAGCTACATCTGGTGAGCTTTGGTACTGGCCTATGGATCCAGCAACCCACAGATTTGCTATTTAACTTTGGCTATGAATACAACATCCTCGTTTTTTCAGCAAGGACATTTTTTTATGATAGCAGCTCAAATTGTAATTATTAGTTCTGAGCTAAACTGGGAAGGGGAGAAGGAAATGCTGAGTTTTTTTATTATCCACAATATTTATTGTCCAATATTGCTTCTTAGGTAATTAATGGTGAGCATTTTTTTTTTTCATTTTGCTTTTTAAAATGCCCTTTTTGCTTGTACCATTCAAATTTTATAATTTAAATTCTTGCTTTGGTAGCTTATTAAGTTTTTGATTTATGGTGAAGATTTTTAGAGTCCTGCTCCTTCATTAGTATATCCAACATTTACACTCCTTGAAATAAGCACAGATATAAATAGAAGGTGTGTTCATTTAAGCAAGACCTGGAAATGTTTTTCATATTAATCATTACAATAATGAGCAGCTGATTAAATTATTGATCTTTCAGGATAAACAGTACCTTAAAAAGTCATGGAACTAGGTGTTTAAATCTAATGGAGACACTTTTTTCATTAATGTAAGATCTGACCCATGAATATAATATGCCCCATCTGCTGAAATAATGGCTGTGTGCATATTACGAGTCTCTCCGACATTTTGTTTTCAGAAATACGGAAATTGTCATTACTTTATGGCTATTCTAAAACCAGAATAATAATTTTCTTCTACCTGGTATGGCCATTATTCATACATGTCTCTCATTTTAGCTGAAGCTGTATTTCATAAAGTTGAAGGTCCATTTATTCCAAACATTCTTGGCAATATGTAGAAACCTCAAAGTGCATTGTTTTCATTTCTGACAGAAAACGATGCATGGCATATTTTTCTTAATGTATTGAACATATGTAGTACCTACTCTATAACAAAATGTACAGAATTAATAGCCTGTAGCTGTTTCTTTGAATTCAGAACTGATGCATGGGCGAAACATATGCATTTAATCTATCAATATATAAGCCATTAAGATTAACCTGTCCTGTACTTGATTTTCAGTGTAAAGAGGTTTTCTGCTGTGATAAGGTAGGCGAATTATCATGTGGTACTATTCTGACTCCCAGAAAATGTTATAGTGACTCAAATAATTGCAGCTTCTACTCCTTTGCATCAGGATTTCCTGCTGTATTTTTACTGAAAATCTGTGTAAACCCATACTTTTGTCCCCCTGCATAAATTTAGGCTTATAGAGCAAACCACTATGGCCATGGCAATAATAGCAATCAGGGAGTGAAAATTTTGCATTGCTGCTTTTGGTCAGTCACAGTAATAAGAGTGTTTCTCCACCTATTCAAACTATTCAGTTTTGAGCCTTTAAAAAATTAAAATTACTTTAGATCCAATAAAACGGTCTATTTCTTCAAGAACTCTAGTTGGAGTAAGTTATATCACTGGCCTAAGCTATTTTTTTTTTGTTGCAATTACCATGTTTAATGAACTCAATGTCTGAGGATATGTTTTCCCCTTCTGCACCCACAAAATCTGCTTGTACTTTAAAATATTCCTTCACCTTCTGAAGTTTGCTTAGAAAAGGTTTAACTTGCACTAGGGTTTGGAATATAAAGGCAAATTGGGGCATTGATTTTCCCATTTTGTCACCTCTAGAGAACAATTCATAAAGCACGGAAGTTCTAACTAGTCAATCAATAGTTGCTACTTAAATCAGAGACACTGCAGATAGCCTGTTGTTATTAAAAGTGTTCTTCAGAAGATGATAATAAATGAAAAGAGAGGAACCAATTCAACCTCTGAGTGGAGTTCAAGACTGACACATCGAAGGAAGGGAAGCTGCACATGCAACTCATCTTTTTTTTTTTTTTTCCCAGACACAAATGGGAAAAGCATATTTCCCTAAAAACTTCTCAGTTCTTAAGAACAAGGATAATTTTAAATACCAAAAAGTTTTGTTAAAAATCCCAACAACAGAATGACATGGAAGTCTCTGTCAGACCCCGGGGAGGCTGGTTGAAACCCTGACTTCCCAAACCCAATCCAGAGGCCTGGGTCCTATATTGCAGCCAGCACTTGCACCAGAAACCCTGATGTTCACACAGCAGAGAGGTGAAAGTCTCAAGACTAAAGTGACCTGTCTGAACAGACAGTCTCAGCTGGGAGCCTCCAAGCAACCTCAGAGCCAGGCAGTCTGAGTGTTTGATGCTTCTGCATGATTTCTGAAGCATGGTGAGGAGTTGTGGGAGTCAGGAGACAAGGTTTTCATTTCTCTGGAAAATTTTAAAGATTATTATTTCATTCTGGATGAAATGTTGGGATTTGGCTTTAGCTAAAAAAAAATTAAAAATCATACAGAACAGGGATTTTAAGCTTTGAACATTTCAGCTATAAAAGATTTCGCAATACTCCTGTGAATGATGCAGCTGACAAACGTGTCCCTCCATGTGACGGCAATGAAGGAAACTAAAATTACAGCAGAAGATGCAGTTCTGAGTGTTCTCTTTCTGAAGCTGAACTTTAGAGCTGTGAATAATGCACTCTTCAACTTAAGTTGGTTAGGCTGTTTGTGAGCTTCTGGGAATTTACTTTCCTAAACCCTTTATAAGGGCGTACATCTTAATTGAGGACCTAACAGCAGAGTGGGTAAGGTGTGACCTTGCTGCCTTTCAGCTGAGAGCACTTGAGTTGCTCAGGCACATGAGGTGGCACATGAAAAGTGGGGGCCGTGGTGGGCACTGTATGGATGGAGACAGGAGGGACCACTGTAGAACAGCATGCCCTGAGGTAGAGTGAAACATTGGAGAAACCCCACTTTTCAGTGAAATTTAGCCATTGCATGCATCAATTTGCCATTTAATAATCGAAGAAGCATATGGTGAACATGTTAAAACCCGTATGACAAAAAATCTTGCAGATGCTGGGGACTGGAAGCACACATCTTTTGAGGCTCAACACTGAAACCAGTGTCACCCTCGAGGGACTCACAGGGATAGTGACATGAGAAATCGTTTTGCATTCACAGCAGGTCACTGTGAAATAAGATTGTGTTCTCAGGGGGTTTCTTTTGGATCCTAAGTACACTGCAGACCTAGAGCCTTCTTTACACAGCAGTGGTACAGCCATGTGCCAGGATACCTGTGCCCTGACTGGGAACAGATCATGTTCTTTACAATCACACCTTAAACACAAGGGTGGACTTTTCTCATACTGTTCCATCAGAAAGAATGGAGAAGTAAAGAACCTATGTCTTTGCAAAAAGATCATCATTTAAATTCACCACCCAGTAATGTTGGAACAAATAAACCTGGTGTTGCTGTCTCTTTGGTCTTTAATAAAGGGGAAAAACCTCTGTTAATGCCTGGAAAGCAAACTGCAAAATGAGATTTGGTGTCTAAAGATATTTCTACAGTTATTATTAGATTTAGAGACCTCCAGCTATATCAGTACCCACAATCAGTGGTAGGGTCAATGCTGTTCTGCTTATCCTGCTTAAGAAAATATTCTTTTTAGCTATAAAGTTTTCTGAATCTGTGATTCTTCCTTTATTGTTCATCTTGGTGCTCTTTTTGCATTTAAACCATATTAGATTTACAACAAGCTGCCATTGAGATGATACCCAGTGACCTATTTGCATTGGCCATCTCTCACATGCTGATGTAATGGTGCATGACCTATCAGCAGAACATTCAAAAATGGAAGATTGATTGGGCTAAGTGTTAATTGTTCTATTAAAGAGGAGAAGAAATGCTGCACACCCTCCTTCTCTTAACCTCAAGTCTGACCCTGATACTATCTGTCACAACTCAAAATATCCTTCCTACTTCCACACCTGTACAATTAACCCTAAATAATTACAGTCTCTAATGGACCCAGCATGTCAGGTTAAAATCAGATTCTCCAAAGATATTTGATGAAGTGGGTTGAGGTAATTCTGTTCCAATGTGGCAAATGAAACATACATTACTATTAGAAGATATGAGATGATGCTGATCATTTATAAGGTCCCTCATTCTGAGAGAAGTGGAGATAATATATCACCAGGAATAAGGACAGTGTGGTAACACTTTTGATGTGAAAAACATATTTTAAAGCATGAGTGTGAGACAGAAAAACTGCCTAGCTTAGAAAACTGATGTATTGTTACTAGACAGTCCTTTGAGAAAGATTTACCCTGAAAATGAGATAGTCTTACAATATGCCCACATTTCTCCTGCAGTGGGTAGATAAACACCAGGTGTATGACTCTGCCCAGTAAAACATCAAAACCCATGTCAGAAACAGCAGCAATTTGATGAGGCACAATGAGCTGACAGTCAGCAATTTTTAGTTCTGTTTCCTCAGTGCTGTTTGTTGTCATGCTAAGCCTTGCAAGACCTCTATGGGATAATAAACAACCCAACTGGTTAAATTCAGCAGTACAACTAGGATAGCATAGAAGGTCCTGAGCTGCTAGCCCTCTAAACCACAGATTCTTTCCAAAGTAAGCTAGCCATATGCAGAAAATTGATGCTGGGTAGCCTGAGTCTAGTATTCATGTCAAACAGGAGACTTGTGTTACTGCAAAATAGAGCTGCTTGCCTGGCAGCCTTCTCTGGATGGGCTCAGTGACTTTGCTGACCAACAGCAGCTCACAGGCACTAAAGGCAATGGAATTATTCTGATGACAATGCAAAGCTGCACAAAGGGACAGAATATACCAAAGGGGACTAAAAGGGAAACTGTAAATGGTTGTTGGGAGAGCTGGTGTCAAAAAGGAGCATATAGCTGGAGTTCATAGTGTATGAATTTCATCTCCTCTGCAGTAACTCCCTCTTAAGTAATTTAAGGCTTTTACAGAATGTCTCCCAGCACTACAACATCACTTAGTAAAGGGCAGATGTAGACAACTGTCAGCCACTCCTTGCAGCAAAGAATAACTGGTGCATTTGCTCAGCTCCTAAATTACCTACTGTAATCTCATGATTGTTAATAGATGTCAAAAATTCTCATAGGTGTCGTTGGCCACATAAAAGCCTGTCATCAATGGCCATCAGTGTGCATCAGCTTCCTTTGAAATAATGTCAACACAAACTAAAATTCCTCTCTGGGAACCTACACAGTGGGGTGTAATAGAGACACAAGTAATTTGAAGAGATCATTTATCTTAGAGTAGCATGTACTTTACTTTTAAGCCAGTATCCAATTTGTTAAATTTTTCATGGGAGAAGGATTTGGGAATGTGACTCATATTTTAGATTGGTATTTTTTTGACATATTTTAGTTGGGAAAATTTTATTTTGACGTATGTTGGTGTATGATAGAGCTAGTTTGTAGCAGTGCCTAGTCTATGTCCTTTTTTAAAATTGAATACCTGAGGTTTAGGTCTTATAAAACCTCCAGTGCAAGTGAAATAGAAATAACATGTAACTGCTCACAGAAGCAGTCAAGTCTTAGTGACTGCTGAAACAGTGTGATGGGGAAAAGAATTTTTCAGGAGAACAAAACTTTACAGACACTGAAAGAATTCAGGAATACGAATCCCACTGTCTGTCAGTGGCACAGTTTCTTATACACTCAATGACCCAATTTGCAGAAGTATTTAGAAATCTAAAATTTAGATAAGCACCTCCTGCCATTTCAAAAAAGCGCCCATTCCACTGCCACTGAAATCTGCATCTTCAAGTGAAAAATTACCTTTGAAAACATGTCTGAAGTTGCTTTAGAAAGGATTACACTCTTGCCAGTTAGACATTTGAAAACTTTACAAGGTGATATATCACAAAAGCCAGGAAAGCAAACAAGCCTTCCAGTTCCTCCCAAAAATTAAAGAAAAATAAAACATTATCCCCAAGTTCTTTAAACTCACTGATTAAAAGCACACTGCATTCAGATCAAGTTTAAATGTGTCTCTTTTTAGGCTGATAGTGTCTCTTTAAGGTAAGTACTTTCAAATGGAACAACTGCCAATTTATGGAAATTTTAATACTTAACAACCTTGACAATGTCCTTTTGATTAGCCTGCAAAAATGAAGTTGCTTTTGATAGGAAAGTTCATTCACTTGTTTAAAATCTCTCCATATTATGCTGAACAGTCTGAATATTAGCAATCTGTCATTGGAAAAATTTGGTTACGTATGCAATTTTGCCCCAAAATTCAAATATGAGAATCAAAGATCTAAGTTGTCTTCTTTCTTAGGCTGCTCTGAAAGATGCTTATAGGCAAGTAACATTTTTATTTTGTGTTGGATACAAAAAGAAATATTAAATAGAAAAAGAAATGTCATATTTAGTTTGAATCACACATGATGACTGACCCTTTGCTAGAAGTGAACAATTCAACTGGTTTAAGGATATGGATGTAATTTTATTATTTCAGAATCATGTGTTCCATTAGTTCCTATAATTTTAGCAAAATTACCCAGGCGAGAAAGTTGCTGCATACAAAACATAATTCATAGTTATCCATAATTTGGTCAGAATAAAAGAACGATAATTACAGAGACATGATATAAGACTGGGAGAAGTTCTTAAGATCAGATCTCTTTAGCAAGTGAAGAGGTGGCTGGTAGATATAAAGAAGTTATGTCTGATGTTAAAATAAACCCAAGGACCCTGTTCTGCTTTCACTGAAGTTTTTTTTCCCACAACTGCATTTAATGCCTAAAATCTGATCTTTTTGTTGGCTTGCCTGCCCAGGAGCTACCTTAGGGATATATCGACCTTGCCAGGACCAGGGAAGTGAATGTTGAGTGACTGAGAGAGAGGAGAATTTTTAGTCTGACATTTTGGGTTTTGGCTTGCTGCTTCTCTCTTACATTTACTGACTTCACTGATGAAATAGCTGCCTTGTTTGAATAAGTGGTAGCAGATTGCAGCCTGAGCTCAAGCCCTATTAAAGGAGCATAGTGGCATATTATGGCTGGGATTGACACAATAGGGGTATTTCCTTCTGCTTTTAGTCCTCTTGTACTTCTCTCCCTACTACATTACTTTTTAAACCTCAAAATCTGAGCCTTGAGCTGTGTTTCAGCACCCTTAAAGAGAGGATACATTATTTCCTTGCAGTGTATAAAGAGCTTTACAAAGCTACTGCTCTCGGTATGTATTAAGATGAAACTCTCATGTCCATTCCTGTTAACCCAGCATCTCCTTTTTTTCTCCTTTCATTTTAGCAGGAGAGCTGTTTCTATGTCCTGAGTAATTACCACAGTGCATTTTGTTCTCACTTTCTCACTTTTCTACTCTATTCCTTCCTGTCCCCTCTTTGGTGACTTCCTCCTCATAGTAATTTTCTGCCCCTGCTGTCCCCCCTCTGTCCCACAGCTGTGGGCATTGCTGGCATCACTGCCAGCTGTCCTGGGGGCCGAGGGGCCAAGAGGAAGAGGAGGGATGTTTGACCTGCAGCTGGGCTTGTGTCTCTCTCTGGGTAAGTTACATCTCTTTCACTTGCACAGTGAGCCACCAGAGGAAGAAGGCAAGTGAGGAATGATAAAGTTATGGGCTATGAGATTGGCTTTGCCATTTTTGACACATCAATGTGTTAAACTGCAGAAAAAATTAATAAAAATAGTGATTACAGCAACAGCAGCAGAAACAGATGGACTCAAATGCCTAATGGATGTGGAGCATCCTCATTAAGATCTTGTCTCGTCTCCTGACCTGAGTCGAAAGCATGTTTGTAGAACAAATAGGTCTTGTAAGTGCTAGAACTAGTGTTATTGATAAGACTGACATGCTGATCCTTATCTAACACTCTTCATTCATTATCTGTTTGTTTTTTTAATTCATCATGTTATTTTCTGTAGCCATTTTTCTGCAATTTGGACTAAATTCTGCAACTTGGACTGATAATATGTCAAATTTAGAAGTGTTTTGTACAGTGGTTATAATTTTATTGCTTATCCAGTAGTAGCTTAAGCTATGTTAAAACAACAAATGCATCATTCAAAATGGAAGAAAGGATGCTTCTTAGGAAAAGTTTTAATGGAGGCATTAAGATTATCAAGTCCTCAGGGTCTTTTTCCAAGAAAATATGAATGAGAGAAAACAATGAATTGTATTAAAGGCCTGACTGAAATTTTGAATACAATTTCTGCTGCCATGAACACCGTAAAATGAAACTATCTGCTTATCTGCCCAGAATATACTCTTTTCTGAATAATATTTTCATGGGGAATAAAAGTAGCAACAGTCACAATGTAAATTCAGTCTTAAATTTTTTAAAAGTGACTTATGATTGCAGCCATTTAAAATGGGAATTTTACACTGGATGGAATAAAGCATAGTTAGCTTTTTAATAAGGATGTATTCTTTAATCTGGATTTAAAAAAGCTAAAGGGAGAGTACAAAAACTTAAGATCCCTCTAAAGGCAACCAGAATTTCAAACTGAAACAAATCATTAAAATAAAGACAAAAATAAGGGTCCACATGTAAGGCCCTGGTGCAGAGAGTTAACTGTGCATTCAGCTGAGCACGTTTATCCTGCTCTGCTGAGACAGACTGGTAGGGTAGAAGATTTTCAGCATTTGTTCATTTAAAGATAAGGATAACTCTGTGCACAGAGCACTGCATGCAGAATGCAAAGAGACTCCCTTCAAAGTCTGCTCAAGTCAGTAAACAGACTTCTTCAGCTTTATAAGAATTCTTGCCCATCCTCTTGAAATTCCACAGGCAAACTCTGCCAAGGCAGCTACTTCTAATTTCTGTTAAATGAATGATGTCTTATTCAACTCACACTGATAAATAATTCTTTCAATTATGGGTTTGAGCTTGCTATCTCACAGACTCTGATGCATTTGGTTTAAAAATCAACATTATGACTCATCTGAATTATGTTACAGCAAAAAACCTTATTTGGTTGACATAGTTTTTTCCTATCAAAATGAAACACAAAGTAGCTGTCCCCCTGATTTTTCTCTCTCCCTCTGTCATTAATTTTCTTGTGCACATTTTTAATACAGAAGCTGACTTTCTGAGAACTGTATGTTTTTATAGAGCTCAAAATTGACACATGACCTTACTTGTCTTTCGTTATTTCCTTTACAGAATTTTTTATTTAAATATTGTTTCTAAACTTGTGCTCACAAAATAAATATACAACTATTAATACTTACCATTAAGGCAATCCTTTCAGTTTGGAGGAAAATAATGTTCAGGTTCTGAGAAAACAAAGTGGAAAATATTCTTTTTTGCCTGTAACTTTGGGAACTTGAAAGTCCCATTATCCTAAGAATTAAATTACTCTAATGCATACAGATGGCAATGCCTTGTGCTAGGTACAGATGCCATTTTTTTCCTTGTCGTCCTCAAAGGAGAGAAGGAAAAGTCTAGTCTGTCCACCTGCAAAAAACAGTGAGATTTCGTAACATAAAGGTGAGTTTCAGGGTTTATTCTACATAGTCCCATATTCATACTTTGAGACACCTTTTTGTGAATTTAATAATATTTTTGACAGAGTAATTCCTCAAGTGACGTTTCTTGGATGGAAAACAATTTTAAAATGAGATGACTGCTGAAATGGTAAAGATGTAGCTGCTGAATCCTGTGGTCAAGAAATATTATTGGCAAAGAAACACGGTGAAACTATTTTTTGAAATGCATCTATTCCTAATTCTAAAAAAGGAATCAATATAATCTTCATTAGTCAATTTTTGAAATGTCTAATGCATGAAAAGAGAAATCTTCATTTCAGTTCATTGACTGTTCATGCAAATATATTTCTAACTTGGTTTTTTTGTGCATGACAGTCAGTGATTTTGCTTAAATTGCTATTTTCTGCTCTCAAGGCAAATAACATCATTTTCAGGCTCAACATTGACTGTAAAAACTGCTTATGAATAAAAAATTCAGGCTTTCAACTCTGATACCCACAGCCTTTGTTTCCAGTGAAGATCTGTGGGCTACAGTAAGTATTCATAGGGATGTTCAGGAAGAGCACGGGGTTCTCAATATCTGTGAATAACTGCTGGTGAAACTGGACAACCAAGTGAAATTCCTGGGATGTCTCTCTCAATTTTGATATTGTAAACATTCATTATCCAGTTAGGTGGTGTGTGACTGAGGTGAAGGTGCTTGTTCTTAGAAAACGTGAGTAATTTAGTCAGTAGATCATAAATTATAGTAAGACTTTGGTCACATAAAACATCAAACTATCCAAAATATAAACTGCCTTTATAATATGTACATATACAGCCTTATTTACATGAAGCTTGCACAGCCCTTATACAAGAAGGGAATGACCTTATCCTGGCTTGATTCATGTAGGATTATTAGATGATTGTTTCTTCATTAGAAAACTTTGGAGTCATTCAATACATGTGATTCACTGGAAGAAAAACAGTTTAAAGTGATAACAAAGACTTTGCGAAAAACTCAAAAAAAACCAGAAGAAACTAAATCTTTGCATGTTAAATAAGGACAGACACCATTTTCTTCAAACTCTGATGAGTGCTAAAATGAGTCCCATGAATTTTCTTAGTTGTGGCATCCACAGATTTTCTAAAGTTTAGTCAAAATCCCATACTTAGAACGAGGACTTTGGAGGACAAAATATAAGAGGAACATTTTAATTGTCATTGGTCCTAGAGAAAACAGGAATCCTAAGATCATATTTTTTATGATTCTAATTAAGAGGCTTTTTTCAACAATCTGTTTTCAGATTTGAAAGTCAGGTTTGGAAACATTTTATATTTTCCTCTGCCTTCTTAAGTACATACTCAAACTTCCTGTGTGTTGTGAATGAATAAAACAACCCACAAACAAAGGTTACCCTCTGCTCTTAAATCCTTCTGGTCCCTAGACATTTCTGACTGATGGAAATTGGATGTAGAGGCAAGGCAAACTTCTCTGGCTAAATGCTTCTGAATAGGATGATGGTCTACTGCTACATAAATCCTGTGTGCTGTCAGATCCCTGGAGCATTCTTTGTTCTGGCCTTGGAGAGATTTCTTGTCAGCCCAGACAGTAAGAAGAAAAATGCAGTTGATTCTGTCAGAACATCACCCTAAATGAAGAAAGTGATGATTCTCCTTACATGTACATTCAAACTTCTTTTTCGGAGTTACCCCTGGTTCTAGCTCAGTTAGAAAAGGCTTAAGAAAAAGAAAAGAATTTTCCTTTTAATTATCCAAATATTCTTTTCAGAGAACAGTTACCAGTGCAATTTCCTTGAGCAACATGTATTTTTTCTCTGCAGAGTGTTGCAAACAGGGAGAATATAGGACAGATGGGAAAGAGGAAAAGGTGGTAAAAGGAATAGAAATATTGTGTAATAATGCTTCTAAATCTTTCCTTTCTGATGTGATGTGTTGCAATCATGCACAACTCATGCCACTTACCACTTGAAACTGCAAGCAGTAGAGATTAAACAATAAGCAGTTACTGAGGAAGCAGAGTGGGGTGATAAAGCTTGTTGATGGGGCTGTTATTCAGGGTAGTAGAAATGACAGCCCACATGAACAAAGTGTCACAGAAGGACCTCATGATACTGAATGATTAGACAATAAAATGGCACAAGAACTCAATACAGTTAATGTAAAGTGATGGACAAAAAAAAATCTAACTTTATGATAAACTCTGAGGAATTTAGGAATGAAATTGTGGGGTATGAGCTCAGTGTTCATTAGCAGTAAAACCAAATCTAGTGTTAGGAAATCCTAGGAAAAAGATTTAAATAAAACCCAGAAAATATTGCTTTACTGTATATGTTAATTTTTTCTCCGCTCCTTGAATAATGTGTACAATCTCAGCTCCCCCATTTAGGTTTAACTAAGTATCCAATTCCTGTAACACTTGGAATGGCAATAAGGCCACTTCAGATTGACTGTGACAAACAGTATAAAATCACGAGAGGCTTAGAAAAGGTGGGCATGGATCTCTTGAAGCACAAGCACTAGGAGAGCTAGTGTTGTGCTTCAAGAGATACCTACAAGTTAGCAGTTGAAAAGTTCAACATAAAAGAGGAGAAGGTCCCCATGGCATGTATGTAAGCTAAGGAATTTCTCGCCACAGGATATTGCAGATGATAAAAGTTTATGGAGTTCAAAAAGCAACTACAAAAATATATAGTGAGGGGGCTAGTAAGTTCAAAGACATCATCTGCTAAGGAAGATGTGTGTTCCAAATTGCTGGGCAAGTGTCACTTGGTGCTTGCCTTGTTGTTACACTGCTAGATAAAAGATGCTGAGCTAGATGAACCATCAGTCTGGTTCTGCACAAGTGGTTTTACATACTCTTATGACACAGGAGGGGTGTCCAGGTGGAAAGGATGAAGCCCCAGCTCTGTTGGAACAAAAAGTCTCAACATTCTTCAGCAGGGTTGTGAAACAAATGCCATTCACAGGCTCTTTTTACAGAACAGCATCATTCAAGTATATACATATTTGCAACTGAAGTTTACACAGGGTGCTAAATATAGTTTTGCATATAGATTTTAAGTCTCCCAAGGAGAAATGAATTCATTGATCACATTTTAGAGATGGAGAGGAATTGTGCAAACACTGGCATAGAGGTACTGTGATTCAGTGACCTCAACTCAGGATTGCAACTTACAACACCTTTGTTTCTATTTCTGGGGAAGCCAGAGACATGGTCAGGTCAGGCCATTGGAAATATTTGCTGTTGACTCAGGGTTGATATTGATTTGATTTCACCGAGAAGAAAGGCATTTGTGGAGTATTTATCTGTAACTACAGTTTATTGCTTCTTTTTTGTCCATTAGGATGCTCTCTGTTTTATTTCTTGATGTTAATTTACTGCATCTCAGTGAATCTAAAGTATGAGTTTTTTTCTGGCATTTTAGCAAGTAAAATGTGATTCTGAGAACTCTGAAAAAAATCATGACCTAACCTTTCCCAACATAATGATAATAATGATACCATTTGCAGGAAAAAATTGCTTTAAATTGGTTAGAAAACACTTATGTTAAAAGACACCTTACCAACATGAGGGAAGAAAATGCAGAGTACATTTTCATAGTTAATTTTGGTTAAATAGGCTAATGAATGTTTTCTGCAGAGCAGCCAAGATTGCCATGTGGCTGCAATCGCTGCTGGGAGCAAATGCTGCTTGTTTTTCCTTTTCAGTTTGTTCTTGGATTCTGTGCCTGGCTTTATATGGATCCTGTGCATGGCATCAACAAATTAAAAAAATGACTTGTCTGATGCCTGAGAAATAGGGCTCCTAATAGGGTGCCATGTGTCTGGCCTATTGAGGAGGTAGATTTGCATTCCCTTCACAGATTTTTGCATGCCATTTTCTGTGTTTGAGCACAGAGTTAGAGCACAACATCTACATAATCCATCCCAGCAGGTTCTGGGTTCTGAACAAAAAGTTCTGGGGTGAGAATGAAACCTGGTAGTACCCAGAGAACCAAGCCTTGCCTCAAGCTGGTTACTGTGAAGAAGTTAAGCTTGGAGCAGACTAAGAGATGCACAAATTAACCATGACTGTACCAGTATCTGTGTCACACCCTCTGTTTTCAGCACTAAAGGATTGACTCTCCCTACGCTTAAACTTTTAGGCATGAGATTTAAACTTTGCTTCATTCTTTGTAAATGCCTGTTTACAGTCCAAAGTCCTTCCAAAACCTTGAGTTTTGCTTAGAATAAGGTTGTCAGAGAAATAATTTCTCAACTCTCTTCCTTTGCCTCCTCCTTGGAGCCCTGCAGGAACACTTCAGTCATGTTTTTTTGTGACTTTTCTCTGTAATTGTCAGTGATAATAACTTTTTTTTTTTTTTAAGAAAAAAGGAATCTGGTCTTTATAATCAACTGACAGCAGGAACTGGAGTTTCCAAAAAAGCATCAGAGATGGTGAGATTCATGATAAAAGTCTGCCTCAGGAGATCTGCTTTCATCTTTTACTCTTTCCATCTTTTTCCTTGCTTACAGGTTGCAGCAGTGAAGCCCCGAATAAACCTCAAACAGTACTAAAAAAAAAAAAAAGACTTGGAAACTCACCCATTGTGACTGCAAATAATACTATTGGAGTGGCAGCAGATTTTCTGTTCTTGTAGAGCTTTCTGATTTGAGCTGTCCTGCAACAGAAGCTACCCATGGTGTGAAGTAGACTTTGGTCTGAAACTGCAGTGGCTGTAATTAAACTTAATTGAAACCATGTCTGTGAGACAGAGGGACAAATGTCTTTAGGAGCATCGCTACAGCTGCACCACTTCTGAGTGGAAACCATATTAGCAAGGGGAAAATAAAACCCAATGTAAGGTACTGTGGGTAAGCTAGTGCTGTGTAATGCCCCAGATTGTACTACAGGAAGAATTTATGGTAGAACTATGAAGCTGTTAGGGTTTTCTAAGTATAAAAATCTGTAAGGATGAATAGTAGTTTTAAATATATGTATTTCCTTTCTGTTGGTCCTTTACAGGTTATTTCACTGTATTTTTATTGCTTTTATCTAGCCACAGGGGAAAGCTGATTAAGTGGTCTAATTTTTCCTTATCTCCTATCTTCATTGCTTGACCTTCCTGTTTGAGTGTATTGGGTATTTCCAAATGAGTTCTATTATGAAATCCAGATTGTGTTCTGGAAATATGAAGTTTCTGATGAACTACAAGAGAAACACAGGTGGATTTCTGATAGCAACATGCTTGAGTTCTTGCCAGTTAATTTTATGGGCTTCCAGAGGCTTCAAAGCAACCATGTTGTGCAGAGTCTGCCATTTTGACAAACTCTCTGTCATGCTGGTGCCCTGGGGCTGGATTTCCTGTGAATCTGCAGAGTCCCCCCCACCATGCACACATGAACAACAGGGGCTTTGGATCAGCTTTGCAGATGAGATCTGTAGTGTAGACTCATCTTCCTTTTCAGCTGAGATTCTTCAGCATGCAGTGCTTCCTAGCATGAACTGGGGATCCCAGGAGTCACAGGATCACCACCTCTGCATCAGTGCTGCTCACCCATGCTAATCTGACAGTCAACAACCAAGCTCAAAGCTGTTGTGTTGCCCATTGACCTTTTTGATATTGTTACAACCAGTGGGAAAAGATGAAACTGGGAATAACAGGGAGGTTCTAGCACACTGTGAAGGATTACTGTGATGAACTGTGGGAAGCTGTACCTTGGTGCTGTAGTGTCCTGCCTCTGCAGCACTCAGCCTGGAAACCCTGAGGACTTCAGCTCTGTTTTTCACTCCTGCAACTCTGTATTTGGCAGCCTTGTAGGCTCCTCTCTGAGCCAGGGATCTCATGGCTTCAAACCCGCTGCTCTGGAAGAGCAGGCAGCAGTAAATTGCAGCACTCCTATAACTTCCTGCAGTCAAAAGAGCCATGCCAGGTACCTCACAGCTTGTGCTTCTTCCAAATGTTGTTGTGGGTGTCTTAGATGGTACTGGGCACATATGGTTGTGCTGCAGCATTACCCATCATTTTCTTTCAATGGAATGTTTTAATTCTTTCAAGCAGAATCTTATTACAATTAATTTTCATAAGCATTTTCTACTTAACATTCTGAAATGAAAGGCTGTGTTACTTGGAACTTCAGAATTCTGTGTAAAATGGAAACAGTTAATTTAGACCAGGTCCAGATTGGCATTTGAAGAGACGTGGATCTCTTCTGGCTCCTTCAACTCTCTGCTGATAGAATCTCCTTGGCTTCTCCCAGGAAAACCCTGAGAATACTGATGCTCACATACACTGTTTCATACTCATTTAATCTAGTTCCTTGTCTAAGACACTTCACAAATTATTGCAATATTGCCATTACTGGTCAGAAATATTATATCTAATTATGCTAACACTGCAGCATTGGCTTCACTGCTGAGATCAGATTCTATCTGATCAATTTGAATTCTTTTCCTTTAAATACCATCTCAGGCTGTCCTTTCAGGATGAAAATTCTCAGTCTGCTTTTAATTGTCCCCTTGCCACTTCTGTTCTGTTGTTGCTCACTCTGTTCTATAATGTATATTTATAAAATGAACATAAGGTCTCCAGTTGTGAAAATATTTAGTTTGTTTAAATGAAAGTCACAGGGACTATTTTTTAACCTGTTCCTATTTGTTTGTATCATCTTTGTTACTTCCAGGAGTAATTGAACTCCAAGTTTTTCAGGAAAGGGAACACATGAGCCCCAGTATGGACCAAGACCAGGAGGGATTGCTATAACATAAATAAATAATAATAGCTCTAAAAATCTTTTCATCACCTTAATGGCTATGTGATCTCTGTGCATCTTTCTGATCACTGTAAGTAGTTGTAGAAAGCATTGTGATAACGTCAATAGAAGCATGGTATGGTAATGTAAAATTAATGAGCTAGATGGTAATCTTTTTAAGCAAATCATGTTCTGTAATACAGCACACCCTCTCAATTAGCCTGTTCTGAGGAGCCAAAGAATCAGTGTATTGTGTGTCAAGTGCAGGGTAAAATTGACTGCATTGCTCAGGAAGGTCAGCACAGCTGATAGCCAAAGTGAATAACCTCATATGGAACATAACCTTACAGTGGAGAGCATTACAGAGGGGATCCATGGGGCTTTCATGTTTTTAATGTCCCACAGGTATCTGTTAGAAAAGACAATGAGGCTTCCGTGACTTTTGTTATGAAAACCAAATTAAGGAAGCTGGGCTGTAGTCTTCTGAAAGCCTTTGCTCTCCCAGAGCACTGATCAAGTCATTAATGAAAGGTATAACTAGCAGGGGGGTGAGGATCTGTTTCATACTTTCCATGGCTACTACCTCTCAAATCATCAAGGCAAGGAATCAAACTTTTTACTTGGTGCAATTGATATCTGGGTCACTCTATGATAAACACTATGAAGCATGATATTGAGTAGAAAAAGTATGTGATGTGCAGTCATGGCAACTGACCTCCCAGTCTGGAGGGAATGGTTCCCTGGTGGAGGGCAGCCTGGGAGTTGTACAGTGGTTTATCTGGTATTTGCTGAACACCAAGCAGAGCTTCCTTCTGTTCTACCTCTGCTCCCTTTTTTTCATGGGCATGGAATGTTCTGGGCAACACACAGGTATCATCAACATAAAGGAGCTACAAGCTGGTGGATCAAACTCACTCCAGTAGCAGTGATGCAAAGAATATATTTGATTCTATACTTAGAGAAACTTCCATTTTTTTAATGTGCTCCATGGGAATTGGATTAAAGATTTTCAGACTGGGTTCGTTATTTCTGATGAAGGACTAGTGAAGAAATTCATTAACAGAAAAATTTCTGGAGGCTAGGACTTAAATTTGGTATTTGGTTTACATCCTGAGAGAGATTAATTTCATCTCAAACTATAGCTTATTGGACATTAATCTATATAACAGTTCCGCAGCCAGTGAAAGTAGAAATTTGTGTTTGGGATCAAAACCAGACAACATAGCCAGTTGTGGGTCAAACAAGATCTGGTACAATTTTTATTTGACTTTCAGAAAATTCCAGTCAGGTATTGACTTACTGAAAATTTTGACTTAATACAATAACTCAAATTTAGAAAGAATGTAGATAATCATATGTTTTATTTCATAAATCAAATTTAAACATTTGTTTGAATGCTTGGGGAAAGATACCCTAGGTCACAGAAATGAGAGACTGATGTTGACTGTAAAGGAAGATGAAGCTTATCTTCTATTTTAAACTCCTGCATGCTAAAATCTCACTCTATCTCTCATAGAAGAAGCATCTCCAAAATGTCAAAATAGCAATCATGGCAGAGTAATATTAAAGGCATATCAACCCTGATATTTCATTCCATGTCCCTAACCTCTCAAAAAAATAATACATGCTTTCTTTAATGATTGCCACAGAAAACAAAATAATATTTTATGTTTCTCGTTATGTACTTTTATTATATTTAGTTGCCATAACAGCAATGTTACTTGGAGAATATCCTGTATTGGTCATTTGGCAATGGGCTTCAATTAATTTCAAAAAGCAGGCATCCCTTTCCATCTTAAGCAATTGCAGTCTACAGTGTTAATGGTGTCTGCATTAATGCAGTTCACTTTATGAAAAAGGTACTGGACTCTATTTTATTTCATGTATTAACATTGTTAGACATTCTATTTTCATTCAGGTCTTCAGTAGTGGCTAAAGGAGATATTTTTATATACAAAAAAGTTTTTGACAACTTCAATTATAAAAATCTCCCTTTATTCAAATGGCAAAACATAATCCTGGAAAATTTCCTACCTCTTTGGGTTTTGCATGAAAGTTAATTTATCAGTTGGCATACCACTGGGTCCAAACCTGGTTTTACTGAAGTAAGTGGGAATTTTGCCATTGGCTTTGATGGGAGCAGGTGCACGCCCCTAATGAGGTGTGTAATGGAAACGGTGTACACACAAAAAACCTGGACACTGTTAGCATGAGAAACACTGAATAAGAAGAAGGATTTCTCAGAATCCCAGAGCACATGAACAGTGTGTTGCAGTGACATTTAAGCATTGACAAGAAAAGTGAAGAGATCAAATGGAAGAATAGACTAGACAAAAAGATATTGTCACACTGGAACAAGTCACCTCGTGCTTGGAAAAGTTTATAAAAACCTTGAATAGAGAGGGAAAGGGCATCATGATAAATGGGAGCACCTAAGCCACATTAGATCAGCTGATAACACTGTCATCTTTGCCAAAATCCCTGAAGACCTTGAAGCACTGATGAGAGAATTAATCATGAAAAGTAGGCTTGAGCAATTAGGATAGGAAGAGTTGAGCTGTCCCCAGTGAAACTTGACCCCAACCTTCAACCTGTATTGAAATCAAGTATGACCCAAACCTTTGCTGAAGTATGAAAAAAGGCAAAGGGAGTTTTTTCCCCACCTCATTATTCCTCATTTCACTCACTGTACTCAGTATAGGGTGCTGGGGATAATATTTCAGACTGGTATCAGCTAAAATAGTACCAGAACAGCAAGACACTTTGGCTTTATCAGCCAACGTTGCATCCTCAGTAATTAGGCCTGCTTCTCAGTGGCAAGGAAGGGAATGTTAATGAGGCTGAGTGCAGGGATAACTAATCCTGAGGAAGCTCCTGTGTGAACCAAGTGAGGCAAGGCTGTGTGCTGGGCTGCTCTGTGGGGATCAGATCCTGTGGTGGTAACTGGGTGAGCTCAGCACAGTGAGATCCAGCACACAGCAGGATGTATATATCCTGGGCAATATCTGTGCCAGCATGCTGCAGGAGAGCCTGTGCTTGAAGAAATTTCATGGTACCTTATGTTCAGGAGAAGGAGTGATAAAGTAGGAAGAGGAAGACCATGGCCACTTTCATGCTGCAATCTTAATGCAAGTTATGTGCTTTGACCTTGGGTGAGATATTGATATGACAGGCAGAAGACAGGGGAAAGAAAGAGAGGCTGGCTGATGCTCTGTTTCTCCTGTTGAATGGCACAACATTTATTTCCTGTTTGTGATGAAAGAAACAGGTTTGTTTTACCCAAAGGTGTTAATACTCATGAGCACAAGGACTACTCACATCCTGAGTCCCTGGCTGTCTGAAACAGAGTGGGTGTTCACACTGCCAGAGCCAGGCTGTGCCGTGTGCGGAAAAACGGAGGCGTTCTGTGGTCTGGGCTTGGAAGGGTTTTTTCAGACCTTTGATGGTCTGGTATTTCTGGTTTGTTTGTTGGTTTTCTTTCTTTCACTAATGTTACTCTGAGTCTGGACAGCATCCTTGAGGGGCACCTTTGCTGGACATAACTACTATTTACTTATCCCCATTGAGTGTTCTATCTTGGCCACAAGCTGAAGGACACATAATGAGGAAAGGAACACCACTCATTATTTGTCTTCTGGATTGGCAGAGTTGGATGGGTGAAGGCAGAACTGGATCTCTTGGGATGCTGCAGCTATTGTGGTAGGAATTTTTTCCAGTCAGATATTCGAATGAGATCTGGGAGATGAAAGTAATTTGTCTCTAGTTTTATTTTTAGTGATTTCACTTTTCTGGCTTAAGTATTTCATTCCCTTTTATTGTCAAGATTTATTACCAGCACTGTTGTGTGGAAATGCAGCCAGTTCCAGTCCTTCAACTCCTTCTTCCTAAACTTAATTTTTGTCAATGGAATAGTTTCCTGTAAAACATCTAATTGTTGGCTTATTGGCAGATTACATGCATGAGCTTTTTTAAAACTGACTAAGGCCAGCACTAATTAAGTGGCTGGTGCCAAGTCCCTTAGTTGCTGATGGAATAAATGAGAATTTCAGTTGTTTCAGAGCTAACTGGTTTTGGACAGTGAAAACTTAAGAACAGTAAGTTCCTAGTTCTTTGCTATGGTATCAGTATTTGTGTTCCTAAAGCTCAATTTTTTGACAATTCTGATATATTTGTTGACACAACTTTCCTGTTGGGTAGAAAGTGGTATTATCCTAATCATTATCAATAATTTTCAATTGGGAAAACAGAACCCCAAGAAACTATAGTCATGATTTTATTACAGAATACATCACAAGCAGGAGATGTCACATTTCCTGGAGGGGACAGTTGTTTATACAGGAGCGCTTTTTGTGATGAACTTTTCATTGGATCTGTCAAGGGATAGGCTAGACTGAAAAGGGGAATTCCATGCTGTATGTTTGCATCTGTACCAGAAGATTTTGTTCATAAAAAATCCGTGGAAGAAATCATAACTCTCTAGCCAAAATGCCTTGCCCAGGCTGTGGTATCTGGGATAGGGAATGAGTCAGATCTTATGTGAGAATCCCTAAAGGGGATCCCTTTCTCCCATAGCCCTGCTGAACTGGGACTTCCCTTGTTGCAGGCAAAAAATGTCTGCAAAAGCAATTACTAAAAACTTTTTTTCTTGAAAGCAGTGCCTTCCACAAAGTAATATTTGAGTACAAAATACCAAAAAGAACATTTTTTGTCTTCCTCTTCACAGAGACAGCATTTCTAGTATCTCTCTATTTGGGTTTTTAGCAACTGGTATGTGCCTCTTCTGTGCATGTTCTTTCAAAGTATGAATCCCACCACACTGATGTAGGGTAGGCTGTGATGAACGCCTCAACTCTAAATACAAGAACTGCTCTGTAATGGACTAAAAAGTCACGTGCCTTTAACTGTACCTTAGGGGAGGTTCAGCTCCTCACCTATGCCTAAAATTTATTGTTCAAACTTGTATTTAACCTGAAT
The DNA here is from genome assembly GCF_022539315.1 of Serinus canaria. Classification (NCBI taxonomy): domain Eukaryota; kingdom Metazoa; phylum Chordata; class Aves; order Passeriformes; family Fringillidae; genus Serinus; species Serinus canaria. The sequence goes on from NC_066315.1 coordinate 14,112,145, forward strand.
TTTAAATTATCCTCTACTCTAAAGGAAAGGAATAAAGAATCAACAAATAAGGGAAAACATATGGGCTTTACCTTAGCTGTGATTTACTAAAACCAAAAATTTTTGGTGGTTATTTTCTCTGTTTATGTACAAAAGGACGTGTAATTCTTTCATGAAACCTGATTTTAAATTTTTATTTTCCTTTAGATTTATTCTCTCCCCTCCCCCCCATATACAAATAAAAAGGTTAAGAAGTGAAATTTGACTTCTGTGTTCCTGAATTTTCTTTAAAAGTCATGGAGCTGTCAGGATGATGAGTTATTGGTTGTCAATAAAGTAACTATTGATCATAATCTTCCAAAATTCATCCTTCATATGTGTGTAAGAACAGAATATGCTGTGAACTGCAGAACAGAATTAATTACTTTATCCCCAAGGGAAGAGCAGATAATTACCAAATAACATTTCTATCAAAGCTGTAGCTAAGTCCTGAGTATTACGTGAAGCAAATTCCACACTCCTACAAAATGAATAAACTTGTTGGTACTTTCACACAAATTAAGCCTTGTAACATTTCAGTAAAATCCCATTAGGAATGTCCTCATTTTTATAATTAATTTGAATTTCTTTAAGGACAAAGGAAAAATAAATCTTGGAAAGAGTAAGCATATATTCAGAAGGCTTGTGCTTTCCTGTGGATATTTTAAACTCACTGGGTTTATGTTGTTATTTTTAAAGGATTCTTTTATAACTTGTTGATCCATATAATTTTAAAGACTTTCATATTGCTGAGGTCTGTTCTGGGATTGTTGAAATATAAATTTTGGAAAGCAGTAATGTAGTGAAAGGATAATTTATGCTTTGCACTAATTCCCTCCTATCTATTGACATAAATTACAGCTTTGAGAGAAGGAAATGCCTGAAGCTCTCATTATTTTATGTACAGCTTGAACTCAAAGAGCAGGGGAGATTTTGCAGCTGAGATTTTGCAACTAAACTTTTGCAGGACATCCAAAATATTTTCCTGAAACTTATACTGCCCTCCAGAATCCAATAGAGATGACTTTGAACAAATGCTGCACCAGGAATAATTTCTGCAAAGCCAATTCTCTGTTTCAGAATGCAGAACTTTTTATTGGAAGAGGTTAAATTATTTATTGGAAATAAACTACCCAGCAAATGTAGCTTTTTTGCCTTGTTCGCAAGTTAAGATCTGATTCTGGATCCCATTAATGTATTTGTTATTCAGAAGTCTTTTCCAATGAAATGAAATATCCTGCTGTGCAATCTGGCTCTTTGTGGTGGAGGGCCAGTCACCTCCACAGCACATGGCACAATTACTGCTGAACTACAGCTCACTGAACAGGGGTGTGAATGCATTGCTCAAGTCACCTACCTCAACATGTCCAAACTAAGGGAAGCCAGACCCCTTGTCCAGAAGGAAACTACTCTCTCATCTTCAGAAGTAGGCAGAAGTAGGCATTTTCTTCAAGTGCTTTTTAATGAACAGTGAAATCACAACATCTGAAATGCTATTTCTTGGCAGCTGAATGACAACCTCACAGCTAGATTATAAGGGCACTTCTTTTGTCTTAACCAACAGTAGTCTCCCTCAGTTACCCATCCCAGTGCCTCAGCCAGTGAGGCTTGGTGGTGATCACACTGAAAATGTATCTCAAGGGGAAGATAAGAGGACAACAGAGCTGCCTGACCTGTCTCCTGTTGCTGCAAGAGGGACAGGTTATTTCCCTACCTTCTCCCCTGTTCTCCCTGCTTCTGGCTCTCGTGCCTTTCACATCCTTCCCTTCTTCTTCTCCAGTTTGGCACTTCTGGACTCTTCACTGAGATTATTTAACTCACAAAGCCCCCACAAAACTGCTGGTTTTCTTTATCTAACTTAATATTCTGCCCAATTATTGAGTTATGTCAATGTTTACAAGAGTCTGCTGACTGCAAGAGCTCCTGAATATGAAAGTTCTGTTCACATACTGGTCTGAGCAGTGAACTTATTTGTGTGTGCAGTGACTAGAGAGACTCTTCCATCACACAACTAGCAAAGATCACTGAATAAAAGATTGGCCATGTAAGTGGTACTTTCCTAAAAGGAAAGTATAGGAGTTGGATTTTGATGATCCTTGTGGGTCTCTTCCAAATCAGGATATTCTATGATTGTATGATTAGAAATAATATTAATAGGGAAAAGTGGCTGTACTCATCCTGAGATTACAAGGAGGAAAAGTTTAATTCCTAAATAATTCTTTCTTCCTGAACCAGAGGACTCTGAGCACCCTGCAAGGGTCTTGTAATGTCTGGCCCATGAAAATGCTGTACTTTACAGGTCCAGAGAGTGGCTTGGGGGAATTAAGGTGAGAGGGGACTGAGCAAATCAGAGTGCAATGCTATTGGATCAACAGCTAAGGGAAACAGATCTGGAAAGGAGAGGGCTATCCATGACCACAATTAAAGGTGTAGTAACATCACATTCCTGAGATGGGTAGGTATTTGGATGTGACAGACTTATAAATAAGGACTACAGTTTTTTCAGGTCAATTGTCTGCTTTCCCTTAAAGGGAGAGAAGTGCAGCTCAAAGCTCTGGTCACTGTAATCCTCTGAAACATTAAGCACTGATGCAGCTCCAGGGAGAAATGGATTTTATTTTTTTTATGTGTTTCCTAGAAGAAGGAAGTGCAGGAAAGTCTTTGGACTTTCTCAAACCTATTTACTGTGGTGTTTGTTTGTACTATATCTGGGAAAAATGCTGGAGCTGGAATCAAGTCTCAGGACTTGGGAGGTTTCCCACAAAAGAATTATGAAACTGTCAGAAAAAACACACAGACTGAGGAAAACACATCATGGGAGAATAAGTAGATCAGAAGGATATTTCCAGAAGATCTGCTGCAGGTCTGTGGGAACAAACTCTGCTTTTGTTCCAAAATGATTGTAAGCTTTGAGGATGTGGCTAGTCCCGTGCCAAAGCCCAGCAAATACATTCTGCTATAAAAAAAACAGCTGCTGTCTTGGAGGACACTGTGAGCTCCTATCTGTTCTCAGAAGACTACAGAGCATAGCCATGGGAGCAGTAACAGTATCTCTGTGGTGTAAGCAGAGCTTTCCTGTATGTGACCTGGGAAGATGAACTCTCATGCTGGAAGGAGAAAGAGAATCTAGGAGATGAAGACTGGCCAAGTGTTTTGAGAATGTAGAGAGGCTGGACAAGCAGAACATCTCTTTGGCCCTGTGGACTTGACTTCTACCCTAGAGTGGAATTTTGTTTCTGTGCATGAAGCCTTGGTGCAGAGGGCTCCAGAGGGATGTGAAAGGTCCAGCAGCTATTTCCATTGCTTGGATCAGGAGAAAGGAGGAGCTGCTAAAATGAAAATGGTGGGGTCTGGAATGTGTTAGGGGAAGGAAGTGAGCCAACAAAGGCTATTTTCTCCCTTTCCTTATTGTCTTCTGAGCAAACCTGAGAAACCTCTGCCTGTCCAACTGAATGCAGGTGGTTGCTGGGAGAAGAAAGGGCAGAGACTTCAGGAGTTGGCTGAAGCCAATCTTGATGGTCAGTTCAGGAATTAAATTGCCTCTGGCAGAGCTCTGCAGTGAGATTGTGTTGTGCAGCCACCCTAATATGACAAAATATGAGAAAAGAGCTGGTTAAGAAAAGTATTATTTTCCTATTGGCAGCTTGGCAGGTTTTTCTTCTAGGCTTAGTAATTGTTGAACAGCAATAGGTGATAGGGTAGTTTGTAACTAGGAGATATCTTTAAAACGTGTGCATCTTAAAGGGATTTGAAAAGAGAAACATGTAATCTAACAGACACAACCTCTAAAAGCTGCAGCAGTGGTCAGATGTTGCAGAGTTCTGTGGTAGAGTTCTCAGGCCACTGTTTGGTCCAAGTTCAACCAAGAGTCTGTGGGACAGTTACTTTTGGCTGGGCTTTTTGGCAGTAAAGAACTTGTTTGTTCAGTAGTGCAGCTCCAGCTAGGAAGATTGGAAGCATCGTTAGGCAACAAAACACAGCGTTTAGGAATTTTATGCATCCCAGATGGAATGGTGGATATTGAGCAATAGGATCCTGGGGGCTCTGTTTTCTCTCGAGATATTTGAATATAAAAGATTACAGTCAGCCATCATGTGAAAGATCTTTGTGGCCAGGATCTGTAAGGTAGGAATGTGTGGACATAAGAGCCTTTAAGGGAATAAGGAAGGAAATACATCAGCATTGAAGAAGAGAACTGGGAATTAGTCAAATTTGCAAAAAGCTTGAAGACAAAACCAAAGGTCTTTTCTCTGATATATTTGAAGGCTGTGATAGAAGGAATTATGGAGGAGATATTTAAGAACACACAATTTTGTGAGACCCACTAGGCCAGAGACATCAAGCCTCTGAGCTACAAAGAGGGGAAGAAAGTGAACCTGGGCTTTAGCTAAATATGAACCAAACTACCTCATCCTAGAGTCCTTATCAATTTTGGTGTTCCACTGACAGGATCATTCCTCTGGCTGATCCAGAACAGCTGTGCTGATATTTTGAGAACACTTTAGGACTAATACAGGTGTTTTAGGAGCAGACCAACAGAATTATCTGAAACCTATTTTGTAGTACTGCAGACCACACAGAGTGTAGGGAAGATGGGGACTCCTATGCATGACTGACAGATGTACCTCAGCTCTGTTGTATGTGAAGGACACAACTTCCTTTGGGGTAAACAACTGACAGCAGCGTTGCATGTTCAGGTTTATTGAGCCTTTCTGTACGGTTTTCAATTATGTCTTTGGTAGTGGCATCTTTCCTTGAGTTTCTGTTGCAATACACTAGCAATTGATACAACTTAGAACCACTTTTTGCTTTGCTTATACTCATGAAGAGTGATGTTTTCATGGACTCAGACGGAATGAGACTTTATTTGCAGATTAGAGCAGAAAGTATTTTTATTATGGTTGTTATTATTATAAATATTGTTGTTGTAGTTGGCCAGTTTGCAAATGAGAAATGTGCCCCTGCTACATCAAGTTTTGGCCATATAGTGGAAAACATAAACAAATGCCATCAGCTTTAGGTGATCATTTCTACTGTATAAATAATATTATGATAAATTCACAGGGTGTGTTATCTCTAATGAATAATTCAGCCAGCTGCAGTTATAATAAGGAATGTAGTGGAAACTCAGTGACTGAACATGTATTTTGTGGTGTCTATTACAGCACCTTAGGCAAAATTTTACCAATCAGGTTTTATTCCTCAGGGCTTTCTTTCACATCTTGGAATCTTTAGTATTTATTTAGATGGGGAAGGCAGAAATGGAATTGGTTGATTTTTTTTTTCCAACGTACATTACTCTGCTTCATTTACTTTGACAGAGCAGTATTGTGAAGAATGATACACTTGAAATATTAAACATTTTGCTGGATGTCTGGTCTTGCACTCCCTCTCTGTGCTGAACTAATTCACTTTGATATCCGTATGATTTTTGCACACAAAATAATTACAGGATCAGGGCCTATGTTTTTGACAATTTTTTATACCAATAACAGGAAAACCATACTGAGATAATTGACCTTGACTTCTCACACATGCATGCCTCCTTATCTTGCCATGTAGAACATCCAAGATGGTTAAATCCCTACTCTTGCAATAGCAGCCAGAAGGACTGATACTTGAGTGGCTGCTGGAAGCAAAGTGATTGCAGCACCAAATGTGAATTGTGAGTCTGTTGATAACACACAAGCCATGATAAGAAAGGCACGCTTGTCTTATTAATTATTTATATTTGGAATCACTAACAATATTCTAACAGAGACAAGGTTTGCAGGGAGATATAATTGGGAATCAGTTGGGCTAATAAATGACATACCAAAATGAATTTTAATTAGATTAGAAAAACATTCCAAAGAAATCATTGTATAAGAGATGAAAATGAGTATACACAGACCATCTCGCCTATTCTGATTCACAATGGTGGGTTGATAACGGAGACTTAAGCAACTATTAGTATCTGTGTAGTAGGCTGATTTTTCTGCACAGAGGTAAATCTAACAACCCCCATGTCTGAAGGTGGCCCTTTGCAACCAAAGCCTTGAGAAATTGTTATGCAACTTAGAATCCTGATTTCTGTTGGGACTGTCCAATTGTTCTGGAAAAAAAAATCTATGCTGAAAAATGAAGGATAACAAATAAGTGGAAGTTGATTTTTTTTTTGCCACTACCATGGAAAGGTTATAAAGTTCAGTCCTTTTTATAATATTCCATTGCAGTATAGGAAATCTGTGCTGGCTTCAGTGTCAATCACTGTTTAGAAATGTCACCAATAATTTGTACTCTGTAAGTGCTCAATGTGTGAACCCCTGGCTCTAATTGGATCCACTGATTTCAGCTAAATCTTGTCCTGTCAGCAGCTCAGCAGTTGGTAGGATATTGAAGCTCTAATAAATCCAGTAAGAACTTTAAATTGCCAACCTGGATTATTTAAAATTTTTATGATGTTGAAAATAGTTTTGCTTTCCTGAGGAAAAAAAAAAATCTCCAATTAGTTTTTAAATAACTATGCTAAATTACTGACCAAGCAAGTGAGACATAGGCATTTTAGGTGTGCATATGCATGTGTATCTGAGTTCCCTCAGTAGAAAAAATTAGGAAAAGAAAATTAGGAGACAATGATGTCCAGATAAGTTGGGCCAGAAAAATATGATTTCATGCTTGGTCCAGCAAGCATAGAACTAATTATGGAAGTAAACCTTTTTTCTGAGAAACAGGGGTGACAAATCCTATATTGTTTTAGTGGCTGCTTTGGTGAGATAGAGGCATTGTTGCTTTTTCAACTTCTTAGTTTCTTACCCTGGTTGTCTAATGAAATGTGATGAGATGTGCAACCAGAACTGTTTGTCTGTGTCCATCTGTCCATCTACTCATGTCTTCATCCAGGAATTTTAGAAGTTGTGATGAAAGTTTAGCAAATTTGACAAAGGATTAAATGTCTCAGAGGTATCAAGTGTATTCAAATTTGATGTTGACCAATGCAGAAAGATCCTATTCAGAGGAGACAGTTCAGTCCAGGTCAGGCTGCTCACAGCTCAGCTGTAGCAGTGAGATCCACCCTGCCTGTCTGGGCTTCTGGCCACAGAGGTGCTGACAGTGTATGAGACTGAAGCCCTGCACTACCACTCCCTCCATCCCCTGCCTACTTGCAAGGTCTGTCAAAGGCTCCTTAGTGATAAAAGGAAATGTCTCAGGCTGTTGTAGTGGGAAATCCCCACTTTGTGAAGCAAGAGAGCAGCATCATGGGGGGCAGAGAGGATGAGGAAAGCTTCTGGAAGCACCAGAGAGCTCAGTAGGTGCAGGGACATTGAAGGCATCTGCAGCTGATGAAGGAAGGTGACATGGAAGTACTGGGATACCACACACTGGTGGTTTGGGTGTGCACTTGTGGGGAAGATTTAGGGAAGTGAAGGTATGAGATTAGGAAGAAATGCAGAGTTACTGGTGATACTGGAGAACACAGGATACAAATCCAACCACAACAAGGCTTCACTAGCTATGCAACACATGGAACGGTTGGGTTTGGTTTGCTTTTTTTTTAGATATGACTCATTTCTTCCTTGAGATTTCTGTGTTGAAATGGCCCTGCCTTAAGCTCTAATGCAGCAGGAGCTATCCACTGAGATGCAGCATGAATACTTACAAGAGCACCTGAGAGGATGTTCTTATGAATGCCTCTCTAGGCTAAAGCAAAAGCTGTTTATCACAAATAAGATACAACTTTTTATTATCCAACTACATAAGTGCATATTGTGTATCATGAAGCTGAACAAGGCTTACATAACCCATAATTACAATAACATTATAACTTCCTTGTCCTTAGAGATGAACAAATCTATCCAAAATATGTGTGCTCTGTCTGAAGACAAGAGCCTGATCTATTTCTGCCCCTGCCATTATGCAGTCATAGTGAAGCCAATGACCTAGAATTAAGAGCAACTTTTAAAGCATTGAATTTATCCTTTGGCAAATTATGGACCTTATTTTTTATTGCAATGAAGCAGTCATTTGAATAATCACTCTAAGTATTTGTCCACCCTGTCCTTTTTTGTGCTGTTAAAAACAATAGAAATAATAGTAAAGTAATAGCAAATCCTGCATTGTATTCATAATTTCAGTTTTTCCAGTTCAAAATATTCAGGTTTAAAATATTTTAACAGCAAATTACATATTTTCTAGATTACTATCTCATTATTAAGATTTGAGTTTCTGTTATCCTTATGTGACATTCTTTTCCTTTGGTCCAGCCTCAGCTCTACATTCACTTACTACTTTCAGTATTTGTTCTCCCTTGAATTCTTGCGAAATTTAAATGCCAGAACACTTAATTTTCCTGTGGTCTCAAATAACTGGAATTCGGTCACCTCATGCCACATAGAAGAACTACTTGATAGAATTTTAAAAATAATAAGGAGATAGGCATGTATGTCTTAGCACTGGAAAAGCAGAAGGTTTTTATGTGTGCTTGACTGACTGAACTCTCCTTAACTGATTGTTCAATACATCTGAGATGGATTTGTACTACTAACAGCATGCTAAGACACTGATAGTCTAGGATAGAATCTTTCAATTATTGTTTCATGCCAAATACATGAATGTTGGACAGACATTGCATTTCACTATGTCATTAATTACCCAGGTTTTAATGTGCCTTCATTCAGTCTCTTAATTCTTTCAGCTTGTTTTCTCTAAGTTCCCTTTGATTTGCCCACATCCTCCTGATGCTGAAGTATCCAGAAGAGAGGGGAGGAAAGTGATTGCAGAAGCAAGATAAACTTGGAATGTAGGAAGCTGCGGTTGAATTATTCTAAGTGTAAGCTGAGTTGGAAACTGCAAGCACAGTACAGAACGAATATATTCAGATTTTGCCTTGCAAGAAAAGGAAGAGACTCATATGAAAATGACCACAAAAGGAAATGGGGAGCTGAAGAACTGGAGGATGTAAGCCTGCCACCTGCCTCCTTTGAAACTAAGTAGCTGGTGTATGCATGTTTTCCTTGGATTCATTTCAGTCCAGCTTTCTAAAGTTCTGCTTTTCTTACTCTTGGCTCCTTTCGTGGTGGGATTTCCCCAAAGATCCTTTATTATTTTGCTTCAGGTAAGTTGGTTTCCTTATGCTGCTGCATCAGCCAGAGCTGCACTTCTGTGAACAAATGTTGCATTAATTATGAAGAGTGGAAAAGAGAAGGAGAAAAAAAATCCATTAGCAACACTAAGTGTCTGATAACTGTCTTAATAACTGTACATTTGTCTTAAGGATCAGAGACTCCAAAGGCAAGGATGTGGATTTGCAGCTTGTTTTCATTGCTTCGTGTGTCTGTAGGTGGAGGAGAAAAAAATAAACATAGATAACACCAAATGGAATGAGGGACTGGAGAGCTAAACTCCTAAGCTCCTTTGAGATATTTTATCCAGCTAGTAAACTCTTGCTAGAGATACACAGTAAATGCTAAAGAAGCAGTCTTATTTAATTAGATAATATTTGCAATGTAAATGTTGATAAATTAGCTAATGGGCTGTATTCCTTCCTTGCATAGGGCTGCTGAAAGTGACAGTCCTTGGAGGAAAGGAGAGCTTGCAGCATAAGGTGCCTGCAGCTTCCCCTGTGCCTTCACTGGAGACACTGAGGACAGCCAACATGACTGGAGGGAAGAACAAAGAGTCTTTTCTGGTGGTGTGCTCTGTTTCCCACAGACTTTCCTTAGCAGGAATTTCAAGGAGAATTGACAGAAAGCTTCCTCAAGGTGTTCACCAGGTATATGTGCATATCCTCTCACTGAGAGTCGGTCAGGCTTAGGGAAGAGCAGAAAAAAATTTATTCAAGAATTGGATGCTGTGAATTTACATCAGGGTTCTTCAAATCAGAGGTGCCTGAACACAAAATGCTCTCCAAACCAGGTATTGGCTGGAAATCTTGTTAGATGGGGAGTTTGCTAAAAGCAAGGTCCCCTTACAGTCGTGGCAGAAAACCAAACCAAAACAGCAGCTAGGACTATATGAATGATGACTCCTGTATCTGAAGTCTGAATGGCTGTCTGTGTTTGGGGATCATAAAAATGTCACAGCTGGTTTCTTCTGCTGCACTTTAGCAAAAGTTCCATTTTAGTGCAAAATGTACTTTTACATGTGCCTGACCAAAATGCAACTGTTAAAACAGAAAAGCTTGGCCAACATTGCAGCAGAGAAATGTTTGGTAAATGTTGACTGGAGCATTCATTACTAATTTTTCTAGGGCCAGATTTTCATCATTAAGTTCTCTTCTTGCATATAAAATTTCCTGCCTGCAAATAATTACAAACACATTTTTCCTATAAGCAATCACAGTGTTTTAATTCAAGTTTTAGAAACAAAATAGTAACATTTACACCTCTGAAAAAAAAGATCAAGGCCAGAAGAACCTTTACTAGACTTTCAGGTCTACACTGTTTTTTGCCAAAGTCAGACTAGCACATTTTCTTGTCCCATTTAAATAGTCATGAAAATTCTTACTATTGTTGATTGTCCATCACTTTTACATACATCCCCTGCCACCATGGCATCGTTTGTGCCTGGCAGAGTACACAAGCATGGCAGAAAGAATTGTTTTGAATATCTGATTGCTCAGTAGAGCTCTCTGTAACTGGGGAAACAGAAATAACCTTTTGCACTGAGTTGAGAGTCCCTGACAGAGGCACCTTTAGCAAGTGCATGAATGAGTTCACTGTACTAAGCACAGAACCCTGTGCCTTTGGTGATGGTGGCTGCATTTCTCCTTCAGGTTAGCCCTAAAGCTGAAGGTGTAGCTCTTCTGCCATTCAAACAATTGCAAAGCCCCAGGCTTTTCCCTCAGTGTGGCTGGCCAGAGGTGCAAGGCAGTGCCACAGGAAGAACTTACCTTGCTGCTTTGGCCAGGGTGTTTCTCTGCCCTCCTGTCAGATGATTTTACCCATGGACAGCAAGCAGTCCTCTGCCTCTGCAGCATTCTCTTGCCATTTCATGCAAGTCTGACAAACCCCAGAGTGGCTGCTGAGTTTTAATTCGAGTGGTCACAGGTAGCTGACAATTAGCACTAACCTGCCTACCCCTGCTTGTACAAAGACAATGAGAACCAGAATTCCTTCTGCTTGATGATTGATAAGAAACTCTGGCTAAAATGTGTCTGAGCTGTTCCCTCCCTCTCCCTCACCCAGCTGGCTCTATAATCATCGGCCCTTTTCACTCAGGCTGCAAAGAAGCTCTTAGCAGAAGAGCAGAGGTTGAAAAATGCCAGTCACTTTCATAACCATATGGCAACCACATTGATTGGGTGGCTGAGAAGGGCTGTGATGTTACCACATGTCTGTAATTTTTCTGTTGTAATGTGGACAACCTCAGGCACAATTTTAGCTTAAGCCAGAGGCAGGTTTGAGTGTTTAATGTGTCTCAGGTCATATTGTGCAGTAGAAAATCATAGGTGCATTCCTAGCTGTAAAATAGTTTTGTGAGTCCCTTCAGAAAGGGAATGAGGCTGATCTAAGAAAAGATTCTGATGTCCTAGGGGTAGAAGGAGCAGCCACAAAAGTTTTCCTTTTTACTGTACATTTACTTTTAAGTAATACACAGTATAGTAAATATGTAAGAAAAACAATGCATAAAATAAGGTCTGAAACAAAAGGTCTCCTACACCTCACTCACATCTGAACTTACTCCTGCTCCTTGCCTCTTGCTGATCCTAACACCTGTATGGTGGCAAGATGAGATCAACTTACTGAGTCAAGAGACAGGTAAATCTTCAAAAAAATTAGGTTTTGGGATAGTTACATACTAGTGCAGAATGATGCATGGGTCAGGCAGGAATACCTGGGACAAGTAACATGTCCTGGGACCATGCCCTGGCTCTTAGACTGAACATGAGGAGCTGGTGATGGACATGAGAAGCCGGGAGTGTGTTGAGAGGCACAGTGTTTATCAAGATATTTTCTGTTCTGTGACCTTGCAGTCATCAATTAATTACCCTGTAACCAATGCCTTTCAGAAGAGGACATTTTTCCTTCTGTGGGCATTCAAAGAAAATTATATCATTGCTGTTTTTAAGCCATTCACACCACTTGTGACTGAGAGAAGAAAGAATACTTGTCTATCCCTCAGCCTGAACCAGACTTGGGGTTTTGGCAAAGTCAGTGGTTAGATGGAAGCACATAGATATGTATCTAGAGATTCTCACACTGATCTGTGCAGCATACGTGGTTTGAGAGGGTTCAGGGAAAAAAAAGTTTCACAAATCTCTCTGGTTAAACATGACTAACAATGAGGTAATGGTGGCTCAGAAACATGTTGTAGTTAAGGTTGCACTCTAGAGACTGTGGTTAGCTTCCCAGGCTCTGCAATTGGGCCAAGAAAAGTAATTACAGCGATTAATAATAATGTTTGATTTGCCAGTCACATAGTCCATTCCTCAGAGCTGGTTGGTCTGGAGGAGGGGGAGGTAAACTGTAGGAAGGAAATTGGAGCAACAAAGTACAGCTCTTGCAGTGTATAACCAAATACTGCTGGAGCCACCTCAGTCTGGTGTCAGCAATTTTCATGCAGCTGCAAACGGCAGCCATTGGTTTGTGCTGTATGGCAGGAGCTGTTAGCCAGTGTGTGTGCTGTATGGCAGGGGTAAGGCAGTGTGTGTGTGCTGTATGGCAGGGGTAAGGCAGTGTGTGTGTGCTGTATGGCAGGAGTTAGCCAGTGTGTCTGTGCTGTATGGCAGGGGTAAGGCAGTGTGTGTGTGCTGTATGGCAGGGGTAAGGCAGTGTGTGTGTGCTGTATGGCAGGGGTAAGGCAGTGTGTGTGTGTGCTGTATGGCAGGGGTGGTAAGGCAGTGTGTGTGTGTGTGCTGTATGGCAGGGGTAAGGCAGTGTGTGTGTGTGCTGTATGGCAGGGGTAAGGCAGTGTGTGTGTGCTGTATGGCAGGGGTTGTTAGCCAGTGTGTGTGTGTGCTGTATGGCAGGGGTAAGGCAGTGTGTGTGTGCTGTATGGCAGGGGTGGTAAGGCAGTGTGTGTGTGTGTGCTGTATGGCAGGGGTAAGGCAGTGTTTGTGTGCTGTATGGCAGGGGTTGTTAGCCAGTGTGTGTGTGCTGTATGGCAGGGGTTGTTAGCCAGTGTGTGTGTGCTGTATGGCAGGGGTTGTTAGCCAGGGTGTGTGTGCTGTATGGCAGGGGTTGTTAGCCAGTGTGTGTGTGCTGTATGGCAGGGGTAAGGCAGTGTGTGTGTGTGCTGTATGGCAGGAGTTAGCCAGTGTGTCTGTGCTGTATGGCAGGGGTGGTAAGGCAGTGTGTGTGTGCTGTATGGCAGGGGTTGTTAGCCAGGGTGTGTGTGCTGTATGGCAGCGGTTGTTAGCCAGAGTGTGTGTGTGCTGTATGGCAGGAGTTAGCCAGAGTGTGTGTGTGTGTACTGCTGGGGTGGATGTGGACAGTGCAGTGCAGGATAACTCTCACACTGTGCCCCACGGCTGAGGCACTGTGCTGAACAGAGGAGGCTGCTTTGTGTAACTGAACACCAGGCACTGTGATGCTGTGCTCTGGAGAAAGGCTGTGCTGCTTTGCAGGGCTGGACTCTACAGCCAGGATAACATTTTGTATTTCTGAGAAGAAACAGCTATGAGAACCTCACCTTTCTGTCGGGAATTTACTGGGAATGCAGCAGTAAACAGCAATGTATAACAGGAATTGAGAAGTTAGCCTTGCCTGTAGCACTAATCATAAAACCTTAGCAATGTCCCATTGTGTGCTTCCTACCCCTGCCTGTCTGTGTGCCTGTTGGGAAGGTGGGGCACACAGGAGGAAGCAGGCAAGGGCTGCTGTGGCAGAGCCAGCGGGAAAAAAGCAAAAGCCAATCCCTTGGCAAAGTTTGGCTTCATGATTACTGGAGTCCTTGGTGTCACCACAATGAAGAGGAGTTGCCATGGAAACCATTGCAAAAGATTAAGCATATCAAGGAAACCTGATTGTGAGAAAATGGTTGGAAATATAAGAATTAAATTAATGTAGAAATGATGTTTTTGTTTCATTTCACAAGTCATGGTAGAAACCTTTACATTCACAAACATCCAATTAAGAGAGAAGTCATAGTGAAATCTGAAAGCCTTATTTCAGAGAAGCATGATTGCTCTATAATTAAAGGAAAATAAATAGTGTTTTACTATCCAAAATGAAAATCCAGTGGTGCAGACTTTGTTATTCTTCATTTTCCCACTGTAGAATCTGCCGAATTTTTTGACATTTAAGGCAGACAGGCCGCAGTGACCCCCTGGGATATACTCACAGGTGCAGTGGCTTCCAGCCATGGAGTGGCCAAATGAATTTCAGATAGTTGGGAGAGGAAGGGAGCACTTAACTCCTCATTCTCTTTTGTCACATGCTGGCCAGGGTCCTGGACCAGCTAAGCTGTGCTCATTTGCAAGTTATGAGAACAGAATGGCAAAGGTCAGTGTTTTATTATGTCTGTGCTGGGCACTGCCTATGCCAGTCCTTGGCATAAAGCAAAAGATGCTTCAAACTGTTTTATAGTGATGAGAAATTACTAGCACAGCTGGCTTAGGCGACTGGGAAGAAAGGAGGCATGGAGCTCATGACCACTCCTCCCCCTCCTGGTAATGCCCCAGGGACAGCCAGGGAGTTGGCATCTGGACCCTACAGAGGAAACTAAGCCAAGAAACAATTTACAGCTTTCATGCAGTACTAGAAAATAACTGAGTATCATGGATGGACTGGAGAATCCAACCCGCTGACCCCTGCCCTTGCATCAGCACTTTGATGTGTCACAGTCATCAAGGGATTCATCCCTTAAAATGGTATTACTGGCCTAGAATAAAATCAATGACACTGGTTTCACCCTGCTGCTCTGAGAACGTTTCTGGGAAAAGGAGGGATTATGTTTCATTAGTACAAGCACTAAACTCTGTGTCAAGAAAACACAATGAAGTGTTTGGCAATAACAGGAGACAACCCTAGGATGACAGAGTAAGTGTTTGCAGAGGCTCTTTCTCGGTTTGGAATAGATGTGTTGTGTCATTAAGGCTGTCTTGTTAAGCTCAGAGTGTCTGAAATAACAACACTAGAACATCAGAAGAACATGGTTCCTCCATCTCCTCCTTGGAATGAACAATGTCCATGCATCTGAATCTGGCCACGGCCAAAGAGCTCAGGTTTGGTCTAGAAGGTCTTCATTCACTTTAAACACCTGTCCATAGACCAGTCTTCATCCAGTCTCACAAATATAGAGCTCCATTTTCCCAAACAGTGCTACTTCAAAATTAAGATGTCAAGGGAGATAATGAAATTATAAAATGCTTCTCAGTCATGAAATACAGAGCTGCATAATTTATTTATTGAGCCTCTGTGACAACCAGTGCCTTCCTTCTCTGTTTGCTTAAGGCATTGCCTGAGGTGACAGAAACTCACCACATAAGACAAACACAGTCCTTCCTGAACCCCAAAACTTTCATCCAGACAATGTGTCCTTCACTACACTAGACCCCATGTCTTCATGAATAATGGCCAAATTCACTTTCCCAAAGTGTTTATGGTATCAACACTGTACTAGAAGGTGGTTGGTGATTAAACTTCACAGGTGTGTCACTGAATGATGGAAGAGTGCTGGATGTTCCACAGCAGGTCCAAAGGTCCTTTATTGAAGATGGCTTTGGTACTGCAGCTGGACCCTTTCATTTACAACTGTCACAACAAAACAGTGACACTGGGCAATCTTTGTCTCAATTTTGAAAGATCTCAGACCTGACTACTGCATGGTGCTTTTCCTGAGATACCTCTGAGAGCCCTTTGGAAACCTGAGTTGGTGCACATGATTGTTTTAGATGCTGTGAATAGAAGTGCCCTGATACTGGGGTGATGAACGTAAAATAAAACCCCAAATAAAGAAAATAAGTACACCAGCAGACACAGACAGCTGTACTGGTTTCCTGTTTGCATCTGGCTTCAAGTCAAGCTGTTGAGATAGCTCTCTAAAGTCCTGCATGGATGGAGTCCTGCTCTGCTGTGACTGCCTCAGCCTAAAAACTTTGTAGTCATATTATAAGTCAGCTGAGATATGTGCTCATATTTTGTTGCTGGGGGCAGCGAGGCTGTGTGGAGCACTTATGATCTTGTCTTCTCTGTTCAACAAGAGCAGACAAGATGTTTCCAGCGTCTGGCATACAATTCAGCTTTCCTCTCAGACTTTCTCAGAAGGGGCTTGGCATTTAGTTTGTTGACTTGGTGGGTTTATATGCTAGCACTGATCAATAGCATGACATGTAGTGTTTGTCACTGCTGCACATGGATTCTGAGCCTTGTATGGATCAGGAAAAAAAAGTACAATGAAATGAATCCATAAAAGTGTGTTGTCTTTTTTTCTATTCTAGCAGACTAGGGAAATAAATGTAAAAGAAGAGAAAAAAAATTTCAGTTCTTATAATTATTTAAGCCTATATCTCAATGTGAATCTCTGTTAAGAATAGTGCAGTTGTTTTTTCTTTCTTCTGCCTTTCCCACACTGTTGTGCTGTTCACTTTATTATTGCTGTCACAATCTGCTCGCTGTCCAATATGATTGCTATCCCCAAAGGTTTATTCTACATAGCAAACATCCTGTAATAGTGACCTACTCTAATAACAGGAAATTTATTTTTAAACTGCATAATGCCTGCTCCATATTAATCTGCTTCTTTTCCAAAAAAAACAAAAAGGAAAAAAAGTTTGACATGAAAATCTACTAGTATTGCCCAAAGCCTGATAATTTTCCACAAAATTTTATGTCTTCTGAAGTTTGTAGTGTTCACTAATTTGAGATAGCAATGAGGCATTTTTTTCTTTCCTCTTCTGGTCAATAAATGCTAAATAATAAATATCAGGAAACAATCAAATCAGTCAAACATCAAAGGTCAATGCTCATCAGTCACAATCTTTTCAGAAGCAACTTTATTCTCCTCCTTTCAACCAGTAGCTGCAGAAAGAAGTTAACCCTTGGTGTGCATAGACAATAGTTTAAAATAGCTTGTGATTCTCATCAAACCTTCCAGAATGGGTTAACTTTTATCCAACTGCATTCCTCTTCCCTTCTTCCCTACCTAGCCTCACCTTTGTGATACCACTTTGGGGTCAATGGGACTGTTATCCAATAGGTGATGAGACATCAGTCTTGGTTTTTCTGTGTCTAAGTGATTTTCTTGGGAAGCCAGAAAACCCATCCTGTCAGATCCTTCTTCAAAGGGCCCAGAAAGTTTGCATTCCCTACATCTGCTGGAATATCTAATGAATAAGTGTAATCCTTTTGGGCTTGCTAACACAAAGAACTAATACATCTTAGACCATATTTTAATACCCTTAAGCCTGAAGGGTCACATTATCAAATCTCTGCTCTATCAAAGTATTTTCAATTGCATCTTTTTTTTTTTTTTAATGCCTTTAAACATGACTTGACAGTGCCTCTTCCAGATCCATTTTATATTCTGCATTGTCTGCCTCAAGGATATCGTATGCATCTCTATCTTAATGAAGTTGAGTTCTGTATCTACTACCAGGCTGTTTTCTCCCAGATAAATCATCGTGTCTGCTCCTGTCAATGCATCTAACGGAATGCACGGATGAGAACACCAGCTGATTTCCACTAGTCTGTCTCTCTTCCCCGTGTATCCCTGCACTCTGCACTGCATGGCTAGCCCCTAGTGCTTCCCTCATCACTGCTCTGACACTGATCACCTTTATGCTTCATGGTTTTCCTTTTTATCTGTTGAGTGGGGCCTCATGCACTCAGACCATATTGCAGGAAAGAAAACTTGTTCTGTGCATTAGGCTATCTGAGAATTCAAACAGAAAATGAAATTTAGCAAAACTTCAACATAGTTTTCCTTCTTAGCTTGGCCAAATCCTTCTTCAGATAAAATACTCTCAAAGCTGTCACTGATTCTGACAGGAAGTATGTGCTTAGCACTTTACATTGGTGCTTTCCCATGTCAGCTAGCATTCAGCTTGGACAATATTTAACAAAAAGCCTAATGAGTCATGTCCTAATGTTAGAACTGAGACAGAGTGTAAAGCCATTAACGTTTGTATCTGTTGCCAAAATATCCTGGGAATGAGCTGGTTGCTACCAGTTATATTTGATAAAATGTGTATGCTGTCCACTGTCTGATGGGCCACTGCCCTCCCACTGAAGAGTTTGGAGTCATTGAAACAGTTACAAGAGGTATGGTTGGTTGTGATTCCCAATCTCTAGGTGTATAGTGACTTTATTTGACTCAAGTCTAATTAAACTTCTAAAAAGATGACAAATGTCCTTTCCAATTATTGGATGTATTTGCTTTTGAAATGCCAGTGCATTTATGGAATCCCTGTTGGTTGGAGATGCTTGGCCTATGTTATGACGAGCTGCAGCCTGTCCCTCCATGCTGCCATGGTGACAACTGGAAACCAGTGCACAAAATCCTCCATACTTCCATGGACATGAGGGATATTGACAGGAAAACTTGTCTTTGTATAAGCTTCTGTCACCATTTTTCAACTTTTCCTTCTTTCTGGCTAGGCAGGATTAAAAGTGTGCTAGAAAAAAAGGGGTGGGGGAAAAAATTCAGTGTGTTCCCTGAATGAATGTCTAATTTCTTTAGTGTGAAACATCTTCCTTTCTGCTTCTGTTTCACATTTTAATAATTGTATCATATGAAATAAAAATTATAGATAAAAGTATATCAAAATATTTTGGGTTTTTATCAATTTCAACATATGCATTTTCCTATCCAAAAGGAGAACATCTGTATTAATGAGAATGCTGCAAATGACAAAAAATGACAAAAAATGCAAAATTTCACAGTCTTCTTTAGAGTTGGGAACTGTACAAGTTCTGCCATGTAGACAACTGTAGCAATATCTTGTTGATTTTCCTTAGAAATCTTCTTCATATAAGCAAACTCTCTGATATTTTGTTGTAAAAAAAAAATTGTACCAGTTCAACACTTCTTCAATAAAAAAGAGATAGGCTAACTTCTAGAGAAAGGCCTCCTCTCCTGCTGGAATGATCACAATATTTATGTAAAAGTAAGGATTGCACCTGTTGCAATCACTCATTACACCCTTTAAAACAAAGCAATATTTTCCCCCTCAGATCTAGTTCCAGCATTGAAAATCTTTACAAGGACAACTGAATGCTGGGGTCAGATGCAGTGGGGTGGAGCATGAAAGTGTTTCTGCATTTTCATACTGAGCAAGTCAAAGCTTGTAAAAAGTAATTTATGAACTTGGATAGGAATCTGTGCTTGAAGAGAAAACAGTTGGTGTGATTATGGACAATAATGAGGAAGCAGGTGGGATACTCTTCAGTTTCCACTGAAAATATGCAATGGATAAATAGAAATGAAACTTGAAAGAGAACTTTCTTTTCTTGGCATTTGCACTGTCAGAATGACTTTGACCTTTAACTGGCACATCCAGTACCTTTGCCTAGGTGCTGTGCATGGGGTACTTTTGGCTGACAAGGATGACCTAGTATTGAAAGTAAATATAACTTTCTCTTGGCTCCTAGTTGGGTCAAGTAAAAAATATTGAGGAACTAAATCAGAGAGAAAACAAAAGATTTAGAAGCAAAACGGTGCATCATGTGCAAAACAGCTATACAGGGTGAAGGAAATTAAGGCAACACCAGCCAGTTGGGATAGAAGAGGATTTTGTGTAGGGAGATACAGTATGGGTAAATAAAGGTGGTATAGAAGGTAATCTTATCCCCCCAATGAGTTGCAGCTGGACCAATTACTAAAGATTAGAAGCAGGCCTGATCTTAACAGGCCACACCTGTAGCCAGTAAGAACAAGGGGTATAAAAGAGTGGATTGGTGGGATCTGGAGTCAGATGGTTGCTGCAATGACCAGGAGCAGTCAGTGCTTAGAGAAGCTGCCTGTGAGAAACATTAAGGAGGTCTGAAGCTCTGGCAATATGAAATCCCTACACTATAATGATGTTAGAACCCATGCTATCTAAGACAACAATTTTGGGTTGAAAAGTGAGCTCTGGAAATTGTCTGGTCCACCATCCCAATCAAAGCAGGGACAGAAGTTCACCTGCAAAGCAAAAATTTGAAGAAAAGGCATTTTTCTACAGTAAGCTGCTAGCTGTCTCTTGTTTTCTGAGACAGGAGGTACACAAGTTGCATATAAACCCCACCATGACACCAGTCAATGCCCAGAATGCCACATTAAGCAGACCTCTCTATCAATTGCTTTTACTTCCAATTACTGCTTCCCAACCCAGCTCCTGCTCCCTGCAAAGGCTAACTGACTGATGCTGCTGAAGTCACATAAGTGCTGATAATACCAAGAATTTGGTCTGCACTTTATCAGCAGCCCTCAAATCTCATTACTAGGTGGATAGACATCATTATCTCTTTATCCTGTTGGGAATAACAGTGTGCAGAGAAGTTCCTTGCTGAAGGTCATACAGCAAGTCACTGTAAGAGTCTGAAAGTGGAATTAAGGTCAGTTGTATCCTCATCACAGACACTCACATGTTGATAAAGCTGCTGGCATTGCACCCATGCAGTTATCAGGACCATTAGCTGAACCTCCTCGTAGTGGTGATGGGAGGGCTAGTGAATAAGAACTGTCAAATGTACCTGCCTGGAAAGATGTTCTCTGTCCTGAAAGATAAGAACTAAGCTGGTGTTTGTGTGATGCTTAAAATTCAGGCTTTTCTAGTGTTTCCTCTTGATGTCGCTTTTTTTCTTTTTTATTTTAATTTTTTTTTCCTGTATAGTGTGACCAGTATGACCACACAAAGTATTTCTTCTCCCTCAGAAAAAAACCCAAGAATAGAAGACACTGAAAACTGAAAGTGCTGCTCAAGTCAGTACAGAAACCTGAACTCAAATGTGCATTTGAGGTGTATTGGCTGTGGAAGACTCCTGAAGATAATAAGCGTGGCTACTGAAGCTTACCTCTGCTATGATAAAATGTGTTGCCTGCTGAGAGAATGTTTGTCTGGAGCAAAAAATCAATGGATCATGGCTATTCCTCACTGTTATTTATTTTAGAACCGATCCAGTTTGAACAGTGGTGCATTTGATCTAGCAAAATCCAGTAATTTTCTGCTACTATTTCCATTGGTGAGCTTTGTTTCATTTCTTTGTCATCCCTTGTGGGTTCAGGAAGATCTTAGTGTTTATCTATGCAAATATTTCATTCATTAACTCTTTATTTTCTTTGTTTCTTTCCCAGGAGGTATCTTTATTCATTACAAATCTAAGTCCTTTTCTTTAAGCTCTCTAGCTATGAAATACAAGATATAATCCCTCAATTTATTCCAGTCTAGGAAAAAAAATCAACAGAAGAAAGGCTCAGGATATGTCATAAGATTTATTTCCACTTCAGCATTTTAGACAACAGATGATCCATTTACAAAGCAGTGATCTGCGTCCGAGACTGGACTTCCTGACAAATGGGTGTACAAGGGAAATACACATTCTGAGTATGATTTCTGATTATCCATGACAGATACCTGAGGGTGTCTGTCTCTTTGCAGCTTGAGAATCTTTGTATATTTTTTAATGTAAAAAATAAATTCCTGCTAAATTGAACTGAACTGATAAACTTCAGGGATGAAATGAGGTCCTGATTGTTGCCAAGAAAAATAGTATGATGTTTGGTTATGTTATTAATCTTGAGAAAATCCTTTAGATTGTTTCAAATATAAGTGAGTACTTTTGAAAAAAGTAGAACAGCTGAGAGTAGTAGAATAGAGGCAACTTTAAAAAGAATAGAGAACTTTTTTTTTTTTTTAATTCAAGCTGCCTAAAATTAATTTAAATGTCTGTTCCTAGTGTAGTGTCTAAGATAAGCTACAGATATTCACAGTTGCCAAGAAGGTGAAGGTGCAGTGAAAACACCACTGGGGGAATTAATTTCAACCTATTATTCTTCAGCATGTATATTGTTCACAGTATAATTCTATTACCAGACACTATACTGAAATGGAGCAGGCAGAGCCAGTTGGAGCGTAGGGATCTTGAATAGATGCTCACAATAGCACACTCATTTTCAGCCACCATACAATATGCAAATCTATAGACTGTGATTTGTAATTGACCTTAAAACTTACCATCTACATGCCACAGTTCCTGTGAGTACCCCTCTCAGTTTTCCTACCAGTTTTACAATAAAACATCTCATCACAAAAGTTTCACAAATGATTTAGTCATCAGTACTTTGAGAATTTTTTCCTTTCCGTTTCAGAATTAGCCATATTCCAGGCTTGTGACATTCCTTATCTAAGGGTAAAACAATGCCTTAATAAAAAATAGACACAGTTCCTTTTTATGGTTTATAGAAATAGAGCCAATTGAGGGGGCAAATGAGACTTCTTTGATTCCTGTTGTATGTCCTGTTTGATGATAGTGGGGCAGAAGTAAACGAGACTGTTTCACCAGCTCATCAGGGTCTGGGACAAGGGACAAGGACAGATGAAGGTGTTGCCTTAGGCCGTGAGGTGTTAGCAGAGTCAGTACCTGAGGCAGCCAGCCCTGGCTGTGAATGTTTGGGGAGTGTCAGCAGACTGACTGCTCAGGGCAGGTCCATGGCTGTAACACAATCCTCAGCAGAAGCCCAGCAACCTGGGTCTGAAGGCAGGGGCTAAAGGAAAGGGCTGTGCCTCTGCCTCTGGCCTTCTGCATGTGTGACTAGAATAGAAGTAACATCATGATGGATTTCCTGTGCTGATGCTCCTTCCTATCCTGTCCCTAAAATAATTCTGTTTCAACCCAACAATACTACTGGGAGTAGTAGAGGAGATGAAAATGGCACCAAGCCACGCAGCCAAGGCGCTCCCTGACCACAGAGAGAGCTGGAGATGGATCAGCTTGATCACAAAGCTATTGAGCACTATTGACCTTCTCTGCCTCTTTTCCTTATCTCTGAGTACAAAGAGGCATTGAGGAAACCTGGGACAATGGGTAGAAGGTACCTTTTACCCACAGAAATTTACAGAATGTTGGCATTTCCTTTTACCCATTTACAGAATGTGGGTATTTCCCTGTTTTGTGAGGATCTAAAAATCTGGAAATGATTCTGCTGATTTTATTCAAGGGACTGTTTTCTGCAGTGTTTCTTTCACGTTTTGAATTTTTTTTTAATCTGAGAAATTCTGCTGAACAGAGAACTTTAAAATGGCCAAGATAAATACCATTCCACTAAGCAAAACTATTCTGTGGAGCTATGAAACCTACTCAGCTTACCAGGAGGTTCAGAAAGGGATAATAGGGCTGGAAATTTAAATTAACTAAGACATCTGTAAACCGAGATCTAGCCAACATTTCTGGAAAATTAGAAATCAAGAAAATAAGCCCAGCTATCCAAATACTCTTACCCCAACTATTTAATTTGCTAAGCACACTTGCATTGTGTTTATATTGTATTGTGCATTGTATTTTACAGGGGCTTGGAATATTGTCTCCTGGTAGAAAGGAAGTTGTTAAACAATTGTCCTTTTACATCTGTCAGCTCAAGGCTATTCCTATTTATTCTAGTGGAAGCTGAACCTTTCAACTATTTCCTCACATTCATCTGTCTTATCCCTCCCACGACAGACAGTCCTCCAAAAAAAGTTTGAGACTTCTGTGAATGACAGGTTAGTTACCATGTGCAACTTTGAACTCCCCACATCATACCCAATATAAATAAATAGATTAGATGTTCTCTGATTATAAAAAGCCTTGTCAGAAAAATGCTGTTACACATTTCTGTCATGCAAGATAATATTAGGCACCAAAATGATGACATGTTACACATTTTGAATAGGCCTAGCTCATGCCTAATGTAGGAGCCACTTGAACATTGTAGTTTTGAGAGTTTGGTTCAGGCTGATAATAAATGACCTCATATTCCACTAATAAGAGATTGTGGGAAAGGGGGAGAGAACAGAGGAGACAAAACCTAATGAAGAGTGAAAATACAGAGACTGAAAAATGAAGGGAAGAACGTTCATCCATCCTTATTACTTACACAAAAGTTAAAACAGGATAAGAATAACTGTTGAAATGTAGACCAAAAAAGTGGTTTCTGGCATCTCTCAGCTCTGCAGAAACATTCCTGATAATTTGTACTTCACACAGGAAATCATAGCCACATATGTCATTTTGAGAAATTCAGACTTCTGAGATTTGAAAAGTTCCACTCTTTTTTGAGCACAATGCAGCTACAGTGCTTTAAATTATAAGGGAGTAAATCAAGAATAAAAGACTTGACTTCAGTGAAATTTGACTGAATTTATGTTCTTGTAATTGAAAGTCTTGTTGGTGAAGAGCCATGAGATGTTACATATACTAGTTCCAAAATGCAAGAGGGCTGATGGGTTATCTCTACAACACGAATAATGAGACTATTCCTCGCATTTTTCAGGGAAGAAGCAATTTGTAGGAGTTTTCTTTCATTTATTTCAAGTAACAATGAACAAGCACTCTAAAAATGTCAGGAAGGAGAAACAGCAGCAGGGATCTGGCAAAAACAACACATTAAGTTGCTCTATTAATAAACTGATCAAGGCCAGAGCTTAGGCACAGGCGCTGGCTGGAGACAGCCCTGCCCTTCCCACTGCTCTGCCAGGCACGGCGTGGGCTGGGTCCAGGCCCTGGCACACAGCTGGGTGAAGGTCACCCTTCTGCACAGGGGTTTAGGTGGTTCCTACCACTGGCACAAAGCTTGGAGAACCAGCCCCAGCTTGTTTTATATAGAAGTGGTTAGTGAAGTTACTCAAGGTCATGTGAGGGAAATGAAGTGCAGCCACTGTGGGAAGGGAGCAGGGGTTGGCAAGAACTCTTTCTCCGTATCAGTAAGAACCTGGAAAACATCTGATGAGGAATGAAGAAGGTTAGGTTAGGCCAGGTCTCTCTTTCATTCATTGTTGGTTTGGGTTTTTTTTTTTTAGGTGTGAACACATTAGGCTAAGAGAAAAGCCATCATCAGTGCAGTTTCCTTGGGGCTGGGTTGGAAGGCTAAAACAGACATTTTGTACCTCAGGGCAGAGCAACAGCACCTCAGAATCCCAGGATATCCAAGACAGAGGAGAGCAGCTCAGGGATTTCTGTACTGATCAAGAGTAGGTAAAATGTAACTTCATGGAACTCACACTTCCCACAAACCTCTTACACACGCAGATCTGAGGAGTGGGTGTATCTGTCTCACACACTGACATAATGCTAACACCTGTATGTGCTTTTCCTGGCAGAAAAGCACAAAGGCAATCCACAAACTACTCCCTTCCTCACAGTCTGCCCATACTGATCCTGCTCTGACTCCCTGCCCTGCTCCTTCCCCATCCCCAATCCTAAGTCTACTGACTGCATCATCCCCTCCCACTGTCTCTCCCTCCCCTTCTGCATCCATGGGGCTTCTTCAGTTTGTAAACTCTTTGGGGCAGTGACTGCTCATTTAAGTACAGCCCTAATGGACACTGCTCTTGGCTGGCCCCAAGGCACGATCACAATAAATGCGAATAACAACAATTGTGACAAACAGCAACATTAGTAATTACAATAATTATTATTGTTATTATTATACAGTCACCAGAATGACTTGGTAATTATTTGCATAATTTGTATAAATAATTTGCATAAGCAGAATAAAAGACTGCTCCCATATCCAGAGATCTCAACCATAACGTTTTGTTCCCCGTATGTGCCAAGGATTCCCACTGATGTCAGTGGGAGATTTTTTCCTTGCTTATTCTCAAAACCAATTTCTCTGATGACAGAAATCAGTGGGAGTCCCAATAACATGTGGCTCCATCCAGTGAGGTGCTGAAGGTGCTTTGCTACCCCTGTCTCCAATTAAGCTCTTTGGAGATGAAGGCACTCAGCACTCTTCAGAACCTTCTCATGATGTGCAGGATTGAGCCCCTCAAGACAGCTGTCTTTGGGCTCTGACTATGCAAAGTGAGCAGAGATTTTTTCCTTCTTCATTTTAATTGTCTATTTACAAAACAGATTCCAGCAGCTCAAGAGCATTTATGGCCTAATGGAGAAAGCCACAGTGGGTGGCTTTTTGGCTCTCAAGAAGGGAGAGCCTCATCAGTGGCAGAGGGAGGAAAGTACACAATGCAGGCAGGGCAAGGAGCGCTGGGGGAGCAGAGGCGACTTACAGAGGTGTTTGCAGAGAGCTCTTCCAAAGAGCCTGGCACTGTCTCCAAGCTGCCACTCTTAGGGGGAAAAACACTGTATTTCAATGTAGAGCACAGAATAATCTGAGAGGCACCAAATGTCTGCGACAGTATGTGTTGTCATTTCAAGGGTGCAGCTTCTGGGGCTTCTTGCACAATTTTTTCGTTTACAAGCTCTTTCAGGATGTGCCTAGGTCTCCCAGTGAGGGATGTAATCTCTGGCACATGACATTAGGGCACTTTGCTCCAGAAGCAGTATGAAAATTAGGTTAGAAGAATGCTGAGGAGAGAGCTGCAACATCTGACATAATATGGGATGGCAGGGCAGAAACTTCAAGTTGCCACATAAAAGCACTTCTAGGCTTAGGATTTGTGGCTTAATGCTGAGCTAAATCTCATATGTTGAGACAGTCTGACTTTTCTTGTAGACAAAAAAGAGTCAGCCTGAGAGGTTAAAGACTGCAGTGCAAACTCTCCAATGCCCAGAGAGCTGAGGCCTCTCCCTGGGCTGGGAGTGGGGCTCTGCCCTGCTGCTGTGAAGGGGAGCCCAGCAGCACCAGATGAACGCGCCGCTGTGTGTAAAGCCTGCTCATCTGTCCCAGTCCCAGCTGGGTTAGGTTAGACTGCAGGCAAAGGCATGTTTTCAATGTCTGCTTTCTTGTTGGGCAGTCAGTGCTCCCTTTTGCTTCTGGAACTGGTCTGGCTCTGTGGCTGGAGTAGAGAGCAGCAGGACAGGCTGCAATTGCTGCTGTCCAAACACATCATTAAATACAGGCATGCCAGATCTTACAGGCATCTGGCCTTCCTGCACTTGTTTGGCTTAGTGATGAGCAAGTGAGAGCTTGCTTCCCCTCCACAAAAATGCATCTGCACAGAGGAGAGAATTTCAGCTGCTCAAATCTGAAAACTGGCAGAAAAGATTATTTGTTGTGCGACTCTAATTTGTTTCTTGCCTCTGTAAAACTGATCCTCTCCTTGATTATGAGGACACTCCCCAGCTCCTCAGGAAAGTTAGTTCTAATTAATGATCTGTGACTATGAAGAAAAATATAGTGACCTCTCTGACCATGTACCCAGACCTACTCACAGTGCCTGCATTTTGTATCTATTTTATGGCCATAATAAGGATGATTTTGGGTTGATTTTTTGTGGTGACAAACCTTTTAACCCAGCTATTCAGCCACCTCAAAAACCTCTTTTCTTCCTCATAAACCACAGCCCTACACACTGTCAGCTGCAGAATTAGGTGGGTTTTAACAAATGCCATATTACTACCCCTTGGGGAAAGTCTGATTGTGTACCTTGAACCATTTGTCTCACTCAAGATTTTAGTTTTGAATATTGACAAATGATCTAGGAGGGAAGATGTTTCTGAATTGTTATTTGCCACCTTTAGAAAACCCTATATGCCTAGGAGAAGATTTTCATCTCTAAAGTTCAAAATGCTAATCCAGCTTTATTGGAAGATAAAGGTAAGTATCCTGTACACTAACTATGGGAAAACAAGAAATCCCTACAGACTGTTCCCCATTTCACATTTTGTGTATGTTCTCATACACACAGACATTATTCCCAAGGCCCTGTCTTTTTCTTTTCTTGTAACTGAAAAAACAGCTTAGCGCCTCTAAGTCAGAAAAGAATCTGTTTTCCAAGTTTTTCTTGAAGTAAATCTCCATTTTTTCAGCTGATCTCCTGGTAATTGCTTCATCTTGCAGAGTTAATTTTCTCTTCACTGTATTGCTATCTTCAGATTGCCAAAACTGATGCCAAAACTGACTCATAATAGATGCTCACTCGACATTGTTTTTGCATTATACATTATAGGGGTCAGGATGTGATTACATTATTAGATTTTATACATGAAAGAAGTATCTGCATTTGAGGAATCAGTTGAGAGGAGAGGGGGAAGGCAGCCTTTGTGTCCTATACTGAAAGAGTAATCCTTAAGGCTTGATTTTGTGTATAACCTTGGGTTTTTGCACCTGCATGAAACTAAAGGCATTTACATGTCTAGCTATTATACCTGATTGCTGGTTAATTATGCATGTGAGAATGGCGGTGGGGGAGGGAGGAAAATAGAGCTAAAAATATTTTTTTTCTTGGTGTTTCAGATAAACTGAGATATTTCCCACATAAACCCCTTTACAATAAAAGACATTTGGCAGGGAAGTGAGAGGTATGGCTTATGAATACCAACACAAATACCATTTTCTAGCCATGGCATTTGAACATAAGTGAAAACGTGTTAAATACTCTCCCAGCCAAGTTGCAAAGTAAATTAATCTTGGTTTTCTTTTCTTCAAACAGTCATTAAGGGCTGGAGAAGAAAATGCATAGGTTTCAGTACCAAAAGTATAGCAGGTTATTTTGCTCATGTCTTTTTTGAGCAACGTTATTTGCTTTAGGACTGTGCTGTTCTAAAACTCCTCATCCTCACTTGAAGCAACACTCTGTGGAGTATGGATGATTTGTCATCCTCAGCACTGTAAATCACAGCTGCATCAAAGACACTTGATACAGGGAGAGGAAAAGATAGAAAATATTGTATTAGGGCTCCTGTATTTTTATTACTCTGGAGAGGATAAGAAAAGAAAGAAATAAGAAAGATACATTGTATTTGTTCTGCAATGGAATATGCATCCATGAGAGCTGACCAAATGCTCACAAATACACTCATTTTGTCTGGCATTATGTAGAAGACATTTTCAGGGGTGCCAGGTTACTAAGTCCTCAAATCCATTTACTGTGACCTGGAACAGTTGTTGATTTCCATTTCAATAGTTATTAAGGTTTTTTTCCTAACCATCAACGAAGCCTGAAATAAATACATTTTATTAGAGTTGGCAAGTCTGAGAACAGATGTGAGATCTCCCATAATCTAAAGGCAGGGAACCCATGGGACAGCAGTGTTCAGGACGAGGGCTGTTTCCTTCCAGAAAGCATTGGCTGTGGAAATTCTCAAAGTGTGTGAGGTCTGCAGACATTTCAGTTATGTAAAAGGAGAACTGGAAGGTATTTTACCCACTTCTGGTGCTTGTCATTTTATTCTGTTAATGCACAGGGAGATATAATGTCATGATATATTTGTTTGCACTTGTTTGTGATGCCTAGTCCAGATTGCACAGACATTTTACAGTATTAGACCCCAAAACCCAGACCCATAAATCACCAAGAACATCTGCTATTCCCTTGTGGGAAGGATCTTAAAAGAGTGTCTTCTAAGGATCTCTGTTGCATGTCATTTATTACAAGTGGGCCCTCGGCCTGGAACAAAAGAGACCTCCTACATCCTCTTCCCCAGGCAGCAATTAACTGACCTCATCTTCCCACCCCCTTCATCAGCCCCCACGACCAATTATCCCAATCAGCCTTTCTGAAGAAGACAACTGGGTGAACAGGTGGACCATTATTCTAAATAGTTTTGGGCACTTGAAAAAAAAGTTTAATGCGACCGGGTATTTGTGCAATAGAGGTTGATATTGTAGAGAAACTCAGTTGTGTGAGAGTATTTGATTGCAAAGATCATTATAATATTTTTCTTTATCATTTTTCTTGAATACAAGTGTATATACATGTGCCTGTGTGTGAAATAAAATTTTGTGGGTCTTTTGAGGTCTTTCCAATTTATTGGATAGAGCTTATACAGGTAGTGGCAATTCTATGTCTCAGTTGCTGGCCTCTCAGAAATAATCTCTTGGTAGGACAGTATAGCTTCTGACTATTGTCAGAAAAGAATATGTGCATAGAGGCTGACCTCAGCCCACAGGGCCAAACAGTCATATGGTAGAGGGTAGCAAAATATGTTGAACTGCAGCAGAAGTGTGTTTGGTCCCTGGACAGTCATGGGCCATGGTGATGAGTATGCAAAATCTGTCATGCAGGTGGGAAAAGCAATTAAGATCCTCCCTGGAAGAAGACAGCTGAAACAATAGATGCTACTGTCCAAATCACTGTCCTTGGGGCAGGCCTTGACTAAAGGAGAAGAAGGGGAGATTTCCTGAAAGGGAAATAAACATTGCTTCATTTATTTGAGTACAGAAGTAGAATATGAACAGAAAGTGGACTAACAAAAACAGGAAGATACTGACCCCAGTGTCTTGAGAGAAAGCAGAAAGAGAAACAAGGTCCTTTGGATACATAACTGGCCATACGCCGATTTGAACTTTTGGGCAAGAGAGTATTTATATTGGTCTTGGGAAAAATGAAAGCAGAAAAGTAGAATATACAAAAATGAAAAACAGTGATTTGTTTCATCAGTGCTACCAAAGCAAAAATACCCCCGAGGTCTAAAATACTAAGAAAAATATATGGTCAATGCAAGAATGAAAGCGTTGAAAAATATTGTCTAGATAGTAAGTAGAGAAAGCACTCTCATATATTTTTGGGTTTCTTTGTTTTCTGTGCAGTTGTCAGCATACAATCAGTTTAAGCTATATGGAACTCTGCTGTATCAAAGTGTGTATGAGCAAATGGCT
This sequence comes from Serinus canaria, assembly GCF_022539315.1. Classification (NCBI taxonomy): domain Eukaryota; kingdom Metazoa; phylum Chordata; class Aves; order Passeriformes; family Fringillidae; genus Serinus; species Serinus canaria. Next base: position 14,142,763 of record NC_066315.1, read on the forward strand.
ATAAGAGTTCACCAGCATGTGATAAACAGAAAACTGGTACCACACTGACTATAGCGTGCACATGCACACGTTTGATTAATTTCATAGATTGTGCCTCAGATCTCTGAGAACTAATGCAAAAATAATAAGTGCCCAGCTTTGTAACATTTTCCAGACAGTCAATCTTTTAGCAGAGTAACAAGTTTACCGACTGCATCCTTCTTGGCTGGCTTAAATTACTTCAATATTCAAAATGTCCTTTCTCAGCTTCCACTGTGAAATATGGGAAATCAGGGAAGTAGCTGTTTCTAATCTAATTGTTTCAAAGTCCATTCTGAAATCTGTACCCTGCCGAATCAATGGCAAAACTCCAACAGACTGAAGCGGAGCCCAGATTTTATAGATGATCTGGAATAAAGGAGTGATTTTTCAGGCTTTCACAATAAGTATTTTAATATGCAGCTTATTTATGTACTGCTACAAAAAAAGTTAAAGATCTTGGCACTCTTTTATTGGTAGCATTTTGCCAGTGTCTAGTGAAGGGCAATGAAAATGATTAAGGGATGGAGCATCTCTCTTACAAGGACAGACTGAGAGCTGGGTCTGTTCTGCCTCAAGAAGAGATGACTGAGAGGGGACCTCCACACTATCAGTAGCTGGAGGGAGGGTGTCAGAGGATGGAGCCAGGCTCTACTTGGTAGTGCCAAGCAAGAGGACAGGAGGCAATGTGATGTGAGACCCCTGAGAATGAGGAAGAACTCCTTCCCTGTGTGAGTGACCAAGAAGTTGTAGAGTCTCCCTCACTGGATTTGTTCAAGAACCATCTGGACTGTCCTCTTCCCTGGGATGGCCTTGCTTGACCAGGGAGGTTGGACCAGAAGACCCACAGTGATCCCTTCCAACCTCACCTCTTCTGTGGGATTCTGTGATTCTGTGATTATATTTAGTATTCTGCCAGTTTACTAGAGATGAGCTCCAAAAATATATAAAAGCATCAGACCTTATGTTAACAGAGCCTGGAAAACATACTCTGGCTAAGGAGGATGTAGCTGGTTTTGTAACTAAAGTCTCAATCTACTGGAACATTTTTGCTGTGAACAAAGACTATTGTTGTGCTTTATTTGAACAAAAATCTAATGGAAATAGATCCCCAAAACCTGAAGTTTTTGAGTTGATTCATTGAAGCTTGCTTAAATATTTTCTACTGCATTTGCCATGTTGCATTATTATTAATCATGCTATTAGCAGTATTAAGTGACCTTTTTGCAAAAAACACCAAGCCCTTGTCTCTAAAGCACTCAATTACATAGCAGGTCAGTATTATTGCCCCATTTTATAGACATGGAAACAAAGAGGGAAAAGCATCTTTTTCAAGGCTAGGAGCTCATGTGTTCTCTGCCTCAGTAGAGCTTACTATGCAGTAGGCCATAGAGCTTCCAGCTGGTTGCTGGTGATTAGGTGTTTTTATAGCAAGCTCTTTGTAATTCTTAATTTTTCCTAAGGTAAAGGATTGGTGCTTGGCTGTAATGTCTATAAAATGCTAAAGCTGTTAAAACACAGTTTTTGTTGTATGTCATCCAATTTGCAGTTGGGAAAGAGTAAAATTTGCTTAAATTGAAAACATATGTTGTGCTGGAAGTAGGTAATGGAATTGCCACCTTTGCATATTTGAGTTCCATGCCTTCTCTGCAATTTACACAACAATAAACTGAACTAACAAAGCTATTTTAGCCATTATAGATCATTTCATCTGGTGATATAAGAATCTTCATGCTAGAGCTGGACAGGAAACATTTTTCATGTCTTGTAAAAGCTTTCTTGATTTCAAAGCTTTTCCTGTTTGAGATCAGGTGAACCTAGAGGCTGCTAAAATGTGGTATGAAAAAAGCTCCTCACCCAGCCCAACTTGGCATAAGCATAGGGCCAGACTCTCCTTCAGATTATGAGGTGCTTGTCTTAGAGAACATGGTACTTTCTGATCTTCACCAGAAACTCCACACTTTATAATGGTTATAAGCAATTAAAAAAAATAAATTACCTTTTTTCATTGATTAAAAAAATGTGTTTCAAAATTTCTGTCAAGCATCCATTTATATTTTCAGCAAACATGCTGTGGCTGAGATATGTCTCCTAAGAGACTTTGGGCTGAGAGATTTTCTTACTCTCTCCACTCAGAAATGGGTATGTTTTCTGATATTTATTTTATGAATCACAACCAGCCACCCTTAAAGTGTGGATTCAGAATGTGCTGTGAGAAAAGCTTGTGACACAATTGTAACACAATTTCTCCATTGCTGTCCTTCCCCTTTCTTCTTTCTCTGCTACTGTGTCACTGTACTTGTTAAGTGTCTAAAGGAAAGGTTTTGCATTTATCTTTAAACAAATGTGTCTTAGGCATTTTATTTTGTTCTGATGTGTTAAATTTTTCTTTTAAACCTTCACTCTTACCCTCCAGAATTTCTTTCTGTTTTACTTGACTGTTTTCTTCCTGTCATCTTTTCCTTTTTTCTTTCTATTTCTGACTGTCATTGCCTATGGGATGGGAAATGGCTGCAAGCCAAAAGCCAGAGAGCAATCATAAAAAGCTATCAAAGGATGAGTAAAAGATGAGAGTAAATATGATAGTGTTGTCCTCTGAAAGCATAATTACAGCACCTACCTGCCTCGCCTGGCTACAGACAAGGATATCTTTGGGACTGGTGGAAGGACAAAACTGTATACTCTGTTCAGACAGACTAATTCTGAATGACCACTGGTTAAGTTACACCTGAGAAACACCAGGCACATGCAGGAAAATACTCTGAACTTTGAACCCATAACTAGTTCTCCAGCTGAAGGGGGACAGGAACTTGAGGGAAGACCTGACAAGTGTAAAGGCTTGGATTAGATAACAGAATTTTTTTTTTCCCTAAATAATTCTTCACCTATAATGCTAGAAACTTTGCATCGTTGAAAAAATATGATGGCAGAAAACATTTCAAGTACACTAATAATTGCTTTCTCTCATTGCCCGAGAGTTTAAACAAGCTTCTGTCAAAATGAACCCGTCTGCTGAACAAAAATTGCTTATCTTTTTGTTGCATTGTTCTCGTCTTATTGTTATCAGAGTTGTTGCAATTATAATTAGTCCCATTGCTTCTGCCCTTGTGCCCCAGACATGATAAAAATCTGATGCTCTTTAAGAATTCCTGTTGCAAGGAACTCGTGCAAATCAGCCTCAGAAGGGTCCCCTTTCTCTTTCCACTGAGCTTTATTTACCCCATAGATATTTCAGATCCATACCTCAAGGACACTCCTGACCTTTTATAGCCAAATGTTTCAGCCTTAACAACTAAGCTAGGTTAGTATTGATAGATCACAGTGGAGAAGAATACTGGTGTATCATGCACCTCTGTATCATGTATTTTCATGTAGAATTCTATTAGTGTTTATGTCACACCATCTTTGTTATATATTTGTAGCATTGCCTAAACCACTGGATTTCTAATCTGTGATTAAGAAGTCTGGATAAAAACACCACCAGAATAACATTTTTACAACATGTTTGATGATCAAATGCCAGATATATTCCTTTGCAATCTACCAACCAGTACATGAAAACTTGTTTGGGCAACTACTGGAATGCAAAGTGTATAGTTGATTTACTGTACTAAGGAAAAAATGTATTTGCCTCTTCTATATATAGCTCGTTACAGTTTGCTTTCCCATGGTGAGGCAGAACTGAATAACAGTATTATCCTCTGACTGTGTCTATGGAATAAACCAGTGTCTTAACACACTCATGCTTGCCTTAAGAGGCCAGTGTAGGGATCTAGCAGTGTTTTGAGCTTAATATAGTTAGTCTTTTCAAAAAATCACGTCAGAACAGTATTCACCATGTCGAGGAACATTTTGACATGACCTCATGCTGGAGGCAGCTGCTTGATTAGAGTGACTTCTGGAAGAAGTTTGTCTGTGTTCTGCTTCAATACATTCCTTCTTTTTTCATCATTATGCTAGAGGTGTGCTTCGACTGCAAAGACCAGATCTGTATTCAAACTTCTTCAAAGTTGGGGAGTGTTTGATGTCTAAGGGCAAATGAAGGTTCTGCACAAAATAAGGTTGCAGGCAAAGGCACGTAGCAATTACTTTGAGATGCGGGATGAGAGTTCCTTGAAAAATGTTGATGCTCTTGTTCTTTACTTTGTTTATGGCTCTAGGGATGAGTTTCAAGTGGCAAAAGAGTGGAAACAGGCCAGGATATGTCTCTGTTGGTCACTAGCTGTCCCAGATGTTTTTTCAAAGCTCTTTGTTTATATATGTCTATGTCTGATTTTCTGTCACAGCAAAAAAAAAACTATTCCCAGAGAAAGCAAATATTCTCATAGTCTCTAGAGGCAAAATCAATGCAGTGCATCAGACTGTGGCTTTGAAGTCCCAGCACAGGCTGGAGAATGAGCTTGAAGGAGAGTTGATACACGGACTGGATGAGAGGTCAAATATCCTTGAATCCTGCTGGCTGCAGCTCTTGCTGCTGATGCTGAAGGAGAGTGGCAGGTTCATGGCAGGATGTGGTGGCACTGACTGTGAAGAACCTGAGGAGGTTGTGCAGAGCCCCTGGCAGCTGAAAGAAGCCTTGGGGAAAGGAATAAGTCCAAAAGGGAATACCAAGACAGATACAAACAAGACAATAAAGGATGCAGGATATTATATACTGTCTTATATATGTACTTATATACAGTATTGTACTGAGATAAGTCTCACTGTGATTCATCTTTATCTATCTGGTCATTAATATCCCTGGTATGCACAAATTTAGCCGATTTTACTCAGTTTCATGTTAGCAATTTAAGGAACCTGGGCAGCTCAGCCTCTTTTTCCTTCCTGAGTCCCTCTTCTTTCTTTCCATTATGGCCATGTGTCTTGTACTGGGGAGCCAGGACTGGACACAGTACTCCAGCTATGACCTCACCTGTTCTGAAAAGCTAGAAAGGATCACCTTCCCAGCCTGCTGACCATACTCTGCCCAATGCAGCCCAGCACAACATTCACCTTCTTTCCTGCAAGAGCACATTGCTGGCTCGTGCTGTCTTGTTGGGGGTTGTGCTAAAGGCCCATTTCCCCACTGACTTCTTACTGCCACCAGCTAGAGCACATCTCTGACATTGCTGCCCCATTGCTCAGGAGAAGATCTGCTCCCCAGAATGTCGCCCAGGTGTTTCTGCAGAGCTGGCCAGCTCTGCCACACTGACAGGCATGGCAGAAAGTGCAGCCTTTGCCAGGATTTGGGCTCAAGGCTGAGTCTGTGCTTCCTGATGGAACGCTTTGGACCTCCTGGATTGTGGACAAAGGCAGAGAGCTCTGCTGTGCATTGCCTGCTCAGCTGCCCCCAGGTATGGCAGAGCAGAACAGCTTCACCTATCTCACACAGTGGCAGCAAGGCTTGTGAAGATCCTCATTTTGTGCACAAGCTAGCTCACAGGTTCTGTGTAGGAATTGCACATTAGACATGCTCCTCTGGTGTTGGTACCTGAGATGGGATTAGCTGCTGTCCCTATCAAAAGCATGGAGCTCTAAAATAGTTCCACATGGCAAAACATAGCCCCGAGTGACAAAGCATGCATTATTTTCCTCTCCCTGAGTGTCTGGAACAAGCCATACTGAATGATGTGTCACATATTAAGAACAACTTTATTTTTATCCTGATGGAATTCCAGGAAGCTAACTCCAGTGCCCTCACACTGACTGAAAATGCATGATGTGTCTTAATAGCTACAGGCAGGACAAGGCAAGTATGTAAAAGGGACATTTAATTAGTTGTTCCATAAGGAACTGAAGTGTTGTTACATAAATGGTGTGTTTCTGACAGGCTTGAAGGTATTTAATGATTTATAACACTAGAAGAATTTTGATATATTCGGCCTAGAAAGGCTGTGAAGTTTATGAGACAGATCATTTTAAGTTTCTTTAGTGAGGTTTATTGGAATTTAAACTAAATTCAAAAGAAAACCATGTTGCATGTCATCTTAGCCTTTAAGCAACTTCCTGTGGTTGGAGTAGGACAATATCTCCAAGTTCAAATTGTTTTGGTTGCAACATTCAGTCCAGCAAAAAAAAGTGGAAATCAACATTTTAATAAGATGGTACAGTTGTTCTAATTCATGTTTCAGAATAATTGCTATTGATTATCATGTGCAGTGCAACACCCACACAAGCTTGCTCAGTGGCAAGGCCCCATTATTCTCAGCACGCTGCAGTTGGATCTTGTTCTGTCTGCATGAGTCAGACAAAATGTGTTTGTGTTTGAGCAATTTGCACAGTGTATTAAGGTGAGTGTGAAGATACTTTGTTCTTCTGACCAACAACATTTGGCACCATTTACTGAACTGTGCTGTTGTGTCTTCGATTTCCAGCTACATGTGGGTACTACGAGTCTTTCCAGAAATACAGGATTTCTACTTGTGCCCAGCAGCCTCCTTAGAGTGCCAATCAGATCCTAAAAACATGTGACTGAGGAGAGATTTCTCCCAAATGCACCAGAAGTATCTCATACTCCTGGGGTGGTAAAAGGAACTGAGAGGGAACCAGGAAAAACAAAGTTTTAAAATTAAAATCAACCCACTGGCCAAAACTTTTTTACAAATTTCATAAATAATTTAATCTGGTAGGCTTCTCCAGTCGGATGGTTAAAATATTATACCACACAATTTTCTTGTCTTTTGGAAAGCAGTGAACAGAAACAGTTACTGTGCTATGCAAATTTTCATACAGAACTGAACATCTTAGGTATTGTGATATAAAACAAAGTAATTACACCAAAACATTTTAGATATTTAAATGTCAGGACGAGGAGGTGCTAAACACACTTAACAACACAATATTTTCTGACGAAAAAACCAAAAAGGTGAAAGAAAAAATTTTAGTTAGCATAATAATAAAGCTTAGCTTTTAGCAGCTGTTTTACATCTTCAAACCATAGCAAAATTATTACCTAATTGATACCAGATCCTGCACATGCTAGCTCAGTGCAGATTCACGAGGAGGAAGCCAGCAGAGTGCTGTTGTTGGCCGGGTGGGTAGACAAATGTTGCAATGTGAGTGGTAGGAAGCAGTAATGTTACCATACACAGCACAGTTCCAGGCCCTCTGAGCACTGGTTCTAGGAGCAGTAACCTTGCTTTCAAAGGATATAATTGCTCTTATGGGGTTGCCTTACATGGGAACCAAAATGATATCAAGCTTTAATAATTAAATTATGCAGCAAGTCAGAGAAGGACGGATTTATTCTCAACAGAACACAAGAGACTACTTGCTTTGGTGACCTAATTGCTGCAGGTTTAAAAAAAAAAAGAAATGATTATGATAGCTGATTAAAAGGAGCCAGGGAGCTTATTCACATTTGCCAAGAGCACACAGCAAATCAAGCTTTATGACTTGAAATGAACTCAGTGCTTTGTCCAGATTAAATTAAGAAAGGCGGTCACTGGAGTGAGGAGTTCAGGAGAGCACTTGAGATGGGAACTGTGAGAAGCGAACAACAGAACTGAAATGAGAAAGGCATAAGAGAGACAGAAGCCATTTTCTTTTCCTACCATTTATTTTCTTCAGAGGCTAGTGAGCAGAGAGAAGAGAAACTTATTCAGGAGCAAGAAACCACAACAACCCATCCTATAAAACTGCATTAAAAATGTAGTCATGGGAGTGAGTGGGCAGCGATGGGAAATCTTTGGCACACATCTAAGCTGTACTCATGGGACTGCTACTGCACCTGGACACCGTCAGGGGAGCTCATTTTGTTGTCTGCATGAGAAATATGTGCCACAAAAACTAAGCTCAGAAGATCTGACACGACAGAGGTTTTGGAAATGTGTGGTACATTCTGTGTTTATAAAGTAGTAAAAAAATATTATTCACATAGTCCACAAAGGATATCCTATGCCACATTGCAAGCTGCTGTTTTCTGGCAGCCTCAGCCTTCCTCCCACTGCAGAGGCAGGATACCCTTGCCTGAAATAAGAAGGATTTAGGTATGGAAGTGTTGAATTCCTTTGTCTGAGGTCCACATCTGCACAAGGCACTCCCATTTCCTCAGCTGTCAAGAGAAAAAAATTCCTCTGGTCTCGTGAGAGATCTCCAGGAGGTGAAATGTTATCTAGATGTACATTCTCCCTGTTTGCTGCCAGTGAGCTTAAGGTGGCTGAAAAGCAGACTGCTAAATTTTAGTTTCCCAGGGCACCTGACTCACCTGAAGTGGCTTTGCCAAGCTGCTATGTGGACCTGGAGCCTTTTGCATTTAATAAATGGGAGGGGGAAACAGGTGAAAGCTCTTCCCTTCTGTGTGATCAGCTCATGGCTACCCTAAGGACTCAGGACAGGAAATCATGTTACTGGGCTCCTCCATCCCTTAGCTTCTCTGCTCACCCAGGGGACACACCACAAGGGTGAAGAAGTCCCCAAAATGGAGCTGCCAAGGGGCAACCAGGGTTGGAGACAAAAGGTGAGGGCAGGTTATGAGATGCAATTCCAGCTCTTCTGAAATAGTTTACAGTTTCCTGATATGTAAACTACAGTATTTCATACGACCTGCCCAGGGCCAGTGGGAGATAGAGGATTTAGCTCAGAGCATGTGTGTCCTCCTTCACCCAACCCACACAAGGGAAGCTAGAAATCTCTTCCACAATTATGCACATATGTATATATGCCACCAGCAGGATATTTGCCCACTGCCATTAAATAACATTGCCATGATTCCTGCCATGTGGAAAATGTCTCAAAATCATAATTAATGGCATGCAAACACCAGCTGGCCAGGTTAAGTCTCCAGCGCAAGAATACCTTTGGAAACAGGAGTGTACCAGCTCTTGGCACTCAGAGAGTGGAACAGCACAGGAGGCTGCTGGGAGACTCCTCTGCACCATGCTGCTTCACAGGCCATGAATGTTGCTGTAGTGCGCTGCACTAAAGGTTTGTTCTGAAATACATTCTTGTCAAACATTTTTCAAGGACCTTTCCTGAACCTGGGCTGAGTTTTTCAAAGGTGTCTATGGGAGTTAGCTGTTTCTCAGAGATGTGTAGTGGAAGTTGTTCTTTGTTCTTTTGAACGTCCCTGCATGGGCAATTTATGGCAGCTGCTTAAAAATGCCATTGAAGCTTCATCAATTAGGTGACTTGCTATGTTGAAAAATACATAAAGGAACCATGACAATTTTAATGAGGCTTTTCAATTGGTTTCTATGACTTCTGCTATTTTGTGAAATATGCCCTGTGAATTACAAATTCTTTTATTGAGAGAGGGAATCTTGGCCAGGGCCCCAAGGTTATTACTCACTGTATTCAAAGGGTACTTGGGATCTTTAATTTCCAACTGGAGAGCTGGCAGAAGGACAGTAGGTTTAACATTTCCTCTGAAGGATGGCACCTCTAAAAGTGCCACACGCTGCTTATTACTGCAGCACACTGGATGGGAGCCAAAGTCCCAGTATGGGACTTGAACCCACAAGTAGTTGGCTGTGAGACAGACATGCTACCCACAGAGTCACAATGACATCTAGTAGCATCTTAATTTAATAAAACACTATTTTCAATGGCAGTCTCTTGTCTAGCATTTCTACAGTCTGGATCACTGAAAGTTTATTTTTCACTTCAGCATGTATTTAAGGAGAATGTCAGTCTGCTTTGTTTTTCTGTATTTCTTTTGGCAACTATGAACAATATATTCTTCAATAGCTGAGTCCATTTGAAAGCAAACATTTTATCACCAGCTCCTCTAAGATCCTTTAAAAGTTATGGCAAAAAAAAATCCAACTTGGTTTGAAAATAAGCTGGTGAAACATCTAATTTGATAGAAAATCCTGGAAGCCATAAATAGTCATACCTTTTTTCAGATGTTTTCAAAGGCGTGAAGACTGAAGGCATGACTGGTTAATGAAGCCTCCTTTTCTGAAGTACAAGTTTTTCAACACAGGCATCTACCACTTCTATCTGGAAGTGAAGTAATTTGGGTACCCACACGTCTTTGTGGCTACTTGGTAAGAGCACGGTGTCAAAACTTGCCATTGGAGCTGGAAAATCCAGAGCATGGAGTGAGTCAGGAGGCAGTGGGGTGCTGGGGGAGGAGGAAGAGGAGGGGGAGAGATCTGAGCTGGGGGAGAGAATGCATTTAGATGGAAGACAAAGACGGACAACACTGGAAACACTTGGGGCAGAGCTTTCTCATTCTGGCACAAAGACCCAGCACTTGTGCCAGTGATGGAACCAAGGCTCTTTTTGTGTTTTATTTCTTGGCTCTTGATCTGCAAAAGGTTGGGCACTGGCTGCCTAAGCACAGATCCAGCTTTGCAGGTGCCTGGGAACAGAGCTGAGAGAACACTGCCCCAAGCCCTCCCAGGCTGACTGCTCCTCTCGCTTAAATGAGCTTCCCAGTATTTGAGTGTTTGCATAATCCAGGATTAAACTGTGAGAGCCTTACAATGTGTTTGCCCTCCAGATCTGAAAGTTTATTTTTGACCATAGCTAATAAATAGTTAATACTCACATTTGATTAAAAGAAACCTTTACTAAGAAAAAAACAAACCCAAAGCAAAACTCATAAACTCCGTAAATATCAGAGAGATTTTTAAAAAATAAATATATATAAATAAAACATTAGTGCACTCAAGGGAAAATAATGCCATTTTGATCTCAGTTAGAAAATATATTTGTCAGCATTTAATGAAAAATATAAGCTGTTCTGTCAGGTAGCTATCAGAATTCTTAAGATGGGACTACTTCAAAAGCACCGCCAGTAGTTTATCTGTTCATTTGAATGCATCAGTTAGAGCACGAGTTGTTCCTCACTGCAAGGTGAAGTTGGTGGGATTTTTAGCTAGCAAGAATTTCTCCATGGGGCTCTCAGGCCCTGCTCAGTTCTCCAGTAACCTTCAAGAGGCAGCAGAGACTCCCAGCCTTCAGGGCAACCCCACGGCCTTTGAAACTCTGGGCATGCATGGAGATCTTCCCTGTAGATACAGCTGGGATTTTGGGTCATTTTCCCTAATTTAAGCATAAAAAATGCCTGCATTAATCATAGGTGCCTTTCAAAGCACCTCAAGAGGGAGGCTTCTATAATTTGTGAATCCCCAAAAATCTGAGGCATCCCAGACACCAAAGCCAAGTCCAGTGTGTGGTTCTCTGATGGTGGCTGGTTTAGTCCTGTACTGTAAATATGTCTTGAGGTCAATGGCACTGATGTTATGGTTAACTTTTGGTATTTGAAGTTAGGTGGTCAGTATGAAGATGGTCTACCCTATGGTGAGTACAAAGTATTCGAACAATGCATGATCCTTTAGCAAACTACCTTCCTGAGAAGAGCAACCCAACCTTTTAAAATCACAGTTTGTATTTCTCTATCTTTTCCTGGCTTATTCTTGGCATTAGAAGCTGTTAGGATGACAATGTCATCAAGGGCAAAATGTCTACAAAGACAGAAAACACACTAGGAAATATTTTTAGAGGTGAAAATCATTGGTGGTCTTCTTGCCTCAGGGATGACTTATGTTTGAAATCAGGTCTCCACTACTGATGGGACCATTAATTTCTGCAAATAATTTGTATTTGGTTTTGGAAGTCAAATCCCTTCACTGTTCCCACAACACTTTTGAACACCCATCACAGCTTTGCACATGCTCAGCCACAGAGTGGGGTCCTCGTCCAAAACATGATCTTTATGTGTATCTCAAAGAAATAATTAAAAAGTAGACTTGCCAGCAAGATTTATTATTGAGAAGTAACTCAGAGGTTCATATAACTGTTACAAGAAGAAAAAAAAAAAAAAAAAGAAAAGTAATCAGGGACAACTGTTCAACAAACATTTACCTATGTGTCTATTAATTAGTTAAACAGCAATTCTCACAGTTTTAATATGGAAGCTATTGAATGACAGTGTGTTTATTTTAATTCCATTTTGATGATGGTGTGATAATACCAGTCCTCAGAAGCTGATATGTTTCTGAAAATCCTAGCTTGGCATTAGATTTCATCTCTAATTTGGAAAAATCAGAAGAGCAAAGAGGAAAAGACTGAAACCAGGAGTAGCATCTCAAGAATTCTAAATTATAGAACCTAATTAAAAGGAGCCTTACAGTTCTTTTTAAGTCTAAAAGTTTATATGCTGTATTTAGACTGTGAAGGAGTAACTGGTAAACAGAAGGGTTTTGGGCACTTCAAAGAAACACAGAAGGTAATGAACCAGAAGGGAATATTCAACAGGGACAAGCTCCTCTACAGCATTATGCAGGTAAGGAGAATTTCCTCATTGTCACTGGCATTTGCAGTCACAGAGCTGAATGGCTTTGAGAGCCTGCTCCACAGTTCCACTGCAAGCCATAGAAAAAGGAAACACTTCCTACAAATAAATCAGTGTCACAAAAAGTGCAAAAATGACTCCATTTTAGCCTGAAGTGAAAAGATTCTTGTTAATGCACTAAGTATGAAATCTGTTAAATTCAGAATTTTTCACTTCAACAGCTCTTAGTACATATGAAGTCTTCTTCTGTGTCTTAGAGAGGCAAAATGGCCATGGGCCTAAATTGTTAGCTCAGTAATTTTCACTACCATTCCTTTACCATGGTGTTCAGGTTTTTAGATCATATAACTATTTTCATTGGAAGGCACTTTTTAACATCTGGGAGTCATTTGAAAGAATGTAATCAACTTTGTCTCTTTTTTTTTGGAGAGTATCTTCTGTTAATATTTAACCCATAACTGATTGCATGATTTACCAGTTTAACCCTGACCAACTTCTAAAATTTATCATCCTTGGTTGTTACTACACAAATCTATCACAGTAACAGAACTTTTTCCCAGTTCTGTCTGTGTACAATGCTGTTCTTGTCTGTGACAGGCTGCTCCATTCATGCTGCTCTGCTGCCTTAGCAGGGCTGACACTGAGAACAGGAATTTCCTAAATGGGCTGGGAAGTCTTCAGGGTGAAACTTATTTTTTTATTGTAAAAATCCTTTTTTATTCAACAGTGGGTCAAATCCTGACATCTATCCCTATTTCCTGCATAAAGTCTTATGTTTTCAGTCTTTAATAAATGGTATTTTGTAGTATAGTGTGGCTCAAAAAAACCTTAGAAGTTGATCAGATAATATAAGAAGAATGCAAAGGTGATTATAAATATGCACACTTCAATATTCCTGGGCCAAGATCCTAGGATTTTGTGGTTCCTCATAGCTTCCAAATTTTGTCCAAGGAAATTTTAGCTATTTTTCAAGACTCTAGTGAGCCAAATCAGTGTCAGCTTTGTCTTACCCTTATTTTCCATTCACCCCTTCCCCCTTTGAGTGAACTAAGAGGTCAAAGAGGGGCTGGGGAAAAAGGCCAAAAAGAACAATATAGCAATAGAAAGGGCAATATACATCTTTTAAATAAGGTCTAGGAAAGGTCATATAGTAAAGAAGTGAGAATAAAAAAAAAAACACAACAAAATAAAAGGGCAGGTGCAAGCAAGAGAGCTATTAAATCAGAGATAAAATCAAATTGGGGAATAAATCAAATGATAGAGACTAGACAGAAGAAAAGGTTGCAGGCCCTAAAAGTGCTGGGAGAGAGAATATATCAGTGAAGACAAGACAAATTAGGATTTGCACACTTGTAGTGAAAGAGTGCCCAGTACAGGACATCTTACAGGGGAGCGGGATGCAGAGGGGAAATTCATCTTCTGTGTACACAGTGAGTGTGCAGAATAAGAGCAAAATCAGTTTGTTGCATGATTCAGAAGGACCAGCTCGGATTGCTCAAATATTGAATCTCGTCATGATGGAGGAGAGCAGCAGCTTCCACCCAGTCAGGGAGCCAGTACTGATAATGTTTGTGTCCAAGCAGAGACAAGGGGGAAGCTCAGAGAGTTCCCCAGACACAAATCATGCCCTGGTTATGTAGAAATTGAGTCTCCCTTCCTGCCAAGCTAACACCACAGGCACTAGGGGGAATTATTTTATTTGGTTTTACCCTGAACTTTGGGAAAGAAAAGTTTCTGCACATTTTGGAGAGGTCTCATTCAGCTGAAGGGAGGAGCTGTGATGGTTGCACGCAGGGAAGATGGATGGTTTTTGTTGTCTGATCCGCAGAGCAGCTACACTGTAACCATGCATATTATTGCCCCTGTAATTGCATCCATCATACCTCCTGTGAAAACAAACAAATGGGCTCCCATCCTCACTTAAAACCAGATAAACAACTGTTCTTTGGCAATGTGACAGATACTTATTGCCTGGAGTAGCCCATAGCAGATAGGAAGGACAAGGATTAGAGAGGATTTGTAAACCATAAATTGTAGAAATCCACTTGGGACTCTCCAAGCCAGACTCTTCTCTTAACTTCCCTTGAGTTATGCCCATGGATAAATCTGCCTTTCTGTCGAAACTCAGTGAAATTTTGTGCTGTCTCCTTTTACTGTGTCAGTCATTTATGGGTCATAAAGGCTGGAGCTTCAGCAAATCTAAATTAGCTTGGCATTTTTTTCCTCCCAATGAAGGATGAGATGCTGTGTTTTCTGTAGCTCTGTATAAAAATGCACCAGATGAAATTCATTAGAAATCAGTGAAAATGCTTCAGAATAATTATTTTATTCATATTGGTTCTGAAAGAGCTGAAAACAAAATTGCTGCTTCTAAAATATGTCTATTGATGCACAAAAAGAAATCAAACTTTTGCTTGTTTTTGCTTTTGACCACAATAACTGAAACTGCAAAGTAATTAACCAAAACTAACCAAAACAAAACAAAAAAAAACCACAGCAAAACAAAACCAAAAAAAAAAAATCCAGAGGATTAGTAAACATTCTAAACACTAAATTATTGCATGGGCACACAAATTCAACATTAGACCAGATGTGACATTACTCATGTAATTTACTGGGAGCATGTGGATAGTGGGAATCCAGCAAGCTGAATGAGGAAGTCCACACAGAAGCTGAAAGCAATTTAGGTCACAGAGACATCACAGGCAGCTCTGACAGAAAAAGATGAACACTCCCTCAGCTCTTTGCTGCTCTTCATCTGCCAGACAAAATGTTTGAGTGCACCTCTAAATTCAATCTAAAGTCACTCAGGGTTGAAACTATCACAGGTTCACCAGAGCTTTGCAGCCTGCACAACCTTGCAGCAAACAGCCCAAAGTACTAAAGACACTTTTTAAACTTGGAAACTGGGTTTTATTTGAGTAATGGCTAAAGGAATAAAGTTATTATGGAGGAAGTCTAGAAGGAAATACAATAAACTCAGAGTCTGCAAGTGAACTTTCTCCTGCACTATGTCCTGACAAGACAGGGACATTCTGACAGGGTTACTCTGAATATCAGTAACTCAGGGCTGTCCTAGGTTGTGACAAAATTTACAGTTTGTTTTGGTTGCTCCACCAAAATTCTTTCTTTCTGTGATCTCTGGTGACCCTGTGTTCCCCACATTTTTCAGAGGTCTGTCTCAGGGCTCCAGGCTCTCTTGGCCTCTGCCGAGTCCCTCATGCTCACCTTGCATCCAGAAAAATCCCTTTTCTGGTATCTCACTATGCTCTACTGTTTCCTCAGGGAGCAGGGCCTTACTCTTCTGCAAAGTTCCTTCCAACCCAGAGTGAAAAGAAGCAAGGAGGCTTCTGTTGTACTCCCCTCTGAAAAACAACCCCCAAACCTGGCATGCATTACCACATGGTTCCCAAGGAGAACAACAGAAGTCTTCACAGTAAGCTCATGTCATCAAGGGAGGGGTTAATAAGTTCATCCCAGCAGCTATGGTCCAGTGGCAGCCTGATTCAGCTACAAGCATCAATTACCTGATGCTTAATTCCTGTTGCCTTTCAGGGGTCCAGCTCCTATTTGCACACCCAGGTCTTTGGGGAAGCCCCAGCCCCTCCCCACATGTGGCCCCCAACCTTTCATCTCCCAGTTCAGAGTTAGGTTTGGAAACTCTTGGGTTTGTGCACACTAAATCAGATGCTCTGGGAAAGATGGCATTTTCCTGAAGGTGAGACAACCCATCTGATCTGCATTTAGATGTGTTAAACAGACTTCACATCCCATTTTCCTTGGGCAGGATGATTATTTCTGACCACCAGCTGGGAGCCATTGGGAGCTGCTGCATCTGCACGGCTGCCTCCAGAAGTATAGCTCTGTTGCTTTGGCCAATCTGTGTCTAATTTTCCCCCATGTCTCCCTGTAAACAAGCATTGCTTTGATTAATCTGTACATAATTTTCCTGTATGTCTCCCTGTAAACAAGCATTGCATTTCAGTTTAACAACAGCCTTAGCAGTGATGAGCATAAAATATAGCAGAGTGAAACAGAACAGCAGGGTGGCAGGAGCAGAAAAAAGCTACCTGGAAAATCTGAGATGTAGTCTGACCACTGGTTCGTGTTTCCTGACTTAAAATGGGACAGGCAGGAATATGGGCAGGCATATGCATCCAATGGGACCAGAGGAGACAGAGTCAAACTAATAAAATTAAGTTAGAAATGGAACAAGTGGTGAAGATGTCACATGGATAGAGCACTGTGAGAGAACTAAAAGAAACAAAGGACTGGAAAAGATGCAGTGCAACCAAGAGCAGATTTAGTGACAAATGACCAGAAGCAATAGCATCTTTTCCCTTTTTGCTACAAGTTGTGGCCTGTGTGATAATAGTTTATTCTTCTAAGTCACAGCAGCTCAGGCTTACATCCGTTCCTGCTCCAGGAAGGCAAAACATGAATAAATGAATAATGAAGCTTTCCAGAAGCAGGGTGTCAGTGCAGATCTTGTTCTGAAAAAGATCCAGCTTCTTGGGGAAGTTATCTAACAATTCACTTAGCTTTGAATCCTTGATATTTCATAGTTTTGAGCTGATAGTTTAACAACAAGTAGTTGTTTCTCCATGTGGAAATATTGGTGGGTACAGATCATTTCACACAAATGAGTTACTCTCCTTTGTTTGTCTTTTCTTTCCTGTGAAACACTTAACACATTTTTTGGGAAAATCTCTGTATGCTGTATTTGAATAGAAGGAAGGAATGTTGTGACAGCTAGCAGGGGCAGATCAAGGTGCTTGGTGTGGTTGTGTCACTATATGTTCTTCCTTTTCATTCTTCTGAAATATTCTGTACAAAGACAGCTGCTGCAGATTGAATAGTGCATCTTGAGCATATTAAATGTATCCTGCATATTCAACACTGAAAATAAACAACAGATTCCCATATTATTATGCATTGTTCAATAAATTTGGCCCATTGTATAATTTTTCTAGCATGGTTTGTCTTTCTCTCTCACACCATTTAGCAATTTATTTGGCTCCTTTCTTTCTAATATTAAGATATTACAATTATCCCAGTATTGTTCGAATAGAAAGAAGTCTTCTTGCAAAGTTCCCAGGTGAACTCTGAAATAAATGGACTATAGTTGCTGTTGTCTGATATTTACTTGGATCTGAAACTTCATATAATTCACACCATCACAAACTGTATTTTACAATCAGGAGGCTGAATCCACAGCTGGCACAACTCCACTGAACTCACTGGAGTTGAACTGCTTTATTGAATTGCCTTGTGAACCTATGTATTGTAAGTGGATGTGCTGCAGTCCTTGGAGTGGAAATATCAATGCCTTTCAATATTGCACAAATCTAACTATAGATCCAAAGTCCTTTAATTCATCTAGGGACATTATGTTAGTTTTATTAATGAGTGGGGAGGGTCTTTTCTCCAATATGTTTCATTAGCCTATGTTGTTGTACTTCCAGTCTTTTTCAATTGTAAAATTGGAAGCATCTCTATGATGTAATCACTTTATAAGGGTATTTGAAACTGGAACTATACTTCTGGGGATGAGATCACATCTAGGCATTGACCAGTGTGGTTATTTCATTGCTCAAAATACTTGGGGGAAATTGCTTCTGAGAATTACCTTGTTATTTTAAATGTGGTTCTGTGCTGCATATCCCACCCACCTCTAAGTCTGGCCTACAGCTTCTTGGACTGTCCTCCTTTCCCTCCACTCAGCCAACTTTAGCTTTAGCTGACACTTCTTTTTTGAATTTTTAGTTCCCAAATGAAAACTGTTGCCCCATGGATCACTGTTTACAAGAATGTTCATCAGTCCACCCACCAAGGCCCCTTATTTCAGGTCTGAACTTGAACTGATGCTTATCTGTCATCACCATCTCCCACTCCTGCCTATTTCAGCCATGCCTATACCAGGGAATTGTGCATCCATAGTTGCTGATATTGTTTAATTGTGAGGTTGCTTTTGCCACACCAGCCCCCATTCTTGCTAGTGGAGATTTGGAAAACAGCGTGGGACAGTGATGGCTCCCAGTGGGCAGAAGGGTCCAACAGCTTCAAGGAGGAAGGAATTCTGCCTTGTCCACACAAACTGTCATGTGCCCCTTGCTATCCTGAATTTGTAAATTCTAGAGGGTTTGATTACAATTTTCCTGGGAAATGATGGCCTGGAGAGGAACTACCATGTAAGTAACAACCAGATGTGCTGAGATAAGAACCAGGATCTCATTTCAGTTGTAGACTGCACCTGCTGATGAAGGACTGCCTTTTTTCCCTGCCTTCAGTATAATGTTAATCAAATGAGTACCAATAAAAACATGGTAACAAATAATCCTGCTTTTAAGTCTTAATTAAAATTACATTTCACCTTTGGGAGAAAGGTTATACCTTGATGTTGTTTATTCTGGCTTTTTCACACACACTTACTGTGTATTAAACTCTTACTCCAGGTGATGACTATCCAGGAGTTGCTCGATTTCAGAAAACTAATTTTTCATTAGAAGGAAGAAATCACAGCACAGTTTATAAATATATTCTGGAAATTTATTGCTAGCAGTAGCTAAAACCAAATCATAAATTGAGCTGTAAATGTTCTGTTAAATAAAACAATTTTTCAGAAAAATCCTTGCATTGCTTATCTCTGTGCTTCCAGCTACCTGGATTTCTCTGGATGTATCCTAGGAAGCACACACAAAAGATACAGCAAAATAACAAGGTAATCAAGTATTAAAGTTACAGAGCTTTTAGATGTCTTGAATATATAGCTATAAACTTTCATTAATACCAACACAGCTAGCAGCACCCAAGCAAGAAATCTCATTTTGTAACACAGGATCATGTGTCCATACTCCCCTAACTCCTCCCCCTGTACAGACTCTAAGAGGGTTACTCCATAAGGAGTAACCTAATGATAATAGTACCTATTCAGTTACTGATCCTTTAAAAAACACTCTTATACTTGTGTAAGACATTTATTTGCTCATGTGGACTAGCAGCAAGTCTTTGTATGTATGTTTCTTGGCTGGTCTGCTGCCATCTAAACCAAGTCTTACTCATTTATTCAACAATCTGTGCAAATTTAACATCATTCAGTTAATGATTTTCCTGCCAAATTCAGAGAGACATTGTATTTAACTACAAACCTCATTTTAATATCCTATTTAAAAGTCTAATCGAACCATCACTATTTTGCCTTTGATTTGTTGTATCTTTCTGTGTTGTCTTGGAGATTTTGATGTTACATCCTGCCAGCTTTATTGATATTTATACACGGACAGCATGCTTCTAGAGGCATAAAAGGGTGGAGAAGTGCTCTCTGATGGGATATATTTCAGGTTACAAAAGGTCTAAGGAGGACACTTCACTTCTATAAGATGGAAATGCTCTATTAATGAGAATGTTAAAAGAAAACAAGCAGCTAAAACTGGAGTACGTGTTGTGGCAATCATGTTCGTGGAATTAGCCATGGAACTTCAGGTCCAAAAAAATGAATACAAACCCCAAAGCTAGCTCTTTGAAGATTTGAGGAAAAATAAATATGTTAACATCTGCAAATAATCCCTTCTAGGAGGAAGAAAAATACATAGATTATTAATAAAAAAAAAAGTTGAGTCAACATACATTTTTCAATAAGGCAGTTGGACTGTAAAATATTGAAATGTCTCTTGTAAAACAGGTCTAGCCTTTAGTGGGTTCTGGGACGGGGTACTTGTTGGCAAACTGCTGCTGGGAAAGGACCATAGGATCCAGTGCAGCACTTCCTAGATTCTGAAATCCAAAGCATAATCTCCTCACATGTGCAATGCCCCATTTACAAACAAGATGCTTCTGATGCTATAAAAACCTCCAAGTTTTGCACAATCTAATAAGAAAAGTTAAAGACAAGTACAGCAAACATTGATTTCTACCAGTTTCATTACTTTCCAGTCTTGTAGCAGTAGTCATGGGAGAAAAACCAGAAAGATGTGAGCAGATTACTTCAGGAGGGTTAAATTCTCTATAATTTATTACTGGGATGGCCCAACAGCAACGTTTATCTCTGTAACAGGAGCAAGGCATCCATTTTCTCATGCACAGATTGACTAATGTTACTGCCATATTTTATTTCCAAATTAGAGGAAATGTCACTCAATGTTCATATTTAAAATGAGAAGGAAGAAAAGTGTTCCCTGCATTCAGTTTAAAGAGAAAAAAAAAAAGAAGTTAAATCTGTTAAATATCCACTGACATTTGTATGAACTTAAAGCAAAGCATGCAGCACATCTTGGAGTAGCACAGTTCACATATTGTATCAGGTCATCAGTTTTTAGACTGAAATATTTTGATTTTCTGTGGGGTAAACAATTTAACTGGTTGATTTATTATGCAGAAGGCCCAGGGAAATCTTCTGGAGCCAGGATGCAAAGATGACCTGTGTGCACCCTATAGACCTGCAGAAACATCTCACAATAAGCACAAAGGTAGAGCAAGATAAACTGTATCTATATGTGCATACCTGCACATAGCGAGAACTCAGCTTCCTATGAGAAGCTCAGAAATCATTTAGCCATCTGCTCTGCAGATCACTCAGTCCAAATATAAATAATTTGGACAGCACATAAAGGAGATTTCTTTTGTTTTCTCTCCCACACATATTCAAAACCAATCTTGAATTTGAGATCTTTCATTCAAAATTACAGTCCAGCCTACAGTAAATTTCCTACTGGGAATTTACATAAAAGGAATTTAAGGGTTGGTATCTGCATGCACTTCTGAGCAGCTGGTCTATATTTGATGGATATCTCTGTTGCTGCCTCCATTATAGAAAGGGACAGTACAGAATGAGCTAACTGGCAGATTCCTCTGAGGATCCTTTTCAAAGGTGAAAGCAGCAGGGATTTTAGCAGAGTTTCCTTTCTTCTCTGCCTGCATGGATAAGACCCTGCCAAGCTTGAACCTGCTGTGCTTGTGGCTGCTGTTGTCAGTGCTGGAATCTGCTGGGTGGTTTTGTAGGTGCTCAGGAGCATCCCAGGGAAACCAGGTTTCTCAGCCTGTGGCTGTTGTCCTGGCAGTAATGTGAGCTACAGGTCCTTCAGAGCATTAGAGCTCTGTTTGGTTTTTAGGAAAACATACTTGATTATGTTCTTGAAATCTTAACACTTCACTTTCAAATATTTTTCCCCACCAGCTGTTATCTGATTCTGCAAAGTTCTGAGCACTGTCAGCCATCACAGGGCTTTAGTTGGACAATTGCATCTTTGCAGTGCTCCTGCCATGTTCCACCACTGGAGCTTGAAGCTGAGCAGTTTTGTCCAGATAGACTTATCCTTCCACAGCGAGGAAATAAAATATTCACAGTAGATTATGTTAGCTGTCTGTCTGAGCTGCCTTCACACATCCAAATAGCTGCCCTATTTTTCAAACAAGCCAGCAGCCTTCCTGAGTTTCATTACCTGTATCAATCCTAACACTATTTAAATAAAAAGGAAGAGCTTTAAAATATGAGAGAACAAGCCTAGATATTTTCCCATGGGGCACCTCTGAGCACAATAGTATCTTCGCTTCAACATTTTTTCTGTGTCTCTTTCAAGCTAACCACATCCAGACTGTGGACATGCCAGGAAATGCCATTCTGGGACTAATTTACTGGTACTGAAAATGTTATTTCCAGAACTGTCACTTTCCAAGGGAATTTGAGTATCCACAAGTATTTCAGCTGTAAGGATCCATTTTCTGACATTTGGGATCCATCTGCACTTCAGTCCAGCTGGAACCAAACGGGCCCCATCCATCTGTAATCTCCCTGAAACTGTCCAGGACTGTCAAGGAAATTGCACTATGACCACACTGGAACCAGTGTTGGTGTTGGCTGGTACAGTTCAATGCTTTGAGTGGAATGAGATTTAAATGAGATCATTTCACTACCCTTTTGGTAAATTCTATTGGGAAACAGCTGGAGGCAATGATTTCATTGCCTTATTATTAGCTGTGTTATAGGACACAATAGAAGCAGAAAAAGAATAGGGGTTGTGTCAGAATTTTATGTAAAGTTGTTCTCTCCTGCCCAGGCATCAGCACTGGGTCAACAAAATACTTATCAGATCTGAATCCCAAGAGCTGGCTAAAAATGGAAGGACACATCAAATGGGGCTCCACAGAGGCTGGGTTTAGCTTGTGTTTTCATTAGCAGATGATGGAATAGAGATGATGCAGATGATAGAAACCCAAAAAGGATTTACTGCAGGGCACCCCTTGAATACAAAACAATCCTGACAAGCTGGAGCCAGTCTGGGGGAAGTACTGGGCAGCACACCTAGGCAGAGCTAATCATCTGCACAAACACATCACCTACACCAGGCAGCTCAGGAGAGCAGGAGATTACAGTGAATCAGCATGGTAATTTAAATCAATAATCTGTGGTCCCATGTTCTTCTTCTTTGCAGGGATCTACAAGCAAGCACAGCTGGAAAGACAGGTGAGGCTGATTTTCTGCTGCACACAGCCCAGTTTGGAATCAGCAACAGGTTTGCCAGTTTGGGGCATTTTGAGAAGGACGGTGAGCAAAGGGAGATAGTCCAGAATAAAGGAACAGAGAATGAACAGATTTAGAAGATCCAGCTGGTTGGATTGACTGAATGATCAGATGATATCTAGTGTGAACAAGGGATAATGGAGAGGAAAAAACAGTAACAGTCACCTAGGCATGTGAAATGCTAGTGCTGGGAGAAGTTAACACAGTCTTGTGTTTTGGACATGAAGAAATAGGTTGAATTATTACATTGAAAAATGGGACTGGACATTTGGAAAAACTGTCAGATTGTACAGACAGGAAAGAAAAAGGCAGTGTGCAGAGGCAGTGAAATTTACAGCTGTACGGACTCTTACAGATCTGTAAGAATTAGGGTAACAAACATCTTTTATATTGTTTTCAGATAGCACACATTTAGAACCAAGCTTGCTTTGGGAATCTCCAAATTTCTGATCCGTCCAAGCTGGAGTAAAATGGCCATGGTCCCAACAACACCTCTGAACAGCAGCTTTCCTTCAGTGAAACTGCAACCCACCAGTGCTCCTCCAAGACCAGTCTGAAAAATGTTGAAAAGAAACAGAATACCTGAAATGAATTAAAATTTGATAAAGACATTGATCTTCCAAGAAGAAAGAAATTCTGATTTGTGGGAACTGTGACTGTTATTTATTTAAGAGTTATGAGATAGCCTCTGTTGCTGCAGAGATAGGAGGGGAAAGTGGCATCTTCCTGTCTTACACCTTCTGTTCCCCTACTTAACCAAGATCTACCTAATTTGCTGATTTTTTGAGCCTATATATAAAAATAATGAGATTGGCAATACACTTTACAGAGATGACTTTCTGTAAGAGAAGTATTTTATTTGCTAAGCCAAAACTCTCCTTTGCAATACAAAACCAGTAGTGGATTAGTGCTTACCTTGGTCTCAGTCTTATTTGAGATGGGTCAGCTCAGCATCTTCTAGGATGTGTTCTAGCTCTAAAGGTTATTCAAAGTGCATCCTGTAAGGAAAATAAAATCCCTACCAAGTGAAGTAAAATTAGAAACAAACAAACAAAAAACCTTTACAGTAGTCTTCAAATAGCTTCCTTAAGGTAGAAAGAAAAGGCCACATAAACTTGCCTTTCTGGATGGTCCTGAAAGTTAACAGTTCTCTTTGGTCAGGTGAAGGTGTGATCTGGTAAGTCAGGCAAACTGGAGCTATGTTGCCATGAAGGCATTTGGACCAGGTGACAGTACAAGCTGGTTTGAAGTACACTGGGGACACTAGCTACATCTGCCTCCTTTAGATTTTAAAGAAACATTTCTGTTGCCATGCAAAGACCTTTAGTCAGGTTCTTATTTGGAAAATAATTAAGTGACAAATTTTACCTTGCACTGAAAGAGCAAGTACCTGAGGACCTTCCTCCCAAAAGAGGAAAATAATCCTAGACAAGGAATTCATGTCCCTTGTTAAACCATACGGGTAATGAATGACAGTCAGGGCCTTACAAATGGGATCTGTAAGAGGAAATTATTCCTGTAATCCACAGATGCTTCTCCTTTGGAGGATTGCTGATTTGCTTAGATTTGTCATTTGCATATTTCCAGCCCCTCAATGCTTCTGTGAATTCTGTCTCTGCCTCCTCTTTGCCGACAGCTGGCCATCCACCTCCCTCTAAGCTCTCTGAAAAAATTTGCCCTCCCACAAGTACACTGTTTTGTTTTTTGGATAGAGAGTGATAAGTCTTGAGTGTAAAAGACTCTTTGATAATTTAATTCACTTTGCTGAATTATGATTCTGCATGCACCATTAGTTCAATCACAAACCAGCTACTATAAGAATTAGGTCTGTTTTGCAACATGAAGCAGACAAGGCTGTTCACTGGAGCAGTCAAGGGTGTTTAATGTTACATTTGTTGCTGACTTTGAAAACAAACACATGTGCACTGACGTACAGCAATCTGGAAGTCCCATGCAGATGTACCAGCAGTGGCATCTCGGGGATCCCGGGCTCCTGTTCAGAGATGGATGTGACAGAGAGGAAGCAGTGCCGAGTGAGACTCTTACACAGTTGTGCCAGTGGTACCAGGCAGTAGCTGTAGGAAAAGTGTCTGCAACTTTGTAGGAAATCAGAGGACTCAAAACTGAAAACTGGGAGCTTCCATCATGACGACGGGTCGTCTAAGGAGCAGTGGATTTATAAACGAGAGCACTTTAGGAAGTGTGTCACTCATATCCATGCAGGCTTGAAAGTTTGAAAGAGGAACTTCATGTCACTAGGTTACATTTAGTATTGAATTCTGATCAGCTTTCCCTGCTAATAACATTGACTTTGACCTTAGCAGGGCAATTTGTGACAGAGAGGTAATCTCAACTCCTCTTTCATCACTTCTTCCTCATCACTCTTTCACTGCACATTTTAACACTCACTCATGAGAGGCTGGCTGGGAAACCAGAACCAAACACCACCTAACTGTGGCTGAGTGCCAGCCTACAGCTACAGTCCAAAGCATATACTGCTTAAGAACCTCTCCAGTATTTATTTTGGAGAGCGTCATCACTTTCAAAATTAAGTAGTAAAGTATTTAGCATACCCTCTTCTACTTTCCTCTTGGAGCCAGAATTTTTACAGGAAGTACCCAGTCAGAAAAGTGTTTTTGGCAGGGAAATTGCTTTTAACCCGTGGTATGTTTGTCACCTCTGCTATAAAGGTTTAGGCTGGTCAAGGGGAGAAGCCAACAGCTCTACCCTTGAACAGCACTGTGTGACGTGGAGAAGGGTGAGAATTCAGCGATGACAGCTCAGAGTTGTCTCAGCTCTCTCCTTATCACAGAAGTGGTGCAAAGCCATTTTGACACGTAGCAAAAATTGCCCCACTCAGTAACGTATGACAGCACTACAAAACGAAAATGTTTGCCATTTACATATGACTGGGGACATAGGATTTTACAGTAGTAAGTTCTATGTCTTTTTTGTTTTGCCAGTCAATAAAGCAGACAGAGCAAATTGCTTTTTGGATGTACATATACAGAAACAGGAATTTAATTTATTGCTTGACATACCTTTTCTTAAATTAAAAAAGAAAATATTTCACTACCTTAAAGTCTAATGAGCTGGTAGATCCTTGTGATTTCCTACTTTTCCTGTGAAACAGCTTATAGACTTGAGCACACTTTCAAAATGCTGTGTCCAAGGACATGCTCCAAAATCTATTGACATCCATACAAGAAATCCAGATTAGGTCCCAACTATTAAACAAATTTTAATTGAACATATTGTTCAAGATAATGATCTGTTTCCTGTCAGAGGCTGTTGTAGCTTTCAGATCTCCCTTTGTCATTTCCTAATATTTACATTACAATGGCAGCTCAAGGTCCCACCAGTTGAGTGCTGCCTTGTGCTACCCTTTGCCCAGGTCTGCTCACCAGCAGGGCAGGCCCTGCCCCAAAGAGTTTATTGCCAATGCCATTAACACAGAAGTTTCTTATTGACATGTTTTTGTATCATAAGGTTCTGTTACACTAAGGCAGCAATAAACCTATGATCCCCATACTATTTATGGATTGGTTCATTACATTTCTTTTAAAATGCACTATAAATGTCTAAACTGCTATAAATACATCAGCATTGCTGCTTATCTTGCTTGTTAAACTGGCAGCTTTGTAACCTCAAGACACTGCAGCTGTGTAATCTTTCACATCTATCTGGCACAAGAACCATGTTGTTTTTTTTTTTCTTTCCCTGTTCCCATGCATGAAAAAGGTGCTTTGATACACTGATTGTAAACAAACTACAATTGCTACTGATTGCAAATATATTGCCTTATCCATAGAAATTCTGGGCTATGAGAATAAGGCAAGAGAGGAATTTCTATAGCCTTTTGGTATTCTGATATTCAATCTAAACTGGTTGTGCAACAAAAAAAAAAAAAAAAAAAAAAAAAAAAAAAAAAAAAAAAAAAAAGAAAAAGAAAGCTGTTTTCAGCCAGGAATCAAAATCTCAGTCATGCTTAAACTGCATTGGCAAATCCTTGACAATGAGGTGCTTCTTAAATATTCCATGTTTTTAAACAATGGTGTTTCTAAAGACAAAAAGTCTAATCTACATATCCTCTGATAATGCTGCATTTGTCATATGTAGGAAGAGAGAGAAGATAGTGGACAGCATACTCTGAATGAAGACATCTGTAGTGTCTGCTACCTTTTTTAGGGGTATGCTCGTGTTCTATGCTGCATTTAGGCTGTATGGCTGTGGTTATGAACAGCTGCAGTGAGACTGGTGGCAGAGGTAAGAGAAGTCCATTTTTACAGCTCAGTAGCTGTTTCATTTTTTCTCTTCAGAAGTTGAGTTTTCACTTAAAACAACAAAAGCAAACCTCAGTTCCTTTCAGTCATAAGGAATTTTGTGAGTCAGGAAAGAGCTGTTGTAACTGGGCTGAGTAAGCGAGGAGTCACTCCAAACTCCCACTGCCATGGCAGCAACACACCCGGACCTGATCTGGCTGTGGGAGTGCTCAGTACCTGGGGACACCCACCAGGCTGGCCTGAAAACTGCCCCTCAGGAGAACCTGTGCTGCTGGCTCCAAGTCACTAATGATGCCTCAAAAACTTGAGGAGCTGCAGCCCCCTGTATCAGGCCAGCTTTCTGTCCAAGCCCAATCCCACCAGGATGGACGTCAGCTGCACTGATTTTGAAGAGCCAGGGATGGTTACAGGGATTTGTTCCTTCAATATAATGAGGAAATATCTGGTTGGACCTGAACATCGATACCTAGTAATTTTTATGAAGATTACCTCACTGATTAACATTTAACTTGCAGATTAAAAAGAGAAATATTTAAAACCCAAAAATGTGTGCTTATATGATAAATACAGCTTGCACAGAGGAAAAACCAGGGATGGTTACAAACCACTGACAACTGACCTCCTGGAAACTGAAAGCAATGCTGCCTTAGGTGTGCATAGATCCTGTCCCAGTGTGCAAGTCAAGCCTTGTGGGTGCCCTTTGAGGGGCAGCAAGGTAAAGGAGAGAAAATGGTAAAGAAAGAAGAATTTAATTCTGCACCATATTCCAGATCTGACACTGGTTCCCACTGTCTGCTGTGTTTTGTGACTTTTCTGACTTTTCTTCTGAGATGTTTGATTTTCATCTCCAAGGTAATTCTGTAGGCCACAGTGCACTTTGACACCTTTGCTGTTTTAGGAGCCCAAGCAGTATGCTCTTCTTCTGTCTGCTTTTAGCAAAAATAAAAAAAAAAACAACCAAAAAAAAAAACCAAAAAAAAACCAAAACCAAAAAGCCCCAACAAACAAAAAACCTTTTCTAGAAAATCTGTACTTCATAAGTAACAAACAGTGCTGGTTTTGCTGTGCTAAACTCAGGAGTTTGACTCTTTAAAGCCCCATTTTTTTCCCTGTAAATTGAGCAAATAACCTCATCTTCTTGCCTTATGTTAAAGTAAATTACATCCACTGATGACTTCATCCTGCTCCCTACCTGGAAGAAAGCTTTGAAACGTGCCATGTGTTCCTTCTGTAAGGGAGAATGTACAGGACACCTGGCTGTTTGTGGACCAAGCAGAAAAAGGGTCACTGTGCTGGGGAACACTGTTGATCTCCAGGAGTCAGAGGCCAACCCTGGCCCTCGTAGTAATGGCTTTTCTTCTTCACACAGGGTGAAAGAGGGAGGGAGAATGTGAGAGGGAGTAGATGATGCCTGGATCTTGTCTGGGTATGGGATTATGCTGCAGACAGAATGTGACCCTGAGTTTAGGAGTGCACCTGGACACTCAAATTTGATAATAACTTCAGGGTTAATACCCTTTTCTCTTCACACTATGATTTGGGTTCTATTCTTTGGGTGAAATAACCTGCCTGTGATTGTTTCAAGTTGGACCCCTGTCCCTGAGAGGGCTAATCCATACATCGATGACTCTCCACATAAAGAGTCTCTCTTTAAAAAAGAAAAAGGAGAAGTTTATTGTGGCTAACCTGGATCTTGGAATAGCAGGAGGCAATTTAATTGGAAGATGTAAGCTGCTAACTACTAATTTGCATGATTATAAGATTTTGTAATTGCCCTGTAAAAGTTAATTTGACATAGGGTTCAGTGAAACTCAACAATGTTAGCATGATATTGATGTGTGTATGAGATTTGCTGTAGCTGTTTGATAATTTCCCCACTGAAAGACCAAAGGAGAGATTTGAGGGGGTTATTTTTAAATATATACAAGCACACACACAGAGGTGAATCTCGTTGTAATGACCCCCATGGGGCCTGGATAAATGCATGTTGTATCAAGGAGTTCATTGCAGCAGGAGCTGGTAATTTGTTCCTCAATATAATGAGGAAATATCTGGTTGAAACTGAACATCGATACCTAGTAATTTTTATGAAGATTACCTCACTGATTAACATTTAACTTGCATTTTAAAAAGAGAAATGTATAAAAACCAAAAATGTGCACTTATATGATAAATACAGCTTGCACAGAGGAAAGTGAGAAAAAGCACCCAATTTTGTATTAGATCAACCTTGTATTAGGGTTTGTTCTAATACAGCTAATTAGGGAGGAAAAAGTATTTTGGTATTGGGCATGCATGAAGGGGAGTCTGAAGCAGGGCTTCCAAATGGCAATCCCAGTGCCATTTGACTCTGTGTGTGTGTGTGTGTGTGTGTGTGTGTGTGTGTGTGTCTGTGTCTGTGTGTGTGTCTGTTCTATGGGTGTGTCTTGTGGGTCTGTTGGTGTGTTGTGTGTGTGTGTGTGTGTGTGTGTGTAGTGTGTCTGTGGTGTGTCTGTGTGTCTGTGTGTCAGTATGTGTGTGTGTGTGTGTGTGTGTGGTGTCTGTGTGTGTGGTCTGTGTGTGTGTGTATGTGTGTCTGTGTGTGGGTGTGTGTGGTGTCTGGTGTATGTGGTGTCTGGTGTGTGTGTATGTGTTGTGTGTCTGTGTGTATGTCTGAGTGTGTGTGTATTGTGTCTGTCTGTGGTGTGTCTGTGTGTGTCTTGTTGTGTGTGTGTGGTGTCTGTGTGTCTGTATGTGGGTGGTTGGGTGTGGGGTGTCTGTGGTGTGTGGTGTCTGTGTATGTGGTGTGTGTTGTCGGGTCTGTGTGTGTGTGTGTATATGTATGTGGTTGTGTGTGTGTGTGTCGTGTTGTCGTGTGTCTGTGTCTGTGTGTCGGGTGTCTGTGTGTGTGTGTGTGTGTGTGTGTGTGGGTGTGTCTGTGTGGTGTTGTCTGTGTCTGTGTGTGGGTTATGTGTGCTGTCTGTGTGGTCTGTGTGTGTGTGGTTCTGTGTGTGTGTGTGTGTCGGTGTCTGTGTGGTGTGGTCTGGTCTGTGTGTGTGTGTGTCTATGTCTGGGTGGTGTGTGTGTGTCTGTGTGTATGGGTATGTGTCTGTGTGTCTGGTGTGTTGTGTTGTGTGTGTGTGTGTGTCTGGGGTGTGGGTGTCTGTGTTAGGTGTGTGTGGTCGTGTGTGTGTGTGTCTGTGTGTGTGTGTGTGTCTGTGTCTGTGTGTGTGTGTGTCTGTGTGTGTGTGTGTGTGCACTGCCTGCAGGAACATCTCCCAGGCTGCAGTCCATGAAAGATTTCCTGTGTGGATCCTACCAGAGGTTCCAGGAGAAGGCTGCACGAGTGAGGGCTGGGCTGAGGAGAGGGATTAGCTCCAGGCTCTGGTGCTGCAGGGTCTGGGGCTGGTGGGCAAGGTTGGTCTGTGTCACAGTCCCTGCCAGCCCCTGTGCCCTTGTGTCAGGACACAGCCAAGGCAGAACAAGGTGCTCTTGTAAAACTGAGAGAAATTCCAGATTTGCCACTTTTTTCCCTTCCCTGTAAGCTGTCAGCTCACAGTGGGTCACTTCACTGCCTCAGAGGACTGTCAAGGGCAGAAATAAGATGAGAGGGAAGGTGTAGCAGGAGTTGTGCAAAAACACCAGATTCTTTTTTTACATCTATATCAGAAGAGAACAACCTATGCTTGACTGAGTTGGTAAGGTACACAAGCACCTACCTCACTAAAAGCACAATAATGGAATTGCTGATCTTATATATTTAAATTAGTAACGTGTTGATGTGATTCATTGGGCTGGGACCCAGTGTTACTGGAAACAAACACACACACTCACCCATCCATATTGTTCCTAGAGGCTAAAAATTTATTCCTGAATTAGTATTTTTTTTCTCCCTCCCTTCTTGTTTTCCATCATATCTGGGGGAGAGAAATAAGGGGAAGGTTGCATGTGATGTCTGTAAATAGGATATCCAAGTTAGTTTCTGTGATCATGGCACGGATGGGTGGGTGACTGTACACTGCTCTGCAGGGCATGAAAGAGGCACTAAAGACAAAAGGACCTGGAGTGTTCAGTCTGCTATGTAGCAGCAGTGGGAGGCCTTGCCAAAAGGTGGGTGGATCAGGATGGCTGACCTGGAGAGTTACCCTTGCAACAGTTATGTATGTGTTAACAGAAAGAAGACTGGAAGGTTCAGAATAAATTACTACTGAGAGTGAAAGCTGAGGGAAATGTATGACAAATATTTAAATATTGCATTATAGTCTCTAGACAAACTCTTTTAAGTTGAGAGCGTGGGACTGGTTTTCTAATGGGATGCTGAAAGATGTGTAGATAAAGAAACAATTAGGAAGGAAATTGGAAATCTGGAGATCTGAACCTATCTCTTACTCAAATGCTTTAAAGTCATTCAGGTGTTCACAACTATTTAAATACTTCACTTGTTTTATGTGTCTCAAACAAAGCAAGGAAGCAGCACTGTCATAAAGAGCCCAGCCCCGCTCCAGCTGAAATATGTCTGACATAGACAAAACAAATAAACCCCCCAGAAGCCCAACAATGCCATTTTGTGTGCAACATTATACCTACTGAATGAGAGGAAATGTAGGCATGCATTAGAGTAAAGTACTCTTAAAAGCTCATTTGGATGGTTTGGTTTTTACCTAGAGGGGAAACTACTGTATATGCAAAACTGGGATGAATATTTACAATATCCAGGAATAGGTACTGGGAAGGGGAGGGGAGCTGGGGGGGAACATGCTGCAAATGTAATCATCTTCTGAATGGTCCAAAACCAAATTGTTCTCGCTGCTGTTGCTGAGCAACAGTCCCACTATGGGATTCAGCCTGTGCTAATGTACGGCAGGAGAGCCCAGCCTGCCCAGAGAGTGAGACACTGGAGCACCAGGAGAGGCAGCAGAGGGGTCTGGCATGGCTGAGCTCCACTTCCCAGCAGCTCTGATCCCCCAAGCACATATTTTCCCCATTCTCCTGGCCTTTCTTTGGGCAATTTGCTCTCATAACAGGCTTTAAATGAATAGGGAAGCAAGACCAGTAGCAGAGTGCAGTGGTACTCCGGCTGTTGTTGCAGCAGGCTGATTTGTACCGAGTACATTTCTGTGAAGTAAAGCATTAGCACTTCTTCTAGGGTGTTCAAAGGTGCTGAAACTCTGGGGAAGGAAAGAGAAAAGCAAATAACAAGTCTACCAGAAAATTAATGGGATTTAAAAGCAGTGCCCCCCTGTGACTTCAGTTCCGAAGACCACATGTGCTCTCATTAGGTGGTAGCACAGTAAAGATCCACTGTCTAAAGTACAATAATCCACTGTATTTTGAAATTAAAATTCTCGACTTCCTAATCATCTGACACAATATGACATCAGTTTTCATTTGCTTCCTTCAGAGGGTTAGTCTTTAAACAATCAATTTAGGGACAGAGAAAGGAAAAGGAAACCGCAAAAAACGCGTGTTCAAATCATGTTATAGGATTTTCTCAAGTAAAAGAAAACAAAAGCCAAGCCAAACCAACCAATGAAAACAAACAAAAAAAGCCAATCCAAAAAGTGATTTGTGGCTGCTGAGGTGACCTGAGAGAGCTTATTGTACCAAAGTGTGCAGGAAAATGGTACATTGGAACAGAGATATTTCAAGTGTGTATAGGCCACACCCTGTAATACAGTTCTTGGCTGATTTTCTTCTGTTGTTCGTAGTGCAATGTAAAGCTAAAAGTCCTCTGGATGGAGGAGGAGTAAATCTGGGCTTGCCCTGGTTTCCATAACCAAAATGTTTTATAACACTTTCTATTTTAGCTATTTTTAAAGAAGACTGAATCTTATTTTTCTAAGTAATTTTGCCACCAATGTGGTATTTGTAGTATGAAACAAATTCCTTTCAGTCTGTATCCCTAAAATTATTACTCTATATGAAACTCTAATTGAAAATATGGTCATTTAGACTGAGTTCTCAATGGACAGATTGACCCTTTACAGAAATAGGCTTATGGGGAAGAAAAGAAGTGAAAGAGTAAAATGAACAGCTGCAGTCACAAAATGCCTTATTCCATATACATTTATAGTACACATTCCATATACTTCCAGGTAGTACCTGGTAGATGTTCTTAGTGATAAACCAGCACTCTGTTTGTATCCCAGTTCCCAAACTGCCAGGGTTGTCCTGACTGTCTGTGTGGACACGTTTCAAAATCATCACAGCTGGATCTCACCTTAATATAGGACCAAGCTGAGGGCTAAGTGTAAACAAGTATAACCTTTCACATGCTCCAGATCAGGATCTCATTCCTACTGGGAGACAGGAAAAAAAATTACAATCCAGAATGTGTAACCTTCTATGATTCCACTTCCTTAGTCCAAGAGGAAAACTTCCTTTTACAAAATTGGAGAATAAAGTTTTCCTGCTTGTTAGACTGGCTGCCAAGCTGCTGATTTTGGGGTAGCAATTTAATAGAGTTCCTTGCACTCATGACAGCCTAGGTGGGAAATCACAGAAGAGCACAGAGGAAATTCTCACAATATACTTCCCCCCTATTATTTCTCAGCTTATTTTGAAATTAGGAAATCATATGGAAACAGCAGGAGGATTCCTAGCCTTGCGCTATTTCCTTCCCCTGTGATCATGAAGTTTTATTGCTGCATGAGCCCTGCTGCCTCCCATGTCAGAGGAGCTCAACAAGAGGGAAGGCTTTTCTAAGTGTGGGTGGTCATGTCCATGTATTCAGCAGAAGCAATAGGGTTATTCAGCTTGAAAAAAGGCAGCACAAGATGAAGTGTGGAAGAATAATTTTCAAAGAAAAAATAATGAAAAACTAACAAAAGCACCCAGGGAATTCATTCTTTTTTTTTTTTTTTCCCTTTTGGTAATTGCCACTGAAGAGCCTGGCACTGAAATGACATCATTAATTCAAGGTATCTCACTCATACACTTGTGGGGAAAATCATATGAAATGAAAGGAAATTTCCCCAGGACTCAGCCTATTGCATTGGAAAGCTCTTCTGCAGCTGAAAAACAGTTACATACAGAAAGATGACCTGCTTGCTGATGCTGCAGAACTACAAACATTTTTCAATAATTTGGGATTTCAAATTTCTAGTATTTTACTATTATTTGTATGTGCAGATACTCACAGTCATATCCAAATTTATGAGTATATTAACATCATTTGTGTCAGAGCTCCTTTGTCAGAAGGCATGCACAAATAAGTTTCCTGGAATACAATTTTGTCAAGCCCTAAAACTTTGCTTTTAAGCAAGCAGTGCATAGGGAAAAAATGTTGACTATTGAATATAAGCAACATACTGCTTGTAAATAAGCAGCAAAGGAATATTGGCACATACCGTGCAGTGGATAGTGTTGACCCATAAGAAAATTCTTTCAAGACTTCATATAATTGGAGAAATATGATTTTTTTTCCAGCAAATTTGTGATAACTAGCTGTTCCAGTCAGCACAGTTAATATTCCCCATTCTTTTCAATAGGTATACCATAGAAAGTCAAAATGGCAGAACCCTGTTTTTCCTTCCTTAAAATACTTTATATCCCACAAGCAGTTCAGGTATACATGCTACAGCATGCTATAGCACAAGAGAGTGTTAGGATATAATCTCCATTCTGCACCTGCAAGTAACCTCTCTGAAGGTCATGAAGAAAGGAGCAAAAAAGAGACCACTCCTATTTTCACATATTTATTTATTTTATTTACTTGCTCATAGTCATGGAAAGTTGCTACAAGGAGAGATACTTTAAAGCAGACAGTTATTATCTAGTGTAACTTCTGAGCATTGACATCCTAGGTTCAGAACACATGAAGAATAGTTAATGAAAAATCAGTTCTTCAGTTTCTTCATGGAATTAAGTTAATGTTGGAAGGACAAATCTGGAAAATACTGGCATGGAAACCCAGCCTATTTTTTAATGGAGCAGCGTTTCTATCACAAAACTTATACCAGCAACTTCATAATTAAAGAGCAGTTTCTCTCCCTTGAGCATCTGGGTGCTACAAGCTTTTGTTTCAGTTTTGGTCCTCATTTCCTCCCCTCATGCTGGTTTTCAGCCTGCTGTGGAAGATGAGGGGTATTGCAGTGTTCTTGAAAGCAGAAAATATCTGCTCCTCTGATTTGAATTTACAAAGCAAAATGCTCTCCTCTTCAAGCCCTGCTCTGTGCTTTGTGTACTTTCATATGGTTAGAACAAGATTAATTTATTTTCTACACTTTCTGTTATCTCTTCTCACTCTGGGGCTGTCACATCTCTTGCTCAGACAGCCATGGGAAGGGAGAACTTATCATTACATTTAGATGGAATTTGAGGAAATATTTTGTCAAATCGGTTTCTCTGTATCATACTTATCTTCATGATTCATGAGCTTCACATTGCTATTCCTCCATGGCCAGGTAGGGAGGGAACTCAAGAATTGTAGCTATGATTTGCCCTGTTACTCAGAAAAATTGGCTGCTAACATAAGAGCCTAAATTGCTCTTCCTTTTGTAAGTAAAACATCTCACACACGTCTCTGCTCCCCCTCTGAGCCCTCCAAAGCAGGATAGTGCTGCTGTTCACTACCACACTGCAATTTAGCTTCTCTTTTAAATGAGGTTTTAGGTTGAGAATTCCCCTTTTGTGCTTTAAGACACCTTTTCTCCATCTCTGGACACAGGGGATGTCAGATCAGGAAAGCAAAAAGCCAGAGGAGCCACTACTCTCAGTGGCTTTTGGATGGTGGAAAATACATGTGTGCCTCTTTTTGGAGGCTGGGCCTGGAGCACAGGGCACCCTCTGTCCTGGTTTCAGCTTTCCAGGAGTGGCTGCAGGGCACAGCCACAGTTCTGCCTTTCTCTCCTGCAGCAGCGCCTTCAGCCAGCGGAGCAGCGAGCTCCGTACACGGGATGCATACAAACTGCTTATTGTCTTTCTGTCAGGAGCATCACCAAACAGTCTCACTTTCCCCAAATAAAAGCAGATCTGGATTGTAGGGCTGGCAAGAAAAACAAACAGCAACCCTGTTTTAAGTGAAAACACTGCCAGATGCCATGAGTAACACAGAGAACTAGGGTGAGACAGATACTGGGGAAGAGTAGCTTAATAGTTTTAATAGCAGCTTTCTTACCTCTGGCTGTTTATGAAAGCAGATAAGCTAAAAAAGCTTTTCCCTCTCTCTTTTTTTTTTTTTTGAATGCCTTTGTGTAATGCTTCTTTTCCTCCTATCAGCTTGATATCGAAATCTAAATATCACTAAGCAGGCTGGGGTTTGGGCCAGTTTTAATGAGATAATACCTCATAAGGGATTGATCCCAGATACATTTAAGGGGCCTCACAGCTACTGCTGTGCAATACATTGCAGATTCTGCAGCCTAGGAAAAGAAGCAGAGAATTAGTGAGATGTATGAAGAAATGCAGAATACAAACTTAGTCCCCAAGACATTTCACGCCCTGTGGATTGCAGACTCTTGTACCAGGCTTATGCAGTTGTTTATTTTTTTGTCTGCAGAGCATGGGTGACAAAATTTGACAGGCAGTGTGCTTACTTATCTGTTTTTGTGAAGTAATGCTTTTGCACATTTTTCTTCATTATAAGCTCTGAACAAGTGAGGTGCAGCGTTCCACTTAAATAGCTTCTGCATGCAGACAGCAACATCACAAAGCCAGGTTGTAGGAGAAAATACAATGGAAAATAGAATTTTAAAAACAATATGGCAAAAGCAGGGAAAAATATATTTCCTTAGGTATTATTTATCCTTTTCTAATATTTCACTTTGTACCGTGGCAGGAATGGAATATATTCCATGGTACACAATAGTTTCCTGGGAATGAAGAAGTGATTGACACCTAAGTTTGAATTATTGTGAATATGTGGAAAAAATGGGATTTTACACATGGACAAAGCCAATAAGAGGTTTGAAAAGCATGTTTATATTGGGAGAATTTTAGTATAGAACAGTCCAGCTTTTAAAAGAAAATGGTCTTCACACAACAGGCTCTAGTTGGGAACAAAGTGCCATTCAACAAGAAGGAACTGCTTTAACAGCTCAGTTATTGAGGATGCTGAGTCAGGAGCCTGTGGATATAAAGTCTGCATTTTCTTTGTCACTGGAAGTAGGGAATCAGCCATAATAGGCAACCCAAAGATTTCTGATATGCCTGCACTGGAAATGATGCATTTCTGATTCTGATGACAGTTCTGTTAGACAAGTGATGGGCCAAGTACTGAAACCCTTCCTCACCTATAATTCCTTTCCTAGCCAGGCCAGTACTGCTTCAATCCAGCTGAGCTTTTACTGACAAAAGAACTGTTTTCTGCCTCACACTGCCCCCAGTCCTGGCACCTCTGGGAGATCTGTGTGCATCCCTGCCGTGGCTGGGCACTCCAGAGCTGTTAACACACCCAAGTCTTTGACTAACACCTCTGCAGAGCGTGGGTAAGTGCATAGCAGAGACTGCTGCCTCTAGTTTTCTGAAATTTCTGAAAATTAAAACTACTTTGTGCAAAGGATGAAATAAACTCTGCTCTCCATAAGAAACATCCAAAGAAAAATCAAGATGTCGTATTGGCAGAGCATTGTTTGGGCAGAATGGCCTTTCACATTCATAGCACTTGGGCTAGGTTACCATTATGTATTCCCATTGCCTGCCTCTATTTTCTACACACTATGACACAAGTTATTCCATTCCACCTCTCTGCAGAAAAAGATAGGCATAGGCCTTTGCAGCCTGAAAGAAAATATTTTCATTGGGCCATTCCTGATAAACATTTTTACACAATTACCTTACCTTCCAGCTGTCAAAGTACTGTAAAATTTTCAAGAATAAAGTGACCATTAGGAGGCATTAGCCAAGAAGTAAGAACCCTAATTACTTCTTCAAGTAAGTAATAAATGAAAGCAGCTGAGTTTCTGAAGGCTTGTCACCTTTGCAGTCATTTCAATAGACCTTTTCTATCCTTACCTATACCAGATGAAGTGGAACAGTAAATGTAATGCACTTAGTCACATTAGTTCTATTGTTGTGTTTTCTTTAAAGAAAAACTTATTTGATCTCCCTGCAGCCTCACTCAGTGAAGAAGCACTGAGGGTGTAACTCGTTACTGTAAAATATCCTTTGCATGTGCAATAAAAACCTGGATGTCCATATGGCCTCCAAATGGTCTATGGCCAAACAAGAAACAATTGGGTTCTGTTGTTCCTTAGATAAAAGAGTATCAAAACCAGTCTGACTTGAAGAGATAGGTCTGGTTTCTTTTACCCTTAAGTGTATGCAGTTTTATGGCTCAGTAGAATAGCTAGATGCTTTTTTTCTAGAGGGTGAATAATGTCCCCCTCCCACTTTGGTATGACTGAATTTGTTGTATCCCTGTCTGTTATGTGTCACTTCTGGAGAGGAAGGCAAAATTCCCCCAAGGAGAGGCACTGCTGTCTTCCCAACAGACCTGCCACAACCAGAGGGGCATTCAGAGCATGAGGGACTGCAAACCAGGCAGCACCTCTCACATACAGCACATGCTGCATCCTGGCTGCTTCACTGCCAGTATATAAAGTTTTTTCTATGATCTGCTTCATCTGTTAGCTATCAATTGCTTGCCTTGATAAATCAGTTTTTAAAAACCATCTATATTCATGCACAATGTGTGGGTGATGTTTTTCCCTTCTTCTTTGTGCAAGTGTGGTCTATCCCCATTACAGCAATCCTTTGGGGAATATTATAGTATTAGAATCTCCTGAAAACTGATAGTTAAGTACTTATCATCAGGAATAAGTGAATCAAACCAATTTTCTTTCATTTTTACTTTCAGAAAGATGATTTTGTAGGACAAGGCTCTTTAATTGGATGTCTCAGCCCTGTGAGATAAACACAGATTTTCTTTCTCAGCATAAAGAGAATATATCACAGAAAAATGAGAGTACAGTAATACTGTCCATTATATAGATATATCTTTCTAGCTCGCAGTGATTCTCTGCATCAGTCATGAATTTTAACACAAATGAAAGCATATTAGCCTCAGAGGGTACCAGTTAGAAGTACATGTTCCCTAATTAGCACTTTGATGTAGCTATGTCCAGGTAACATACTTAGCTTTAATCATAGCAAGCATTGCCTGTGATGGTCAGCAAATCCCTAGGTCATCTTTTCATCTTACAGTCGGATGTCTCACAGATAAATGCCTAGAAAGACTTCCTTTTAATACCTGCTTACTGGCAGGTGCATTATGGGAGGCTCACCTTGATCCCTAAGATGCAGAAATTGCTTGGAACAAAGACCCAATATTAATGTAAAATCTTCTCCCAAATGCATCTATTTCTCTGATCTTTTCTGGCTTATCAGCAAGTTTTCTGACAGAAAAAGTAAAAGTGCAATTTTATTTAGAAAGTGTGATAGCAGAACAGGTCTCAATTTCTTCTGAAAGTCTGTCAAAAGCAAAAATATTATAAATTCATCATACATTAATCATATATACCCACTAGGGAATTTGTTGCTTCTGGCTTTATCTGTCATAGGGAAAGTCACACAACCCAAATGATTCCATTTATTTTAGTATTACAACTAATCAAACACAGTCTGTGACTCCATGGTCCGTGGTACATTCAGACTGACTCAGAAGATGCCGGAAGGGAGCAAGCTGGGTCTGTACCTGAGCTGGGCAAAGGACCAGGACTCCCCATCTGTTTCCTTTTGCATTGCATAGGACATTGTAGGGTTTCTAAGCCCTTCCTGCAAGCTGTGTGAAGGCTTGATTTCATGGACTGGTCATGGTGAAGGTTGTGGATGAGCATTCGTATTGCAGGACAGATCTGGAATTATGAGCTCAGAATTGTTATCAAGCCTTGGGAAAGCAAAATTGATCATGGAGTATGAGCTAAAGGGTTTGAATCCAAATTGTTTTGAAGCAAAGAAGAAACACAGAGGATAGTGCAAGGCTGAATATTGTTAGCACAAATATGTTCTGACAAACAGGGTCAATAGTTTGCTTTTCACAATTCAGTTAACATTTATTTCAAGGCTGAAAGGAAAACACTACTGAAATTTCTAGCCCACTCAGACACTTGGCTCAGGAAATTCTTCTAGGACCAAAAAGCCATGAAATCTGTGTGCCTGGGTCTTTAGCAGCAGCAGCAGGTGAGGTGGTGGGCACGCACTGACCCTCCTCGCCCTGGGCCAGCGGTGGAGCCGAGGGAGCAGCAACTCTGCACGCAGCTGGCAACAGCTGGCAAGAGTCGCCCAAGTGTGATGTGTGCCAGAGGGGCCCAGAAGGTCCCGTCCAGCCACAGCGATTACCCAGAGGGGACAGTGAGACCGGAGAGATGCCAGCGGCCGGGCAGTGCGGCACTGCGGGGCCGGGACCGCGCTCGGGCACCGGCGGAGGAGGCGAGGCTGGCACGGGGGGACCGGGAGGGCACAACGCCGGCAGCAGGGGGGTGGGAAGGAGCGACACGACTTAATGGCTGTGACAAATGAGCAGCAAGCGCACATCACACCGAGAGGAAAGGAGAAGGGCAGGGCCGGGGGCGGCCGGGGCAGCGTGAGCTTCCGACAGAGCCGCGGGCGGCCGCCCCAGCGCCGGCCCCGCGCAGCAGCGGCACCGGGCACAGCCAGAGCTCATCGGCGGCTGCTGGAAGGAACATCACAGCCACAGGGAGGCCGCTCTCCATGTGGGACCCCATCCACCTCTGGCACAGAGATCTCTGTCCGTCCCTGTGGGCTTCCGACAGGGCATGGACACCTGTGGGGCAGAGCGGCCGCGCCAGGCAGGGACCGATCCCTGCGGGGGCTGCGCACACCAAACCGCTTTTCAAAGTGTCTGTGCTTCTGGTGCCTGTGCTGCCCTTGCTCCGGCAGGTGAATCCATTCCCTGAGCAGACAAGTCCTGCCGGGCGCCCACCCTGCGCTGATGCCCGTGCAGCCCTGCCCCAGGCAGCGTCGCAGCTCCCAGAGGTCCCGTCCTTTCTCCTCTCTTTTCCTTTTAGGATTGTAGGTACTGCACCAAGGACTCCTTTAATCTATCCTCAGCCATACAAACCTGGATTTCATCTCCAGTCCCTGGGTAATCAAGATATTTCAACAGCTGTCAGTTTCTGGCAGAGGCCTGCTCTACCATTTTTTTTCCCACAACATATTTTTCATAGCTAGTCAGAGATATGCAATATTTTGTCATAAAACTAGTCTCATTTACAGCATTTGAATATTTTCCCTGCTTTACAGTTACCTTTCTCTAGCTTACAGTTTTGAGATTTTTTTTCCAGTTTCTCCTGTTCAGCACTTTTGCTTCTGCTGTTAGAGCTTTCTCTGCCACTAACTCCATACACTGCACTTCTGTAATGTTTTGTAATGTGTGGCTGTTGAGTGGATATTCTCTCCTTCTGTTTCTTTATTACCAGACTCATTATTTTACATGCTTTAGAACTTAGAAGATACATAGCTGTCTCCAAATCCTTAACTGTACATTCTGAATTTTGTTGCCCCTCCTTCTTTGTTTTGTCTGCCCCTTCACTTTATATCATCAGCAAGTGTAATCCACTTACTGCATTTCTTTCTTCCAGGTCATTGATATATAAAGTGAAGAAAATTGATCCTCACACTAATCCTTGTGACTCTCTTTTAGTCACATCCTTACACGTTAAACCGTTAGCATACATGGTACCACTTGAAAAAATATTTGAGCTAGTTCACGGCTTATTGAAATTAGATATCCCAAGGAGGCTGACATTGCCAATTCAGAGAACCAGAATACTAAGAAAGGGGGTGTATCTGAAAGCCACTGGTCTTCCCTCATGGGGCAGGAGTTGGCCAGGAGTCTCCAGACCCTCTTTGGCTGCAAACAGCTCCTCACCAAACTCCCTGGGAGGGGGAGGGGCTGATGAAGGATATGTTCTGGGGCTGCCAGCAGCCACTGACAGACTTGCATCAGCTTGGTGAGATCCAATGTGAGTGGCCCCATGAGCAATTTCCTCTTTAGAATGTTCTTGATCTTGTTTCGAAGCTCCCAGAGGTTTAAAGCTGTCTCCTCATCCCTGTCTCTGTGATGTGAGAGAGAAGTCTTTGTAGTTTCTAATGGAAAGCTGTCATAGGCAGAAGTTAAAAGGGGATTTCTTTTGCATCCCTTTGCTTCCCAAAGTCAGACATTTAACACAAAGAACCTGACTTTTCTACAGAAAAATCTAGTTAAACAGAATGTATGGATTCCTGTTATCTGATATTTTTATTATCCACCCAGAAAAAATCCCATCAGCAGAGTCATAGGCACATTCGTGAATTCATGCTGACTTTTCATAATTAAATCGGAATTTCCCCAAGCCTGACTCTGAGTAGTATTTAAATTTTTTTCCTACTGCTGCAGTTAGACAAGCACTGCACATTTCTTGTTTCAGAGCCTTTCCAGTCACCTCTCCAGAGGAGGAAGATAGCCTGTCTAGTGGGCTGGGACTCAGGAGACCTGGATTTAAACCTAGCTAAGATGCAGGTTGCCTGTGTGAATTCAGGCAACAGACCTAACATACTACATGCACTAATACCATGTTTCTGAGCAGAGACAATAATTTCCTATCATTCAGGAGGCTGCACAGATTAATGTGAAGTTCTGAGATGCATGAAAAAAAAAAAACTATTACATTATTTTCATGACAATATAGCATTCCTTTATTGAATGACCTTGGCTGAAGGTGTGATTCCTCAAAGGTGGTGGATGCCTAACTACAACAGGAATAAGACACCTAAGCAAATACTTCTGAAGCACCAGACCCAGGTTTACATCATCAGACTGGCTGTAACAGGGAGTCCAGCCTTTTTAAACTGGCTGAGGAAGAGGCACTGCTGTAGCTCCATTACAACTGAAGGTGTCTTTGCAGAGATGTGCCTGTGGCTGCAGCATCTGAGCTGAGCAGGGGGCTGCTGGTGGCCACCACACTCTGTTGGGGTATATTTCTACAGCCCTTGGAGATGGCTCCTGCTCCCTTCCCACCAGCTTCTGGAGGAGGATGAAGCAAATGCCTTTTCCTTTCAAGCTGGAGATCCTCACTACCTTCCTGGCTGGTTTTCCGAAAGCTGCACAGTACTGAGGTAACAAAAGGACTCTGGCTGCAGAAGAAGAAAAGAAAAAAAATGAAAAAAAGCCTTGTGCCTTCTCTTGTATCACATTCACTCATGCACTCACTCCACAGCTAGCATTCCTCTGGCAGGACATCCTGTCTCCAGTTCCTTACTGCAAAAAAACCACACACACACCAAAAAACCCTAGGTAAAAATTAAATTCCTTCACCAGCAATGCATAACACTATTATGCTATTTTGCAGATGGGGTGGTTGAATTGAGGTAAAATTTTGACTTTTTCAGATAACACCTGAAAGTGCTCTATTCTTACAATCGTGGATTCTGTCTTGATTCTCAAACTCAAAATTTCAACATGTACAACCAGGAGAGAATTTGCCAGACATGGGCAAAGGATTAGCATTGCTAGTGCAGTGTGTAATTCTGATCCTATAATGGGGAAGCAGCTGCAAACTCTGCATCCTCATATCTCAGATGCATTCAACCCTGCATACATTGTACACTACACAAGAAGTGTTTTTTGTCTTATTCCATTTTGATTTTAATAACACAATTTTAAACCTGCTACAGAAAGCTCAATTTTTTTACTGAAACACATGAAGGTGTTGTTCATCAAACAAATGGGTTGAGGAATTGTTTGGGTGCTTCAGAACAAAGAATTACTCTGGCTATCATCACAGACATTCTGAATGGGAACAATTTACCATGGAGGGCTGTGGCTTCAGGAGGAGGATAATGGTAAGTGTTAGTTTTGTTCACTTTCTGTACCAATGAAAAAATAAAGAGGCTGTAAGTGGATTCATTTGCTGTTCAATTGTGAAGTGGCAGTCAGAACAAAAGACGAGGGCAACAAAGTTCAGACTGAAACGATGAAGAGCCAGAGAAAGAAAGGCAACTTTAAAATATCCAAATAACATTTTTTTTTTGTCTAGAAATAAAAGTAAAAGCAGAGTGAATTTGCTATGCACTCAGAAGTAATAAATGATGAAATTAATTTGTACAGTGTGCTTGCATACACAGGTGCTGCCATTATGGATATACAATATAAATCTGCAGGGCACTAAAGTGATTACTATTTCCCCCATGTCCCTGAATGCCATATTTTTCCAGAATGCTGGATCCCATCTGGTCTCAAAGTTTTGTCATTCTTCAGACATTTCAATTTCTTGATTACCTGTCAGGTTATGACCCTCAATTGTTTTTCTTTTTTAATATCTCTTGCTGTTCACTTGGGAGATGTCCATGTATTTCTGACATCTGCCACCCAACTCCCTCCAGGAGCTCCATGACACAACACTAATTATTGTGTTTACTTCAACAGTATCCTCACCTCCTTTAAAGAAAAGACCCAGGCTTTCTCCCACAGCACCCATGCTGATCATAGTTCTTATATTTGTGCTCTTCCATAGTTTACTATAACTATCTCCAGGGTTTTTTTGTGAAAGAATGTCCTTTGAATCCAGAAGGATTGCTCTTCAAGGTCACAGCTGAAGGTGTTATGTAGCAGCTATGTCCATTGTACTCCTTAAATGGGTAAGCTTATTTCAGTTCCACTGCCAACCAGGACTACATCCCATCCCTTGATCTTCCTATGAGGAGGAATTCTTCAACTTCCATTCATACTAAAAAAAAACCAAAACCCATGATTGATTGTTTTAAAAAAATAAATGCTTTTGTTACTAGAATAATCAAATTTTAAATCTGGATCCTCATTTCCACCTTTCTTTCAATGTTCTTCTCATTTTAATGGCCTAATAACATGAGAAACATATGAGGAAATTCTTGCCCTAAGTAAATATGCAGCAGGTGTGAACTTTTGAACTGGACTTGTGAGATAGTCTTTGGTCCC
The DNA here is from genome assembly GCF_022539315.1 of Serinus canaria. Taxonomy (NCBI): domain Eukaryota; kingdom Metazoa; phylum Chordata; class Aves; order Passeriformes; family Fringillidae; genus Serinus; species Serinus canaria. Next base: position 14,187,675 of record NC_066315.1, read on the forward strand.
TTGTGATGACAAAGCATCATTCAGAATCCAGGGTTTAACCAGGTTTTTGTTGTTTTCTGTGACCACAGCCATCGTAAGTACTTGGTCCTTTGTGTGGAGCCAAAGATCGAGTTGAACTTCTGCTGCTGCTGGAGCAAGGGTGGGAACCCTTCAGAGGAATTCAAACCAGGCAGAGCAAATGGAAAGGGCAAACACTGCAGGACTCTCTTGTGTGGCAGCCAAGTCCCCAATTTCTCAACCAAATGAACCTTCCTCTCACCAAAGAGAGGATTTTTTTTCCCTGCTCTGGCCTAGCTGGGTCTTAAATTCATCCTATCTTAATCTTAACAGATGGCATCAATAGCCAGTGCCTGTATGTTATGTGGAGAACATGGTTTTTCCAGTCCATGTGGAGAACATGGTTTTTCCAGTCCATGTGGAGAACATGGTTTTTCCAGTCCATGGTTTTTCCAGTCCATGATGGGATCTCTCCCTTTTAGAATCTTGTTGGGGAATGTTTAATGTTAGACTTTGAACAAGTTCCAGCAGGGTCTAAGTGACAGACTGCTTATGGTAGCCAAGGTGGAAGGGACTGTGAACACCTGCAAAACCTTTGTCTCTTAGGGAACTTTATTGGCACCAATTCAAATAAACATTACCATAATCACTTTTTTTGTTCTTAGATGCCCAAGTTCAGCTGAAATCACCTTTTAGATATTTAAGTAATTTGGCAAGATTCAGGATGAATAGTTGTTTTATTTGTACAGCTGAAGAGTAGTGTTGCCTAACACTGTGAAGATTATAATGTAAAAATATATGAGCCATAAAGCTCACTTTCACTGTGCTTGTTTCTACTTCTTTCACTGTACTGATATTTCTCCTCTTATCCTTCACTTGTGCCATTCATACATAAAATTTTATTTTCTACTAAAATAATTTGAATCTATTCATAATCAAGGGCTTTAAAGCAGCAGATGAAAGTGAGAGATAGCAGTCAGCTTTTTAGGAAATTAAAGAATTTACTTCATTTGCAAATTACCATGGTGCTTATAGAAGCAACCCCTGCATTAAAGGATTAGCATTACAAGCATGAGCGGGCCACAGTGCCCTGGAAGTGAACTTGGATTGCAGTAGGGTCATGTCTGAATGAAAATTAGTTTTTGCCAAAATTGTGCCCTCAGAGGATTACATGTTACCCTCAAGAGGCCAAGCCAGACAAAGATTAAATCCACACATTGGAAAGTGGTGCAGTTTGTATTGTTCAGGACATTGTGGATTCTGGAAAAGATACAACCATTTACATTATTCAATCTACATTTTATTTGATAGTGTGATTGTCAGGCAGTAGTTGCAAGAGTTACAGGGCTGATGAGCAGTTGCTTGATGAGCAGTAGGCTTCAGACTGCATGCTTTAAGTGGGGATAATTTAGAAATACTGATATTTCTTTTGAATGAAGCTTATAATAATGAAATGTACAGGATACTGCTTTAGTTATCTCATTATCTTACAACCCCAAGCAACTTTTTGACATATTATATTGATTAAAGCAAGAGAAAGTTGGGCATTTCAGCATAATTTATGCAAGCTCAAACCAATAATTAGAACAGCTAATTAGCTATTGGTATCTGATTTTATATTAATCAGGAACTATGATAACAGAAACAATACATGCAAGTCTTGTTTGGTAATAAGGAGTTTGGTTTCTCTAGCCTAGCAGTGATCATTAATTTTGCTGTGTTTTGATTTAGTATTTGTGTTAATATATTCCAGTATGTCTGAGGATATGAAAGTAACACCTGGTGTGCTCTGTGCAAATGCTTCTCTGCTTCATGAGAAAAGCCAAAGGGGAAATGCAGCTAAACCTAGAGCATCATTATAAACAGTCTGGTGGGGATAAATGCCTATACTTCCTAATGCTAAAAGAAAGCAAATGAAAATGTGTGGTTCTGTTTGTATGTTTGTATATATGTAGAAAGAATGCAGGAGGTAGTGCAGAAAGAGCATTTATGCTGAGAAGGTTTTTGATGTCTATTTGTACAGTGGAAGGGGTTCTACATGCAGGTTTTTGTTTACATCTATGCTCAGTGTATGTTTGCAATTTGTTAGTGGAGGCAGTCAGGCCAATTAAAAGAAAAACCCTCTGTGCTCAGAGTTTTAATTTTGCTGATATCCCAAGATTGTCAAAGGTAGATATTCCACCTAGATTTGAGCTTGCCTGCAGTGAGCTTTGCTAGACTGGAATAAAAATAAAGACACTTCACTGCCTTTTATTTCCTCAGCTTCAAAATAGTCTCTTCTTTCCCTGGGAACAATGCTCTTCTCCTTATGCAGAACTTCTCTGGTAACTCACACAGTTAGCTTATTACATGTAAAAAAGAAAAAAGCTTCAGGAATAACAGGCAGGGTCACTGATCTGGAGCCACAAAACCAGAGCAGCATTCACACCAAGCCGAGGTGCTGGATTGCTGGAGCAATGTGAGATATACTCAGTCAACTTTAGCAAAGACAGAAGCATCTACTTTTTAATTTCAGTACATAAATACATCAATGTCCTTTGAAGACAGCTTTTATTCTGTAATGCCTTTTCAAGAACGGTTGGTAGCTGAATCAGACCCTTTATCAGATGGCATTTCCCACTGGTATAATACCTACAGATGAAAACAAAATTAATCCAGCTCTATCGTTCACGTTATTAAACTCATCTTTAAAATGGGAAACTGGAGCCTACCTTTATGTGACAGAAAGCCAGAGAGATTTGTTCAGGCCTCCCATATATCTTACATTTAATAGTGTAAGATAGGCAAAACCATCTTCTTTCTTACATCCATCCACCCCAGGTGCATTTGCTTCCCACTCTTTTGTACTTCTTTATATTATTAAGCACCCTTACAAGCACTCTAGAATTATTAGCACATGGAAACTGGAGCTTATTATAGGCAGAGCATCTATATATTATCATAGCATCTCTGGTTCAAGGAGATGTGGTGAAGCTTCAGCAGGGATTTTCTAGCCTGTGAGGTGAGTGTAGTGGTCAGTGGAGCTGAAGGGATAGCTACATCAGCTAATTTACACACTGCCAAATGCATTTTTGCAGCCTGCTGGAACAAAATGAAAATCCTACTCTCTAACAAGCCTTCCTGAAGGCAGTATGAGAAAATGATTACATGCATAATAAGCCCATGAAATCTCAAATCTCAGCTTTGGACTCTTCAGACCTGGGATTTTGACTCATGTCTACTTCTGTATAAAACCTGAAAATCTAAGAAGAATTTAGCCTATAGCAGGAATTTCTTCTACTCCTTGAAATGCTTTGTCTGCTCCCAACCTTCTCCTCTTTCCCCTCCACCCCCAGTCCCTGCCTGGAAAAAACCACACATACACACACACGTACACACACACACAAACACACACACACACACACACACACACACACACACACACACACAGCAGAGCAAAGCAAAGCAATTCAAAACAGAAAGAATATGAGAATGTCTCCAAAGAGCCAGGTTAAATATCTGCCATGCCTAGTTAGCATTTCAGCAAGGGGTGGCCAATGGCTGATGGCCAGGAGAGATGAAAATGCTAGACAAATGTGAGCAGTCACCCTTTTCTTCCCAGAAAGTGTGATTGGACATTGGAATGGGCTGTGCAGGGAGCTGAGGGAGTCACTGTCTCTGCAGGTGATAAGGGAAATACTGGACCAGGCAATCAGTGCCATGGTCTGGTTGACAAGGTGGTGTTTGGTCATAGGTTGGACTTGGTGATCTCAGAGGTCTTTTCCAACCTGATTCTGTGTTTCTGTGATAAACTGACCCTTTCTTAGTACATTTTTCAACTCTCCAGCAATCTGTAGTTCAGGGCAGCCCTGAACCAAAGATTTCTTCCTTCTTGATAGGCCTTGATGTTGCTCAGTAAGCACTTTTCTAAAAACTTTTCTAAGCCCAGAAATACCTGTCATCCCCAACAGCCTGTAGCTCTGCATTCCACAGCTCAGCTATGTGTTATAAGAAGGATCTCATCTCTCTGTGCTGGTGCACTGTCAAGTTGCTTTGCACATGCACTCAGAGTCAGACCCTTGATCTCCTGGGGATGTGAAGAGCACAGAGAGCCCCACTCATTCTGAAGACACCCTGTCCAAGGGACTGAGTTGGTGAGGAATTCATTGCCATCCTTGTTGCAAAGGGGTTTTTGGGACATGAAACCCCCAGAAGTTAAAAGAAGGGAAACTCATGGGGATGCTCAGCTGAGAAGCAACCAGGTTACAATGGCAGATGGATAACTGTGCTACAAATTTACCTGATGCAAAAGCAGGAGGATTTTTTGGGGACCTCTCTTTCCCAGTGCCACTTATGCAGGATGTTGTAAGTCTCAGAAGGAAGGGACACAGGAAAGCTTGTTTGAAGTCCTCTACTCAGACCTGGTTTAGTTCAAATGACTCTGATGGATGCATGTGGAGGGCAACAAGGGAGAGACAACTGCTCCTGCAGAGTCTTCAAATGTAGTCAGCACCACAGAAACATGCCTAGGGAGATTGTTGTGACTACAGAATCAAGTAACTCATTTTTCCAAAGTCACTTCTAGCCCACACAGCCCCAGCAGAGGCTGGGACAGGAAATTCTACGTTAACCCCAAGGCAATGCAATAGTGGCATTTGGAAAGATTGTGGTTCGTTTCCACAGCCACAACTTCCAAAGTCTGAATTTTGGCTGATAGGTCAGTGCCCAAGGTTTTCTGCAGCATGAACCCAAGCTCATCTCAGCTTCTGCTTCAAGATTGATGATGTTCAAGATTGCCCCTCAGGTTTATAATATGTTGGACCACATTTTGAATTGCTGATATCTGTGTGTAGAAGAATTTACATTTTGTAGCCACATTTCTCTTCGCAGAGAAAAGCAAGGCACAATTCTTCCCAAGAGTATTTCTGGGTTTCACATTCTCTGAACCTCAGAGAAAGAAAAAACAATTCTTATCTTATTTGCTGTGCCTGTGTTTGTGCAAAAGTCGAATGCAAAATGGAGATTGTTTACCCAAAGTGATGGTGTTTTGTTTCCTTGGCCTATCAGGGACTGTCAGCTGACAGTCACGAGACTCTGGCCAGCTGTGTGCAGAGCTGAGTGCTTAGCAGATTCAGTTTAGATGTAATATAGATGTAATACAGTATAGAATAATATATTATAATAAAGTAATTAATTAGCCTTCTGATAACATGGAGTCAGATGCATCATTTCTCTCCCCCTCGTCAGGAGCAAAAATATCATTGATACATTTGGCACCACATTCAGTTAGTGGGGAGGATTTGGGGAGGAAGGAGCTCACTCCAGCTCTTCAGCTTCACACACCATGACTCCAATGGACATTGCCTGGAACACACAGTGGTGCCTCACAAAACATCCAGCAGCCCACAGACTTGTAAGAACTGTGATGTAGCAGCCCTGCTCTGGGGGAACATGGGTCTATTGCCATAACTAGGAGTTCTGTGGTCCATGAGCACTCAGCTCTGTCATCAGCTGTGAGACACCTGGCTGAATGTGAACGTGTTGCCTTTCTTTTTTTCTTTTTTTCTTTTTTGCCTATGGGGAGGGAAAAGCAAATAATAGTTCTCATGAGTACTTGTGGAGGATGACTACAAAGAAGGTATTCAGTGGGATTAGATGTATTTTCATTCCACTAAAATGTGTGTGCCCTTTTTTATCTTGCAGTACTTGTTCAGTGTTGGAAACAGCCAATCAAAGCACAAATTTGGCTTTATTTTTAAATAGCAACCAAAGCCATAAAGCTGAACAAGGCAGAATTACAAGTAAACCAGCCAGTTCCTCTCATCTGCTATGGACCTTTGCAGCAAGCTGTTTTACAGTACCTATTCTTCCTCATAACCATATCCTTTTTCTCCAGGGGATCATTTTAAGCTTTAGAAACTGCAGAAGCCATCCTAAAGCCATTTTTCCTGAAGGGAGTACTTAAATGGAAAAGAACCCTCTTCTCATGATTTAGTGTGTGTAAAATGCTATCCTGATCCTACCAGGCTGAAAGCTGCAGTCCTCATTCTTTCCCAAAACTCTTGCATCTGCAGAGGGACCATTGAATTCAAAAAGGCAGTGCCTGAGCTTAGTAGCACACCCATGTGTTTTGCATTGTAGGAGGGGGCCTAAGAAGCCATTTCCCTTGCACTTTTCAGAGAAACCTCCCTTTTATCACAGAAAGCCTAATCTGCTGGGATGAAAATTAGAACCCACTGAAAATCCACTAGGAATCTTGAGACAATCCCATTTTCAGACACTGAATCCTTTCTATTATTTTTGTCTGTTTCTTCTTTTTGTTGTTGTTACACTGCCCTGTCTCCTGGTTGCTTCCCATAAAAAAAGTAGATCAGGATTACCAGCGTACTACAAATGAGCCTGTACTTCAAATATGTCCTTCCTGATGATAAGTAGTAAATATGATGAGAGAGAAAAATTGTTCCTGGGAGGTTTTCAGCCTAATTTTGTAGACTTAAGATATCTGATTGTCCTGGGAACTCTGTGCTTGCAGCTCCCATTAATTTCAGTAGCAGGTGTCTAAATATTTCTCATACCCAGAGGTTCACATATTTGTAGGAGGATGTAGATAAGGTTTGGATAAGCACATAGCAATTCTCAGGTTAAACAAAGCAGAGCTTCTTGCCTCTTGTTGTTCTCCTAATGCTACTTATTGTTGGATATTAAATATGCAGGTGGTGAGGATGCACTAAGCTGATCTGAGAGCGAACCAGAGGGTTGTTTTGTGTTTCCCAAAAGAGCAATGCCCTTTGTGTAGATGTGGGGTACAATTTGTAAACTCTCTTTAGTGTGAACACTGCAATTTCTTCACTTGGCGTCTTAAATTTTGTGACGAAAGTAAAAGGGAACAAAGTTCATTGACTACATCATCTGTTTTCAGATATTTGTTCTCTTAATCTGAGCCATTATATTCCTCCCCTCACTACTTTTTGGTCCCTGCAGGGAGGAGTATGCCCTGTCCCAGGATAAACTTGGTGTGATTCAGAAGAAAGGAAGCCCACAAGTCTCAAAGAGTACATGACTCATGCAAGATGTCTTGCTATTAATGCAGTGTATTAGTAGCACAGTGATTTAAAGACTACTACAGTGAGAGGACAGTGGCACAAGTCTTCTCTGAAAGGTCAGTTTCTGCTTTGCTGGAGATCCACACATACACACACAGACACCCAGACACACAAATTTGCTTAGTTTTTATCTGGTGGCTTAGGCTGAGCAAATATCTGTGAAGTGACAAATCAGCCTTAGTGCCTTAGCCCCACTGCAAGGAGACATCTGTGCTATCAGGGAGCTCTGTCCCCACAGCTGCCTTTGGCCAGCTCAGAGTGCAGCCCATGGACTGCACAGCCAAGGCAAGGAAATGGTGATTAGCTGCAGCACAGCAGTCCTTCACTCTGAGGCCACTGTACTTTACCTAAGGAGCTGACAGGGACAGCCTGTCCAGGTGGGATGATGAGTCCTTTTTACTCTCTGCCCAATGGTGAAGAACATGTGATGCTCACATCCATCTCCCCTCTGACTGGTCCAGTTCAGCCTTTGACAGGCCAGGACAAAAGGGCACCTCTTTGACATCCCTGGGAACAAAATGTCACCACTTTGTTCCTATCAGGGTTTGAATTGCAGCCTCAAAATTTGATTCATAAAGTGAACATTGAAGCCCTGGTTATGTAATCCAGTGGGACCCTGGTCATGTCGTAGCCGTTTATTTCTGACATGTTAAATATCTGAGAAGTTTTGCAGGTTTTTTTAAATGAAGTTTGGTTCCTTTCTATTTTGTTAGTTGTTTTTCTTATACTGCTTAAGAAAGTGTTAAGAAGAAGTATGATTAGAACACACTTCCTAGCAATACTATAGTTGGTAGTGTGAGAAGATGGTTTTGATACAGGCAAAAACTAATGTACATGTTTTTAATTGGTGCAAAAACTGTTTTCCATCTTTTTGTATTAAAAAAACTCTATTAATACATTGCAGCTTGCCTAAGAGCAAGATATGTAGGGGACAAATTTCAAGCCTTTTTTTTTTTTGATTCTATTTTTTTTCCTGCTGATTTATTTTTCCTCTCAACTTCTTAATGGTAGTGATAGATTAATGCATTGCCAGATAGGCCATTTAGAAAGATAAAATAGGATAATGCCAATGAGGTAAAATGCTTCAAAGAGAGACATTATTTTAATATTTGTGGTTTTGATCTGAATCTAGGCTTGTCTCTCTCTGGATTCTACTTTTATCTATTCATTGCATGACTTGCCTTTCCACTTCATTAAGACATTCTTAAATTTGTATTAAGTAACCAGAATCAGGCATTAAGGATCATGTAACAAAGGTGTCTTTAAAGTTGGGCAGTTCATGTTCTTGCCCATAAGTCTAACATTGTCATTTTTTTCTGAGCTGTAAAACTATGAGATATTATTTAGTTTAAATAGAAAAACATAACATAAGCCATGCTTCTGTGACTGAAAGACATGGAAGACATTTTTGTGCTTTTATAATTAAAAAACATTCTGATTTATTGGATTTTCATGCCCTTTAACTTCAGATGTATCTTGAATGTCAAGCTTGATTTTTCATGTTTTAGTCATGTGTATTCATTTAGTGAACGTGAATAATTTTCCTGCCTTTCTCTTTAAATTATGCCTTTTTAAAAGGTGTCCTTTAGACAAGTAGTCTCTGTTAACAAGAACCAAAATTTTACAAACAGACTAGTTTTATTTTTTCATACATTTGATTGCTATGCTCCTGACTTCTTTTGAGTTGGATTTTTAATTTTTTTAAAAGTGAGGATTCTGATAGAGATGACACTGATCTTGGCTTTTTGTAATGTTCTTCTGATTAAGTTGATGAACTGCGAGTTGAAATCAATTGTTCCTACAGCAGGTTTTGAGCTCTAGTGTTTTTACCCAGTGGCTAGATCTCTTGTAGATACTCTGTTCCACATTTCAGGGCAAAAAAATATCATCATTCCCCTCTGTGAAAGATTAGTGAGAGTGAGTGAGCTTTCAAATACCAAGCTTGTGGTTTTGACACAAGATGCAAAATGGCTAAGGGATATAAAATTAAGAGTAAGCTGGAAAAGAACGTTTTAATTAGCCTGAGATGTTAGTTTGATTTCATTTTGCTTTGCTGGAAATAAGTAATAGTGATGGGTATGGCTCTGCAGGCAGTAGCAAGAACTGAGTGAAGTCCTCTTTGAAGAAGGACCCTGGGATGACACATGGCTGCTGAACCCCCCCCAGACCTGGCTTTGCTGGCTGGGCCACTGCAGTCCTGTGTTTATGGCAACACTAGATCAAAAATCAGACTAGTAAATCATTGTGGATTGAGAAACACCAGGTAAATGAGAAGAGCCTGAAAGTAAGGCAAGAACTATTTGGTTTTATTTAGGGCAGATAAAGGAAAACTTTGTTTCTAAATTGAGTTGTATTTTTTCAGTTATTTCTGACCATGAAAGTATTAGTTCCTTGCTTTATATGTAGCCCTACCCCATGAGCTGTATCTTTGACAAGACTGTATCTTCTACAATGCATGTGGGCTGCTTTTTGAGCCAGTACTGGCATGAGGTTCACATGGTTACTCCATTTTTCTGAAAACAGCAATCCCTTGCTTTGCAATGCAAGTAGTAGTTTACTATTGTCATCAAAAACAACAGAAATATAAAACTGTGTTTGAATTAAACCCCACAAATGCAATGGTTATTTGACAGCTGCTTCTGTATTTGTCTGAGGGCTGTAATTTACAAGTTAGATTAACTATCAGTATTTTCAATATATTTCAAAAATAATCTATAACAGTTGTTAAGGAAAGCAACGATAAAATCCTGGCATCAGAACCACTGGCAGTACATCCATGCTTTTGCTGTACAATGTGTTACACCTCGTAGAAACACTCAGTTCTGCCCAAGGACAGTGCAGCGAAGAATTTAAATTCAAGCACTAGAGGCAGTCTCTTTCTTTCTTTCTTCTTGAATAAATGAAGGAAAACAAAGATGGAAAAATACAGAAAACAAAACAATGAATCATTTTGCCAGGATTCATACCAAATATTGCCATGCTTTGTCAATGCAGATTGAATTAATGGTTTCCTGTTTGAAAGTCACAATGTGTACAAAAATATATGGTACAATATTGTAGTCAGACCAGACATTAGTATTGGCTTCACTGGGATTGCAGATCATTGCAAGTGGTCACTGAGTCCATGGATTAGACATGCATATGCATGTGGGCAACTTGTTATATATGGGACTTATCTCACATTACACACTAAGGAAAACATAGGCTTGCTAATTTTTAAGAGTTTGCAACATTTATTTGCAAAATAAATGCAGTTTGCTTATAAATTTTTTCAGTGAAAAGTGGGAGAAACACTTTGTCTGAAATAAGTACAAGGCACAAGGAAGCCTGTGTGAGTACGTATGAGCAAGGCAGGGCAAATAGATCAATAGGCACAGTATTCTGCAAGGAAAGCAGAGTCAGCTGAAAGGGGACATTGCACCAGGGCTAAATCATTTCTCCCCACCAATATGTGGGGATAACAGAGGAGGGAGGAGCACAGAGAGCCCCTGGGGCAGCTGTGCAGGAGGGAGAGGAAAGCCACCTCCCTACACCCCAGCTGTAGGGAAAGGGTGGAGGAAAGCATCCCAAAGGTGAAGGTGGGATTGCTGGAGAGGGGCAGGAGGGGCAAAGCTAGTAGAGCTGTCCCTGAGGTCCCCTGTGTCTTGCCCATGCCCTGCAGTTGGGGTGTCACAGGTTTGGCAGGGAGCCCGGTGCTCCGCTCCATGAGAGCACATCTGTCTCCTGAGAGTCATGACCAAGGCTCTGTTGTCCTGAGGCAGTGGCATTTTCCTTGAAAAACACATTTTTATTGCTTTACAAATTCATTATAAGAAGGGACTCGTGTTCAGACTGAAGGACACACTTATTATTGTCCTGCGGTTTTCAATTAATAAGTTCACAGCTAACAGTTTTTAAGTACAGTGAATCATGCAAATTTCCATATCACAGCAGCTAATTTATTTGTTTGTTGGGGAATAGCAGGTGCCACATGAATCTGTTTTGAAATGAATTCCAAGAAAGGCAGATGATTGTGGTCCAAGCTAAGGGAGGAGGGAGCCGCAGGGACTGGAGGGATAATGTAAGGAAGGCTCTGTGCAGTGCAGGGTGTCTAATGTGGGCCATGAATGGGAAATGAGCAGCAGCACAGATCTTATAGCCAGGGGACTGATCCTGAAGTGCAGTCCTCTCTAATGGGGTGCTTTCTGGCCAGAACTAACACGACTGCATCTCCAGGTTGGAATGATAAAATCCAGGTGCTTTCTGTATATGATTGCCAATTACTTCATTCTGTCTTCCATGCACAGTTCCAGCTTTTGTTCCCCAGGCAGTTTTCACTGCTGGTTGCAAACACAAGGATCATTAAGTTACAAGCTGGATTTATTTACTGTTTGCAGCTAGATCTGAGAATAGTTGTCTGTTATACCAGATTTTAATTTCAAGTCTGTCTTATGGGTATATAAGATGTGTTCTTACCTGTTCTTGCAATTTCACACAATTATGCTTTGGACTGAGTTCTGCCTGTAAAGAGCCATAACAGAGCTCAGAGGAAGACTCAGGCAAGAAAGGCACTGCTGTGCCAGAGATTTGCAGAGCACAGGAATGTTGTGGCTTGTGGCATTGCTGCTGTAGAGCTCAGACACCAGCACAGCACCCAGAGAGTTCTGAAGAAAATGCATCAGGCAGAAGCCATGTTTAGGTGACATCCAAGGGGCAGGTGCAAAGGCCCTGCTCACTCAGTGTTCATACAGATAATCTGCAGGTCATGTGGATGCCCTCACACTGAAGCTGCCACTGTATTTTTTAACTGGTCTATGTGGAGAAGGGAAATCCAGAAGGTATTTTCATGACCTTTTCTAAATAATCAAAAAGGAGCTGGGCTCCAGACCCACCTCATTTTTAGGCACCCAAGGCTTTTAGGTGGGCTGTCCTCAGCTATATTATTGGTGAACTTCAGAGATTATCTGTCACCTCAGATGTGGTACCTTGATTTCTGATTTATCAATGGAGGTGGGCTAGGAATCCTGATCTTCAAACAGTGAGATGATTTGAGATATCAAAAGCAAGGAGAGGTTGGTTCTATACTGGCAGCACCCTTCCCACAGGTGGCAGGTGATCAGGTGATTTACCTTTCTGAGCCCTCTTCCAGGCCTTTTTTTTTTTTTTTTTTTTTTTTTAATCAGGCTGATATATGGGCTAAACAAGTCTGCAAGCTGTGCACTTTGGCTGCTTTATAAGACAGAACCAATCTTCCTCATTATAGTCATCTGTGCAAATGATAGCCCCTAAATGCTTACACAATGAGGCTATATTTTAAACTATAATTTCAATATAGAAGTGACAGGAGGCCTAAGCAGGCTATCAAAGGGACAGATTGAGTGATGTTCTTGATGTTTGAAATGAGATGAAAGAGTCACTGACATGGGGAAGCCCATTCCAGATAATGGCAGCGGAAGAGGAAATGTTTCCTGCAACACGAGAGATGAAAGTGGAAGAGGGGAACACTTATGTAGCTGTGAGGGGAATTTCTCTGGTTGTGACTGAAAGAGAAAAGATGCTGAAAAGAAACAACACTGTGAAAAGTAGCAAGGAGGATATGATGATGAACATTTTTTAGCAGGGAAATAAACCACTGATCAGAAATAGGCAAGAATTTAACCAGGCTACAATAGCACTAAAAAATTTCCTAATGCATCTCTTCATACAGGATGAAAATTCATATTAAGTCCTAAGATTTAATTAAAAACATATTAAACTGAGTAACTCCTCTGACTGTCTTACCCGTGTCTTTTTTTTTTTTTTTTCATGTTTTTCATTTTGTTTCACCATCCAGAATAGGGAAACTGCATAGTTCCTGCAATTCAAGGAACCTGACTTGAATTTGATAGTTCCTTTTACAACTCATAAAACTCATATGGATAATAAAGAGGATTTCTGACCTTCCACATTAGGATCATCCTGACTACTTCCCCCATATTCAGCCCATCTGTCTTCTTCTGGATCTGTACTTCTCTTCAACAGTGAAAAAAGCCCCTAACAGAAATGGGTTCAAAAAAAAACAAAAAAAAAAAGAAGAAACTATTTAAACTGCAGAAGACATGAAAGTACTAAAATAGAGTTTTTAGATGTGATTTAGATTTTTCTGTTTGATGGACTAAAACTCAGATGTCCTGGTGTTTTCACTCAGTGAAGATAAAGTCAGAGCATCATAGCAGACAGTTTAGAATATCCCCAAAGCTAACATCAAAATGTTGGTGTTTTTTTCACATTGATAGCAGCTACTGATTCACAATGACAGAATTGTTGTAGCCTCACTTGCATCAGGAAAGTCTTTCATTTGAAACAGAAAAGGAACCATATTTTTTCTAACACAATTGAATGTGTTTTAAATAAGAAATAAATAAGTAGCAAAGAAGTAACTTATGTGACACCTGTAAACTACACTGAATTCAAATTCTGCCCACAAACACATTTAATGTGTAGAGAGTTCCATCTGTAACAAGAGCCTTCAGAAACTCAATTTCTGTAAGAAAACAAATCCTGTAAGGTACAGCACTCAGGTAGACCCACCAAAGTCAGTGGAGATATCTTCTTTTGTCAAGGTGGACTTTAAATCTTGCTCTGGCAATAAACAAAAATTACACATCGAAGAGCTGCTTAAATACCAACCAGCTCTCAGGGGGAAAAGAGCATGAAAAGGAGGATCAGAAGGAGAGAAGGGGAATGAAACAACCAGAAGGGAGTAAAAAAAAAAAAAAAAAGACACAGACTGGAATTGATCTAGAGGATAAATAAAGGTAAAGGGCATGTTTAATTCAAGGGAGAAGAAAATGTCAGAAAAAGAGACAGAGGGAGAATGACAGGAAGAAATAATAATGGAAGAAAACAATAATAGAAAAAACAAAGGCTTAAAATAAGAGTGAATGCTGGGAATGCTGGAGAGGTAGAGAGAAACAATGCTAAGAAGGAAAGGGAAGAAGGACTGGCATGAGCACTCGGTGGCACTGTGGGGAGAGAGGCTTGAAAGGAGCCTCAGCTAAACAATAGAGGGATGCAAGACAGAGGCACCAGGGGGGCAGCCCAGATTAAATGAGAACCAAATGTAACCGTAACAAAGGCTCTGAGATCTCTGAGATGTAGGCAATGGAAGCATGTTAAGAGGGAAATGTTTTGTGTGTGTGTGTGTTTTCACATACTGGAAAAGATTCTCTCTCCCCCCCATGCCCCCTCCACCACCCAGCAACAAAAAACACGTGAGTATCAGGAACAAAAGCCAAGACCACTCAATGTCGTTCTGGACTTCAATTACTACTTGTGGTGCTTTTTTTCTGCATTCTGTTTTTCAATTTTCAAACAAGCACCTCTGTGATTGCTGCTCCTCCTTCAAATCCATTTAAAAATTCCCTCTTGCTGTGATGGCTGCAAAAGATGTGACAACTGGCAGGCTGCTGCTGTACTGAAACTAGTGTTTGTCGTGCTGACCAGTTTTCTAGCTGTTTCCTTGTAATTTCTAGATAGTTCTCTGTACCTGCTTATTGTCTTTTCCCCTGGAAAGGAAGCATTTTAGGATGGAGCTTTCTCTGTGCTTGTGCAGCAGCCAGTGAGGAGGAATATTAGCAAAGATTCCCCCATGATTGCCATAGGTCACTTTTAAAAATTTCTGCCCTTGTCTGAGGGATTCAAAATTGGCCTTTCCTTGATTGAAAGGAGGTGTTTAGCTGCAACACTGCATTACTCTTTACACATACTGCACCAGAGCTCACTGAAAAGGCTCCAGACCTGCAGGGAGATTGTGGCAGCACCTGCTTAGACCACTGGCTGTAGTTCCTCTTATCCTGCACAGCACTGGTGGCCAAGCCTCTCTGGTACAAGCTTGCCATGCCAAGGTTTCAGGCTCCTGCTTGTAACTCATTGTGACACGTGAATGTGCACAGATCCCCAAGGTGAGGCTGTGTTGTCCCAGTCACTCACAGAGCACATCTTGAGCCAAGAGAGCATGGGGAAGAGAACCCAAAATGCTCAGGTTTGTTCTGTGCCTGGAGAAGTCCTGTTCTCTTTGTGTCCGTGCTCTTGTGAAGGGTGCAGAGCGGAGCAAGGTTCTCTGGATATGCATCAGCTTTGCCTGCAGGAAGGTGGATTCAGCACCCCAATGTCCTCTCAGACCCAGCTGGCTGCCAGCTGTCCCAAAGCACCACCCTGCTCTGCCCTGACAGCTCTTCTGGTACTGGCTCAGGGTCTGCACCCACGTTTCTCAGTCAGCCATCTCCTTCTCTGGAGCCAGGACAGCAGATACACCATGGCCATGGGAAGCAAAGTCTGTCCTGTGCACCATCTGATGGGAAAGGCAGCTGCTGGCCCAGCTGGGGAATGAGTCCCTGCAGGGACCTTCTCTGAGCCACAGTCTCAGCAGTAGCTCAGCACATCATTCCCCTGGATTTATGAACCTGCTTGTTACTCACTTCTGCAAAGCAGCACAGCAGCACTACCTGTGCTACCTGCTGCTCAGACAGGTGGGAAGAGAGAGCTCCTAAAGCTACTTACAGCAGTTTGTGATATTTGAAGATGTCCCTTAAATATTGACTCTTCCTGGTACCTTGTGGAGATTTTGCTTTTTCAAAAATTAACTACAGCAAGAATTGAACAGGTCACTTGGGGCAAGAAAAGAAGTATGGAACAGGACCAAAATACAATTATTTACAGTGTAACTGAGCAGTTTTCTACACAGAGGGTGATAGAAGCAACAAAATGAGGAATAGTCATTAACTTGTCAGAACAGCTTCTTGGTTTGATTTTTATTTTAGTATTATTTTGTACCATAAACAGGGAAATAAAACCTCTTGAACTACTAAGTGCAACATACTGGGCAAAGAGGGGAGCTGCTGTATGTACCATAGAGTGCTTCAATGAGATAGTGCCTCTCAAGGAAATTCTCAAGTACCATCCAATGCAGGCTCAGGTTGTTAAATTTGGATCCAAACCTTCAAAGAATTCCAAACTTCCCTAAATCTATTTGTGGCTAGAAATCTCTACATTACTGGGAGATTGCAAGGATGAAGTTATGTAAGTAGGTCTGAATTTCCCAAAGGTCTGAGCTGTATTTCTGTGCCAAGAAATTCACATTATTGAGTTTTTAAACAAATGATCATTAATGACGATCCTAATGATCATTGACATTGTTCCTGCAGAAGAGCCAGGGAAATGTCACCTAGTGTCCTTCTTGCTGCTAAGGGGTTAAACATTTTCTTGGCTAAGGCTGCTTGCTGACCTGGCTGAAAGAAGGAAAGAAGCTGTAGGTCAGTAAGTGAGATTGCCCTTCCTTTAGAACTGCCCAGGAAGATTACAATAAGTGCGTAGAGACTAAGCTAGGAATTAGAGACTAGAGAGTGCTGATTTCAGTTTTTTCATGTGCAGCCTTTGGGCTGAAATCCAGGGAGCTGTATTGGCATAAACTGTTCCAGTAACAGAGGATATATTGCTGGAGCCCACCTAGCCTGGGGGCTTGACCATCACTGTGCCTCAGACTGCTGACACTTGGACAGGGAACTGACAGAAGAAAAGATGGATTGGTCTGATTGCATAATAGAATCATAACTAAATGATTGTGTAGGGTAAAATGGGATCTAGTAAAAAGGCTTTATTAATAATCTTTAGATTTCTCTCTCTGAGACTTTCTCTTGTTCTTTGGTGAGGAGAGAAAAAGAGGTGGGGAAGGCAACATTGAACATACATTCAGAGAAACAGTGCTGCATTTCAGTCAATGCACAGAATAGGTGGTGGTGCAAGAAAGATAAAATTCAGCAAATGCACGATGTGCTCTAACTGCAGGGCCTGCTTTGGAGCCTTGGAAATGAGCAAGAGAAGAAGATCCCCAATCTGCTATTTCTCTGGGTGGGTAGAAGCAGAATAAAGACAGCTTGGTTGCTGTCAACAGCAGAGATTAGAACTGATATAATTAGTGCTATATCATTTACCAACAGCCATATTTCCTCCTCAGCATTCTGAATGTCTGGTGATGCTGGGCAGCCTGTGTCAGCCACGTCTATAACTGAGAGCCAGCTTTTTCTTCTAAAAAGGTTTTAATAACCTGTCTGTTTGAGCTTGCAAGCACCCAGCACCCCGTGTCAGCTGGCTGGCACCTGTTCTCACAAAAGTAATAGAGGTGTATTACACTGTGGAGCAGCAATTGGCTCTTGACAATGTGACCATGAATAGCACCACATCCAGCTACAGCTGTACTTCAGCTTTTGGTATTAAATAGAGGTAAATTCCAACAGTGGGTTCATCAACAGAGGTTTGGATAGGAGAAGAGACAAGTGACTGTGCACTGGTTCAAAATTCAAGGCACAGATGTAGACCAGTAAGGCAGAGGCCTGGAAGTGTCTCTACAAGAGTTCTACAAGAAACTAAATGGTGAATCTGAAAGCAATTCCTTAGAGTTTTCCCAGATGAAGCAGAAGGCAGGGTGCAAAACACTAAGTAGAAATCTGATGGGAAATCTTTCTGCAGAAAACCACCTGGAGGCAGATTGATTTCAAATGTGGCCTTGAAAAATCACTCTGAGACCATAGTGGACTGCCTTTAATGCACTGAGACAAGGACCATCTCCCTTCTGTGCTGACCTGTGCTCCAGTGCAATTACCTCTCCAGCTGATTGTACAATCCTCTTCCTCACAACTGGGAGCTATTTTCATAGACCTCATTGTTTTAGACAGTTTTAGGAATGATGGTCTATTTCTAATGCAAGAGAGCCCTAACAGTGGCTTCCCTGCTAATGGACTGTAATTACAGGATTGATCCCACATCCCTGGCAACATGAACCCTTCTGTGCTTTCTAAGGCAGCAACAGCATAAATCAATGATCTGCTACTACAAGCTTCTGAGGGTTCAGGGAGAACAAACCTTGGTATATACCTTGCAAGGCTTGCTCAATGGGGACAACACACACCTGACTGGCACAGTATCATTAACTTATCTCCATGGCCATGTGAAGGATTGTTCTTGCACTGCACTTCATTTAACAGCTGGCAAGAAACAGATCATTTGCAAAATGGGACTTTACACTTGAGAGTGGCCCTTTCTGTATAAGAGGCAACAGCAGGAGCTGCAGAAGACATAAAGCAGATGTTGAGCAAGATTCTTCCCTTGGGGAAGAAAGATCTCTTTCTTACATGAAGACATAGCACTGGCATGTTATTGGATAGGAGCAAGGATATCACAGCATGGACATTGACTTTTCAGCCTCTCATGGATAAAGTGTCTGGAAATTCATGTTAATAAAGAGAAACACTTGTCTCTGAAGTAATAAAGAGGATGCCTTTCAGTATATTCATGAAAAAAGGATAGCTACTCCATACTCTTATGAAAGTGAGATGTCTGTTATGTTGCCTTACCAAAATTAAACTTACAAAACATAATAGATCTGATTCTTCTCACCCTGTGTGTTTTGACAGGAACTGTTAAGCATGTTGCACAAAAGCCTTGGTCCTTGTCACAGCAGTTTTTCAGCTATACATGCCCAAATACCCCACTGATGTGATTTCTGACCCTGACAGGCTTGGCCTCCTGACTTGAATTCAGACCTGCCTCATCCCTACAGACTTGTCTGCCAATCTTGGCTCTAGGCTGAAGGCAGCTGCTGTCACTGGACCTGCTCTGCTTGCCTTGCTGGGATGCTGTGCTGGTGAGCCCAGCCCGCTTTGCTGCTGTCTCAGCTCCTGTCTCACCTTTCCTCAAACAGCTCTGTAAGAAAGACCCTTTGTCTGTATGATCAGTTGTTTATGTCCAGCAAAGATCTAGATCCTCTAACTCTCATTTCACTGCCAGTAATGACATGACCTAAGCAGAAACAGGGGAGTCCCAAAGCAAGCTTATGTAGCATACAAACATGAGTCTGTGACAGCCTGTCCCACTAGGGTGGACCCAATAACATCCAGTGTACCAAGAGTCATTGTCAGATTCACTTGTTCTGAATGTCCTAGAGGACAATCTCTAATTTAACAACAGAAAAATGTTTACTTCTTATGAATCAAGAATCTGTGTACACTGTCACATCAATCAAACTAGTGAGTAAGAGCAGTAGTTCAATTAGACTCCAAGGGAAACGATCCAGTGATTTATTTGAACCTATTGCTGCAACCAGCAAACCTTGCTGATTATTAACAGTGAGAGCAGTTTCATCAGGTTTTTTCTCTTTTTGTCACCCTATATGGTCCACATACAACAATAAAATGTTGCCTAAGTAGATGGAAAAATAACACCCCTGCCATCATTAAGTGTACCCAGAAACTAAAAGGTTGGCTAAGAACTTTGCGTGACTTTGCACAACATGATGTCAATTGGGTCCAGACATAACAAGAACAAACAGATAAAAAAGAAGCCAGATGAAGAAGATGTGAGTCTGGGACTGAATCTTGGTGTTAGTGTCCAGCTGGCCTCGTTATTAGCCAGATGGCAGGTTCAATATCAAGCCCCTGGAAGGGTCAACACAGCAAATTACAAGATGTGCCAACTGGACTTAGGAAAAGAGACAAAAAATTAAATTAAAAAAAATACCCTATATCTATCAGGTCCATCTGCTGGGCAAAGGAGCAGCCAGAAAAGGATTTCTCATAGTCTCATGTACATGTGATCCAGGGCTGGAGCAAAGTGGTAATTCCTCAGAGTACAGATTATCCCGAGATATCTAATCCTTGCACGATACAAAACAATAATTTGTTTTACAAACATGTTCAAGGCAATCTTTTTCTGCATCTGTTGGATTAAATCTCTCTTATCTTCTAGCACTTATTTTATACTCCCATTTGCCTGTTTGCTTGCCTTTGTGAAGGCACACGAGGAGTGGCAAAATAAGAACTGTAGAAATGTGGAAGATGGACATCATTTGATATAAAGCACTTGGCACAGTCTCATTGATCTTAATGCCAGTCCAGATCATCCTGCAAAGTTCTACAATGACCTTCCCAAAATATGCCCTTGATCAATTTGTTACTCATGCTGTGCATAGAAAATCATGGTATGTGCCCCTCAAAGTAACCAAAATTGTGGTAGATACCTACTCCTCCAGTCCTGCTCTAAAAAGTCTTCCTTTTTCAATCTGAATTTTAGGCTGTTGTTGTCTGTTTTTCAAAGTACAGTGACCACATTTCAATGGAAAAAAAATCTGACGACCTAACAGACATTCTATGGGACTTCAGATAACTGAGAAAATTGGAAATAATGACTGAAAAAGACTCACATTTTCCAATTCTCCTTCAACATTTTCGTTTAAGCAAAAGATCCCACAAATACCTGACTAAAAGAAAGGCTGCAGTAACATCTAGGACCATAAAATCATTGCAAACTTGCACTTAAATACTGCCTGATGTTTGCAGCCAAGTAAGAATTATGGCCCACATGTTACATGACGTTTCATGTTGATCTTGCTGCACCTTTTGCAGAACTAACCTAGGACAGCTTTTGCTTGTGGATAAATCTCAGTGTGTTTTGGGCACAAAGATTTGGTTCTTTGAGCTGTGAGTCTTTAGATGGACCCTGTACAAACTAGACTGCTACACAGGATACTGGTGCTACAGGAAAACAAAGAAAAAGTCATAACTGGTGTCATGTTTGAGTCATAAGGTCCATTGTGCTTATTAAAGTTACATCCAATTGTCAAAGCTGTATCAAGACTCTGAAATACTTTTTCTTAACAGTAACATTTTGGTTTATCCTTCTTGTATAGTAGCTTAGGAATTACGGAGGGTAACATACTTGCAACAATTTTATTTCATGGTGAAGTACTGCCCTAGGTGACAGGATATTTGACGTCTTTTTTCTATTCCAGGTAGAATTGTGGGGGACTGGGAACCAATGAGATACCTGGAGTAGTAACTGGAAATTTGAGTAGGAAAGTAGTGGAACCCACAACAAATCTCTTTCTTTCCTCTGCTCTACCTGTGCTGCAATAGGGAAATTTTGATGAGGGCAGACTCTGAATGAGATACTTGGTACTCACTTAAAGCTGCTTTCTCATCTGCTCTGCATAAAGTGTATGTTGTGTGCACACAGCTGGTGTGCACGTGCAAAACACCCAAAGTCAAAAACCTAATAAGAAGGAGATGTGAGGAAAACCCATCTCGTGATAGAAACAGTGATGAACTGTGAAGTTTTAAAATGCTAGTGAAGTTAATATATCATTTTTCAAGGCTCATGCAGGCATCATGGATACTGTGTCACAACTTCTCATGTTGACTTCTTGACTTTTCTGAGAATTTTTGAATTTGTCAAGAAAAGAATGAAAATGGGGGCAGTGAATGGAATTTGGTCACTTATGTAGTCTGCAAAAGAGTTTCTCAGCAAGGAAAAGACACTCATGGGTGGATGTGCAATCATAGCAAGCTAAAGTAGAGACCGACAAAATCAGGGGAAGTGAGAGCTGAAGCTGTGCCTCCTGAGTAGTGGAAGAGTTGCAGAGCTTTAGAAAGCAGAATTTCTAGTAAATAAATCACAAAGGATTCTCCCATTGCTTGAGTCAGCAAGAGCAATGTCAACTTGTTTAATCCAGAAGAAATTTTCATCACTCTTAGCTTTGTACATGAAGGTGACTCAGTGCAAACCTTCAGGAGTCAGTATGTATCCTGGCAATATCTTAATGTCAGAAGGCAAAACAGTAACCCAGCAGCAACCTGTAATTGAAGCACAGCGTGCCATTGAAAGAAGGTCTCCTTGATGTGAGCAGATCTGTGGAAGTGAGACCCATGTGAGCTATAGTGGCCCTTACCTGTCTTTATCCTTTCACCATGTTTGAGATCTTGGTTCCAAGCTAGCAGCCTGTGTCAGCAGGTAGCAAAGACACAGTTCTGCTGACATGCAATCCCCAGAGAGAAAACATGTGACAAATTTTACTCACTGGGTAATTTCCTATTTATAGCTTGTGTTTGGGAATGGTCTTATCTGTGTTCCTTTATACACTGAGAGAGTGATTAAAGCCTCATTTTCATTTCCTTTTGTACCTTACTCTTATCATCCAGATAATTTTAGTGTCTTTAATCAACATTTGCAGAAGTAAATAATGCTATGCTAATAACAGTGTTGTGCTACAAACATTTCCTAAGTCATGAAACATTACCACTACATAAGGAGGGTAAATATTAGATTGTCCCATTTTTAGGAAAAAGACTGGTAAATTGAGGGGTCCACAATTATAACAATCTGTGTCAGACAGATTTAAGCACCAGACAGTTTTTCATTTCAAGTTTTGAAGTTCTGCAAAAAATCTTTTATGTGAATTAGTCTATAGATTTAACATGAAGAAAAAACCCCAAAACCACAACAACAACAGCAACAAATGAACAAAAAAACCCCAACCAAATCAAACCCCAAAAAAAACCCCAAACCCCATAAACAAAATACCAAATATAAGGAAAGATTTATTGTTATCTAATGAAAGACAACTGTTTCTGTAACAGGGAAGTGGATGACTAGAGAAAGAGATACACAAGTTACCACTCATTACCTGTTCCACAAGAAAAAAGCAAAGATGATGAACAAGCTTGTTAAGAGATATGACACCCCAACTAACCATGAAGCACTTGCTGAAACAGTTGGGATTTTAGTGCCAAACATCTTGATCTTATCACTAGCACATTACATGGCTAAATATTACAGAAGTGCATGTCAAGTATTCTCTCCAGTGACATTATTCCATAAATGGAAAAGTGTGGAATATGGAATGTGCTATGGAAGCATAAAATTTCCACCAAAATCAATGAGCCTGGGTTTTGTTTTGCACTTGTATAGCACATTCCATCTTCCCTGTGTTATTTCCTCACCAATTAGAAAAATTAAAAAGCCAAGACAGAAGGTGGTAGCTACAACGCTCAACAAACAACACAGAATCCAGGACTTAAAGAAAGAAAAAGCATATTTTTCATAAAAGGATAAATTATAGCAATCTTAAAGTCCCATCATCATTGTCTCCTATTCTAACTTCTTTTTCAAGTATTTTTTTTGTAGTGCCACTATGACTCAGCTCGCCTGGAATCAGTAAACAATGGGAATATGACAGTTTCTGGCAGAGCACATGAGACATTTTATCACTGTAACAGAAACTCAAGATTGTCTAACTGAAAGGAGCAAAATATGCCTGGTCAAATAAATGTATGGACTAGACAAGGGAAACCAGCATCAAACCAGTATTTCAGACATCATGCAATAAACTTTTGCTAGATACATGTACATAAGCAGCAACAGGAGGTGTCTTGAGCAGACACATGACTAAGGAGAATGCTTTTTCCCAAAGCCAGGCGTCCTCCCCTACCCACCTGCAGGTGAGACATCAGGGGTGGTACCAGTGCCTGGCCCCTACCTGCTGTTGAGCATCCCCTGGAAGCCTGAAAAGGTGAGCAGAGGGGTCGGTCATGGCCCGTGCCCTGGTCCTGGTCTTAATTGCTTAGTATAGACACAGACAAATGTCCCCACTGTCACATGGATGGCACAGTCCCAGGCCCCACGGAGCCTCCCTGTCAAGTCTGTGCTGCTGAGCTGCTGGGGCTGGTCTGCTCAGCCCAGGCAGGTTTGGGGACGAGCAGAGTTCACCCCTGTGCTCACATGCTGGGTGTGTTGGCAATGGGAGGGCTGGGCACATCCAGAGCAGCCCAACAGCAGGGGGTCTGAGCTCTTCTCAGGCACTGGGCAGCCTCACTGAGGCCAGCTGATAACCCTTAAAGCTGAGACTCAGGAAGGAAGGAGCAAAGTCACACTGCTTTGTTAGTTACTGTTTCATTCTTCTGATAGAGCAGACACAGCCAAGATTGCAGTGGCCAAGCTGGCACTTGGCATTTAGACATATGAACCTGAGTGGGGGCACTGTGAGTTCAAGGTTCACCTGAACTTCTGTTTGGAATTCTATCATAGTTCTGTCATCTATCAGAAGCACTGTGCCTAACTTCTAGAGATCCTTGAAGGGTATGTGGTTGCAAGGACAGATGAGATAATGTTTGGTCTAAACTAAAAGCCCAGCACTTTTTGTGTGTGTACTTCTTAAAAATACATCACCAAAATTTGTGTGAAAATGAAATTTCTGTACAGCCTGATTCTGGTCAGAATTAGAACATAGACAGTTGGGGGATATTCCAATGTTATTTAGACCTGTTGACCCACAAGATCTTTCAGAAGGCCTTTTCTCACTAGGAAAAAAAAAAATCACAATTCTTGCAGACAACTGAAGAGTGGAGGCTTCTTAGAGCAGAACAACTCCTGATTCAAAGCTCTGTTAAGACAAAACTTTCCTTGGCCTTTATGAACTTGGAATAAACTTGAAAGCAGATCTTGAATATCATATTACTTCAAAGTTTTGGGGTTTTTTTTTGCATAAATCCTGCCTAAAATGTCAATAAATGAAAGAGATCTAGTAATTATTTGGGAAACAACTGCATGATGGGCTGGGAAAAACTGCCACACATTGCTCCTGTTCTTTCCTACTTTGATTTGTATGACACAAAATATTTGGTTTAATTTTTCTTTTAGCAGATAGATGCCAGCATGAACTGATATGAGCATGTCACTTTTCATAAGTAATTTTTTACAAGCTCACTATCTAATCTTTCTGATTGGCAAGTCTAAGGAACCTGCACTGTTAATCAGTGCACCATCATCAAATTAAAAACAGTCCTCTGTCATGCACATGACTGGTTGGCTAAAGCAAATAAGACAAGAGTCCAAGAAGCTGCTGTGCCTTTCTCTGTGAACTGAGCAAATGCTTTCATGTCAAGTATTTCTATGCTACAAAATCCAGGCAGAACACCCAGGGAAACCAGACAAAAAAGACAGATGTTTGGACTGACTACTGACTACAACTTGATTGACACATTAGTTGGCTTTGCATAGTTACTGAGGAAACCTTCATGTGAAGCGAGATGTTTCCCAAGAATTGCAAGGCCACCTGCAACTCCAACCCTTCCTTCCTCCTCCAAGTTAAACAGTACCACAGGGATTCCTGTACTGGAATGTTGGTATGTCTAATCCCTCTGCTTGAGTTCAGGATAATGGTATTAAATAGGTTAGAGGTTGAGCTCATGCAGCAAATGACAAGCAAGAGGTTCTTGAATTATTTCAGACAAATTTTTACGGGTCAATTACCCATATTTCTCCATGCATTATGTACCTGGCCAATAACTTACCCATTTGTGTTGTTATTGCTGGCCCAGGGGCCAGTGTGTGAGAGCTGGAATATTTTGAATAAATTAGGCCTAAAGAGAATAAAACATTGCAGACAATTTCTAGCTGAGACATTCCTAAAAGACATATTCAGGGAAGTGGTAATTCAAGAATAACTGGATAGGAAATTGCCCAATCAATGTAGTTTGATGTTTACATATAATTTCACAATATACTATTATGTTAACCACTTGATTGGCATATATTTATGTTGTGGTGATTTCCAAGCACTCAGGAAATGTGGACCCAAGAAAGGGGTGATTTCTTTGGGAGGTGAAATGGTTGTCAAATACAAAGAATACTGATTGCTACTCCACTTTGCTTACCCATTTCTGATGTCCTTAACAAGAGAGATGAAATGGCAAAGCCTGGTGCAGCTGACAGGTCAGAGATGAAGAACAACATTTTCTGAATCCAAGGAAGTTCAGGGCCTTTGTGTTTATACTTCATTTTGCACTTTATACTTTAAAGTGCTTCCAAAATCTGCTGTAAAAGCTCTCAGCCCTAACCTTCTTCCCACACCACTGCAAGCAGAGCAGAGCCTATGATGGCTCTGGGAGGCCAGCACTTGTCCTTGCCTTCTGTTCAGCCTGTTCAGTCCTGCTGGCTCCTCAAAAAGGAAGGGTTTTCACACCAAATAAGTAAACAAACATTTCATATTGGTCCTTGCTTATCATGGTTAGTCCTGTCCTTATAAATAACATTAATAGTTCAATAGCTTTTGTACTTTTGCCACACTACCACTTAGTCAGTTTCCATCAATCACATGCTGAAATAAATCTAGGAGAGAATCAAATTAAGTGCTCTGTGAAGAGTTTACATCACTTCCCGAGCTTGGTCCCTGAACAAGGACTCTCCAGTGCCTTTTGAATATTTACTGTATGCTACCCACTGCACATTACACTCTATTGCTCTTATCCAGAATCCCCATACTTAATGAGTCTTTTAGCATGTGGGAAGGAGAGGTTTATAAATAACTACACTTTTAGAAAACACCCTAAAGCACTTCCTTTTACAGTATTTACTAACAGCTTTTCTATGTTATTTTTATTATTTATCCTGAGATTAAAATCAGACTTTATTGTGTCATGTTCAATATTCTACTGTAAAGATATACAGAAGAAGTTGTCTCACCAACTGCCATTCACAAATTGCCTGCAAGATTCAAAGCAAAGTGACATGTGGCCCAGAAAGTCATTATGTGCTATGATAGATCCAATTGTGTCTGTCCCTAATGGATTCTTATATAAATCCTGCCCTGAAGGTTACTTCTATGATAAAACAACATTCAAGAAGGCAGACTCTATCCTGGAAATGACTCCATGGACACATCTTTCAACAGGTGGTGCCTCTTCTTTGTTCCTAAATTCAAAGTTAGTCCTGCAGAGAAACATTTTGCAGGATATTGTGATAATTTGGAAAAGGGAACAGTGGCTCTGGATGTATTCAGAATAAATGGGTGCAAATGAGGCATTAGGAAGATTATCTAGAAGAGTTGCCCAAGTCTCCTTCTTGACTTTGATCATGAGCAGAACTCATTGTTAGAGATCCCATCCATGTGAAAAGCTATGGAACTGTCCATCATCCCAGAATAAATCCAAAATGGATTTAAAACAAAGTTTTGTGTTCTGAAGCTTGTTCCTGTGACCCCACAGGGAACCCACAGTGGAGCACTTGGTTCCTGAGGGACTGCTCCCTATGGACAGGAATCATGCTGGAGCAGCTTTTGAAGAACTGCAGCCCATGGGAAGGACACTCCCTGGAGCAGTTTGTGAAGGGTTGTATCCTGTGGGAGCATCCCACTCTGGAGCAGGGAAAAGCATGAGGAGTAAAGAGCAGAGATGAAACATAAGGAACTGCAATCCCTCCCATTCCCCATCATCCTACTCTGCTTGAGGAAGTGAAAGAGATAGGAAGAAAATTCAGCCTGGGATGATGGGAGGGGATTGAGAAGGTGGCTTACAATTTAGTCATATTTCTCATTATCCTATTCTGTTTAATTCTCTATATCTTAAACTAATTTCCCCTAAATTGAGCCTGTTTTGCCCATGAAGGTAATTGGTAAATGATTTGCCTGTCCTTGTCTTGGTCCCAAATCAGCCTATGAGCTTTTCTTCATCATTTCCCCCTGTCCTCTGAGAAGGGGGTGATAGAGCAGGTGGGTGAGCACCCAGCCGAGTTTAACATGCCACAAAATGAATATTTCAGCTCACTTAAGAGGTGAAATATTCATTTCACCTTAAGAGGTAAAGAAGACCTGCTTCTGCCTGGGTTATAGTTAAAACCTCTTTTATCCCTATTCCACAAGTTTCCATTAGTTCAGAAGTGAGATAAACTGCTATAGATTCACAGAACTCTAGTTATATGCTTCTGTTTTTGTAGATTATGTGTTTATTCATTGTGCAAAACTTCTAACCATTCTCAGATGAATCAATGTTTTTTCCTTCTATCACAAATAATAGTTGCAATACCAAGAAATATGAAGATTATAAATGAAAAAGTTTTCTGTTTTGGCATAAAGTTATTGGCTTCTTGCAAAATTTGAAATAAAAAGTCTGACATCGCTCTAGTAGAATTTTTTACAAATAGGCCTTTTATTTGGTTTTTAATGTTTGTTTTGTTTGGTTGGTTTTTTTTTTTTTTGGTGGGGTTTTGTTGGTTTTGTTGGTTTTGTTGTTGGTTTGGTTTTTTGGTTTTTTTTTGGCTTTTTTTAATTCTATAAAGAAATATTTCACATTTTGAAACATTTGCCCTGGAAAGAGAAAATCCCCAAGTGGAATTTTCCTCCTAATTTCCAGGAAGAACATGGATATACAATCTTTATTTTTGACATAAAATTAAGAGGTTTCATGCCTTTCTACTTGGAAGCTCCCACTGTATGTATCCTTATTCTTTTCAGAAAAGGACTTAATAAGTGAAAGGACTTCCTTTTTCACTTTTGCAATGCTTTTTCAGGGAAACAGATTAGTTTCAAAACAGGCACCTTTGCTGAAGGAATTCTTAGCTTTAAAGTTTTTACACATACAAGAATTCACAGTTTTTTACAAATAAGGATTTTTAAGTTTTATGTTTACTTATCACTCAGCATAATTCTACTTTAAAATTGACAAAACTAATTTCTAGATTCATTTTGTTGATAAAACGTAGAAACTTCAGGTGCATATCCTTGTATGTGTGATTCAAGTGGGCCTCTGCAGGGTACCTTGCTGCTTCACAGAAAAGTTCCTACCTTCACATCCCTGTTTTTTCACAGCTGGGCCTGGGAAGTGTATGAAGGATGAATTGGATAGGAGGGTGGCACAGACCTTTCAAGGAAATTCGGAGGGTGTGATGAAGGTCTAAGAGGTAACAAATTCCCTCTGTCAAAAATACTTGTATCACAGAAGAACATGTCTTATTGTTCCTCTGAAACTGAACTAAACCCACTGAGATGTCACCTCAAAATGATGGAAGGTCCTTTTTCTCTGTCACAATAGCTCTGAAGAAGCTATTGAATTTTTTCTTTTTTTTTTTTTGTAAATAATGAGCCAAATTGCAGAAGGACTCTAAAACATCATGTTGCTCCTTCTAAAAGTGTTAGCATGCCAGTTAAATGCCAGTAGATTTGGTTTATTTAATTTTGTGATTAAAGTTTCTATTGATTCCCCTGAAGCACAGAATATATCAATATCTTTGGCTTCAAAGGATCATTCAGTAGTGCAGAAACAGAGGACTCAACATAGAAGCTGGTGCTTTATTTTAAATTTAGGAAATTCCACAGAGAATCCCCTGAGCATGCTGTCAGCAATACCTTCCAATTGTGGAACTCAGCCTCTGTTGTCAAACTAAGTCACTTCAGTGCCTCCTGGTTCACATGCTGGTTCTTCTTCACTGGAAAAAAGGCTTGGTTAGGAGTCAGTAGGAATTAATATTATTACATAGAAAGCTTTTAAGCCATCAAGTGTATTCCATCAGAATTTACTGCAAATCATGTCTGTTTATCCTTTCTCACACTGCAGTGTGGCAGCTTAACCACTGTCTCGGCTGCTGCTTGGTCATCTGCATCCAGGACACTTGGGAACATGGAGTCTTCAGGAAGCTGTTTCAAACCAGCTACGGGGAATGGCTGGTAATAAGCAGACCCTGTGGAGGTGGGGCAATGGTTTTTTTATGCCAGTGTCCCCTTTTTCATCATAAGACACAACTGCAGAGTTGCAAGAATCAGGGTCAAACAGCAGTTCTATACCTAGAGGGGTCTGTGGGCTATCAAGGGCCCCAAAGCCCCCAGACTCTTTCCAGGAACTCTCCATCAGAGGACTACACATGTCCCATAGTGTTGCATCAGAAACAAAGAATTTCCTCCCTGAGAAGGGATCTGGGTGCTCCCATGCCATCTTGAATGTGTGCAACCTGACCAACTCTTGGTTTGGTGGGCCACTCCCACAATGGATCAAGACTGGGATCACTACTGCAGTGAAATAGAAAAAATCAGGTTTTGTTGAGGGATCCATGAGTAGTAATGCCTTTCCTCTCCATGATCTACTCTTATTCTTTCTTTCTCTTTCTTTTCCTTGAGTGTTTTCTTTTTGATATTTTTATACTTTCATTGAAAATAACTAAGATGATCACATACTTCTTTTGCACTGAATTTAAATTGTTTTAAAACAAATTTGCCCCATGTATACATTGGTCATTTAGTGTCATTTCACTCTAATTCCCCCCAAGGGATTTATTAGCAGAAATCTGTTACCCTGCTTCAGCGCGGGTTGTAAGAGCAAGCTACAGAATATTGCCTGGGGGGGACAAGAGAGATCCTTTCACTGGAGCTGTGAGGGGAGCTGGGAAGAAATATAACCTCCCTAGGTTCAGTGTGGGTGATGAAACCAAAGCCCTGGCCACTGGCAGACACATTTGTGACTTCTGTGATCTCTAGAAGGACATAAACCTGTTAGAGAGGGTGCAGAGGAGGGGCACAAAAATGATCAGAAGGATAGGACCTCACCTATCAAGACAGGCTGAAACAACTGGGGGTCATCAGAGCCTGGAGAAGAGGAGAGTCTGGAGACACTTTATTTCTGCCTTTCAATACTTACAGGAGCTCATTACAAAAAACTGGAGAAAGGCTTGTTGTGATAGGACAAGGTGCAAAAGTTCTAAAGCAAAAGAGGATAGCTTTAGTTTAGACATAAGGAAAAAACTCTTTGCCATGAGGTTGGGGAGGCACTGGAATGGGTTGCCCAGAGAAGCTGTGGATGCCCCTTTCTTGGAATATTCAATGTCAGTGTGGATGGAGGATTGATCAATCTGTTAGTGTGAAAGGTGTCCCTGTCCATGGAAGGAGGGGGAGTGGTGGTCTTGGAACTAAATGATCTTTAAAAGTCCCTTCCAACCCAAACTATTCTATAAACCCATAAATGTATTCAAATCATTTATGGTCAGACAACTTCAAACAAAGCCACCCATCCAACTTACACACATGTTTTTTTCTCAGGGTTTTTGTATAGTAGCACATTTCAGCAACAAACATATTGGCAGCCTTACATGGGGAAATCATTACAGCCCACTCACCCCTGAGTGCATGTGCATAATTCCTGGTGTGTCATGAGGAAAGAAGACCATATAGGATTGGTGAATTAATAAATGACATAGGTAGAAAATGTTTTCACAGAAAATACAGCTCAAATCCCCTAGAGTACCTGAAATCTTTTTTGAGTAAACAGAGAAAGAGCCAAAGAAGGAATTGAATTCACAGAAGGAAACTCCAGATAAAAATGGAACAGAATTAACCTGAATTCATGTGCGTGTTTATTAGAGTGGGGTTTTTTCAGGCAGGAAGGATGTTGTCTAATAGCCTCTTTGACAAGCACCTCTCTGATCAGCTCCTGTTTCCACTTTAGAGAGAGTCTCCACATCTAAGTGGTTTGTAAAGGGTTAATCAATTATTAATAATGTCTGAATACATAATAGGCACAAGGGGCTATGCTGCAGCTGGATGTAAACATGCCAATATAAGGTGCTCGTGTTAGGGAGAGACAAAAGCAACCTGTTGACCCATTGGACTGCTTACACCCTGAAACAGCTATGGAATTGTTTGCAAAGCTTTGAGTGTGTTTTGTAACTAGATCCTTAGTAGAGCATGTAATCCTTTTTTCTTTCCTTTTTTCCCCATCCATTTCTTTTAAACATTAAAAGGGTAGCTCATTATAAGACAAGTTTGAAAACCATGAGTGCAAAGCCAGCCAACAGAGGGAATACTGTGTGTTTGCAGGGGGAGAGCTGACAGCATGAGAAGGCTTCTCCTCGGTAAAAGAAACATGCCAAAAGAATTCAACAAACACAGATGAGCTTCATTTTTGCTACAGGGGTGGCCATTCCTTTTGACCCTAGGAGCCATGTGCCCAGATCTGTCTGTGGCTGAGAGCCATGAGGCACACACCTCGGAGAGCCAGAAGGAAAGGGACCTCCAGGAGCGTTTGGGAGGCAGGAAGCACTAACAGCTCCCCAGGGCCCCGCTGTCACAGCCGAGCCAGGGTGGTCTGCAGTGACCGCTCCACTCACCTCCCCACGGCCCCCCCTCTGGGGCAATTCCAGCCTCCTTGCCTGGGATTGCCAGGGCTCTGCCTCGTGCAGCAGTGCAGACCTGCCCACAGCATTGCCCTGCTTGTCCCAGGCTGGACCACAGAAGGGGAGCCACATTCCCTGTGCTTGCAAGCCTTGAGCTGCTGCTATTCTACAAGAACAAAACCAGAAAGTAAATTGGACCAAAGTAAAACTGTGATTGCTTTGCTGACCTTAGCTGTTATCTCATGCAGTCTTTGCCAGTTTGTCCCATCTATCTATTTCTTACTGTGTGTAGATTAAATGACCTCTTGGGCAGGAATTCTGCTTTCTCAATGTGGTCATTGCAATTCCTAAACAAATGGATAAAAAACTAACACACATCCTTGTGTGTAAACAAATCTATCAAGCAGCCACATCCACCCAACTGACTAGTACCCCAATCCTCTAGTCTTGGAAAAAAATTAAACTCCTTAGGAGTTTTTCCTGAGATGTTTTGGGATATTATTTCTATTGTGGCTCTTAAAATGGGTTTGTTCCATTCTCAGTTCATGTTCAAACCACCACCAACTGGTTAATAATATTATTATTGTGGTCTCAAACCAGCATGTTTTAGGTGCACAAATGCACGGTCTCTTTTTAAGCATAGGCAGAATATTTCCATCCTGCCAGGCTTAGTTTCAGATATCTTAACTCCACAAAAACCTCACCACTCTTCACCAGAACACCACAGAAACCCCTAACAAGCAGTCAGGGAAACATTTGTCCCTCCTTTCCACTTCCAGAATGTCTGATCATTCAGGATTCATCATAAACGTTTCCTGGCTGACTTTGCCTTACACATAAAATGTGTTTTGATGGGTTTTTTCCCCTTCTCTTTCCCCCCTCCCTTTTTACAAGCATCATTGCATTTTGTCAGCAAGAAACTTAGGCCAATCCCACAAATAGTTTAGTTTATAGCTTATGAAATTAAATGATGTAAGGGACCACTCCAAGCAGGGTCAGCTTGAACAGACAGCCAAGTCTGTAACCTCAAGGGACTTGGATTGGGTTGAGGGAAAGCACCAAGCAGTGTGGGCTCCCAAAAACTGCTGCCAGGTGGACTACAGATGTTCAGATTCAGCCCACTTGCATGGTGTTCACCTTGAGAAATGCTAATTTGCTCCTATGCACGCAGAAAATTAGCATGTTTATACACAATCACCCTGCAAAGGCCTCTCTCTGGCTGTGCTTTCTGAAACCCTGAGCTTTATAGGTGGAGTAAAATGGCTGTGTAGGAAGGCACAGCACTGCCTGCATCAGTCCTGAGTTTGAATTCGTTTAGTCAGCTATCTCAGAACAAGCCCACAGCGTCCCTTGCTATAGATGGAAGCTGCACATGCAGCTGTGGTCACTGTCTTGCAGCTGTTAAATGAAGAAATACCATGTGAACACTTGGTCCTGTTTCAAAAGACCTAAAAACATTGGCCAAGAAAAATGGTACATCACGGTGCTGCTTGGCTATTTGCCAAGACAAAGAAACTTTTAGATTTCTAGGGACAAGAGGCCATGTGAAAGGAATTTTCCTCCTTTCAAAGGCACATCAAAATATACCAGAGGGGTTATTTATTTATTTATTTAGTGTGTGCTCTTGGCACAGGTTTGATTGATCATGAATGCAGTATCAGCATTAAACTCACATTACTTAAAGACCAACCCAGAAAACAAAGCAAATTGGACTGTAGGTCTGAGGTGCAACATAGAAGAGAAAGGCATAATTATTCACACACAGAATAAAAAGTAGATTGATAAGAGTCCCTAAAAACCAATTAAAGATAAAAGTTTATAGAGAGGAAAGGATTATTTTGTGGTGAGAGCTCAAGAGAAAAGAGCAATTGGAGTAATTTTTTTTTCCTGACTCAGGCTTAGACATTGGTGTGGGTACATCCACAGGAGAAAATGGTGTGCTGTGGAGCAAAAGTTGATTCTCCCTCCACAACCTACCTCAAATCCCCAATGCATCAATATAGACACACCACTCTGCTAATGGCAAATATTAATTTGGAGATGGGCTTTCCTCACTACCTGAACTAATGCATATGATCCCCCAAGGAGCTGCACCCCAATGTCCTTTCACTAGCTGCAAAGGAATGACAATACCAGTGCCCCATTTGTGTCAGGAACTATCACATGCATATCAGGAAACTGTCTTTAGAGTGAATTGAAAAATTCATTAGAAATACAGAACAAAATAATATCCCTCCTCCTTGCTTTTGTTTGGCTGTTAACCAGAAGGGGAGAGGGGGATGTTTAAATAGCCAGGCAAAGGGATATAGGACACCCAAAAAGAGATCAGGTCCTTTGGGGACAATTATTTTTTCTTTATTCTAAAGCATCTTCTGTAGTTAGCTGCACAAAATCTCTGGCTTGGGCCAGCTCCTGGGCTTGTTTATATACTGGAGACTGGAGCCAAGCTCTCCTGACAGGAAATGAGTGAGACTGCAAAGAGAGTCTTTTGACAATACAATAGAAACTCATAAGTTCTGGTAACCATGCTATTGTATTGGTTTATTTTTTTAATATTGATACTATATTAAAGGTCAAAGGTACATTAGATGTTAGGAGAAATAAATATGCTGGTGAACAAATAAATCCTATGGAACTCCCAGTAATTAACAAGGTCCATATGTATAGTTTGTTCATAAGAGAATAAACTTTTTCCTCCAATCTGAAAAGGCAAATCCTTTTTTGCTAAATCTATATGCAGGGTTTATGAGCTAAACCCCACTGCCCTTTCTCAAGGGAAACTCCCATTGAGCTTAGGGGGAGTTTCCTCTGAGTAAGACTGGCCTGTTACTCTGGCCGCCTTTCCACTGCCCTTGAAAATTTCCTCCTTCTTAAGGCACCCTAAAATTCAGTGCTGACTCGATCCTGACCTCACTTTTGTGAGCAGAGGACCTGCTGTCAGGCCCTTTTGCCTGGTTCTCGGAAACAATATTTCCATTCCTAGTAGATTTTCCCGCTCGCATTCCTTTGCAGGACCAAACCCAATGGAGGAAGTCGAGTTTCCTGTGGGTGTCAGTCCGAAATAGCATCTGAGGGCTGGAAGAAGTGGTTTTGTTACTGAGTCCCAAGCTCTAGAAATCAAGGATTACAGTTCATCTGCAAGAGAGAACTTGAGAAAGACATTTGTCTGTTCGCAGTATGAGCCAGATAGCTCATGCCAAGAATGCCCCAAAGATTTTTGGTACAAGAAAGAAGTTCAAGGAAAGCTATCAGAGCACATGGTTACCTGCATTGCATCTCATATGAAATGTGCTTAGGAATCAGGAGATTACTGTGAAGGCAAAATGCCACTTTGAACTGAGGCAAAATGCTTATTAAAGGAAGCTGAATGTTTCATGCAGTGATCCCTCTCCCGAACACATCCTGCATTTGCATTACCTCTTTACTCTAGCAGTCCTCTTTGGCTGCATCATTTTTCCTTTCAAAGTGTTCCTCTCAGATGCTGAAGGACCAGGACCAGTTGGTAATCTCACTTGCTGCCCAGAATTCCCCAGAGCACAACTGAGCAGAGCTGGTAGCCCAGCCTCCAGCTGCTGGCCCATCAGAGCCCCCCTAACTGTGACTCTGAACTTGCCTTGGAGAAATGGATCAACAACTGAATTTTTAAAAAGGATTTGAAGATCAAAATCAATATGGCACCAAACATTCTAGCAAAGAATTTTAAATGATGTCATTAGCCCTGATCTTCAGGGGCAGTTAAAGATTTCTTAAAATACCCTTCAGAGGTGTCCTGTTCTGTGAAAAACTTTAAAAAGGTAAGCCCATATGTTTTGGATGACATGATTTTTCACCTAAGGAACAAGTCATGGCCCTCACCAGAAGCATCAAGGGCCCATGCTGAGGCTGAGTGTTAATTGCCCCCTTTGCCCCTTCCCTGTGAGCAGTTTCATCAGCAAGGCCACTGGGATGAGAGCTGTCAGGGCCTGGGAGGGGAAACAAGGGAGTGAGCCATGATTCCCATGTTGAGAAGTTTCTTTGAAGGTCTGCCAGCTGAGGATCCTTCACATAACGTTTGTTTCAAAAAAAATACAAAGGTAATAAATTACAGAGAGTACAAGGTATTTTATGCTTTGTGGTGTGATGATCAAAAGATGTTATCATTCTGTTTCACATGTTTGCAGACAGTTAGTTGTTACTCTCAGTAAGTTACAGGCAGCTTTTTTTTCCCTTTGAATGCTGAAACTTCATCTTGTTAAAGGGTGGTGTGCAGGTGAGTGCACAAAGGAAAGGAGAAAAGAAGAAGAAGGCCTTTCTGCCTCCTCTTTCTGGCCTGTCCAGGATCATCCTCAAATTCTCCAATATGAATACTGACATTGAGAGCAGCACTGGGAAATAGAAAGAGGCAAAAATGCCTGTTGCCTTTCTGATAAGTATTACAGCATCCACTCAAGAAATTTGGACAGAATATCCCAAGAACTTAGGGTGACACAGATCTGACTTCACCAGAAAACAGCAAATATTTGTAAAGTGTTTGCACAATCCCTTACTGTATAACCAGGGCTGTCCTCCTCCAAGACCAACATCCTGATAGACACTTTAGCTTGTGAATCATCATAAAAGAGGCCAAACCCTTTTTCTTAATCTGAAATAATCAGAAATTTTCAATCTAGAAGATCCTTTTTTTCTGGTTTTTATGTCGTCTCTATTTCCAGGTTCCATATGGTATCTAAAATGAAAATGTCATGAGAGGCAAGTCTGATAGTAAAGCTGAGATGGCTAAGAGTGAAGATAAATCCTAATAAAAAGGCCAGCCACATCTCAGACTGATGCCTAATCTTAATTAGATTTTTAGTATTTATTTTGAAAA
This sequence comes from Serinus canaria, assembly GCF_022539315.1. Classification (NCBI taxonomy): domain Eukaryota; kingdom Metazoa; phylum Chordata; class Aves; order Passeriformes; family Fringillidae; genus Serinus; species Serinus canaria. The sequence continues at coordinate 14,224,317 of NC_066315.1, forward strand.
TTTCCACTTTGCATCTCAGGAAATAACTATTGCATTTCTTTCTTTAAATGGAAAAACCATTGGATAAAATGAATTTTAAAACAAAAAGCCAATAGCAACAACAACAACAAAAAAGGTGCATTGGTAATACAATATCAAACAATTATTCTATTGGCACACCTTCATAATGGCTCCTTTATGCAAACTTTATAGTCTTCAGACTGTTTCCTGATTCTGTTATTTCCAGCACACTTATTTCAATAAAAGCTTTTATAAACCTTTTAAACAATTCTAAAGATTGGTCCTTATTCTCATGATTTAGGATGTGCAGTTATACAGACAGCTTGCATCAGCTGCTAGTGGATGGTATAAATGGAGCATCCTCCTCTTCAAGATACCCTGTTTGTAAGCCTGTGTAAATACTTACTCTTTATGCTACACTTCAATGCCTCTTTGTATTTCCTGCAGAAACCCTCTTTTTAAGTTTTTTGGCCAGATGAAGAACAAAGCAGAGAATTGGGTAAATTGCTTTAAATAAATGTGAACTGACCAGATCCATTACCCAGATCTTGAACAGAAAAAGAATTTTAATCCTTTTACATGTTTACATAAAAGAGTTTGCATTCTACTTTCTCATTGAATCGAGTCCTGTGATGAGTAACCTGTTAGTGCACCTATCTAGTCACAGCCCAGCAATACTGCAGCATTTCAGGAGGCTCTGTGGTTGAAGGATTTCTACTAGTTTCCACTCCATATGTTCTAAATTTGCAGAAATATTTTGGACATCCAGATCTTGAGATATGAATGGAGGTAATCTGAGCTATGGGCAAAACTGGCTGGTAAATCTCACACTATGGCTTGGGTCCCATCTCTAGGTCTGAGGTTTGTTTGTCATCAAACCAGAAGAGTGATAATATCATGCTAAATACACTTCAACTTCTATCTCAGCAATTTCAGTACCATAATATTTGTATAATAGCAAAATTTACATTGCTTTCTTGTCTTCTCTAAGTCTTCAAAGCATTTGTGGGATTTATTATTATCATTATTCTGCTTTGGCATTTTATCTGTCTCCCCATCTTTCTTTGTTTCGCTGAGAATGAAAAAGTGAATCAGATGCAATAAGTTTTGGTTTTGCCTTCAAAACTTAGGAGATGTGCAATCACACTCACCTTTTTCAGAAGAGAACATTGCAATATTTGGCCATATGTTAAGAGGATTCTGTGACTTGCTGAACTTTAACAGAAATGTCAGCTTCCCTAATCAAAGTATGTGTCAGAGTTGCTCTTTCAAATGCTGGAGATACCATCTCAAACACTTCATTTATGGTGTCAAAATTGTGAAAAGGATTTGCTTAAGTTTGCCAAGGCCATTAGGAATCATAACCTTAATGCTGTGTTGTTGGTATTGTCCTATTTATCTCAGTAACTTTATCTCTTAGAAAAGAATCTAGATGACAGAGACATTTTCTCTAAGGGTCTTTAACCTGTTGTGCTGCATGTAAACTGCAGAGAAAGCTTGCAATAAAGTATATTAAAAGATGTGGTTTCTTGTACCCTTTACATAGGCATTAGTCTAATATTGCTGAAGTCTGTCACTGTGAATGGAACTACTCTGTGAGTAGCTGCAAAAAAAGATTGGGAAGATATCAGAGTGGAGACTTTATAGCTTTTTTCCCCTAAGGAGTGAACACTGGAGCTATAGCAGGGTACCTTTGCATGAGGTTGTTCAGCTCTCCTGGCCAGTCCCTGGCAGTAGGAGGCTAGCAGCAGACACAGTCCATTTTGCATGGATAAAATGCTCTGAGATGTGCTCAGGATATAAGCTCAAGAGGTTTTAAAATGGTGAATTTAAGGGCATGATGGTGTTTCCCCTTGAGTCTTTTCTATTTTTATTGAAATCAGTATGTGTGAAAGCTGCTCAGATCCTTAACAATTTCCTTTTGAATTTATGAGTTTGCATACTAAAAGCAGTTTTACATATATCTTCCTTTTAATTCACATGGGAAAGATATTCACTAAACACTTTATTTCTTTTTTTTCTCATGGGAGAGAGAGCTGCTCTACTCATCTGTGCTTATGTTTTTGTTAGGTCTTTTCAAAAATGCAAGCTGAACATTGGCTTTGCACCTTTCACCCAGGAAGAAATCCAAATGAAACATGGGTGCATTTAAACCAACCACAGCACATAAATTGGATTTTAAGATTTTAATGGAAATGCAACCTTGTCCTTTGACAGAGAGTTTTCCCACTCATGAAAAAAATAGAGCTGCAGTTTACTGAGAGCAGTTTTAAACAGAAGCATTTTCAGTCAAATCTTCACCAGTTAAAGAAGTGGGCAGGTTTCATTAAAAACAACATAGAGAAAATGTAAAATGTTTCAATACCTTGTTTTCTACACTGCTTTTCCTTTTACATGTTTGGACTGTAGATTAAAACATTTACAGGAACAAAATAAAAACAAGTCTCTGTAATAGTGATTATGTCCAGGGTTTTGAACAAACTGTGACAATTGTCAATGTTTTGCAATAGGCCAAGCCACATCAAAAGACTATTTTTGAAATAACATTTTAGGTCTTTCATTATTAGGCCCACTTGGCCTATAACCTGATCAGGCTCCTGATAGAGGCAATGACCCTGGTTTGTCCATAAAAGACCAAAGATCCTCCAGGGTGTTTCTATGCAGCAGTCACAGAGGTGCATGGGTGAGCCAGCTCCTGGAAGATTGCTATGCTATCCAGAATATTTACTCAGCAGACTGCAATATCAGCCAGCACAGCCAGTTTAAGGACTCTTTGGGCACTGCAGCAGAGGTTGTGGTGTCATTGGGCTGGGTGAGTACCTGACTGGATGTGCTCCTGAGTAATCTGCTCTTGACCTTCAAAGGCACCTTCTCACTTTAGCTGAGTCTGTGATGCTGCGTTATGTCTGCTCTCCTTTCCCCAGCTCTTTGAATATTTAACTGCTTCACCTCATTTCACTAAGACTAGTAATCCAATATAACCATGTAATACTTCCTTCTACCCTTCACAGGGCATTTCCCCCTGGTCTCCATTCTTTACTGCCCTTGGCTTGCAGCAAGGAGCCCTAACAGACCTGTTTTCTCTCCCTGCCTCTCTTGAGTGTGGCACCTCTCCACCTTGCCCTGGTGATGTGTAAGAGCCCTTTCCCAGTCTGCCACGCTGCCCATGCCAAGCACAGGGCTGGGGCCAATGGGGAACAGCTGGAGATGGCCAGCATTAGGCTGCTGCTGCTGCTGCTGCTGCTGCTGCTCTTTCACAATCCTTTTCCAGATAGTGTGATGAGGAATAAATTGAGACCTGGATGAATGCTCAATAGGAGGAAGGTAGAAGATACCCTCCTTCTCTCGGTGGCTTTTGCCTGGCCCTCATTTCAATTGCTGAATCCATTTAAAGTTTATCTTTGTCCTGCGGTACCCATAAGCAAGGCTGGCAATCCCCCCAGTCCCACAGCCGCACTTTGCTGCTCTTTTCTTGGATGTGAGCCTTTCCTGTTAAAAGGATTCCATTTAATACCCTGCAAATTATCTGGGGTGGTGCAGAGCAATTTATTTTGTAAGCCTTATGCTGTGGATTGAAATTGCTTTTCCTCATCTCGGTGCAGTCCCCTCCCTGTGCTGTGCCTGGGGCTGCATCCCAGCACTGAGCCACTGCTGCCACAGGCTCTGTCAGCACCTAAACCTGCTCCTGCCTCCTTCCAGGGGGCAGGAAGCTGCAAAAACAAGCAGATTTTACACACAAAGCAGGCTTTTGAAGAGGATCAATTCTTGAATGAAAACAAGGCTTTGACTTGCTTTACCCCACTGGAGGGAGAGAAAAGTTTAGACCTGCTCTTCTACTCAGGGTTTGTACCCCCAGAGATGCCCAGGCTGCCATCCCAGACGTGGGGCCAGTAATTAGGGGTCCTGGCACTGACCACAGGGGCTTGCACAGACAAAATGAAGGCAGAACAAAACCCACACAGGCTGATAGTGGTGTTTTACCCTTCATTTCCTCAGCTTTGGAGGAAAGGAATCCCCAAACTTCCTGTTTTTCCTAAAGCAAAGCTGTCTCAGAGTCATCTCAAATTAGAAAGAGGATACAAAAGAGCCGACTCATTTGTTTGATGTAGTTTAGCAAAGAACTCCATTGCAAAATGCACAACTCAACATTTTCTTTATTGACTAAATCCTTGACAACATACAGAGAAAAGGAAGTTTAAAACTATATGAAAGAACTCTGTCCATTCTCTCCCCTGACTGCTTCCCTAGCAGTATTTATATTTTTATGAACAACCTAAAGTCCCAGCCACCCTATAGCATAGATATAATTCAGACAGACATTGAGAATCATCCAGCAGAATGCATTCCCACATTATTTAGCAGCATTTAGAAGACAATTTGGTATGGATATGAATAAAAGAGCATCTTATAATACTTAAAATAAAATTGTTCTGACAGAAAACTTCATGCTTCATGGTTTAGGTCAATCTTTAATTTCTAGGGATTAAAGTGAACCTTTCAAAAGGATAGATTATGCTTCCACTTCTTTCCCTGGAGTATCTTCTACTGTCTTGTGAAGATCTACTCTCAGTCACTGCCAGAGGGAAGGCATTTCATTTGATGTCTTTGATTCCATAAGGTAGTGCTTACTTCTTGGTTACTTCTATTCAAAAATAGGCCAGAAAGGTTAAGAATGGAAGAAATAAAGTAACGTAAGTCTTGCTTAGTAATGGAAGATCAAGGCTTGGAGATTTTGTGGCCTTTTTCAAGGGCATTCAATGAATTTGTGGCAGACCTCTTCATTGACTTATCCACAAGACCAACCTTATTCTTGACCAGTACTTTTGTTTTGATTGAACAGGACTTTTGATTTAATTTTTATTCAGAAAGAAAATCAGAATAAAGGATGCCTTATCTATAAATTTCCAGAGTTAATCAAGTTTTATTTACAACTGGGATGCAGTAAATTTGGCTCATTTTTACTGATATTTTTTCCAGAATATGACTAACCATTCATGCACTTGTTTAAAAATACAAAAGTGGTGGAATCTGAGATTCATGTAATGGGCACAAGAGATACAGAGTGCTGAGGAATACAAATATGTTTGTGACTAATTCATTAGAGAAACTCCTCATGGAAGTTGTCGTTGATCATGATTTCCCTGTAGTGCTGTGAAAATTAGTACTGCCTGGGTGATATCTACCCTGCAAATAAAAAGAGCTCAAGTGAAATATCAGCCTTGGCCTTGCTTTTAAGAATGTGTAAATTTAGGGGGTCTGAATAGCATAACTTGCTTTGATCCTAGGTTTTTCTCAGTGTTTCTGATTTTCATGCCTAATCTGAACATAATTCCACATTATCTGGGACAAGAGTGTCTGCCTGCAGAATCATCATAGATGCGAAATAAATTCCATGCTACTCATTTGATTTAGATGGGCATATTATCACACTAATTAATATTTTTCTTTTTTAAAGTAATATTTCTAATTTTCTTTCCGCTGGCTGTCATATAATTTAAAATTGTCTCTCTTGTCTCAATTTTCTTCAGCCTGCAAAATGTAGTTAACAACTAACCTGGGAAGTCCTGCACCTACAGTTCTTTTATAACATAACATGATAGTACAATCCAAGTTGCACCAGGTGCTCAGAATGGGAATTATTCTTTGATTTTAAGACCCAAGAGTAAAATGAGCCCAGAAGAAAGAACGAAAGAAGATATCTGTCTCCTTCCTTTCAATCAGAATAGTGTTTAAAGGTGAAGCTGAAGTTTTGACAATGGTGCATCAACTGAGCTACATAATGAATGATTAATTGAAGGAACGATAAACAGTTCTAGATGGTTAATTTTAGTTTATAATAAAGGTTATAAATTTGTATTTGAAAACAGTGAAAAAAATTTCTGTATCATTTCTGGATTCCACAGCTCTCTTCACTTAGACATCCATGGTTTGAGCATGGGAAAGGGGGCTATTCAAACTCACCACCATACAAAACCTGATGGAGTTTGATAGAAGGAAAAACTCCAAGCTGTATTAGTTTCCAGTCCTTCCAATGTTTGAGAAAGGACAATCAGTGACATCCACTGTGTCCAATCTGCATGTTTGTCAGTGAAACAAAGGCAAGGAAGTACATTTACAATCCATAAATATGCATTGAACTGGACTTGAGGTTTCAGAAACAAATTAAATTCCCTTACTGTTGTACAGAGTGGCTGCAGGCCATTGCAGGTGGCATTTACTCTGCCTCACACACTCAGGGGTTAGTGAAGGGTTTGTCTGGTTTGGTTGTTCTGCCACTGTTTTACTGGGGTTAAGGGCTTGCTGGTATTTTCCAAATTAAATGCAGGCTTTCTACTCAGAGATAATGAAATACCTGAAAAGTGATAGATGCAACAGCTTTTAGCTGCATATATCCTGAACTGTGGGTCAAACACATGGGTCTGCTAGAAGCTTATCCCTTCTTTCTGCTTTAAACCTTACTGTAGAATGACTTGAAGAATTCTGGGGCAAAATAAACAAATCAGTCTGACAGAGTGGGAGAAAAGCAGCTTAAGAGAAGCCTGTCAGCACAACCTGCTCCCTTTTCTAACCTGGCATCTATTCCCTCTGGGTTCCTGCCGTTCTCCTATGCATTTCCCTTCCAACCCTCATTTCCCCATGGAGCTCCTTCAGCCCATCCGATTTTGAACATCTGCTGGCACTGAACTCCTGCAACTCTCAATCTGTTTCCCCTTGGCTTCCTTCTTCCTTCCAGTTAATCTTCCTTATTTTTGTCTTGGTGAGACTTCCCTCCTTCTTCTCTCTGAATTCCTGCTGCTATCACCAATTTAATCTCGTCACCTTCTGGGTGACACCAGACTGACTCTCCCTGGTGAGGAGACCTGAGAAAGTGACTCCCCACCCCCTGAGGCAGCTGCTTCTGCCTGCTAACAGGCTACCACCCAAGGGCCAGTCTTACTCTTCTCCTCCAGGCTCCCAGCATCCACAGCCTTCCCCTAAGGTTCTTCTTGGGCTCTTTTGACCCGAGATAAGCTGGAACAAGCTTGAAAGTGATGTGAAAACAACACAGCAGAAAACAGCCAATGGTTCACTGCAGTTCAGTGAGTTAAACTGGCAGTCTGACATAGGATGCTGCTGGGGGAGAAGGAGGAGAAGGAGGTTTGGTTTTCTTGCCCTCTATATCTGTAGTGTATCGTGGCAGGATCATATCATAGAGAAACCAGTGGGTATACAGATGGGAGGGGAGGTAGGTAAAGTGAGAAAAATAAATGGATTTGAGGGAGCCAGGGAGCCTACACTATGTTAAGCTCTACCCAGTCTGTTCCACCATGTGGGATATATTCCATAGGCTGGGAAATACTGTGATCTTGTACACACAGGGCCAGCACATTGCCTGCAAGCATGACTTCCCACGGGAGAGTGAGGTCGTTCCTGCTTATTCCCACAGTTATGTTAAATCAGGCTGAATATAAGCCCAGGAGCATTATAGCAATCAAGGCCTTTGTCTGGAGGAATGAAGAGAGGTTCCTCCACTTTCATCTGAAGGTTGTTGAGGAGAATTTTGTGCTTTGTCTCATCAAAAAGACACATAAACATAAATATCCATGTTAATCACATTATAATTCAGCCCTAAAGCAGAATAAGCTGAGACAGAGGCTAAGTGATATGCGTCTACAAAGGGAACAGTCTGAGATCAGCCCATCTCTCCACTATTTGTCAAGAACAAGCATTTTAACTCCTTAGCTGGGAGAAATTCTATTAAAGTCCACAAGGTCCAATGGCAGAAGCATAAAACTCAAGTTTGACTTCAAGCTCTTCCAATAACTTTCTCTGAGTAGCCTGAGATAAGCAATTTAGTTCTCTAATGTAGAACAATAATGGACACTGGTACTCTGACAAGCACATTATTCTTATTCCAGCACAAACTGGAAACCTAGTGTTTAGAAAGAAAAAGCATAAAAAATAAAAATTGAAATGGACAAATAGGGGACTGATTTTAGAAAAACATATACAGAGTAGTATAAAAGGGCCTTGGGGAAGTCAAATGTGCATCTGCCCCAGGGACACTTTTCAGGTCTGTTGCCTTATACATTTCCTGCCCAGAAGCACAAGTTTTAAGTAAAAAGGTAACATCTTTTCTTCCTATTTCTTCAGGTTTTGAAATACTGAAATTAGACTGAGCTATTCCTATTTCATGCAGTGTAAATTAGAAGGATCCAACCCTGTTAGATATCTGACCTGAAAAAAACCTGCACGTTTCCAATGAAGCACTCTGCCTTGTAATCTCTGTATCGTGTAATATCTTGTCGTACCAACAGGCAGGGAGGAACCTTGTCAGCGGTAATGACAAACACACACAGATGTATTGTCAGTGTAAAATAGTTGTACTTAATTCCCTTTCTCTCCTTGATTTTTTTGAGGAGTCTTTTGTAGTCATCTTCTTCTATTCCTGTATGTCTGCAGTTGATAAATTATTTCTGTTCTCTTTAATCCATTTTTTATTATTCTTCCATATTTTTTTTCTGGTGTTGGTGAAAATAAATCTTTTGAAGGGCTTGGCAGTACATTTGGAAAAATGTTTTGAACAGTATGGGTGCTGCTTCTAAGAGTTAATGAATCAGAAATTAATGAAAAAGTGGTTTGAAACCTAAAAAATTCATGTATTAGTGAATTCTGCTAACCAAATTGCCATGTATTGGTTTTGACACATTCCCCACCTGAGTTTCCATGCTGTCTCTTTGTTTCTATGCTAAGAGCATGAGCTGTGTCCTAATGCACCATGGTTCTGCAGTCCCATTTTGTATGGAAACAAGGATTCTGTACTCAGCTCCCAGGTTTGTACTCCTCTAAATTTTGAAGATGTTGACTGATTTTGACAGAGAGGTAGATGTCTCAAAGATAACCAAGTTCTTACAAGCTTTAATAAAACAAGTCACCAGATACAGGGAGATATTCTAAGGAACTTGACAGAAGGAAAGGGACATTATATAAGCATCTGTGGCCAGACTTCAGAGAATTCAAGCAGAAGAGAGACCATACAAAGATAGAAGAGACCTTTATTCAAATCTTCTTAAAAACCAAACTCATAGAAACATAGAATTGTTCACGTTGCAAAACACCTCTTAGATCACTAAGTGCAGCTGTTAAACCAGCACTGCAAAGCCCATCACTAAACCATCTTCTGAGGTGCCACACCCACACATTTTTTAAACACCTCCAAGGATGGTGAATCCACCAATTCCCTGGACAGCCTGTTTCAAAGCCAGACTGGCCTTAGCCCTTCTTTTGTGGCTGATTTATTTATAGAAATATTTTCATTGTATTTTATGGCAGTAGGCATATTTAACTTCTAGATTGACTTTGAGCCTTCTAATTTTGTCTCTGCATAACCTCATGACATCATTGTGGCCCTCCTGAGTGACCTAACTCTTCTTCCAAAGATCATAAACTCTCCTTTTTCCCCCCTGAATTCCAGTCAAGCTTTCTGTTCAGTCAGCCCTGCTTTCTTCCCTGCTGGCTTTTCTTCATCCTCTAGGACTGTCTCCCAAGAGACTCTTCGACCTCTGTGAACCAGGATCCTTAGCAGGCCAAAGTCTGTCCTCAGAAAGTCCACGTAGCAGCTCTGCTTTCTTGCCCTCCTTACTTCTCCTATGCCCAAGCCATGCTCTGATCACCACAGCACCCACCAGTCCTTCTCTGCTCACAAACAGCAGGTCCAGTGGGTGCCTTCCCAAGGCTCACTCACCAGCTGTATCAGGAAGTTGTCTTTCACACACTCCAGGAGCTTCCTAGACTGTTTCCTGTCACCGACATGGTTTCTGAAAAATCCTTTACTTAGGATTTTTTCCTCTCCTGAGAGCTGAGAAGCCTCAGGAACAAACTGTAAACAATTCTTATCTGCTGCTGTGGAATGCAACAGGCGAGGTCTGTGATTGGCCCCGTCAAACTGTTTGCAATTGAGAGCCTATCACAGGACACCTGTTCTGCTGGTCTCAGTCTGAGAAGACCTCAGTTTATACATTCCTTTTCTTTTCTTAGCTTAGCCTTGTAGTGAAATCCTTCTCTTTATTCTTTTAGTATAGTTTTTATATCTTATATATCATATAATAATAAATCAAGCCTTCTGATACATGGAGTCAACTTTCTCGTCTCTTCCCTCATCATGGGACCCCAGAAAACGAGGTAACAGTTTCCTCTCTGCTGCATTGTAATTCCAACAGAGATGTGGTAAGCTGAGTCCCCCATGAGATCAATGGCCAGTGATTATGGATCTACTGTCAGCTGCTTATAGAACATTTTGTCTGCATCTTCATCCTGGTTGGGTGGTCTGCAACAGGTTCCCACCAAGATATTCCCTGTTGGCCTTCCCTGTGACTCATATTCATAAACACTCAACTCTAGGGCCACTGTCATTTAGTTCTAGGCAATCAAAACTGTCCCAAATATATACCATGTTATACCAGGGCTACCCCAGCACCTCTCCTTCCTTGTCTGTCCCTCCTGAAGAGTTCACAGCCAACCCTTGCAGCACTCAGTTGTGTGAGTCATCCCACCATGTTTCTGTGATGGCAACTATGTCATAACTTTCCTGCTGCACAATGTCAACCAACTGAGAAACACAAATCATAGCAAATCAGACTTCATTAATTCTATGGCTCACCAACATAATTGTTTTCTTGTGCCAGCTCAACACATTCTCATTTTGTTTCCTTAGATGAACTTACATCTGTAGCCAGTGTATTTTTATTACTGTTTATTCTCAAAGCAGATCCTCCTGCAGCTGGACTTTTTTCCCAGGCTCCTGCTGGTTTCACCTCTACTGCATTTCTAAATATTTATCTTGCTTGCAATGAATCAAACTCTATCTCAATTTTAATAGAGTGGGAAGTCAACTGAATCAGCACTGTGTCCATGAATAGGACCTATGGCTACATCCTTATGAGTAAATTAAGCATGCCCAGGAACAGTTGCTGGCACTAAGGCAAACTGATGCAGAACAGCCTGAATTTGTACTATTGAATTAACTCACCCTCCAGAGCAGGGTGGCTGAATACAAACTGCCTATGGAGAAGGATTTCTTCTCCGTGCTGTTCCTGGGAATTGCTCGGCATTCTGTTAGATGGGGTGTTTGTACCCATGCCAAAAACATGCTAGACATCATCCTAACAATTTCATAGCATAAATAATCAAGCTCCAGTGCCTGGGAATGTCCCCTGGCCCTGCCTAATTAACTGCATGACATGAAACTCCTTCATCCTTATCTATGGGCAGTTTTCACATGCCATCTCTGCTTCCAGTGTGCCAATTCATCTGCTCATATGAGTTGGGCATTATCCATAAGATGAGTATATGAGCTAAATCTCCCTAACCTGTTCAGTTTTGAAAGGGGCAAGCTCATGCCTTAAATTTAAATGAGTTCAAATTGTTTAGACCAAAACAGAGAATCTGCATGCCATATAATCATCTCATCTGAAGGCTATGAGGGACAGGATTTCTGGTTAAAAAGGCTAAGGAAGCCAGGCAAACCAAGAAAGACATGTAAATAAAACTGATCTCACAAAAAGTCCTGAAGCTCCAAGTACTCAGTGGGAAACCTTTTTGTCTCATAAAAGTTTAATTTTCCAGGATGTATCAGTGCAGTGATTTAAATATAAGGCCAAGAGGCTATGAATTGTTTTACGATGTATTACACATCCTAGATTTCATTTTGTCTAAATCAGCAGTCTTATCATCTTCTGGGAAACTCAGTTTGATTTGTTGATTTCTAACCTAAGCCAAGTTCCTTCCTTCCTTCCTTCCTTCCTTCCTTCCTTCCTTCCTTCCTTCCTCCTTCCTTCCTTCCTTCCTTCCTTCCTTCCTTCCTTCCTTCCTTCCTTCCTCCTTCCTTCCTTCCTTCCTTCCTTCCTTCCTTCCTTCCTCCTTCCTTCCTTCCTTCCTTCCTTCCTTCCTTCCTCCTTCCTTCCTCCTTCCTTCCTTCCTTCCTTCCTTCCTTCCTTCCTTCTTCCTTCCTTCCTTCCTTCCTTCCTTCCTTCCTTCCTCCTCCTTCCTTCCTTCCTTCCTTCCTTCCTTCCTTCCTTCCTTCCTTCCTTCCTTCCTTCCTTCCTTCCTTCCTTCCTTCCTTCCTTCCTTCCTTCCTTCCTTCCTTCCTTCCTTCCTTCCTTCCTTCCTTCCTTCCTTCCGCCACTTCCTTCCTTCCCACATTACAAAATATATAATAACTAAGCCATACTCCTTTGAAAAGCCAGTACAGAAATCACCCCACCACACATTAATCTCAAGTGGAGAGGCTACTCATATGCTCCAAGTTATGCAAGTACTTAAGTGCTTTGTAGATCAAAGTCTGGATTTACTGATGTGTATCTGAAGATCAGAGGCTGATCCATTACTCCAGAACACCTTGGAAATAGGTCTTATGTTTGCTCCTTCTTCTCTGTTTGCATTCCTCTGAGACTTTGGTAATGAAGACAACTATTTATTTTCTTGCTCCTAATGTTCTCAACAGGAAAGCAGAAATCCTATTTTAGTAGTACATTATTCTGTCTCAAAAGGGAGAAGAGAGAATGATGGAAATTGTTTATAAATATAATATGCTTTGGATTAAGGTATAAGGTTACTTTATTGAGGCTTGCTTTGTCAAAGTTTTTAAGGGATCTAGGGATAAATGAGTAGGAATGGAGGCTCATGGCATTGCAGCACTTGTGCCTGGACCAAGGCTTCCATGCTTCCAGGCACCTTTTTTCAGGGCCTTCCTTCTCAGTGAGCAGAACCTGTGTGCTCATGAAACTCATCAAGAAAAGTCCATCTGAGGAAAGGGTTTTTTTTTCTGTCATCTTTAATTTCATTCTTCACATAATGAGTTAATTAAAACAAAGTGTCATTTATAAAACAAAGAATTATTTCTTAGTCCCTCAAGCCTATCTCTCTCTATGAGCAGCAGCTCATAGGAAGATGTAGAACTGGATGATCTGTGGGAAAGATGAAAGCAAAAGAACCTTCTCCCTTAGAGCCTTGCCTCTTGGTTTCCCTCAGAACTGTGGGAAATCCCCAATGAATAAACCATGGGATCAAAATTTTCCATGAGAGTTTGAGCCAGAGAAAACCTTTCTTGTAAATGTTCTGACTTTTCTCTGGGAAATCCACTGGGGAATTAATGGGGATGTATGCCTGGAACACTGACTGTAGAAGAATGTCCCTATTTCTTCTCCAGCTGGGGGTGACATTAATTTCAGACCAGAATGCCTCTCTATATGGAAAACAGGGGTTCAACATCTTAAAAGAGCTTCATAACATTAATCTGCAAGTGATCTATTAATCTTCTTCTTCCTGCTCCTTTTCCTTCACTGGCCACTTTCATTATGCCCAATAAGACTCATGGGAAAAAATAATCAGTCCTTTTAAAAAGCCTTTAGCCTGGTCCTTTGTTCCTGGCAGATGATGGCCCTGTCTGTCCTCTATATCTTGTGTTTAGCTTGTGACTCCTCCTTAGTACAGTGACTCTTTCATCAGCCTGTCATAAAGTCTGCAATCCTTGATGGGCTCTGTGCATGCCCAGGTGCTGCATTTGAGAACAGGATGGTTCTGCCTTCACTGGGATGCAGGCATGGCCAGATTGGAGACCCAGGGCTTCATCCTCTGAACAAGCAGCCATGCTGTAGCTCTCTTGGTAAGACATCAGTCAGTGCAGAGGTGGGCAAGCAGCACAGATGTTCTTCATCCCTGGAGGGGACCTTTCTTTCTGGTAAAATCCAGTTGGATTGCATGCTGAATTCGTCCCTTAAATCTTGCAGAATCTTTTTTTCAATAAATGGAGGAAAAGTCTATTCCATCTTGATATATGATGGTAAAACTCAGTCTGTAAGCCAAAATCCTGAACAAGATGGAGGTCAAAAGAGCCTCAAGGAGAAAAGCTCAAGGGGAATCAATTAGCACTTTCCAGTCATCAAAACTGAGCATGCACAACCGTAGCTGCTCACCACAGCTGAATCTGTTCCCACATGAGCAAATACATGGGTGGTGAAAGCAAATAGCAGCATTACCCTAAGTGCCTCATAATCAGCCTTAATTATTAAGAGCAACCATTATTACTGTTATTATTACTATTAGACCTGATACATATAACACTGGCTTCAGAGGGATTTGAATTAGGCCTTAAAGTGTCTATAGCAATATGGTACCGGCCTATGATTTCCATCTCTGTTTTCTGATTCTTTTTTTAGTTGTGCAATGCCATAGTAAAGATATAGCTATAGTGGAAGAAATTTAATTTCTCAATTTCAAACGTTTTTGATCAATCACTAAAAGAATTTTATTGTGTCAGTTTAGTTTCTCATTTCTATAGTGTTTTCAGCAACCTATACGTAAGACCTTGACAGATACAAACGGTTTCTATAAGAGCAAAGACCTCTTCCTAACATCATTATGCTAATTTTTGTGAGCACAGCACCTGTGGGAATTTCATGTTGTCAGAGTTTTTCCTAAAAGACATGTGTTATGCCACTGTATAATACAGACTGTTTGTGCTGCAACACTAAACCAAGGGAGAGAACAAAATTTAATCCCAGTTGCAGAGCAGTTATTCAAAACTAAATAGAGCAGTCACTTTCAGCAGAGATAAGAACAAACTAAAACTCTGGTTCAAACCAAATTCCTGGCCTTTTATTTCACTCCCCACCTTTCTTTTTCATCACTATACAGGCCTGACCACAGTAAATCTGGTCAGATTGTCCTCTTTCCTCTGCAGAATCTTGTGTTTTTGTTATGTCAGACTTTGCCAAGAGGCATTAAATTACTTTCTGTTATGGTCTGGGAAGATTTTAATTACATGTCCTAGGTCCAAATTTTTCTGTACACAGCTGCCCACACTTGCAGTGTTCCTGAAGGTAACCCAAGCTACAGGCCCACTGCTCCTTCAAAAGGAATCCCAGGAGTTAAGACTCAGCCTCCTATTTACTATGCAAAGTCTGTGATTACAATAAAAGTTGCTGGCCTTCTGGGAGCATGGTCCAGCTCTATCCTAATGGAGATTCTATGTCGCAAAGTGTTTTACTGGGAATGCAAGGACTTTAATTAGAAAAGGATTGATTTTGCAACTGGCACAAAATTCCAATGAATGAAAATAATGCATTGATTTCTTGTTTTTAAAATTAAAGCCATCTTGCTATTCAAAATGGAAGGTCCTGCCCTTCTTGAAATTTATCCTCATAGGTTTGGGTGAAGCTTGAAATTTTCCTCTTACACAGCGAATGCAAGAGGAGTAGACTATTAAGATGGATGGCTTTTTAATTCTATTCATTTAAACCAGGTTAATGTTAGCTTTTTATGTAGACAAAGAAGTGAGGGCAAGAGAGTCTTGGGAATTAGGTGGAAATAGATACACCAAAGGAAGTAGAAGCTTAGTCTCTCTTCCCTGCTGTCCCCAGTGTACAGCAGGACTTGAAGGTTGTCTTTCGAGTTCAAGGCTGAAAGTTCAGACTTTCACAGGCCTGCCTACAGCTGTGAATGCCTGGTTGGAAAAGAAAGACTCAAGGCATAAGCCTGAAATCAGTCCCACTCTGTCTGTGACCTGGCTGTGTATTTGAAAGCACAAAAAAAAGAGGAGGCAGAGCACTGAAATGAGTCTTCTGAAAGATGTCTCACGTTGCTGCAAATGTAGACTTCATCCCTCCAAGGTAAATTTTCCAAGTTGCACTGGTTCTAGGGATTTTTCATTAAGCTAATGTGTTCACATGTGTAAGGCTTGATGCTTGTAGGACAAATTCACTTCTGGGTGATATTTTCTCACCCAGAAGTATCTGCAAGGAGAAGGTGTCTCTCTTCACTGTTCATCTTTATTGTTGATGTACAACATTGCTCTTTTTTAAGAAAGCATTTTTTTGTTGTTATTATTATTCCATTTCTCATTGCTTCTTTTATTAATTTACAAAATCCACTACCTAGCATCAAGTGGCTTTAATTTTTAAAAAGTGTAAATTAAAAAAATCCCCATAAATTAAGGCACCATTCCCAACAAGTGATGCTAATAAAATCACCACTAACTTGTCGCTAGCTGATGATTAAAAGGAAGGACAGAATGACAATTTGCCTAAAGCAATGCAGCATCAAGAGTCAATGCACAATGTGCACTGAAGGACTCTGTTCCTTCCTGCAAATGAGATCTCATTGAGTCTAGCCAACAGGAAACCAACTGTTGGAAGAGGAATCTGTATTTCTGGCTCAGAAATAATGTTTTCAAGTTTGTCCTGCTCATCAGTGTTATGAGAATTCTTTCCTTTGTTCCCCATGCTGGCACAATTACCTAAAGTTACTTTGCTCCTGTTACCTGGTATAATCTGCACGGTGAGCACCCTAAGCCCAGTGATAAAAGGAACTAGACTGAAACCTTCCTGAGCAAAGAGTAAGGGCCAGGTTTACCCAGTGGTGTAGAGTAGCTCCACTGAGGTGGGGAACAAATAAAAGCCAATCACTGGACAGCAGCACTCATGCAGCCTCAGGGTATCCTGTGGTTGTTTCTATTCCAATGGTATTTACAGTCACTGTGCCAACAACACGCAGAGGTCTCTTATTTTCCCTTTTGCCTGTCTATGATGTTTGATCCAATGCTCCCTAAAGCAAATGGAAAGCTTTCTGTTGGTTTCAGTGGTGTTTGGCTCTCACAGTGCTTGTGCATATCAGAATTGTTTAACCTACACTCTGCAAACATGAAAAAAAATCCACAGGCTGCTAGGTTAATTTATCTAGGTCATGGCCTGCCCAAACCTCCCTCTTCCCCTAGGAAAATGTTCCCTCCCCTTCACGTGATTCCCATGATTTGGGAAGAGGGCTGCCAGGAGCAGGTAGGCTGGATGGCTACAGAGGAAGATGTGCCTGTCTGGCTTCCCACTTTTTCAGGATGTCTGGTTCCTACCTGGTTATTCTGCTCTGCACTGTGTGCAAAGTCAGACACGTAAGCAGGAGCATATTAAAGCCATGCATGTTGCAGCAAGCACACAGTAGCCTGTGAATAGCCTCTGCTCCATAAAACAAGTAATGTTCCCCTGTCTGCTGGACCCACATGATCACAGTGCTAACATCACATACCCAGACCATAGAGACAGCGGGCTGGGTTAGACTGCGGTCAGAGGGAAGGAGGTGTGTGGCTTTTGCTGCTCCTGCTCTAACCAATTTTTCATTCTTTCATAATGTAAAATTCTCCCTGGGTTGTAGCCCAAGTCTTTGAGGAGGCAAAACCTCTTGCTGAATGTCATGAAGAAAGAAAGTTGCTATGCTAAAGTGCTGGCAGGAGTTCAAACCCAGCCAAAAGGTTTAGAGCAGTATGAAAACACAACACACAAAAATCACATAAGCAGCATTTTTTGTCTGCTGCAAATAGTGTGCATTGGGGAAAGTTTTTTCTATCATACAATAAAATGTTTTTTAAGAAAAGAAGAAGAAAAGTGAAAGAGCATTTTCTTAAAGGGAGACCACCTGGTGCGAGCATAGCAGTGGCTGTTAGCTTTGGCAGCAGTTGAGAGAGGTCAGTGTGCAGCAGCCTGAGCTTGTTGGGAGTTTCTGCTCAGTCTAATCACTGACCAAGGACATGCAGTAGGGAAATTAAGGGTTTGAATGGGTTTGTAAAGGTCTGACCTGTTTTGCTGTCTCTGGGGTGACTCTTTCTAACAAAGGTACACTGCCTAACCCTGCAAAGCGCAGTTTACAGATACCTCCAACAAATTAGGGGTATTAGCCCAGTTAAACTAATGAAAGCAATGTTAACATGCACAGACTGCTTCTGAGGCTTGGCTAACTAGCTCCAAGCGAGCTCGCGGTTTTATGCAGCTCAGACATACTTTCGCAGGGCTGCGTGGGACTTCATCACTGTCACACTCTGAGCACTTCTTCTGTCTTCCAGTGCTAACACTTGCTGTCTTGTGCCAACACTAGCTAGTCCCTCTATGAAAACACTTGGTTGCACATTTTGCAGCTTCTGTATGCCATGTTCTTGGCTTAGTCTCCAGAGGCTGCAATCCTCCCTGTCTCTCTCCTGACGTGTCAACCTCCTCTTGATTTTTACATCTCCAGTTCCCTTCAATGCCTATTTCTTGCTTCTTTATGCCAGGGACTTGAAAAGATTCAGTTTCCTTCCACTTTATGCTTTTTTCTCCCTCGATTGGGGAACATGCAGGCCCCCAGTACATTCTGATGGACTCTCCCATCTTCTCTTCATGCTTTTTTGGTTACATTTTCCCCAGTTACAGTTCTCATGCCCTTTCCTACCCCATATCAGAGTTTCAGTTTGACCCCTGTTCCCCTCCTTATCTTCTTGCTTGCTGGCATAGTTTTCTTCATGTTTTAGGTCAAATGATGCCTAAATCAAGCCTTGAAGGCTTGCACTTATTACAAAAGTGAGCATTTATTTGGCCCTAATTTGCTGAGAAATTTAGCTTTTTCAAATGAGTTTTCTCTTTTGAGCAGAGGTGTGATTCTAACCAGAGAGACATCAGACAGTCCCAGGGGTTTGTCAGGGTGGGCAGCACCACAACTGACTCCTAAGGACAGCAGTCACTGAGATGCTGAATGAAAGCATTCTTGGATGTGCAGTTTTGGTCTTGTACACCCAAAAAATACAAATTCTTTTCTGCAGCTCACCGAGTTTTGCTGTTGTTGGCAAAAAGAGCCTTGGTTCTCTCCTCTTTTTCTCCTTTTCCTGTGGAGTCTAGAAGGTACATCTCAAAGTTTCAGTGGTGCTTTAATGGAAATGAGATAACCAGCCCGTGTAATGGGCAGTTTCCTGGCAGATTCTCATTTCTTAAATGCACTATCTGAGTTTAATGAGTTGAAACTCACAACTATAATTAGCAAAATGCTTAAGATACTACTCTCTGAACTTAATTGAATTTAATTTACAGTCTGAACAAATACATTTACATGTTGGAGCAAATGTTTGCCTTTATTTTAAAGTATTCATCTCTTCTTATCTTCCAGACCTTAGTGAGGTAAAAGTTCACTCATTAAGCTTTGTGGTACTAGGACATCTGACTTCAGTTGGCTTGAATACCGAATTTGTGAAACTTGATCCCTGAACATATCATAAAAGGTCTTAAGCTCTTCTAATGGAAAAATGTTATCAGCTTTTAAATGTATGTGCTTAAGCCTTAAAGGATTGCTGTGTAGTATTAGCACAGCAACCTGCAAATTCACCACTAAAACAAAAAGAAGGACTCAACAGTAATTAAGCAGTAGACAGTGTTTGAAAAAGATAGTGCATTTTTGCTCCATTTAAAAATTAATTTATTTCACTTTTATTTATTTACAATTAAATTCTAAGCATTTTGCTATGGAAGGCTCTGTTGCTCTAAATTCTGTCCATTTTACTCTGTCACTATGGGATTCTATTGAGAGAATTTTTACAGTGATATCTATATAAGAGACAGGACAGTTTATTTTCCTGTGGAATTTCCTAATATTGCAGTTAGCCAAGAACATCATGCTTTACAGATCCAAGCACCTTGAGCATAAATTCTTTGCCAACCAGAGGTCATGAAGCCAAGGGCAGAAATCAGTATGAGGAGACCAGGCACCTGACTGTCTGCAGTGTTAATCCTCAGAGCCCATTAAGGTAAATAAAGGTCCCTTCTGCTCTGGACTTGGAGAGTGAATTCAGCAGCAGTTGGGGACTTTTGCTGAAGCAACCAGAAGCCAACTATTCATCAGCCTATGAAGTGTTGGAAAGCTATAGATGGCAATATCCTGCAGTAGCAGGTGCAGGGGCTGAGTTAGGCTAAGTAGAAGAAAATGGAAGAGGTGAGAAAAACATCAGCTTGTGAGCAGCAAAACAGCTCACAGTACAGGCACTGAATGGGCTCTCTGCTGTCCTCCCCATGCTCCTGAATCGATATTTTAGAAAGAGACTGATCTTGGGAAAACAAAGTAGAGAAAACTGAGTGCAAAAGTAAGATATCTATGTGGCCACAGGTGTGCAAAGGCAACTAGAAGACAAGTTTTATTCTCAGGGATTCCAATCTCATCCTGTTTTGGTGAACAACAGAAAATTGTGACCTAACTGAACAGTGAAGGTTATATTCTGACTCTGACTTTTTCTCTTACCAAAGTAGTGGAGGGAGTCCTATAGCTTCTCATTAAAGTAAACAGGCGACTAGACTGGGCCTTATTTCTTACTGTCTCCAGGTCTTAGGAGCTAGAAAAGAGTCTCTGTCTTCTTCCTGAGTGTCTTAGGTAAAAATATCAATGTGCAGGTTCATGATTTCAAATTTGATAGTGGTTAGAATTGCCAAATGGGATTCATTAAACTGTCAAACCAGACACTCTATCTTGTGTTTGCCTCTGGTAGTCTTAAAAGTAAGCTATTGTGGTTTAAAGGAATATCTCTTAGAGGTTCCATGCTAAACATGACTTGAGACATCCTGGGTCTGACATCACTGGGCTGTCCAGGCTGGGGGCAGCTAGCACAGCACCTACAGTGGCAGCAGCACAGGGATAACCCTGAGGGGATTCCGATCAGTAAAACACTAGAGCTGATTTAAAATTTCATCCAGATATGTCAGCTAAACCTGCAGCAACCTTAAAGTGTTGCCTGAGTATACACCTGGACCAAGCCCCCAGCAGTAATTTAAACTGCAACATGCCGGCCCAAAGGAAAGCTGATTTTGCCTGTGCTAGGTGAAGGTGCTGTGGTTCCCTTTGGTGTGTGTGAAGTTTGTTGGTTGGTATCACTGCCTGGCCCATTATTAACTTGCCTCTTTGATCATTACACTTGTATGAAAGCAAGTGGGGAGCAGCCCACAAACTCTGGCTCCGTGGTTCGCACAGCTCATGTTGTAAACGCTGCTGAGTTTTATTACAGTAACCATTAGCCTCAGCACACACAAAGGGAAGGGCTCATTTTGATTTGACAGCTCTTTCCAAATAGGTGTGCATGGGAAAAGGCCTGCACTGTGTGGGGTTGGCTGTGGTGTTGCCCCTTTGGGAAGCTGTGTGTCCTGTGGAATTGTGCAGCTCCTTAGGACTGGAAGGCTCCTGCCTGCTCACATGGCTTCCTCTGTCTCCTCTCGGTTCAGACCCAGGAGCCTGTTTGCAAGTTTTTCAGGCTTCCCAGCCCAGCAGAGGTGGAGGGGAAGCCCCCTGGCCCAGTGTGTCTGGTCACGATCATGCACAGCAGCCTGGGATGCCCAGGGAGTGATCTGAGTGCAAGGAGGAAGGATAGAAACCTCATACCTTCTTTTCTCTCACACCCACACACCCACTCCTGCATAAGGACGAAGCTCTGATCCCATGCCTGTGGCTACCCTGCTTCCTCTTGAATCACACCACCCACAAAGTAAGCAGGCTTTAAAACTTGGCATCAAGAAAAACAGAAGTAGATTTTCCTGCTGTTAAATTAATCTGCCAAGGCAAACCCATCCCTTATAACATGAAACTTTAACAAGCTCTTGCATTGAGATGCCCTAATTTGAGCAAGGAAAAGTTTGCAGGGAACTGGGAGCTGAATTTTCACTCAGAGATAAGGCTATATACCTCTCTGCCTGCAAGCCCATGGGTATTTAAAAAAACCACAAAACAAAACAGAAAGTCTTTACATATTTAAATAAATTAAAATAAACCTGCTCTAGATGAAACATTCGACTCAATTCCTTAACTGAGTTTCTAAAGGGTGAGCTCCACTACAAAAGAAACTTATTAAAGAATAATGAAGACTGTCAAAAACCATATGCTTAAAAGCTAGTAAATAACAAAGTAAGGCTTTTAGTCATCTTGACTGGACAAGATGAGGTCAAAAAGAAACAACAACACATCCAGCACCATGGCAATGGGCTTTTCATGCTTCTCATCTTCAGCAATTCCTTTTTCAGAAAGAAGTCTTCCTTTCCTTCAGTCAGACATTCTTTCCTCTTAATCACTGTCTTTAGCCTGACCCTCTGAAATAGAAATTCTCTTTTATGGAATATTTTACTTAAAGTGGTGTGTTTCTTTTTCTTTTTCTTTTCTTTTTTTTTTTTTTTTTTTTTTCACTGAAGGTATGTTTACCTCCCTTGGAAGCACAAGAAGCTGAATGAAAGAATGAAAGAATAACATATTCTAAGCCATTATTGAAGTGCTTTTTCGAACAACTTTGTGTTGGATGGATCCTGGGGCTGTCATTTACATGACATTCATTTATACAGAATCAGTTAATAAGTCAGATGTTATGTCATGTTAAGCATTTTTTCCTTGTTTATTTTCCCTGCATTAATAGCCATATTGCAATTGTACACAATGCCCTGAGCAAAATTTAATTCACTGGCACTGATTTACAACTGTAGAACATGTTCTGATGGGGATAGCTGTTGAAAAAAAATCATTTTAAAAGCATATGCAAGCATAAAGAACGATCAGTTGACATCTAGTTTCTGCTGTGTGGGAACGAAGTAGCTGTTAATTATTTTATTTTTGTTGTTGTTGTTGTTGTTTCCTCTTTGGTTCTTTATAAGTAGGCAAATGTTCAGTGGTGATCAGGTGCTGCTTTATCTTAAATACTGTTTGACAGCCTCAGGGTTAACAGAAATCTCACTGCAAAATGTTCATAAACTCACCATGACAAGAGCAGAGGCTTGGAGTACTGTGCTCAGTCATGTAAGAATGAGTCTGAAATTGAGCTTAGAAGCCAATAATATCTGAACAATCAACACTGCCTATGTTACACTTTTTTAAGTAAAGGAAATCAGTCTCCAATGTGACCTTGATGTGTAAACAAGAGGTAATTAATAAAGGCATTGGTGCAATTTCATGGAACATGAACTTCCTCCTCCAAAATCTTAGCACTGGAAATCAAAGTATCCTTTTGTATTTATGATTTCCAAAGCATTAAAAAGAAAAACAAACAAAAAAACCCAACCAAACCAACAACAGCAACAACTATAAAATCTGAAGTCTGGAGTTACAGAGCCAGAATTTGATGGCTAGAGGACACTGGAGGAAGTATAAGGGAACAGAAGAAATGTTAATTCCTGACCCTGGGAATAACATAATTATGTGGTTCTGCAGCTTGAACCTTCAGTTTCAATTCTTCTTTTTTTTTCCAATTCTTTTACTACAGCCAACCAAGTAACAAAACCATTTTATCTTTACCTTAGTATCCTATGTCTAAACTGGGAAACAGAATGTATCATTTGCAATGAGAGGCTATTATAAAACTACAAAGTTTTGTTTCAGTCTCATTCTGACACTGCTCAAGATTTTTTGGATAAGCCTCATGAATAATTTAAAAAAAAGAATATTTAACACAGGCCATCTGTAATTTCTGTGTCAGTAGTGAGCCACATAATTTTTTTTAAAATATACATCATCCATTATATATGAATAATTATATAACATAAAAATGACATTGCACAACCCATTTCAACCCAGTTTTGTCCCTAATGAGTACATGAGGTACCTATTTCCAAGACATAAAGTATATTTTAAAATAACCAAGTCCATTTATTAAATGCTGTGTAAAGCTGATATATTGTTGCATACTTACAGTGTCTGGAGGATTTTAATTTTGCTTTCCAGTTGTCTTGCCCTAAAAGCGTGTAAAGCATCCTGCTTTGGAAAAAAGGGAGGGAGGGAGGGAGGGAGGGAAGGAAGGAAGGAAGGAAGGAAGTGGCGGAAGGAAGGAAGGAAGGAAGTGGCGGAAGGAAGGAAGTGGCGGAAGGAAGGAAGTGGCGGAAGGAGTGGCGGAAGGAAGTGGCGGAAGGAAGTGGCGGAAGGAAGGAAGGAAGGAAGGAAGGAGGAAGGAAGGAAGGAAGGAAGGAAGGAAGGAAGGAAGGAAGGAAGGAAGGAAGGAAGGAAGGAAGAGGAAGGAAGGAAGGAAGGAAGGAAGGAAGGAGGAAGGAAGGAAGGAAGGAAGGAGGATGGAAGGAAGGAAGGAAGGAAGGAAGGAGGAAGGAAGACGGAAGGAAGGAAGGAAGGAAGGAAGGAAGAGGAAGGAAGGAAGGAAGGAAGGAAGGAAGGAAGGAAGGAGGAAGGAAGGAAGGAAGGAAGGAAGGAAGGAAGGAAGGAAGGAAGGAAGGAAGGAAGGAAGGAAGGAAGGAAGGAAGGAAGGAAGGAAGGAAGACACATGGACAAAACTTAATTTTCACTCATTCATTTCACTCATGCCATCAATGTCAAATTAGGATTCCTAAGTTTTATTGTACATAATTATCTCTTCCTGCAAATTTAAGTCCTAGAACTAATTGCTAAGCTTCACATGTAACCCTGCCAGGCAAGTGCAGTGATCTGTAGCATCTACTTAGTTCATGTTATTTGAAATTCAAACTATACTTGTGAAGCAGGACACCCATTTGAAGGTCTCATGAATACTTTAATCTCCTTTTTTTTGATAGTCTAGTGGTAGCTACCTTGCCTGCTGTAATATTATTTGTCTCAAGTTTTTGCACTGAAAAGCTACTGGAAATTTATTTACATTTTGTTTGGTTTTGACCAAGATGACTTCTATTTCTAATAGGATTTGTACACTTATCATGGGACATTATCAAGATTTGGAAGTTCACCTTTAATGTATTTTTGAGATACTGGTTGTTTTTCTTTTCAAATCAGAAAAATATCAAATGTTCCACATACAGAATTTCAAAACAATTGTACTAAGTGAAAAATAAGAATTTTATTTGCTTTTCATATTCTTTGATTGTATTTACTTATTTTATAGTGTCATGATGTGGTATATCATAATTTTTTAGTGTACTATTTAAAAAATTTGTATGAGCTGTACTTATGTCAGAACTCAGGACATCCCTCTGGCTGTCTTGGACTGCCAAGACCTCTGCCAGGGGGCTCAGAGACCCTGGCACAGAGCCCAAGACACCTGTGCTTTTGATTATGACCCATGGAGCAAATTACCAAACTTATATGAAGATCTGCAAGCCACGACAGTTTAGGTAGAATGATGGTGAATTTATCACGGGGTGAAAAATTAGATTTTTGAAGTTTTTAGTATGGGGGTTCAGTGGGAAAGATGGAGGAATCTGGGCATGTCCAGCCTTTCTCCTTCTTTTTGTCTTCCATCTTCTGCTGTGATCGTGGCACTTTTAGATTGGTTTAGAGTAGAAGCTCACTGTCTAACATAGGTGATAGGTATTGGGAAGTAATTGTTAATATTGTACACGTAGTTTTTAGTACAAAAAGATAACACCACCTCTGAGGCGGGCAGTGTGCCTAGGACTGCCTTGCTGAGTGGACCTCGGCAGGTCAGGAGAAAGAATTTTATAGATAAGAAACAATAAACAACCTTGAGACCAAGAACTGAAGAGCTCTGACTCCTTCTCTGACCGCCAGGCTGGGGAAAGAGACTTTCTAACACATCTCAGGGTCACTCTGACCAGCTAGAGGCCTGAGACACTTACATGTGTAATACTTCAGCACCTCTACAGATTAGAACCTCTTGTTTATCCTATAGTGAAATGGCTGACAAAAACCCAGTTTCATTTATAGAATAAGTCAAATAGTATACAAGTTTGGTGGTATTTACAAGATTGGTAATGTTTTCAATATCCTTTGCTACATATTTTAATATTTATAAAAGTACAGTTGCTCCCATTTATCCCCTGAATAACTTATGTGCTACATTAGAGTGTGAGTTGCAATGACATTTAAAGGGTTAAATGGTTTCATTACAACACACATGGGTGACACTGTGTCCCTGAAAACTTAATTTCAGTTAGAACCAATTAATGGATGTTGATAGGTATTTTTAAAATTATGTGAAATGAAGTCACAGAACTATAGAATTGTTGGGATTTCTCCATGATTTTTCAATGATAATGGAGAGCAGCAGAGCAACAACATCTGCCAGCCCCCTCAGTGCCTGTGGGTACATCCCATCAAGGCCCATGGATTTAAGGATGTGGAGTCTGCCTATCTAATCTCCAACCCAACCCTCTGTGACCAGGGGCAAGTCCTCCTTTTTCAGCCTTCTCTTACCTCTTTTGCTCTGTTTTTGTCTGATGTACCATAATTCTACACTGCTGTTGCAAAATTTTATTACAGCATTTATATTTTATTTACAGCTTTTTTTTTTTTTTTTTTTTTTTTTTTTTTGTTACAATTTTATGCAAAATTGCAAACAATTTTAAAATAAAGACCAGGAAAAATGTATAGAATTCCTACTAAGCTGACAGGGAAGTTTGCATGTTGATAGAATGGCAGTAGCTGTCAAATTTGTGCTTTGTCATTCACTTAGTTTACATGTCTGCATAAGAGGCTGGATGATCTTGGCCTTTTCAATATATATCACAACTTATGGTCAGCACTAAAAAGAAGCAATAAAGGGAAATCACATTTTGTCAAACTCTGGATCAGCTGTGTCTAGGCACTCAGATTTAGCTTAGCAATAAGAACCAGTCATCCACTGAGGAAGAGCCTTCCTAGAATCTCAGTCCAAAATGGAAAGAAACAGCAGGTGATTCTGAAACTCTGAAGTGTTTTAGGACTGAGGTTTGCTGGCCAAGTGCAGGAGGTCAGTGTGACAGTGGGCTGTGAGCAGGGCTGTTCCCGTGGTATTTATGAATGCAGGTAGAGGAGAAAGCATTTTCATGCAAGACTCCCACCTGAATTTTGCAAACACAGAAACAACACTCCAACTTGATTCCAAATATGAGCCTGATGTGTCTGCACAGATAATATAGACCACAGTACCAGAAAAACATATTATCTGTAACTTGCAACATAAAAACCATCACTTTCTATGGAATTTCTCAATATTCATTTGTTATTTCTTTCTTTTACTGCACTGCTGTAGATAATTTCTCTTGTTCTGTCTCACATTGTTCTTGGTTAGTGGCACTTGCCTGAAATTAGTTTCTAATTGGGATAAATGAACTGCATGTATTCATGGGGCCTGGGCAGTTGTTTTTGGCTCCCAGCAAAAAGCAGTGAACAAGCAAATTCTGGTAGCTGCTGAC
This sequence comes from Serinus canaria, assembly GCF_022539315.1. Lineage (NCBI taxonomy): Eukaryota > Metazoa > Chordata > Aves > Passeriformes > Fringillidae > Serinus > Serinus canaria. The sequence goes on from NC_066315.1 coordinate 14,251,211, forward strand.
AGCTGTTTCACATAGGCTCCTGTTATCAGGGCAAACACATGTAAACGATATGAATAAATAACATGCAAATGTTTATAAATTGAGTGAATTTAACTTTATCAGATTATCCTCAAGCTAGTTTTAGACTGAATTTAGTGGCACTAAATCCTTTAGTAAGTATCACAGGGTAATGCTTCTTATCAGCACAGTGAGAGTGTGGTTCCTTTTTTTTTTAACTTTCCACTTGATACTCATGGTGCAAGAATTTCCAGTTCAAGACAAAGCAAGGTCAGCAAGCAGTTTGTGACAGGCCTCCTGGGTGTGCACTCACAGGAGCACTTCACCATCCCATCCTGCCAAAAACCCACCAAACCAATACATACAGAAGTATGTTCTTATTTTCTAGCCAAAATCATTGCTGGGTTTGGCTTTCAAATGTTGGCACCTACAAAATGCTGTACAAAGAAACATTTAATGTGAACTGTAAATCATAGTGGATGTTGAACAGTTGCTCAGTTTATCTGAATATCAAGAATGGTTTGGGAAATTGGAGACAGAATCCTCCATTCATCTTTCCTTTTATTTTTTAAGTTAGAAATTCACTGCAAAGGAAGAATGCATTCAGGGTAAGTTGCCTCAGTCCCCTGTAAACAGAAATCACTGCAAGAAGCAACCAAACATATTAGGAAACAATCAAAGTCTAAGCTAGTATTCTCAGTGCATTTACCTGTGCTAAAGTATGGTGAACACTTACCCTTCTATGGGTCATATACAACTCTGTCAATTTACTGTAAAATTGCTTAACATCATTGCAATGAATTTGTAGATTATACAAAATTCTTTTTAGACCTGACATTTACTCTGTGACACCTTCAACTGAGTTCTGCACTGGTAATGTACAGTGTTGTGGCACAGTGATGTCTCGTTTAACCAGACAGTTTACTTCACAATTTCCACTTTCTGTTTCTGATGGGATCTATTCTTGTCCCTGTTTTATTTACGAAAAATTGCTGCTTGCCCTTTAATATGTTAAATTGTCATTTTATTGCTTCTGCTAAATATGTTTTTATCCATAATCCTATGGTGGCTAAATTTATCTGTACATTTAATGCCATTGATTCAATTACATTCTAAATGAATATTGCATATTGAATGTTACTCTTCTTTTTTGTGGAATATACATGGGAACTAACTAATAGGATCTTGATGTAAATCAAGAACTAAGATATTAAAAATGTGTAAATATCTTTACCTCCAAAAGTCCTTGGTGATTTCACTAAAGATGTAGTGCTTGTAGCAGAATTGACTTACAGTGAGATTCAAAGGTGAATCCAAAATATGCCTGAGTTTAAATTCAAATCAATAAAACTTCCTTGAGTCCTTAGTATAAAAATATTGCATTTTTTGATTATTGATTATTTTCTTATAATTTTCTTATAATAATATATTCTTGATTATTTTCTTAATAAAGTTTTTGGATTCTGATAATTGGAAGTTTTTATAGTAGCTGCTTCCACAGCATATTAAAAATGTTCCATCTCTAGCTAACATTTCCAGGGCTTTGGTGTTATCTTATCAGAACTTTATCCTCTCAATTTAAGAATTCACTATAAGATAGCATCTTCCGTTTAGATAAAACTACCTCTTAATTTTTTACTTGACCAACAGAATAGACTGTTCTTTCTGGATTTGAAATCAATTCAGCACAATATATGTTCACATACTGTCTTGCCTATGACCTGGAGCCTGGTTTATTCTCTGCCTCCTGTGAAATTTGGAGGACTGCAGATACCTTACTCCTTTCTTTCTCAATTTTCTCTCTTTCCACTTTAACAAATCCTGATTACACCTGCTTTCAGAATGAGATGTTCTTTTGAGAATGTTCCTTCTAAGAGGGCTTTTTATTGCCAGAAGTACAGTTTGATGCTTAAATGGCCTTGGGAGTTAATCACTTCTTCCCTACTAGGCCTTAGATTTGGAACAAAGTAATTCTGAGAAAAATATCTGGCAGCTGAAATTATTTTATTTCTTTTTCTGGCATATTGTCAAGGTACATTTACCTGTGTTAAAAGCACCAAATGAAACCCTTATAAAAATAAAATCTGTCAAAGTAAAGTTTCTTTCTTGCTGTTCCACTTCCTAAGCATTATGCACGGTTTTATGTTCATTTATGTGTTCAGAGATTAAAGAAAATGTTAGTAGTGTTCACTCCTGAAAGAAAGATTATAAATAAATGATTCCTCTCAGAATAATCTGTATTTGATGATTTTTGCTCAGGACATTTTGGTAGATATCAAGAAAATGAGATTCTGAGAGAAGACAAGCACATCCTCCAAAATGTTATTAGATAAAAAAATCAGATTATTGTTTTCATTGAAGGAACTCATTTGTGGGCCACTCTGAGGCACAGATCCTATTCCTCATGGCACCACAGTGCATAAATGAGGAGCAGATAAGTGTTCCTTTCCTGCAGAGGCAGTTTGGTGCCCAAATCCTGTTGGCACAGCCCTTGTGCCTGAAGCCCTGAGCCTGCAATGCAAGCAACAGGGGATCCTGTCTGGTGCTTTTACAGTCATTGAGAAAAGCAATTCTAATCAAAAGTCTGGAAAAACAAATACTCCTGAAAAGTATATGTGTGATGCTAGCCATTTTGTAGTCAAAATGCCATCATAGAGACACCAGAACTTTGGGTTACACTGTCACAAATATCAATGTACTTCCACATGCCCCAGAGTGGAGATTTCACTCCAGCTAAAAAGCAGCATGTAACAGAGGCAGCAGATGTTTAATGGCTGCACCATTGACAATGTGTTTAACTGTTATTAATATTTATAATTCAGTAATGATAACCATGGCTCCAAAGTGCACTAAATGCACTCTCGTTATTGCTTTAAGTTAAACCTTTGTCTCAGTTAATTGGCTGTGTGTCCCACTCCTATGCAGCCCATATGGCAAGGCCAGGAAATAATAATATTGTTATCCTGGAAAAAAATCAGTGACTGCTCTAGAGTGACTGTTTGGTCTCCAGACAATTACTGAACTGGTTTAGCCATGGTCATGTAAAACACCCATCCTTCAGCCTCAAGGAAAGAAATAATTAAACTGCATTTAGTGATTCCTAGAAACAATATGACTTGATCAAAAGCTGCTACCTGTGGCCTCAGAGGCTCACTGGTTATGACTGCAGCGACATAAAGCTGGCATGGCAAGTTTTGGAGAGGTATTTCAGCAGAAAATGTGAATATAAAGCCATCAAAGTGAGAGAAGGTGTCATGGGTGTGGCTAAATAAAATGAAGGAAATATTGGTTTGTTATGGGAATTGGTAGAAAGAAAAGCTGGGGAATTTCTTATCAGGAGAGTGGCACTTCATAGCTAGAGAGCTCAAGGAAAGATCCCATGGTCTTTCAGAATGAAGTCCAAGCAGTTTTCCTTCTCTTTGTCCTTGAAACAGAAAGCAAGGCTGCTGGCATTTGGCTGAGGGGTCATGCCAAAAGGGTTAACAGCCACACAACTTTGATCTTATGCAACGCTTTTAACTGATAGCCTAAAAATAATCAACAGATCGTGACAGCAGCACTGTACTTCATACTTGTGTATAAGAGTTTTTTTAAATGTTTGTATATTTAGTTAGTCTCCAAGCCTTCCTTTCGTATAATTAGAGAAAATGTTTTTACTCTCACACAAGATTGGATCTGACCAAAGCAAAAGAGAACCCAAACACTGGATGAGGGATTGAAATAGCAGACTGCAGTTTTGCTTATATCTGTATTACATACACAACATTCAGTTATATTTAGCAGGGACAGACCCTTTCACTCATCTCCTGGGGATCTCAAGAGAGGAGACTGAACTTTCTGAAGTTATCCATTACAGTTTCCTTTTCCAGCCAAAACATCCTCCTGGCCACTGGGTCACATCCCTAAGTACGTTGACATTCTGTATCTAAAGCATGAAGAATTGTTAGATAACTAACCATCGCTGGTTTTTCTTTGAATTCTCTCTTCAAAACAAATACTAATAGCATTAATAATCAGTCAGTTTTTAAATCTCCCTGTGCCAGATTGTATTCATAAATATATGACAACTTCATATCTAAAGACAGAAGAAATGATCAGTAATTCAGACAATATTCATATCTTAATTAAAAATAAACAAAACATTAAAATCAAAACATGAGAAGTCAAGAAGAAACCAAGGATTTAAAAACAATGTTAAAAGAAGGTTGTTAGTTGAAAACGTTTCATGAAGCTCCTTAAATCTAGAACTGTTTTCTTCTGCCTCATCAAATCTCAATTCAAAACACATACCCTGTCCCTGTTCATTTCCTCTGTTCCATTTTGGTGTATACCAAGAAGTCACGTCCTGTTATTGGCTGAAAAGTGCCATGAGCTAGGTTTATACAGTCTTACTTTAACCAGATATTTAGATTATTGGTGGAAAATAGTAGAAGAATCTACGCATTCATAAATGCAGATAAATGCACTCTTGCCATTATATTTAACATATTTTTACCCATGGACATCCTGATTTTTGAATGCTATGCTAATAAAATGGAGAGCATAATTGCTGATATTCTGACAGGTATTATAGTTTCAGGATTTTCTGGAAGCTGCCAGGTATTCAGGGAAATGTTTAAGTCTTAAACATTACATTAATTCTGTATTTCTAATATGAAATTTCAGATGATCCAATGTTTGTTATACCCTATTTGCTATTCATCATTTGCTATTCATTATAGTTGTATTTACAAGTCTCAGTTACCTAATCAGGAAGTGCAGACAATAGTATGTGATTTGCTTGACCAGTCAAACACTTCAAATACTGAATAGATGAAACTATTTGAGAACAAAAAAATAGGCTGAAATCTGTTCATATAAAACTGTTCAGTGAATACTTACAAATAACAAATGTGTTTGTAGAAATCAGGATTGTTTCCAGAATGATTCATGAACTGCAAAACGGCCAAATTAGCAACAAACACTATTTGCAATGGATAATTCAATCAGTCATAGATTGGTTTAGCAGAATCATTGACAAGAAAATTCAGCAGAATCTGTGATTCTCTTCTCCAGAGATGTTGAGTAGCATTTTCTTTCTCTACTTCAACATGAAATCTGACTGGAAAACACACTCTCTTCAAACTGTTGTCTTCCCTTTCTTAAGTCTCCAGATATTTTTTAGTCATGTTCATTGGCAATAAACTGAGCCTTTGTTTAACCTGAAACCCCATGCCTGTGTAAGTACCAAACTAAAATAATCAACCAGTTTTGAAGTTTAGCTTTAGAAATCTGGCTTAACTACTTTTGGACAGCCCCAGAAAGACTGGGGTTGACACATGAGTGTCAGGACCAGATCCTCCCCACTTTCCATGTGTGCAGTTACCTGTGAGAGCCACAAGCAGAGCAGAAGCTGAGTCTGCCCCTTGTCTGTTCAGGCAGTCAGAGCAGTGCTATAACCACGATCTGCTGGGGTGACTGATGGCTGAGCTGAACTGCATAGTGACAAACTCATGTACAGATTTGGCAACACAGTTTGGATAATATTCTAGCACAGGGAGCAAGATTGACATCTCCTACCTTTTACCATGTCAGGGACTATTCTACTTAGTCATCTAGGTTCCCATAATTAAAAGAGGAAAAATTAATCTCTATTAAGTCACCTGGAACAACAGAGATGACTGACAGTGGTAGGAGACCAGTTGATGAGCCTTTGGAAGACACATGAAGGGGAATCAACAGGATGATGTTAGAAATGCCCAGCATCCTGTGTGTCCCCTGAAAGCTTCACCAGAAAGCTGTGGTCCTGTACTATGCCTGCACTGGTGTTCAGCATATTCTGAGTTGCATAAAATCAAACTAGATGTCATTACATGGGCAAATGAATTGGTGTTTTATGTGACAAAGGAAGCATTTTACCAATGTTATTGACTGCTACTATAACTACTCCTAAATGTCTCTTCTTGCCTGTGTTTTGGTGAGATGCTCAATAGCATGATCTAGATTTCTTTTATTTTTTATTTTAAATCTGTAACATGTCTATGAAATGCTAGAGATTGTACTTAGCTCTTACATATTACAACAAATAACCCATAATAATATGGATGGATCACACAGTTTCAGAATATGGGATGGTGAAATTTCTTCCTTTGCTTTAATGACATTTGCACTGTTGCCTCTCTATGGCTGGGACCACCAGGTCCACAAAGCCCAGAACAGAGGTTGGCAGGGAAGTCAGAAGAAAATGAAATTGCAGCCTGCACAAGATCTGTGAATGAAATGCATGGTCTCACACTGGCTCCTAGCTTGCTCCATGCTCTTTGGAATGTAGGAAGAACAGTGGAATACCACCTGTCTTCCACTGACCACAGCTTGTGAGGCACACAAGTTATGGAAAATACTCAGCTTATTTCTCACTCCTCCTCTCTCACTTATTTTTCTACATGTATTTAGTGTTTCTTGTTTTCCTTACCAGCTCCTTTTGACAAGCTTCAATGCAATCAGCAGTAAAGCAGACATGCAAAGCAGGAAAAAGTGTCACAATGAGCTGATTGATCAAATATTTCTCAATTTATTCATATAATGTGTACAGTATCTACTTCAATTTCCTCATAAAGTGCTCCATCATTACTTTAATATATGGCATCAAGCTGAAAAAGCTGTAATAATTGTCCTGCTTCTTAAACTATGGGAATGGTTTCTTCTGCTACTCACATTTTGGATACACATGATTATAAGAAAAATCTGCTGTAGGTTTCAAAGTGCTCTCTTTAATGTGTATAACTATGTTTGTTGAGTAACAAACCTGTGAAAAGAGAAGGCAACAGAATGAAGTACATCAGGACAATACTGAAAAATTGTTCATTTTAACTTACAGCACTTGTCACAAGGAAATCTCAGCTTGAAATTCACATTTAGATTTGTTTAATTACTTTAATCCTAGGACACATTAACCTTCAGTCCTGGAAATGGGAATAGATTTAAGGTAAGTTAGCTCACCTACCTCACTGCTTGTTTTGTTGTTTTGGGCTGTGTTTAATATATCTGAAGCCTATATCTGGCTATGGAACTATCCTTTTTTCTCTCTCTCTTTTTTTTTTTCCTAACAGGAACATGTTGCTGTTTTACAAGCCTTAAAGGATTTTTTTTTTTAGGTTAATTAAAAAAGGCTTACCAGGCTTGTACTAGAAAAAAAAAAAAAAACAGATGGGATGACTCTGTAAGTAGAGTCATTCATTTACATCAGAGCTTGAAATGAGTGTGGCTGCTCAAGTGCGTCAAGCTGCATAAGGAAAGCACAGTTTGGACAGCAACAGAGACTATTGCAGCTAATGAAATGTTAATGCTGGGAGTCCAGGAATGACCTCAGGTTACCAGATCTGGCAAGATGCTTTTACCCACCTCGAGTTGAAAAGTGTCACAAAGGAAAGCCTACATGTTCACTGGAGAAACTCTTTAAAATAGAAGCATCAGATCGTCTCTGAGTCACAGAGCTTTGCAGAATGCAAAGAGGTCACAGCGTGGTCATCCCCTTGAGGAAATCTGAGTAATATAAAAATTTTCTGCCCTCTGACTTAACAGCATGGGTGGCTGAGCTATTTTACCACTCAGGAAGTCTTGAACAGCAAAAATGCTGATCAGAGGACAAAAGCTGCAGTACTGTTTTCCTTCCCCATTCAGTTTCTTTCACGTTTATTTTGATATTGGGGGTTTTAAGTTGCATGAAATTACATGGTTGATTATTATTTTTTCTGTAGTGTTCTGGAAAGAAAATCTTATATGGCTAGAAAAGAAGAAAAGATTTTTTGCCTTTTTTTTGTTTTTTTGCTAAGAAAGAAAAAAAAAGTGTATATGAAGGAAGCAGAAGGTAAATTAAATTTTAGAGAAAGAAAAGAAAATAAAAAAATGTTATAGCTCAGCCATATGTAGGAAGACATGAGTGCTCACACATATGCATTTTTTGTCAGTATAAAAATAATACCTAAATATATGCAAACAGATCAACTCACACAGACATTCCTACTGCCACACAGGAGTATTAGCACAGGCATACATTTTTGCATTCCTTGTTAATCAAATGACATTATATATGGCATACACTATATCATACACATTGATCTACCTAAAATCTTTTAGTCTAGCGTCATTGGTTTTTAATAATTTTCACAGTTTATTCCTGCCAGAACATGGTGTTTGTGAGAATAATACAGAGAGAGTCTTACTGGGTAGTTGGAGGTGGTATGTCTCCTAAAAGCTCACATATTTGCCTTCCATTAGAATGCTTTTTCATCTCATCCCAAACTTATCCACAAACTTTTTGAAGCATGAAATTTTTAATAAGGGTGTTTAAGAATGAAGTAAAAAACTTAGAAATAATAAAACTATTAAGAACTCTTCAACAAAACTCCTGACACCTCTTTACCTTCTGGCTCCTGTTCACACATTCATACATAGTAAAGTGGGAAAACCTGCTGAACTGGTTGCTTGGTTAGGCTTGTTCCCCTGTACCCCTACAGGTTATATCTTGCCATTAAGATAAGATTTTTGGGATGAGGACTATCTCTCAACTCCATGTTTGTATGACAACCAGCAGAGTGACTACTGCAAAACACAACAAAAGGGAAAGTTCCTACTCACAAGGCCATGGTTAGATGAATGCAATACCAGCTGTTCTGGCTGTTCTGACTAGGCCAACACTCCATCTTGCTGAGTATCTTCTGTTCATCAGTATCCACAGGTAAAAATCCAAGGGAAGAGCAAGAATATGTAGTCCTTTGCATATTCAGACTGCTACTATTTTCAGCTCAAGGATTCCTTATCTTGATGAGATTTTCCTATTTAGTCATTTCCAGAGGGCAATTCTTGCAAGTGTTTGTCCAAGCTGCCCATTGATACCATGTAAATTTTATGCACAATGTCCTCCAACAAGGTCTCCCACAGGTCCATCACTCATCATATGGAGAACCATCCTCTTTAGCTAGTTCTGAACCTGCCCCTTATGTCTGAACATGATGGCCTCAGTTCTCATTTTTGGCAAAGAAAATGCACAGAAAATCTCCATGTCACCCATAACTACACCAAACCATCCCTAAGTTTCTTTTCAAGGCTGAGGATCTCCAGCCTATGAAGATGCTGTTCATGTAGAAAACATTTCTGAAAAAAAGAAAACATCCTTGTTGCCCTTTTGTGGACCTTTCAAATCCTAATACACCCCAGAGACCATTTTATAAGTAGAGCTGGGACTGCTGTTCCTTCTATGCATCACTTTACATATATCTACATTGCATTTCATCTATCATTTTACTGCCCAGTCACTCAGTCTTTGAAATACTTCACAGTCTGCCCTTGTCTTACAGGTCTGAATAACTTTGTGCCATCAGCATATTTTCTTATTTTACTGCCTACTTTCTTTTTCAGGTAATTTTTTGACATTTTTCTCTGAGGCAGTGCTGGTTTAACAGTATGCCTGCTGCACACCCTCAGCACAGCTGGAATAGCTGTCCATGACCTGGGCTGAGGTGACACAGTGACCTGGATCAGGAACATGACCTGCAGTTTTTTATGCTGGACTATTTTTAAATGGGAAGGCAGGAATATGGCAGCTTATTCTTCCACCCCCCCAATGTTCAGGTGAATGTACAATCTTAGCCTATTTAAAGCTCTTCCCTATTTCAAATATCAACTTTAAATGCAACATTCAACCCATAAATTTACATGGCCACTGTACACAGTGCTCCAGATGATGAATAAGGCAAAGCATAGGGAAAAGAAGAACAAGTAAATGTATCCTACTTGGATTAATCACTGTCAGAAGAGACTCCAGTTAAAAAAAAAAACAAAAAAAACCCACAAGAAAAATAGTAGGTCACTAACCAAACTCTGTAGAAATGTTAACCAAGAAATCTCATGGGGAAGAGGATAAAAGAAATTAAAATTAGTATGGTAGGAGCATATCTCTAAACACTGGGCATCCTAATGTAGGCACCAAAGCTCTTAATTCCAATGTCCCTTCAGCCAACAAAGATGGGTATTTTCAGAAAACAGTTTACAAAATATCTTTCACATACCTACACTAGAAAGAATTTCAATGAGCATATTGATTATATTGCCACTAATCATAAAGAATTTTGGAAAATTAGTTCAGAAGTAGACATCTTCTGCTGTTTTGGACCCCACCTTCAGTCTGCCCACCTTGTTCATGTCTAGAAATAGTTAAATAATGTATAATATGATAACCCATTCATTAGAAATAAAGTTTAAACACCTTGGTTTAAACCTTTGGACAATTTCTCAGGATAATTTCCCAGGTCATCTCAGTCATGCTAGGCCAACCAAGACAGACATCATGAATAATATGTGCAATTTTCTTCACTTATCACACTTTTCCTTTGCTCAGAATTTCTAGCATGAGTTCCAAGTTAGAAAAAACAAAACTTCTTCCAAATAGTTACAGTAATCTCAGAGGTAGCTGTTTACCCACAACTATTTGAGCAGAATTTGAAAACAGTGACCAAAATTGTTTAGTAACAGAGAAAAAACTATAGGCTGTTTTCTTTGGGTTTTTTTCCATTTCCTTCCCTTGATCAAAATCAAATAAGTAAAAGATTTAGAAATTTATGAACTACTGAAAACAAACGTCCAAGATAGAAAACATTATACAAAATTAATTATAGTGATCATTGTTGCCATGATTGTGATTTACAGCACATTCCTCTGCTTGTAGCAAGAAAGACATAAAACAGAATATGGAATTAGTTGGAGAACAAAACTTTTTCTCTGTGTTTTCCTGAGTGCCAGATTTCTAAAAATTCCCTGGCTGTGAACAGTTTCCTCCTGCACTGCAATCACATTGTGGGTAGCTTCATTTCTAAATGTGAAAGGCATTAGATAGTGTGGCCAAATACAAGGTTAGCTGACCTTCCTGAAGGCAAGCAAAGGATGCAGACTAGGATGCTGAAAAGTGGGATAACCTTAAAGCTGTGGGACATCTGGTTGCCCTGTACAAGATGGAATCAAGCAGCTGCTAAAGTGTCACAGGAATGCTCCACAGAGGCACACAGGAATTATCATTCCAGATCAAACTAATGGTACCAATACCAGATGCTTCAGAGGAAGACATAAAACTTCCATAATAGGCAATTATGCAACAACATGTTCAGAGGGGAAGTTTCTCCTTTAAGTCTCAGCCATTTAGTGCATGATTTATATTCTGAAGAATGTGGATTGATTTATGTCCTAGAGAAACCACAGTTACCCTAATAATTCATAAAATGACTAATTCTTTTTTTTTTAATATCAATTAGCTTTTTCTATATGTTGTAGCTGTGTATTATTAGGAAACAAATATAAAGAAGTACTGAAACTCAAAGGAGAATGCAGAGGGAAAATGCAACTATGTAAATTAGAATATGGCCAAAAGGCCAGGAATCATCTCAAAAGAATACAATACACATGTTTTCTCTTCAACCACTTGACAGCAATAAGAGTGGTAGATGTTTAGCTAACAAAGCACAGGTTGGAGCATTCAGGTGTGAGGCTGTGGGAATGAGCACTGCCAGTTCCCTGGATGAGGGCCTCTTCCTTCCCTTCCCTTCCCTTCCCTTCCCTTCCCTTCCCTTCCCTTCCCTTCCCTTCCCTTCCCTTCCCTTCCCTTCCCTTCCCTTCCCTTCCCTGTCCCTTCCCTTCCCTTCCCTTCCCTTCCCTTCCCTGCCCTTCCCTGTCCCTTCCCTTCCCTGTCCCTTCCCTTCCCTTCCCTGTCCCTTCCCTTCCCTTCCCTTCCCTTCACCTTCCCTTCCCTCCCTTCCCTTCCCTTCCCTTCCCTTCCCTTCCCTTCCCTTCCCTTCCCTTCCCTTCCCTTCCCTTCCCTTCCCTTCCCTTCCCTTCCCTTCCCTTCCCTTCCCTTCCCAGAGCTGCCAACAGCCCTGCACAAGAGAGGAGAAGCACCAACAAGGGTGCTCTCCAACCCCATTGCCTTCATCGCTAAACATAAACCAGATTCTGTGACTCTGTGATTAAAATACACCCTTAAGTCTCATTCTTCTCAGAGATTCTATACTCTCACCACATGGCACACAGTCTGGTATTGTCTTTGGACAGCTTTAGTCCAAATTATGACCAGGCCATTGAGCTGCTTCTGAGAGCTGTTAAATGAAAGACCAAGGCAGTAGAGTTGCATTGCTGAGACAGCTTCTCTGAGGAGAGCATTAAACACCCATTGGTCAGGGCTGCTGCAGTAGACTGAGCAATTTTTTCTCTCTCTCTGAGTGTGAGCATGTATTCTAAACTATTTATGTTAAGAAAATGCATGCCAGGATCTGAATGTTAGGGGGTATGACATGACAGGCACACATGCTACAGCTGTGTACATCCTGCTGCTGCCAGAGACTGTATTTCATTCAGAACTACTTTAAAAAAGTAGTTTAAGTTTTATGGCAGTCCACAAAGTGCACCAGCATATAAACACATTCTCATCTGAAAGAGGAGTCTTGGTCCATGCTACCACTGTTGAGTCAGTACAAAATAGTGAAGATATAAATGGGAAATATCCATTTAAACATAAGCAGACTGAATAGCTAAATCACCCAAGTATTTCTTAGATTATAAAACTGTGAGGAACCACTGTGCTAATCTAACTCAGTCTTTCTAAAAGACATCCTGTTCTGAGTTACAGATTTCCAGAGATAGATTTTTGCTGTAATCCTTGTTAAATTGTTCCAGAGGTTAATCATCCTCTTCATAAAACTAATGCCTCTAAATTGGAATTTTTCCAGCTTCGGCATCCATCTACCACATTTTGTTATGTCTTTGTCTGTTGAACTGAAGAACCCCTAATTATCAAATGTATTTTCTCCATGGAGATACTTATAAACTGTGATTATGTCATCTGTTAACCTTTCCTTTGATAAACTAAACAGATTGAACTCATTGAATTTGCAATCCTTGTTTTCTTGTCCTCTAACCATTCCTGTACTTCTCCTCCAGATTGCTCACCTCCCCTCCCAAGTTTGCAGGCAACTACAGAAGACGGTGAACCCCAGAAGTGAGCATATTAATGTTGTCACAACCACACAAAATTTAAAGATATAATGGCCCAACTTCTCCTCACTAGTCCAAGCATCACAAAACCATATTTGTTCAGTTAAGATTGCCTATTTATATTTGGAGACCTAACAGTTAGTCAGATCTAATAAACTCAATGTGTTTTGTGTTGATTTTTTGTCATTAGAGCTTCTTAAAGAAATGCTTGCTGGGTACTCAGATGAATGCCTGACATAAATCCATGTATATTATATCAATGTTATTTACCTTTATTAACCCAGCTTGTAATCCCACCAGAGAGAGAGATCTGGCTGGTTTGACAAGAACTATTTTCATAAACTCATGTTGATTGACATTTAATATATTATGCTCTATTGGAAGTTGCAGTATCCCAAATGTTATCATTTCATAAGGAATTATTCTATCAGCTGGTGAAAGACGAGGTTTCATCCCTGTGGAAATTCTGTGGGTCATTTTGTATTAACTTGATGCTAACTTATATTAAACCTCTCTCAGCCTTTTGTCACATACTAGACTGCAACCACCACTGCCAAGGGGCTGCCTCACACAAGTGCAATGAGTGGTATAAGAGTGCCAACACTTCACATCAAATTAAACTAAGCAGGTAGTCATATTTGAGCCTTAGGCTTCCAGAAAATCAATCTTCTCGTGCAAGAAAAGCTCATTGATCCACAGCCTATGCAAAGGTGTTTGTTTTAAAAACAAATTAAATAAATAAATAAATATTATAAAAGGATGCATTAAACCCAAAACACTTGGATTTATACAAAGCCTATGTCCCAATGCTAGCACTTTACTAGTAGATATGGAAAATTCCCTTCATGTATTATAAACCACTTTATTCCCAAAGCTTCATAAGGGCAGCAGAAATTATAATCAATATTGAGGAGCTGAGCTGCAATGTACAGAAGTTTAATAACATGAAATGTAGTCAAAATACCCAAAGTTCAGATTGACTGGGTTTGGACAGAAATGGGTAGTGGATTCTAGGGTAAAACTTCAACCTTAAAATCAAATTCAAAATAAATTGGAGTAAAATTACTATATAGGTTTTCCTGACATTCTGCAATCCTAAGATTAGGTCAATAAGACCATTGCACTTTAGATCACTGTAGCCCTTGGTCTTTAATTTATGCTACGTATAAATTATTTATACATATATATTTCTATGTACTATGTACTATTACTATGTACTAGACTTATTACTATGCTGCCAAAGCAATGGTTTTGTAAGTAATGGATAATCCTGTAAGAAGTTCTACCTAAAACAATGTGGTCTGCTTAACTTGAGTTTTTTAAGAAATGACAATAAAAACATAAATTCCACACCCTTTCTCCTGATCCCCAGATCTGGGCACACTTTCCTCTGATTGCTGTGCTGATTTCTCTCCAAAAAACTAGGCAAAGGCCTGTTTCTATAATGGGTTCTTTTAAATATCATCTGGAGAAGGAAATGCTATTATTCCTCACCCCTATTTTACAGAACTTCCAGGGGCTGGAGCAGTCATCTAGAGAATAGCATTCTGAGTTTAACTCCCTTCTCTGTCTAATTAATTTAAACCCTGTTATTCTAACTACCTAAGGCACTATATTCGTTAAGAAGGGCTTTAGAGGTTTGTGAAGTGTTGTTCTTGCTCCCTCATACTGAAGTACTTCCATTTTATGTGATGTGACCCATTTAAACAACGAAATGAAAAAGAACAATCTGACTCTAAATCCCAGAGTTTAAATTGCTCACCAAAATGTGTAAGAGTAAAACATTATAATAAATAGAAGAGTTTCCTAGATCAGCCTCTTTTACTTGGTACTTGCTTTCTGTCTTTCCCAGTGAATGTTTAAGTTGCTCACATAAAGGAGAGAAGCTTTGGGATAGGAGAATGAGGTGTCTACTCCTTCCCCTCAGGTTAGGGGTGAAGATACATTCCAGGAGACAAGAGATGAAGGCTCAAATCCAGTTGACCTATGGAGAAGCTGAACTTCTCTCCTGGACTGGTGTCCTGATGAAAAAAGTCACTAGCTGTATTCCTGTTTCATGGTTTTATTATTCCTAGCAGCAGATCAGCTACTAGGTTAACTCTGAAGACACTGATACTGATGAGAGAATCCATGTGAGTAATGGCAAGATTTAGGCCAGGGACAGGTCTTGAACTGTTTTGCAAGTCTGCCTAGAGTGGGAATTCAAGAGAACCAAGGAGGTTTTATCTCACCAACTTTGAAATTGCTAACATGAAACATTGTTAATATAAATTGTCTAGGATTGCTCTGTAATGTCCTGAAGAAATGTATTCAGTGAGAGAGCAAGTCATTACAGCTATGGTATAAACAACACCTTGCAAACATACCTGGTTTGCTCCAGTGACAATAGAAGAGGGATGAACAACCCACTCAGATTAGATGCCTCATTTTTAATGGCTCTGTTAAGGCAAAATGAATCCTACTCTTGAAATCACAGATACACTTCAGGTTTAAGGAACAACTACTGAAAGATTTGTGGAGCTAATTTGTAGATCTAAGTACCTGCAATGACCAATCGCATCTAAAACTCCTGGTTATGCTCCAATCTGTTGTGGCTGGACTGAAGCAAAATAAAATCTTGCTGTTTTTTATTTTTTTTCCACAGAAATTCAAAATCTTCCCTTTAGAATTCACCTTGCAACTCCAGCAAGATAAATAAAGTGCAGCTCCTCTTTTCTGTCACACAGGCCTTCCCTGTACTTTTCCCTTTGACCCTACCAGCATAATCCCAAGAAAATGTTCTTTTCAGGGCCTAACTCCACTGAAGAACTGCGCTTATTTGTGCCAGATGTAATGCACTTTACTAAGCCCCAATTTATTGTCAATATTGTTGACCCAAAGCCGACCTGAAGGCATAAGATAAGGTCCAAGACTACCTGGCTAGAACCAATCAAAACTTCTTTGTATTGAAGATAGCCATGTATCAACTGAATTTTCTGAATCCTTGTGTTATCTCAGTGATCATCAGAAATGTATCTGCTCTGACTGCTGGCCACTGACTGGTAAATTGATTCCTTTCCTGGCTTGTGACAAGTGACCATAGAAAGTGACTGCACAGATGAGAGATAGCTGGAATGTCAATTCTCCAAATCTTCTACATTCTGAGAGAACCCAAAGTTAATTGGGTTTTTTTTCTGGGAGAGCGGGGAATAAAACTGAAATGAACATTTTCGATTTTGCTTAAATTTAATTTTTATTTAATAAATTATTCTGACAAAGCATTCATAAATAATGTCCATTTCTTTAGTTCAGGAAATTATTTTTCTTTTCTCTAAAAATTACACAGTGCAGCCAAGGTTGTCAAAAAGGTACAATCTGGAACAAAAAAAGACTCAGGCACATAATTCACTGTGTTGTAGAGGTGTGTTCTGAGATGGTAAAAAAATATCTGAGTTGCCTACAGCAGCAATTTTCATTGTTCTCAATGGTATCAAGACTGTCCAGAAAGTACCATACACACATGGTCAGAGCTAGGGAGAAAGAGAAATAAATAGGTTGGGATCAGGAGCTGGAAAAGCTTAAAGATTCTGAGGAGACCCTATAGCGACCTTCCTGTACATAAAAGGGGCCTACAAGAAGGCTGGAGAAGGACTTTGCACAAGGCCATGCAACATAAAACAAAGAGGAATGGCTTTAAGCTGAAAGGGAGTAGGTTTGGATTAAATATTAGAAAGAAATTCTTTACTGTGAGGGTGGTGAGAAATTTTAACATGTTGCCCAGAGAGTGTGTGGACTCCCCATCCCTGGAAGTGCTCAAGAGGAGGCTGGATGGGACAGAGTAATCGGGTGTAGTGGAAGGTATCTCTGCTATGGCAGGGGGGTGGAACTAGATGACATTTAAATTTACTTTTGTGTTTCTTAAGATCCTTTCCAAGGCCTATAACGATACACATTAGATTGTTGCACCTGGATTAATAAGTTTAACAAGTCTGACAGCTAAGCCCAAATTGCCATGTAGCATAGACTTGACTGTAAATCACAGATTTCCTGAACCAAGCACTTTCAAGAACTTTCTCTGCAAATAATCCAGGAGCCTAACTTGATCCCCATCAACATTACATTATGTTATAACTAAAAAAATTAAAATGCAGAGCTTAAAATTAAATGTACAATGAACAATTCAGCTGTCATTGTCTGGTTCTGATAAAATCAGATACAGCACATAGGAAATGCTTCATCTTTCTTCCACTCCCTTCTTCAATTCTAAAGGAAAGTCACGTTTTCCTATATGCAGAAAAAAAGAAGACAACTCATTTTCAAGCTAAAACAAATATTTTCTTAAAGTAACTCTTATTTTCCCAAATATTTTACAGGAGCAGACTTTACTGAAGAAGTTTAGTCAGCTGTGCAGATTGACTTTTGAAGTGTAAAATAAACCTTTACTTAACAGATGTCAAGAATACGACTTTGTGAGATAATCATGGGTTTTGTAATAAGTTGGTGATAGTTCTTTCTATGTGGAATGAATGAAGTTTTGGTGCCAACTCTTTAAAAAAATGACAACATGATTATTAACAATTGACTGGAATCGGAAAAGAAAAATTAACAACAAAACTGACTGTACTTTTTTGTGTGTGTTTGGAAGGCACAAATTGCTCACTAAATGGCATGGAAGCACAGCTGTCTTTAATAGGTACACTATTCCTTCATTTGGGAGCAGCAATGGAACTGCAATCAAGTGCCCAGGAAGACAACCTTTGGCCTAGTCTTGAGGCATCAGCCAAAGCTGACCTTTTCCTTAGGCCAATCTTCCTCTACAGGACCTGGATATCCTGATTCTCTGCTGACTTGATGGGAGTTCCAAGTCACGACTCATCCCCCACCCAGTCAAAACCAGTCCAGAACCCCATCAGTTCACATGACTTCTATGTCTGAGGATAGAAAGGGGGATCTTCTCCATAAATTATGGCTTTTACCACCTTCCCAGAATACAGGGCTGCTCTGCTGTCAGCACAGGGAACAGCATGAGAAGGACATTAACACGCACTCTAAATATTTCCCACCAAGACAGCCCTTTGCTGTGCTAAACATCAGCAGTGAAGGCTTGGAAAAGTTGACGCACCTGAGATGAGCGGCACTAAATTTCCCTGCTGGCTGAACCCATTGGTATTTGGCATAGATTCCAGCAAACTTTCCCACCCTCCCAAAATATCCCTGTGGACTGTCATGGTGCTGCCTTGTTGGCTGTGATTGTTCTGCACTGCCAGACAGAGTACCTAATCTGGAGCTGGAAACAGAAATGTGGCTTATTGCAGGATTTGGAGAAAAGTTGAGGGACACTTTTATCTCTGGTGGCCTGACACTGAACTTGCTTGATGGCAATCAGGAGCTGCTTTAGGCAGGCCTGAGAGTGGGAGTTTTCATGGAGGCTGGGTCCCCATTCGAAAGGAGTACTAACAAGGACATGTGTACTGGCTCTCTTCTCTCTTGCTGGCCTTGTGCCTGAGAGCCAGACCTGCTTCTATATATATCAAAACTTTTGAAGTCCCTTGGGAACAGCGATCCTTTGCCAGTGAAACCATGTGTTGCTCATCCCCCTGTCAGTGCTGCATTGCCAGCTCCTAGCCCTGCCAGCTGACACACTGCTGAGGCCAGCAGTGGAGACGGTGGCCAGCCGTCCCCACATGCCTCTTGGGTCACCCAGGGACCAGCACTTGTCACCTCTCATGCTTTTTCATTAGTGTCCTTCAGACAGGTCCTTCCAGTACTGCTCCTACTCCAGCTCACCTCTATTTTTGTCCATATTTATTTGGGATCATCTTCCTGCCAGCTCCTCACTGCTTTGTGAGGAAAATAATATATTTTATTTCCTCTCATCTTCTCCTTATTCCAATTTTCTCTGTTGTTTCTCAGATTCCACTGCCAAACTTCAGATTCCTAACCCTCTGCAGCCAGTTTTATAGATCACCTGCACACATTACTTTATCTTTTCTTCTATCCCATCAATACACGCTTTACAGTGCTCTCCACTCTGTTGCTACAGATTTCCCAGTCTATTTTATTCCTGGATATTCTGCACAGGAATGAGGAGGACAGAGATGAGGTAGAATTACCCAAAACCTATGTGCATTAGTACAAATGCCATTGTAAGTCTGAGGTTTGAGAGGCCACCTTTTAAAAAAGCAACCAGGTTATTTCAAAGCAACTCCTTTCCTCCCTCCCTGAGTTACTGTTTTTTGTTTCTGACATAACCTAATAAGGAAAAAGAAAATATTTTACTCTGTGGAGGGAATTAATGCAGCAGGCCTGCAGTGGTTCTTCTGGAGCCCTCCATATCTACAGTGAAAATCCATGTAAGTCCCCTGTAAATACACACCCTCTGCATTTCTGCTAAACGCATGCTATTTACACAATAGCCCATTACAACAGCCCATCTGTCAACCCTCTTTCATGGCCACAGGTGGAAAATGAAAAATTCTTTTGAACAGAGCACTGAGGGTCTTTGGAGGAAAGCTTGTTTGCTGCTGTATAGCCAGGCCTCCCACAGAGCCAAGATCTGCAGCCTTCTGGGGCTCCCAGCCGTGGCTGGCCTTTAGTCAAACAGCGCCCAGGGCAAGCCAGAATTTCATGCCTTTCCAAGACGCTAATTGATTGGGGATAAACATTAACCTAGAATTTCAGTTTTGCACTCTACTCCTAAGCATGCTGGGCAGCCAACCAGCTAACCCACGCCTCAGGCTAACCCTACTTCAAGGGTCTTTGTAGAAGACCCAGAAGGTCATGGAAGTTTCGTTCATTTTATGGTGCAGACAACTACAAAGCCTCTAAACGTTTTTATTTTTAAGAGCTTCCTTTCAATTCAGAAAATTATTGTGAAACTATGGTGAAGAGAAGCAGGGTATGTGCCGAGCTCTGGAGATAGACTCCCTGGTTCACAGATCAGAGCAATGAAGCAGCACCTTAGCCCAGACTGCAAACTGAAATCAAGCAATTATTTAGATCACATATGCACTTACAGTGACAGATAATCTACCCGTTCCCTGAACTCTGAGAGACATCTTGCCCTTCCAAAAATGTCGTCACAGGTTCTCAGCAGATCTGGCAAAGAGTAAGTGCAGTTTAAATACCACTGGCTGCAGTCCAACTCGGAGTGTATGAGCCCTGGGCTCTCGCCCCATCCGACAGTGTGGGAATAAAGTTTCTAAGAGGCAGCTAGAAATCAAAGAAAGAATGACAGAGATTTTTGTGACACTCCAAAACTATTTGCTGAGAGCTCTCAGGTTGTTAGTCTCCCTATTCCATAATGATTCGATTGCTCAATTAAAAAAAGAAAAAGCCACATTGACACCCAACACAGAATTAAAAAAGCCAGCAGTAGGAGACTGTCCTTAAAGCCAGGTTGCACTTTGCTGTGGCCATAGGGATTGTAGCCATATTTATTGTATTATTTTTTTCAACTATTTTTCTTTTTTTTTTCCTCATTCTACTTATAGAATCACAGAATGACTAAGGTTGGAAAAGACCTCCAAGATCATTGATTCCAAATATTAAGGTAGCACCATCGTATTCACCAATAAACCATAACCCCAGGTGCCACACCCACATGCCTTTTGAACACTTCACAAGGATGGTCATCCCACCACTATCTAGGCAGTCTGTTCCAGTGTCTGACCAACCTTTCAAACAATATTTATTTCCTAATATCCAACCTGAATCTTCCCTGGCACAATCCGAGGTCCTTGTCTCTTGTCCTGTCACTTATCGCTTGGGAGAAAAGACAAAGTCCCACTTAACTATCACCTCTTTTCAGGTCGTAGTAGAATCTCAGGTAGAATCTCCTCAGGTAGGTGTAGAATCATATGAAAGTTTGTTCATAATTCTGTATCATCCTTGCTCATCCCTGTTTCTTTGTTTTTTTCCTTTTTTTTTATTTTAATATGATATTAGTCTTTCTGAGTCTTCTACCCCAGTTTCATCCTGTTAGAACATGAAACCAGTCACACTGAAAGTAAACTTTTGAACCTGAAGTGTTTTAGTTAGGTTAAAATTAGGTAAAACCATCTGTACACCAAAGGTCCTCCTTATGCTGAAAGAAGAAATAGGAAGAAAAGACATGGAGAAAGTGGTGCAGATAAACCTTTCATTCTCTGCAGCATCACCAGCTGAGGTCACCTCCACACCTGCCAGCAATACCACACCTTTGGCTGTTGCCCAAATCCACTGTAAGCAAAAGAACCCTGATACTGACATCCTAGCTCAGCTGCTAGAGGCAGAACTACATTTACTTAGCACAGGACCCTAATAAAAGAACTCTGCCCCTTAGCATGGCTAATTATCAAAGACACAGCATTACCCTGAAAACAGATGAGAAAGCAGCTTAGGAATATCTATAGTGTTCTGTATGGTTCAATATAGATATGCCAAATTCAAGCTACTGCTCAGTACAATCCTTCCTGTGAATGCTACTCCCACAAACGTCAGTCAGAATCATATTTCTGAAAAAAAGCACCCAATGACAGCCACTGTGAAGTGTTTGGGAGTCTGCTGCCTTCCAACTTTTAAGTCTTTTATGTACTTCAGATGTATAGCTGTCAAAAATAGAAGTTTTTCCATTATTCTTTGTCCTCTCTATCCTTTATCTCACAACTAGGCATATTTGTTCCTACTGATAGTTAAGTTTTCTGCCTGGGGTGCGTAAATATAAAATACTGGTTACAAAATACTAGGTAGGATTACATTGACCATTAGACAACAGAAATTTGATGAAAATGTGCAATCCTATAATATTCATTTTCATCAACCTAATTGCCCCATCATAGTCCTAAGTGGCTTGTCAACTGTCCATTTTGAACTCCAGGACTGTTGAGATCTGAGCAGTTGGAGAGAAAATCGGCCCCAGTAATACCTTTTAGGGGAAATAACATCAGATTAATGTGTTTATCACATTGTGGGGTTTTTTAATCCTCTGTAACATCTTTCAGATTGATAGTTACAGCTCATGGAAAATATGTCCTGGCTATTTCATTTCATCTCGACTATGGATTATTCTAACTATACATATAATTTTGCCTAGGTGTTGGTCAGAGCAGACTGATGAGTTGTGGTATAGAATGCTGCAATTCTTTTATTTTGGGTCTGCCTGTTTTATTTGTAGCTGATGGCTAAATTTCTCTCTTTTACAATTGCTGAAATAGCCTCGAAATGGGAACTGCCTGTAATTGATGCAGTGATGTCTACCAGCATTTGCAGAATCCAAGTGACAAGCTCCAAACACTAACCACATCTGGAGTAGCATGTCCAGTTCTGTTTATCCCTGTTCCAAAAAGACACATTAAACTTTGGGGCAGGTCAGGAAAATTGCACCCAGTTTTGCATGGAGAATGGGTTTCATTTTAGAAGAGACTGAGAACAAGACAAAGTGAGAAGATAGGGATGGACTTAAGCTCCCCTTAGGGTACAGTAGTCAGATCACAGCACTCCACTTCCATACCACAGCTGGGCCAGATCTTTCCTGTTCAGAGCATGGCAAGGCTGGTTTTATTTGTATTGACCCACAGATGCATGTGGCCCATTTAGCCTAAGAAAGCAAAGGTGTGTTAACATCGGTGTTTGGATTCAGGTTGATTTTGAAGCAGATCTCCTGATCTGATTGCTTCACCTCACAAAATGGTTATAGAAGGCATCAGAAGGATTCCTTTCAGATTAAATCAGTCTACAACATGTGACAAAAGCTCATCTGGTGAGCTCCTGCCACTAATGGAAGCTCAATAGGAGACTCCTCATGAGGCAAAGTAGTGGGGCAGGCACAGATCTCTTCTCTCTGATGACCAGTGACAGGACCCATGGGAATAGCATGAGGTTTTATCAGGAGGTTTACCTTAGATATTAGAAATAAGAGACCCCCTTGTTGAGCCTTACTGCCCAGCAAGATTGCTTCAAAGACTCCTTGTTTAAAATTCACTCAAGCATTTTCTCAATATTCTAAGTTAATTAGAGTGATTGCCATGAAGAAATTACAGATAGCCACTAAAATCATAACATTATGGATCGTCTTTCACCAGACCAAAAAAGGATAAGGAATTTTTAAAAAGATTTTAAATTTATGGAAAGGATTGCACAATCTGACTGCTTGTGTTCATCGGGGGATGGAGAAGGCTTTGTAGATTCTACAAACTGATTCCCAGGGGGCCATATCCTTTGTGACTTGTCAAAAGGTACATCAGCTCTGGCACTTCTGTAACCACTGAAGTGCACACAGTCTAGCTGCTATCTACGCTTAGCAAGAAAATTAGTGTTAGAGCCTGGGACTCTCAACCATAACAGATCTTTACTTCTCCCAGGTACATGCCCTGGGCTGTTGCAAAAGAGAAGGACACCTGCTGCTGTGACAAGTACCTGTCAGAGACCCAGTCAGAAGAAACGTGCTCTTGAATTTCCTAAGGCTAAAGTGGCAGAAATTTGATTCCGGCCATTCACTGTTTCCCTTAAAAACTTTGTTAGATTAAACCTGCTATATAGGGAATTTTGATGAAAGAATCAAGTACACAGATGTGTCTGAACAGTCAGTTCCTCAGCAGCAATGGAAAAATCTCTGAGGTATGCAGAAGACATGCGGTTTTGTGATTAGTGAGCAGGACAGAGAGGTCAGGAACTCTGGGCTTCTCATCTCTCTCACTGTCTTCCTCTGTGTCCTTGGGAATGTCACTTAAACTTCTGTGCCTCAGAACTCACATGTCTGAAATGGAGATCATGAAACCTATCTACTCATTATGATCTGATCATATTTGTAAAGTCACCTCACATCCTCAAATAGTAGGATTTTATGGGTCCTAAGAACCATTAGTGTGGGTTGAAAGATATGCAAAGTAAATAGTTAGAGTTGCATTATTGGAGTTATTTAAGGAAAGAGTGGGTGTAAGCCTAATATAAGTCATGTTCAAGAAACACTTTCTTTGTTTCATTATTAATTTCCCTCTTGGCATTCAAAATATTTAGAAATGAATAATTTTTAACATTTGTGGTGTTTTTTTAATGTGCCTGAGGATGCAGTAGTTCATGAAACAAGTAGTTCTTGGACAAGTTTTAAATAAGCAAAGTAAAAATCCACAAACTTTGGAAATTTGAGCACAAATTAATATATTCTTTAGGGGGTTTTTTTATATTTACTTACTGGTTGTACTTGTGATGAAATTAAAATAACATGACAACTTGTTTTCCAAGAAATGAGGAACTCCAAAAAAAAAAAAAAATCAGTATGATTGTTACTTAATTCTGTACAGTTTTTAAAATGGTGTTTTTTAGAATGACCTTCTTAAAGCAAATGACACTAAAGCATGTATCAAGAGCAATCTTAGAGAATTACATCAAGCACCATGTGTTGGTTCTGCCTGCTGTGGCTGCCCATCTCTTTTAGTGCCACAGCTGTTTAGTGCTTGTTCATAATCAGAATGTCTCTCCAATTCCACCAAGAAGCACTGAATCAAGTATCATATTCAGAATTATCTTGAAAGTGTGGCAGCAGCCACCAAACTATTTTCTCTGCTACCTGGGTGTATTATACATGTATGAAGGTCAAAGGCTGGCTTGAGGTCAAGTGGTGGCTGTTCAGGTTCAGCCTGGATATGGAGTAAAGATCTGAGACTGAAATCAAGATGTAGCTGGTTCCACAACTAGTATTTACAAGCCTTTAAAAAACTACAGGTAAATTTTAGTTTCATAGATATATGACCAGTACAAGCAGTGATATGAGGAGAATGTCTCACTGTATGCTCTGCTGTGGCCTCACCTTGACCACTCTAGGCAGTTTTGAGCACCAAAACATAACAGATTTAAAGCTATTAGAGACCATCCAGAACAGGGCTACAAAGATGGTGAAGGGCCTTGAGGGGAAGCCATATGAGGAGCAGCTGAGGTCACCAAGACAGACCAAGACAGATGCCTGACCTCACCTGGACACAGGGACACTGACCACAACACTCTGGCTGTGTCCATCCAACAATTCCTTATCCACCCAATCATCCACCCTTCATATCCTTGTTTCTCCATCTTGGAGATAAGTGTGGGACCAAGTCAAAAGCATTAGAGGTATTAAAAAGGCCTTATTTTTTAACCTAAGTAGTTCTACTGCTCTATGATTTCTCTGATCAAGTTCATGGGAGTGTTCAGAAGAATGGTTTTGCCAGACTAACAGAAAGACACAGGGGAGGTAGTGATGAGCAGCAGATTTAAAAGGATATTGGGACTTCATAGGGACAGCTCTCACTTGTGTCACTGCAAAAATGCAGCCTATGTCTGCAGAAGAAGAAAAGCATTGTTTTTATGAATGTGTAGTTTATGTGGCTGTATGACTACAAGATGCATCTTTTATTTGTATTTTTATTGCATGGTTTGTAACTACGGGGGAAATCAGCAATGCAGTCCTATCAATAGAATGACTTGACACCAACTTGCAGTTTAATGTGATTTTCATAAGGGCTTTGCTTTTTTCTTGAAACGGATTGGAAGGAAAATAGACTTCTTTCACATTTTTTAAATCAAAGGAGGTCTCAGTTGTACTGGCCTGGTAGAAATCTCATATGCAAGACAAAGTCAATTATGTGTTTCAGATGTTCTTGTGGAAACTCAGCTAATTCTTTACAGCACCTGATTTTGATCCAGAAAACATGCTCCTTCTGGTTTGAATTCAACCCAAAGCTAAACCACAGGGAAAGCTGAGGTCCAGAACTTGGAATAAAATACCACTAAAAGGGCACAAGTGCCATTGTTGAGGAATTTCTTCTACAAGTCACATTTGGTTACATCTCAGTAAAATGCCAGATCAAACGCCTGCCAGTTACTGTGCAAGTTAGATTTGAAACAATATTCTGGTTACTTTGAGGTAGGGTCAAACAAGGCAAGTTAGGGAAGATTGTAGAGGGCAGGCAAGGGTCACACACACTGAGAGCAAACCCCACACACTCAGTTCCCAAAATGTACACAGGCAAACCAACCCCTTTCAACTACACAGCTCTCCAAAGACAGTCCTCTGTTCTGTCAGGTGTTAGGCAAGCCCAGCTGGACAGATAAACCTTCTATCCTCTCTGTTCAGGACAGAGGTGGGACCTGTCACAAGGAAGGCTGAATTTCATAGCTGAGCCCTACACCACAGCATGTGGCTGACCACTCACAAGACCTCTGTTGAGAAGCCCTGTTACTCATTCACTGGTGGAGGAAATCCTGCAGAGCCCTGTGTTAGAGTCCTTGTCTCATGAATGTATCTGCAATGGGCACTGAGAAGTGCCCAAAGTGAGCCAGCCCAGCTGAAACAGAGTCAAGGAAGAATTCATGGAGAAGTAATGTTTTTTCATAAAAAGGGGAAACTCTGTACTTCCCCGCTTGCCATGAGGCTATGAAATGGATGGGTCTACCTTTGGCACAGTCACAGCTCAAGATATCCCTTGAGCAGCCTTCTCTGGCTCCCAATGTCAATTCCTTAATTTTACACAGACATTTGATATTGTTGTTGTCCGTGCCCATGTATTTTCCTCATTTTGTTCGTGATATTTGTGAAATTGCCTCACGGGATTTTAGTGTATTTAGTCAGGATTTATGAATGGGCTCTAAAGCAGAAAACTTGCTGCTGAATATCTATGCTCAATCACACTTTGATAACCAGCCACTTAGAAGGTTAAAATATAACTTCTGTGACATGGGTTTCCTCTCACTTTACTACAAAAAGAGTTTGCAGACAGGGCAGTATCACAACAGAGCCCTTCTTCCTGTTTGTCTGTCCTGTGCCTTCATAAATCTCTGCTTGTGGCATCATAGTCTGTTGCTGTGGGAATCCTGCTGGTATCACAAACAGGGGATTACGACCTCAAAGTTGAGGAAACAGAAAAAAGAGATTGGTTCCGTGAGAAACAAAACATCCTCAGGGAAGATGAATAGATCATTCTCCCAGACCTTTCAAGATCAGGCTTACCCATGTCCTGGAAACCTGAGATTGGATTCCAGATTGCTGTGTCTTAGTAACCTCATCTTCAGCATCAAGAACTTACTGAAGACTCCCTTCAGATCTACCCCATCCCTGTAATACCCCCCACCCCACAAAAACAAGCAAACAAACAAGCAAAGAAAAACAAAAGAAAAACCAAAAACCAACCAAACAAAAAATCCCCCAAAGGTCAGACAGGGATGCAAAGCTTTTTAGAATGAATTCTTAGGGACAACACAGAAAAATATATTTTTTGTAATGAATGTAAAAACACGTTCCTACCAGACAAGGCAAACTAGCCAGAATCCACATGTATAAAATGAGTTTACACATTAAAAGGAAGTTCATTTCAAATCATCTGCCTATTTTATAATTATATTTTTTATTTCATCTTTGAAGAATGCAGCACAAGGTTTTTCCTGGCCATATTACTGTTGGCACCTATGTGAAGGGTCCCCTATGGGAATTGTTGCAAGGCACTTACATCTGAGGAGTTCAGAGACCCAGTGGGTCACAGGCAGGTGTCAGTGGTACCACACAGTTGCAGTTGCTTCAGTAGGAGGGAGGAGGAGAGCACCTCAAGATGCTTGGTGTGTTCATGCCATGGCTGACTGAGATCCCTGGGGTCACTGCAGCTTTGGAGTTGATGCCAGGGCTCACAGGAGTACTGCAGCTAGAAAAGGAGAAAGGTTTTGATGCTCCCCTTCATAATTTCCACACAGGGCTCTTCCAATATTTATCCTTTATTGCTAATCTATTCGAAGAGAATTTGAAGGAAATGCAAGATCAGTAAAGGCATATGCAAATATAACTTTTTCTTGTAGGTCATTGCCATAGAAACTATTGCTACAGGATCTAGAGAGACATGGCCAGATCATAAGGCCACAGAAATGAGGGTCTCACCCTCTTGGGTCCAGTACCTTTAATTCTTGTGAAGCTGTACTCCATTTTTAAGGCAAATTTTTATGTTTTTCCTTAATTTTTCTACCTGCTATATGGGAATAGAAATTGCAATTTATCTCACGGAGTGAGAGGTTTTCAATGAGGTTTAACATCTCTTCTAGACTCAGGCCTACAGTCCTTACATGCCCACAGCCTAAGGACCTTTCCCAGCTTGTGTCTTACAGCAATAACCAAGTGTCATCCAGCAGATCCTGACTCTTCACCAAGTGATGGATCTGAGTAAAGTCAGTCCACAAACCCTGTGGTCTCTCCTACACATAGGGCAGAGCCTCTGCACCAGGGCAGCACGTGGGGGTAGCAAGAGAGTCCCTGGGATGGCTCTTGCAGCTCTCCAGGCACAGATAACCTGTTTAGTAAAATTAAAAAATTATTCCTTCAAATAAACCACTCTAGCTGAGGATGTTGTTTCTCAGTGAACAACCTTTGACTGCACTGTAGCCTTTGCCCCATGCTTCCTGCCTTATGTTCTTGAAGAATCTCTTGTGCTGGCAGTAGCAATTGCAGAGCCTCCCAACACAGAAAACTGATCTCTCTTTTCTCTCTAAGTTTTTCAGACAAATCAGCTTATTCATTTGGTTGATGATATGACAGCTAGTCCTGAGGGAAGGGACTGTGTGGTCAGAGCACAGGGGAAGAGCTGAACTGCTGCATTTGGCAGAAGCCCACATTCAGACTGGGCTAAAGTGAGGAAAAATTATTCCCTCACCAACCTATTTTGTCACCATTCCCTTGCTTTCTTTTACCATAAGCCTCATTCCTCTGGGTGGATATTGAAGGAGTCCACTTTGTTTCATTACAGCTGCTTCCAAAATTTTCCTGGGCAGGTGAACATCCAGGTAGTGTGGAAGCCTGTATTAGATTTTAAAAGAGTGGAGAGTACTTGGGGAGGCTGAAATAGTTGTTGAAAGCTATTTGCTGGCTGGTTTCTAGGAGACAGCATGACTCATTGCATCTTTCCTTGTAGTCTGTGCCTCTCAGCCATTTATCAAGTAACACACTTGATCAAGACTGATAAAAAATCCTTAAGAAAAATTATAGAGCTTCAGCATAGAATGGGAACATTTAAGTGTGGAAATAAAATGATTGTTGAAGATAAGGTCTGTTCTACTAGCAGTGAAGAATGTAGACTCACATTCGTCCCAAGGGATTTATTGGTGGAACTCCCACTAGTGCAAGTGGGATGCATGCATAAATCCCTTTGTATCTTAACATTTTTCCCCTAACTATACTTTGACCAAACTTCACAGTCAGCAGTCTTTCTGTGTATGGGGGCGTGTGTGTGTTAAAATTATTATTGCCATTATTCCGTTCAGCACTGCCTAAATATATCAAAGCTAGAAAAGATTCTTAATTTTTGTTGAAAAGCATAATTTACACCATTTATATGA
Source organism: Serinus canaria (assembly GCF_022539315.1). Taxonomy (NCBI): domain Eukaryota; kingdom Metazoa; phylum Chordata; class Aves; order Passeriformes; family Fringillidae; genus Serinus; species Serinus canaria. The sequence continues at coordinate 14,280,524 of NC_066315.1, forward strand.
ACAATAAATAACAGTTGTTGCAATAATAACAGTAATGGTCCAGAACATGATTTTAGAATCACAAAAAAGCAAATGTGGTGCAATAATCATAAATAAGTAATAGCTGGCAATTAACACATTGCATTTCAAGCTCTGAAAGGAAAAATGACACTAGGGTGATAAGGCTGTTTTCTGCAGCTCATTTAGAATAAAGGTGTAAATGGCATACATGACATTTCATCACTGAATATACCCAGAGATTAGAAAGCAGGAAGGAAGGCAGAGCCATCATATGTAGGTTACACAGAAAAGTTCAGCTACTGCTCTATTTGGTCTTATAAAAACAGTCCTCGGAATGCCTTTTCTGACAAGCAGAAATATGTTGTCAAACATATGATTCATCAAATGTTATCTATACTATACAAGAAAAGTATTCTAAACTATGGCAAAGCCCAGGAAGCAGAAAATGAAGTAGAAAAGAACAAGTTTGCTGTACATCCAGGAAACAAGTCAATAACAATGACTACTGAAAATGACAAAATTCCTTTTTATGAAAATACAGGACTTCCATTTTGAGGTTGATGATGTAAAAGGCTCTGTTCATGTTGAAGTCTAAAACACAAAGCTGAAGAAACCAGATGACATTTTCCACAGTGTATACCTGCTTTAGAACTGCAAACCTAGTTTTAAATGGTTTAGATGCCTATTAAAGATATGTTCAGGACGGAGATGCTTAAAGTCATGGATGTGAACCAGAGTGTGCCATTTCAGAGCAAATAGGTCTTCTCCTGGACCCAGGTGGAATCCTTGCAAGGGGGAGTTTGTATGGACAAAAAAATTAAGCCCAAAGTTCTGGCTGTGGATAACGCCTCTGGCAGCCTGCTGCACCTCGAGTGCACGGGCAGCTGCTCTGTTTGTGCACCAGGGCCCGGCACTGTGGTGCTGCTAAACAAACTGGAACTGGAGATGGCTTCCTCCTGACCACGGGCTCCTCTGTGCTGCAGACAGGCAGCTGGCACTGAACAGGAGCAGCCACCCACGCAGGGCAGCCTGGCAGAGAGCAGAGAGCACCAGCAGCCTGGTCCAGCCCAGGCCATCCGCACTTGGACCTGTCACCAGTGACTCACAGTGAAGCTTGGCATTCTTCCCCAAATGTGTTTTTTATTTGCTAGAAAGGCTGAGGAGTCAAATGTTTTATCCAGCTCAATATTTTAGTTTTGTTTTGGTAGGCTTTCTACACGCATGTGCACAAGGGTACACTAAAGTGTCTTCAAAATATATATTCCATTAATCAGAAAAAATTAGTATTTTAGTTAATTACACAGCCTTGCCTCCTAAGTGCCTCTGCGATTTTACGGGGAAGTCTACATTTGCCTCGAATATTTCAAGTTTGAATTACTTAAAAATAATACATAATCCTTTTTTATGACTGTACCCTAAACTCCTGTGCATCTCTATCAAGATTATTATTTGCTACAGAAAAAAATACATGGAAGTGGGGAAAAAAAATGCTGGCACCCAAGTGATCTGTTCTCCACCAGCATGTGGGAGAAACAGGTTCTCTTCCAAGCCTCTTGTTCCCCAGGCTGTCATGGGCACCGAGTGCTGCAGAGATAGCAGCAGCAGCTTCTCCAGCTGATTAACCAGAGACAGTGACAGACTTTAGCAGGAGTGCTACCCAGCACTCCAGAGCCAAAGGAATAGTTGCCTCAAAATAGAAGCAGATGGATCTGCGCAAAACGATGGGACTTTGGAATTCAAAAAAGTGTGTTAGTGGCGAGGGAAAGAGGGAATTGTGTATCTCATTCTAAAAGGAATATGTACACTCTGTCTCTTACTATCTTTTCCAGCAAGAAGATAAGGAGGTCAGGCTGTACTGAAATACAATGGGCTGTGGTAAGCCATGATTTTAAAATATGCTGAAACCTTTAATAGTAACAGTAGAAGATATTTACAAAAATACCATGTATAGATAATTTATACAGGGCTAATTATGCTGGTAATATTTATAAGTAGAAACAAACTTGGGTTTGTTTGTTTTTTTCACATATTGGACAAATCAAGTGAACTATGTGGAAAGCAGAGAAATGTCCTCTTTTACAAATAAGGTCCAAGTAAGGAGCTGAATTTGAAATTTGTCACTGGAATTTCCTGAGTCTGAAAGACATTTACTGGTGTAAGGATCAAACTCAAAAGTCAGTAGGCCTGAGTCTCCAGCAGTTTTTTACACCAAGGTAACTTCTTGGACCTCAGTAAAATTGCTCTAGATCTGTACTATGATAAGTGAAAATAGAATTATCCTCAAAGGATAATTCAACTTCCTCTCATATTGATCTGATTCCAATACAGCAAATCTGCATCCTAAGTGCATGTTGCAGGGCTTTAGGATTGCTTTATACTCATCTGAGAGGAAGTCACTCCACTGTATCAGAGACATGCCATAGTGTCCTCCAAAACACTGAAAATTGCACTTACTCTAGGATTCAGCTCATCTTTGGCTACATACTTCTAAAGATTCCCTCTGTATTAGAAAATGACATGAGATTGAACCCATTCTCCAATCTCTGCACTTCACTCTGGGCTTTTTCTTCACATCCACGTGATTAAGCTCTGTTAGCCTGTGAAGCAGCCTGACCGCATTTAACACGCTCATTGAGGATGTGTCAGGCCCCTGCTGAGCCCCAAACTGTGTGTGGGCACTGTCTGGGAGAGTGCTGGGCTGCTGCTAACACTGCTCACTATTTGACCATATGGATGGTCATGCACTGGTGCACAGGGCTGTGCAATTGCCTGGCTCAGTTTAGTAGTGTAAAAATGATCTTAGTGCCTAAGCCTATCTGCTGCCTCATAAATGCCCTTCTTAGAAAAACTGGCACCTGGAGATGCCCGTTTCTCCTCATTGAGCTTGGAAAAAATCTAAAGAGATTCATTCAGATCTAGGCATTGACTTTCTCATGCCTAAAGTGAAGTGGCTGCTAAACAGAGTGTTTCAGGGACACCATGTATGTTAATCAATGAAGAAAGAAAAAAGTTAGATTTCTTACTGCATGTGCCTGGATTTAGTATCTGGTAAAGCTGAATCTCTGAGTAAAGAAATAAAGAGTGAAAATAAGGCAGTCTCTGACACAATGTAGATCGATGCAGAAGCAAGCACTCACTGAGTCAGGCCAGATGCTGACACCATGCTTTTCTCCTGTCTGCTCTGTAAGCAGTAAAAACAGTAATAGACATTGTATCATTTAAATTGTCTCATCGAATGTAAAGCTGATTTTAGACTGTTTTGAACCTCCTAGCTACCAAGGAGCAGAGAATATTTATTCTCATCTTAAAAGATTTTACCTGGCGAGACAGAGCAAACAGCAGTCAATACCATTAGGGTGAGCAAGACCCTTCTGCACTCCCAGCAATTCTTCAGGGCACAGTCCCTGCAGAGCCCTGAGGGATCTCAGACTAAAGTGGAAAAGCAGAGTAATGGGCATGTCAGCACAGTATGATTCATCATCAGTCAAGTTAAAGTTTGGGGGACACACGGACACTTACCCTAACGACAGGAGAGTAAGCTCCCACTTACTGCCGTTGTTACCTAATGCTTGACATGGCCTCAGTGCTCAGTTAGATTTGGCAAAGACCCTGAGAGAGATGCTAATATCCAAAGTTGCAATTGCTGAATCTTTGAGTGTCCCTTGATGCATCTGATTAAAGCAAATGATCGATACTAAACTTTGAGAAAAAACTAGTGTGGGGATGTTATGGATGACAGCCCATGAATAAATAACTCTGATAATGGCATTTGTCTTACTATAAAGCTCATCCATAATTTAGCAAGAATAATGCCCATTAAAGAACACCTAGATGATCACTGACAAAATAAAGAGTTAATTGGTTTCTATCTTCTGGGAACTCTCATAATAAGCACAGTATGGAAAACTGGCTACGAACTCTATATAGCAATTATAGAAGTATCTACTCTCCAGGTTACCTCCTCCTCATTTAATCTTTCTGCAGCACTTTTTGGACATCTGCTTTTGATATGTGTTCTCTAAGCTGGAAAGGAAAAATGGTGAGAGAGGTCCTATCTTTTTTCACAAAAATAAGGAAGAATTTGACCCAATCACCACTGAAGTCATCAGAAACTGATTTGGGTCCTAAAGTAAATATCGTGGGAACCTTAAAGTAAATATTGTTCCTTATTAAGCCAATAAGTGTTGCTGTATGCTAAATTTAGAGGAAGAAATAACCCAGTTATGTCAGAGGAGTTATGTACTTTAATAAAATGTAGCTTGAATATTCATACTGTACAGTCATGTAATGCCTATAAAATGTTTCCTGCCCCACTACCACAAAAACAGTTTGCAGATGTCTTTTAATCTAGAAAGACTGTCTGTCTAAGGCAAGGGGAGAATGCCAATACCAGAGCTCTGCTCCTCCAAAATACAAGTGGTTTGTATTTTCACATAAGGATTGTGCATATGCACTGGCACATCTGTTCACTATGCAGTCCCACAGCCTGGAATGGATAACTCTGGCTTTGGGGATTAATGTCAGCCTCACTTGAATAACAAACACTTGTACTCAGCCTTTGCAGCACTCAGACAGGATAGATTTTTCTGGATGTTGTGTCAAAAAGCAAAGTACCATCCCATCCTGCCCTCACTGGGTGATCACCTGTTTCTATTTAATGTCTTCTGTTTAACAAGTATAATATGATGGTGATGGAGCCAGAGTGTTTCAGAAGCATCCTGGAACAATACTCCATGTGGAAAATTATGGTGTCCCGTAGTGCTCCACATCTACCCCAACTATATTAAACACTACATAAAACAATCTGAATTCCAGACGTTCTCCTTAGATATTGTAAGTATGCTATGCCAGTATTTATGAGATCAAAAACATGCCAAGGTTTTAAATCCATCATTCTGAATAGAAACTTTGTGTTTCACACAAGACTGAGCTCTCAGGATATTGCTCCCCTCCCCTCAACACGCCACAGCCTCAACTTTGAATGTAACCAAAAATGTCACCACTGTCACTTCTCTTGAATCAAAAGACAGAAAAGCAGGAGGGTTTATCACAGTGTGCTCTGGATAACCACTTTTAGAGACCAAGCAGGTCAGGTTTTGACATCCAGTGTCTCCCTACAATTCATCTGATGCCTCTGCACCCAGACCTGCCTCTTCTGACTCTTGGCTGTGTTGGTCAGCATCAGAAAACAGCCATTGCTAATTGGAATTTGGTAATAATCAGGGCTGTAAGAGAAATGGTTTCACAGGCCTGAAGGGAGAGGCAAGGGAGATGTGTGAGAAGGCAGGGAGGCAGCCAGCTCCCCTCAGGCCCACTGGCAGCAAGGTTTTCCAACATCTTCAGACACACACAGGATTTGCACCACAAGCCCCTTGCACTTTCATCCCTTACATTGCTGAGATTTCTCTCTCCCCTTCCTGGCCATTTCAGTCTCTTTTGCAAGCTGAAATCTGCGGGAGTGCAAAGAGCAGAGGGCTGCGGTACCAGGACAGATGGATGGAGCTAAAGAGGAATCAGGGCCAAGGGTGAAAGCTGTTTGTCCTCCATGGAAAAGTGTTCCCATGGTTCTGTCCCACCAGACAGAGGTAGCCCAGGACAAGAAACCACCTGGCACAATGTGAGGGGAACCATCACAAAGCAACTGCCTTGGACACACACACACACACACACACACACACACACACACACACACACACACACACACAAAGGGAGCTGTTCTGGGGGAAATGATGCACATTGGAGTTCCTTGAGCTCAGAGAGTTTCACCTCAGGCCAAGAGGCTGTGCCATCAGGGCAGTTTTGTGGTGGTTTTTCTTTTCCCCAGGGGCAGATGTGGCATTCCTGGAACAATATGTGTGCACTTCCATGTGCTAAATTGCACTTTTCTCCCCTGGCTGTCCAGAGTGAATTGTGGAGGGCTGAAGCATGCTAATGTGGAGAGCTTACACTGTATATACTACGAGCCATTCCAGGGAGATTATACTCTCCAAGGATAGCAGCCCAACTTAATGAACACTGTTACTTTCTATTATTTCCTGTAGGAGAAAGTGGAGAGAGATGATTCACTAAGGAAATCTGCATAATTAGGGTCCATCATTTCCTACAGATGGGAACATCACAGGCAAAGCAGAACACTTCCCCCATCCTTTTAGCAATTCTTCTCAAGTAGCTGCTAGCTTCTCCACCTCTGGGAAGGGAGAAGGAAGAGGTAATGCCAAAGAAATCTTCACCAGGAGAACTGCTTCCCCCTTGCTGCAACTGTTACTCCTCCCCAGCTTTCTAATTCCACATCTTTTCTGCTTAGGAAATGTGCGGTTCAGTTTCATTTTCTCTTATGAATGGCTTTATGTTGATTTATAGATCATAAACTAACCACAAACTGAACTTTGGTCTGGCATCTTAAGAATAGTATGTTGGTGTGGTCTTTGCCAGGATCTGCCCAATGCCATGGGAATGGCACAGACTTCCATCAGATCAGTCCTGGAAGAAGAGCACTCTTTAATCCCTCCTTTGGCCAGCTTCATATTCTGCTCTGCCTCTGTCCCAGCAGAGAGGGTGACCCTGTGTGAGGTTTGCATGTGAGGGATTATTCAGCCAGTGGTCTCCAAGTGGGGAACAGGGAGAGAAGGGGGGTGTTGAATAGCTCAAAATAGTGAGAAGTATGGAATCACAACTTATATATATTTTATTACCTTACAAGAAGTTAGTGGCCCACATTTCTTAATACTAAAATACTTTCTTGATAGTCTTAGTTTGAGGTAAAATCCATTGCTACCAGCAATGGTAGATTCCACTCTACTCCACTACCTCCTGTTCGGGCGTAGCTGTGGCGTAGCTTTGGTAGCCCTCCTCCCTTCCCCAGGCTGGTTTAATTCACTACTTGGGCAGGAAGCTAATTCAAAGAGGATGAGGAAAGGATGGGCCAGGACAAGAAGAAGGTTAGATTTCTGTAGAGTTAAAGCAGTCCAGGGACACATCTGGAAAAGGGCAGAGCAAGTATGAAGGAGAAAGCAGGGCCATGGGACTAGGAACAGGGTAGGGGAAGAAATCAGAGGGGAGATCACAATTCCAATAGCACCCAATTCTTTTACAGTCTAGATTGCTCTTAGAACTGCACTCTTTATATCAGCATGACAGTACAAAATACCAGTCAAGAACTGCCCTAAGTTAGGCACCATCAAAGTGGGTTTGCTTTTAAAACTACTTCAATGGAAAAATCACCTATAAGCAAAGGTTGGTGGGGGCAGACATAAAATGTGCTAATCAGGCCTGAGTTTACCTTCATTCAGAAGTTCTGAGGAGCTGAGCAACATCAGAGCTGGAATGTCACGCTTGAGGATATCTGCTGACCTCTTCTACCTTGGAGACTTTTCCCAAGGTTTTTCTTCAGATGGGTGTTTGCATTGGGTGTCTTGTTCTCTTATTTTACGTTTCTTATTCTTATTCTGCAAACTGGCAGGAGAGGCTTGGAACCTGGCTTGCTTGATATCTTTAATAGAGTTTTTTTAGGTTTTTATGCACTTTAAAAAGAAATTTTATGACAAGTGAACAACACATAACTCTTCAAAAGAAAATCCTCAGAATACTTTTATGTATCAAATTAGGATATCAAACAGATTTTCTAAAAGGTGTTCTCGTGACAACAGATTATCATCATCTCAATTTTCTGCTAAAACACATAGGCTGTATATTTTTCGGTTTGCTTTTCTTTTTTTCATCTGTTCTGTTACCTAATATATTAAATTATCTGATCTCCAATGTTAATCCACCTTTTTTAGTAGTTCAATATAACAATCATTTTTCACAGCTCTGAACTCAAGTCCAGCAAAAGTGGGAAGTTTCACGGATCATGCGAGAAAGCCTTTCCTTGAAGGACTCTAAGAATTAATCAGTCTGGGTAGGTTTCGTGTACAATCATAAGCACCTCATTTTTTTGTGCTAAACCTTCAAAAGGTAGAAATTAGCCCCTCTGCCTTCCACCTTTTAAAATGCAGACAATTACCCTCAGCTCCACAGTAGATGGAAATTTTAAAGTTACTATAAAAACTGTGCTGCATCTAAAGACAGATTGAAATGTTTTGTGCTTTTCTTTTCTTCCAGTACTGTTCTCTTACTGCTTTGTAGATGAATAGTAGCTTTTCCTAAACAATAGCATAAATCATAAATCAAGGGGTCCTTTTGGCAATATTAAAAGAGCCACTTTTGTGATGTGACCAGTTTCTTATATTCATCAGCACACCTCCGTGGGGAAGAGTAGATTGTGAGCAGGGCTAACAAATGGCAGCCTGCCACTCAAGAGACCACAGACCTCACTGATTTGCCCAAAAAAGCAACTGCCTGTAGTTTCTTATCTCTTCTAAAGTTTCACACTAAATCGAAGACCTCGACAAGAACTTCCTGTCCCCTTGTAAAAGCCCTTCACCTAAAAACTGCTGGAAACTTGTGACCTTCAAAGGTGAGATCTGAATATCAGCTCTCCCCTTGTGCCACTTTGCAATACAAAGGAACCTCTGAGCTTTAATTGTCAGACAAAAGACTTTCTTTTAGCCTACACAGTCCCTTTAATTAGGGTCTGCATGTGTATACATCAGTGACCTTTAATGGCAGGCCATTAGCACCCTTAAACATTACACCCTGATTGGTTTAGAGTCTGTGTGCAGAGAATGTTTTCGGTATTAAAAGTCTCTTTAATCTAAGGGAAAGGATAACAAGATCCATTGCTTGGAAACAAAAGCCTGCAGAATTTTGTACCTGCTTGTTCTACATTGAAGGTACCTTGTCACTGAAAATTCTTTCCCAGGTGTGGTCTCACTTGGAATTTAAAGCCCCTTAGTGTTGACAAAATGAAACCAGTAAAGAGTGGTAAACAGCAGGAAAGGAGTGTAAAGTGTAGGGGAGCATTATACATCTGGCCACAGAGCTGTTTATGACTGGGTTAACAGAGCTCAGCGGAGCCCCTGTAACTGGCTCTCCCCTGGGGCTGGATTCTTCCTCCGGCTCTTAGCCCGGGGTTACCACCACCCGTCCTTGTGGTGCTGCAGACTGAGCTAAGCAAAGGAGATAGAGATTTGGAGGTAGAGGGGGGAAGACAACGAAAAGCCCTCAGTTGGACCAAACTAGATTAATTCATTGATGTGCTTCGTGGCAAGACCTCACCAACCACCGAGCCCACAGGAGCAGGAGGAGTGCTTTGTGGTTCAGCAGGAGGAAGCACTGCTGCAGGGTATGGCCACAGCACTGCTGCCAGGCATTTAACATTTTTTTTTTATTTAACTTTAACATCTTGTTTAGCAAGGTGAAGCAGACAAAACATTGAAATTATCAGCTTAGTTATATGAAAAAACTGCAGAACATAAACTAGTAGAAACCTAAAATATTAACCTCAGTTCTCTGTCCAGTTCTCCTGATAGAGGATTTTCCTCATCTGCAGCTTTCCTATAAGGAACCCATTGCTTATAGGAAGCATTATGCTCCATGGTCCTGGTGATCATGTCTGTCATGGTGATGTTTTCCAGGCCTTCGACTAGGAAATTGTTTATGGTCCGTTTAAAAGAAAGTAATCTGAAACAAAAAGAGGTGTGAATTAGTTCTACAAAGCCGTAGTAGCAAACTTACTCCCAGTTGTATCAGGAACAAATTTACCACTTTAAAATATAGTACTTTCTATTGTGCTTATACACAGTCCCCTTCTAATTCACCTAATGATTTTCATCATAACTTCTCCACTCCCTTGCACCCCTTCAGGACAGGCCTACTTAGTCAACTTCTGCTCTCTAACATCTCTAACACTCTAATGCTTCAGAGACTGTCATTTTCTACTTCATATTCTGGCTCAGAAGCACATTTTCCACCTCCACAGACATTCCAGTGATGGGGACTCTGCAATCCCACCTATACCTTTACCTGCTGGTAACTGTGAATCTCTAATCTATCCCTTCAGGGCACCTATAAAGATTTTAAAACTCACTCCTTTGCTAGGAGGGAAGTAAAGGCCTAGCAGGCCTTAAAATGTGGATTTGCTAAACCTATTGCACTCCAGGGAGATGCAGAAGTCCTTGGGCAAGGACTTGGATGAGTTCTGAGGTGGGTAAGAGACACAAATCATCATTTCAGCGCTGAAGGTGCCACCACCACTTTCAAAGAGCATGCTGGTACAGGTTGCAAAGGCATAATCTCAAATCATATTTTGCTGCAGATTCTGCACCTGACTTGGGTAAAACTGGGAAAAACAGTGTGTGGATCCTCAGGAGCTAGGACTTGGCCAGCCAACAGTCACTTTTGCATCCTGATCTCCTGCCTGCCAGCACACGAACAGCTGGAACCACTTAGAGTATTGTTGTCGGATGTGAGAAAATGTTCCTTTACCTTCCTTTGGCTTCCTATTTTCTTTTCCACTGGTCTTCTCCTCACATAGAAGCTGTTGGCCAAATCTGCATACAAAACTCTCTTCCCTTCTCCCAGACTTGTTATCTGGCTTAGGCAGACACCCAAGTCCTTTCAGACATCAAAGTTTTCAGCATTCATGCCAAGAATCATCCATGTTTTGTGCACTCCTTCTCCTCACAACCTCCCCCTGACTTCTCCAGGCTGTAAAACTCCAAAACTGAGTTTTCAATTATCCAGAGTCCAAGTGTTTATCATAGCAATACCCACCAGGGTTCCTGGAGGAGTCTGAGACTGAGCATTCCATAGCACTGGAGAGAGCAAACATAGGCCCTCTCTTTGAGAGAATGCCCATGTGATGCTGACCCTTCCCCTGCCAAAGCCCAAAATAACTTGCTTAGGAGAGTAAAAACACAGTTAGTCATCACTCCCTGCAGATAAGCACTTGTAATCTGACAGTGCTGGGTCATGTTTGCTGGGGAGATAAGATGGAGGCTGAGGCACAGGAAGTGCTTTGGCCCAACAATGGTTGTGGGGATGCCTGGCCTGTCCCCAGTTCCTGAATTAGCAACATTCCTTTTCCAGCTCAGCAAGGGGTCTGGTGGCACCAGTCTAACCAAAGCAGGGAAAATCTGTGCAAAGAGGTCCTTTTGCCACACGGACTTGAAGCACGGCATTTATAAGGGGAATTATCTGTGGCCCTGGGCACGCCATCTCCTGCATGATTCTAGCGCAGTCAGCCTGCCCACACCACCCCCGATAAAGATCCATGACCACTTGGAAACTTTTCTCTTTTTCTCTCATGACAGAGCATCGTTCACAAAGCAGTGCACACTGTGAAATGTCAGGGGCCTCAGGGTGTCTCTCCAGAACAACAGCTGTTATGGCAGAAAAAAACTCCCAGGCATCAAGCCTCCAAATAAGAAATATTTGTGAGCATGAAGAAAAGGAGATGGTTGGGAGATCAACAACTCTTTACTCATTTCACTCAGTATTTTTGGAAACCATCTGACGAAGGGGTTTCCTGGTAGTGGCCTGTTCATCTGTGGCACACAGACCAAATGTACTTGGGTTGCTGGCAAACAAGGAGTTCACCTATGGCAGCCACAAATTTCACATGAGGAAAGGTCAATAATTAAAAATTAATTGAGTAACAAGGGAGTTAGCATAGAAAAAGACATCCACAATCATTAACAATGTGTGCCAAGATCTTTATAATTTATTGGCTGGTTTTTTGACAGG